>NC_142490.1:27132035-28615724 GCF_965113065.1 Corylus avellana | reverse complement strand
CCAAAATTATTTAATTAACTAGTCCATACCACATACATATGTTGGCCAGACAAACACATATGAGGAATTCAAGATAACAGGAATTAATCAAGTTAAATACACCAAAATATAATTGTAGCAAAGGTGCCAATATTGAAATCATAAATAGACATGATTAGGGCTTTAATCTAGCCCTAATTAAAATATAAATTACATAACAAAAATAAAAGGTGGAACAGAAGAAAAACCCAAACTCCTCTTGATTTAGCCTTCAGTTCCTTTCGAGAGCTTGTGCCTCTTTCTCCACCCCTTTTCCTAGAAGCTAAGAGGTCTATTTATAGGCTTTTAGAAGTCCTTGTTACACTAGTGAACCTAGAAAATTCGTAGGGTTTAGTCCTATTACAAGTGGGATTTGGAAAACCCTAATATGGAAGGAAAAGGAGAGGCTGGCCGCCCCAGATGTGTCTCCAGCGCACAGGTGCGCTTGATCGCAACCTGTGTGCACTCGATCGCACGTCTACCGCAAGACCCGAAAAAGATATTCAAAGGAGAGAGAGAGAGAGAGAGAGAGAGAGAGAGAGAGAGAGCTAGAGCTAGAAGATAAAAACCAAAGGAAAAGGGAGAGTGTTCTCCTGCCCAACTAGAACAAGAAAGAGAGGAGCGTACCGTGGTAGCTGGGTCACCGACAACTGGCAACAGTGGCTTTCCGGCAGCATGGTGGCAGACCTGCAACTCAAACTCCTTTAGCTTCCATGCCTAGAGCCGTATTTGCTAGGTAATCTCCTCACTTTGCTAGATTATGATTTTGGGGATTTTTATGGTTGATAGAATGTGCTTAGTTGTGGCTTTTAATCACTTGTTTAAGATAATTATTTATTGGCATTTGTGTTGTTGGTTCATTGTGATTTTTTAGGAATAAAGGCTGACTTGGGAGGATTAATTATGGTGGCTAAATATTGAGGGTTTAGTATGGGTTTGATTATTCATTTGGTGTTTATCGGATCTTGACCGATTATGGTATTCTTGGCTTATTATTTTGTAACACTTGGATTGTTCGCAAATAGAGTTTGATGCTTGATTTAGAGGTAGCCGGTTGCGTATTAATTTTAGGGTATCGATTATGGTTATGACCACAAGTATGGGGAGGTGCTTTGTAGTTGGCCGATTATAGTTTTGTTGTTGTTATTATGATTAGGTGCCTTGGGTTCCTATTAATTAGTGTCTTGGTGTGTTGTGCTGTTAGCTTAAGAAGGCAGGTTGTTTTATGGGTAAAGTTACGGTGTTACATGGTTCATGGCCGAATGAAGTGTATTTGGATGGTGGTCTTTGTGGGCAACGAATGATGGTTAAACTTGGTAATTCCATGAGTTGCTTATGTCTAGGGGTTGCAATTGTGTTAGGGTTTAGGATCCTAGGAGGGGTTGTAAATGAGATTGTTCTAACTCGGGTATTATGTGACTTGATGATTTCTAGGAGACGATGTCGTATTGAAGTCTGGATTGGTATCTCTTGGTGCAAGAGATGTTATTGCAAGGTCTAGGAACAATCTTAGTAGAGCAGCTAAAGATAAGTCTGTGATTTGGATTCACACCAGGATATTAGGCATGATTGGAATAAGAGTAGGGTAACAATAGGATTTGTTTGTTATAGGATTGACTGTCTTAGAATGTAGGGTTTGGCATAGAAGCTAAGACTAAGTCTATAGGTTTGGTCGCTTGGTTCTAATCGAGTCGGTCCTAACTCTGCTTTCAGTTGCAAAGAACGCCGCCCCAAATGAATCCAGCAACCAGACCTAACGCTTTAGAGATCAGAAATGTTGAAGACGATGTTCACCCAGAGCCTGTGGACATCCCAGTCTACAAGGCAGCACCCCAAGAAGAGATCAAATGCTGGACGCAATTAGTCAACTAGTGTCGGCCTTGAATCATGATAGGATGGCAAGACAACCAGCTGTGGAGTCTGGCTATTCCTTGAAGGATTTCTGTCATCATAACCGGGATAGTTTTTAAGGAATAGGTGATCATATCAACGTGGAGAACTGGATGAATGATATGGAAGAACTCTTGAAGATGATTGGCTATACAGAGGAACAAAAGATTATGTATACATCTCACAAGCTCTTAGGAGAAGCTAAACGTTTGTGGGAGGCGGAAAGGAAATTGTTGGTCATGGAGTTGGGAGATGAGAATGCAATCACTTGGACTCGATTCAAGAAAGAGTTTAACAATCAATACTTTCCTCGGTTTGTATGAGAACCTAAGGCTAGAGAGTTCATGGACCAAGTTCAAGGAAGCATGACAGTAGCCTAGTATACGGCTAAGTTCATGCAACTATCCAGATTTGCTCTTCATGTGATACCTAACGAGGAGAAGAAAGACAAGAAATTTGAGAGAGGTTCAAACCAGAAGATTTGAAATTGGGTGATGTGTCTTGAAGTTAAGAATTTTGTGGAATTGGTAAACATGGCATCACTTGCTGATGAGGGTCTCAAGGAAACTGCAACACTAAATGCAAATTAGAGGAAGAGGCAGTTGTCCCAAGGACCATCAATAGAAGGACGAGGACCCTCAAAGGAAGTCGAACTCAGTAGCAATTTCGGACACCTTTCAGGACACACATGTCAAGTCCCTTAGATAATACCACAAGGAACAAGGTGCCCTAAATGTGACAGACGTCACCGAGGACAATGCCGAGTGTGGGCGAGTGTGTGTTATCGACGCGGGACGATAGGACACTTCGTATGAAACTGCAACCAACCGGACAAGACCGGTGTGGGTGTATCTAGAAGAAGATGAGAGGAACACGAGATAAGTGTGACCGTTAGAATCGCTTAAGGTTTGTGATTTTTGTGTTGTCTTGAGATTAGAAGTTGGGCTATGTTTTATATGCTTAGACAATAGCTAGTGTTATTTTACTATGTACTTGCATCTGACTTGAGGTTTTAGATCTAAATCTGTAATATTCTCATTAATGCATGATTCTAGTTACATGATCTTGCTGATCCTCCATGTGATGATGTTAGGATAAAGGACTAATGATTCTATTTGAGCTTATAACCTTGATGATACTATTTAGATGGTACTAGTCATGATGCATGAAACAACTGACTTAGGTATAACTTGAGAGCATATGTGGCTTGAGGAAATAGGCGAGCAATCGGATACTTGGATCCTTGAACATGATTGAGGTCAAAGAGGGGTTAGTAGACCTTCTAGTCTTAGATGGTATTACTATGGACTACATGATTATGTGCTATGATTGATATAATGATTATTCTTTTGGGGATTAGAAATCAATGATTTGGACTTGGATTTTATGTATGAGCCACACACAAATTTCGAGGACAAAATTCTTATAAGAGGGGAAGAGTGTAATAGCCCGAAATTATTTCCCTATTTTAAAGGAAATAATTTAAGGATAATTCGGCATTTGTTGCTATGAGTTTTAATTGGTGATTTTATTTTATGAGATTCGGATTTACTAAAGAGGAGATAATTATAGGTTTTGATTTTTCTATAGTATTAGAGGGTTTAAATTAGGGTTTGTAGATTTATTTGATTAAACCACAAAAAGGAAAAATACAAGAGGTGGTAACTGTGGATAATAGGTCTTTTGTGGTTTAATGGACTAAGTGAGGTAATTTGGTACACTTAGAAGTAGGTAGAGGGACTCTTTGGGAATTAGCTTCAAGGGAAGGAAACAAAAGCACAAGAATGAAATTGCGAGTCACGTGTATGTTGGGAGCAAACAGGGGAAGACAAAAAGAGAGAAGTGCCGGACAAAGAAAAAAATAAGGAAATTGGGGACATGCTTTCCACCTGAAAGCACCTTGCTTTCACGTGGAAAGCAAAAAGGGATTTGAGACTTGGGTACCATGCAATCCCAAGTCTGGAGGCTGGCATGTCCCCTTGCGCAGAAAGAAAGAGGTGTGTGAGAGAGAGAGAGAGAAGAGAAGTGCAAACTTCACGTGAAGGTTGGCCTTCACATGAAGCTGCATTCTACCCTCCACGCGTGGATGGGCAGCTGGCCTGTGAAGTGAAGGGAGCGACCTTTCCCCCTCACCTCTTAAGGCTCCCTGCACTTGCATTAAAACAGAGAGGAATTGAGAGGGATAGGGGTCTGGGCCTGGGGAAAGAAAGAGAGAAAAAGAAAGAAAAGAAGGGGAGAAGAGAAAGAGAAGAGGGGCTGCTTCCCTATGCCCAAACCAGACCTTGAGAGAGAGATGGGCGTGAGTTGAGAATGAGGCCGTGAGGAAGAAAAGAGGAAGAAGGGGGGGTTCTCCCCTTGCTTTGACCAGCCCATGAGAGAGAGAAAGAGGTGAGAGAACTGGAGCCAAAGAGAGAAACACCAAAGAGAGGAATGGGCTGGGTCACGGGAGACTGGCAGCAGTGGTTTCCTGGCGACATGGTGGTAGACCCGCGACTTAAACTCCATTAGCTTTCATACCCAGAATCATCCTTTCCAGATAATCTCCTCACTTTGCTAGATTGTGATTTTGGGGGTTTTTTATGGTTGATAGAAGATGCTTAGTTGTGGCTTTTAACTCCTTGTTTAAGACAATTATTTATTGGCATTTGGGTTCTTGGTTCTTTGTGATTTTTAAGGAATAAGGGCTGACTTAGGAGGATTAAGTATGGTGGCTAAATATTAAGGATTTAGTAGGGTTTTGATTATTCATTTGGTGCTTATAGATTGTTGACCAATTATAGTGTTCTTTGGCTTATTATTTTGAGACACTTGGGTTGTTAACAAATAGAGTTTTAATGCTTAATTTAGAGGTAGCCGGTTGTGTATTAATTTTAGGGTATCGATTATGGTTATGACCAAAAGTGTGGAGAGGTGCTTCATAGTTGGCCGAAGAAAGGATATTTTGAGGGTTCTCTTTGAGGGTGACTGTTGATGGTTAGACTTGGTAATTCCATGAGTTGCTATTGTCTAGGAGTTTCAATTGTGTTAGGGTTTAGGATCCTGGAAGGGGTTGTAGATGGGATTATTCTAACTAGGGTATTATGTGACGCTAATGTAGGGTTTTTATATAAAGACTCCAAGAGGGTTTTCAAGGGATCGACCGCAATTATAGAACGCTACACATCAGTGTTTGTGTGTCGAATGAGAATTTGAGGATCAAGGTAAGTGGGTTATCTTGTGTTAGTATTTTCATGAATAATGACCCAGTGCATTTTATACATAATGCTTTCAAAGACAAACCCGAGCTATCTCTTGAGCTAAATAAAATACCATTTTATGTATGAAAAGTGTGACATGAGCTATTTTTATAACTGTTGTCTCAAAAATTGTAGTGACCCAAATAATTAACTAAGCTTAGGTAGCTTAGTTATAGGGTTAATTTGGATTTTCGGTCACTAGGAACAACTATAGCGCCATTTTGGGAATTTCAGACTTTCTAACCGTATGTACACCCCAATAGTACCATACGTACGCTCTTGTCTTTAGTGAGGACGTATGCAGGGAGACCACCGTATGTTCGCCTACAAATAGTACGAGGACGTACACAGGGGGACCACCCGAACGTACGCTGACTTTTGGATAACCCTTGGTTAATGCCCAAACATACGACGCAACCTTTGGTCAGCTGGGTAAACAGTACCGTACATACGGCCCAATAATACCGTACGTACGCTACTTTCAGAATCACCTGCAGCGCCCTCAAATTTTTTTACCTATAAATACCCCTTACCCCTCGCCCTCTCATGCTCATTTTCACTTCCAGGCTCTCTGAAATCCCAGTGTGAGTATTTTTGTGAGTTTGAGAGTTTTAAAGAAGGAGAGGTGATTTCTTGAAGGCCTTGCTTCTAGGAGGTAACCTTCTACGCTTAAGTTTCTCTTTAGCTGTTATACTGCTTTTCTAGACTAACTTAGTTGTTGGTTGAGTTTCTAGCTAGGTTGAGCTTTAATCTTGATTTGGGTTGGATTAGTGTTTCATCTTTGTTGAATGTGTTTTCTTGTGCACAAAGGCTTTATTTTGAGATAAGGAGTCTTAAAAATCCTTTTGGGTAGTTTTAGAACCTGTTGAGAGGATAGAAGGACGTTGGGAACAAATAAGGTTCCACTTGAACCTTCTGAGTGGACGAGGCCACAAGATCGGACGTACAAGCCTTCTGGGAGGACATACGGCCACGGACCCAGACGTACGGTCAGGAGCGTTCTAGTGAATACCATTTTTACCAATCGTCTGCTAGCCACTGTTTTTACGTTCTAGGTTCGTTTAGCTGAACTTAGGACTAACTGCAGGTTTTTCACATATTTGGAGAACTCGTAACGTGTGGAGGGATACTTGAATTATCTTTACGACCCAGGCGAGTCTTAACTCACATAATGCTTGCCATTTATTTTCCACATTGCACGATTATTTTGTGTACCAAAACATACATATTTACAACTCTCACGATATACTCCTTGTTGCACATGAATTCTAGCTTTTTGTGAAAATGTGCTACTTAACAAGATAATGACATTGAGACTTGTAAAAGCATGCATGTAGAATATAGACAAAATTAATTCCATCGTATGACATGGTACACCGATACGTGCGGGATAATGGCCATGGGCTCACTATACATGTTAACGTTATGGTTAAATGTGTGTGTGATATATGAACCTTAGATCTAATGGTTGTTTCATGACCGGCACAACCTTAACTGGTGGTCACTATAGGATAGACATTATTAGTAGCGTGGGCCACCCGAGGTCGGACTCGGTCAGGCTGCTAGTGTTAGGGACGGTAGCATACAATGGTTGGGGCATCGACGTTGTATTACAGGTCTCTCGGGACAATACCAACCCTGCTGAGCAGGGGTAATAGCTCAGGTAGACCATACTGTTGAACTATCACTGTTACTCATAATTATAAACATGTACTATATCTATATCGCATCCTCGTATAGCTATCATGATTAAATTGTTGCATTCTTTATCAAACAGAGTTCATCACAAAATAATGGCGTGGGTATTATGTGTATTAATTTTCACTAAGTCCTTGGACTTACCCCCTTTTTATATTTCTCCCTCCACTATGAATAATTGTGTGGTTTAGCTAGCATAGAAGATGCCTACGGACCCAACTTGGGTGATTTCTCAAGACCTGATCCTAGTGATTTTTGAAGACATGGACCATGTTTGGCTGACTTCCATGTGGGATGAGGGAGGAACCACACGAGAGGCAATGATCGAGATTGTCATCTCTTTAGCTCTACTTAAACTTAGGGGTACCTAAGTAAAGGGGGTTAGGCTAATAGGGTCGTAGAAAGGGGATAAGTATACCAATCCTTGCCTAAAAGGGGTGTGCAGGACAAGCACAACCTTACTCTAGGGGTTAAACAGAGCGAACTATGTTATGGAAATCTAGTCTTACTTGGTAAATGGCACAAGTAGTTGCAAATAAAGTATGGGCTTAGTTAATGTTATGTAATGCTATAATATTGTGAAGGCATCCCAATAAATACTTTGAGAATAAAGATGTCCATGTTTAACATTTTTATCTGGATATAAACTGTTCATTGTCACACACTAGCACGAGATTACTTGCTTACTAAGTCGTCGGACTTACCCTTTACTTTATTACACCAAGGGAGCATGATAGCAGTTTATAGAGGAGCTACCTAGGGTTGAGTAGACTGGACTTGGAGGTAGATGCGGTCATTCGATGTAGAGGTATTGATCGAACTATGACTTGAAGACCTACTGTAGAACTATGAAGGTTATCTGTGGTATCTAGCATTTGAGATGTATTTGTATATTTTAGGAAGGTGCAGCTACCCTTCGTAGTATCATGTATAATTGATGACTCAACTTATACTAAGGTTTTAGTAATTCTCTGATTATAATGATAAATGCTTACAGGTCGAAATAAATTCAGGCAGTTTCCCTGCTAAATTACTCTAATTGAGGAAAATAGATCCCTGTGGACTTACCAGTTTTGTAGATAAGTATGTGAGGCGCTTGATAATTTAATTACCAATTAATTAAATTATTGGGGCATTACATTACAGGTCCCTCAGGACAGCGCCAACCCTGTTGAAAATGGGTAATATCACAGGTAAATCATACTGTTGAACTATGACTTGATTCTCATATTACAATATATATATTGCATACATGATAAATTGTCACCTCATAATTCTGCATGTATTTTATAAACAACTGAGTTCACCATTTAATGACGAGTACGTCATGTGCATTTATACTCACTAAGTCGTCCGACTTACCCTTGTATTCTTTCCATTTTTTCTACATATGTACATCTATGTTGTTATAGATAGTTTAGCAGAAGATGGATACCGCGAAACATCCAGTTATTGTGGATGGCTTGATCCGAGTGACGCTTGAGGACTTATAGCGAGATTAGGCAGGTGCTCATAGTAACTAATACTTTTGGGTTATGCTATAAACTTAAGAGCTTTGATGCATGCTTACATATTAATGTATAGCATAGTTCCCTTGTAATGATGATATGTATTGTATTTCAGCTATTGTGATGATCCTTGGTAGATGCTCTAATTGAAATGATTAATGTTTACAGAATCTTAAGCTTAGTTTCCTCTTTTTGAGTAGTAGAGATTCATGAGTCTTGTTACTCTCGGAATAAGGCTGGGAGACAAACCGTGAAGTTAATTAATTTTTTGAGGCGTTACACTTTATCCAAATTACGTTTTCAAACTATGTAATTTGGTTTAGTCAAATCAAAAACAATAGGCAAAATGAAGACATTCTAGTTCTGATAAAATATTTAAATATTAGCATATATATTTAAGAAATAAATAGAATATGTAAGCCTAATGAAAACATATAATATTTAAAAAACTTCGTCTGCCTAATCTGTAGTTAAGAAACACCCTCCGTAGGGAGCAGGGCCCATGGCTAAGGCGAGTCGGCCTTAATTACCTGGACCTAGGCGAGACTGACATCTCATCATTAATGTTATTACCCCATTAAGGAACAACCGTGTTTTGCAGTTTTTAATCTTAAGATAACATAGCTCATTGAGGAGATTAATATCTTAAGACCAGTCAAGTGTATCACTGTCAATTAGATTTGACTTTTTGATTGATTAACTTCACATTGGTGTGATCGTTTATCAATCAAAAAAATCTCCTCTATCCTTTCAAAAATCTTTCGTAATCCATGAATTAAAGATAGACACCCTCCGTAGGGAGCAGGGCACATGGCCAAGGCAAGGTGCCAATTTACTTCATCATTTATAGATCTATGACGAAAACTGGCACATTCATTTTTGAATCTCTCACTTGATATTTTCAAAACTTATGGGTTTTTTCAAGAGTTGCAATTCCTTTGCAACTCTAAGCCTTGTTACTCTTTGTTTCAAAAGAAACAACTTTTCCTAACTTTTAGGAATATCACTATATTCATATTTCTTGATATTAATAGATTAAACATCAATCTCCAATTGATAGTTTATCTATCAACATTGTAGTCTTTTATACCAATTATATCAAGAGAATTTCACCATGAACCATAGTCTACATGGCAACATTAAATCCATGAATCAAATTCATGGTTATCATGTTGAATTGCTTTAATTATCTGTTAAAAAGATAATTATAGTATTTTGATTTTTTAATTAAGATACTATCTTGATATGATTTTTCAATCATATCTACAACCTATAAACAATCAAATGATTTTAACTGAATAAAAATCATTTATTGCTTACCAAAGAATTCATAAAAAACCTTTGTATAATTTCATACCTTTTAGGCATAAACTTGAAATAAAATTTCAAGAATAGCTAAACTTTATGAAATTGATCTTGTAAAAAATTTCTTTTGTGTTTCCAATACATTATATCATATGTACAACATATTCCATAATCAAAATTTCATAAATCTTTGATTATCACACAAAACAGATTTTTAACAAAACAAAACTGCTTGCAGGATTTTTCTGAATTTCCAAATCTGTCGATGAATGTTCAACGAAGCATAACTCTTTCGATATAACTTGAAACGTAAATCTGTTTGGACCATTGCATCAAAAACAATTTTTACATGCAAAAACAAGTGTCCAATTATATTTAGGACTTGCTTATGGCAGTATATCTAAAATCATAATTCTCACAGGCTTAATTGTAGAAATCTAGATTTTCAAACTCGTTGACGAATTTTGAAACAGCCATATCTCTTTCGATAAAAATCAAAACACGATTCTGCCAAGATGAAAACGTCGACCACGACTTAAACAATTTTTATGACTTTCATATAAATAGCATTTTAAAGTTGTAATCCCTATAGGCCTAACAGAAAAATTGTAACTTTGCCCTAAACGCCAAATTCAATTAAAATAGCAAACGAATTTCAAATGACTCAAAATTTTCCAGTTTAGATCCTAACATGTTATAAAACATGTTCTAGGTCATAAACAAACTTTTCAGTCTTTGGAAGTCCCCAAAAAAATTCTGAATTTAGCAAATAAAAACTAAAAAACAATTTTCTATATACTACGTTCTTCCCCATGCTTTCAATAAAGCTCGCTCTGATACCAATTGTTAGGAATAGGATTGCAAATCAAATTATTTGCGCAGTGGAAGGAATTGAATTTCCATTCTAAGATCCTTTATGAAGAACATGTGAAGAACCGTTGCTATTTAAAATTAAATTGCAAGGAAGAAGAACACTTACTTGAATATAAACGGTCACTCCTGGCTTTAGGAAAAAATCATTTTGCTTCTCCAAAAACATGTTCTTTATTGTTCAAGAACATGAAAAAACGATTTCTACTTTCTTGAAGAACACGAAGAACAAATTCTTCTTTTCTTCAAGAACACAAAGAGCTTTGGAATATCGAGACCTTTAGATATTCTCGCCAATGAATGATAATAACTAAGAGAGCTTGGGCTCTTACTTGATTCTTCAAATCTTAAACTTTTGTTCTTTGTGAGTTAACACAAAGACCTAATATAGTTTTCATAGAGTTTCTAAAAACTATTATCAAGAATACTTGAGTGAATGATTTGAGAGCCCCAGGCTCCTCTCTATTTATAGGCATAGCATGGAGGTGCATCAAAATATGCATTAATAGGAAAATAGGAAAGAGACTCAACAAATGTGACATCGGCGCTAGTGAAGTAGTGGCGAAGAACATATCCCTTCTGAGTTGTGGAATAACCAAGGAAGACACATTTAATAGAACAAGGATCAAGTTTATTAAAACCAGGACCCAAATTATGAACATAGCAAACACACCCAAAAATCCTTTAGTGGTAAGGGAAACGGAAGTGAAGAAGAGTATAAGAGAGAGAATGAGGAGAAGCACCATCTAAGACTGAGGAGGGTATCTGATTAATGAGATAACAAGTAGTGAGAACAACGTCACTCCAAAAATGTTTGGGGACATGCATATGAAATAAGAGACACCATGCATCATCTAATAAATGACGATTCTTGCGTTCAACCACACCATTTTGTTGTGGTGTGTGAGCACACGATGTTTGATGGATAATGCCTTTATCAGACAAATAAGAGGCAAAAGAACTAGATTTGGCATTAACAGAAATCAAAATACGGATTTTTTTAGTAAATTGAGTCTTAATCATACTACGAAAAATTTGGAAGACAAAAAATAATTTTGAACGATTTTTCATTGAAAATAACTGAGTCATACGAGAAAAATCATCCATAAAGGTCACAAAATAATGAAATTTATTGGATGCGATATTCAAAGGGCCCCATACATCAGAATGAACTAACTCAAAAGGATGGGATACCCGACTAACAACTCTTGACGAAAAGAAACACGACGGTGCTTACTAAGTTGACAACCTTTGCAAGACACGGACAACTCATGACGAAGGCTCGGGACTTGATGCTTCAACGTAGGAAGGGAAAGATGACTGATATGTGCCAAATATTGCATATTTGGACCCCTTAATTTACATTTGTTAATCCTTTAGATGTGTTATAATCTAATGTTTTGGGATAGTTCTGTGTTTTTAGCGTTTTGTATGTTGCTAGGGGAAATTTGCGGGTTTTATGTGGAAGTTGCATTCTTTGGAGAAAAGCTGCCAACGGACATGAGATAGAGCACAACACTATACGCTCGAGTGCATCTATGCTTGAGCCCAGCGTAGTCACAATCAAGCGCAGACACGCCCAAGTCAAGCCCCAGTGCACAAGTGGGCTGCGCAGTAGGAGGAATTCATATGCTCGAGTGCGCTCGAGCGCAACAAGTGTGCGATCAAGCGCACTTGTCTGACCTGGTGCTATTTTTAACTCTAAAACCCTTGTAAACCCTAGTTTTATGCCAATAAATAAAGAAGTCTTCAAATTATTTTAGAGAGACTACGAATTACGAAATTTCATAGGAGAAAGAAGAGAGTTTTAGGGTTTCCTAGCTTTTGGATCTCAATTTTAGGGTTTTCAACTTGTAAGTACTCAATTTGTCATGAATTCAATTAATTTCTTTTTGTCTTTCAATATCATGTGAGGCTAAACCCTCAACTAAGGTTGATGGTGAAGCCTCACCTATGATTAACAACATTCTTTTCATGTATGTAGTATTTCCCAATTTAATGAATTGATTTTCCTATTGTTTTACTTCAATTCAATTGTGTTGAATGATTCTTGGATATCTTTTGTGAGTCCAGGATACATTTGATTTGAGATAATTTAATATGATTGACTGTTTGGTTTTCTTTGTTAAAAATTGGGTATCCCTTGTGATTTATTCTCCAGATACAATGGATGTTTTGATTGATATTGGATATCTTTTTGTGATTTACAAATACAATTGATGATTTGATTGATATTTGATTTCTTTTGTGATTTGGGTAATGAATGGATATATGGGATGGTTTTAATTAATTCTTTGAAGAAAAAGTAAAACATACTTAAGATTTTATTGTGAGAACTTTGGGAAATATTATTGATGATGGAAATATGTTGCTATGAATTTGTGAGTGCAGATTCCGAAACCCTAGTGCTTCGTTAATCAATTACTTTCACTTTAATTAGTTTATGCTTTTGATTTTTCATTCACAAAACAATCCCTCAAATTTTGGAACTAGGTTAGGGTTTAATTGATTTAGAGTTAAGTCTTTCAAAAACACAATTCCCTTTAGGATCAATCTCGCACTTGCAACCCTTTTACTGGAAACAATCTGTGCACTTGCGAGTATTAAATTTTTCACAACAAGTTTTTGGCGTCGTTGCCGCCCCAATTGTTTGATTTTTGAAAACAAATTAGTTCTAAATTAGTTTAATCTCTCTACTAGTTATAATTAATATTTTATTTTTTTCTGCAATTTGTTTATTGTTCCAGTGATCTTACAAAAAAAAAAGACAAAAAATGAATTTTACTATTTTCTATTTTGCAACTCTGGATCGCATCTGCTCCTGCACACCAACGCAAGTGCGATCGAGTGCAGCCCTGCTACACTCGAGCACACCAGCGGCCGAGACAGTAGAAGCAGCTGAGTTGTGCGCACCTGCGCATGATCATCAGCTGAGTTTTTAGTTTTTAATTGCTATTTGCATGCTTGGTCACAGATCTTTAAATCTAGAGCTAACTACCATTGATCCTGAGATTGAAAAAACAGCGAGAAAGAATCTAAGAACGCCACCAAACTCACTTGCCAACTCTCAAAGTTTCAAGTTTGATTCGAAAGAGTTTGTTGAGATGGGAGAACAAGCTAAGAATGGGGATCCACCTAGGACACTCAGGGAGTTGTTTGCACCCATCACTACCAACACTCCATCATGCATAGTGTTGCCTGCTACCAATGCCACTCATTTTGACTTGAAGCCGAATGTGATTAATATCCATCCTGCTTTCCAAGGTCTAGAGAATGAAGATCCATACACTCTTGTGAAGACTTTCTTGGAGATGTGTGATACTTTCAGATTTCAAAACTTCTCTAGTGAGTCAGTGTATCTTAGGTTGTTTCCTTTTTCCCTACATGGTAGGGCGAAAGCCTGGTTACACTCCAACATGCCTGGATCCACCACCTCTTGGGAAATTCTACTAAGCAAGTTCTACAATAAATTCTTCCCAATATCCAAGATCAATGAATTCCGTTGAGAGATCAGCGGTTTTAGTCAGAATGAGGATGAGAAATTCTTTGAAAGCTGGGAGAGGTTTAAAGAGTTGACTATGAAATGTCCACCCCATGGTTTTGAGAGATGGAGGCTTGTTCAATTTTTCTACAATGGGTTGACTCAACCGGAGCATAACATGATCGAGTCCATGAATGGTGGATTCTTGAATCTTCCTAGGGAAGAAGCCTACAGATCTTTGGATGAGCTATTCGACAGTTCACAACAATGGGACTTTTCAAGTAGTTGAGGTAAATCTTCTGTCGCCCCCAAAAAGGGAGGCCTCCATGAGATGAAGGATGATACTAATATAAGGGGGAAACTCAAAGATATCATGCGTAAGGTTGAAGCTATCGCTCTAAACAAACCAGTGAATGCAGCAGATGCTTACCAAGTTGACGTATGTTCGTTATGTGCCCTGATGCACTTTACCCAAAATTGCCCATCTCTGTCAATATCTGCTGAGTATCCGACGAAGCAAGTCAGTGCCTTCAAGGAGTACAGGAAACCCTCAAGTGGACCTTTTGCTAAGACTTACAATTTAGGGTGGCGGAATCACCCCAATTTCTCTTGGAAGCAGAATCAGCCACTTAATCAAGGAGGTACATCTATTAGGCTTAGAATCAATACCCTCCGGGATCCCATTCACAAGCTCAGAATCAATTCCATTCATCTCACCAAGCTCAACCTCCTGCTTATCAGTCCACCACTTAAGCGCCACAACCTTTAACATCCTCAAAATTAGCCTTGGCTAACGTGGCAGAGTTACTGGTAATTACCCTAGTTAAACCAACTCGTGGCTAAATGAGAAATCGCCCCTCTAAGCATTTTCAAAGTTAATGCATAGGAAGGTGAAACAAATCTGAGTTACTATTAAATCATCAAATGGATAAGTAGATTTCTCGAAATTAAATACATGGAGCAACTAATAATAATGTAAAACAAACCTGAAAGCAACATGAAGATTCTAAAGCAAGGTCCGTAGTGGCAACCGTGCCACTCTTGGGTTCTAGTGACAAACTTCCTAAAGGGTAATAACAGCGTAAGTCTAACGACGTAGTAAGTAAACCTCACAATTAGGTATGATTGAGCCAATTTAAGCAGAAATAAATATGCAGTTTTAGTAAACATTTAAAAGAGATGTTGTCTCTGTCAATACACCATAAAAGTATTGTTCAGTTAATAAAAGAGTGGTATACTTCCGACGGCAATCGCCTAAGTATTTTAATGCAGGAAAAACTAATGCCTTATAGGTCATAACTATGACACCTCGAAAATTAATTAACTGGTAATTAATTCCATGATTCGTCTCCCAGCCTTTCCCTCACGGAACAAGACTCAGGGACCTCTACTCGTCAAAACAGAGGATACTAAACAGCAGAAACAAAAAGATTCTATAAACATTAATCATTACAACTAGAGCATCTACCAAGGAACATCAAAGTAGTTGAAATACTATACATATCATCAACTTTGAAAGGGATTCATGCTATACCTTAACATGCAGACATGCGTAAAAGCTCTAAGTCTACAACATAACGTAACGTACTAATTACCATGAGCACCCACTTAAGCTCGTTGTAAGTCCTCAAGCATCTCCTAGATCAAATCTTCCACAATAACCAGAAGCTTTACGGTATCGATCTTCTGCTAAACTATCTATAACCGCATAGTTTTACATATAGAGAAAAAAGGGAAATAATACAAGGGTAAGTCCAATGACTTAGTAAGTATAAAAGCATATAACGTACCCGTCATTAAGTGGTGAACTCAGTTGTTTATAAAGCACATGCAACATTATGAGATGACAGTTTATCATGGATGTGATATAGATATAATATATGCATATAATTATGAGTAACAGTAATAGTTTAACCGTATAGTCTACCCGAGATATTACCCCTTCTCAGCAAGGTTGGCGCTGTCCCAAGTGACCTGTAATACAACATTGATGCCCCGGATATTGTACGCTACCGTCCATCCCATTAGTGGCATGACCGAGTCCGACCTCGGGTGGCCCACACCACTAATGATGTCCATCCTATAGCGACCATCCATTAGGGAATGGCTGCGCCTTGGTCATGAAACCATTGGATCGAAGCCCACACACACACATTTGACAATAAAGTTAATATGTATAGTAAGCCCATGGCCGTTATCCCGCACGTACCAGTGTACCATGTCATACGATACAATTAATCTTATCAGTCTTTTACATGCATAGTTTTACAAGCCTCATTGTTATCTTATTAATCAACACACGTTTTCACAAAAGAGAGTTCATTGTAGTTCTAAAATGTATTTCAAGAGAGTTGAAAAATATGCATGTTTGATATATATATATATATATATATTGACAAAGTGTAGCATGGGGGGAAACTTGGAACCATAAGCATCAACTTTGTAAGTAACCTTAAAATTCTAGAAAGCTTCAATTAATTTGAGAGGGAGAATTTCAGGAAGAATGCCAAATTGCATCCACCATCTGGAGAACCAGAGAGGGAGAATTCCGCAGAAATTTTTATTAAAATTAATAAACCAAGAATGATCAAAATTCGAGGTTTGGTAAAGCATAAACTTAAACCAGGCTTCAATATAATCATAATACGTAAAAGGAATGTTGAATCCGTTAAGGGATTTTGGAGCAGAGGGATGGTCACCCCATTCTTTTTCAGAAATAATTCTTTTAAAATAGACACTATGGAAAAGTAATTTCTGAGGATTAATTTTGCAAAAAATAGTCTTAAAAAAGAAGGAATCAGTTTGACGTAAAATACTAGAATAATATGCTAAATTCTTTTGAGGATGTTCAAGAATCCAATGGAAATTAGGAAGAAAATAGGAGAGGGCAATATCTCCTGGAGATTTAGAAGAAGATGATCGATTCATTTCAATGAAAGACAAATTCTGGGAATAAGTAAGAGTCACATAGGCAGACGTCTTATCATACCTAATGAAAGTAGCTCGAGGTCTTTGGGAATTATCAGCAAAGGGATCATAAGGAGAAGCAAGGGTACTTGAATAAGAAACCTGGGAACCAGGGTTGAAGGGAGAAAATCTGTTGGTAATAGCAATAGAAGAAATAGGTAGGGAAGTAGCAACAGTAGACTCTGGTTTCAGGGCCAGAGCCTTAGAATCAATCTTTTTAGAAAGAGGATTATAGCTGGATTTAGCTTCATCATCATGCTCAATTTTTTTATCATTTTCATTATTAGAAACATTTTCTAGAAAACATTCTTTAAGACTTAAAAGCAAAAGCTTTTGTTGTAAGTCTTTGTTCTCAGTTTTTACAATATGCTAGTCACTTTGCAAGTTAACAATATCTTTCTTGATGTTACTAATCTCATGCTGCAACTCTGAGATAGTAACCACTTTGGATTTTTGTTTTGAAAATCGTTTCAAAGTATCCTCAAAAGAGATTTTAGTGCTAACAAGTTTTTCAAAATCTTTTACCATAAGTTTTTTAAGTTTTTTAAGATATTCTTCTTTCAAATCAGGGTTTTCAATTTTTGAAATCAAAGTAAGTAAATCTTCTTGTTCTTCTGATTTAGTCAGAACTGAACAAGTTTTTGTATTTCATCAAGAATCAGCACAACCAAATTTAATACAATTTTCAGAAATCTCGGAAGCAGAGTGATAATCAGAATCAGTTGAAGATAGAAAATCATTATCAGATGAAAAGTCAGAAAAATCATTGTTTTGAAAAATTCTAAAAAAAATTTCTTTATTGTTTTCATCAATGTCTAAAGCATTAATCTATTTTTTAATCTTTTTGGGAGGTTTAGGGCACGTGTCAGCATAGTGTCCTGTTTCTCCACAATTGAAACATTTATTTTTCGAAAAATATTTTTCAAATTTAGAATCGTTATTCTTTTTAGGATTTTTTGAAAAATTCTTGTTAGGTTTATTAAATTTTCTTTTCTTATGACTATTGTAATATGGAGTGGGTGATTTCATGAAAACCTTGCCAGATTTCTTCCTATGCTTATGAGAGGGAGCAATAGGAGGCAATCCGAACTGTTCACAAAAATTTCCCATTTCATACTTAGCTTTCTTGGCGTTCTTTAACTGTTGTCTGATCATCTTCTGATCAATACACATTTTAATACCAAGTTTCTTGACAGTAGAGAATAAGTCTCCATAAGTCAAGTTTTCGTAATCAATGAGACCAGTATTAGAATTAATCAATTCATCTTTCACTTTGTGAGCAAATAATGAAGACAATCCATCAATAAAGTTTTCTTTCCAATAAGGTTTTTGACTGTCAGGTCTAACCATAACACGAGAAAGAAAAACATCTTGATACCATCTATAGTCAGACATAGTAGGGCATCGAAGATTATTCAAATAATCAGAAATACGAGAAGTAATATTAGAAGGAGTACCAACAAAATTTTTGATAATGGTATAAATCAAAGTATTAACACCATCAGGTTCACCCATATTTTCGTTAAGAATGGGTTCGCCGTCTTCATTACACTTTACTGCTGTCCTGATCTGGTTTCTTGTCTATTCAGCGAGATAATTATCCCACCAATTTCTAAGAGTACCAGAGAATCCAGTAGCAAGTAAATCCACAATATCAGCTTGGCTTTTATTGTGATTAGTAAGATAGGCATTAGCAACCATAGACATATGATTCATCTTATTAAGCAGTTCTTGCTCAGACAAACCATCAATATTCCATTCATACAATTTATCAGCAGAAACAGAAAATTGAGATTGGAGAAATCTTTCTTCAAATTGTAAATCAGGAGGAGTAGGTTTTGGATAAAAATTCTTTGTGGGATTGAAAGATCTGGATCCGTCAAAATCCTTTGGAGTTTTGGCTCCAAGTCAATCTTGCCAAAGTTTTCTTCAAGAATCTTAATATCAGAATCAGTAGAATCATGAGAAATTTCAGAATCAGAAGAGGAAGCTTTTTCAATAGCAAAATTCTGTCCAGAAGTACTAGCACGAGTAGTTTTTAACTCAGAAAGTAATTGGTCTACTTTCTCAAGGTTCATTTGAGAAGTAGTTTTTAAACCAGAAGATTTCTTTAGATCAGGAAGGGAAATCAGAGGCTTTTCAATCTTAGAAGGAGTGGAAGAAATTCTTAAATCAGTAGAGGGAGAGGGAATTTTCTCTTCAATACGATCTAATTGTTGTCCTATAATATGAAGAGATTGATTAACAAAATTATTTTGCTCGATAATTTTCCTATCGTTATTAATAGGATATTTATCATGGGTTTTGAAAGGGGAACATTTAACAATAACTTTATTACATTCAAGAAGAGTATTTCAAGAGGAGGATGAGAAGATCTAACAACAGATTTATCTTCATTAACAAAATTCTGTTTGACAACATTCAAAACATTATCGACAGGGAAATGTTTTTGAAGCTAATCAAAAAATAAAATATGTTTTTGGGACTCAATCATCATCTCAGTCCATTTGGCTTTAATAAGATTTCGTTCCTTTTCAAAATATTTGGCATGGTAAGCATGCCGTAAATCACGATTTTCTTTTGAGTTAAAATCCTTGGACAAAGCTGGCCAATCAATAATAGAAAAGAAATCTTTAATGGGAGCAGTAATAACATTACACTGATGAGAATGATCAGTGGGAAGAGGAGCATTAAAATCAGAAGCAAAAGGAGAAATAGATCCACCTTCATCATCCGTTGGAGGATGATTTCTAGTAGAGTAATAGGCAGAGGAAACTTGGGAATCAGTAGAAATTCCTTTAAGTTTCAAATCAGGGTTAACTGTAGGATAAAGAGGAGGAGGATTAAGAGACTCATCCACATCCTTATCACAACTTCGAAGTCCTTTTGTGGTTGTGGAACCAACAAAAGAATTCCTTCGTTCGTTAACCAAAAGAGGTCTTTCAATTCTACTTGAAAGTCCTAAATCAGAAAAATTGATTTTAAAACATCCATCCAGGTATTGTTGGATGTAATCAACATTAGAGGCATCATTCACTACTCGAGAAGGTTTTGTAACATTTTCCAAAAGCCATTCGTTGGGGAGGTCAATCTCATCCCATCGAATCATTTTCGGAGTTTTAATATTAGCATTATGAATAGAACTTTGAATTAACAAAGTAGATTCACCTGGATTCTTGATCACAGCTTGTGGATCTAGATTTGTTTTCATCAATTTATAATAAATACGGTAGATGATAGCAAGAGGTCTGCTACCTTCTTCCATATTATAACCAGAAGTAAGAATATTCAAAATTAAAGCTTTAAGAATATGAACATCATTTAAAGCAAGAGAAATATGAGGGAAAACATCAAAATGAACAGGACTATTAAACAGAGAAGACTGAATCATACTAAGAAAGCTGGTACGAAAATCAACAAATCTAGCATCACGCAAACATAACAAAACAGAAGCATTGATACCAAGTCGAGTCAAAGGCTTGACTGCAACTTGAACAGAACCAATATGCAGAAATTTGTAACTTTTAGCAAGAGAATCATTAATAAATTTCTTATTAAACAAGGTAATAGTCTGATTATTACCTGAAATAGCAAATGTTTGTTCAACAGTTTTGACAGAATATTCAGTTTTAAAAGATTTTAACCAAAAAGTAGTGTAAACATCTTTAGCAGAAAGCTTGGGGATGTTCCATTTATCAAATTTAAAATTATCATCACCTTCAACAGAAAATTGTTCGAAATTAACCACGTCAGGTGGTAAGCTAGAACTAGAGCTAACAGAAGAATTAGATCTCCACATTTTGATACACAAACTACACACAAAATCACTCACTGGGCATCGGCTTACGGAATCTCATCCTAGGTACTCACTCACAAGGCAAACTTCCTAAGCATGTCCTTCCTAGACGCAAAACTATCCACACATACCCTTGGCCTAACACACAGTTCCTTCTTCACGCCCTAACACGCCAACCCTAGGCTTTCAACTGGACTTACAGATACCTTGCAAGCTAAACTGACAGGGTGGTGGACTACCGTTTAACAACTAGGAGCTCTACATAGAGAAAGGTCAACAGGGAGTAAATACTCAGAAAGATCAAAAGCAAGACGAGACACAGGGAGGTCAAGAGAGAGCAGGGTGTACATCAAGGCAGCAAAGAGATCACAACTCTTATGGCTCTGATACCAAAACGGAGGGGGAGGAAGCGCAATATGCAAAATAATGCAGGGTAGTAGGGGAAGATGATAGTTATGCAAAAGAACATTTAAATCAAAGCAGTAAAACTAGCCATGAAGCGGTAATGACAATAGTATAATAAGATTAAAGAACTGAAATTAAAATTAGTTGAGAAGCTGAAATCAAAACTTGAAAGTAATATTAATAAAATATCTTACAAAAGTAAGTGATAGGACTTACATAAGTAAGTGATAGAAGAGGAGGAGATACAAGAAGAAATCGAAATAAGAAAGCAGGGAAAAGGGTAGAGAGCTTCTGAAGCAATGGGTAATAAGCTTCTCCAGTAATAAGCTTCTGCCTTACAATGGGGAGAGGGGTGCCGTTATATAGGCAACTTACAAGAAATAAAACAAAATACAATCATGGAGCAAATAGTGAAAAGCAGATTTTGCAGTACTGTGTAGTCCACAGTCAAAAGTAAGCAGTAAAGCATGCGCACTGTAGAGTCGGCGCCAATCTGGAACAGTAAAAGTTGTCAATCTTGAATTGTAACTGTCGGCACTGTAGTGTCGGCAGACAAAATATGAATAGTGAGTAGGAACAGTAATCTTCAAATAGTGATGAATAGTAATCTGGAGAAATCTTTGAGAAAATTCTTGAAGAGGGGAGAAACCAGCCGTTATGAGCCAGTCTGCAAATCTGAATAATAATTAGCCGTTATGGAGGCAGTCTGAAATCTGAGAACCAAGAGCCGTTATGAGGCCATTCTTGAAGTCTAGAGAGAAAAGGTTGTTATAAGCCAATCTGAAATCTGAGAAAGTAGCCGTTATGAGACCAATTATAAATCTTCTATCCCTAGATAGGGATAATAATCTTGTGAATCTTCAAAATATGGGGGAATCTGAACAGGACTTTGAGATGATGCTTCAAATTTTTCTTCTTCATCATCGTCATCAGAATTATCATCAAGAGCAGCAAGGAGAGCTTTAATCTTTTCTTTCTTCTTTGAAGAACTAGATGAAGTAGTGGGAGAAGAATCAGGTGGTTTAATCTTTTCTTCCGTTGGGGAAGTGGTGAAAGTACTGGGGGTTATTAAGAGAGGGGATTTATTCTAGAGCAAAGTAAGAGCCTTTGGGGCTTGAGCCAATTCTTTAACAGAAATGACAATGGAGTCAACTAGTGAGCATTTATCTCACCATTTGGCATACCAATGTCGTTGGATCTTGTCTTCTGTATGGATATATTGCCATTTCATAATCCAAGGATATATATATCTATATATATATATATATATATATATATATATATATATATATATAATAGACATGCAATGCGGGAAAAGTAACAACAAGCATCCATGTGAGTTTATAGTCACCTAGGTTGTAAGGCTTCTTCGTAAAATTTCCTCAAGCATAACCTTGAATACTGAGAAAATACCTATCATTAGTTCTAAATCCAACAAATACGAACCTAGAACATGAAATCAGAATCTATCAGATGACTAGCCAAAGTGGCGTTCCCTGAATCACTTCTGACCATATGTCCGAGCTCGTGGCCGTACGTCGGGCTAGAAGGCTCGTACGTTTGGTCTCATGGCCGTACGTCTGGTCTCGTGGCCGTACGTCCGCCTGTTGTGCCAAATACCCACCTAAACTAATAAGCAAATACTTGATACGTTTTACTCGCAAGTGCACAAGATCAAACGATAATATAGTGCAACAAGTACAAGATCGATCCCACGAGGATTGTTGATTTTATTTAAAATTAATTAAAATATCAAAATTGTCACGAGATTGATATTAATACTAAGGAAAATAAATAAAGATAAAGATAAAGGTAAAGGTAGGACTTTGATATCCACCACTAATCATGCTCAAATAATATAACAATATGCCAATGATCCAATCATATTATGAATACCTAATGTTTGCCAACCTAAGGGCATGGGTGTATACTTCTTAAGCTATTGATTTCCCTATGCAACAAGTTAGGTATGGGTGTATACTCTAACTCTTCTCTTTCTCAAAGGATTTAGCATGGGTGTATACTAAGTTGTTCTTTAAGAAATCATAAATGTATGAAAATTGACAAACACGGGGAACCTAGGGCATGGATGCATACTCCTGGTTTTCCATGTCGATTAAACCAAGAATCCAATGTAGATTTCTATTGTTACTCTTATTAAACCCAAGACTCGTTCATTCAAATTGATTTAATTAACTAATCCGTACCACATGCATATAATGGCCAATCACATGCATATGAGGAATTCAAGAAAACAGGAATTAATCAAGTTAAGTAACACAATATGATTATCACAAAGGTGCCAATATTGAAATATTAAATAAACATAATTAGGGCTTCAATCTAGTCATCCTTAAGAGTTAGTTATACATAATTAAAATATAACTAAAAAGAAAAGGGAAAGAAAGAACCGGAAACCGCTCCTAGAAGTAGCCTCCAATTCCTCTCCCCAAAGTTGTATCTATTCAAGGATGACTATTGTTGTGCCAAATACAACCTAAATTAATAGATAATATTTAGTACGTTTTACTCGCAAGTGCTCAAGATCAAACGATAGTATAGCGCAGCAAGTACGAAATTGATCCCACGAGGATTGTTGATTTTATTTAGAATTGATTAAAATATCAAATTGTCACTGAATTGATATTGTGAAAAAGAAATACAAAGATATAAAGATAAATGAAAAAGGTAAAGGCAGGGCTTTCATATCCACCACTAATCATATTTAGATAATATAACAATATGCCAATGATCCAATCATATTATTAATACTTAATGTTTGCCAACGTAAGGGTATAGGTGTCTACTCCTTAAGCTATTGATTTTTCTAAGCAACGAATTAGGCATAGGTGTCTACTCTAATTCTTTTCTTTCTTAAAAGATTTAGCATGGGTGTCTGCTAAGTTATTCTTTAAGAAAGCATAAATCTATGGAAATCGACAAACACATGAGGCCTAGGGCATGGGTGTCTATTCCCGGTTCCCCGTGTTGATTAACCCAAGAACCTGGTGTGGATTTCTTTTGTTACTCTTATTAAACCTAGGACTCAATCATCCAAATTGATTTAATTAACTAATCCATACCACATGCATATAATGGTCAATCACATGTATATGAGGAATTAAAGAATACATGAATTAATTAAGTTAAGCAACACAATATGATTATCACAAAGGCGTCAATATTGAAATATTAAATAAACATAATTAGGGCTTCAATCTAGCCCTTCTTAAGAGTTAGTTACACATAATTAAAATAAAACTAAAAAGAAAAGGGAAAGAAAGAACTGAAAACCGCTCCTAGAAGTAGCCTCCAATTCCTCTCCCCAAAGTTGTCTATTTGAAATTGTCTACTAAATTGTGAGGCTTAGAGGTCTATTTATAAGGCTTAGGAGAGTCCTAGAAGCCCTAGTAATCCTAGAAAATTCGGAGATTTAAGTCCTAGTCCAGTTAGGATAAAGGAAACCTAAGTCCAATTCGGAATAGGATTCGTCCAAAATTACGTTCCTATCTTGCCGGGTAATTTTGGCATAGCAGCGCTCCGAATTAGGAAAATACTATTTCACAATGATTTGTAGAATTTTGAGTTCAATTTCCAGCCACTTGAATCACCTCAATTGGATAGTTGAGATGAAAGTTATGGTGAAAATACCGAGATGTATGCAAAATCCAATTTTGAATCCAATCCGATTTTGACTCTAATTTGAGAAATTCCGATTTACTCCTTTCCTTTATTTGATTAAACTTAATCACATCATATAGGTCCTTTATTATGATTAGTTAAGCTTAACCATATCTTCTAGGTCTTCCCAATTTGCCCTTTATGCTTGGAACTTTTTTGGAAACGTTTTCTTTTCTTCCAAAAACCTATAAAACAAAGAAAATACAAAAAAAAAAATAAATAAATAAAAAATAGCATAAACTAACAAAACTAAGGAATGAACAAATATAAGTTTAAGGGCTAAAATATGAAAATTTTGGTACTTATCACACCCCCAAACTTACATATTGCTAGTCCCTTAGCAATACTAAACTAAAAACAAAATGAAAAACACAAAACAAAAAGATAAATTCATCTTTCGTGGGATGTACGATTGCATTTAGCATATGAACAATTCTTTTAAACCCCTAGGAATTCCCTAGAGGACGAGTAAAGTCTCGTGAGGGTTTTTCATAAATGTTTCCCACAAACATTATGCACAAGATCATATTATCCAAAATTAAGGTATCACTCAAGATCATGATTTTCATTCATTAGCAAGCTTAAAAAGATAAACTTCATCTTCACACTGAATTGGAATTTTAAAGTTTAATTACTTACAAAAGACATGCTAAGGCATAACAAGTTTGAAATAGTGTAAAGTGAACTAGCACATAAATATGAAGCTTTCAATTATTTACAATGTGCAATGTCTCAATATCTCAAAGTTCACTGAAATTTCCATTAGAATGAATATCTATGGCATAACTTTTCTTTTTCCCTTTTTTTTTTTTTTTTTTTTTTGGTCAGGCTGTGCAATGTTTGGTTCCTTTAAGCTTTCTAATTGACCCATGTAACGAGTGTTAAGTCAATAACTCCCAAACCAAATGGTTTTAGGGCCTTAGGTGTATAAAGACTCCTATAACTTACTAACTCAAGTCAAAAAGACTACGAAATCAAACTAACCATGACATTAACCAAATCAAAATTATTCACCTTTTGACGTGAACACTCAATGCTTTGAGGCAAGAGGTCCAGTTACTTAGTAAAAAGCTCATCAATGATAATTTTTTATATATATATATATATGCCAAAGTATCCATCTAATAAGTCATCAAGTTTCACTCAAAACATAGAAACACACACATCAGACTTTCATGTCATACCCCACAAATTATGTGCTAATGTGCTTGTGTAGATTAGATCAAACATGTGAATTCTCAATTTCTAAAAGCAAGTAACCAAACTGAAAAATCCTATCATCAGATCATGTGTTCAAAATTTTAAGCTCACCAATGAAATCAAATCACAATTTTTTTTTTAGATCTACCAAAATTTTAAGACAACATGAATATGCATTTTTTTTTTCTTTTCAAAAATGGGACAAAGTGTGTGTAAAGTGTCTCCCATACCCCCAAACCTAAATTACACATTGTCCCCAATGTGTGTATAACATGGAAAGTATCTTACCTGAGAGATGGACGAACTTGTCTAGAATAGCATGGCTCATAGCACACCCCCAAACTTCAACTAAAGCACCCTTATCCTTGCAAAACAAAACACTAAAGTAACAACGGAAACAAAAGGAAACTAATAAAAATAAAAATAAAATAAAAACAAACAAACAAGGAAATAAAAAAGATATGTTGTGGGTGTCTCCCATGAGCGCTAAGTTTAATGTCTTCCAGACCATTGTCCTCCTCTTAAACTTGAAGTACCAATCTTTTCTTCTCTTGCACCACAGAGAATAAATTTTTCCTATAGCAGGGGGATTCCAATTGTCTGTAGATTGGGGTAGACCATTCTGAGTCTTCTCAAATAGTTTCTCATCCGAAAGGGAATCATGAACTAGAATAAAATAAGAAGAAAACTCATGGAGCTTTTCTATCTTGATGTCCTCAATTTGCTCATCACATAACCCCAGATGACTTCTCTCTTGGACTCTTGGTAATTCAGGAATAGGAGCTGATGTTGAAAAAGTCTCAGTGCTCTCTTCCTTTTCCATATGTGGTTCCTCTAGAATCTCCGTTTGCTCCTCCTTCCTCTTTTCCCCTTGATTTTCAACCGCTTCTTCACTCCTTAATGTGGTAATTGCTTGCTCATGATGGTAAGTGCACTCTTCCTCCATGTATTGTTCATTAGGATTGGCAACAAACTAATTTTGACACTCTTCTTCTTGGTATTGTTGAGGCCAATTGATGAGAGGTGGCTCCTCTTCATGAGCTTCTATCTTGGCAACGTATTCCAATAGTTGCATATTGGCTTCATTGTAGCTAAGAAAGGAGTATGATTGACAATGGAACTGCGGAGATGGCTCCTCTTCTTGGTGTTGTGAAGGCCAATAGATGGGAGATGGCTCCTCTTCATGATAATGTTGGGACAACTTGATGAGAGATGACTCCTGATCCACAATTGAAAACATGGGACAAGTCTTAGTGGTGTTGTCAATATGGGAACATATGGCACGTACCTCGGCTTGTGTAACTTGTTGAACAGGAGCACTGCTATGATTAGTCATAGCTTTCATGAGCATGTCCAGCTTTTTCTCCATGGCAGTCATTTGAGCCTGAATTCCTCCATTGGTGCTCTCTTCATATATGCCTTTTCCTTTGAGTCCTTGTCTCCCTTTAAATGGGAATTGTTGGGAGTTCTCACTTAAGGTCTCAAAGAGTTCTATGGCTTCCTCGCCGCTTTTCTCCATCAACATGTAACCACAAGCTAAATCTACAAGACTCTTGTTAGGATCATTTAAACCCTCATAGAATGCCAATACCTGATCGTCTTGAGATATATGGTGATCAGGGCATCTGAGAAGTAGCTCATTAAAGTGTTCCCATGCCTCGAAGAAAAGGTCTCCATCTCTTTGCTGGAAAGTCATAATTTTCCTTCTCAATTGCCTTGTCTTTTGGGCTGGGAAAAATTTCTTTAAGAACTTTGTGGCCATCTCATCCCAAGTATGAATAGAACCTGTGGCCAAAAAATTGTACCATATCTTAGCATTATCTTTTAAAGAAAAAGAGAAGAGGATTAACCTGATTTCTTCTGGAGTTAAACCCTGAACATTTTGAGTCCTGCAGAGATCACTGAATTCTCGACTATGCCAATATGGGTTCTCTGTAGGTGTGCATTTATAGTGTGGACTCATATTGAGCAGCGGAGATAAATCGTAACTGCTCTGCACAATGGGCTAGAAATTAATGCATGTTAGCTGGTTCAGGATCTGGGGACTGAATGAACTTTTCATAGGTCTTCGTGTCGGAGGTGTAGTGTTTCTCAACATAATTAAAACAAAAAGAAAATTAAATAACAAAACAAAAATAAAAACAAAAATAAAATAAATAAATCAGATCAATAATTAACACAATTTCCGTGCTGCTGTCCGGATGTGCGATCGATTGCATCGTCAGGTGCGCTCGATCGCCCTGGAATGGGAGCTCGAGCACACCTCCGGAGGCAAAAAGGTAACTGCGGAAAAACAGAAAATAGAAAACTAAATTAAAACAAAAATAAACTAAGGGAAAAAAATTCGAAACAAAATCAAACAATCCCCGGCAACGGCACCAAAAGCTTGTTGTGCCAAATACTACATAAATTAATAGATAATATTTAGTACGTTTTACTCGTAAGTGCACAAGATCAAACGATAGTATAGTGCAGCAAGTACGAGATCGATCCCACGGGGATTGTTGATTTTATTTAGAATTGATTAAAATATCAAATTGTTACTGAATTGATATTGTGAAAAAGAAATAAAAACATATAAAGATAAATGAAAAAGGTAAAGGCAAGGCTATGATATCCACCACTAATCATATTTAGATAATATAACAATATGCCAATGATCCAATCATATTATGAATACTTAGTGTTTGCCAACCTAAGGGTATGAGTATCTACTCCTTAGGCCATTGATTTTCCTAAGTAGCGAATTAGGCATGGGTGTCTACTCTAATTCTTTTCATTCTTAAAGGATTTAGCATGGGTGTCTACTAAGTTATTCTTTAAGAAAGCATAAATCTATGGAAATCAACAAACACATGAGATCTAGTGCATGGGTGTCTACTCCCGGTTCCCCATGTTGATTAACTCAAGAACCCAGTGTAGATTTCTTTTGTTACTCTTATTAAACCCAAGACTCGATCATTTAAATTGATTTAATTAACTAATTCATACCACATGCATATAATGGACAATCACATACATATGAAGAATTCAAGAAAACAGGACTTAATCAAGTTAAGCAACACAATATGATTATCAAAAAGGTGACAATATTGAAATATTAAATAAACATAATTATGGGTTCAATCTAGCCCTTCTTAAGAGTTAGTTACACATAATTAAAATAAAACTAAAAAGAAAAGGAAAAGAAAGAACCGAAAACCGCTCCTAGAAGTAGCCTCCAATTCCTCTCCCCAAAGTTGTATCCTTGAAATTGTCTATTAAATTGTGTGGCTTAAAGGTCTATTTATAGGGCTTAGGAGAGTCCTAAAAGCCTTAGTAATCCTAGGAAATTCGAAGATTTAAGTCCTAGTCCAATTAGGATAAAGAAAACCTAAGTCCAAATCAGAATAGGATTCGTCCAGAATCGCGTTCCTATAGCGGCGCTCCAAATTAGGAAAATACTACTTCACAATGATTTGTAGAATTTTGAGTTAGCTTTCCAATGCCGCTTAAATCACCTCAATTGGATATTTAAGCTAAAAGTTATGGTCAAAATACCGAGACATATGCAGAATCCAATTTTGAATCCCATCCGATTTTGACTCCAATTTGAGCAATTCCAATTTAATCATTTCATTTATTTGATTAAACTTAATTACATCATATAGGTCCTCTATTATAATTGGTTAAGCTTAACCATATCTTCTAGCTCTTTCCAATTTGCCCTTTAAGCTTGGAACTTTTCCAGAAATGCTTTCTTTTCTTCCAAAAACCTATAAAACAAAGAAAATACAAAAAAGAAATAAAATAGCATAAACTAACAAAACTAAGGAATTAACAAATATAAGTTTAAGGGCTAAAATATAAATATTTTGGTACTTATCAATTATTCTCAGGGTTTAGATGTCTATTTATAGGCTTTTAAAAGTCTTTGACACACTAGTAAACCTAGAAAATTCGTAGGGTTTAGTCTTATTACAAGTGGGACTTGGAAAACCCTAATATGGAAGGAAAGGGAGTCTGGCCGCAACTCATTGTTCTCCAGCGCGCGGATGCGATCGATCATAGCCTGTGTGCGCTCGATCACAGGTCTCCTGCAATCGATCGCACTACCAGAAACTCCAACTTTTCCCAAATTTTCTCTTTGAGCCCAAATCTTCCAGATTTACTTCCTTTTCATCCAAAAGCCTACAAAAGCATGAAAAACACATAAAAGAACTAAAATAGCATAAATTAACAACACTTAAGGAATTAACACATATAAGTTTAAAAGCTAAAATATGAATATTTTGGCACTTAACACACCCCCAAACTTACATTTTGCTAGTCCCTTAGCAATACAAAACTAAAAACAAAATAAAATAAAAAAAAAAAAAAAAAAAAAAAAAAAACACAAAACGATAAATCCATCTTTCGTGGGATGTACGATTGCATTTAGCACATGCTACAAGCCTTTTAAACCCATAAGAATTCCCTAAAGGACGAGTGAAATCTCGTGAGGATTTTCTAGAAATGATACCTACAAACATTATGCAAAAAATCATGCTATTCAACAATTCAAGTGTCACTCAAAACCATGATTCTCATTCATTAGCAAGCTTAAAAAGATAAACTTCATCTTCACAATGAATTAAAATTTTAAAGTCTAATTACTTTCAAAAGACAAGGTAAGGCATCACAAGTTTGAAACAGTGTAAAGTAAACTAGCACATAAATATGAAGCTTCTAATTATTTCCAATGTGCAATGTCTCAATATCTCAAAGTTCACTAAAATCCTCATTAGAATGAATAACTATAGCATAACTTTTCTTTTTCTTTCTCCTTTTTTTTTTTTTTTTAGTCAGGCTATACAATGTTTGGTTCCCTTAAGCTTTCTAATTGACCCATGTAACGAGTGTTAAGTCAATGACTCCCAAACCAAATGGTTTTAGGGCATTAGGTATAAAACACCCCTAAAGACTTACTAACTCGAGTCAAAAAGGCTACAAAACTAAACTAACCATGACATTAACCAAATCAAAATTCTTCACCTTTTGACGTGAACACTCAATGCTTTGAGACAAGAAGTCTAGTTACTTAGTGAAAAGCTTATCAATGATCTTCATTTTTTTCTTTTTCTTTTTTCTATACTCTTTTTCTCTTTTTATATATATAAATATGTCAAAGTATCCATCTAATAAGCCATCCAGTTTCACCCAAGACATAGAAACACACACATCAGACTTTCATGTCATACCCCACAAATTATGTGCTAATATACTTGTGTAGATTAGTTCGAACATATAAATTCTCAATTGCCAAAAGCAAGTAACCAAATTGAAAAAAAAATCCTATCATTAGATCATGTGTTCAAAATTTTAAGACAACATGAAATATATATATATTTTTCTTTTTCAAAAATGGGACAAAGTGTGTGTAAGTGTCTCCCACACCCCCATACATAAATTACACATTGTCCCCAATGTGTGTATAACATGGAAAGTTCTTACCTGAGAGATGGATGACATGTTTGGAAAGGAATAGTGTTGTGCAAATTTATTTAACTCGCAAGTGCACGAATCAATTGTAGTTTAATGGATTGCAAGTGCGAGGTCGATCCCACAGAGAATTGTATTTTTGAAAGAGCAATTTATATCTAAACTAATTAAATCCTAATCTAGTTCCAAAAGGTTTTTGATTTTTGAGTTTTGAAAATTAAAGGATAAACATAAACTAAATAAAATAAGTAAATCTAAGGATAAATGTACTAAGGTTTGGGAATTCACACTCACCAAATCATAACAACATACTTTATGTTCATCAATATTAATCCGAAAGTTCTCACAAATTAAACCATAGATATGTTTTACTATGCTTCAAAGAATTAATCAAAACCATCCCATATATCCATTCATTGACCAAATCACAAAAGGAATCCAAATTCAATTGAAACACCAGATGTATCCGTAGAACAAATCACAAGGGATATCCAATTTTTATGAGTTAAAATCCAAGCAATCAATCATATGAAATTATCTCAAATCATGACATGTATCCTTGAATCACAAGAGATATCCAAGAATCACTTCATACAATTGATTAGAAGTAAAACAATTGAAATATAAAACCCAATAAAATCAAAATAATAAAAATTTACATAAAAGTGATGTTGTTCTTCATCGGTGAGGCTTCATCCCCAACCTTAGTTGGGAATTTAGCTCCACATAAAAATACAATCTAAACCTAAACCTAAACCTAAAGAAAAACTAAACAAAAGAATTTTGCTCTCTGGGATTGTGTCACTTTTCTTGAATGCAAAGAAGTCTATTTATAGGCTTAGGGAAGTCCTAGAAGCCCAAGTAAACCTAGATAATTCGAAGGTCTGTCTCCCAGTCAAAATAGAAGTCTGAAATCGGAATAGGATTCGTCCAGATTTGTATCCTTTAATTGTGGGGCGATTTTGGCATAGAAACCGTCTGAATTACGAATATCCTATTTCACAACAAATTGTAGTATTTTGAGCTATCTTTCCAATTCCGTTTGAATCACTTCAATCCGATATTTGAGCGGAGAGTTATGGTCAAAATACTAAGACATGTGCAAAATCTGAATTTGAATCCGATCCGAAATCTTATCCAATCTGAACTTTAATCTGATTTAACCTTTTCTTGGATTTGGTTAGACTTAACCACACAATCTAGGCCTTCTCAAAGTATTCTTTCTTCCAAACTTTGCATTTTTCCCTTTAAAGCTGCAGTTTTTCTTCAATGACCTACAAAATACTAAAAACACAAAACTAACACAAAATATTAAATAACTACACAGCTAAAGGATTAACTAATGTAAATAAAGGGGTCCAAATATGCAATATTTGGCACTTATCAAACACCCTCAAACGTACATTTTGCTAGGCCCTTAGCAAAAGAAAACGAAAAATAAAATGAAAGCAAGAAACATAAATCCTCTTTCGTGGGAGAGACGATTGCATTTAGCATATGCAACAAGCCTTTTAAACCCCTAGGCATCCTTAGTGGACGAGTAAAGTCTCGTGAAGGCTTAACAGGAATAATACCCACAAACATTGTGCACTATGTTGTTAACAAGAAAGAAGTTTCACATAAACCATGGTTCTTATTCATGAGCAAACTTAAAAAGACAAACACCATCATAACAGTCAAAAGGAAATCCAAAATCAAATTACTCATAAATGGACAATTAAGACCTCATATGTTCTGAAATGTGTAAAGTGTAATTAGCACATAATCATGAAGCTTTTAGTTTAAACTCAAGATAAGTTCCATAAAATTTGAAAGAATCCCTAACAAATGAAACAACCAAGGCAAGATATGCATTTTTTTTTCTTTTTTTAAACAGGCTCTGCAATGTCTAACTCCCTTAAGCTTTCTAATTGACTCATGTAACAAGTGTTAGGCCAATGATTCCCAAGCCAGGTAGCTTTAGGGCACTAGATGTAGAACATCCCTAAGGGCTTATTAACTTAAGTCAAAAAGGCTATGAAGCCAGACTAGCCATATCATAAATCAACACTGAACTTCACACCTTTTGACGCGAACACTCAATGCTTAATGAGGCAAAAGGTCCGGTTACTCAATGAAAAACTCAACATGATCTTTCTTTTCTTTTTCCTTCTCTTTTTTATTTATTTTTTTATTTATTTTTATTTTTTATATCTTGCAAGCCAATGGTTATTCATCAATAGGTCATCCAACAAATCTCAAAGAAAACAAGCCTAAGCTCAAACATCATACCTCACAGAAAACATGCTAATGTGCTCATGAAAATTTATCTCAAAACAAGTGAAATCTCTTTTACCCAAAAATAAATCAAGGGACTCAGACTCCTAATGACATAATAATTTGTTCAACCCTTTAAGCAAGCTAATGAAATGCAAACCACAGTCACAGTTTAACTCAAACTTGACAAAAACATAGCATAATTTATTTTTATTTTTTTCAAATTTTTTAACACAAAAAGACAAATACAAATAAACAAATAAGAACAAAAATAAATAGACAAAGTGTTTTTCCATACCCCCAAACTTTAATTACACATTGCCCTCAATATGTAGTATAGAAATACATTACCGAAAGTAAGGAAATCTGAGTGTGAACAAGGCTAGGGCGTCCCCCAAACTTAAACACCAAAACACCTGTCAACAAAAACTAACAGCAATATTTTTTTCATAGAAACAATATCAAAAGATTAATTGCTGTTAGAAACAAAAACAAATAAAATTAACATGTAATGAAAAATGAAAGAAAGAATTTTTGGAGTGAAGTGCAAAAAATAAACTGGAGGAGAAAACTTTACAGTGATTTCCCCTATCATGCGGATGTCCAACCAATCCCTTCCACCCCTTCTTCTTCAAAACTTCATACTCCTTTGGAAGGATATTTCGCCATCTTATGTAGAATTTCTTGCTTTGGAGGATCTTTTTAGGAAAGTGGTTCCTAGATTTGTGTGCTTGTGTGCACAAGTCCTTGAGTATCTTGACACAAGATGGCTCTTTGAGACATTTAGGCAATGAAGCTTTGGGCTCTTGATATGTCTAAAGAGAGACAATGATGCAGGCAGGAGCTTCAGTACTCACTTCCATGTCACTAGGCAGATTAGGATCCATTGGGGGTTCACTATTTTCATGGTGCTCAACTTGCTCAAAGTGCTCAACTTGCTCATCTTTCTCTTCCTCCTCTTTGTTATCCACAATTTCCTCACTCTCAAGTGTGATGGTGACTTGGGCATGCTCATGATAAGAATTTTCGGAATCATCCTCATCCATCATGTAGTGCCTTTCAGCCATCAGCTGACTTTGAAGCTCTTCTTTCTCTATTCTGTTGAAGTCAGCAACTAGATGACCGATCTGTCCTTCTATCTTGGTCATGGCCTGCTTAAGTTCTTGTATGTCTCTACCATTAGCCATGTTGGAATTCCTCAGCTCTTGTACAGCTTGATTGGTAAAACCTTTTAGCTCTTGTATAGCTTGGGAGTTGGAATGCTTGAGCTCTTGTATAGCTTGGGAGTTGGACTGGTCGATTTTTTCTACTAATGTTTTCATCATGTATTCCAGTGATGATTGTGGTGTAGGCTGTGGCACTTGAGTGGTAGATTGATAAACAGGGGGGTTGAGCTTGATGATCGAACTGCGGATATTCTGAATGGTGCAATTCATCAAATTGGTGAGCATAATTTCCTGTAGTTTGAGCTAATCCTGAGAAATCAAATTGGTTACTCCAGTCCGGGTTGTAATAATGGAAATTTGAATCAAACCCCAGGCTGGAGAAACTGGTGTTCATTTGTTCATATGAAAAGTTAGATCTAGCTGCTCTGATTTGGTCTAATTTGTCCCATAAGTCATCGAGCTCAGTTCGCAAATCTGGACAATTGTTTTCCTCATGATAAGGATTGAAACAATATGAACATGGTTTATGTGGGTAAAATTTTTTATGGTAGTTGGTAGGAGCTGGTGTCCTATAACTAGGAGAGGCATTAAGATCATTAAAATGAAAATTCATGCTTCCCCTCACTTTTTAGCATGCAAATATCCCACATAAAACATTAACCATTTTAATTTTTTTTTTTTTAAATAAAATAAACTAAAAAAAAAAAAAAAAACGACTAACTACCTAAACAAATAAAACTAAAATTTAAAAACTCACAAAAAGGACCAAAAATAAATTTTTGGCAAAGATCTACGGAACTGCTGCAATTGTTGCCTTTGCTATGCGTGCGCTCGATCGCGCTAATGTGCGGAAGGTATTGCGGCAGAACTATAAAACAAGCCAAAAAAAAAAAAAAAAAAACACAACAAGAAAATTTTTTTTTTTTAAATTTTTTATTAGTAACACGAATAAAACAAAACAAATTGCAAAAAAATAAAATCCTAATTATAACTAGTAGAAGAATAAAACTAATTTAGAAATAAATTGGTTTCAAAAATTGAACAATTCCCCGGCAACGGCGCCAAAAACTTGTTGTGCAAATTTATTTAACTCGCAAGTGCACGAATCAATTGTAGTTTAATGGATTGCAAGTGCGAGGTCGATCCCACAGAGAATTGTATTTTTGAAAGAGCAATTTATATCTAAACTAATTAAATCCTAATCTAGTTCCAAAAGGGTTTTGATTTTTGAGTTTTGAAAATTAAAGGATAAACATAAACTAAATAAAATAAGTAAATCTAAGGATAAATGTACTAAGGTTTGGGAATTCACACTCACCAAATCATAACAACATACTTTATGTTCATCAATATTAATCCGAACTTCTCACAAATTAAACCATAGATATGTTTTACTATGCTTCAAAGAATTAATCAAAACCATCCCATGTATCCATTCATTGACCAAATCACAAAAGAAATCCAAATTCAATTGAAACACAACACCAGATGTATCCGTAGAACAAATCACAAGGGATATCCAATTTTTATGAGTTAAAATCCAAGCAATCAATCATATGAAATTATCTCAAATCATGACATGTATCCTTGAATCATAAGAGATATCCAAGAATCACTCCATACAATTGATTAGAAGTAAAACAATTGAAATATAAAACCCAATAAAATCAGAATAATAAAAACTTACATAAAAGTGATGTTGTTCTTCATCGGTGAGGCTTCATCCCAACCTTAGTTGGGAATTTAGCTCCACATAAAAATAAAATCTAAACCTAAACCTAAACCTAAAGAAAAACTAAACAAAAGAATTTTGCTCTCTGGGATTGTGTCACTTTTCTTGAATGCAAAGAAGTCTATTTATAGGCTTAGGGAAGTCCTAGAAGCCCAAGTAAACCTAGATAATTCGAAGGTCTATCTCCCAGTCAAAATAGAAGTCTGAAATCGGAATAGGATTCGTCCAGATTTGTGTCCTTTAATTGTGGGGCGATTTTGGCATAGAAACCGTGTGAATTTCGAATATCCTATTTCACAACAAATTGTAGTATTTTGAGCTATCTTTCCAATGCCGTTTGAATCACTTCAATCCGATATTTGAGCGGAGAGTTATGATCAAAATACTAAGATATGTACAAAATCTGAATTTGAATTCGATCCGAAATCTTATCCAATCTGAACTTTAATCTGATTTAACCTTTTCTTGGATTTGGTTAGACTTAACCACACAATCTAGGTCTTCTCAAAGTATTCTTTCTTCCAAACTTTGCATTTTTCCCTTTAAAGCTGCAATTTTTCTTCAAGGACCTACAAAATACTAAAAACACAAAACTAACACAAAATATTAAATAACGACACAGCTAAAGGATTAACTAATGTAAATAAAGGGGTCCAAATATGCAATATTTGGCACTTATCACATAGCTCATAGCACACCCCCAAACTTGAACTGAAGCACACTTGTTCTTGAAAATTAAAACACTAAAGTAACAAAGGGAAAACAAAACGAAACCAAAAATAACCAACAGAAAAATAAAACAAACAGGAAATAAAAAGGATATGCTTTGGGGTGCCTCCCATGAGCGTTAAGTTTAACATCTTCAGCCAGACTGTGACTCTTTAAACTTGAAGCACCGGTCTTTTCTTCTTTTACACCAAAGGGAATGAATCCTTCCTATTGCAAGATGCTTCTGAATGTCTATAGATCGGGGAGGACCACTTTGAGTTTTCTCAAGCAGTTTCTCATCCAGTGGGGAGTCATGAACTGGAATAAAGTAGGAAGAAAAACTCAGGGAACTTCTCTATCTTGATGTCCTCAATTTGCTCATGTGGTAGCTTTAACAGATTTCTCTCTTGGCCTCTTGGTGTTTCAGGAATAAGAGCTAATGGTGAAAAAATCTTAGTACTTCCTTCTCTTTACTGATGTTGGCTCCTGTGGAACTTCGGTTTGCTCCTCCTTCCCCTCTTCCACTTGATTTTCAACCACCTCTTCACTCCTCAATGTGACAGTTTGCTCATGATAGTAGGTGCACTCTTCCTCCATGTATAGTCCATTAAGATTTGCCATGAACTGACCTTGACACTCTTCTTCTTTGAGGATATCTGATATGTGCTTGAAGTGATCCTTTATCTTGGCCATGGTTGATTGCAACCGTTGATTACAGGCTTTACTGTGGCTAAGAAAAGCTGACACTGTTTCTTTTAAGGTAAACCTTTTTGGAGGAGGTGGTTCTTCTTGGTATTGCTGTTGCTCTTGGTATTGTTAAGGCCAATCAAAGGGAGAAGATTGATCATAAAACTGTGGAGATGGCTCCTCTTCATGATAGCAAATACTCTCTTCCTCCATATAATGTCCATGAAGAGTGGTAACTGACTAACTTTGGGGCTCTTCCTTTTTTAAAAAATCTGTTCTTCGTGTACAGTGGGCCTCCGTTCTTTTAACTGATTTCAAATAAGAGTTCTTTATCTCCTTAATTTCTGAACTAATCATAGCTAATGTTTTCTCAGAAAACTCAAGAGGAGGTGGTTCAGCCTGATATTGCTATTGTGGAGTTGATTGAGAGGAATATGCATGATCATGGAATTACTGATATGAGTAATGTTGCTATCCATGAGATTGTGGAACATATATTCCAGGAGCTTGAGCTTGCCATGAGAGATTGGACTGTTGGCTCCATGATGGGTAACAGGAATCAAAATAGTGGTCGTTCCCCGGTCTAGAGAACGATGTGTTCATGTACTCATAAAATTTGTTAGAAATTTGTCTTATTGTAGGACATCCTTTAACATGGTGATAAGGGTCATGGCAACATAAACATGGTTTATGGGGTGTCGGAATGCCACCCCACATGTGTGAAAACAAAAACAACAAAAGGTTAAAATAAAAGCAAAATTAAAATTAAAACTTACGAAGATGCAGACTCAACTGACCCTGCATGAAAAAAAAAAATCAGATCTATAATTAGTACAGTAACTGTGTTGCTGTCCGGATGTGCGATCGATCACACCGTGAGGTGCTCTCGATTGCACTGGTGTGCTCGATCGCCTTGGTTGGGTGCTTGAGCGCACCTCCAGAGGCATAACAGGAACTGCAGAAAAAACTAGTAAAACAGAAAAATTTAAAACAAAAATAAATTAAACGAAAAAAATAAAAATTCAAACAATCCCAGGCAACGGCGCCAAAAACTTGTTATGCCAAATACCTACCTAAATTAATAGGCAAATACTTGGTACGTTTTACTCGCAAGTGCACAAGATCAAACAATAGTATAGTACAACAAGCACGAGATCGATCCCACAAGGATTGTTGATTTTATTTATAATTAATTAAAATATCAAAATTATCACGAAATTGATATTAATACTAAGGAAAAGAAATAAAGATAAAGATAAAGATAAAGATAAAGGTAAAGGTAGGGCTTTGATATCCACCACTAATCATGCTCAAATAATATAACATTATGCTAATGATCCAATCATAATATGAATACCTAATGTTTATCAACCTAATGGCATAGGTGTATACTTCTTAAGCTATTGATTTCCCTTATGCAATGAGTTAGGTATGGGTGTATACTCTAACTCTTTTCTTTCTCAAAGGATTTAGCATGGGTGTATACTAAGTTGTTTTTTAAGAAAGTATAAATGTATGAAAATCGACAAACACACAAAACCTAGGGCATGGGTGTATACTCCTGGTTTTCCATGTTGATTAACCCAAGAATCCGGTGTGGATTTCTATTGTTACTCTTATTAAACTCAGGACTCGGTTATCAAAATTGATTTAATTAACTAATCCATACCACATGCATATAATGAGGAATTCAAGAAAACAGGAATTACTCAAGTTAAGCAACACAATATGATTATCACAAAGGCGCCAATATTGAAATATTAAATAAACATAATTAGGGCTTCAATCTAGCCATCCTTAAGAGTTAGTTATACATAATTAAAATATAACTAAAAAGAAAAGGAAAAGAAAGAACCGGAAACCGCTACTAGAAGTAGCCTCTAATTCCTCTTCCTAAAGTTGTGTCTATTCAAGGATGATTATTCTCAGGATTTAGAGGTCTATTTATAGGCTTTTAGAAGTCCTTGACACACTAGTAAACCTAGAAAATTCGTAGGGTTTAGTCTTATTATGCCTCTACTCATGGACAGGAACATATGCAAGCCATCACCACTTTGAGGTCAGGAAAACAAATGGATAATCAAGTGGCCATGCCTGAATAAACCACTGAGGCGGCAAAAGAGGAGGAAAGCCATGACAAACCTGCAAGAGATGCTAGACTGGACACTGTCATTCCAATTGCTAAGGATCTCCCCAAGAAGTTTGTCCCCAAAGCTTCTTTCCCAGAAAGACTGATGGCTCCCAAGAAAAGCTCAAAGTTCGATGACATTTTGGAGGTGTTTAAACATGTGCAAATCAACATTCCATTCCTAGAAGCCATCCAGCAAGTGTCTTCGTATGCCAAATTTCTAAAGGATTTGGTTACCATCAAGAGGAGGACAAATGTTCCTAAGAAAGCTTTCCTGACTGAGCAGGCCAGCTCTATTCTTCAATGCAAAATTCTTGTCAATTATAAGGATCCTAGATCTCCTACAATTGCTTGCATGATAGGTGACAACAAGTTGAAAGAGCTCTATTGGATTTGGGGGCTAGTGTGAATCTTTTGCCATATTCAGTCTATGTTCAGCTGGGATTAGGAGAGCTAAAACCCACTTCAATGACACTTCAGTTGGCTGGCCGATCTATAAAAATCCCGAGGGGAATCATTGAAGATGTTACAATCAAACTTGATAAGTTCTATTACCCTGTGCACTTCATCGTCTTAGATACAGAACCGATAATAAATTTGGAGATCCAAATTTCAATAATATTATGGCGTCCTTTTTTAGCTACGGCTAATGTCATAATCAACTGTAGGACTGGAGTAATGAAGATTTTCTTTGGGAACATGACAATGGAGCTGAATATTTTTTATATCAGTAGGCAGCCATTTGAATATGAGGCAATCATAAGTGTGTGCTCAATTGAGGAAATAGTGGAGGAGACTGTCAATGACCAAATATTGAAGACCCTTTGGAAAAGTGCCTTACTACATTTGGAGGAGACATGGACCTGGACACATTACTTGAGCAAGCTAACGCCTTGTTGAACTCAACTCCTAAGATAAAGACTGATACTGGGGAAACCACTATGACATCATCCCCCAATCCATCTTCATCAGCGGCTGAGCCTACCAAACGGGATTTGAAGCCTCTACCTGACACACTAAAATACAAATATCTGGGTTCTACTGAATCTCTACCTGAGATCATTGCTTCCGACATGGATGATGCTTGAGAACAGAAGTTGTTGGATGTTTTGAAAGAGCATAAAGAAGCCACAGGGTGGTCTATTGGAGACATCAAGGGAATCAGCCCTGTAGTGGTGATGCACAAGATTCATCTAGAAGAAAATACTAAACCCTCTCGGGAGCCAAAGAGACGGTTGAATCCGGCCATGCAAGAGGTAGTTCGAGCTGAGGTGATCAAACTTTTAGATGTAGGAATCATATACTCAATTTTTGACAGCAAATGGGTGAGTCCCATTCATGTAGTGCCCAAGAAGGCAGGGATTACAGTGATCAAGAACAAGGACAATAAGTTGGTCCCAACTCTGGTCAATCGGGATGGAGAGTGTGGATCGACTATAGAAAGTTGAATTCTGTGACAAGAAAAGACCACTTTCCTCTATCTTTCATTGATCAGATGATGGAGAGATTGGCCGGCCATGCTTATTATTGTTTCCTTGAAGGCTACTCTGGTTACAATCTAGTTCCATTGGATCTAGAAGATCAAAAGAAGACCACTTTCACTTGTCCTTCCGGTGTGTTTGCCTACCGTTGTATGCCTTTCGGGTTGTGCAATGCACCTGCTACTTTTTAGTGGTGCATGATCAACATTTTCTTAGATATGGTTGAACATCACCTAGAGATATTTATGGATGACTTTTCAGTCTTTGGATCTTCATTTGTGGAGTGTCTGCACCATCTCACCTTGGTGTTGGTACGGTGTAAGGACAAGAACTTCGTCCTTAATTGGGAGAAATGCCACTTCATTGTAAAATAAGGGATTGTTTTGGGGCATGTCATTTCTCAAAAAGGTATTGAGATTGACAAAGACAAGGTGGATTTGATCTCCAACCTTCCGCCCTCGAGGACAGTGAAAGAGATTCGATCTTTTATGGGACATCCAAGATTCTACAGAAGATTCAGCAAGGACTTCAGTAAAATTGCGAGACCTTTGTGCAGCTTGCTTGCAAAAGATGCTCCATTTAACTTCAATGACAAGTGTCATACAACCTTTGATATCCTTAAGAAGACCTTAACCTCCACACCAATCATTAAACCACCCAATTAGGATGTGCCTTTTGAGATAATGTGTAATGCCTTTGATTATGCTATGGGAGCTGTTTTGAGGTAGAGGATGGAAAAGCTTCCTCATGTCATCTACTATACCAGCAAGACCTTGAATGGTGCACAACTCAACTACTCTACCATTGAAAATGAGTTGTTGGCGGTTGTGTTTGCTTTGGATAAGTTTAGATCTTACTTATTAGGGTCTAAAGTCTTAGTTTACTCGGATCAGGCTGCCTTGAAGTATCTTTTGTCCAAGAAAGATGCTAAATCTCGTCTCATCCGGTGGATTCTGTTGCTACAAGAATTTGACATTGAAATTCGGGACAAGAAGGGTTATGAGAATGTGGTAGCTGACCATTTACCCAGGCTGATTATGGACTTCAACGAAGATGATGTGCCCATTGCTAAGATGTTCCCTGAAGAAAAACTGATGCACATCTCCCAAACTCCTGCACCTTGGTTCGCAGACATTGTGAACTACCTTGTCACTGCTTAGATGCCCTCACATTGGACTAAGCAAGACAGATCAAAATTTTTGGCTGAGGTGAAGTACTTCTTTTGAGATGATCCCTTGTTCAAATACTACCCAAATCAAATTATAAGGAGATGCATTCCTAAGAGTGACCACCAAAATGTCCTCTCCTTTTGCCATGATTATGCATGTGGAGGCCACTTCAATTCCAAAAGGATCACGGCGAAGATTTTTCAAAGTGGATTCTATTGGCCCTCCAACTTTTGTTATGCCCATGCCTACCGTTTAGCCCATGAGAGATACCAAAAATTGGGGAATATTGTGATGGGTGACAAATATTGCATATTTGGGCCCCTTAATTTACATTAGTTAATCATTTAGCTATGTCATTATCTAATGTTTTGTTTTAATTTTTAGTTTTTGTGTTTTATAGGTTGTTGAAGGAAAACTGTGTCTTTAAAGGAAAAAAGGCAAAGTTTGGAAGAAAGCATACTTTGAGAAGACCTAGATGATGTAGTTAAGTTTAACCCAATCAAGGATTAAATCGGAATTTATATAATTGGAGTCAAAATCGGATTTGATCCAAATTCAGATTATGCACATGTCCCAGTATTTTGACCATAACTTTCTGCTCAAGTATCAGATTGAGATGAAACTAGTGGCATTAAAAATCTAATTCCAAATATTACAATTCATTGTGAAATAGGATTTTCCTAATTCGAACGTTTACTATGCCAAAATCATCCCACAAGAAAAGGACACAAATCTGGACGAATCTTATTCCGATTTCAGACTTTTATTTGGACTGGGAGACAGACCTCCAAATTATCTAGGTTTATTAGGGCTTCTAGGACTTTTCTAAGCCTATAAATAGACCTCTTTGCGTTTAAGAAAAATATAGAATCCTAGAGAGCAAAATTCTACAGTTTTTCTCTTTAGTTTAGATTTAGATTTTAGTTTTATTTATGTGGAGCTAAATTCCCAACTAAGGTTGGGGATGAAGCCTTACAGATGAAGAACAACGTTACTTCTATGTAAGTTTTTATTATTCCGATTTTATTGAGTTTGATTTCAATTGTTTTACTTCTTTTCAATGTGTGGAACAATTTTTGGATATCTTGTTGTAATTCAAGAATATACTTGATGATTTAAAATAACTTCACATAATTGATTGCTTGGTTTTATATGCCTAAAAATTGGATATCCCTTGTGATTTGTTCTTCGGATACATATGGTGTTTCAATTAAAATTTGATATCTTTTGTGATTTACGGATACATCTAATGATTTAATTGATATTAGATTCCTTTTGTGATTTGTGCAATGAATGGATACATGGGATGGTTTTGATTAATTCTTTGAAGCATAGTAAAATATACATAAGATTTAATTTGTGAAAACTTCGGATTAATATTGATGAGCATGAAGTATGTTGTTATGATTTGGTGATTGTAGATTTCGCATCCTTAGTACCTTTATCTTGTGTTTTACTTTATTTAGTTTATGTTTATCTTTTAATTTTCAATACCCAAATTCAAAACCCTTTTGGAACTAGGTTAGAATTTAATTAGTTTATTTATAAATTGTTATTCAAAAATACACTTCTCTGTGGGATCGACCTCGCACTTGCAATCCATTAACTACAATCGATTCGTGCACTTGCGAGTTAATATAATCTGCACAACAAGTTTTTGGCGTTGTTGAGGGGGAATTGTTAAATTTTTTATTCCAATTTATTTCTAAATTAGTTTAATTCTTCTTCTAGTTATAATTAGGATTTTATTTTTTTGCAATTTTTATTCATGTTTCTAATAAAAACAAAAAACAAAAAGAATATATTTTTTTTAGTTTCTGTTTTGCAACTCCGAATCGCATCTGCTCCAGCTAGTGCGATCGATCGCAACCCTGCTACGGTTGAGCTCACTCACGGCTAGAACAATTGAATTGTGCGCATCTGCGCACAATCATCAGCTCGAGTGCAGGTGATAAGGGATTGAGCGCACCTACTCAGTGAGCAGCACCTGCAATAGTTTCGTAGATTTTAGCCAAAAATTTATTTTTGGTCATTTTGTGAGTTTTTAAGTTTTCGTTTTTATTTTTTTATTTTTGGTATTTTGTTGGTCTTTTTTTTATGTTAGTTTATTTTCTTAAAAAAAAAAATGGTTAATGTTTATGTGGGATAATTGCATGCTAAAGAGTGAGGGTGAAGTATGGATTTTCCGTTTAATGATTTTTCTGTACAACATGCTTCTCCTAGTTGTAGAACACCAGTTCTTACCAACTACTCTAAAAAATTTTACCCACATAAACCATGTTCATTTTGTTTCAATCCTTATCATGAGGATAACAATTATCAAGATCTGCGAGCTGAGATCAAATACTTACGTGACAAATTAGACCAAATCAGAGTAGCTAGATCTAATTTTTCATAAGAACAAATGAACACCAGTTTCTCTAGTCTGGGGTTTGATTCAAATTCTAATTTTTACAACCTGGACTGGAGCAACCAATCTGATTTCTCATGATCAGCTCAGGCTATAGGAAATTATGCTCCCTAATTTGATGAATTGCACCATTCAAACTATGAGCAGTTCGATAACCAATCTTCCATGCCTTCATCCTAAAATTATCCTCCACAAGAATCATCACTGGAAGACATGCTCAAAGCGTCCATACATTCAAATAACCAAATAATACAAGAATTGCAACAATCGAGGCAAGAACTGAAAGAAGCCATGCAAGAGATCAAAGATGCCAACACTCAAGCTACCGTAGGGTTGGAAGAATGGATTGGCCAGAGTGAGAATGAATATCAGCTGAACATCAACTTGACCCAATAACTCAATTTTTGGACAATGCAAGCAGAAAGGAAGAAAAATGAGGAGGAAGAAAAAGAGGAGCTAGTTGAGCACCCTGAGCAAGTTGAGCATCATGAGAAAAGTGAGCCACCAATAGATCCTAATCTACCCAGTGACATGAAAGTGAGTACTGAAGCTCCTACCTGCATCACTGTCCTTCTTGAGACACATCAAGAATCTAAAGCTTCATCTCTAGAATGTCTCAAAGAGCCATCTTATGTCAAGCTACTCAAGGACTTATGCACACAAGCACAAAAATCTATGAACCACTTTCCTAAGAAAATCCTTCAAAGCAAGCAATTCTACATAAGATGGCGAAACATCTTTCCAAAGGGCTATGAAGTTTCGAAGAAAAAAGGGTAGAAGGGATTGGTTGGACATCTGCATGATCGGGAGAAGCATTGTAAAGTTTTCTCCTCCAGTTTATTTTCTGCACTTCACTCCACAAGTTTTTTCTTTCATTTTTCATTACATTTTTTTTTCTAACAGCAATTAATCTTTTGGTGTTTGTTTTTGTGAAAAAAATATTGCTATTAGTTTTGTTGATAGGTGTTTTGGTGTTTAAGTTTGGGGACGCCCTGGCCTTGTTCACACTCAGATTTCCTTACTTCTAGTAATGTATTTCTATAAGACACATTGGGGACAATGTGTAAATCAAGTTTGGGTGTACGGAAAGACATTCTGTCTGTTTGTTTTAGTTTGGTTTTTTTTTATGTCTTTTTGTTCTAACAAAAAAAAAAAATGAGCTATGTTGTTGTCAAGTTTGAGTTAAACTGTGACTGTGGTTTGCATTTCATTGGCTTGCTTAAAGGGTTGAACACATCATTATGTCATTAAGAGTCTGAGTCCTTTGATTTATTTTCGAGTAAAAGAGATTTCACTTGAGCACATCAGCATGTTTTTTGTGAGGTATGATTTTTTAGCTTAAGCTTTGTTGGATGACCTATTGATGAAAAACCTTGGCTTGCAAGGTAAAAAAAATTAAAAAAATAAAATAAAATAAATCATCATTTTGAGTTTTTTACTGAGTAACCAAACCTCTTGCCTCATTAAGCATTGGGTGTTCGCATCAAAAGGTGTAAAGTTTAAGTTGATTGAGGGTATGGCTAGTCTGGCTTCATAGCCTTTTTGACTTGAGTTAATAAGCCCTTAGGGATGTTCTACATCTAGTGCCCTAAAATCATTTGGTTTGGGAGTCACTCTCCTAACACTCGCTACATGGGTCAATTAGAAAGCTTAAAGGAGTTAGACATTGCATAGCTTGTGATTAAAGGAAAAAAAAAAAAAAAAGTACATATCTTGCCTTGAAAGCTTCATGATTGTATGCTAATTTCACTTTACACTTTTCAAAACATATGATGTTTTAATTGTCCATTTATGAGTGATTTGATTTTAGATTCTCTTTTGACTGTGATGATGGTGTTTTATCTTTCTAAGCTTGCTCATGAATAAGAACCATGGTTTGTGTGAAAATTTTTTCTTCTTAACAACATAGTGCTGAAATGTTTGTGGGTATCATTCCTGTTAAGCTATCACGAGACTTCACTCGTCCACTAGGGATACCTAGGGTTTAAAAGGCTTGTTGCATATGCTAAATGCAATCGTCTCTCCCAAGAAAGAGGATTTATGTTTATTGCTTTCATTTTATTTTTCATTTTGTTTTGCTAAGGGACTAGCAAAATGTAAGTTTGGGGGTGCTTGATGAATGCCAAATATTGCATACTTGGGACCCTTAATTTACATTAGTTAATCATTTAACTATGTCGTTATCTAATATTTTGTTTTAGTTTTGTGTTTTTAGTGCTTTATAGGTTGTTGAAGGAAAACTGCATCTTTAAAAAGAAAAATACAAAGTTTGGAAGAAAGCACACTTTGAGAAGACCTAGATGATGTGGTTAAGTTTAACCCAATCAAGGAATAATCGGAATTTATCTAATTGGAGTCAAAATCGGATTGGATTCAAATTCAGATTCTGCACATGTCCCATTATTTTGACCATAGCTTTGTGCTCAAGTATCTAATTGAGATGAAACTAGTGGCATTGGAAAGCTAACTCAAAATACTACAATTAATTGTGAAATAGGAGTTTCCTAATTCAGACGTTTATTATGCCAAAATTATCCCACAATAAAATAACATAAATTTGGATAAATCTTATTCCGATTTCAGACTTCTATTTGGACTAGGAGACAGACCTCTGAATTATCTAGGTTTACTAGGGCTTATAAGACTTTCCTAAGCCTATAAATAGACCTCTTTGCATTTAAGAAAAATATAGAATCCCAGAGAGCAAAATTCTATAGTTTTTCTCTTTAGTTTAGGTTTAGATTTTAGTTTTATTTATGTGAAGCTAAATTCCCAACTAAGGTTGGAGATGAAGCCTCACCGATGAAGAACAACGTTACTTTTATATAAGTTCTTATTATTCCGATTTTATTGAATTTGATTTCAATTATTTTACTTCTTTTCAATGTATGGAATAATTCATGGATATCTTGTTGTGATTCAAGGATACACTTGATGATTTAAGATAGCTTCACATAATTAATTGCTTGGTTTTATATGCCTAAAAATTGGATATCTCTTGTGATTTGTTTTTCGGATACATTTAGTGTTTCAATTAAAATTGAATATCTTTGGTGATTTACGGATACATTTGATGATTTAATTGATATTGGATTCCTTTTGTGATTTGTGCAATGAATAGATACATGAGATGGTTTTGATTAATTCTTTGAAGCATAAAAAAACATACATAAGATTTAATTTGTGAGAACTTTGGATTAATATTTATGAATATGAAGTATGTTGTTATGATTTGGTGAGTGTGGATTCTGCATCCTTAATACCTTTATCTTTTGTTTTACTTCATTTAGTTTATGTTTATCTTTTAGTTTTCAAAACCCTTTTGGAACTAGGTTAATATTTAATTAGTTTAGTTATAAATTGTTATTAAAAAATACAATCTCTGTGGGATCGACCTCGCACTTGCAATCCATTAACTACAATCGATTCATGCACTTGCGAGTTAATATAATTTGCACAACATACTGGAAAAAGGAAAATGATGCCGTTGAACCTGATCCTGATTCTGGAGCTTTTTAATGTTTGGGGCATCAACTTCATGGGACCCTTCCCTAACTCTTATGGGTACCTCTACATCCTTGTGGCGGTTGATTATGTTTCCAAGTAGGTGAAGGCCATTGCGTGCTTGACTAATGATCATATAGTCGTACTGCAATTTCTGAAGGACAATGTGTTTACACGTTTTGGGACACCACGTGCCATAATCAGTGATGGGGGGTAGCACTTCTACAACCGATTTTTTGAGCAACTCATGAAAAAGTATGGTATCACTCATAAAGTTGCAACTCCCTACCCTCCTCAGACAAGTGGTCAAGTCAAGATATCCAACAGAGAAATCAAAAAGACACTTGAAAAGACGGTGAACCCAACAAGAAAGGATTGGTCTTTGCGACTCAATGATGCATTGTGGGCATGCCGGATAGCATTCAAGACTCCAATTGGCATGTCTCCCTACCGACTTGTGTATGGCAAGGCGTGTCATCTTCATGTAGAATTGGAGCCCTGTGTATATTGGGCTATCAAGCAGTTGAATTTCAATCTCATCAAGGCTGGCGATCAAAGGAAGCCAAGCTGTACAAAGGTCAGATGAAGAAGGCTCACAACCAAAATATTTTGAGATCTTTTGAAGTTGGTCAGAAAGCTCTCTTATATAATTCACGTTTGCATCTTTTCCCAGGGATGCTTAAGTCTCGATGGACTAGACCACTCATAGTGTAACATCCCCAGCCCGTTAAGGCTGAGTTTGCCACTTCTCTTCTTTTACAATAAACATTTTTGCAAAGATCTATAAGGTCTATCAGAGTACTTGATTTTAAAAGGTACAATAAATGTATAAAACATTCTTCAAAAGATTTTTATTACAAGCGAAATTAGAAAACATTAAACTTTAGTTGCGGAATATCATATTATTACAATAACTGATATGAAAAGACTTTGAAAATTTATAATTATTCCCGTCCCCATTCCGGCCTCCTATTCCAGCGTCCTTTCTACCTGAAAACAAGAAATAAAACTGAATGAGCCCAAAGGGAGCCCAGCAAGTAACATCCACAACCATAAATAGTTTTACTCCTTGTTCTCAGTTTTGAAAATCGTTTTCGCAAATAAATATACTTCTAGCCATAATAATATATGTATGTACGGTTGCATCTCCCGTAGCATATACATACTATTACATCTCATAATAGATCATCGTAAAAAATCGTCTTTATAAATCATTATCATAATGCATCATTATAAATCATTATTGTAAATCATCATTGTAAATCGTCATAATATATCATCGTTGAAATTATATTATCATTTTCTCATATTAGGGCCCATGTACACTGTTACCCCTGTGTACGAGGGTCGCGGGTCCTGTGACCATGGCACTGAACTGAGGCCTCAGCCATGCCCGACCGTCAATTAACTCTTTCTCTTGGTGCACTCAACGGTCTGTTGATGGAATACCACCTTCTGGCATAGCCTTCTTCAGTGGTTTCGCCTCCATCCGAGTATCGGTACCGAACTCATCTCATCTTATCTTGGGGCCAAAAATACTCTCCTCCATACATGTGCCCTTATTTCATAAACATTTAACACATTTCTTGTACTTTTCTTTGTACTTCTTTTGATGCATCTTAGGGCAACATGTAGGAGGGTTTATCATCATTCTTCTTTCTTATAATCATCATTATTTCTCAACTTTCTTTTCTCAAAAATAGAAACTTTTCCAAATATAAACTTGTGTACTTAGAAAGCATTTAAAGAAATATAAACTTTCTAAATAATTCTTTTAGAAATCCTTCATGCATGCAACATATCTCCATGACAGGTAAATAAAATAATCATTTACAGTTTGATACAAGAATGAATAAATAGCATGACATGAAGTAATTTTAGAAGGGGTAGTGAATTTACTTACTTCTAGACTGAAGCTAAAAGTGGTCTAAAGGATCTAGTTGCTCCAATCTGACTAACACCACTAGTATATCTTTTGAAACTAATTTCTCGAGTCCGTTCTCTCGTGTTCTTTCTTTCTTGCAACGCTTTGTCTCGCCCTTTCTCTCTCTGTTCCGTGTAAACACTTAGAGAAAGAAGAAAGACCGAGTAGAAAACGGAAGAAGGAAGAATATGTGGAAGAGAAGGGAGAGGAGTGGTGAAATTTGTGAAGGGTGAGGACTCTATTTATAGGAAACCATCTCCATCTACCAATCTTCATCTACAAACCTTCATCCACTAATCTCCATCTATAAATCTCCATCTACTAGTACTTATCTATAAATCTCCATCTACTAGTATCCATCTATAAATCTCCATCCACTAGTACTTATATATAAATCTTCACCTACTAGTATCCATCTATAAATCTTCACCTACTAGTACCCATATATAAATCTCCATTCTACTAGTATCCATCTATAAATCTACCCTCCTTCTACTAATACTATTATACCTACCATTGACTATTCTACCTTCCCTTACTATTCTACCTTCCATTTTACTATTCCATCTACCAACACTATTATACCTTCATTTATCCATCTACAATTCTACCCTCCTTCTACTAATACTATTATACCTACCATTGACTATTCTACCTTCCCTTACTATTCCATCTACCAACATTATTATATCTACATTTATCCATCTACAATTTTTTCTTACCATTTACTATCCTATTATTTCACCAATTACCATTATCTAATTACCACTCTCTGTAATATCATAAATTTCCCCAGAATTAAAATCATAGGCTAAAATGGATATCAAAAGAACATCATCATCAAAATAATCTATTTAAATAACTTTGAAAATTCCGGGGCGCTACACATAGTGTGTGCAGTTTTTACTCATGGAGTCATCGAAATCGAGAATCCCAAGGGTGGAAATACTCTCAAGGTCAATGGTCAACTGCTGACGCCATTCTTGAAACTAAAGATTCAAGATATTGAAGAAATGCCCTTGGCCCTTGGACGACCCTACTTCTTCTAACTGATTATCTGCTGTGGAAAGTCTGGCTGAAGACAGTAAACTTAGCGCTTGTGGGAGGCACCACTCTTTCCTTTTATTTTTTGTCATTTGTTTTGTTTTGTTTGTGTTTGTTTTTGTTGTTGTGATTTTCAGGACAGGTGTTTTCACGAGTAAGTTTGGGGGACGTGTCTCTCTGCTCACTCCAGTTCTCTTCGCCTATCGGTATTGTATTTCTACCCACATTGAGGACAATATATAATTCAATTTTGGGGGTATGGAAAACCGCTGCCCATTTGTCCTTTTGTTGTTTTCTTTCTATTTGTTTCTTGTTTTTGCTACTTTCCATTTTTCCTTTTGTTGTTTTCTTTCTTTTTTTTTTCTTTTTTTTTTTTTTTTTAATTTTGTGATATTATGTTGTCAAGTTTGAGTTAAATTGTAACTGTGGTTTGCATTTCATTAGCTTGCTTAAAGTGTTGAACACATCATCATGTCATTAGGATTCTGAGTTATTTGATTTATTTTTTGGTAAAAGCGATTTTACTTGTTTTGAGTTGAATTTTAATGAGCACATTAGCATGTTTTCCGTGGGGTATGATGTTTGAGCTTAATCATGTTCGTTTTAAGATTTGTTGGATGACCTATTGATGAATAACCTTGGCTTGTAAGATAAAAAAGAAAAGAAAAAAAAACAAAGAAGTTCATTTTGGGTTTTTCAATGAGTAAATGGACATCTTTCCTCATTAAGCATTGAGTGTTTGAGTAAAAATGTGTGAAGTTCAAGTGGATTGATGGTATGGCTAGTTTGACTTTGTAGCCTTTTTGACTTGAGTTAATAAGCCCTTAGGGATGTTCTACATCTAGTGTGCTAGAATCATTTGGTTTGGGAGTCACTCGCCTAACACTTGTTACATGGGTCAATTAGAAAGCTCAAATGAATTAGATATTGCATAGCCTACACACAAAAAAAAAATGCATATCTTGCCTTGGTTGTTTCATCTGTTAGGGATTCTTACAAATTTTGAGGAACTTGTTTTGAGTTTAAATTGAAAGCTTCATGATTGTATGCTAATGTCACTTTGCACTTTCCAGAACATATGATGTCTTAGTTGTCAATTTATGAGTGATTTGATTTTGGATTCCCTTTTAATTATGATGATGGTTTTTGTCTTTTTAAGCTTGCTCATGAATAAGAACCATTGTTGGTGTGAAACTTCATTCTTGATAACAACATAGTGCTACAATGTTTGTGGATATCATTCATGTTAAATCCTCACGAGACTTCACCCGTCCACTACGGATGCCTAGGGGTTTAAAGGCTTGTTGCATATGCTAAATGCAATCATCTTTCCCACAATAAAGGATTTATGTTTCTTGTTTTTATTTTATTTTTAATTTTGTTTTGCTAAGGGACTAACAAAAGGTAAGTTTGGGGGTGTTTGATATGTGCCAAATATTGCATATTTGGAACCCTTAATTTACATGTGTTAATCCTTTAGTTGTATTATAATACGATGTTTTGGGATAGTTTTGTGTTTTTAGTGTTTTGTAGGTTGTTAGGAAAAAACTGCGAGTTTTATCTGGAAGTTGCATTCTTTGGAGAAAAGTTGCCAACAGACGTGGGATTGAGCGCAACACTCCACGCTCGAGCCCAGCGCAGTCACAATCGAGTGTAGGCGCGCCCAAGTCAAGCCCCAACACACAAGCGGGCTGTGTAGCAGGAGAAATTCATATGCTCGAGTGCGCTCGAGCGTAGCAAGTGTGCGATCGAGCGCACTTGTCTGACCTGGCGCCGTTTTTAACTCTAAAGCCCTTATAAACCCTAGTTTTAAGCCTATAAATAGAGAAATCTTCAGATTATTTCAGAGAGGCTACGAATTATGAAATTTCATAAGAGAAAGAAGAGAGTTTTAGGGTTTCCTAGCTTTTGGATCTTAATTTTGGGGTTTTCAACTTGTAAGCACTCAATTTGTCATGAATTCAATTAATTTCTTTTTGTCTTTCAATATCATGAGAGGCTAAACCCTCAACTAAGGTTGATGATGAAGCCTCACCTAGGATTAGCAACATTGTTTTCATGTATGTGGTATTTTCCAATTTAATGAATTGATTTTCCTATTGTTTTACTTTAAATCAATTGTGTTGAATGATTCTTGAATATCTTTTGTGATTCAATGATACATTTGATGATTTGAGATAATTTAATATGATTGACTGCTTGGTTTTCTTCGTGAAAAATTTGATATCCCTTGTGATTTATTCTTCGAATATAATTGATGTTTTAATTGATATTGGATATCTTTTTGTGATTTATAGACTCAATTGATGTTTAATTGATATTGTATTTCTTTTGTAATTTGGGTAATAAATGGATACATGGGATGGTTTTGATTAATTCGTTGAAGCAAAAGTAAAACATACCTAAGATTTTATTGTGAGAACTTCGGGAAATACTATTGATAATGGAAATATGTTGCTATGAATTTGTGAGTGCGGATTTCAAAACCCTAGTACTTCGTTAATCAATTACTTTCTATGCTTTCGATTTTTTATTCACAAAACAATCCCTCAAATTTTGAAACTAGGTTGGGGTTTAATTGATTTAGACTTAAGTTTACTTTCAAAAACACAATTCCCTGTGGGATCGACCTCGCACTTGCAACTCTTTTACTGTAAACGATTTGTGCACTTGCAAGTATTCAATTTTTCACAACAATGACCAAGACGAGAATGCCATTGAAGAGCTGGGGTTGACGATTGTAAAGCACGAGAGGGAAATGAGGGTGCGAGATCCAGATACAAGCCACCAACTTCATGCCCCATACCAATCATCTTCCGTGTCTTGAGATCTGAAAAAATGCATAAAGAAGGGTCAAAACTAACAGAAAAATTAACAGCTTTGGTAATTTTACTAATGGATAATAAATTGAAAGGAAAACCAGGAACGTGTAGAACAGACAACAACTCAATCTCTGGACTCAGATGTGTGTGGCCTGAGTCGGCTACAGTGGAGAGGGAAATATTAGCTAGGGTGACACTGTGGGGTGTATCAACAATATGATAATCAAAGAGAGAAGTAGACGAACTAGTCATATGTTCATCGACACCATAATCAATAATCTAAGGGTCGCAAGTGGAGGATAAAAGACAGTGATCAGATGCAGTACCTGACTGAGCAAGAGTAGTAATGAAAATGGAAGTGGCCCGCTTATGAGCTAACAACTGAGCATACTCATCTTTCGGAATGGAGATGAGATCATAATCTGGAGCAGGACTTGAACTAGCAGGTGATCCAGAAATAGCAGGAGAATCCTCCAAAAAAAAAGCCTAATTGGCAAAACCAGATGGCTTGCCATGTAAATCCCAACAAAAATCCACAGAATGATTACTACGACCACAATGAGTACATTTGTGAGGCTCACACCAGTTCGACCATTGCCTCGAGAATCATGGCCCCACGAAAACCACAACCACCTCAAACGCCACGTTCGCCACGATAACTACTAGAGCTGCCATGAGTAGTAACAAAAGCAGTGCACTCACCAATAAGCTCATAACTCAACTGAAAGCCATGATAAAAAAAAAAAAATAGTAGCACGCTGAATCCGAGAAAAAACCTCAAGAAATGAGGGGAGGTCAAAACCACCCAAAATCTGCGCGCGAACCGACTCAAACTCGGGTTTCAAGCTGAGAAGAAACCAAACGACATCCACGTCTTGACGCTGCTTTTCCATTTTTTGCAGGTTTGTACATTGATCGGGGATCTAATGATCTGGATATTCCTCTCCCACTGTCTTGAAGTTGGTGGCTTGACGTATGGTGCGATGTGATTGGAACACCAAGTGCCAATAAAAGGGATGGTCTCCATTCTTCCCATGTGTGGATTGTGAAGGGCCTTAAGAATGGGCTTGATTGATGTGAGGTGTAGTTCCTCTCGAGCTTAGGGTTCCAAGAGTGGCGGATTTGACTGTCGAGGGTCCCACACAGCAATGTCCAATTGTTAAGGGTTGTTCTGGAGCGATTGGGGCAAGAGCTCAGACAATAGGTTCCCCACAACCCTTTGGGTATGGTGATCGCTACTCCTTCAAAGGGAGTGATCATTGGACTCTCACGAATCGAGCGGCCTAGTCAATTGGGGCATTGGATCTTGATTCTTCCTAATGGACCTCTCCTTGGGAAGGCCTGTGAGTGCTAATGGGCTTTTGGGCTGTAGGCCTAGGTCCAAACAGACACTTACCAATGTGAAAAAATCAACGACACTCTTATAAATTTGGGAGAGAACTTGTTAGTGCTTGTGTTGGGGGTGCGATTTCAATAAGTGCGATTTTAAAAAATGTATTTTTAAAATTGCTACGTTTTAAAATCGTACAGGAGTTTAGTAAAACATGTTAAAAGTATATTTTTTTTTTTATCAATTGAGTGTTTGGATAACATTAGCATATAATCGTGGTTTTATGGCCAAATTACCAAAAAAGACAGTAAAATAACTAACATTGTCTATAAGCCTCCATTTTTAACACATCTGCAAACAAAAGTATGACTTATAATTTGATATTAACTTTGAGTTTTTTACTTAGGCAATTATATTTTGTTATATTACTTTTTATTTTTTTTATTTTTTATTTTTTAAAATTTTGGGACATATTTTGCTATATTACTTATTTCTATATGCTTTTTTTTTTTGTTTTGTGTGTATTTTTTTTTTTTTTTCTTGAGACATAATCCACACAGACTTATAATAGAAAATAGAACAACAATCCATCAAATTAAACTAATAATGTTTATGAAATTTAACTATTACATAATTCACCAATAATTTAAATTAGTACTTGATAAATAATAAAAAAAAACAACGTAAATGATGGATTATTATGCAGTGTACTACTGTGCACATTGTCATTGTGCACGTCACTGTGCATTGCGCAGTGATCAATGCACAGTGATCCCCAAAAAAAACCTTACTGCATTGCAAAAAGAACTCACGGTTAGTGTGCACATCACTGAATAGTGCACAGTGCTCATAAAAAAAAAAAATTGTAATTATACTGAGCATAAAAAAAATAAAATTAAAAATTAAAAAGAAAGAAAAAAAAAACGCACGGTCACTATGGAGGAAAAGAAAACCTATCCGGGAAAAAAACCTTACTGAGCACTCTGTGAAAAAAAAGACATTACTGTACACATCATTGAGCACTGCACAGTGCATAGTGCACAATGATCCATCATTGCATACTACGTGATGGATTACACATCACGGTGCAGGATAATCTAAATATAATTTTAAAAGAAAAAAAATCAAAACTTTTATTCATAGAAACTGCGTCAAACACCATAAACGCATATAAAAAAAAAAAGCACACAAACCACGAAACCACAGAAAACAACATCAAACATCATAAACACAAAACGGTAGAGAGTTTTATAAAAGCAAAAGAGTTCTATGGAGAAAAAGAAAATATTAGGAAAAGGATGAACTACAACGACACGAGAAACAACACAGAGGTAGTTAGAGGATGCTGGGCAGAGAGAGCATGTAGAAAAAGAAGAGAAAATAATGGCTTTAATATATTTTTGGTGGGTATTAATGAAATTTTTTTCATTCCAGCTCGAAAATAGGTAAATATTGTGCAAAATATTTTTTTTAAGCGAAATCGTAATTTTGGTTTAAATTCGCACTTTTTCAAATCAACACCCACTAGTCAGTTTATACAAATCGTGAATTTTTTCACGATTTTAAAATTTACGTTTTTAAAATCGCAATTCCAAGCACTACAAAATTGCAATTTGATTTAAAAATGCAGATTATTTTTTTAAAAACGCACTCCAAAACGGTCCCTTAGGCCTTGTTTGGATGAGCCAAATTTTGTTTTTGTTTTGGATATTTTAAAAAACCCATGCAGATTTGGTGTTTGGCCCGTTCGTCACAAAACCCAACTGGAATTTAATTCTGAAATGTGATTCAGGTCCAAATTCCAAAACCGGCCCGTTCGCACACTCGAACCCCAAGCACGACTAGCCCTGATTTTAAGGCCAGTGTTCTACAGTACCTACAGGGGTTCAGATTCAACACTTGGTAACCGACTCACACGCACCGACACACCAACCCACTGCAGCGGATTTACTACTTGACGTGAAGATCAACTGAAGTCAGGCGGCTCTGCAACAATGAATTAAAACCATCTGTACCCAATGTCACGCTGAACTCGGCTTGGGAGACGAGATGCATCTGTAAGAAATAAGGTGCTTTAATCCTAACCGTCAATCGGTATTCGGTAATACCAACGATGACATGTGGCAGGTCTCTGTAATTCCATTCAAATCCGCGACCCACGGAATCATGCGCCACTGCTGTCTTGGGTTAATAAGAAGGAACAAAATCCATTGCAAGATGTACAACGGCAACCAACGAACGTTCTCCATGCGTTGGTTGCCGTGAAAGTTGGCGAATCCAACAAAAAGCAAAACTGATGTGCGGGAATTCCAACATTAGCTGAGCAACGTCCGATTTCTTTCAAACCTCATCTGACCGTCGGTTTTCAGAGTTAGAGAATTTTAGGATGGACTTGCACTCACGGTAAAGGGATGAAATTCTTGACCATCGACTCGTGGATGGATGCCACCTCACCCATCATGTAACCTGTGTCTAACAAACGTATGTGATCTATTCGCGCAGACTTTTGCCATGCACCTACACCACACCGAATCACACCCATTGCGTGAATTGCGAACCGCATATGTCTAGTGGCATCTTGATTTGTGCATGCTCATCAGGCCGTCCATTGTTTTTTGAACAAATGTGGGCCGTCCATACCAGATATGTGAGCACAACGTGCCCTTTCAATCATCGTTGATCTGTTATTGTCTGAACCATTTTGGCTTATCTCCACAAACGAGAGCTGCGATGCATTTTTTCAATGGGCAATTACACCCGTCTTCTCCAGCGTCCTCTGCAGTACGTATGCCCTCTACTTCTTCCACCCCGAGCGCCGCGCTAATGGAGTCCTCATCAATACCTAGTACACTTTCCCTGGAGCTGAGCTGATATGTGAATAGTAATCACCCGTCCATATAATCCTCCTCCACAACGACATGCAGAAGCCCATCTTCATAGACCTTTCTTCAGAGGGGTCTGTGAAATCCTACGATAGCTACTCCGTTACAACTATTCCGCAGTCACCTCGTAAGCAACGGCGACCCTGTATCATTTCAGCATCTACGGACACGGGCACCCCTTCGAAGACACGGTCTTGGAAGGTTATAATCGCACTCCCTCTCAATTTCTATGCTCTTTTTCGTTCAATTTGTTTAGTTTCTATATCATTTACACACACTGTGACCTATATTTGTGCAGGCGTATTGGACAAGGAGTAGCAAGCGATCTTGGGATCCAGAGACACCCATCTCCTACAAAAGGCGTAAGGTATGCCTCACACGAGCTATTCGGGTCTTTTTTTTGTTGTTTGGCAGTGAACCTTTTTTTCTTCATAAGGTGTAGACATGAACATTTTTTTTTTTTTTACGTTGGTATATTTATGCATAGATGGAACCCGCTGAAGGCGAGGACCCATCACTTTGGTCTCCTGAGTTTGAACGTATGTTTGTGCAAATGTTGGTCGAATTGTCCAATACGGGGAGAATAGTGAATGGGTCAGTTAATATGAACTTGTGGTCGCCTATAGCTTCCCAGCTTTCTACAATGACCGGTCGGACCTACACTGCCGTCCAGTGTCGGACTAAATTTTCCAGACTTAGGATGAACCACCGTGACTTCTCTGACCTCCTCCAGCACAGAACTGGATTTGGTTGGGACCCAGTATCAAACACAGTCCTGGGGACGGAGACCCAGTGGCAGCAGTATCTTAGGGTAAAGTTCGGTAACCCTTGCCTAATATATCAGTTCCCACACTCTAATTTTAGGTCACATAGAAGCGTTCTTATTTTTTATTTTTTCGTCTGTCCTAGATCAAGCCGAAGGCTAGTCGTTTTCGAAGGAAGGGCTGTCCAAACTACTAAATGTTGGGTCTACTCTTCAATGGCTCAACAGCCACTGGGGTCCTCCGCCATTCATCCGCTAGGACACCACCGAGTAGTGACGAAGAGGACGAGTTGAATGAGCAACTCTTGCGGTTTGGAATGCATGTTAGTCAAGCAACCAATGCGGCTGTTGATAACAGTGTGAGTGGGGATTTTCTTGGTTCTGTGGGTGGTTCGAGTTAGGGGAGTGGCCAACCTCCTCCTCAAAATAGGGGTATAGTCATTGGGGGTAACGTACGTGGTAAGCGTCCAGTTGATAGTTCTGGGCCTAGCACGGAAAACAAGAGGAAAGGTAAGGGTAAATCTCATATAGATTCTCTTTGAAGTGATGCATTAAAAGAGTTTACCGAGGTTAGCCGTTTGAAGAAAGAAATCTTGTTACAAGATCAACTGCGAATGAGTAGTGGGGAAGGTAGTGCAGGTGCTGGGGGTAGTGGTGCATCTTTTTCCAATGGCATGAGTAGGGCCATTGGCATGTTGGATGAGATTGCCCCCAACCTAGATGATGATAGGTATTTTAGGGCATTTGAGCTCTTTAGGGATGAGAATGTCCGTAATGGTTTTATTGCACTACCTCCAGAAAGGAAGAAGGCTTGGATTGAGAAGCTGTAACTATGTTGTAGGGCTTGTGGTTTAAGTTTGTATGCATGCTGACTGCATAGTCCAGTGTTGTACCGTTTCTAATGCTACTTATGGCATTGTTTGTTTTTTCAGCATGTTTCTATGGGTTTGTCGGCTTGTTTAATTATGTTATTTTCCAAGAACAATTGGCATGTAATATTAGTGCCACTGGCACTTTTTTATATTTGCTTATTTCCAAGAACAATTGGCATGTAATATTAGTGCCACTGGCACCTTTTTTATATTTGCTTGAACTTCTGGCACTTAACTAATGTGACATGTTTGATTTATCTTCTATACCCTGCTTCTTGTTTACCTCCTGTTTTATCTTCAACTTTCTGCATTTGTTATGGTTTGCTAGTTTGTCTGGTTGGAAATCCTATGATTAATGTTAATAATACTTGTATCCTTCTATCTTCTAGTACATTATATTAATATTAGAATGAACATTGTCATCTGGTAATGATTATTTTATCCCTTGTATCTCAATTTCTAGACTTAGTTTATGCTTAAAACAATGTAAGAGTTAAACACAAATTAGGAATAGGTCAAGTTCATAGGAATTATGTCTATTTAACAATATAAGAGCTAAACACAAATTACCACCCAAATAGTTGAAGTTCATAGGAATAGCAAAATATACTTCACTTTGTGTTTAAATTTCCCATTTTATTTTATCCCTTGTATCTCAATTTCTAGAGTTAGTTAATTTATGCTTAAAACAATATAAGAGTTATATAAAACAATATAAGAGTTATATTAAACAATATAAGAGTTATATTAAGACTTTAGCTACGGAGTAATGTATCAATAATCTTAAGTGTATATATGTTAAAATATCTTAAATTTTATAGAAATTCTTAAAAATAGAAAAAAGAAAGATTTGCTACCTTCGTTTAAAAAACCCAAAAAAAAAAAAAAATTTGTGATTTTTAAAAACGAAAATTGACAATATATAATAAAAGATATGCAAAACACTTTAAAAAATTTATCTAATTAACACTTATTGAATATCCAAGTACCAAAATTAATATAAATACGTAGTTTGAAATTAAAAGCTTTTGATTGTAATTGTTTTGAGTTCTACTTTGCAATAGATTTTGTTGTATGCTTCTATTTTAGTAGGTAGACATGTTAAATGACCACACAATAGTTGAAGTTCATAGGAGTAGGAAAAGTATACTTCACCTTGTGTTTACTTTGCCTATTTGATTTTTTAAAGTGTTTTGTATCTCAATTTCTAGAGTTAGTTAATTTATGCTTAAAACAATATAAGCGTTAGTTTAAGACTGTAGCTACGGAGTACTGTATCAATAATCTTAAGTGTATATATGTTAAAATATCTTAAATTTTATAGAAATTCTTCAAAATAGAAAAAAGAAAGATTTGCTACCTTCGTTTAAAAAACCCAAAAAAAAAAAAAAAAAAATTTGTGATTTTTATAAACGAAAATTGACAATATATAATAAAAGTTATGCAAAACACTTTAAAAAATTTATCTAATTAACACTTATTGAATATCCAAGTACCAAAATTAATATAAATACGTGGTTTGAAATTAAAAGCTTTTGATTGTAATTGTTTTGAGTTCTACTTTGCAATAGATTTTGTTGTATGCTTCTATTTTAGTAGGTAGATATGTTAAATGACCACACAATAGTTGAAGTTCATAAGAGTAGGAAAAGTATAATTCACTTTGTGTTTAAATTGCCCATTTTACAAGATGGGAAAAAAAATTATCGTCTAAACCCGTAAAGCCCAACACGTGTTAATAGCATGAAATTAATGTTCACCAACCCCCCCCCCCCCCAAAAAAAATACTAAACAAATAATAAATTAAGTTATTTAATTAATATTAATATTATAACAATATCAAAAAATTTATTTTGATATTCATTTGTTAGGATTACTTTTTACCTAAAAAAATTGTTCAAGAACAAAAAGTTAACGATTATATTCGCACTACAAAACCTAATTCAATTTTTTTGGTTTTTTTACTTTATTTAATTGTTGTAATTACCTTAACTCGTGTTAAAATGAGAATAGTTAAGACATTGTGTAAAATGGGTTAAACCATCTGTACCCAATATTGAATAATCAATACTTACACTGATCATTTGACAAGCATACAACTGTTTTGTCTAAGAATTCGGTTCAAGAAATTTTTTATGCATGAAGTAATGTCTTGTTAGGTATTAATTTATTCATAAAATAATAACTTATTATATATTTTTCAAAAATTAATGTTACAAGTCACATTATGACTTACTACATATTATTATTTAATAATTTAATTTAATTGTGGGTCACTTGATAGATATAACAGTATTGACTAACACAAATCCACGACATACCACCAATCAAAAGGGAACACCGATCATTTGTTGTATTTGAAAGAACCATACTTGCACTAATAAATTGTTCTATCTCCTTACTGTGCAGAGGGGAAAAAAAAACAAAAAAGAGAGATAACAACAATATTAAAAATGGCAAAATATTTGGTAATGACCATGTAATTACAATCATTTGTGTTTGACGTTGCCATTTTATACATTTTCCAAACAGGATGAACCCAAATGTCCCCAATTTTGTTTTCTATGGTGCTGTTGACCATGTCATGGATGACGATGACTAGTTTGAGGAGATGTTCTTGAATTTGCTTCACATTGAGTCTTTGTGTGATGAAGAAAACGAAGTGGACAGGATACCCCAGCGCACGTCAGCCCTCATGGGTGCTGCATTCGTGCATGAGGTATTACATGGGCATCCGGGCACTTGCTACGAGCTATTTTGCATGAAAAGAGATACTTTTATCTCCTTAGCAGATGTCCTTAGGGCGAACTACATACAAGATACTCGCACCGTTAGTGTGGAAGAATCGCTAGCCATATTTTGCTTGATAGTTGGGCACCGCCAAGGGATGAGGGTTGCGGCGGACAGGTTCCAACACTCCACCGAGACCATTTCACGCCATTTCAAGTGTGTCATGAGGGCTTTATGCAACTTGGGCAAGAGCATTATAAGGCCTAGGAATGTTGACGGTGTGCACCCATACATCCAAGAAAATCCGAAATATTACCCCTGGTTTCAGGTATGAAACAATAGTAATATGTAATTTCAATTATATGCTTGACTTTGGGGCCATACTTTGTCATTACACTGATTGACAATTACTGGTATGGTAGAATTGTGTTGGAGCTATTGATGGCACCCATATCAAAGCTTGGGTCTCGGCACAGAAACAAAATGCCTTCAGGGGGAGGAAGGGGGTCGTGTCTCAAAATGTGGTGTACGCATGTGACTTCGACATGATGTTCACATTCGTGTATACCGGGTGGGAGGGAACCGCTAATGACTCGAGGGTCTTCTACGATGCTATAACGAGACCTGAAAATGAATTTCCTACAGCGCCTGAAGGTGAGCATTCTTCACTACACGAACCAACTCTATTAACTATGTTTATGTTTTAAACTTTGGTCTCAATCATGACACGTATTGCATGGTAATTTTCAGATCACTACTACTTGGTTGATTCGGGGTTTCCATGCTATATGGGTTATCTTCCGCCCTATCGTGGGGAGAAATATCACCTACAAGATTTCCATAATGGTGGGGACCCGTAGGGGTTCAAGGAATTGTTCAACTATTGTCATTCCTCACTCCGTATGGTGATTGAACGATGCTTTGGAGTGCTGAAAACACGCTTCCATGTTTTGAACGGCATGCCTAAGTACAAAGTCTGTCGCCAGCCCCTGGTAGTCAATGCATGCTGCATACTACACAACTTCATCCGACAAGCTAACCAGAATGATATGTTCTTTGAACATGCCCCTCCTGTGATTCTTGGCGATGGTGCTGATTACCCCAACCACTATGACTTCTCTGATGCTTCTGCTTTGAACATGGCAAACACTAGGGACCAAATTGCGCAGTTGATGTGGGATAATAGGTCTGGGCCGAATTGACGTGGTGTTGGGTATTGCAATGGAACTATGGTGATATAGTTCATGTTTTGTTACGGTACCTACAGTACCGTTTATTAGTTTATGGTATGTGTTGTGTAATGGGACTATTTCTTTGTATGACTCACCATTATAGCACATTTACTTGTGCTAAACTACTTTTGTGTGTGCCAACATGCTCGCTATGGATGGCATATGTTATTTTGGTATTTGCTATGTATAATTATGTCAGCTGTGGACACATATATGACTATGTCATTTTGGTGATTGCTATGTATAATTATCAAAACGTGTGGTCTCATATCTATGTCTATGCCATTAAGATAATTGTTCTTGTATTGCTATGTCGGTTGTTAGGCGTATATTGTACATGTATGTCATTTTCGTTGGCTTCATAAATGTGTTAAATAAATTAGTTATGGAGCTCGAGATGCAATGTCCATGTGGTGCTGGACCGATGAAACTACTCGTTTCTAGAACCGACAGAAACTACATGAGGCGCTTTTACAAGTGTCCCCTCTATAAGGTATGCAATGTTTTTGCTTTACCTATACAATAAATCTTGTTATTGCGTCGTTAGACTTACATAGATGGAGAAATTATCATTGGCTTTTGAATTTATTGTTGTATCAATAATTCGTTGGTTGTTTTTGCATCTTGTTTGTGACTTAGCATTGACAATGATGCAAAAATAAATGTTCACATATAGTAGACACCTTTGAGCTAGTGGGATGGGAATAAAACAGATCCAAAGGTGGTGTGTTTTGTAATTAATTTTTCTGGCTATCAACATAATAGTTTGTTTTAAGAATGACACAACATTAGCTGATTTAACCGAGGTGCTTCAACTATTAATATGCTTATATTTTTTTTTAATACATTGGTATTATATCCATGCTCAATTGGTGTTATTGCAGAATCATCGAGGTAGTTTCCATTGGGAATATGAGCTACTACAAAATTTGCCGCCACCCACATCCCAACAAGGGCGAGTAGATTGGGAAGATGAGTTGTTGGAAAATATATCAACACCATCGGCCGATATCTTAGAAGTGGGTGAACATGGTAATAGCGGTGCATTGGGCAACCAGTGGCTCAATACTGCTATGCGATGCTGTGTTGGTTCGGTCGTGTGCTGTTACTCTGACATTCCTAACTTTTTAACTCCAAATCCCACTTTTCAAATCTGTGACCAACTTTTTTACCCCACCTGACATGGAACAGTAAAACTACTGGAATGGTGATGATAATGCAATCGAAGAAGATGACCACTCATTCAAATCCGGCGGCACAACTAACCTCATGTCTGCACAACTTACCTTCTATCTTTTGTTTGACCTACTAATTTTTTTCAATAGATTCTTTATTTTTCTTTTAAATATTATTTTGTGGGAGAGAGAGTCTAAGGAAAGAAAATGATAGAGAGTGAAAGAAATAAAGAGAGAGAAAAGTAATAATAAACAGAGAGGAAAGTAACAATAAACAAGGTTTATAGTGTGAAATAGTGAATAGAACATCTCCAAAAGAATAACCAAATCCAAGCTAACTATTATGTGTGTTTTTTGGTATCTAGCGGAATAGGCAACTACTTTTTCTCATTTCTGTTAGCAAAAACTTACCTCAAAATTGATCGTTATCAAATGCAATCTCACCTAACCTCACCCAATTGAACGCAAAATGCATTTATTAGTCATTGTTAGGAAAACAAAAATATCTAAAAACAATATTGCATGCACATTTTATTATCATGCTAGTTTACATGTTTACTTAAAAAAAAAAAAAAAAAAAAAAAAACCATTTCTCACTCAACAGCATCCATGCACATTTTCTATACATTTTCAAAGCCGAAGTTGATCTTCGGTAATCAATTTTTTGAAACACGGGTTTTTTTTTTTGACATGATTTTTTTGAAACATGTTAGGACAACATAATTGCACACTTGGGTGAAAATCAGGACCCAATAATTGTCATTTAATGCTAGTCACAATTTTGGAATTCGGATAAAATGAGGTTTTGAAAATGAAAATTGTACTTCATGGTCAACATGCAAATTTTTGCATTCCAGAAGTTTGAACCAAAAATTTTTACAATATCGAAAAAACCTAATTTCAAAACAAATCCAAAAAAAGTGCCATCCAAACAACTCCTAAGTAAGCCCAAGTTAGAGCAATAGAGATTTTGTAAGATTTGTGAATTGTGCTTTATCATAGGCAAGAGAGAATAATGCTTAGTTACAAATAAAAAAGCATAGACAAGAAAATTTGAGCATTTTGTGACTTTTTTTTTTTTTGTTTCAATTCCTACTACTTGAATATTTGAGATTACATTTTAAAAAAATTACGATTTAAAAAACATAAATTTTAAGCCTTTTTAAACCGTAGGTATTGTGGTACTTTCTTAAAAATGCACAATTTTAAAAACTAAAATATGATTTTAAAGGCCAAATCATAATTTTACCTAACACTTAACTATGTGTTTAAAAATCAATTTTTAAATCACACATTTTAAAATTATTATTTTGGAATCACAGTTCCAAACAAGCGATTCAAATAAACACACCTTCCCAGTAAATATTAGTCAAAAGAAAATCCACTGAAACGAGAACAAATGAACATCCAAACGAGGAAAAATAACAATAATTTTAATCCAACTCAGTGCTAATAAACAGAAGAGTAGGTCCGGCCCGGTTACAAATCACTCGCTAGTCGCCATTTTTGTTTCTCTTCTCGCTCTCCATTTCTGACATCACCAAGAACAGAGAGGCCCCAAATTCTCGCACGATTTTTCCTTATTCGTGCAGATCCAATCGCGTAACGTCCAAGATCGCATTTCGCCGTCTCTCAATCTCATGCTAGGGTTTATCGAATTATCTTTTCAAATTTGAAGCTCAAACTCTAAATGCTTCTAAGATCTTGAATATGGATTCGCTGCCTTCCCAATTGGGAAGGTCCCCATCAATCGAAGAATCTCCCGCGCTTGCCGGTAAAATCCTCTCCTCCTCCTCCTTCTCGAGTAGCCAGAGCTTGTCATCCATCCTCAACAATCCCCACGTGGCCAAATCGGATTGGTGGTGGTACTCCTCCTCCTCCTCCTCCTCCTCCGTCGCCCCTCCTGAGTTCGTGTCTTTGACCTCCTCCTGCGAGGTTTCCCGATCCGATTTCCAGAGCTATTTGGCTTCGATTTCGGAGCCCTATCACAGATTCGAGGACATCCGGAAGCACGCGAGCAAAGAGAATGTGGATTTGGAGAGCATCGGCGGTCAAGGCGAAGCGCTGGTGGCGTGCCTGCGAGAAGTGCCCGCGCTCTTCTTCAAGGAGGATTTCGCGCTGGAAGAGGGGGGCACGTTCCGCGCGGCGTGCCCGTTCTCGAACGTGACGGATAACCTGGTGCTGCAGGATAAGCTGACGCAGTACCTGGACGTGGTGGAGCTTCACCTGGTGAAAGAGATCTCTCTGCGCTCCAACTCCTTCTTCGAGGCCCAGGGGCAGCTGCAGGACTTGAATGTTAAGATCGTGGAGGGGTGTAGTCGCATTCGAGAGTTGAAGGAGACGATAAGGCTGTTGGATGTGGATTTGGTGGACTCCGCCAGACTGATTCAGGACTTGAATGCCACGAGGACCAACTTGTTGGCTCTTCAGCAGAAACTGACGCTCATATTATACGTCAACCAGGCTCTCTCCGCTCTTAAATTGGTATTCACCCTTCTCACATGCTCTACAGACCTTACAGAATTTATCTCCACTCATAATCCTCTTTCCTTAGAATTTCAACAATGGAGTTTTGACTATGAAATTACTTTTATAACACAGAGTAATTCGTTTATTCCACAAATATCCTTTATTAACACTCTGGTTATGAAATTACTCTGTCATGGCTTAAGATTGTCAACTTGAGGAACCTGTTAAAGATCTTTTTTGTTTGAGTCATAGGTAGTAGCTTTATTGATGCTTGTCAATATGCTATAAGTGATACATTTTTCTGTCATACAGCTTGTTGCATCTGCAGATTGTGCCGGAGCTTTGGACATCACTGATGATTTGCAGCATTTGCTGGTATGCTCTCAACTCATGGAATCCTTTTATTTGTTGCTATTCTCGAGGTTCAAGTTCAAGTTTTCTTTCTTCTTTTTGATGTTCCATGGTTTATCAAAGTTTTTCGTTAGAGAGTTGTGATCTATTTCATACTTTCTTTTTATTTTTTCATTCCAATTGGTGGAAGTCCCAACTAGTGTTAAAAAACAAAGAAGGGTTTGCTTCTACTCAGAAGAACCAAGAATTAGACATTTTACTTAATTGAATTGGACAGGCTACTCCATTTGTGAATCATGCATGCAATTCTCTTACAGGTTGCTTTCTTATGATCCTCATTGCTGAGGATGTTGTGATGCTTTAAGTGAGTGAGTCCATGAGGTTTTAGGTTCTCCTGACACTGAAAAATACTGACCGAAACAATTGTTTACTAGTAGCCTACTTGGAAACTATAGAAACATATTCGGTGCATTTTTCAACTGCCGAGGGCTATATTCGTTAGTGAATAAAGTTAAACATTTGAATCGTTCACAAGATCATTATTTCCTATGTCATGCATTCTTTCTTTTCTGGTCTCAAGATGTGGCTGTAATTGAGGATGGTAATGCCGAGTTTTATGGAGGTGTCTACAGCATGTTCAAGGGAATGGGCTAGAGTTTAGGAAATGTGTTTACCCTAGACTTATTACGGGTCGAAGACTGGAGGGTTCAAATAGAGGTAGAAAAATCTCTAATTTTTAATTGCAACACTGGCAAATTAAATAGTTGTAGTGTGGTAGATTGTGCTGTCCTGTTTTTTTATGGTGTATTTGGAGGGAAAGAAATGACAAGAGTTTTGAAGACTGTAAGAGGATGGTGGTGGATTTAAAGTCCTTCAATACTCTTTTCCTCCGGGCAGCTGGTTTCGACTTATTTGCTTTCTTTTCATGGTTCTTTTGACTGTCTTTTTCTTTCTAGTCAAGTGTTTTGTATACTTCTTGTGTACCTGAGTTGCATCTTTTGCAGTTTTAATGATATTTTGATTACTTATAAAAAAAAAGGCTGCTATGTTGTAGGAATATCCGGAGAGTGGCTGCTTTTTGTGTTAGGGATGATTGGACTTGTAGAACTCAGGGTTGAAGTTTGACTATTATATCTATGAGTACTCTTTGTTTATTTTTCATTTTTCCTCGTTCTTGACCTAGTTCTAATGAATAGCGAATAGTTGCACAGATATAAACATATAGAATAGGTTACATCCCTTTTTCCTCTTGTTACATTTCCAGTTTAGATGGCTGTATTTAAATTGACTCTTAGTTATTGTAATCGCTTTTAGCATCTCTTATATATTTATTATTTTTCCCCCAATTGCTTTTACGTATCACCTACTCATTATCGTTGAAAGTAAATACCTTTGCGCTTCACATTTGTAGAAAGGAGACAAGAATCAGTTGGAGAACCACTTTCATCTTTCTTATTGATCTTCTTTATGTTTGATAGGATGGGGATGAACTTACAGGTTTACACTGTTTTCGTCACCTTCGAGATCATGTAGCAGCTTCAATAGAGTCTATAAACAGGTACATATTTGTAAAAATAGTAACACTGGATTTTGAAGAAACATGTGCCACAGTTTTTGCATTGCTTCGGATTCTCTTATTCGCTCATTTGCTTTTGTCCTTCCAGTTTTTTTTTTTTTTTTTGGTGGTTGGGGTGGGGATGTTTAATCTCTCGTTGGATGTAGGACAAAGAGTATTGTGTTCTTGGAATTTTTTTTTTTTTTTTTTTTGTTTTTGTTTTTGTTTCTTTCCCTTTTTCCATTTTCCTCCTAGGGGATGTGAGTAAACAATGGCTCAGGGTGCTTGTCCTTCTCTGATTTTATAATGTTCTTTAGAAACAAGAGAAGATTGAAAAATAGACTAGAACTTTGGTGAGATACTTTATAATTGAATGATTGCAGGATATCAAGTGTGGAGGCAATTTATATGGAATGTGGTGTAAATAATACCTAGAATTAGGAATGTGGAAATAATTTGGTGGCCAACAAATAGCCAAAAATGTCTATTTTTAGTTCTCTTGGATTGATCATTAAAGAGGAGAAGGTAAAGTAGTTTGTCTGCCCTAAAATCGAGGCAGAATTAAATTGACTTGTACTTGTGGGGTGTGGTGAAATCTACAAAGTTATATTGAAAGTGAATGAATAATTTCATTAAAAGGCTATATGAAATGGGAGCCACGCCTTGTGGTACATATTGCTGGGTAGTTGAAAAACCTCTCTCTGTATTTTTTGTGTATCAACACTGAAGTATTGAGCTACAAGGACAATGGCACCAAGAATGACCTATGTATCCTATAGAAAAAATAATCAACAGCTGCCAAGCTGGCACGAATGCTGAAATAAAGGGGTATCCTGAACCAGAGTTTTGCTTGTAGCAAGTATCTGAAACCTATTGTATCAGAATGATCCAGCTGGTAGGATTGTCCTTTCGGGCCAGAAGAGTCATTTCTGTGCCTTGTAATACTATTTTCCTCACCTGATGTTTTGGTCCCTTCTTTATCTTTGGTTTGCTTGGACATTTATGCATATATAAGTCTAGTAAGTTTGAAATATCTGCCATCCACATTATGAATGCTTTTTCTTTATTTTTTGCACTTCTCTACTTTCATGTCATAGTAGTCCTTCACTAGGTAAATGGCTGTGTTATCTGCCACTTGAAGATCAAAGAACCACACACAGTTGCACTTGCTGCCATGCTCCTTGACTCCTTTCCTTAATCCCCCTTACTTGCTTTAAGCATGACTGCGCTATCTTCCCCTACAGTTTGGTTATCTTTTGGCTTTTGCTCAGCATCATCTCCCATTTCCTTTCTTCCTTTCATAGCATGAGCACATCATACCCTCAGTGATCCACTCTTGTTCATCACTGAACATGTCTAATGTTGCAGGAAGGAGGATGATGAGATGGATGGATGGAAAAAAAATAGAAAATGTAATGAGCAAGAAAAATATTCACATTCATGGATAAAATAGTTATTTTAAATATTTGGTGATGAACATTTAAAACCAATGATTGAACCTTTGAGGCCGAGTAATGTGAGTAAAGTGGAATGAGTTTACAAGGAAGAATGTGGAAAGAATTTTGATTATGGTATAAAGAAAGAGATAATATTGGTCTATGATTCATCAGAAGCTGATGCCCTAGATGGGATATGTTGATCAATGCTGTATTAGGGGTTTGTCTATGTTGCTTTTCTTAATCTGAGATCTAGCCCCCATCAAGATACTATTTTTCAGTAGTTCCTTTCTTAGTACATATGCATTTAAAAACTCCAAGGGGTTGGCCCATGTGGTGGAGGCCTTGGTCTTGGGGTTTCTCCCTTCAAGGTCCAAGGTTCAACACCTCATAGGTGCAAACAATTCCTTGGGGTCACACCCCCTGGTGAAAAGTTAAGGATTTAACCAGCTCCGTGTAGGGAAACTTCTGAGGGTGCGGTGCACGGGATCGGGGTTTACTCTGCAGGGGTGGGTTAGAAGGGCCCTGCCTTGGAGAGGTTCTTTGACATAAAAAAAAAAAAAAAAAAAAAAATTTATATGTATTTAAATTTTGTATGCTCATGAGTGTGCAATGTGGATCGTGCATTTTGGAATTGCAGGACCGTTTCATGTTTATATGTTGTTATGGGCCAAACTGACCATTTTGACAATTGGGTTCAGTTCAGGAAGAATGATTTATGCGGATATATACACAATAGGTGCCCTTTGACATTGTAGGTTATCAACTAATGCACTAAATTTTCTTTACTAGTGCTCTTTTTGCCACCTCTCTCTGTGTGTGGTTATCTTATTGAAAAAGGGTGTTACTTAATAATTTTTTTTGGAAGTGTTTTTGGTTGTCTTGGCTAGAGCATTGTACTGGCACTAAGGCACCGTTTGGCAAGAGCTTGTTACTATTCATCAAAAAAATTTAACTCCCAACATTCTTACTTTTTACATCACATTAATCACTTTTTACTACTATTCAAATAAAAAAAATCACTACAAAACAAATTTTTTTCACTTTTCCATCACATCAAATATATTGATTTTTTGTAGTGAACAAAACATTAAATCGCATTGAAGATATAGTGAACTATCCAATTACACAATTTCTTCCCAAAACCACAACTCAGCATATACAACAAAAAACTCCAATCAACATGATCATACTAAGCCTTTTAAATATCCAATGTACGAAGAACACCTCACTCCCTATATCAGATCCTACTACCAAGACGTTCATTAGAATGAAAACAGAATCTAGAATCTACCTTCCCTTGATGAATGCATTCTAAGAGTTGGAAATAATCTTCTCCAAAACTGTTTTTAACCTGCTGGCAAGTACTTTGGCAACGTATTTTTAAATTCCACTCACCAAACTAATTGGTAAAAAAATCCCTAATATCAATAGTCCCTTTTTTTTTTTTGGGGATGAGAGCAATGAAGGTTCCATCAAGACTTCTTTTAAACATGCCTATAGCATGGAAATCATGGAAAACATTCATACTATTTTCTTTTAAAACATCCCAACGAGCTTGGAAGAACGTCTTAGAATAACCGTTGGGCTTGGGAACTTATCATTGTTTAGTGTATTCACCACCTCAAAATCCTCCTCAAATGCCCTCTCGAACCAATTAGCCTCAACGTCACCAAGGAAATCAAAAGAAAGACCATCCAATGAGGCCGCCAACTAAATTGTTTGGTATACAAACTATTGTAGAATTGCTCAATGTGCTCTCTAATCTTAGAATGATCAGTAGAAATTGTACCATTAACCATCAAAGATTCAGTGGAGTTATTTCGTTTGATCAAGTTGGCCAATTGGTGAAATAACTTAGTGCACTTGTCACCCTTTCTAAGCCACAATGCTCTTGATTTCTTCCTCCTACTCCTTCCTCCATAAGAGTGGACCCAATTCACTAATAGTAAAGCATTCATTTTCTCCTCATTACATATAGCTCTTTCTTCTTTCAAATGATCAAGTGTAATTCATCCAAAAGAAGCATTTTTTGTCTCTCTGCATTGCCAAACACCTTGTCCCAGACTTTCCAATCCGCTTTCAAAGCCTTTGGTTTGTGAGCCAAAATAAAAATCGAAGAACCTTGAAAGTGGTAAGAAGTCTCCATTGTTTTGTTCATTTCACGAAACCCTATGATTTCAATCACATATTTTTGAACTTGAAATGCCTTACCTCCATGTAAGTCTCCACAATCACGAAGAATAGGGAAGTGATCCGAGCAAAGTCTTTGCAGCCTTTTGTGGGACACTTCAGGAAACTAGGCCTCCCTAATAAGGGGAGACTAGAAATCTGTCTATTCTAGACCAAGAGGGAGGATCCCGATTGTTCGACAAGGTGAAATTACCACCTACAAGAGGAATATCCATGAGACCCTGGTTGAAAATAAATATGAGAATTCAACCATAACTGGATAAAAATAGGCTTCACCCAATCTCTCACTAGGAAAACGAGTGATATTAAAATATCCCCCAATGCTCCACGACAAGTCCCACCAATTAAGCAAACCGGTCCGCTCTTCCCATAAAAACCTTCTATAACAACCAAGACTTTTAGCGTCTACTCTCCGATCATTTCCCTTTGTTACTGGCCTGTGGGGCTCCTTGCGGAGGTAACAAGTGTTTTAAATTTGAGAATATGTGGCTTAAATTTGAAGGGTATGTTGACAAGGTCAAGTCTTGGCGGGGGTCATATTTATTTGAGGGCTTATCTAGTTTTGTTTTAGCTAATAAGCTAAAATCCCTTAAACTAGATTTGAAAAAGTGGAATGAGGAGCTGTTTGGTGATATTGGGAGGAAAAAGAAGGAGTTGTTGGAAGGAATTCAGGAGTTGGATGCTTTGGCAGAGTCTAGGGGCTTAGTTTAGGAGGAGAAGCTTAAAAAGGCGGATATGTTGAAAGAATTGGAGAATACCTTGTTGTGTGAAGAAATTCATTGGCGTCAAAAATCGAGAGCTTTGTGGTTGAAGGAGGGGGACCGAAATACTTGGTTTTTTCACAAGGTGGCTAATTCTCATCGTAGGTATAATCGTGTAGAAGTGCTTTGTATCAATGATGTCTTGCTCGACGATCCCATTGAGGTAAAAGATCATATTGTGTAGTTCTATCAAAGCTTATATTCAGAGTGAAGCACTTGGAGACCTAGAATGGATAACCAGTCTTTTTTGTCCATTGATGAGGAGGATAATAATTGGTTAGAAAGAGATTGAAGAAAAGGAGGTATGGTAGGTGGTAAAAGGTATGGAGGGTGAAAAGGCAATGGGTCCGGATGGCTTCTCCATGGCTTTCTTTCAAGCTTGTTGGGGTGTAGTAAAACATGATGTTGTGGCTGTTTTTGCTGAATTCCATCGAAGACGTCAGTTGGTGAAGAGCTTGAATGCAACTTTTATTTCCTTGATTCCGAAAAAGGCGGATGCGGTGGAGATGAAGGATTTTCGGCCCATTAGCTTGGTGGAGGGGTGTACAAAATTGTTTCCAAGGTATTTGCCAATAGGATGAGAACTGTTTTGGGTAAGATTATTTCCAACTCTCAAAATGCTTTCATCGGTGGTCGTCAAATCTTAGATTCTGTGCTCATTGCAAATGAATGTGTGGATAGTTGTATGAGATTAGGGGTGTCAGGTGTTCTTAGCAAATTGGACTTGGAAGAGGCTTATGACCACGTAAACTAGGACTTTGTTTTGTATTTGCTGCATCGGTGCGGTTTCGGTGAGAGGTGGAGGGCTTGGATAGAGTGGTGTATTTTGTCGGTAAGATTCTCCATTCTTGTGAATGGTTTTCTGGAAGGTTTCTTTAACAGTTCGAGGGGAATTCGGCAAGGGGATCTTCTCCCTTCATTACTTTTTGTGCTTGTTATGGAGGCCTGAGTAAGATGGTGAATGCGACTGTTGAGCAAGGCCTTTTGACTGGTTTCTCTGTGAGAGAAAGGGTCTTCTCAGAGTTGGTGGTTTCTCTCTCTTTATTAGCTGATGATACTTTGATTTTATGTGAAGCTTCTCTCGAGCAAATCCGTTATTTGCGCCTTATACTCTTATGTTTTGAAGCTGTTTCGGGTTTGAGAGTTAATCTTGGAAAGTCAGTAATTGTGGCTATTGGTGAGGTGGAGAACATTGGGGCTTTAGCTTATATCCTTGGGTGTAGTGTTGCTGCTTTGCCTATGAAGTATTTGGGTCTGCCTCTTGGGGCATCGTATAAGGATACGGTTATGTGGAATGATGTGACTGAAAAGACGGAGCGTCAGATGGCTGGTTGGAAGGGAATGTATCTTTCTAAGGGAGGCCGATTAACTCTCATTAAGAGTATATTGTCTAATCTTCCGACTTACTTTTTGTCTCTGTTTCCTATTCCTATGAGTGTAGCAAAAAGGCCTGAGAAAGTCCAAAGAGATTTCTTGTGGAGAGGGATGGGAGATGAGCCTAAGCTGCATCTTGTAAGTTGGAATCAAGTCTGTCGTCCCTTGCGCTCCGGTGGTCTTGGCATTTGGAAGATGCATAAGTTTAACCAAGCTCTCTTGGGGAAATGGATTTGGAGATATGCAAATGAGAGTGAGGCTCTTTGGTACAAGATTATCAAAGCCAAGTATGAAGATTAGGATGGTGGATGGTGTATGAAGGAGGTTTCGGGCTCTCATGGTGTGGTTTTATGGAAGCATATCTGACAAGTTGGAACTTTTTTGCCAAAGGTATTCGGTTTGAAGTGGGGGTGGGTTCGAAAGTTCGTTTCTGCCATGATAATTGGTGTGGGGAACAATCTTTGAAGCATGCCTTTCCTTCCCTGTTCAGTATTGCTAGATGCAAAGAAGCTTGGGTGAAGGATAATTTTACTTGGAGGAATGGGGTCGTCGAGTGGAATGTCATTTTTGTGCAGCCTGTCCAGGATTTGGAGATGGATATGGTCCTTTCTTTCTTTGATTGGTTGTACTCTTGTAAGATCTCCCTTGGTATTGTGGATCGTATTTGCTGGTCCTCTTCCAAGAAGGGTAAGTTCGAGGTGAAGTCATTCTATAAGGCCTTGTCCAACTTCGACCATGAGGTGTTTCCTTGGAAGAGTATTTGGTATACTAAGGTGCTGTTGCGAGTGGCTTTTTTCGGGTGGACTGTGGCCCCCAGCAAAATTCTGACTCACGATAATTTGCGTAAGAGGAATTTTGTGCTAGTGGAATGGTGCTGTATGCGTAAGAAGAACGGAGAGTCAGTCGATCATCTTCTTCTTCACTGCGAGATTGCAAGTGCTCTTTGGCATACTATTTTTAGTCGGTTTGGGTTGCTTTGGGTTATGCCTTGCAGGGTAAGGGACTTGTTCGATTGTTGGTGGACAGGAGGGCGTTCTCGAAGTGCGGTTGTGTGGAAGATGATTCCTTTGTCTTATGTGGTGTTTATGGAGCGAAAGAAATGCTAGATGCTTTGAAAATTCTACTAGGACTTTAGAGGAACTTATTCATTTTTTCTTTTTTACTCTTTACTCTTGGACGGTCGCTTGGCTAGCTCCTTTAGTGATTAGTTTTTCTGACTTTCTCTTTCATTTTTCTTCCTCTTAGGCGCTCTCTATTTATACTTCCCGTGTATTTGGGTTGCGCCCCTTTCCGCTTTTGTTTTATATCAACATTACTTACCAAAAAATAAAAAATAGCAATCAAAATTTAGGACCATTTACACTCTCAAAACCCAAAGGAACAACCTACAACAAACTACCCCGCACATTGTTTGACTTTTTCAACCACTCTCCTATCCCACATAAGTAGATTCCCAATGAATGCCCCTCTAGAATTTAAGCAACACTGACCCACATATTGGTAACCCTACAAACTATGCCCAAGACTACAAGGCATGCTCCAATTTAGTTTTCTGAAAACAAACAACATCTGCCTTCCACTCTTTGAGTAAATTGCGGCCCTTGGGCATTTGTCCCCTCATTCAAGATAACAACTTAGGCTTAATAAAGAATAAAAAAAACCCTCATCTTAACTCTGTCTCAACTAGAACTTCCACCATTAAAAAATCATAGTTGATAATGGAAGCCATTCTTTTTAATTATCTTTTACCTCTATTAACTCATTTGGTGTTGGAAGCCAATTCCTTCTAATAATGACTTGCTTCGAAGGCTGTAAATAAGGCCATGAGCTTGCCTTCAAACCCCTCACATGATAGCCGCATCTGACGATAAAAACCCATCACTTTTTGCAGTACTCAATTTGATGTTACTGGTTCTTAACAATCAAGTTCTTCGATTACACAAGGGGGAAAGAATTCAAAGGTTCATAGAAAATAGGCTCCTGTAAACTTCCAAATCTGGGTGTGACAGTGCCTTGTCTCCACAATGCGTGGACAATTATCTTCTACACAACCCAATTCGAACCCAACATTGACTCTCTCTCTTCCCGCCCCCTACCTAGAAAGAGAAGGTAAAAGGAAAGGATCAAAGCCTCAACAAGGGACCCATTTCCTCCCGCTTTCCACGAGAACCCAATAAGGGGACTTTGAAGATGCCTTAGTGCCTAATTGACCCATACTAAGTACAATAGACATATCTTGGGCTATCGCATTAGCTTTAGTAGCCCGAATGCCGTTAGCAACTAGCCATGTCGACGCTAAAATTCACATGCCTGACAAGGCTAGGCATCCTCCCAAGACTAGAATCCATAATAGTGGAACTAGGGCTAGAAATTTTTGACTTGATTTGCCAACCCGACATGAACTATTGCTAGTTACGGTTGAGAAGTTTGACCCGTTTAATTGAATGGGTCGAGTTAGGGTTGACCTATATAATCTTTATATTTATACTTCAATGTGACTTGAACCAGACATGCTATTTAGGGTTGACAATTTGTTACTCTACTTGCGAACCCAACATGACCTAACACGAAATTAGCTGGTTAGAGTTGAGTGATTTGACCCCTTTAATTAAATGGGTTGGGTTAGGGTTAACTTATATAGTCTTATATTTATGCTTAGACACGACCCAAACTTGATATGTGAACATGAATTGTCACCCGTAACTGGAACCAAAATCGGGATGCCTAGAGGTGGAGACTGTTAGCACTACTTAAATCCCTAGTAACTGCTGAACTTGGGTGTTGGGGGATAGACTATGATTGCTCAACCTTGCCGACTAATGAGGTTACATATGAGTCTCCCTTAGTAACTAAGTCATTGGAGTGGAGGCTCTTGCTAAAGGAGGGTGCTTGAAGTGCTAGTGGCGGCTGGGAATCCTAAACCAACGTTGACAGTAGACCGCTATCGAGAGACTCTTTATTGAGATACCCCTCAAGATGCTTAGATTCTCTTTTTGATCTCCATCCGAAAGAGTGGCATTGCCTCTAGGGAGTTCCTTCAAAGTTATCGGGGCAATAGTGGGATGAGTCGAATGAGTACTCAAGCTCGCGTTTGCACCTGAGCTCGCAGAGTATGCCCTAATGCTCCTCACTTTCCACATGAGATTTAGATCTGGGCTGAAATAGTTGATGGGCTCAAATGATACAAGGCGGTAAATTTACTTTTTGTAAGATCATAATATCTAATAAACTTGAATGATATAACTATAAGTATAATTAAGTTATTACTTACGAAAAAAATAATAATTAACTAATAATTAGCATAGATTTATAAAAAGCTATAAAATTGTAGTGATGGTGTTTAGTCTGTCTGAGACAAGAATAAGTTAATCAACCTGCTTGTTTGAATTTGTTTTAAAAAATAAATGAACTATGCTTGAATATGTAATCTATCTTTGTTGAGGGCTTGAGCTCGTCTCACACTTGAAATAAAATTAAATAAATCAATTTTGAACTTTTAATATTTGGCTCGACTTGGCTCGATTACAACATCCAATGTACTTGAGTTATTTCTCTTAATTTTATTGCTCAATAAAATGTATATTTACTATTCAAATGAATATCATATTTTTGCATACTGTTTTTTAACAATTTTCCTTTTTCCCCTCCGCAAATTGGCTCTGTATTTATATATTTTGACTAGTGAAGAATTTATTGACAACAGCCAGTTTAACCCAAAAACTGGGTTTATCCTGTGGAATTAAGTTTTAAGAACCATGATTGTTCCTCCATGTGCTGTTTGCTAGGGCCTTTTTTATTTCTGGTGCTCTTTCTTTTAACTGATTTTTCATTGTCTATCAAATACCTTTTGGGAGCTGTTCGATAGAGTGAATCTGGTTATGTGAATAAGCACATGAATACATTATTTTTCTAGTGGGTTTATATCTTTGCCTCATGTATATTTTTTCTTTTGATCTGTTTTTTGGCCAAGGTAATGCGTTAAAATTTGGAAATTTGGTATGCTTGCCTTAGTTGTATGATTGTTTGGGTTTGTTTTTGAGGTTCTTTTTTTCAGACACTAAATTTTGTTTTGTATATAATCTTTCATAATTTACACCATCTTCTGCATGCCATAATTTCATGAAATACACTTTTCTCGATATATTGGATTTTTAATCAGACCTACGGTTAATTTGGCCCTTTTCTATGACTCAGTTCTGCCAAAACTTAGTATTACTGATTGACATATTGCTTCTTTTCTAGACTAACTATTTCATTTAAATGAAAATAAAAAAGAGATATGAATGTGTAGGTCAACAGTAACTGATTACATTTATTCTTGTAGCATTCTTTCAGCAGAATTTATGCGTGCTTCAATACATGATGCTGGAGGTTCAGATGTGGTAATTTTGTCCCAAGTGAAAGCAAGGGCTTCCGTTCCCATAAATGGGAAAGATGATGATGTAAGCTCAGTGGCATATATATATATATATATATATATATATATATATATATAATTTTTAAATTTTTTTCTGTACTGATTCTTCTATTTGGTACACTTAACAAATCTTGCATCCGTGCTAGAGATTGTAATGTTCTCCTTTGGGAGCTTTTTACTGATCAGAGGAAACATGTCTTGAATGTCCTTTTCAATTGCTAATATATTCGGGAATACTAGAAAATAATATCAAGCCTGTGAAGGCTTTCTAGTTTGGACAATGAAACAAACATTCATCTTAGCTGGAACACTCTGATTCTACTCAAAGTTCTACATTCATTTATAGTTTTTTACATAAAAGGCTGACTGCTGATCCTAATATGCAAGTATCATTGTCTTGGCTACTAATGTTCCATCTTGTTCCACAAGCAGCTGTCAATCATCTACCCAGTGGTGGTTCTGTTTGTTACCTTTTGGGTTAGGATTATCTTCAGTTGTTGCTTATGTTTCAAATTTTTGATGATCACTTGCTTTAGCATAACATCATAATCCCATTTGCACCTATATATTCTTTTCTGCCATATATCTGTTGGGCCTGAAAAATTCGGATAAGGCCATCAAAGGAATATTATATTCTAATATATGTCATAACTGTAATATTATAATCTAATGCTATAAGATTGCCCTCATAGCCGTAATATTATATTCTAATATTCCCAACCATTTTCATAACTAGAACCTCCTTTCTGATTGACAATTCTATTTTTAGCATATCTTAGATTGGAGTTATCTGTCTTCTATTTTATCTACGGCTTCTCCCCTTTCCTCAATTTTCCCCTTCTTGGTAAACATAAATTTGGCTCATAAGTCTGGCTCATACTAGACTCCTCCTGTCGTTCACAACTCTAATGGTTTCGCTATTTGGAGCCTTTGGTGCCTGAAATACAAGATGATTTTTTTACTTGTTTGGTTGGGTGCCTTGATCGTTGCATTCATTTCATTTCCTCGTGTTTAACATGCATACAGTCGCATGTTTTGAAATTTTGGTTCACTGTTTTCTTTCATTGTACAGTTGCTTCTGTATCCTATTTGTTTTGGTTTTGTTTTTTGTATTTGGTTTTTGTTTTTGGTTTTGTTTTTTTTTTTGTTTTTGACAAGTATTTTATTTAGAATTTTTGTGACTTCCAAGACTAATTTTGGATGAAGCCATGAACTGATAACTGAATTGACATGTCAGCAGGTTAAGTTGGATGAAGAAGAGACCACTAATTTTCGAGATCATCTTCTTCCTGTCATAATTGGATTGCTCAGAACTGTGAGTAATTGTTTGCAGATGTCCTGAGATTGTGTTTAGACTGTTAACTATATTAGTAAGCATTTTTTTTTTGTGCGCCTATGTCACACATCTTGTTTCTGATAATAGAGTAGGAAAGTTTATTAAGCTGCGAATTTGGTGAAGTTAATGTTGCTTGACTTTGATTAAACATGCCTTTGGCTGTAGTTTCGTGTAAGAGACTGCAATGTCTAAAACATAGAAGTGTAAGAGTGATCAATACTCTTTCCTTAGTTGTGATAATTATCAGACTCCCATTTCATAGCGATATGTGTTTGGTGTCATTTTCCTATACAGCCCTTGCCCCTTTTTTATTTTATTTTTAAACCATCCATTGAATCTATCGGACCCATGTGTGGGTCTCACATATTCAATGGTGTATTTGCACATCTCTTGTATGGAGATTGACAAGAGATGTGTCAGAGAATGAAACCAAACATTTCTCTTTCATATCCATGCATCATCCTACATGGTAATGCTGGCTGATTACTAAGCCCTCAAAAAATGCCTTTTTTGCCTCTCCTCTCTCTCCTTAGCTGTCTGATAGTTTCTCTAGCAATGGCATTAGCGTAGTTTGTTCTTTTTGGTATTCTGCAATGGGTTATTCGAGTTGGCTCTACATGGAAGCTAAGTCATTTGAGTTTGCATTAGAAGAGGGGGTTTTAGTCTTAATGAGTTTTCGAAAGGAGTAAGGGCATCGTGCGCTCTATATCCCTGGTATAGTTAGCGTGAATTGGTTGTTGGCCACCATGGAAGATTTGCTTCTAGCAGAGGCCTTGAAGAAGTTTTTGAGATCCTCTAGGGTAGTTTCTAAAGCCTTTATCGCCCAATGGTGTGTGAAGAAGTTTGGATGATATTTGGTTGTCGCGGAATGTGGAGGCAGCTATTGGAGGGGCTTTGTGGTTGTATGAGAAGGCAGAGGTGGTAGGGGATGGTCAGCATTTGTTCTCGAGTTATGGAAGATCCTTGACATTTTCCAGATATATTTCAGCGATGGTTAAAAAGCTCTTCATCCTAGGGTAACCCTTGGTGGTACTCTTCGTCTCGCTCAAATGTGCGTCCAATGGCATCGGTGGTGTGTGCGTCGACATATGATGTTGATAACTTGATAATAGGTTGTATCTCAAGGTTTTGGTAGGACTGGGGCAGTGTATGACAAGCACCGCATCACTTAGGGAGGGCTACAACCAACCCGATGATACTATGTTGGAAGTGCAAAAGGCCAATGGTCCTGGAGTGCTTGGGGACACAGTGAATCTTAGGTTTTATGCTGGTGAAAAATGCGTAATCATGGGAGCGGTTCAAGGGGTTGTAAGGATGTCAGTGGGGCCCTTCAAAATTTAAGAAACCAGCTAGAGTTGTTAAGAGGGGGAAGTGTACTAGGTTATTGAGAGGTTGGACATGAGCCAAGAGTCATTTGGGTTGGATCTTAACAAGCCGTTGTTTTTTTTTGATAAGTAATAATGATATAAAAAATGCAGAAGTGTTGAAGTCCAATAAACCGGCGAAGGTCCAACGTTCTAAAAAGACCTCTGTTGTAGCCCAAGGCCCAAAATCACTGTCGTTTGGCTAATCTAACTTTGCAAAAAATGGAGTAGCCTGATTGCCCCCTAAGTAAAACGTGCATTTTGGGCCAGGGTTAAATCACTCTTAAGTTGATGGTTAAGTCATGGGTTGGGGTTGCCTCTTCCTCTGGAAAGGGCCTGGGCACAAGCTCTGTCCAGCTTGTTGGTTCTCCAGTAGCTTCACCATTTAGTCTTGTTGACCTCGGTTCTTGTGTGGGAGGTGTTCAGAAGGGGAGTCCGTGGATATTGAGGGTGCAAACATTGAGAATCCTCTCATTGGTGGTGTCTTTGGACAGCCAATCAGACTTTCTCTCACTCTCCAACCTTTGGATTTCATTGGTGATGAGGCTACAACAGTCGTTCTCAGCTCTTGGCACTCTGATGTGGGTGTTTGTGGTGACGTTTCTAACCCTAAGCTCACTATGAGCTCCCACAAAAAGATCCCAAAGACACATAAGCAAACCCATCAAACCATATTATTGCCCTTCCTTCCCCGAGAAGGCCCGCTAGCTATGCCATAGTTAATGGAGCTTTCTAAATTTAGCAGCTCTCTCTTGCTCTTAGTCCGAGGTTGCCCAACCTTTCAATTCCATATCACCTCCTACATCAACGCCAACTCCTCAACACCATCCGGGGGGTGTGCAACCTTATTTGCTCGATGTGTATCCTCTTCCATGACCTTCAAAAACGCCAAATGCTTCTCATCGTGCTTTACACTTTCCCTCAACCATTCAAGCAGCCACTTCTGTGGTTTGGTCAGACCATTTTCCACAGCTATGGCGTTAGAGTTGCAGACCCCCAAAGACAGCCCAAATGCTTTATTAGACCTGAGAACAGCCAGATCAAGCCCCTGCGAACAAGGAGAAGAAGCAGAAACCACCGCATCCTCCACCACCAAGCAAGGAATACTCGCCGGATAGCCCACCTCAGCATTGAGAGTCTCCAATTTAATCCTAGCTGCAGCTCCAATATGAATAGCCTTAGAAGATAGCTGTTTAAAAAACCCAGCAGTAGGCAAGGATTGAAATTGCAACGGAGGAGCATTGAGAATCTCCAACTCCTCCAACACTAAGGAATCTTTCGCCGGCTTGCCCCTGGCTTCCCTAACTCTTCGGTAATATTTCAATAGCTTGGGTAAGAGTCTTTAGCTTTGATGTAGGACGATGTTTACCTGTATTTTCGGTAAAAACGAAAATAAGGAAAATATCAAAAATAATATTGGAGCAGCGCCACTTGATCAGAATTTTATTTGTTCCCAGACAATGGAAATACAAAAGGAAAGATTATCACGATTCCCGCTGATTGTCAATTTTATATTAGGATTTTATTTTATTTTATTAGGACTTTATTTCCTTTAATAGGGTTAGATTTGCTTTAATTATTTTCCTTTCCTTATTAGGATTAGGTTTATTATTGTTACTAGGATTATGTTTACTTTCCTACTAGGATTAGATTTACTTTCTCTACTAAGATTAGATTTACTTTTTTCTACTAGAAGTAGGTTTACTTTCTCTACAAGTATTTATCTTCTATAAATAGGCTTGTTTATTATGTAAAATTCAACTCATTGAATTATTATCAAATTAGAGAATTCTTTCTCAAATATTCTGCGGAGTTTTATCTTTCTTTTAGCTTGCGGGCTTGTTTTTATTTTTTGGGGTATAAGACAAAGACGCTTCTCCTTGCAGAATCAAGGATGCTGCTCTTTGATTAGTTACTTTAATCTTTCGCTATGTCAGTTGGTATCAGAGCAGGCTTTATCTTGATCATGGCCTATCAGCGCAACGGTGACAAACTTCTCCAACAACGCTGCTTGTAGGGGAGAGGCTCTTTCAAGAGCCAAATTCATGGGATATCCAAGCTGGCATTATCCGGATTTGATGGCCAACTTATACTACAACAACTTCTATAACGACGCCGTTTGTGAGAGAGATGTTTCGAGATCTGACTACTAGCAATACATCAAGCGATTAGAGGCTCCTTTGAGAGCTGAATTCCAAGAGCTCCGGCAGACGGCGCAGATGATGCAAAAAGAGGTGCGCCAGTTGTGCGAGTCGTTTGAACGCAGGCAGATGCGTGCCCATTGGAATCACAGAGACACCCGGGAGTACCAGATGAATATCGATCTCCCTTCATTCGATGGTTATTTTCACATTGAAGATTACCTTGACTGGATAATGGAGGTAGAAAGATTCTTTGAGTACATGTGTATTCCGGAAGAAAAGAAGGTGAAGTTGGTGGCTTATAAGCTCAAAGGTGGAGCATCCGCTTGGTGGGAATGGTCGAAGCTCTCTCGATCTAGGGAAGGAAAAAGACTCGTGACATCTTGGCCCAAGATGAAGTGGTTACTCAATGCTCGGTTCCTACCACCATATGACTATGGGATTCGAAGGGAACCCGTTCGGTATCCTTATGTTGACCGATTCCGTGAGGATGACGTAAGCCACTTTCGTCATGTCCATAATCATCTTCAAAACTCTCCAAATAGGTCCTTCACCTATGAAGAGAATTTTAATTATGGTGAAGAAGTTGTGGAAGATGTTAAGTTGGTTGAAGAAGTAGAGTTGTTGTCAGAGAAAACATATGTGCAGCCACCATCATTGATTCCAATGATTACATCAATGGAGGAACAGCTACCGCCTCCTCCACCACAAGTGCAACTTCCTCCACCACAGTTGCAAACTCCTTCATCACAAGTGCAACCTTCTCCACCACAGATGCAACCTCCTCCCCCACAGGTGCAACTCATCACGATCACCACAAAAATTGGCGATCCTTTGGAAGATAACGGTGAAGTTGAAGATGACGTCCATGAAGAAATTGTTGGGGGAATTTTTATGGAAAAGGACGAAAAGGAGAAAATGTGTGAAATCTATGTAGATTTCTCCAAATATATTTATGCAGAGGAGCTGCGCATGCCATGTCCTAAAGAAAACTCGAGGACGAGTTTTTTTCAAGTGGGGGTGTCTGATGTAGGACGATATTTACCTATATTTTCGGTAAAAACGAAAATAAGAAAAATATCAAAAATAATATTGGAGCAGCGCCACTTGATCAGAATTTTATCCGTTTTCAGACAATGGAAGTACAAAAGGCAAGATTGTCACGATTCCCGCTGATTGTCAATTTTATATTAGGATTTTATTTAATTTTATTTGGACTTTATTTCATTTCCTTAATAGGGTTAGATTTGCTTTAATTTTTTTTCTTTCCTTATTAGGATTAGGTTTATTATTGTTACTAGGATTATGTTTACTTTCCTACTAGGATTAAATTTACTTTCTCTACTAGGATTAGATTTACTTTTTCCTACTAGAAGTAGGTTTACTTTCTCTGCAAGTATTTATCTTCTATAAATAGGCTTGTTTATTATGTAAAACTCAACTCATTGAATTATTATCAAATCAGAGAATTATTTCTCAAATACTCTCCGGAGTTTTATCTTTCTTTTAGCCTGCTGGTTTTTTTTTATCTTTTTGGGTAGAAGACGAAGACACTTCTCCTTGCAGAATCAAAGATGCTGCTATTTGATTAGTTACCTTAATCTTCCGCTACGTTAAGCTTGTGTCTTGTGGAAAATGAAGGAATTTCGTCATCATGTGAGGTTATCGTGTGAGGGTTTAGAAGAGGAGCTCATGGCTTTTCTTATAGCCATCGAAGCAAGTTGCTTCCAGATGGATTCAGCCTCTAGCTCTTTTTTTGATCAGTAATGATGATATAAAACAAAAGTGCAGAGGGGTGCAACCCATATACACGGGAAGTATAAAAGGAGAGCGCTTAAGAGGGAGAAAAATGAAAGAGAAAGTAAAAAAAAACTAATCACTAAAGGAGCTAGCCAAGCGGCCGTCCAAGAGTAAAGAGTGAAAAAGAAAAAATGAATAAGTTCCTCTAAAGTCCTAGTGGAATTTTCAAAGCATCTAACATTTCTTTCGCTCCATAAACACCACATACGACAAAGAGGGATCATCTTCCACACAACCGCACTTCGAGAATGCCCTCCAGTCCACCAGCAATCGAACAAGTCCCTTACCCTGCAAGGCATAACCCAAAGCATCCCAAACCTGGTTAATAGAGAGAACAAAGAATTAACATGATTGTCTTGTACTTAATTTATGATTTTAAAGGTGGTAGTTCTAGCTGGGGTAGAGCTAAAGGGATGGGTTTCTTTGATTTCTTTTGAACCCTAAATTGCTATCTTGGAATGTGAGAGGGTTGAATGAGGGATAAATACCTAAAAGTGAGCAATTTGACAGAGAGTGGAAGGGAAATGTTATCCATTTTCAATAAACTAACCTTGAGGATGTCTTATAGCATTGTTCGTAATTTGTGGGGTGGCCAACACGTGGATTGATGTTGTTTAGATTCAAGAGGGTCTTCTGGTGGGATCTTGCTTATGTGAGAGATGTGAAGTTTGCTTTTGTCAAGCTTTAGTGGAGTTCTCAGATTTTCATTTTTGATCAGGGTCTCATGGATATTCCCCATGTAGGTGGAATTTTTACATGGTCGAATAATCGGGATCTTCCCTCTTGATATAGAATTGATAGATTTCTCGTCTTTCTTGATTGGGAAGCCTAGTTTCTTGAATTGTCTCAGAAGAGGTTGCCTAAAACCTAGTTTCTTGAATTTAGCGAGGAAGGGAAGTCTTTGTCGGTGAGCGGGGGTAGTAACAAAGTTGGGAGATTCCTGGAGGTGGTTGCCTATTTGGAGGACGAATGGAAAGGTATCATTTGGATCCCAGAGGCCCGTTCTGGGCGGGGTTGGCGGTGGTTCATGGTGGAGCTGCGTTCATTGCTGGCTGCGTAGGCGAGTTCTCCAGGGTTTTCGAATTCTGAGAGTTCCTCTCCGGGGATAAAAGATGGACAGTCTTTCGTCGAAGCGTTGCGCTCTTCTTCCTGCGAGGTGGCAGACATTGCTGGGGCACGGCTTCTTTTGTCGCAGGAGATTGACTTGTTCCTGGTGGCGAGCTGTTTCGAGATGGGGAACGCTGGAGTGGAAATACGATTCGCGATGGATTGTTACGAAATGGAGAAAGCTCATCCTTTGATTGAGCAAAGCTTCTCGTCTCCGGTGGCGGCGGCAGCTAAGGTTAGAAGGAACAAGTCGATGAGGCGATTAGGGTTTTTCTGTGATAAGTTGGACTGAATCCTTGGCGGGCTGGGTGAGAAGCCCAAAGGTGCGGATTAGGGTTGCTTTTTTGGGTTATGATGGGCATACTTCTGGGTCAGTTTCCGGGTCGGTTTCAGGGTCGGCTGTGGTTCAAATTCCCATTTGCGGCCCTATTTTGGATCCCGATTCGCTGGAATTGTTGGAGCTTCTTGACGATGCCGATAAGTTCAGCGATGGGTTTTTGTTGCACTTAGATAAGTCTTCGCCGGAGTCTCTTGGGTTTGCTAAGAATGTTCAAATTGGGGATTTTGGACGGAAATCTTCCCCGGCGACTCCTGTGGCAGTTTCTGTTTCTCCGGCGAGGCTTTGGCACAGTTTGAGGGATGACGCTACTGCTCCTACGGTGGTGGCTACTGTTTCTTCGGTGGCTTCTGTTTCGCCTGTGAATCAGTTCTCTTTTCCTCTGGTGATTCCTGCGGTTGCTTTTACTTATCCGGCGAGGCTTCAGTGCAGGATGAGGGATGAGGCTTCTGTTCCTCCGGTGGTGGCTACTGTTCCTCCGGTGATGGCTATTGTTCCTCCAGTTTTCTCTTTTCCTCCTGCACCTGCCAAAGTTTTGATAGATAAACAATCCTATGTTTCCAAGTCTAATTTGGGGTATACACGGAGAGCGAAGGATAAGGAAGCTAAACAGCTACATAAGAAAAAGATGCTGTTGGGGGTGAAGAATTTGGAATGCTCCGATAACTTTGAGGCTAGGGGCGGTGACTCGAGTAGGGTTAGGGATGTGGGGTGATCATGTGAGTTGTTGGGTTATGTGGGTTAGCCTTTGTGTAGGGTGTTTTGAGTTCTTGGGTGGATCTTTTTGGGTTCCTTGTGGGTGCTCCTTGGGAGCTTAGGGTTTTTTATTGGGTGTTTAGACGCACTCTTTTATACTCCCTATGTAATCGTGTTGCGCCCCTTTTGGGTTTTTGATATATACAATTTTACCTATCAAAAAAAAGAGGTTGCCTAAACTTTGTCGGATAATTTCCCCATTCTTCTTGATTGTAGAGGCATTCACGGAGGTAGAAGGTATTTTAGGTTTGAGAATGTGCGGTTAAAAATTAGAGAGTTTTGTGGATAGGGAGAAATAGTGGTGGACTTCTTACCGCTTTTAAGATTCTCTCATTTTTGCTCACAAACTTAGGGCATTTAAAACTAATTCAAGACTCTGTAATGCGGAGGTGTTTCGGAATGTAGAGAGATAGAAAAAGCTTATTTTAAATGAATTACGAATTCCTGATGGTTTGGAATAAGAGAGTGCTTTATGTGATGAGTAGATATTGAGGATGGATAAAGCTGTTAGTGATTTGGAGAGGACATGGAAGAGGTGAATTAGAGGTAGAAATTGAAGGCATTATGGTTAAGAGAGGGTGGCAAGTAAACAAAGTTCTTCCATCTAGTGTCCAACTCGAATAGAAGAAAGAACTGCATTGAATCTTTGTTGGTTAATGGTACAGTTTCTTCCGATCATACTGAGATTAGAGAGCACATTGTGTAGTTTACTAATAATAGTTTGTTTATCAAAAAGTGCGACTGGTGACCTAACTTGGATGGCATTTCTCTTGACTCCTTTGGTGTGGTTGAGGCCATATGGTTGTAGTGGGCATTTGAGGTGGATGAGGTATTTGGGGTGATGAAATCTCTGAAACACTGATAAGGCCCTGGGCCCTAACGGTTTTACCATGGTGTTCTTACAAGCTTGTTGGGATGTCTTAAAGAGGATATAATGAATGTTTTTCATTATTAACACCAAAAGCAAGTTTGAAAGAAGTCTTAATGCTAATTTCATTGGTCTTATTTTGAACAAATCAGTGGCCATTGATATTAAGAATTTTTGTCCTATTAGCCTAGTGGGTGGAGTTTACAAAATTGTTACCAAATTTCTAGCTAACATGTTGAAAGTGGTTGTGGAGAAGATTATATATGCAAGCCTTAGAACACGTTCATTAGGGTTATGCAGGTTCTAGATTTCATTCTCATAGCTATGCCTTAATAGCAAGATCAGGTCTGGAGAGATAGGTGTGTGCTTTGCAAATTGGATATTGAAAAAGCTAATGATCATGTTTTTTTGTTGTTGAAATAAGTAATTCAATCTCATTGAAAAGCGCAAAGGGGTGCAAGCTGAGTACACATGAGGTATACAAGATAGTTGTGTGGAAGATGGTTCCTCTCTGCCTCATGTGGTGCATTTGGAACGAGAGAAATGCAAGAAGTTTTGAAGACTTGGCTAGGAATTTAGAGGACCTTATGCATTTTTTCTTGTACACCCTCTTCACTTGGACTGCTAGTTGGCTTGCGCCTATGGTGATCAGCTTCTAAGATTTTCTTTTTATGTTCTCTTCTTCTTTTTCTTTTTCTTAGTCGCTCTCTTGTATATTCCCGGTGTACTAGGGTTGCGCCCCTCTGCACCTTTGATATATATATCTTTATTTATCAAAAAAAAAAAGATAGATCCCTTAAAAGGGAGAAAAAGAAGAATACAAGTCCACAAATTCAGTAAAATTAGAAAACTGAGGACTATTGTACGCCATCATCCAAGCATAAAGAGCTTTGACCATAACGGTCTTTAGCTCTACAACCGAAATCTCAAATCTTCAAAGTTTTTTGCATTCCGCTCTCTTCAAATGCACCACATTAGACACATAGGTGCCATTTTTCAAGCTTCTAAAATGTTACGACCCATTTTAGAATGTTACGACTCATGGGAGTGGTACTCCCATTTATTCCTCTATATTCACGTCCCAACTGTGGTATACCCGAAGGGTGAAGGAAAAAGTCACAAAGCAGCTGCATTAGAACAAGGACATGCTTGCCGAGGTTGTGGTTGATTCTTCGTGGAAGGGAAGGAGGGCTATTCTGATAGGGGGCTTGATGCGATGAATCTCACTCCCGTTGTGGGGTTGTCTTGGGGAGTTGAAGACAAAAAACTTCGGGACCTTTTTTCCGTCATTGAAAAGAGGGAGCCCGTGGTTGAAGCTTCTGCTCCTAAGGTTGTGGTTGATTCTTCGGTGGAAGGGAAGGAGGGCTATTCTGATAGGGGGCTTGATGCGATGAATCTCACTCCCGTTGTGGGGTTGTCTTGGGGAGTTGAAGACAAAAAACTTCGGGACCTTTTTTCCGTCATTGAAAAGAGGGAGCCCGTGGTTGAAGCTTCTGCTCCTAAGGTTAAGGGGATGAGAGAGCTCAAAAATCTGGATTGCTCCATCTCTCCGGTGAAGGGCAGGTGTCTGTGGGGATTTTTGGGGTCGAAAAATGCTTTTTCATTTTCCCCTGAGGTGCACTAGGTTTCCCCTTGAGGTGCACTAGGGCTTTTCTTGGGTGTTTGGTTGGGCCTCTTGTATACCTTCTTGTGCTCTTAGAGGTTTTTCTGGGTTTTTGGTTTGTTAGGGTGTTTGGTTGGGTTCCTTTGTATACATTATTGTGTACTTAGAGGCGCTTTGCGCTTTTTTGATATATATTACATTACTTATCAAAAAAAAAAAAAAAATGTTATGACTTCCCAACTGACCTCTCCAGCTAGCCAACAAATTTTTCACTCTTTAAGGCATTGCGCACTCTACACCATAAAGAAGGAAGATCAAAACTCATAATTTCTTGTCACTTCACAATGAAGAAGAAGAAGATGATCTATGGACTCCTCACCAATGTCAACCGTGGTGATGAAGACGACTGTACCCCACTTTGTCTTTATATACTGCACTACGCTATGCAAATGCTGAACATGTTTAACTCGCATCAACCAAATACAGCAACCCAAAAATGAAAAAAATGAGGAAAACATAGAAATGAAAAAAGAAGAAGAAGAAGTTTAAGCTACCAGAGGCAAGGGAATAATCAACCAAGTTCTGGTACCATGACAAGAGGAAAGAAAATAGAAGATAACGTAACAAAGAAGGGCTGTATCTTACTATCAGCAGCTCTCAATCCATTCCACATATAAGGAGAATTAGTTACAATGATTGGGGAGAATATTCTGAGAATCATAGCTGGTAGGGACAGATTTCCTTCTAGAAGAGTAAAATATATTGTAGCCTAGCATTCTGACAGTTATATTCAATATATACTGCATATGTCCCTTGTATATGTTGTGTTAAGGGACATGACTTTAACTATATTTCATGGTATCTTATTAATATGGGAAAAAACGCTTTTCAGCTTGAGGCTATGAATATTGGAAAGCTAGTATCGTGTGCATGTATTGCCATTGAAGATTGGTCTTTTTGCTAAATATGATTTAAGCGATTTAGGAGACAAGACTTGAGTTTTGTATTTGTATCAAACATCTCAGGAATTTAGTACAAAAATTGTGTAAAAAGAGGCGAAAGCAATGAGTTTTAGAAAAAGAAAAAGGTAAGAAGCCAGAAGTTTTGTTGAAAATAAAACGTATCCTAATATTCGAAAAATCTGCAGTAATCATGAATTCTGTAATATGATAAATGAATGAAGTTAAGCAGACTTTAATAAAGAGTTTGATTTAGTAATTTGGGCCTGCTTGAATTTTTTTTGCAGAACATCTTGGCATGTTAGGTTGGAAATATATTTTTTTGATAAGTAATTTACTCCAAGGAGAGGGGCATGTTTGGTTGGATATATTCAGTATTTTCCTTTTGATCCAAAGTCCATTTGCTGGTTTAAGCTAACCAATGATTCTAGGTGCTTTACATTTGATCAAATTATCGTCAATGTTCTTTACTACATTGTTATTAAACATGTTTACCTTCATCTTTGGAACATAATTATTTTCTATGCTTTGGAATTTATTGTCCACTTTTGAATGGTGAAGTTAGATCTGGATTCAGTTTGGGTAAACATCTGATGTATGGTAACCAATAACAGGCTAAGCTCCCTTCTGTATTGAGGATATATCGTGACACACTTACTGCTGATATGAAAACTGCAATTAAGACTGCAGTTGCAGAGCTGCTTCCTGTTCTTGTTGTCCGGCCATTGGAATCAGATTTCACGCCTGGAGAGCGAACAGTTGATGCAGATGGTGAGAAGTTTCTAAGTTCTAACATTATTAGTCTGTCATGTTTATTAGCAACGAGGCACCTAATGTAATTATTATTTGATCGTATACATTTCTTATATGATTAAATATCTGCCAATCTTCTCTACAGACACAATAGGTTCTTTTGAGCTTGTGTTCTGTTCGTTTCAATCTTTTTGCGGTTGTGTGGTGACTCAGGTGGAGGTGCATCACTCGCAAGCAAGTTGAGGAACCTGTCATCTGAAAGCTTTGTTCAACTTTTGAGTACTATTTTCTTGATTATACGGGTAATGTGTATATGACTATACTTGTATACTTTCTATGCATTTAGGTTAAATTTTAATTGACTGAAACGAAAAAAAGAAAGAAGGAAAATGTTGAGTTTTCCACTTGTAAAGTGCATGCTTCATAATATATATTTTTTGCTTTAGTTCTGAGACTAGAAACTGACCACTACTGACAAGTTTGCTTGAGTGAATTAGCATGTAATATTGATGGTAGTGAGTTAGCATTTAAAGATAGGTTTTGAACATGCCTTTGGTATGGTGACATTGAGGCTTTAAGATGTAAATTCGCAGCTTAACCAATTGATTGAATGTATGACCCAATTACAAAATTTATTTTTTGATATGATTGTAGATTGAAGCTGGTAGTTACTTTGACAAAAAGACTGAAAGTGGCTTGTGATTTGACAATTTAGAGGGGAATGATATAGTTACCTCAGGGTATTTTGGGTTTCAAGGCTCTTTAATTGGGGTCTTTTTTGTGGGTTTGTAGGTTTTCCTGTGTACTTAGGGGCACCTTACGCTTTTTGTTATATACAACATTACTTATATAAAAAAAATTTAATTGATGTGTTGTTCAGCTACAATGCTCAGCAATGTAACAGCTAGTCAAATTTGTTGAGCAGCTAGTCAAATCCTTAGTTAAAATGGCTACCGGATGTGAAGCCTTTTTTTCTTTGTTTCTTTCTTTTTTTTTTTTTTTTTTTTCTTTTTTTTTTTTTTTGAATTTTTTGCTTTTGGGCTAGCCAAAATAACTTTCCAAAGAAGCATCTAACCTTTCCTTGATAATTTCCATGCAAGTATTGTGTAATATGATTTATTTTCTTCTAGTGAATGCAGGCACATTTAGTGCGGGCTGCCGAAGTGAAAAAGGCCATTGAGTGGATCATGTCCAGCATTGATGGTCACTATGCTGCTGATTCAGTTGCTGCTGCAATTGCACTTGGTGCTGCAACTGCAGAAACATCTCAAGACAGCGAGGGTGAAAGTTCTTTTCTTCTGCCATATTTACCTCAGAGAGCTGCCAAGGTTCCTTCATTTCAGGGAAAAGCAAATGATGCCACAAGTCCCTCAAATATGTCAAGAAATTTCAGGTGAATCCTTGTCCATGGTTATATTTTACAAATTTGTTCACATTTTATGAAACCTTGATTTTTTAAGTTTTGGCACAGAGGTGCTTAGCTATGTGCTCATTTTGTTTGTATGAGATTAAATTTTTACTAGGAATTTCCAAAATTGTTTTTTCCTTGTTACACTTGCACATTATTATCCATTTGAAAATTAATATGGGTGAGGCACAGATGAAAAAACATGATTGTTTTGTTAAGAATGGGGTGGAGGGTGAGGTTGTGGGTTAAAGACATGCTGGGTGTGTGTGTTTAACTTACAGTAAAAAAAAAAAAGAAAATTGTGTTGGTAATGAAATTAACTCATATTATATTGTATTTGTGGGGTCATATATTAAATGACAATGTTGCATGCAGTACATTTGTTATAGTTTCATATATTACTAGCCCAACACAATGCTGCACTACAGCATTTACCTGTTCAATCGTGCAGGTAATGAGTTGTGTTCCCATTGCCATAGTATGGATGTATAAGGTAAATGGTTAAAGAGGATCACAGTTCACATGTTATAACCACTTATACTTGAGCTTCTATGTTTGTTTTATTTTTACTTGAAAAAGATAACATTGCATTTTCTTTTTCGAAAGTACATTCAACTGAACTTCTCATGATCACAAGCTTGTCTTTGTTTATAATAGTTTTAAGTAACCATTATTGTCACATTATGGTATCATCCACTACCAAGGCAGGTAGTGGCAACCAATCTGTCTGCTTTCAAATCAAACTTGTCATGTCATTGCAATGGTCTGTAACTGATGGCCCTCATGGAACTGTATAGCGACTGTTGGGATAGAACATGCAAGATAGGCTGTGAAGCCAGCTCCCAATTCCTTCTTGGAATCCTTCCAGAACCTTATTTCTGGCTCAAATTGGTTGTTTATTATTTGTGGCTCATTTATCAAGTGTTCAGTTTCCAAACTCTGTCCTGACCTTGTATTAAGTGCTTTGGCAAAGAAATATAACATCCTGAACAATGTGGTCCCCCAAACAGGGCTGATGTAATGAGAGAAAACACAGAAGCTGTTTTTGCAGCTTGTGATGCTGCTCATGGAAGATGGGCGAAGCTCCTTGGGGTCCGTGCTCTTATTCATCCCAAGTTGAGACTGCAGGAGTTTTTAAGCATATACAACATCACCCAAGAGTTTATAACTGCTACAGAAAAGGTATTCATGTTCATCTCAGTTTTTTTTTTCTTTTTAAATTGAAGGATACAACTTCTCGTTTATATTTATAATACTGTTTTATGCTAACATAAACAGATTGGTGGAAGGTTGGGATATAGCATACGTGGAACACTGCAGTCTCAGGCGAAAGCCTTTGTTGACTTTCAGCATGAATCTCGAGTTAGTTTTTGATCTTGCTTGCATTCATTAAGTCTATTTCTGGACCCTATGTATGTCATTCTTGACTAATTATTTTGTTGTTATTGTAGATGGCAAAAATTAAGGCAGTGCTTGACCAAGAAACATGGGTGGAAGTAGATGTTCCTGATGAATTTCAGGCCATTGTCACTTCACTTTTTTGTTCTGAAGCATTGATTTCTGAGAACCTCCATGATGCTCAAAATAATGTGGAAACAAGCTACAGTGAAGTGATCACAAACAATGACTTTTCACTCATGGCAGATACTGGACCACGGAAAGCACAGCAGCAAATTGAGGATGCTAATTTTATTGGAGTATCTATAGAGAATGCACATGTGAAATCTACTCCCTTGGCTGAGGCTATTGAAAGAAATAAAGCTGATGCCATAACTAATTCGGCTCATAATAGCAATAATAAAATGAAGGAGCATGTAAAATCTACCTCTCAAACTCTTATGTACAAAGATGTTGGTTATCACATGGTAAACTGGTTAGTTATCTTATTTTACTTTTTTCTTGTTTTTTGTTTTTTTAATCTTTTTTCTTGTCTGCTTTGAAAGAAAAAGTAGTCTGAGTGTAGTTGATACTTCCAGTTTATGTTTAGTTAATGGCATCTATTGGTCTTTATAAAGACCTTTTCATCTATATTATGAGGTGTTTGCTCTGCTTTATATTTTGTGATAACTCAGTTTTATGTGAAATTGTTTTAAGTATTTTCATATTGAGAGTCTCTTCGTGTAATATTAATCTCATGTAAAAACTTTTTATTCTTTATCTGTAATCTTTTTCTTTGTTCTTTTTCCTTCCAGTGGCTTAATATTAGTGAAGATGTTGTCAGAGTTCATTGATATGAACAACTTTTTGCCAGCACTGTCTTCAGAAATTGTTCATCGTGTTGTTGAAATTTTAAAATTTTTCAATACAAGGACATGTCAGCTTGTTCTTGGTGCAGGTGCCATGCAGGTACTAATTTTTTGTCCCAATATAGATGATTTGTGAATTCTCAAAACTTTTCCTTTGAATTTGACGCATAAAAACTCTGAAAGGGTTCAGAATATATAAACTGATATACTTCAAGTACTCTAGGGTTATGCTGTCTTTTTTTTTTTATATTTTATATTTTATATTTTTTTAGTTCAATATGAATAGTTATCGAAAGACATGTTTATCAAATATAACAGTTTCTTGCGTGCATGTAATGGTACCATGGAATTTTTTGGCGATCTTACTTGCGACTATTTGTCAGGTTCAAAAATCCTAAAAGGAATAATGAATGATTTTCCTTTCAATTTTCTATAGGTTTTATTTACAAACCTTGGTCCTTATTGCGTCTTTTATAGAGCAATAAACTATTGTATTTTTCTTTCTTATATGTTAGGCGCCCTTTGTTCTATTTTATCTCATGCTTTCAATGTGAACTCAATTTTGAGGGTGGTCATTGTTGTAACTTTTGATTGGGTTGAAATGGTGTGGCAGGTGTCCGGTTTGAAGTCTATCACGTCTAAACACTTGGCCCTGGCAAGTCAAGTAATCAGTTTTACTTATGCTATTATCCCTGGTAGGTGATAGTAAATTAGCACGCTTCTACTTTTGTGAAATTTGTACCATTGTTGTGAGAATTTGATCCGTATTCATTGGTATATTAGACTCTAATAACAAATTGTTTCTATTCCAGAGCACCTTCTGGTTGAACTCTTAAGTTTCCTGAATGGCAAGTTCTTGGTTGGCTAATTTTGCTTATTAATCTTCTTGTTTTCTTCATTTTCTTCTTGGGGTAGTGGAGGGTGGTTTGGGATACATTGTTCCAGTTGGTCAATGCTCATTTAGTCGAAGAGTGGCTTTTCCATTAGGATTCATTAGCCATTAAGTTCCCAAAATGATGACATTGTAACCATCTTTTGAATTTTTGATGTTTTGGCCCGTATTATTTAATCTCTCTCTCACTCAACCAACTACAGACACTACCCAAAAGCATAAGGAGGGGATAAAGAAGGATGAAGTAAAGTTAGTTTGGACTTGTCATCTCTGAAATTGCTCGAAATCAATTTCACCGCTTCATCATCATCATCATCATCATCATCATACTCATAATCAAATATATGAAAAATACATTGCAAACATGAAGGGATTATACATGATTTATACATTTTTCCATTTGTTGAATGCTCATTTAGTTTAAGAGTGCCTCCTTTATACTTTTCATGTACATGTGTGGTGCCCCCTTTAATTTTCTCTCTCAAATGTATCCTCACTCTTCTTCCTCTCTTTTCAACCAACCACAAACTCTACCCAAAAATGAAAGGAGGAGAGAAAGAATGATTAGGTAAATGTAGTCTCCATCATCTGCCATCATCATCTCAGAATCGTAATCAAATTTATTGAAAATGCTATGTAAACATGAATGGATTATACATTATGTATATATTCTTCCAGTTGTTGAATGCTTATTTAGTCTAAGAGTGCCTCCCTTTATACTTTTCATGTACATGTGTGTTGCCCACCTGTAATGCTCCGGATATAGTGTTACATATCCAAAAGGCTGAAATAAATTTTATTCTAGCAAAGTCTTTCAAGTTTGCGGTTGAGGGGGGTCTCTCTCTTACGGATCATTGAAAGAAGCAGGGGTGTTATGCCATCGGTATTTTAAGTAAAGTCAATGTGTATTGGCTGTTTGCTATCCTGGAGGCTCTATCTCAAGTGGAGGGGTTGAAGGAGTTTGTGAAGTCTCTTCTAGGGTTGGAAATAAGGCCAACCTTGCCCAGCGTTTTTCTAACAATCATAGGCGTTTCTTGGCTCTTGAAGAGTATGGAAATTGTGGTCGTAGAAGATTCATTGTTATACTAGAAGGCAGAGAAGGTAAGGGTTGGAGAGGCTTTGCCTTCGAGTTGCTGAAGACTTATATTTTTCTAGTAATTTGTCAGCCCTGGGAATATAGGGTTGTCAACCCTGAAGATTCAAGGTGGTTCTCATTTGACAAACATGGTAATCCATCGGCGTTGTTGCTCAAAGCCTTGAATGAGGCTATAGGTAAGTGGACGTACACAGAGGTGATGGTAGGGTCGAGGCAGACTCGGCAATTACTACAAAGCATAGGGGCACTTTGATGCAAGTGAACTGGTGGCACGAGGTGCCAGAGGTAGGGGAGCGTCTAGGGAAAGCTCAAAGCATCCTTGAAATCCAACCGGTGCTGACGAGTGATTTGGGTGTATACTTGGATTTCTACGCCCTTAAAAACCTATTGGTTTCTCTAAAGGGGGAAGTGGACCATTTAATTGTCATATTAGAGTTGGGCTAGGGTCTTCTTGGCCCCGAGAGTGGTGTAGGCCTTGACAGGGCTGTAGTCGATTAGCTGAAGCCCAAACTCGTTAGGAGGGCCCTTTCTAATTCTTTTGTCGATGCCCAAGTTTGAGATCCTGCCCACTGTTGGTCCAAGCCAATAGGGTGACAACTAAAGGTTTAGGCATGTCTTAATGGGTCATGGTTTAAAAACTAGTATCGTCCCAGATCCAAACCCACTCTTAAGTCGAGAGTCAGAAAGATCGTTGGGGCTGTGGAAAGGGTGAAACAATGGTGGGCTTCTTACCGCTTTCAAGATTCTTTGAGTTTCATTTTGGCGTGCCTAAAAAAAGACGCTTTGGCCAATTTCAAATATATTACGCTTTAGCCCCTTCTCTCCTTCGACCTGTTTCCTCTCTCTCTCTCTCTCTCTCTCTCTCTCATCCAAAGTCTAGCCTTCAAACACCCCACCCCAAAATGAGGGGAGAAGTAAGGGTAAAATAAATTTGGTTTGGACCTTTTATCTTCGAAACTATTTCATTATAATTAGATCATTGAAATATAAAGATTGAGAAGAAGATATAAAAAATATGTAAGATAATTCATGGACGTTGATGTGGTGAACTTGGTGTCCATGGCATGGATGGCAGGCTCCATGTATTTGCAAGGCCCACAATAAAAAGGTGGGTGAACTTGATGTGTGTGTGTGTGAGAAGAGAGAAATAATATACAATTTGATTAAATGGTTATTATGATGATGAAACTGTGAAGCTGGTCCTGGCAATTTGGAAAACGACGAATCAAAGCCGATTTTATTTCATCCTTCTTTATCCTTTTGATTTGGGGTTGTTGGGGTGTGTGGATTGTTGTGTGGGTGGTGAGAAGAGATTAAAGAAGAGAGTGGGGCTGCAGCTGAGAGAGTGAAAGAGAGAGGGTTGATGAAAACAAAGAAGGTAAAACGCCACTAATTTGAAAATGAGAACCCAATAGTTAATGTCGGAAGGGTCACATTCATAGCAATTCAAAAGTTCAAGGTGCTACTTGCTAGTTTTGAAACTTGCGGGACCAAACTGACAGAAATGTAAAAGTTTGAATAGCTAAAATGTATTTTAGCCCATCCAAACAAATAAAACAGTGAGTGTTGACATGGAAACATTGTGGATCTACAGTGTTCTTATATTCTATGCTTAAACTAAATCTTACTAGCCAACTAGAAATTATGTAATACAGATGAACTTCAAAATAATTATTTTCATGTTCTATAAGCCGACAAAGGTAAGATTCTCTATTTAACTTCACATACAACTAACTGTTCATGTGGTAATTGTTAATGATGATATAATTAGCTCAAGGTGGGAAATATATATATATATATATATATATATATATATATATATATATATATATATATTTTTTTTTTGGGGGGGGGGGGGGGGGTGGTGGTGGTGGGGGAGGGGAGTGGGAGGTGATATAGGTGCATCTGACTGTGAATAAATGGCTAGGCATACAGATTCATGAAGAATGAAATGTGTCATATATATTGAATCATGCCTTGAACAACCACACACATATATAGACCATGTGTGGCTTGTTTGTTGCCATATGTTGCAGGTGTACTTATTTGAAGCTACATATTGTATATTGTATATTAACATATTAATGGTTGGATTCAGATTTGTAGTAGATCAAGAGAATTGGTGAAAGAACTCCTGTGAAATATAGATCAAGAAAACCACTAATAATGAGATGCATAGAAAGGTTCAATCATATTCATAGACATCTGTTGATCCCTTAGGTTAAATTAGCGGGCGAGGAGCTTATGAGTGTGATAGACTTTTCCTTATTGGTCTTGCTGATATTATAAAACTTTCTTCATAGACATATAAGAAGGTTTACATAACAAATTATCTTTTCCAAAATGAACCCTCACCTTTATCTTTTGTTCAGTGAATAATAGATAAAGTCTGACATTTTGCAATTAGAACAATTGGCTTAGTTCTTTAGCGTTTCGATTTTTTTTTTTTCCCAATAATGTGACCACAATTTAGCATGTTCTCTTTCTTTCTTCACCTATGCTATCTTGACTATATGTTTTCGTGTGTATATATATATATATTTTGATAAGTATATCTATATCTAATCTTTCATTGACTTGACTATTTTTGTTCTTTTGGGCTTTCTTTCTTCATGTTTTGTAAATCAAGAAACATGTAGTCAGTGAATATTTCATTGTCTGTGTTTGACAGAAAACGTTCTTGGATGAGTTATGACTTTTTTCTTTGTCTGGACTAAGATATCAGGAGAATTCTTTTTCTGAAAGTACCTGAGACACGGAAAGCATTATTGCTATCAGAGATTGATCGAGTAGCTCAGGATTTTAAGGTTCACCGAGATGAAATACATACAAAGCTGATTCAGATAATGAGAGAAAGGTTATTGGTTCATCTGCGTGGCTTGCCTCAAATTGTTGAGAGCTGGAATAGACCTGAAGATGCTGACGCACTACCCAGTCAGTTTGCTCGTTCCCTGACCAAGGTAACTTTCTCTCTGCTGGGGTTTTGTTATTTATTACTTGACCTTGAAGAGCACCTTGATTCATCATTATTTACAATTAAAAAGTACTGCTTGCCCAATTTGCATATTACCAAGGAGAAAGTGTGAAAGAATGTGTATGAAGTTCTAAAGAAAACAAAAAATGTTTTGCAATATGGGCATGTTCTTTTTTGGTGACACGCACACATGTATGCTCAATGGGGCCCTCTTTATAAGAAAAAAATGTTACCTATTTTTACTACTATAATTTCTAATGTGAAATTATAATGAGTATGCATTGGACAGTAAGATGCTCACTTTAAAAGATCTCAAAAGATCATGAAAAAAAGAAGATTTTGGCCTTTTCTTATATATATATATATATATACATATATACATATATATATATATATATATTTTCGTTTTGCTTAGAAAAAAAGATATATAAAAAAAAGCCTTCTTATTCTTCTGTTTTTTTTTTTTTTTTTTTTTTTTTTTTTTCATGTTCTTTATGTGCATTCCTGTGTAAAGCCCTAATTCCATTTTTTTTTTGATCGGTAATATCAATTTATTAAAAGCGCAAGGGGCGCAATCCATGTACACAGGAAATATACAAAAAGAGCCCACATATACAAACTTTTAATTGGAAAATAATGCACATAAATCTAGGAATTCCGCAAGCGTTGAAACTTGCGAAGAATGCCACAAAACTCTCCATGAGAAAAGTATTTGAAGCACCCTTTTCTTCAATTCTGTAATGCCAAGTTCACGGTCCTTTAAACTCCGTGCATTCTTCTCTCCATAAGCACCACATTACACACAAAGGAGCTATTCTCCAAATTTGCAGACCTGTACAATTACCCTTTTGTCCTCTCCAACTTCCCAAGCATTCCTTCAACCCACTCGGCATCACCCACTTAACACCAAACAACTGACAAACCATATTCCAAACCTCAATAGCAACTTCACAATGCAATAGTAAATGATCAATAGATTCACCACTCTTCTTGCACATACAACACCACTCCGTCACTATAATATTTTTTTTACGTAGGTTGTCAATCGTTAGTATTTTCCCCAACACCGTTGTCCACACGAAGAAAGCCACTCGCGGAGGAGCTTTACTCTTCCAAGGGCCATCCACTTGTCCCGAATTAACTTTCACCTTATAGTATGACTTCACCTCAAAATTCTTTTTTTTGAGGGAATCCAACAAATTTTATCCACCCCACCATGCCTAATTTGTTGGGAATACAGCAATTCGAAAAATCGCGAAACCTCTTCCAGTTCCCAATCATGAACCGGTCGAATAAACCTTACATTCCAATGAATAGCACTATTTACTGTATCCATATTCTCCTCCACCCATGCCTCCTTTGCAGATGCTATATTAAATAGAGCGGGAAACACAGTCTTCAATGGTAACTCTCCACACCACACATCCTGCCAAAATAAAACTCGAGACCCATTTCCAACCTCAATCCGCACATGTTGTTTAAAATTGTCCCACCCCCTTCGAATACATTTCCATACTCCCACCCCATAAGGTCCTTGGAACACCAACCACCCCTCATCATACCATATTTCACCTCCACTAATCTCCTCCACCAAGCCTCTCCTTCGTTGGCAAACCTCCACAACCATTTGCCTAACAACGCACAAACAATTGAACTGAATCAAACTCCTTACCCCTAATCCCCCAGCCTCCCTAGTCATGCAAACCTTGGACCAGTTTACCAAATGGAACTTGTACTCATCACCTACACCTCCCCATAAGAAATCTCTTTGTATTTGTTCTATACACTTCGCCACACTCACTGGGATTTGAAACAAAGAAAGATAGTACGTGGGTATATTTGAAAGCGTACTTTTAATCAACGTCAGTCTACCACCCTTGGATAAATACATCCGCTTCCACCCTACCAACTTAGTCTCCATTTTCTCAATGACCTTACTCCCCATATAGATAGATCCTTATAACGAGCGCCCAAAGGTAACCCCAAATTCGTCAACAGCATCGATTCCACTCCACACCCAAGTATACTTGACAGACCTTCCAAATCTCCCACCTCACCTATAGGAACAATTACCGACTTTGCCAAGTTTATTTTCAACCTTGAAACTGCTTCAAAACACAACAGCAAACACCTCAAATTACGAAGTTGTTCCGCCTTTGGTTCGCAAAAGATAAGTGTCATCTATGAATAGTAAATGTGACACTTCCATTACCTCAGGATGTCGCGAACCCACCGAAAATCCAAACAAGAGCTCTCTCTCCACCACTGCATTCATGATTCTGCTAAACGCCTCCATCACCACCACAAATAATAAGGGGGACAAAGAATCCCCTTGCCTCACTTCTCGAGAGCTACTAAAGAAATCTGCAGGTGTTCCATTAATGAGCACAGAAAAATGTATCGCGGAGACACAATGATGAATCTAGCCTCTCCACCTTTCCCCAAAACCGCATCTCTCTAACATGTATAATAAAAAGTCCCAATTGACATGATCATAAGCCTTCTCCAAATCCAACTTGCAAATAAGACCAGGCACCCCAGAACGAAACATGCTAGCCTCGCATTCATTCGCCATTAAAATGGAGTCCAAAATTTGACCTGGAACAAATGCATTTTGTGTGTGTGACACAAGCTTCCCCAACACTGAGTTCAAATGACTAACCAACACCTTTGAAATTATTTTATACACCCCACTTACAAGACTAATAGGGCGAAAATCCTTAATTTCCATCGCTCCAGCTTTCTTTGGAATGAGCGCCACAAATGTAGCATTAAAACTCCTCTCAAATTTTCCGCTCTCATGAAATTCCTTGAAAACCGCGATCATGTCCTTCTTGACCACCTCCCAACATTTCCAAAAAAATGCCATAGAAAAGCCATCAGGTTCGGGTGCTTTGTCGCCCTTCAACTTCCTCACCACCTCCCAAACTTCTTCTTCCTCAAACTCTCGCTCCATCCATACTCTTTCCCCTTCATCAATGGAATTAATATTTTCCATCGTTGGAGCTAAAAGTGCACTATATGATCTTGTATAATTGCTGGATCCTCAGTCCTGTTCCCATCCACCATCATTGCAGCAATCGTGCTCTTCCGCCTATGCAAGTTGGCCACCCTATGGAAGAACTTTGTATTCCGATCTCCCTCTTTCAACCACAATGTCCTAGATTTCTGTTTCCAACTCACCTCTTCTTGAAATAGAGTCCTCTCTAGGTTTTGAGATCACTCATCTCATTTAATTAACTCCTCTGCCGTTAACTATCTACTTTCTGCAATACGATCCATCTTACCCAATTCCTACTCTAACTTCTTTTTGCGTTTTCCTATGTCTCCAAACACCTCCACATTCCATTTTTTGAGATCAGCTTTCGGAGGTTTCAATTTTCGAGCCAACACATAACTCGCATTACCTTCAAAGTAATAAGAGTCCCACCATCGCTTCCTCTGCTCCACAAATCCCTCCGTTTGTAACCACATATTCTCAAACCGAAATGGCATTCGACCCCTTCCCATTCCACATTCCAACATCACTAGAAAATGGTCTGATAGTACCCTAGGCAGCCTCTTTTGACATACCTCTGGAAAGTATTCCTCCCAATCTGTAGATATCAAGAATCTATCGAGCCTGGACCTTGCACGCTGATTAGACCATGTGATCCGCCCCCCTACCATTGGAAGATCTATAAGCCCTTGCTCGAAAATATGATCAATCATTGCTTGTGTATGTCTGGGAGCACGTAATCGTTCACCAGAGTGTCCGAACTACATTTAAATCCACCCCCCCCCCCCCCCCCCCCCCCACACACACACACACACACACACACACACACACCAAGGTTTTTCCCAAATATTCATTAAACCACCCAGTTCATCCCATAGAATACTTCTAACACCATCCTCATTTGGACCATATACCCCAGCAAAAGCCCACTCAAAATTTCTTGGAACACTTTTGAAAACACAGGCTACTACAAATCTCCCTATACATTCCTCAATCTTCTCTACCACTTGCCTATCCCACATTAATAAAATACCTCCGGATGCACCCGTAGCTCCCAAGTAAATCCAATCAACATACGTACACCCCCATACACTTCTGAATCACCTCAATATTTATGACCTCCATTTTTGTCTCTTGCAAACACACAATATCTGCCTTCCACTCTCGTAACCTCCTCCTAATTTTCATTCTTTTCTCAGGCTCATTCATACCTCTCAAAATTATTTTTGGCTTCATTAACAATACTTACCAGCCCTCCCTTTTCCACTCACTTTAGATGATCCCTTCACATCATAGTTCACTGTGCATTCAATCGCTTTAATTCACGATTACCTCGATTCCCCGATTTGGCACTCCTTTGTTGACCACTACCCCCTCTTCTGTTATGTCTATTGTCCTCAATTGCAGTAAACAGCGCCAACAAATCCTCCTCATGCCCATCACAAATTAATCCCAAATCCTGACAAAACTCTAAAACCCTCTCTAACACCCAATCCGGAGATAATGAATGAGTTTCTCTTGCCCCTGTAATGGCCAATGGTTGAATGTCAAACATCTCTGTCCCCCCCATCTCATCTACTTTATCAGCCCTCTCAACCAGTGCATAAACCCCAGCTCCATCTCCCAGGCTCTTCTTTGCCTCCCCTCTCCTCTCCCCTTTCTTCCTCTCTCCCAATTTTGCTTTGCTCCATAGGTTTCTCGACAATCAGAGCCACCTCTTTGGCCTTTTCTGTGCATCCTGCTTCCTTCTCGGTCCCTATTGAATCTCCGGCAATATTGCCGGCAATGTCTAGAGCTTGCAATTCCTAATCGACGAGCTGACCCATATCCTCTACAGCGCCGATATGGTTTGTTATCCCATCTTTGGCCCTTTCTGCTTCAATTTTGGCTGCTCACTTGAACCCGCCACCCCCACTCCTATTGCCGCCTCTATGGCCATGCGAAACCCAATATTAGGTTTCCTCGAGTGTCCCCCGCTCTTGTTGGCATTGTCTGTGGCAGTTACACATCCTGTCTGCTACGACGTCCTACTCCGGCAATTCTCCGACGGCTCCTTAGTCTCCGATTGGTCCATTTGACCCACCATTTTTTGGCGCCAGCGTACCAGTCGTTTGGGTAGGTGCCTACGCACGTAAATTTTGTGATACCTCTTAATGATTTGTTGTCGAGAGGGCCTGTCAATTGGATCCAACACTTGTTTGGGCTAAGAAAGGCCTGGCCCATCCTCCTTCTCCCCCCTTGCCGCCCATTGCTTCAGCCCATTCCCCTCGTTGACTTGACCCAGCGGAATCCCCTTCCCCTTATTCCCCCAACCCATCTACAGCTTAATCAAACAGCTGGATATTTCTTTCTACAAGGAAAGTAAACTCTCCTTAATGCCTTGCATGATACTTTCCTGCTTTTGAATTTTTAGAGTCCATTTTCTGCGAGATTCTCGGCCGCGATCTCCCTGTCTTGCGCACCTTCCATAATCAATTTTGGACCCACCTACCCTTTTCACCTACCGCTGCCTCTGCATATGATTGCTAGTCTTGGATCCCCACCCGTGGCGTCTCCTTGTTCGCTCCACTCGTCTATCCTACTAGTTTCTTCCCCTCCGATGCCCCAATAGGGGATGCCATTTCTTTTTGCTTCTCATAGTGCACCTTCAGCCTTTGCAATTGCTTCCGGCATTCTTCCCATCCCTTCCCTTGATACCCCTCTGGTATTATCACAAAACTCCTCCGGCCTTTGCCTCCATACTCGGACAACTCCAAATAATTTCCATAAGAATTCTTTCTTCTCTGCATAACGTACAAGAAGCATTTTTTTTGTGAATTAAAACTAAGCGGACAATCTCTCTCTCTCTCTAGACTCGGATGAATTTCAAAATTTGAATTTTTGAAAGTTTTTTTCTGCGATCGGTGGCGCGGTTGGTGCTGCGCGTTAGGGTTCGGCGTATGGAACGCAGATTCTCTTTTGAAGCCAAAACCTTCTGCCTTTCGGCAAAGGTTGGGTGTCCTAACCTTCGTCTGGAGGAGAGGAGAAAAGGTTTCGTGGGGTATATTTACGCGAGCATTCGGTGTTCGTCGTGGTTGGTGGAAACGGTGGAAGCGGCGATTCAGGTTCAGGTGAAGGAAGAAATTGCCAAATCTTACCGTGAGGGTGATAAGGCCACGATCGTCCACGGGGGAGGTAATAAGGCCGGAAGGTTCTTGGAGGTATCGGTGTTGGCTGAGGGTGGTCGTAAGGGAGTCATTTGGCTTCCGGAGGGACGTTTTGGGAGGGGCTGGCGGCGTTTCGCGGGAGAACTTCGGCAACTGATGGCGGCACAGATCAAGTCGGATGGTACGGCGGAGTCGGGGGTTCCATCTTCGGCAGGGTTTCTAATGGATGGTCCTTCTTTGGGGGTCGATTCCGGGAGGTCTTTCGTGGATGTCCTTCGATCTTCTCTGGGCGTCGAGGCAAGAGCAGTTGAGTATCCGAGGTCTCTCGATTTGCTTCCGGGGTCGTCTTGTTGGGATTCGGAGTATGACGGTTTGGGGTTGCGTTCTGCCGTGGATTGCTCTGCGTTGGAGAGCTTGTCTTCTCCTCTGGCGGAGGCGGCTGGGTCAGTGAGTTTGAGGAAGAAGAAGAAGGGCAAGATCGGTATTAGTGGATTGTTGAGGCTTCTAGGGCAAATCCAACGTAAGTTGGACCGGGTCCGTGCAGGGGTTGTCTCGAAGCCCAATCGCAGGAGTAAAAGGGTTCGTTTTTTGGGCCTATCAACTTCTGTTTTGGGTTGTGATTCCGGGTCGGTCTCTTAAGTGGGTTTGGGTCAAAATTTGGATCTGGTTCAGTACTTGGATCCGGATTTCTCAGATCCAGTCCATAACTCGTTCTCATTACCTTTGGAGTCTGTATCGGCTGGGATTCCTCTAGCCTCTGAAGAGTGTTTGGAGCCGTTGGCTAGGTCTTCTTTGAGTTTGCAGGTTACCGGTTTGGATTCCGGCGATGGGTCTTCCCCGGCAGTGTTCTCTCTCTCTCCGGTGCGAGTTTTGGGCGAGATTGTTGGGTCTGCCGGTGACGGGTCCTCTCAGGGGGCTACTTTTTCCCTTTCTGCGGAGGCTTTACCGGCGAGCACGTTGCGCAGGGACGGGGAGGGTTCTTTTTCTTCGATGCCTGAAACCTGCCGGGGTGCGACTGTGTCTTCGAAGATTTCTGATTCGGCTCGTCTTTCTATTCTCAAGGAGGCCTTCGCAGTTCCTTGGGAGGTGGACTCTCCGGCGAGCTCTTGCAGGGAGGTTCCTTTTTCGGGGGAGGAGGAGCTGGTTGTTCGTCCTTCTTCTCCGGAGAAAGGTTTGTTTCGTCGTGGGTTCTTGAGTCCGAGAGCTGTCTCTCCCGCTCCGGTGGTGTTGAAGGATTCTTTGTCTTCTAAGGGAAAGGACCCTGTTCTGGTTCCCTCTGCGCCGGTGGAGGTTCAAGTTGGCTGTCTTCTTTCCCCTGCTACTACCTCCTTGTTCTCGTCGCAGGGATGCACTTCACTCTCGACTACTTCCCTTCTCGATGGGGCGGCTGAGATGGGGAGGAGTCTTAGCCGTCCTTTTCCTCGCATGACAGAGAGTGGTACTCTCATTTACTCCTCTATATCCTCGTCCCAACTGTTTTATACCCGGAGGGTGAAGGAAAAAGTCGCAAAGCAGCTGCATAAGAACAAGGACCTGCTTGCTTAGGTTGAAGTTTCTGCCCCTAAGGTTGAAGTTTCGGCTTCTAAGGTTAAGGGGTTGAGGGAGCTCAATAATCTGGATTGCTCCATCTCTCCGGTGAAGGGCCGGCGTCGGCGGGGTTTTTTGGGATCGAAAAATGCTTTTTCTTTTCCCCCTGAGGTGCACTAGGGTTCCACCTGAGATGCACTAGGGCTTTTCTTGGGGTTTGGTTGGGTCTCTTGTATTCCCCTTTGGATGGGTGTTTGGTTTGATTGGGTTTTCTGGGTTTTTGATTGGTTTGTTTGGGTTTTTTCTGGGTTTTTCTGGGTGTTTGATTGGGTTCCTTTGTATACATTATTGTGTACTTAGAGGCGCTTTGCGCTTTTTTTGATATATACTACATTACTTATCAAAAAAAAAAACGTACAAGAAGCAGCCAATGCGAAATGCCCTCCAATTTTCATGTACTATCTCACTATTAGTCAAATAATCAAAGGCAGTCACGAACCAGAAAATGGTTGGCCATGCCATAATCACTGAACGAGTTCTTCCTCTGCTCTTCTCTGCGAATTGTGCACCTCCTTGAACATTGGATCGAATCTCAAACGCTTTCATTTCTACGTAAAAATAACCCATCTCACCGATCAACCTCAATGAAAAACGAATCGACAAAACCTTAAGCTATCCAAATAGAATCCTAGAAGACTTATTACTTTTTTCCCTTTTTTTTTTTTTTTTTTTTGATAAGTAATTAATTTCTTTGAAAAGTACAGGGGGGTGCAACCCAGTACATAAGATGTATACAAAAGATAGTTTCCACTAAAGGCTAAAAGAAGCACAAAACCCCACAAATTCAGAAAAGTTAGAACAAGAACAAATATTATACGGCCTTGTCCAAGTAAAAAGTGATTTGACAAAAATGTTATTGAGCTATTCCTTCGACTTCTCACGATCTTTAAAGCATCTTACATTCTGCTCTCTCCTTATAGTCCCACATTTAGCGCAATGAGGCTATCCTCTACAAAACTAGAATTGAATGACTACCCATCTGACCTTACCAACAATCTAATAGTTCTATCACCCTTTAAGGCATATCCCATTTGAGTTCCAAAGAGTGTAAAGATCGTATTCCATAATTCTCTTACCACTTCGCAATAAAGACGATGATCTGTTGATTCTCTGTTTCACTTACACATGCAGCACCATCACACCACTATTGCTCTTCTCTTTCTCAGATTATCCAAGTCATAATCTTATCAGGTGCCACCGTCTACACAAGAAAACTCACTTTTAAACTTCAACTTTCCAAATACTCCAAGGAAAATAAGAACCCCAAAGGAGATAACAAGTGAAAAATGGACTACACCTCAATCTTATTATTCTTTGAAGGAATTCAAATGCAATCTTCCCCACCTTGTCTCCGCCTAAGAGAATATAACACGCCAAAAAATGCAAGCACCGCATCAGCTTCCCAATCCTGCACTGCTCGTAAAAAAGATACATTCCACTGAATACTACCATTAGAAACTTTCATTTTGTCCATAACCCATTCCTCCTTATATCACGCAATACTAAATGACTCCGATTAAACTTCCTTTCGTGAATGATCCCCATACAAACATCATGCCAAAAATCTAATCTTAAAACTTTTTCTGTAATACCCCCTTCCTGTAGGAAGATGATATTACGCATTTCTCATGAGGTTGTAACAACCCAGGAAAAAGTGCTAGGTACATTTGCACTATTACTCCAAAAGCACTAGTCAATTTGGAGCTTTTCTATACTTTATTATAAAGCCCACTTTCACCTAGTAACTAGGAAATGTGGGACTTCGCATCCATAACTATCATTATAAACCACCTACTTTATGTGTGAGTTTTCTTTTCATCTTCTCAAATATGGGACCAGGGTGTCACAAACTTTTCCTCTTAAATTCCTGACGTCCTCGTTAGGGCCACGTCATGCAGTGCTCCAGTAACACATGACCTGGCATTACTAAGTGGCTTTGATACCACTTTTAACGACCTAGTGAAAAGCGCTAGCCACATCTGCGCTATTACTAAAAAAGGACTAGTCCATTTGTACCTTTCCTAGAATTCATTATAAATTCCAGTTTTACCTAGTAACTAGGTATGTGGAACTGAACATCCATGACTATTTTTATAAACCACCCACTCTATGTGGGCTTCTTCTCATCTTTCCAATATAGGATCGGGTTGTTACAAACTCCCCTTCTTAAATTCCTGACGTCTTCGTCCGGGTTTCGTCATGTAATGCTCCAATACCACATGAGCTGACGTTATTAGGTGGCTTTGATATCACTTGTAACGACCTAAGGAAAAGCGCTAGCCATATCTACGCTATTACTTGAAAAGGACTAGCCAATTTGGAGCTTCTCTAAAATTCATTATAAAGCTCAGTTTCACCTAGTAACTAGGCAATGTGGGACTTAGCACCCATGATTATCTTTATAAACCATCCACTCTATGTAGGCTTCTTCTCATCTTCCCAAATATGGGACCAGGGTGTTAAAATTTCTTGCTACAAATCTGATAAATCTTGAGAAAGCTCCCTATCCTCTCATATTTTTCCACATTACAACACGAAAAGGCCCCTCGACTTCCTTAGTACACCAATCTCTATTCAAACAACCTTATTTTGCTTACACTACCAAATGTTATAAGATGTCCCTTTCTGCAGCAAACTGCCATAACGTTTTACCCAAAAGTGCTTGATTAAACTTACTCAAGTTTCTAATCCCCAAACCACTGTATGTAGTAATAGGAGAACAAATTGTTGACGATTTAACTAGATGGAATTTAAACTGCTCATTGATACAACCCTATAAAAAAAATCTCTTTGAAGTTTCTCTATTCTATTTGCCCACACAAAGGAATAGGAAACAAAGATAACTAATATGTGTCGGTAAATTAGATAGTATTATTGATCAATGTCAACCTCCCTCCATTTGACAAATATATAGCCTCTTCCAACCCACCATCCTATTTGAAAGATTGCTAGGATCGTGTTCTACCTCTATTTGCCAAATAAACAAATCATGAAACTAAGCCATACAACAAACACATAACATGCACAACGGAATTTAAAACATCAATCACAAACACAACACAAGGTTTGTTTATGAAGTGGAAAACCCATTGAACACATCAAAGGTAAAAACTACTTTAGGCAGCCAAATCCGGGAAATCACTATATAAAGATTCAAAGTTACAGATTAGACGATACTCACAACTTTGAGGACATCTAGACTTAGTAAGAACAACAAGCTTCTCAACTTGTCTCCATCTTAACCATCTTCATGGAGTGCATCTCCTTATTGACTCTTCGGTAGACTTCCTTCAAGTAACCAAACCCATAATATTGTGTGAATGAACGAAAGAGGCAACACGCCAAAAATACAAAACAGCAATGCCCAAGACACAGCGATCGTGAAGAAAATATGGAGACTTCAGTGAATAGTGCATACATATTTTTTCAAAGTCTGCAATGAATAGTGACAAGAAAACCATTTATAGTGGAGATGTTTCCTTCTTCACGTCTTAACGGGATAGCTCTCTCATTATGATGGGAAGGCTAAATTCGTGGATCTAAGAAATCCACGTCCTAACAAGAAAGTAGTCCCATTCTGACGAGAAGAACAATTGTCTCCTCTTTGTCACATGTCTCGTCTTAACGTCCCTTTCGACGAGAAAACAAAATCTTCAACTTTGGTCCCGTTACATTTCCCATTCTGACGAGAAAACAATTGCTTCAACTTTGCTCCTCTCACATGTCCCGTCCTGACGAGAAAACAATAGTTTCAACTTTGCTCCCTTCATATGTCTCGTCCCTGATGCAACTTCTGACAAGAAAACAGTAACTCTCGGTTATATGTCTCGTTCTGACAGAACTTCTGACGAGAAAGCAGTAACTCTCCGTTACATGTCTCGTTCTGACGGCGCTCCTGACGGGAAACTAGTAACTCTCTGTTACATGTCCCGTTTTAACGACACTTTTGACGGGAAAACACTAGCTTCTTCAGACAACCCCTGAAGACCTAAAAAGCTATTCCCCAAAGTTTTAAACAAGAAGAATTACGAGAAAGAACATTGAATAAGGTCAAACTAAAACCTAATACTATTTTTCTATTTTTTCGGTACACTATGCAAACGAACAATCCCTTTTAGAAAAAAAGGTAAGAAATTAATATAGTAAAAATAGGTAAAAAGTCTTTCGACATAGCATAAAATGTGTCATTTTAGAAAATTTATCCACAATAGGAGAATAGAATCCATACCCTTTTGTGTTCGAGGAGAACGAAATTCATACTAACATCTGTCCACGAACTGTTTGGAGTGGCGGATAATGTGTACAAACCAGCATTGGTAGCTCTCCCTTTTGACACATTGCAAATGTGACAACGATTAGTAAGTCGATCAACATCCCTTGTCCTTACAAAAGTGCCCTTCATTATGCAGCTGAAAAAAGATCTCTCTAAGAGAGCAGGAACACAAAATCTTGTTCCCTTGAAGAGAAAACTTATAATGACCTAAGGAAAATATTAGCCATATTTACACTATCACCTCAGAAGGACTAGTTAATTTGGAGTTTCTCTATAATAAACCTCAATTTCACCTAGCAAGCATTGTGCGACTTAGCACCCATAAGTGTCCTTATAAACCAAACTCTATGTGGGCTTCTCATCTTTCTAATATGGAACTAGAGTGTTACAATATCCCCCCTTAAGCCCTTGATATCCTCGTCAGGGTCACGTTATGCAATGCTCTAATACCACATGACTTTAGTAGGTGGTTTAATACCATTTGTAGCGACCTAGGAAAAACGCTAGTCACATCTGTGCTATCACCCCAAAATGACTAGTTAATTCGGAGCTTCTCTATAATTATTAATAAAGCTCAGTTTCACCTAGTAAGTAATCAATGTGAGAATTAGCAACTATGAGTATTTTTAAACCACACTTTATATGGGCTAACTTATCTTTCTAATACGGAACTAGAGTGTTACAAAACCGAAGTGCAAATAGAAATCTTAAAGCCTACCTTTGCCATTGGAAACCTCCTCGTAAATCTGTCTTAGGTAGGGATGTCGGTTGAATATAGATCTTTGAAGTGGTCAAACACTACAACCTGAACTTATTGCAAAAGAGCTGCCTATTTCCCATGCCTACAATTCAAATATGTTTGCCCATTCAGATACATTAAAGCCTCAATTGTTTGAATGTAAAATGAAATCCCACTGATATAAATACTCTCTCCAATTGTAGATATTATGTACAACTGCATAGAGCTCCACATCATAAGTTGAAAATCGCCGCAGCCTGAATGATTTGGCTTCTTAGTAGAGAATGCCACAGGTTTCCCTTCTTTCTTCCAACTTCTCAAATTTGGAAATCGAGAGGAAATTAACACCCTCCCCTTGCTTTTGGTTAAGGTGTGACTTCCTCTTTCAATGAGACCAAAATTATTTTCTTCGTATCTTTGAATTCATAAAAAAAAAAAAAAATAAAAAAAAAAAAAAGAAAAAAAAAAAGAAGAATTCTTCCTGCATAATGAATTACTTTATTATCAAATTGTTAGGGCGTACCAAATAGGATATGATGTGCATCCATAGATGCTACATCACACAACACCTTATCAAGTATCAACTTCCAATAGATAAGTCAACTAAGCATCGCTTAGTAACACTTACTTTACTGCCTTTCTTAAACCAAGTAAGTTTGTAGGGCTGATGATGTGTCTCAACCATCAAATTCAGCTTGGTGGCTACCTCTTGAGAGATAATTTTGTCAGAGCTTCCACTCTCAATGATTAACTTGCAAACACGACCAAAAAATAGTGCAAGTGGTCTGAAATACATTGTGTCTTATCATCCTTGTATCGCGTTTATAAGAACCTTTCACATGACAAGACAGAGACAATCATCGCCTTTGACCACTGCCACTTCATCTTCCTCATCATGGAAAGGCTCATCTTCTTGCAGCTCTTCTTCCTTTTGACAATTGTCTATAAGCAATTATTTTCATTCACAACTACGTGCTTTGAGTAATGTTAGAAGTTCTCCTTGTGACTCTCTTGTGTCCTTCCTTGTGGCTTTAAAATCACCATTGGATTTGTGATAGATTACTATTAGATTTTAATCTAATAATGATTTTAAAAGCCACATCAATTTTGGAGGCATACAAGTGAAATATGGGAAGAACTTCTAGCATTACTCATTCAACAATTAGAAGACTTGTGTCCTATTTCTCCACACTCGTTACACTTAATAGCTGCACTTATGGTTTGCGGTTTAGAATTAGGTGCCCTAATATTGTCGTGGTTGAGGAGTATTTGTGCTGTGCTTTTGAGGTCCAATTGTTGTGGAACTGCTGCCTGCATTAGGTCCCTCTGATTGCCCTCTTGAAGCCACCATACGACCCGAACTGAACTGGTTGTAGGCTGCCCTGTTAGGGCCTCTCTTCCTTGCTGAATTTCAGCAGCCTTTGTGTGCTGATATGCTTATGAAATATTCCAAATATTTTGCTGGTTTAACACATCTTGCAAGCTAATCCTCAATCCACCAATAGACTGCCACTTTTTGCTCCTCTCTTCATTCAACTCATTTCTAAGAAGAAATTCATAAAATTCCTCGTTGTAATAATTAACAAATCTGCCCCTTTGTTAACAATTTTGCAATCATTGATACATGAACTGTGTGTAATTGCCTAGAATGGTGAGGGAGGAGTTGGTGAGTTGGAGGGGTCAAGTGCGAAGCTGTAACGTTGTGCAATTTTGGAGGTTGGCTCCTTTATGTTTAATGTGGTATATTTGGAGAGAGCGAAATGCAAAAGGCTTTGAAGAGCAAGAGACTTTGGTGGTAGAGCTGAAAATATTATGTTCAAATCTATTTACACGTGAATAGCAGACATTAGTTTGCATTTTTCTAGTTTTCTGATATTTTGGACTTTTGTTCTTCTTTTCTCCTTTAGAGGGTTTCTCTTGTATACTTCATTTGTATTAAGGTTGTGCCCTTATGTGCTTTTCTAATGAGATTGCATAATTTATCAAAAATAAATTAATTATGTAATAGGGTTGTGCCCCTCTGTGTTTTTCTAAAGATTTTGCATTACTTATCACAAAAAAATGAATTGCGTGTAATTATATGGCAGAAATGTCTCCCTAAGCTTACACATCTCCTCAAAATTAGATTTCTTAGGTTTGCCTCGTCTTTGACGCGTCATAATAAGTTGATCTCACCAAGCCGAGGCTCTCCCTTGTAGATTCACTTCAACCAGCTTCACTTTCTTAATTTCTGATGCATCTTTTAGATCAAACACTCTCTCAACAGTGGACAACCAGTCAGTAAACACTTCACCATTTAGGTCACTGTTGAACTCAGGAATCTCGACCTTAAATCTACCATCCCAACAGCTGTCCATCAAAGAGAATAGGTGCTGGTCTCTTCGGTTCACATGAAAAGGATTTTCAAGTTCCTATTCATGTTGATGGTCATTCCCCTCAATTTTTTGCTTCTGCAATTTGTAGGCCCTCAAGGACATGAATTGAAATTTGGGCGGCCAGGTTTAATCATTTTGTCCCAAAATGGCTGCTGTTTTTCTTTCCCAGTTGTGGGTCTGGGCAAAAACTGAATGGCCGGATTGGGAAGTCTTGATGAAACAAAAGGTTTATTTAGAGAACTTTTGCTGAGTTGCGTTTGCATACCTTTCTAAATTGCTACTTTAGAGGATTTTGCCTCTATGAAACAGTGTACCAAATATCTTAGCTAAAAAAAACAGTGTACCAAAAAACACATTTGAGCTTGACTTAAGTTGGTTGGTTTCAATATTTATTCTAGTGCTATTCTTTTTTCTTTTTTCTTTTTCAGGAAGTGATAGTTTCTTCTATTTATTTAGCTCTATTTTTTGTGAACTGACTGGACCTGATTAGTTCTTCTATTCACTCCCAGGAAGTTGGATTCCTTCAACGTGTTTTATCTCGGACTTTACATGAGGTAGATGTTCAAGCAATTTTCAGGTTAGATTCATCTATAGTCCGTATTCAGTTTCTGAAAGTTTCAGCAAAATGATTAGTTTTGTCAGTATAACTTATTTGAACTTGTAGTATAAGTAGATTAGTTATCCTTGGCTCAATGATTTCCATGGAAATGCTTTTTATTATATAGAACTGAGATTATGAATGTATAACTAACCAATGAAAATTAATAACGAAGTTGGTATATGTGGCCTGGTCTACTAGCTGTTATAGATTGTTGCTTAGGATTCTTTTTAGTCCTTTCTTTACTAAAATACTTTTAAAAGTACATTACTTGCTGTTCAATGGAATGTTAGGGAACCTGTCAAATTTTTCTTAGTTTTAAATTATATTTTTCAAATCATTTTGCTATGTTAGGACGTAAGAAGATGCTTTTCCTGTGTCGTACCCCATTATTCACTGATGGAGGGATGAGATTTTTTTAACAAAACCTGCTGTTAGACTTCTTTTTAGCTCTGAGATTTGGATATCTGCCCACGTAGATCTAATAGAGGAAATTTCTGCCCTCTGAGTAATCCTGTATGTTATACTTAAGAATTGAAACTTAAATTATACGTATGTGTGTGTGTACAATATTTATACCTTGGAGAGATAAACAAGAACATGGAGTTAAAGGGATTAATTTTTCTTTAATCAGTAATAACCTCACGTTTTGTTGCAAATCTGACAATTTTACTCAATAGCTTCCAGAATCCACTTGGTGTGCCTGGATGACAGAATATGAATTTACTTTTAGGATTTAAGTCAGGCTTAGTCAAATTCCCTTGAGTTAAAATCTTTGTGCCAGTTGAATGAATTCTTTTAAGCAGACAGGAGTTGGCGTTATACTGCTGGTGTAGATTGTAGTGCCAGATGAAGTGGACTTCGGGGTTGTATTAGCTCATAAATGGAGATGGTGGGTTACAGAGTTTGTATTGAAGGCAAAGGTAGTTGTGATTGTTAGCTGGAGCATTTACAGTAGTGAAGACGATGATAGTGGCAGGCATGGTAATTGTGATTTATTGATGCGATGGTGGCAAAGCAGGTGCTGGGGGTGGTGGAAGTAATTTGGAAGTTTGGCACCAAATGAAACTTGGTATGCCAAATGGATGTGGTCGATCCTTGGCTGCTGTTGGTGGTTGTGGCGAATTGGTGGAAACAAAAGTTGTTGCATCAGTATTGTAGTGTTGTGGACATGGTGATGGCATCTTGGTTTAGAACTATGAAATACTTGAATATTTCTGTACGAAATTATGCAATAGCCACTTCCTGTGACACTATTCATTTTAAAGCAAGAATCTGTGGCACAATTTTCTTCCCTCGATTCTTGTTTGAAATTTTTAAAAGGTTTCTCCCATTAGTTATTTTTATCTAACAGGTGATATTGTGGGAGTTCTGATCCCTATATACACGACATACAGAAGAAAGTTTCTCTGTAAACTTGGTCAATTTTTAGTGGCATCTAACATTCCCCTTTCCATAAATACATCGGCTGCTAGGTAGTCATCCCTTTTAGCCCCTAATTTATTGAGTCTACTGACTTTTGCACTTATAATCTCTCCCATGTCTCAGTAAGAGTTTACTATGCACTTCTTATGATGCACATAATCTATCATCAACTCTGCTATGTGAGAACATCTTCTCTTTTTTTTTTTTTTCTTCTCCCTAGTCTTTTCATGAAAAATAGCAGATTTTTTGTCTTTTGTAGACACGAACGAGGAGAAAACCATTACTTTGATCAAATTTAAAAATAATTCCTGCTACTTTACTGCTTGCTTTGTGTACTATTTTCAGGCAAGTGGTTATTATCTTTCATTCACAAATTTCTGAAGCATTTTCACGCTTAGAGATCAGCACTCCGCAAGCAAAGGATAGGTACAGCCTTTTAGTTTTAACCTGAGCATCAAATGCTATCCTGTTTAGGTGTCTATGGGATGTGATTTTTTCTTTTAATCCCTGAACTGAAATTAGTTTTTTGACTCCATAATAAAATAGCTTTTCCTATCTTTGCAGACTGTATCGAGATGTTAAACACATTCTTGGATGTATTCGATCATTGCCTTCTGATAATTTGAGTAAATCTGCTACTCCAAACTGGGGGCACCTTGATGAATTTTTGGTGCAAAGATTTGGGCCTGAAGCTGGCCAATAGATGTTCTTTTAAAGGAGCAAATTGGTTGCTTCTCTGGTGAAGTCCGTCAGATTTCAATGGAGCTTTTGCGGTTGTCAGAACCAATTTTCAGACTACGTGTTTGCCTTGTACAATTACATTGTGAGATAATAAGGTCAGGGACACATTTATACCTTTTAAAGTGTCAAAAAATATGTCTGTTGCATGCATTTATTTTTTCCATTTTATAAACTCGTAAATGAAAGTAAATAACACTAACAGCAAAAAGTCATAACTAAAAGTGGTGTGAAATACGGTGGCCTTTTTGCTTAAAAAAAATTGATTACTAATAGCTGTGTTAGTTAATTTCTCTATAAAAATATTGCTCCATCGAAAATGATGCTGTTAAATTGTGAATGTTGTAAGCTGGATTGTAATCTTTGCTTCAAATTGCAGTTTATTTTGACCATAAGTCAAAATAATAGCTCTGTCCTAATATATTTAGTTGTAATCATTATTTAATTTTTTTATAGATAATCAATCATATATTAAAAAAGCATGAGGCGCCTATAAGTACACAGGGACACCAAAAAGAAAAATCAGAAGCAGAGAAACCCTCAAAACCCTCAAACTTGAAACCCTAAAAACAACCAACAACCCAAAAGCCTCACAACACCTATCATTTGACGCTAACAAATGTGAGCCTTTCCTTTCCCATGCTTAGATGACACTCCTAAACAATAGATTAAGGAGAATTCTAGGTTCAACAGCTTCCTACTACCCTTACCCTTCTGGGGATGATCCTTTTTCTAAGGAAATCCCCTTCCACTGCCCCTTGTCAACTGCCAATGAAGATTGAGCAATCGGCGAAATTTGGGCCCATAGTAAGTTGCTCACCTTGAGGAAACCTTGCCGGAGAGGATTTTTGGACAGCACCACTCGGTCACTGAAACATGGGAAGCCGCTAGTGGGGACTGGTCTATGGACAGAACCAATGGCAGGGATACGCCTAAAGGCTCAACCGCTGGCAGCGAAAACTCCCATCCATCTGCACAAATTTGTTGATGTCCTTCAACTTTTGATTGTATCTCTTCAAAGGTTTGGGTTGCAGCGGAAAGAGAGGCGTCACAACTGCCGTCAACTCAGAAGCTTGAGCTCTTTCAACCACCAACTTTGACAAGCTAAGTGAAGCTTGGGCTGCTTTTGGTGGAACAACCATCTCTAAGCCTAAGCTAATGCGCTTGGGTATAGGTATATTAACAATTCTTATTTTTTATACTTTCTCAATATAGGACACAAACCTCACAAGTGTATGCACAACAAATCTCCTCTCACTTGTGAGTCTCTTCCACATTGACCCAGCTCCCCCTCACACAAGAGTGTCACGCGTACTCCAAGAGAAATGATACTCTTTTTACTGGAGTCAAACCAAACGTGTCAAACCAAAACACTCATATCAGCAGTAGCGGAAGCTAACCATTGGCTCTGATATCCATTGTTGAGGACAGAAACACCAAGGGAGTCAAACAAGAGTAAGTTGATATACATACTAGGACACCACTTCTAGTCCAAAAGCCTAAGCTAATGGACACCACTTCTAGTCCAAAAGCCTAAGCTAATGGACTTGCATCCACTTAGGTAGATTAACCACTCTTATAGGGCTAATGGGCTTGAGTCGATGACTCTTGCAGAATTCACAAGACTCTTTAGGTTGTTCAGACACACATGGTGACTCCTTTTGAAAATTCACAGGGTTCTCGTTAGGTTGTTCAGACACATCTTACCATACCCACTATGGGTATTGCAAGACCATGCAGAGTTCGAGCTCGTTCATTCCCACTCTGCATTAGCTTATTATGGTCTTCCAATTGCTTGCTGATTCTCTTTAATTGATCTGGCAAACCTTTGCTAAGAGTCTCAAATCGGATGGGGTCCATGATAGGTTGAGATGCTGACTAAGGTTTTGCACAAACTATTTGATGCAACTGAATTATCTAAAGGTAATTCAGAAATATTACTAAGCACAAAGAAATATTAATATAATTTTAATGGCAGGCGTAATATACCAAGAAATGAGAAGACAGAAAACCTTTACCTTGGAACACGAATCTTTCTCCTATTATTGACCGCTCATGTGTAAAATACAATGAAGCCCAATAATGATCCAGCTCGTGATCTGTGGCTCGTATGTGGTGTTCTGCATCATATATACACTCTTTTTTATTTTGAGAGCGAGCTTCCTATTAGTCTGCTATAGGGAAAATAGGTGCCATGTCAACGTATATTCCGAGTCATGAAGCTCTTGAGTTACCTTACATGACAGTGCCTGGGATGCCCCTTAATTGGGTTGCATAAACTCCTTGAGAGTTTGGGATACTTGGACACAACTCCATATATTCTATAGGTGAGTCTGAATTCCTTTGCTTGTTCTTTGGTCTTTGCCCGCTAGCTACTTTCGACGATGCTTATTCTTTTCTTTTTCGATATTACCTCATCTCAAGGGTTGCCTACATTGCAATCAATTACGCTTGGCAGTTCCTTCTTTAGCTAACACAAGTGCTTCATTCTCCCTGAATATATCTATCATCATACTCGTTAGATTTCTTTCCTCCTTTGAAATTGCTCTTCAATGCTACATATAGAATAAACTATTGTTGGGTAAAGCTTTGGGCTAAGTATATGGATTCACATGTCCTACTCCCATCTCAACCTTGCACTTCTAGGGATAATTGCCCTTGAAGAACGTTTTTCACACATTATGCAAAAACCTTTTTTACCTCATAAGTAATAATTACCATTTATCTCAAAAGTTTCAGCTGATGAGAAATAACGGATCTAATCATTTCATCAATACTTTGATTACATTTTCACTCACGTGTAGGCTCAAAACTCCTCTTCAACAAGTAATGTTCAACACATGGAATATTTAACACAAAATAGGAGGTAAATTATAGAGTCATGGTTTAAACTCAAGACCTTTACTCTGATATCATGTTAAACCATTATTTTTTCCTAAAAGCTTAAGTTGATAGGAAATAGTAAATATATGCATTAAATTTAGGGTTAAACGCTCATTACCTCCATGTGGTTTAACTTTATTTTTCCCACCTAATTTTCAATTCATATTGTAGATGGTACCTTGCTTATGGCTAAAAACGGAAATGGTACTTCCGTAAAAAATTCGTCCATAAAATTGGTGGAAGTCTACGTTAGCGCAATAAAAAACTGACATGTGGCGATGCGCCAGATTAAAAAAAAAAAAAAAAATATCATTCAAAATATATATATATATATATATATATATATATATATATATAAACTAAAAATATTAAAATAATTAAAAAAATAAAGAAAAAAAGAAACCAAAGGGCGAGCCACCACTTTGGGTAAAGTGGGGTGGTCGTGCCACCCCCAATGCCTTATTATTTGAGTTATTTGAGTGTAGAGTCTTGAGAAGCTTGAAATGCAGTTTCATTGGGCTGTGGGCTGTTTGTGCTTGATGAGGCTATGGAGAGGAATGAATAGCCATGCATTTGAGTACTGCCGAGCACTTGGTTTATTGCTCTTGGTTCCTGAAGGTTTTCTTATTACTCTTTGGGGTTGTATACAGTATTCTTACTGCTTTTTGGGGTTGTATACTGTATACATCCTTGCCGAACATGTGTATTGTGCCCGTCCTTTTGTACTATTTGTTTTTGTTTATTTTGCTTTGCTATGCCAATCCTATAACCCACTTATCGTTGTTCATATAGAAGTTTGATTAGTGATTGGGGATTTTTTGTTTTTGCAGGTGTCAGTTGGTTTAAGGTAGATGTATAAATTACTGTATACATTCAGATGTTGGTGCGGCAGGAAGGGAAGTTTTGTACGGGTCACGTCACACTTGATAAGCAGTTTGTAATGTTGATGGAATATGCTCCCCTGATTGTAGTTTTGGGTTTATATATATTGATTTGTTGATTTAGTTTTGTTCCAGGGGCTGTAAGTTTATCTGCATAGTTTATAAATGCTTTCTTAAATCATTTATTAGGCTTTTTTGTTTTGTTTTTTCCCGTCTACATGTTACTGCCTCGTTTATTCGCACAATAAGTGAGGTAGGTGGTTAAGCAACCTCAACTGGGACTGAATTGGGCTTTTGTTGATGTTGAATGGTATATGGCAGAGAAAGTCAACGTTGTGAGGGATTTCATTATTTGATTCTGGGGAATTTCCTGTCGCTAGATAATTGTGTTTTTTTTTTTTTTTTGGTGGGGGGGGGGAGGGGGGGGGGGGGTGGGTTGGGGTGGAGGAAAATTATGTAATAGAATTTTGGCTGAAACTCGATGTCCTTAAAGTTAGGTCTTGGATCCCATTTTCATCCCTCAAATTCAATAAATTTTCAATTACTTGAAATTTTTTCATTCTAGCTTTTATATCTGAGTTATTATTAAAAATGCCAAATTGTAATTGGAGTTTCTTGAAATTATTTTTAAAGCTCCAATTTTTTCTAATAAAAAAGGAGGATAAAATGTAACGCACATGAGTATATCTATAATTTATCCACTCATTGTGATTATGGGAGTAATCCATTCATTCAATGCAAAACAAACCTTTTAGGGTGTCATAAATTCTCCTGTGGAAACCCTTGATGTCCTCACATGGCTCATGTTATGTAGTGTTAAACACCACCTTGTGTTGTTGGTTTGGTACACCTGACTGGGGGCAAATGAACTTTAATCATTTCATGTAACATGTCGAGACAATTGCCTCAAAGTTCTTAACGGTCACAAAAAATATCATGTAAATCGAAAAAAGGCATTTTAAAGTTTGCTCGCTTTCTCAATGTTCACAAAAAGACGAAAATTCTATTTGGAAGTTTTGTATCACCGATCGGGGGCAAATGAATTCAAATTACTTCGTGCATCATGTTCACACGATTGCCTTGAACTTAAGGAAATCATAGTCATTTTAATGTTCACTCATTCCTGATGTTCATCAATGGACAAAAATTATTTCGTGAAGTTTGGTACCCTCGATCGGGGGCAAATGAATTTGAATAACTTTGTCCAACATGTTGACACGATCGCCTTGAAGTTCTTAAGGTGGTATTTTCAAGTTCACTTGGCCCTAAATTCTCACAAAAGGACGAAAATTCTTTCTAGAGGTTTGGTACCCTTGACTGGGGGGCAAACAAACTTTAATCACTTCGTGTAGCAAGTCGAGACGATCGTCTAGAAGTTCTTAATAGTCTTGAAAAATTTCCTGTAAATTGAGTCATTTTTCAAGTTTGCTCGCCTCCCCGATGTTCACAAAAAGACGAAAATTCTTTTCGGAAGTTCTGTATCACCGATCAAGGACGAACAAACTTGAATCACTTCGTACACCATGTCAACATGATCGCCTTGAATTTTAGGAAATCGGAGAAAGTCATTTCAAGTTTGCTCGCCCCCCCAATGTTCATAAGAAGACAAAAATTCTTTCCGGAAGATCTGTATTACCGATCGGGGGGCAAACGAACTCGAATCACTTCGTGAACTATGTCGACATAATTGTCTTGAACTTCAAGAAATCGGAGAAAGTCATTTTCAAGCTCCATCACCCCCCCAATGTTCACCAAAGGACGAGAATTATTTCCTGAAGTTCGGTACCCAGGATCGGGGGCAAACAAACTCGAATCACTTATTGCAGCACGCCGGCACGATCGCCTTGAAGTTCTTAAACCACATAAAAAAATTTCGTGCAAATCGGAAAAATTCATTTTCCAATTCGCTCACCCTCTGATATTCACAAAAAGGACGAAAATTATATCTAGAGGTTTAGAACCCCGATCGGGGGGCAATCAAACTCGAATCACTTTGTGCTGCACATCGGCACGATAGCCTCGAAGTTCTTAAAGTGCACGAGAAACACGAACCCTCCTGAATTTCTCCCACATGCTCAAAATCATTGTTGCTCGGCTCAACCAGCGCAACCTCCTGCATCTTCGTCACAATCATCGCTGGAAGAAATAATAAAGGCATTCATACAATTGAATAGACAAACCATACAAGAGCTCAAAAACTCTACTATGGCAAACACCCAAGCGATAGATGAAGTGAAGAATGCCACCATTACACACCCAAGCAATTGCGAAGATGGAGAGTCAAGTTGGACAGATAGCCAATCACTTGGGTGAGAGAGAAAAGGGAAAGTTCCCCAGTCAGCCTGTGCCCAACCGAAAAGGACGATACGTGGTTGGAAATTCCTCAAGTCTTGCACACGGGCAAGAATATGTGCAATTGCTTGTCACATTGAGGTCAGGGAGACAAGTGGACGATCAAGTTGTTCTTCCTGAAAAAAACTCAGTTGTGCCACAAGGGCCAGAGAGTGGCAACAAGGAGAAGAGAGATACTGAGCCATCTACAGCCACGCCCATTGTTGAGGACCCTCCTAGGTCATTTGTGCCTAAAGCACCTTACCATGAAAGGTTGCAAACACCCAAGAAAGGAGGGAAGTTTGAGGACATTCTAGAGGTGTTCAAGCAGGTTCATTTCTTCATGCCACCCGTCAACATGATCGCCTTGAAGAACTAAACACGCTCGTAAAATTTCAGGCAAATCAGATGAGGTTGTATTTTCACAACTAAGACCGATGCCCTAGGCCAAACAAATTGGTTAGGTGCGAAGCAAAATTGTTTGGGCAAAAAATTTACAAGTTTGTGCAAAACTTCGAGGCAATCATGTCGGCGGGTGCCATGAAGTGATTCGAGTTCGTTTGCCCCCCCATATTCACTAACGAATGATAACTTTTTCTGAAAGTTTAGAAGAGCCTCGATCCCGCAGGAATGACTTGAATTTCTTCGTGCCACCCGTCGACATGATCACCTCGAAGAACTGTACACGCTCGTAAAATTTTGGGCAAATCGGATGAGGTTGTACTTTCACAACTAGGATCGAAGCTCTAGGCCAATAAAAATGGTCAGGTGTGAAGCGAAATTGTTTGGCCCGAAAATTTACGAGCTTGTGCGAAACTTCAAGGCAATCATGTCGGCGGGTGCCACTAAGAGATTCGAGTTCATTTGCCCCCCCATCTTCACTAACGAACGATAACTTTTTCTGAAAGTTTATAAGAGCCCCGATCCTGGACGGAATGACTCGAATTTCTTCGGGCCACCCGCTAACATGATCGCCTTGAAGCATTGAACAGGCTCATAAAATTTTGGGCAAATCAAACGAGGTTGTACTTTCACAACTAGGACCGAAGCCTTAGGCCGAACAAAATGGTCAGATGTAAAGCGAAATTGTTTGGCCGAAAATTTATGAGCTTGTGCAGAACTATGAGGTAATCATGTCGGCGGGTGCTACGAAGTGATTCGAGTTCGTTTGCCCCCCCCCCCCCCCCCATCTTCACAAACAAACGATAACTTTTTCTAAAAGTTTACATGAGCTCCGATCCCGGCCAGAACGACTCGAATTTGTTCGTGCCACTTGCTGACATGATCGCCTCGAAGCACTGAAGACTCTCGTAAAATTTCGGGTAGATCGGACGATGTTGTACTTTCACAACAAGGACTGAAGCCCTAGGCCGAACAAAATGGTCAGATGCGAAGTGAAATTGTTTGGCTCGAAAATTTACGAGCTTGTGCAGAACTTTGAGGCAATCATGTCGGCGGGTGCCAAGAAGTGATACGTGTTCGTTTGCCCCCTCATCTTGATTAATGAACGATAACTTTCTCTGAAAGTTTACAAGAGCCCTGATCCTGCTGGAACGACTCGACTTTCTTCTTGCCACCCGCCCACATCATCGCCTCAAAGCACTGAACACGCTTGTAAAATTTTGGGCAAATCGGACGAGGTTGTACTTTCATAACTAGGAATGAAGCCCTAGGCCGAACAAAATGGTCAGATGTGAAGCGAAATTGTTTGGCCCAAAAATTTAAGCGATTGTGCAGAACATCAAGGCAATCATGTCGGTGGGTGCCACGAAGTGATTCGAGTCCGTTTGCAACTCGATTTTCACTAACGAACGATAACTTTCTCTAAAAGTTTTTAAGAGCCCCGATCCCGGCCGGAACGACTCGAATTTCTTCGTGCCACCCGCCGACATGTTCGCCTCGAAGCACTGAACACGCTCGAAATATTTCGGACAAATCGGACATGGTTGTACTTTCAAAACTAGGACCGAAGCCCTAACCGAACAAAATGGTCAGATGCGAAGTGAAATTGTTTCGCCCAAAAATTACGAGCTTGTGCAGAACATCGAGGCAATCATGTTGGCGGTTGCCACGAAGTGATTCGAGTTTGTTTGCCCCCCGATCTTCACTGACGAATGATGACTTTTTCTAAAAGTTTACAAGAGGCCGAATCCCGGCTGAAACGACTTGAATTTGTTCGTGCCACCCGCTGACATGATCGCCTCGAAGCACCGAACACGCTCGTAATATTTTGGGCAAATCGTACGAGGTTGAACTTTCACAACAAGGACCGAAGCCCTAGGCCGAACAAAATGGTCAGATGCGAAGCAAAATTATTTAGCCCAAAAATTTACGAGCTTGTGGAGAACTTCGAGGCAATCATGCCGGCGGCTGTCACGAAGTGATTCGAGTTCGTTTGCCCCCCCATCTTCGCAACTGAATGATAACTTTCTTTGAAAGTTTACAAGAGCCCTGATCCCGCCGAAACGACTCAACTTTCTTCGTGCCACCCGCCTACATGATCACCTCGAAGCACCGAACACAATCGTAAAATTTTGGGCAAATCGGACGAGGTTGTACTTTCATAACTCGGAACGAAGCCCTAGGCCGAACAAAATGGCTAGATGCGAAGCGAAATTGTTTCGCCCAAAAATTTACGAGCTTGTGCAGAACATCGAGGCAATCATGGTGGCGGTTGCCACGAAGTGATTCGAGTTTGTTCCCAATCTTCATTGACGAATGATAACTTTTTTTGAAAGTTTACTAGAGCCCCAATCTCAGCCGGAATGACCCAAATTTCTTCGTTCCACCTGCTGATATGATCGCCTCGAAGTACTGAATACGTTCGTAAAATTTCAGGCAAATCGGACGAGGAGGTACTTTCACAACTAGGACCGAAGCCCTAGGCCGAACAAAATGGTAAGATGCGAAGTGAAATTGTTTGGCCCAAAAATTTACAAGCTTGTGCAGAACTTCGAGGCAATCATGTCGGCGGTTGCCTGGAAGTGATTCGAGTTCATTTGCCCCCCGATCTTCACTGACGAACGATGACTCTTTCTAAAAGTTTACAAGAGGCCCAATCCCGGCTGGAACGACTCGAATTTGTTCGTGCCACCCACTGACATGATCGCCTCGAAGAACCGAACACGCTCGTAAAATTTTGGGCAAATCGAACGATGTTGAACTTTCACAACAAGGACCGAAGCCCTAGGCCGAACAAAATGGTCAGATGCGAAGCGAAATTGTTTGGCTCGAAAAATTTACGAGCTTGTGGAGAACTTCGAGGCAATAATGTCAGCGGGTGCCACGAAATGATTCGAGTTCTTTTGCCCCCCCATCTTCACTAATGAACGATAACTTTCTCTAAAAGTTTAAAAGAGCCCCGATCCCGCCGGAATGACTCGACTTTCTTCGTTCCACCCGCCGACATGATCGCCTCGAAGCACTGAACACGCTCGTAAAGTTGTAGGCAAATCGGGCGAGGTGGTACTTTCACAACTAGGATCGAAGCCCTAGGCCGCACAAAGTGGTAAGATGCGAAGCGAAATTATTTGGCCCAAAAATTTACCAGCTTGTGCAGAACTTCGAGGCAATCATGTCGGCGGTTGCCATGAAGTGATTCGAGTTCGTTTGCCCCCCAATCTTCACTGACGAACGATGACTTTTTCTAAAAGTTTACAAGAGGCCCAATCACAGCCGGAACGACTCGAATTTCTTCGTGCCTCCTGCCGACATGATCACCTCGAAGCACTGAACACGCTTGTAAAATTTCGGGCAAATCGGACGAGGTTATACTTTCACAACTATGACCGAAGCCCTAGGCCGAACAAAATGGTCAAATGCGAAGCGAAATTGTTTGGCCCGAAAATTTGCGTGCTTGTGCAGAACTTCGAGGCAATCATATCGGCGGTTGCCACGAAGTGATTTGAGTTCGTTTGCAACTCGATTTTCACTGACGAACGATAATTTTTTCTAAAAGTTTACATGAGCTCCGATCCCGGCCAAAACGACTCGAATTTCTCCTTGCCTTCCGCCGACATGATCAGCTCGAAGCACTGAAGATGCTTGTAAAATTTTGGGCAAATCGGACGAGGTTGTACTTTCACAACTGGGACCGAAGCCCTAGGCCCAAAAAAATGGTCAGATGCGAACTGAAATTGTTTATCCCGAAAATTTGCGAGCTTGTGCAGAACTTCGAGGCAATCATATCGGTGGTTGCCACGAAGTGATTCGAGTTCGTTTGCAACTCGATTTTCACTGACGAACGATAACTTTTTCTAAAAGTTTACATGAGCTCTGATCCCGGCCGGACCGACTCGAATTTCACCGTGCCACCCGCTGACATGATCGCCTCGGAGCACTGAACAAGCTCGTAAAATTTCGTTCAAATCGAACATGGTTGTACTTTCACAACTAGTACCGAAGGCCTAAGCCTAACAAAATGGTCAGATATGACGCGAAATTGTTTGGCCCGAAAATTTACGAGCTTGTACAGAACTTCAAGGCAATCATGGCGGCGGGTGCCACGAAGTGATTAGAGTTCGTTTGCCCCCCGATCTTTACTAACGAACGATAACTTTTTCTAAAAGTTTACAACAGCCCCGTTCACGGCCGGACCGACACGAATTTCTTCGTGCCACCCGCCGACATGATCGTCCCGATGCACTGAACACGCTCGTAAAATTTTGGGCAAATCGGATGAGGTTGTACTTTCCCAACTATGATCGAAGCCCGAGGCCGAACAAAATGGTCAGATGCAAAGTGAAATTGTTTGGCCCGAAAATTTACGAGCATGTGCAGAACTTCGAGGCAATAATGTCGGCGGTTGCCACGAAGCTATTCGAGTTCGTTTGCCCCCCGATCTTCACTGATGAACGATAACTTTTTCTGAACGTTTACAAGAGCCCTGATCTCGGCCGGAACGACTCAAATTTCTTCGTGCCCTCGCCGACATGATCGTCTCGAAGCACTGAACACACTCGTAAAATTTCAGGCAAATCGGTTGAGGTTGTACTTTCACAAGTAGGACCAAGGTCGAACAAAATGGTCAAATGCGAAACAAAATTGTTTGGCCCGAAAATTTGACCGATTGTGCAGAACTTCGAGGCAATCATGTCGGCGGTTTCCGCGAAGTGATTCGAGTTTGTTTGCCCCCCGATCTTGACTAACGAACGATAACTTTTTCTGAAAGTTTACGAGAGCCTCGATCTCGGCTGGAACGACTCGAATTTCTTCGTGCCACCCGCTGACATGATCGTCTCGAAGCACTGAACACGCTCGTAAAATTTCGGGCAAATCAGACGAGGTTGTACTTTCACAACTAGGATTGAAGCCCTAGGCCGAAAAAAATGGTTTGATAGGAAGCGAAATTGTTTGTCCCGAAAATTTACGAGCTTGTGCAGAACTTCGAGGCAGTCATGTCAGTGGGTGCCACGAAGTGATTCGAGTTCGTTTACACCCCCGTCTTCAGTAACGAACGATAACTTTTTCAGAAGGTTTAGAAGAGCCCCGATCCCGGCCGAAACGACTCGAATTTCTTCGTGCCATCCGCTGACATGATCGCCTCGAAGCACTGAACACACTTGTCAAATTTCAGAAAAATCGAACGAGGTTGTGCTTTCTCAACTAGGACCGAAGCCCTAGGCCAAACAAAATGATGAGGTGCGAAGCGAAATTCTTTCGCCTGAAAATTTACGAGGTTGTGCAGAACTTCGAGGCAATTATGTCAGCGGGTGCCACGAAGTGATTAGAGTTTGTTTTCTCCCCCCATCTTCACTAACGAACAATAACTTGTTCTGAAAGTTTACGAGAGCCCTGATCCAGCTGGAACGACTCGAATTTCTTCATGCCACACATCAACATGATTGCCTCAAAGTACTGAACATGCACGTAAAATTTCGGAAAAACATGATGATGTTGTACTTTCACTACTAGGACCGAAGCCCTAGGCCGAACAAAATGATGAGGTGCGAAGCAAAATTCTTTGGCCTAAAAATTGACGAGCTTGTGCAAAACTTCAAGGCAATCATGTCGGCGGGTGCCATGAAGTGATTAGAGTTCCTTCGCACCCCCCATCTGCAGTAACGAACGATGACTTGTTTTGAATGTTTACGAGAGCCCCGATCCCGCTGGAACGACTTGAATTTCTTCATGCCACCCATCGACATGATTGCCTCAAACAACTGAACACGTTCGTAAAATGTCGGGCAAATCGGAAGAGGTTGTAATTTCACAACAAGGACCGAAGCCCCAGGCTGAACAAAATGGTCAGATGCGAAGCGAAATTGTTTGGCCCCAAAATTTACAAGCTTGTGCAGAACTTCGAGGCAATAATGTCGGCAGTTGCCACGTAGTGCTTCGAGTTCGTTTGCCCCCCGATCTTCACTAACAAACGATAACTTTTTCTGAAAGATTACAAGAGCCCCGATCTCGGCCGGAACGACTCGAATTTCTTCGTGCCCTCGCCAACATGATCGTCTCGAAGCACTTTCAGAAGTCGGACCAAGGTCGAACAAAATGGTCAAATGCGAAGCAAAATTGTTTGGCCCAAAAATTTAACCGATTGTGCAGAACTTCGAGGCAATCATGTCGGCGGTTTCAACGAAGTGATTCGAGTTTGTTTGCCCCCCGATCTTGACTAACGAACGATAACTTTTTCTGAAAGTTTACGAGAGCCTCGATCTCGGCCGGAACGACTCGAATTTCTTCTTGCCACCCGCCGACATGATCGTCTCGAAGCACTGAACACGCTCGTAAAATTTCGGGAAAATCAGACGAGGTTGTACTTTCACAACTAGGATCGAAGCCCTAGGCCGAAAAAAATAGTTTGATAGGAAGCGAAATTGTTTGTCCCGAAAATTTATGAGCTTGTGCAGAACTTCGAGGTAGTCATGTCAGTGGGTGCCACGAAGTGATTCGAGTTCGTTTGCCCCCCCCTCTTCAGTAACGAACGATAACTTTTTCAGAAGGTTTAGAAGAGCCCCGATCCCGGCCGGAACGACTCGAATTTCTTCGTGCCATCCCCTGACATGATCGCCTCGAAGCACTGAACACACTTGTCAAATTTCAGAAAAATCGAACGAGGTTGTACTTTCTCAACTAGGACCGAAGCCCTAGGCTAAACAAAATGATGAGGTGCGAAGCGAAATTCTTTCGCCTGAAAATTTACGAGGTTGTGCAGAACTTCGAGGCAATCATGTCAGCGGGTGCCACGAAGTGATTAGAGTTCGTTTGCTCCCCCCATCTTCACTAACGAACAATAACTTGTTCTGAAAGTTTACGAGAGCCCTGATCCAGCTGGAACGACTCGAATTTCTTCATGCCACCCATCAACATGATTGCCTCAAAGTACTGAACATGCACGTAAAATTTCGGAAAAACACGATGATGTTGTACTTTCACTACTAGGATCGAAGCCCTAGGCCGAACAAAATGATGAGGTGCGAAGCGAAATTCTTTGGCCTAAAAATTGACGAGCTTGTGCAAAACTTCAAGGCAATCATGTCGGCGGGTGCCATGAAGTGATTAGAGTTCCTTCGCACCCCCCATCTGCACTAACGAACGATGACTTGTTTTGAATGTTTACGAGAGCCCCGATCCCGCTGGAACGACTTGAATTTCTTCATGCCACCAATCGACATGGTTGCCTCAAACAACTGAACACGTTCGTAAAATGTCGGGCAAATCGGACGAGGTTGTAATTTCACAACAAGGACCGAAGCCCCAGGCTGAACAAAATGGTCAGATGCAAAGCAAAATTGTTTGGCTCGAAAATTTACAAGCTTGTGCAGAACTTCGAGGCAATAATGTCGGCGGTTGCCACAAAGTGCTTCGAGTTCGTTTGCCCCCCGATCTTCACTAACAAACGATAACTTTTTCTGAAAGATTATAAGAGCCCCGATCTCGGCCGGAACGACTCGAATTTCTTCGTTCCCTCGCCAACATGATCGTCTCGAAGCACTGAACACACTCGTAAAATTTCAGGCAAATTGGATGAGGTTGTACTTTCACAACTAGGACCGAAGCCCAAGGTCGAACAAAATGGTTAGATGCGAAGCAAAATTGTTTGGCCCAAAAATTTAAGCGATTGTGCAGAACTTCGAGGCAATCATGTCGGCGGTTGCCACGAAGTGATTCGAGTTTATTTGCCCCCCGATCTTGACTAACGAACGATAACTTTTTCTGAAAGTTTACAAGAGCCCCGATCTCGGCCGGAACGACTCAAATTTCTTCGTGCCACCCGCCGACATGATCGTCTCGAAGCACTGAACGCTCTCGTAAAATTTTGGGCAAATAGGACGAGGTTGCACATTCACAACTAGGATCGAAGCCTATGGCCGAACAAAATGGTCAGATGCGAAGCGAAATTGTTTGGCCTGAAAATTTAAACAATTGTGTAGAACATCAAGGCAATCATGTCGGCGGGTGCCACAAAGTGATAAGAGTTCGTTTGCCCCACGATCTTCATTGACGAACGATAACTTTTTTTAAAAGATTACAAGCGCCCCGATCCCGGCCGGAACGGCTTGAATTTCTTCATGCCTGCCGCCGACATGATCGCCCCGAAGCATTGAACACGCTCGTAAAATTTATGGCAAATCGGACGAGGTGGTACTTTCACAACTAGGACCGATGCCCTAGGTCGAGCAAAATGGTTAGGTTCGAAGCGAAATTTTTTGGCCTGAAAATTTACGAACTTGTGCAGAACTTCGAGGAAATCATGTCGGCGGGTGCAATGAAGTGATTCGAGTTCGTTTGCCCCCCGATCTTCACTGGCGAACGATAACTTTTCCTGAAAGGTTTCAAGAGCCCCGGTCCCGGGTTAATGACTCGAATTTCTTCGTGCCACCCACCGACATGATCGCCTCGAAGCACTTAACACGCTCGTAAAATTTTGGGCAAATCGAACGATGTTGTACTTTCATAAGTTGGACCATAGCACTAGGCCGAACAAGTGGTCAAATGCGTAGCGAAATTGTTTGGCCCAAAAATTTACGAGCTTGTGCAGAACTTCGAGGCAATCATGTCGGCGGTTGCCACGAAGTGATTTGGGTTCGTTTGCCCCCCGATCTTCACGGACGAACGATAACTTTTTCTAAAAGATTACAAGAGCCCCGATCCCGGCCATAACGACTCGAATTTCTTCGTGCCTTATGCCGACATGATCGCCTCGAGCCATTGAACACGCTCGTAAAATTTTGGGCAAATCGGACGAGGTGGTATTTTCACAACTAGGACCAGAGCCCCAGGCCAAACAAAATGGTCAGATTCAAAGCGAAAATGTTTGGCCTGAGAATTTACGAGCTTGTGCAGAACTTCAAGGAAATCATGTCGGCGGGTGCCATGAAGTGATTCGAGTTCGTTTGCCCCTCGATCTTCACTGGCAAACGATAACATTTTCTGAAAGTTTACAAGAGCCTTGATCTCGGCCCGAACGTCTCGAATTTCTTCGTGCCTGCCGCCGACTAGATCTACTTAAAGAATTGAACACGCTTGTAAAATTTCGGGCAAATCGGACGAGGTCGTACTTTGATAACTAGGACCCAAGCCCTAGGCCGAACAAAATGGTAAGATTCGAAGCGAAATTGTTTGGCCTGAGAATTTACGAGCATGTGCAGAACTTCAAGGAAATGATGTCGGTGGGTGCCACGAAGTGATTCGAGTTCGTTTGGCCCCCGATCTTCACTGGCGAACGATAACTTTTTCTGAAAGGTTACAAGAGCCCCGATCTCGGGTTAATCACTCAAATTTCTTCGTGCCACCCGGGGACATGATCGCCTCGAAGCACTTAACACGCTCCTAAAATTTTGGGCAAATCCGACGATGTTGTACTTTCACAACTTGGACCGAAGCACTAGTCCGAACAAAATGGTCAAATGCGAAGCGAAATTGTTTACCCCAAAAATTTACGAGCTTGTGCAGAACTTCGAGGCAATCATGTCGGTGGTTGCCACGAAGTGATTCAAGCTCGTTTGCCCCCCGATCTTCACTGACGAACAATAACTTTTTCTAAAAGTTTACAAGAGCGCCGATCCCGGCCCGAACGTCTCAAATTTCTTCATGCCTGCTGCCGACATGATCGCCTCGAAGCATTAAATAAGCTCGTAAAATTTCGAGCAAATCGGACGAGGTGGTACTTTCATAACTAGGACCGAAGCCCTAGGCCGAACAAAATAGTAAGATGCGAAGCGAAATTGTTTGGCCTGAAAATTTTCGAGCTTGTGCAAAACTTCGAGGGGGTCATTGCGGCGGGTGCCACGAAGTGATTCAAGTTCGTTTGCCCCCCGATCTTCACTGATGAACAATAACTTTTTCTGAAAGTTTGCAAGAGCCCCGATACTAGCCGGAACGACTCGAATTTCTTCGTGCCTCCCGCCGATATGATCGCATCGAAGCACTGAACACGCTTGTAAAATTTTGGAAAAATCGGACGAGGTTGTACTTTCACAACTAGGACTGAAGCCCTAAGCCGAACAAAATGGTCAGATGCGAAGCGAAATTGTTTGGCCTAAAAATTTACGAGCTTGTGCAGAACTACGAGGTAATCATGTCGGTGCGTGCCACGAAATGATTCGAGTTTGTTTGCCTCCCAATCTTCACTGACGAACGATAACTTTCTCTGAAAGTTTACAAAAGCCCCGATACTGGCTAGAACGACTCGAATTTCTTCCTGCCTCCCGCCAACATGATCGCCTCGAAGCACTGAAAACGCATGTAAAATTTCGGGCAAATCGGACGAGGTTGTACTTTCACAACTAGGATCGAAGCCCTAGGCTGAAGAATATGGTCAAATGCGAAGCGAAATTGTTTGGCCCGAAAATTTATGAGCTTGTGCAGAACTTCGAGGCAATCATGTCGGTGGTTGCCACAAAGTGATTCGAGTTCGTTTGCCCCCGAATCTTCACTCACGAACGATAACTTTTTCTAAAAGGTTACAAGAGCCCCGATCCCAGGTTAACCAATCGAATTTCTTCGTGCCACCCAGGGACATGATCGACTCGAAGCACTTAACACGCTCGTAAAAGTTTTCGCAAATCGGACGATGTTGTACTTTCAAAACTAGGATCGAAGCACTAGTCCGAAAAAAAATGGTCAAATGCGAAGCGAAATTGTTTTGCCCCAAAATTTACGAGCTTGTGCAGAACTTCGAGGCAATCATGTCGGCGGGTGCCACGAAGTGATTCAAGTTCATTTGCCCCCCGATCTTCACTGACGAACGTTAACTTTTTCTAAAAGTTTACGAGAGCCCCGATACCGGCCGGAATGACTCGAATTTCTTCTTGCCACCCGCCGATAAGATCTCCTCGAAGCACTGAACACACTCAAAAAATTTCGGGCAAATCGGACGAGGTTGTACTTTCACAACTAGGACCGAAGCCCGAGGCTGAACAAAAGGGTTAGATGCGAAGTGAAATTGTTTGGCCCAAAAATTTACGAGCTTGTGCAGAACTTCGAGGCAATCATGTCGGCGGGTGCCACGAAGTGATTCAAGTTCATTTGCCCCCCGATCTTCACTGACGAATAATAACTTTTTTTGAAAGTTTGCAAGAGCCCCGGTACTAGCCGGAACAACTCGAATTTCTTTGTGCCTCCCGCCGACATGATCGCCTCGAAGCACTGAGCACGCTTGTAAAATTTTGGGCAAATCGGACGAGGTTGTACTTTCACAACTAGGAGCGAAGCCCTAGGCCGAACAATATGGTCAGATGCGAAGCGAAACTGTATGGCCCAAAAATTTTTGAGCTTGTGCAGAACTTCGAGGCAATCAAGTCGGTGGTTGCCACGCAATGATTCGAGTTCGTTTGCCCCTGAATCTTCACTGACGAACGATAACTTTTTCTTAAAGGTTACAACAGCCCCAATCTCGGCCCGAACGTCTCGAATTTCTTCATGCCTGCTGCCGACATAATCGCCTCGAAGCATTGAACACGCTTGTAAAATTTTCGAAGCGAAAATGTTTGGCCTGAGAATTTACGAGCTTGTGTAGAACTTCAAGGAAATCATGTCGGCGGGTGCCACGAAGTGATTCGAGTTCGTTTGCCCCCCGATCTTCACTGGCGAATGATAACTTTTCTGAAAGTTTACAAGAGCCCTGATCTTGGCCGGAACGTCTCAAATTTCTTCGTGCCTACTGCCGACTAGATCGACTCGAAGAGGTGGTACTTTCATAACTAGGACCCAAGCCCTAGGCCGAACAAAATGGTAAGATTCGAAGCGAAATTGTTTGGCCTGAGAATTTACGAGCTTGTGCAGAACTTCAAGGAAATCATGTCGGCGGGTGCCACGAAGTGATTCGAGTTCGTTTGGCCCCCGATCTTCACTGGTGAATGATAACTTTTTCTGAAAGGTTACAAGAGCCCCAATCCCGGGTTAATCACTCGAATTTCTTCGTGCCACCCGGGAACATGATCAACTCGAGGCACTTAACACGCTCGTAAAATTTTTCGCAAATCAGACGATGTTGTACTTTCACAACTAGGACCGAAGCACTAGTCCGAAAAAAAAATGGACAAATGCGAAGCGAAATTGTTTGGCCCAAAAATTTAGAAGCTTGTGCAGAACTTCGAGGCAATCATGTCGGTGGCTGCCACGAAGTGATTCAAGTTCGTTTGCCCCCCGATCTTGACTGACGAACGATAACTTACTCTAAAAGTTTACAAGAGCCTCGATACCGGCCGGAACAACTCGAATTTCTTCGTGCCGCCCGCCGATATGATCGCCTCGAAGCAATGAACACACTCGAAAAACTTCGAGCAAATCGGACGAGGCTGTACTTTCACAACTAGGACCGAAGCCCGAGGCTGAACAAAATGGTAAGATGCGAAGCGAAATAGTTTGGCCCAAAAATTTACAAGATTGTGCAGAACTTCGAGGCAATCATGTCGGTGGTTGTCACGCAGTGATTCAAGTTCATTTGCCCCCCGATCTTCACTGACGAACGATAACTTTTTCTGAAAGTTTACAAGAGCTCCGATACCGGCCGGAATGACTCGAATTTCTTCGTGCCACCCGTCGACATGATCGCCTCGAAGCACTGAACACGCTCAAAAAATTTCGGGCAAATCGGACGAGGTTGTACTTTCACAACTAGGATCGAAGCCCAAGGCTGAACAAAATGGTTAGATGCGAAGCGAAATTGTTTGGTCCGAAAATTTACGAGCTTGTGCAGAACTTTGAGGCAATCATGTCAGTGGTTGTCACACAGTGATTCGAATTCGTTTGCCCCCTGATCTTCACTGACGAACGATAACTTTTTCGAAAAGTTTACAAGAGCCCTAATCTCGGCCCGAACGACTCGAATTTCTTCGTGCCTGCCGCCGACTAGATCGACTCGAAGAATTAAACACGCTCGTAAAATTTTGGGTAAATCGAAAGAGGTGGTACTTTTATGACTAGGACCGAAGCCTTAGGTCGAACAAAATCGTAAGATTCGAAGAGAAATTGTTTGGCCTAAGAATTTACGCGCTTGTGCAGAACTTCAGGGAAATCAAGTCGGCGGGTGCCACGAATTGATTCGAGTTCGTTTGGTCCCCAATCTTCATTGGCGAACGATAACTTTTTCTGAAAGGCTACAAGAGCCTCGATCTCGGGTTAATCACTTGAATTTCTTCGTGCCACCCGGGGACATGATCAACTCGAAGCACTTAACACGGTAGTAAAATTTTTTGCAAATTGGACGATGTTGTACTTTCACAACTAAGACCAAAGCACTAGTTCGAAAAAAATGGTCAAATGCAAAGCGAAAATCTTTGGCCCAAAAAATTACGAGCTTGTGCAGAACTTTGAGGCAATCATGTCGGCGGGTGCCATGAAGTAATTCAATTTCGTTTGCCCCCCGATCTTCACTGACGAACGATAACTTTTTCTAAAAGTTTACAAGAGCCCCGATACCTGCCGGAATGACTCGAATTTCTTTGTGCCACCCGTCGACATGATCGCCTCGAAGCACTGAACACGCTCGAAAAATTTTGGGCAAATCGGACGAGGTTGTACTTTCACAACTAGGACCGAAGCCCAAGGCTGAACAAAATGGTTAGATGCGAAGCGAAATTGTTGGGCCCGAAAATTTACGAGCTTGTACAGAACTTCGAGGCAATCTTGTTGGTGGTTGTCACGCGGTGATTCGAGTTCGTTTGCCCTTCGATCTTCACTGACGAACGACAACTTTTTCGAAAAGTTTACATGAGCCCTGATCTCGGCTCGAACGACTCGAATTTCTTCATGCCTGCCGCCAACTACATCGACTCGAAGAATTGAACACGCTCATAAAATTTTGGGCAAATCGGACGAGGTGGTACTTTCATTACTAGGACCGGAGCCCTAGGCTGAACAAAATGGTAAGATTTGAAGCGAAATTGTTTGGCCTGAGAATTTACGAGCTTGTGCAGAACTTCAAGGAAATCATGTCGGCGGGTGCCACGAAGTGATTCGAGTTCGTTTGGCCCCCGATCTTCACTGGCGAACGATAACTTTTTCTGAAAGGTTACAAGAGCCCCGATCTCGGGTTAATAACTCAAATTTCTTCGTGCCACCCGAGGACATGATCGCCTCGAAGCACTTAACACGCTCATAAAATTTTCTGCAAATCGGACGATGTTGTACTTTCACAACTAGGACCAAAGCACTAGTCCAAAAAAAATGGTCAAATGCGAAGCGAAATTGTTTGGCCCAAAAATTTACGAGCTTGTGCAGAACTTCGAGGCAATCTTGTCGGTGGACCACGAAGTGATTCAAGTTCGTTTGCCCCCCACTCTTCACTGATGAATGATAACTTTTTCTGAAAGTTTACAAGAGCCCCGATACCGGCTGGAACGACTCCAATTTCTTCGTGCCACCCGGGGACATGATCGACTCGAAGCATTTAACACGCTCGTAATATTTTTCGCAAATCGGACGATGTTGTACTTTCACAACTAGGATTGAAGCACTAATCCGAAAAAATGGTCAAATGCGAAGCGAAATTGTTTGCCCCAAAAATTTACAAGCTTGTGCAGAACTTCGAGGCAATCATGTCGGCGGGTGCCACGAAGTGATTCAAGTTCATTTGCCCCCCGATCTTCACTGATGAACGATAACTTTTTCTAAAAGTTTACAAGAGCCCCGCTACCGGCCGAAACGACTCGAATTTCTTCGTGCCACCTGCCGACATGGTTGCCTCGAAGCACTGAACATGCTCGAAAAATTTCGGGCAAATCGGACGAGGTTGTACTTTCACAACCAGGACCGAAGCCTGAGGCTAAACAAAATGGTTAGATGCGAAGCGAAATTGTTTGGCCTGAAAAAATACGAGCTTGTGTAGAACTTCGAGGCAATCATGTCGGTGGTTCTCACGCAGTGATTCGAGTTCGTTTGCCCCCCCGATCTTCATTGACGAACGATAACTTTTTCAAAAAGTTTACAAGAGCCCTAATCTCGGCCCGAAGGACTCGAATTTCTTCGTGCCTGCCGCCGAGTAGATCGACTCAAAGAATTGAACATGCTCATAAAATTTCAGGCAAATCGGACGAGGTGGTACTTTCATAACTAAGACCGAAGCCCTAGGCCGAACAAAATGGTAAGATTCGAAGCGAAATTGTTTGGCCTGAGAATTTACGAGCTTGTGCAGAACTTCAAGGAAATCATGTCGGCGGGTGCCACGAAGAGATTCGAGTTCATTTCGCCCCCGATCTTCACGGGCGAATGATAAATTTTTCTGAAATGTTACAAGAGCCCCAATCCCGGGTTAATAACTCAAATTTCTACTTGCCACCCGGGGACATGATCGCCTCGAAGCACTTAACACGCTCGTAAAATTTTGGGCAAATCGGACGAGGTTGTACTTTCACAACTAGGACCGAAGCCCAAGGCTGAACAAAATGGTTAGATGAGAAGCGAAATTGTTTGGCCCAAAAATTTACGAGCTTGTCCAGAACTTCGAGGCAATCATGTCGGTGGTTGTCACGCAGTGATTCGACTTCGTTTCCTCCCTGATCTTCACTAACGAACGAGAACTTTTTCTGAAAGTTTACAAGAGCCCTGATCTTGGCCCGAACGTATCGAATTTCTTCGTGCCTGCCGCCAACATGATTGACTCGAAGAATTGAACACGCTCGTAAAATTTTGGGCAAATCGGACGAGATGGTACTTTCATAACTAGGACCGAAGCCGTAGGTCGAACAAAATGGTAAGATTCGTAGCGAAATTGTTTGGCCTGAGAATTGACGAGCTTGTGCAGAACTTCAAGGAAATCATGTCGGCGGGTGCCACGAAGTGATTCGAGTTCGTTTGGCCCCCGATCTTCACTGGCGAACAATAACTTTTTCTGAAAGGTTACAAGAGCCCAGATCCCAGGTTAATCACTCGAATTTCTTCGTGCCACCCGTGGACATGATCGCCTCGAAGCCCTTAACACGCTCGTAAAATTTTGGGCAAGTCGGACGATGTTGTACTTTCACAACTAGGACCGAAGCACTGCTCCGAAAAAAAAATGCTCCATTGCGAAGCGAAATTGTTTGGCCTGAGAATTGACGAGCTTGTGCAGAACTTCAAGGAAATCATGTCGGCGGGTGCCATGAAGTGATTCGAGTTCATTTGGCCCCCGATCTTCACTGGCGAATGATAACTTTTTCTGAAAGGTTACAAGAGCCCCGGTCCCAGGTTAATCACTCGAATTTCTTCGTGCCACCCGTGGACATGATCACCTCGAAGCACTTAACATGTTCGTAAAATTTTGGGCAAGTCGGACGATGTTGTACTTTCACAACTAGGACCGAAGCACTGGTCCGAAAAGAAAATGGACAAATGCGAAGTGAAATTGTTTGGCTGAAGAATTTACGAGCTTGTGCAGAACTTCAAGGCAATCATGTCGGTGGGTGCCACGAAGTGATTCAAGTTCATTTGCTCCCTGATCTTCATTGACGAACGATAACTTTTTCTGAAAGTTTACAAGAGCTCCGATACCGGCTGGAACGACTCGAATTTTTTCGTGCCACCCACCAATAAGATCGCCTCGAAGCGCTGAACACGCTAAAAAAATTTGGGGCAAATCGGACGAGGTTGTACTTTCACAACTAGGACCGAAGCCTGAGGCTGAACAAAATGGTTAGATGCGAAGCGAAATTGTTTGGCCCGAAAATTTACGAGCTTGTGCAGAACTTCGAGGCAATCATGTCAGCGGTTGCCACGAAGTGATTCGAGTTCGTTTGCAACTCGATTTTCACTGACGAATGATAACTTTTTCTAAAAGTTTACATGGGCCCCGATTCCGGCCGGAACGACTCGAATTTCTTCGTGCCTCCCGCTGACATGTTCGCCTTGAAGCACTGAACACGCTCGTAAAATTTTAGGCAAATCGAACAAGGTTGTACTTTCACAACTAGGACCGAAGCCCTAAGCTGAACAAAATGGAAAGATGCGAAGCGAAATTGTTTGGCCTGAAAATTTACGAGCATGTACAGAACTTCGAGGCAATGATGTCGGCGGGAGCCACGAAGTGCTTCAAGTTCGTTTGCCCCCCGATCTTCACTGACGAACTATAACTTTTTCTGAAAGTAACAAGAGCCCCAATACTGGCCGGAACGACTCGAATTTCTTCGTGCCACACGTGACATGATCGCCTCGAAGCACTTAATACGCTCGTAAAATTTTGGGCAAATCGGACAAGGTGGTACTTTCACAACTAGGACCAAAGCCCGAGGCTGAACAAAATGGTTAGATGCGAAGCGAAATTGATTGACCCGAAAATTTACGAGCTTGTGCAGAACTTCGAGGCAATCAGGTTGGTGGTTGCCACGAAGTGATTCGAGTTCATTTGCCCCCCGATCTTCACTGCGAACGATAACTTTTTCTAAAAGTTTACATGAGCCCCGATCCCGGCCGGAACGACTCGAATTTCTTCGTGCCTCACGCTGACATGTTCACCTCGAAGCACTAAACAGGCTCGTAAAATTTTGGGCAAATCAAATGAGGTTGTACTTTCACAACTAGGACCGAAGCCCTAGGCCGAGCAAAATGGAAAGATGCGAAGCGAAATTGTTTGGCCCAGAAATTTACGAGCTTGTGCAGAACTTCGTGGCAATCATGTTGGTGGTTGCCACGAAGTGATTCGAGTTCATTTGCCCCCTGATCTTCACTGACGAACGATAACTTTTTCTAAAAGTTTACAAGAGCCCCGATCCCGGCAGGAACGTCTCGAATTTCTTCGTGCCTGCCGCCGATATGATCGCCTCGAAGCATTGAACACGCTTGTCAAATTTCGGGCAAATCGGACGAGGTGGTACTTTCACAACTAGGGCCAAAGCCCTAGGCGGAACAAAATGGTAAGATTCAAAGCGAAATTGTTTGGCCTGAAAATTTACGAGCTTGTGCAAATCTTCAAGGAAATCATGTCGGCGGGTGCCATGAAGTAATTCGAGTTCGTTTGCCCCCCGATCTTCACTGGCGAACGATAACTTTTTTTGGAAGGTAACAAGAGCCCCGATCCCGGGTTAATCGCTCGAATTTCTTCGTGCCACCCTCCGACATGATCACCTCGAAGTACTTAACACGCTCGTAAAATGTTGGGCAAATCGGACGATTTTGTACTTTAACAACTAGGACCGAAGCACTAGTCCTTACGAAATGGTCAAATGCGAAGCGAAATTGATTGACCCGAAAATTTACGAGCTTGTGCAGAACTTCGAGGCAATCAGGTTGGTGGTTGCCACGAAGTGATTCGAGTTCATTTGCCCCCCGATCTTCACTGACGAACGATAACTTTTTCTAAAAGTTTACATGAGCCCCGATCCCGGCCGGAACGACTCGAATTTCTTCGTGCCTCACGCTGACATGTTCGCCTCGAAGCACTAAACAGGCTCGTAAAATTTTGGGCAAATCAAATGAGGTTGTACTTTCACAACTAGGACCGAAGCCCTAGGCCGAGCAAAATGGAAAGATGCGAAGCGAAATTGTTTGGCCCAGAAATTTACGAGCTAGTGCAGAACTTCGTGGCAATCATGTTGGTGGTTGCCACGAAGTGATTCGAGTTCATTTGCCCCCTGATCTTCACTGACGAACGATAACTTTTTCTAAAAGTTTACAAGAGCCCCGATCCCGGCAGGAACGTCTCGAATTTCTTCGTGCCTTCCGCCGATATGATCGCCTCGAAGCATTGAACACGCTCGTCAAATTTCGGGCAAATCGGACGAGGTGGTACTTTCACAACTAGGGCCGAAGCCCTAGGCGGAACAAAATGGTAAGATTCAAAGCGAAATTGTTTGGCCTGAAAATTTACGAGCTTGTGCAAATCTTCAAGGAAATCATATCGGCGGTTGCCATGAAGTGATTCGAGTTCGTTTGCCCCCCAATCTTCACTGACGAACGATGACATTTTCTAAAAGTTTACAAGAGGCCCAATCACAGCCGGAACGACTCGAATTTCTTCGTGCCTCCCGCCGACATGATCACCTCGAAGCACTGAACACGCTTGTAAAATTTCGGGCAAATCGGACGAGGTTATACTTTCACAACTAGGACCGAAGCCCTAGGCCGAACAAAATGGTCAAATGCGAAGCGAAATTGTTTGGCCCAAAAATTTGCGTGCTTGTGCAGAACTTCGAGGCAATCATATCGGCGGTTGCCACGAAGTGATTTGAGTTCGTTTGCAACTCGATTTTCACTGACGAACGATAATTTTTTCTAAAAGTTTACATGAGCTCCGATCCCGGCCAAAACGACTCGAATTTCTACTTGCCTTCCGCCGACATGATCAGCTCGAAGCACTGAAGATGCTTGTAAAATTTTGGGCAAATCGGACGAGGTTGTACTTTCACAACTGGGACCGAAGCCCTAGGCCCAAAAAAATGGTCAGATGCGAACTGAAATTGTTTATCCCGAAAATTTGCGAGCTTGTGCAGAACTTCGAGGCAATCATATCGGTGGTTGCCACGAAGTGATTCGAGTTCGTTTGCAACTCGATTTTCACTGACGAACGATAACTTTTTCTAAAAGTTTACATGAGCTCTGATCCCGGCCGGACCGACTCGAATTTCACCGTGCCACCCGCTGACATGATCGCCTCGGAGCACTGAACAAGCTCGTAAAATTTCGTTCAAATCGAACATGGTTGTACTTTCACAACTAGTACCGAAGGCCTAAGCCTAACAAAATGGTCAGATATGACGCGAAATTGTTTGGCCCGAAAATTTACGAGCTTGTACAGAACTTCAAGGCAATCATGGCGGCGGGTGCCACGAAGTGATTAGAGTTCGTTTGCCCCCCGATCTTTACTAACGAACGATAACTTTTTCTAAAAGTTTACAAGAGCCCCGTTCACGGCCGGACCGACACGAATTTCTTCGTGCCACCCGCCGACATGATCGTCCCGATGCACTGAACACGCTCGTAAAATTTTGGGCAAATCGGATGAGGTTGTACTTTCCCAACTATGACCGAAGCCCGAGGCCGAACAAAATGGTCAGATGCGAAGTGAAATTGTTTGGCCCGAAAATTTACGAGCATGTGCAGAACTTCGAGGAAATAATGTCGGCGGTTGCCACGAAGCTATTCGAGTTCGTTTGCCCCCCGATCTTCACTGATGAACGATAACTTTTTTTGGAAGGTAACAAGAGCCTCGATCCCGGGTTAATCGATCGAATTTCTTCGTGCCACCCTCCGACATGATCACCTCGAAGTACTTAACACGCTCGTAAAATGTTGGGCAAATCGGACGATTTTGTACTTTAACAACTAGGACCGAAGCACTAGTCCTTACGAAATAGTCAAATGCGAAGCGAAATTGATAGACCCGAAAATTTACGAGCTGGTGCAGAACTTCGAGGCAATCAGGTTGGTGGTTGCCACGAAGTGATTCGAGTTCATTTGCCCCCCGATCTTCACTGACGAACGATAACTTTTTCTAAAAGTTTACATGAGCCCCGATCCCGGCCGGAACGACTCGAATTTCTTCGTGCCTCACGCTGACATGTTCGCCTCGAAGCACTAAACAGGCTCGTAAAATTTTGGGCAAATCAAATGAGGTTGTACTTTCACAACTAGGACCGAAGCCCTAGGCCGAGCAAAATGGAAAGATGCGAAGCGAAATTGTTTGGCCCAGAAATTTACGAGCTAGTGCAGAACTTCGTGGCAATCATGTTGGTGGTTGCCACGAAGTGATTCGAGTTCATTTGCCCCCTGATCTTCACTGACGAACGATAACTTTTTCTAAAAGTTTACAAGAGCCCCGATCCCGGCAGGAACGTCTCGAATTTCTTCGTGCCTGCCGCCGATATGATCGCCTCGAAGCATTGAACACGCTCGTCAAAGTTCGGGCAAATCGGACGAGGTGGTACTTTCACAACTAGGGCCGAAGCCCTAGGCGGAACAAAATGGTAAGATTCAAAGCGAAATTGTTTGGCCTGAAAATTTACGAGCTTGTGCAAATCTTCAAGGAAATCATGTCGGCGGGTGCCACGAAGTAATTCGAGTTCGTTTGCCCCCCGATCTTCACTGGCGAACGATAACTTTTTTTGAAAGGTAACAAGAGCCCCGATCCCGGGTTAATCGCTCGAATTTCTTCGTGCCACCCTCCGACATGATCACCTCGTAGTACTTAACACGCTCGTAAAATGTTGGGCAAATCGGACGATGTTGTACTTCAACAACTAGGACCGAAGCATTAGTCCTTATGAAATGGTCAAATGTGAAGCGAAATTGTTTGTCCCGAAACTTTATGAGTTTGTGCAGAACTTCGAGGCAATCATGCCGGCGGTTGCCACGAAGTGATTCGAGTTCGTTTGCAACTCGATTTTCACTGACGAACGATAGCTTTTTCTAAAAGTTTACAATGGCCCGGATCCCGGCTGGAACAACTCAAATTTCTTTGTGCCACCTGCTGACATGATTGCCTCGAAGCACTCAACGTGTCGTAACATTTTGGGAAAATCGAACGAGTTTGTACTTTCTAAACTAAGACCGACGCCCTAGGCCGAACGAAATGGTCAAATACAAAGCAAAATTTTTGGGTCCAAAAATTTACGAGCTTGTGCAGAACTTCGAGGCAATCATGTCAGCGGGTGCCACGAAGTGATTCGATTTCGTTTTCCCCCCGATTTTCATTGACGAACGATAACTTTTTCTAGAAGTTTACAAGTGGCCCGATACCGGCCAGAACGACTTGAATTTCTTCGTGCCACCCGCCGACATGATCGCCTTGAAGCATTGAACACGCTAAAAAAATTTCAGGCAAATTGGACGAGGTTGTACTTTCACAACTAGGACCGAAGCCCGAGGCTGAACAAAATGGTCAGATGTGAAGCGAAATTGTTTGGCCTAAAAATTTACGAGCTTGAGCAGAACTTCGAGGCAATCATGTCAGCGGTTAGTACGAAGTGATTTGAGTTCGTTTGCCCCTCGATCTTCACTGACGAACAATAACCTTTTCTAAAAGTTTACAAGAGCCTCGATTCCGACCGAAACGACTCGAATTTCTTCATGCCTGCCGCCGACATGATCGCCTCGAAGCATTAAACACATTCGTAAAATTTCAGGCAAATCGTACGAGGTGCTACTATCACAACTAGGACCGATCCCTAGGCCGAACAAAATGGTAAGATTCGAAGCGAAATTGTTTGGCCTGAAAATTTACTAGTTTGTGCAGAACTTCGAGGCAATCATGTCGGCGGGTGCCACAAAGTGATTCGAGTTTGTTTGCCCCCCGATCTTCACTGACGAACATTAACTTTTATTGAAAGTTTACAAGCGCCCCGATCCCGGCCGTAATGACTCGAATTTCTTCGTGTATCCAGCCGACATGATCACCTCGAAGCACTAAACATGCTCAAAAAATTTCGGGCAAATCAGACAAGGTTGGACTTTCATATCTAGGACCGAGGCCCGAGGCTGAACAAAATGGTCAGATGTGAAGCGAAATAGTTTGGCCCGAAAATTTACGAGCTTGTGCAGAACTTCGAGACAATCATGTCGGTGGTTGCCACGAAGTGATTCGAGTTTGTTTGCCCCCCGATCTTCATTGACGAACGATAACTTTTTCTAAAAGTTTACAAGAGCCTCGATTCCAGCCGGCACGACTCGAATTTCTTCAAGCCTGCCGTCGACATGATCGCCTCGAAGCATTGAACACGCTCATAAAATTTCGGGCAAATCGGACGAGGTGCTACTTTCACAACAAGGACCGAAGCCCTAGGCCGGACAAAATGGTAAGATTCGAAGCGAAATTGTTTGGCTTGAAAATTTACGAACTTGTACAGAACTTCGTGGCAATCATGTTGGCAGGTGCAACAAAGTGATTCAAGTTCGTTTGCCCCCCGATCTTCACTGACGAACGTTATTTTTTCTGAAAGATTACAAGAGCCCCGATCCTGGCCGTAACGACTCGAATTTCTTCGTGTATCCAGCCGACATGATCACCTCGAAGCACTGAACATGCTCGTAAAATTTTGGGCAAATCGGACGAGGTTGTACTTTCACAACTAGGACCGAAGCCCGAGGATGAACAAAATGGTCAGATGCGAATTGAAATTGTTTGGCCCGAAAATTTACGAGCTTGTGCAGAACTTCGAGGAAATCATGTCGGTGGTTGCCACGAAGTGATTCGAGTTCGTTTGCCCCCCGATCTTCACTGATGAACGATAACTTTTTCTAAAAGTTTACAAGGGCCCCGATCCCAGCTGGCATGACTCGAATTTCTTCGGGCCTGCCGCCGACATGATCGCCTCGAAGCATTGAACACGCTCGTAAAATTTCAGGCAAATTGGACGACGTGGTACTTTCACAACTAGGATCGAAGACCTAGGCCGAACAAAATGGTAAGATTCGAAGCGAAATTGTTTGGCCTGAAAATTTCTTCGTGCCTGCCGCCGACATGATTGCCTCGAAGAACTTAACACGCTCGTAAACTTTCAAAAAAACCCGATGATGTTGTACTTTCACCACTAGGGCCGAAGCCCTAGGCCAAACAAAATGGTCAGATGCGAAACAAAATTGTTTTGCGCGAAAATTTACGGGCTTGTGCAGAACTTTGAGGAAATCTTGTCGGCGGGTGCCTCGAAGTGATTCGAGCTTGTTTGCCCTCCGATCTTCATTGACAAACGATAACTTTTTCTGAAAGTTTACGACAGCCCCAATCCCCCTGGAACGACTCGAATTTATTCGTGGCACCCGTCGACATGATTGCCTCGAAGAACTGAACACGCTCGTAAAATTTCAGAAAAACCCGATGAAGTTGTGCTTTCACTACAAGGATCGAAGCCCTAGGCCGAACAAAATGGTCAGATGCGAAGCGAAATTATTTGGCCCAAAAATTTACGAGATTGTGCAGAACTTTGAGGCAATCATGTCGGTGGGTGCCACGAAGTGAATCTAGTTCGTTTGCCCCCCGATCTTCACTGACGAACGATAACTTTTTCTAAAAGTTTACAACAGCCCCGATCTGGGGTTAATCACTCGGATTTCTTCGTGCCACCCGCCGACATGATCGCCTCGAAAAACTAAACTCGCTCATAAAATTTTTGGCAAATCGGACGAGGTTGTACTTGTACAACTTGGACCGAAGCCCAAGGCTGAACAAAACGGTCAAATGCGAAGCAAAATTGTTTGGCCCAAAAATTTACGAACTTGTGCAAAACTTCGAGGCAATCATGTCGGCGGTTGCCACGAAGTGATTCGAGTTCGTTTGGCCCCCGATCTTCACTGATGAATGATAACTTTTTGTAAAAGTTTACAAGATCCCCGATCCCAGCCGGCTCGACTCAAATTTCTTCGTGCCTGCCGCCGACATGATCGCCTCGAAGCATTGAACTTGCTCGTAAAATTTCGGGCAAATCGGACGAGTTGCTACTTTCACAACTAGGACCAAAGCCCTAGGCCGAACAAAATGGTAAGATTCGAAGTGAAATTGTTTGGCCTAAAAATTTACGAGCTTGTGCAGAACTTCGTGGCAGTCATGTCGCCGGGTGCAACAAAGTGATTCAAGTTCATTTGCCCCCCGATCTTCACTGACGAACGTTAACTTTTTCAGAAAGATTACAAGAGCCCAGATCCCGGCCGTAACGACTCGAATTTCTTCATGTATCCAGCCGACATGATCACCTCGAAGCACTGAAGATGCTCGTAAAATTTTGTGCAAATCGGACGAGGTTGTACTTTTACAACTAGGACCAAAACCCGAGGCTGAACAAAATGGTCAGATGCGAAGTAAAATATTTTGGCCCGAAAATTTACGAGCTTGTGCAAAACTTCGAGGCAATCGTGTCAGTGGTTGGCACGATGTGATTCGAGTTCGTTTGCCCCCTGATCTTCACTGACGAATGATAACTTTTTCTAAAAGTTTACAAGAGCCCTAATCCCAGCCGGAACGACTCGAATTTCTTCGTGCCTACCACCGACATGATCGCCTGAAAGCATTGAACACGCTCGTAAAATTTCAGGCAAATCGGACGAGGTGGTACTTTCACAACAAGGACCGAGACCTGGGCCGAACAAAATGGTAAGATTCGAAGCGAAATTGTTTGCCCTGAAAATTTCTGCGTGCCTACCGCCGACATGATTGCCTCGAAGAAGTTAACACGCTCGTAAAATTTCGGAAAAACCCGATGATGTTGTACTTTCACCACTTGGACCGAACAAAATGGTTAGATGCAAAGCGAAATTGTTTTGCGCGAAAATTTATGGACTTGTGCAGAACTTCGAGGCAATCAAGGCAGCGGTTGCCACGAAGTGATTCGAGTTCGTTTGCCCCCCCCCCCCTCCATCTTCACTAACGAACGATAACTTTTTTAAAAAACTTACAAGTGCCCCGATCCCGGCCGGAATGACATGAATTCCTTCGTGCCACCCGCCGACATGATCGCCTCGAAACACTGAACACGCTCGTAAAATTTTGGGCAAATCGGACGAGGTTGTACTTTTACAAGTAGATCCGAAGCCCTAGGCCGAACAAAATGGTCAAATGCGAAGCGAAATTGTTTGGCCTAAAAATTTACGAGCTTGTGCAGAACTTAGAGGGAATCATGTCGGCAGTTGCCACGAAGTGATTCGAGTTCGTTTGAACCCTAGATCTTCACATGACGAACGATAAATTTTTTTAAAAGTTTACAAGAGCCCCGATTCCGGCCGGAACGACTCGAATTTTTTTCGTGCCACCCGCGGACATGATCGTTTCGAAGCACTGAACACACGTAAAATTTTGGACCGAAGCCCTAGGCAAAACAAAATAGTTTGATGCGAGGTGAAATTGTTTGGCCCGAAAATTTACGAGCTTGTGCAGAACTTTGAGGCAATCATGTTGGAGGGTGCCACGAAGTTATTAGAGTTTATTTGCCCCCCCCCCCCTTAACTAACGAACGATAACTTCTTCTGAATGTTTACGAGAGCCTCGATCCCGCTGGAACGACTCGAATTTATTCGTGGCACCCGTCGACATGATTGCCTCGAAAACTTAACACACTCGTAAAGTTTCAGAAAAACCGGAGGATGTTGTACTCTCACTACTAGGACTGAAGCCCTAGGCCGAACAAAATGGTCAAATGCGAAGGAAAATTGTTTGGACCGAAAATTTTCCGGCTTGTGCAGAACTTTGAGGCAATCATGTCGGTGGGTGCCACGAAGTGATTCAAGTTCGTTTGCCCCCCGATCTTCACTAACGAACGATAACTTTTTCTAAAAGTTTACAAGTGCCCCGATCCCGGCCGGAACGACTCGAATTTTTTCGTGCCACCGGCGGACATGATTGCTTCAAAGCACTGAAGACACTCGTAAAATTTTGGGCAAATCGGACGAGATTGTACTTTCACAACTTGGACCGAAGCCCTAGGCCGAACAAAATGGTCAGATACGAAGCGAAATTGTTTGGCCCAAAAATTTACGAGCTTGTGCGGATCTTTGAGGAAATCATGTCGGCGGGGGCCACGAAGTGATCAGAGTTTGTTTGCCCCATCTTCACTAACGAACGATAACTTTTTCCTAAGGTTTACGATAGCCCCGATCCAAGCTGGAACGACTCGAATTTCTTCGTGCCACCCGTCGACATGATTGCCTCGAAGAACTGCACACGCTCGTAAAATTTCAGAAAAACCCGATGATGTTGTACTTTCAGAACAAGGACCGAAGCCCTAGGCCGAACAAAATGGTTAGATGCGAAGTATAATTGTTTGGCCCAAAAATTTACGGGCTTGTGCAGAACTTTGAGGCAATCATGTGGGTGGGTGCCCCAAAGTGATTCGAGTTCATTTGCCCCCCGATCTTCACTAACGAATTTTAACTTTTTCTGAAAGTTTACAAGAGCCCCAATCCCGGGTTAACCACTTGAATTTCTTTGTGCCACCCGCCGACATGATCGCCTCGAAGCACTGAACACGCTCATAAAATTTTGGGCAAATCGGACGGGGTTGTACTTGTACAACTAGGACCGAAGCCCTAGGCCGAACCAAATGGTCAAATGCGAAGCGAAATTGTTTGGCCCAAAAATTTACGAGCTTGTGCAGAACTTCGAGGCAATCAAGGCAGCGGTTGCCACGAAGTGATTTGAGTTCGTTTGCCCCCCCCTCCCCTCCATCTTCACTAACGAACGTTAACTTTTCTAAAAAATTTACAACTGCCCCCGATCCCGACCGGAACGACACGAATTTCTTCGTGCCACCAGCCGACATGATAGCCTCGAAACATTGAACATGCTCGAAAGATTTCGGGCAAATCGGACGAGGTTGTACTTTTACAAGTAGATCTGAAGCCCTAGGCCGAACAAAATGGTCAAATGCGAAGCGAAATTGTTTGGCCTAAAAATTTACGAGCTTGTGCAGAACTTAGAGGCAATCATGTCGGCAGTTGCCACGAAGTGATTCGAGTTCGTTTGAACCCTAGATCTTCACTGACGAATGATAACTTCTTCTGAATGTTTACGAGAGCCCCGATCCCGCTGGAATGACTCGAATTTATTCGTGGCACACGTCGACGTGATTGCCTTGAAAACTTAACACGCTCATAAAATTTCAGAAAAACCGGAGGATGTTGTACTTTCTCTACTAGGACTGAAGCCCTAGGCCGAACAAAATGGTCAAATGCGAAGTAAAATTGTTTGGACCAAAAATTTTCGGGCTTGTGCAGAACTTTGAGAAAATCATGTCGGCGGGTGCCACGAAGTGATTCGAGTTCGTTTGCCCCCCGATCTTCACTGACGAACGATAACTTTTTCTGAAAGTTTACAAGAGCCCCGATCCCGGCCGGAACGACTCGAATTTTTTTCGTGCCACCCGCAGACAAGATCGCTTCGAAGCACTGAACACACTCATAAAATTTTAGGCAAATCGGACGAGGTTGTACTTTCACAACTTGGACCGAAGCCCTAGGCAGAACAAAATAGTCAGATTCGAAGCGAAATTGTTTGGCTCGAAAATTTATGAGCTTGTGCAGAACTTTGAGGCAATCATGTCGGCGGGGGCCACGAAGTGATCAGAGTTCGTTTGCCCCATCTTCACTAACGAACGATAACTTTTTCTTAAAGTTTACGATAGCCCCGATCCAAGCTGGAACGACTCAAATTTCTTCGTGCCACCCGTTGACATGATTGCCTCGAAGAACTGCACACGCTCGTAAAATTTCAGAAAAACCCGATGATGTTGAACTTTCAAAACAAGGACCGAAGCCCTAGGCCGAACAAAATGGTTAGATGCGAAAAGAAATTGGTTGGCCCAAAAATTTAAGGGCTTGTGCAGAACTTTGAGGCAATCATGTGGGTGGGTGCCCCGAAGTGATTCGAGTTCATTTTCCCTCCGATCTTCACTGCCGAATTATAACTTTTTCTGAAAGTTTACAAGAGCCCCGATCCCGGCCGGAACGACTCAAATTTGTTCGTCCCACCCGCGGACATGATCGCTTCAAAGCACTGAACACGCTCGTAAAATTTCGGGCAAATCGGACAAGGTTGTACTTTCACAACTAGGACCGAAGCCCTAGGCCGAACAAAATGGTCAAATGCGAAGCGAAAATGTTTGGCTCAAAAATTTACGAGCATGTGTAGAACTTCGAGGCAATTAAGGTACCGGTTGCCACAAAGTGATTCGAGTTCGTTTGCCCCCCCTCCCCCCCATCTTCACTAACAAACGATAGCTTTTTCAAAAAATTTACAAGTGCCCCGATCCCGGCCGGAACGACACGAATTTCTTCGTGCCACCCGCCGACATGATCGCTTCAAAACATTGAACACGCTCGTAAAATTTTAGGCAAATCGGACGAGGTTGTACTTTTACAGCTAGAACCAAAGCCCTAGGCTGAACAAAATGGTCAAATGCGAAGCGAAATTGTTTGGCATGAAAATTTCTGAGCTTGTGCAGAACTTAGAGGCAATCATGTCGGCGGTTGCCACAAAGTGATTTGAGTTCGTTTGCCCCCCGATCTTCACTGACGAACGATAACTTTTTCTGAAAGTTTACAAGAGCCTCGATCCTGGCCAGAACAAGTCGATTTTCTTCGTGCCACCCGCCGACATGATTGCCATGAAGCACTGAACACGCTTGTAAAATTTCGGGCAAATCGGACGAGGTTATACTTTTACAACTTGGACCGAAGCCTTAGGCTGAAGAAAATGGTCAAATGCGAATCGAAATTGTTTGGCAGAAAAATTTGCGAGCTTGTGCAGAACTTCGAGGCATTCATGTCGGCGGTTGCCACAAAGTGATTCGAGTTCATTTGGCCCCAGATCTTCTCTGACAAACGATAACTTTTTAAGAAAGTTTACAAGAGCCCCGATCTAGGCCAGAACGACTCGAATTTCTTCGTGCAACCCGCCGACATGATTGCTGCACTGAACACGCTTGTAAAATTTCAGGCAAATCGGATGAGGTTGTACTTTCACAACTAGGGTCGAAGCCCTAGGCCGAACAAAATGGTCAGATGCGAAGCAAAATTGTTTGGCCCAAAAATTTATGGGCTTGTGCAAAACTTCGAGGCAATCATGTAGGGGGTTCCACGAAGTGATTCGAGTTCTTTTGCCCCCCGATCTTCACTGACGAAAGATAACTTTTTCTCAAAGTTTACAAGAGCCCCTGATGTGGTATTTTTGTGTCCAAAAATATAAATAATAAAAATTACCACTCGCAATAGTACGAATCCTGTAGGATAGGGCTATATTGAGGGTGTCGAACCTCAAGGACTGCAGGGGTTTAATTATCAAAATTAAAAGATCAAAGTTAACTTAATTAAAAGAGAGTGATTTGTTTGTGTAAATTTAAAGTGCATAAAATAAACGGAAAATAAAGGAAGTAAGTATATAAGAGAGAGAGTAGGGTATTGATTTCGCCACGATCCGAACACCAATGGTTAACCATATTTAATTCTAGCAATTATTTATATGCATGTTATAAATTAAGCAAGGAAACATATGAAAATAAATTCATGCAATCAACGGAATAGCATAACCCATCTTTGGTTGACACGAATCGTCTACCTAAATTATACTAAACTAGGGTGTAGTACGATCCGTCTTTCCTAGGTATGGTCTATCTAACCCTATTGATTACATGCCAATTAAGAACCATTGTATAACCATCATTCTTATAATCACAGAAAATAAGAATGATTTGAGCTCAATAATATTAAAATAATTTCTATGACAAGATAATAATTTTACTAATATTGAATTGGAATTAAAGAACAATTGCATTTAATATGAAGAGCAGAAATCAATTGTAACAATCCTCATAGTTATACAATCAACATGCATAAATAGAAAAACTAGAAATTAAATACAATCAAACCATAGTGCTTGGAAAGGGCTACATCAATACCCCACAATTGGGTTTAGCTGCTCATGATCTTCTAGGCTCCACAGACAATTTACTGAAATTTTTGCTCTAAGAGACGGTGTGTGTTTACAATGTTTAGAGCCCTATTTATAGGGATTTGGAAAACCCTAAAACCCTAGAAATCCTCAGAAAATCGGAAGTCAGTCTCCCAGTCCAATTGGGAGACTGAAATCCAAGCCCAAGCTAGAAAAGGATTCTTGCCGTGCACTGTACGCCCGTGTGCGCTTGAGCCGAGATTATATACGCTCGAGCGTAGTGCGCTCGAGCCTAGCTGATATGTGCGCGAGCGCAGGCATGCGCTCGATCCTTGGCCGCAGATGCTCGAGCGCAGGTGCGCTCGATCCCAGGGGTGCTGCAATCGATCCTAGATCCAGAATGCTCCAATTGTTGTCTTTTAAGCCCAATTTTCAATGGTTTGTCAAATGAGACCTGAAACATAAAAACAACACAAAATTAAACAAATAACAATGCTAAGGAATTAACATATGTAAATTAAGGGGCTTGAATGTGCAACATTCGGCGCTTATCACACCCCCCAACTTACATATTGCTAGTCCCTTAGCAATACAAAACAGAAAATAGACTGAAAACAAAAAGATAAATCCAGCTTTCGTGGGATGTACGGTTGCATTTAGCATATGCAACAAGCCTTTTAAACCCCTAGGAATTCCCTAGAGGACGAGTGAAGTCTCGTGAGAGTTTTCCAAGAATGATACCCACAAACATTTTCTAACCATGTAATTCCTAAGAATGCAATCTCATGACCATCATGGTTCTCAGTCATTAACAGGCTTAATAAAACAAACACCATCTTCACAATTTCAGGAAATTACAACTTAGCTTCAATCATGGCAATTATGAGATATTACAAAATTCAATTAGTGTATGTGAACTCAACACATAGTCATGGGATTTCAAAACTATCTCAATCATGCATGGATCAACACTCAAAATTCATTAGACTCCCCATCGGATAAAACAACCAAGGCAACAATTTCCTCTTTTTTTCTTTTTTTTTTTTTTTTTCTAAGCTCACTTAGCTCCCTTAAGCTTTCTGATTGACCCATTTATCGAGTGTTAGGCCAATGACTCCCAAACCAGATGGTTTTAGGGCATTAGGTGTAAAGACACCCCTAAGGACTTACTCACTCGGGTCAAAAAGGCTACACCCCTAAGGACGCGAACACTCACTGCTTTATGAGGCAAGAGGTCCGGTTACTTGGTGGAAAGTTTAAAATGATTTTTTTTTTTTTTTGAATTGAAATTATGCCAAGGTCATTTTCCCAATAAGTTACCCAATTTATTCCAAATATTGAAACCAGACATTATTGATTCTAGATTTTATGCTCCACAGACTACATACTGGTGTGCATGTGAAAATCAAATTGAAACAAGTAATATTTCATGCTGCCAATGAAAGTAACACAATTTTAATTCCTTAAGCAAGTGATCATGTGCTTGTCATATTAAGCCCGTCAATGAATTTCAAATCACAACAGGAAAATCAATTGCACGCTCAGAACTAACATGTAGGCTCACACCCCCCAACTTAAAATGCACAATGTCCTTAGTGTGTGGAAAACAACAATAAAATAGTGCAAGGGATAAAGGCACCTAACCTGTCACTGTGGCGCAGAAGAAGATGCCCCTGGGGCAGGTGGCAACCGTGCTAAGATGTCACGCAACAGTTCTTGCTGAGCTTCAAACCATTCATCTGCCCGGCTCCTGTCCTCCGCCCTCTGGGTAGCAAGCTCAGATTGGAGCTCTTGCAGTTCTTTCTAGAGCGACTCATACTGTGACATGGTGATAGTAACGGTCGGTGCCGCTCCTGCTCTATCGACCGGCTCATCTGCATGTGGCTCATTGTATACAGGCCCATCAGCTTCCCTAACGACCTCAGTTGCTGCAGGCTCCCGATGTCATCTCGGCATGTGGGAATAACTCTGGTTCCACTGGATCAGGCCAAACTGAGGGTGTGCAGAGATCGGCCCATCAGCTGGTGTACCCTCAATGCTGCAGGTTTGAAGGATATGGGTGAGGAGAAAAGGGAATGGAAGCCCCCATGAAGACGAGCCCTGGGTGCGCCTCACAATCGCCCCGTCCCAAAACTTGTGCATCTGATCCCAAATGAGCTGGGGGATGTGTTGTGCAAATTTATTTAACTCGCAAGTGTACGAATCAATTGTAGTTTAATGGATTGCAAGTGCGAGGTCGATCCCACAGAGAATTGTATTTTTGAAAGAGCAATTTATATCTAAACTAATTAAATCCTAATCTAGTTCCAAAAGGGTTTTTGATTTTTGAGTTTTGAAAATTAAAGGATAAACATAAACTAAATAAAATAAGTAAATCTAAGGATAAAGGTACTAAGGTTTGGGAATTCACACTCACTAAATCATAACAACATACTTTATGTTCATCAATATGAATCCGAAGTTCTCACAAATTAAATCATAGGTATGTTTTACTATGCTTCAAAGAATTAATCAAAACCATCCCATGTATCCATTCATTGACCAAATCACAAAAGGAATCCAAATTCAATTGAAACACCAGATGTATCCGTAGAACAAATCACAAGGGATATCCAATTTTTATGAGTTAAAATCCAAGCAATCAATCATATGAAATTATCTCAAATCATCAAATGTATCCTTGAATCACAAGAGATATCCAAGAATCACTCCATACAATTGATTAGAAGTAAAACAATTGAAATATAAAACCCAATAAAATCAGAATAATAAAAACTTACATAAAAGTATTGATGTTCTTCATCGGTGAGGCTTCATCCCCAACCTTAGTTGGGAATTTAGCTCCACATAAAAATAAAATCTAAACCTAAACCTAAACCTAAAGAAAAACTAAACAAAAGAATTTTGCTCTCTGGGATTGTGTATCTTTTCTTGAATGCAAAGAAGTCTATTTATAGGCTTAGGGAAGTCCTAGAAGCCCAAGTAAACCTAGATAATTCGGAAGTCTGTCTCCCAGTCAAAATAGAAGTCTGAAATCGGACTAGGATTCGTCCAAATTTGTGTCTCTTAATTGCGGGGCGATTTTGACATAGAAACTGTACGAATTACGAAAATCCTATTTCACAACAAATTGTAGTATTTTGAGCTAGCTTTCCAATGCCGTTTGAATCACTTCAATCCGATATTTGAGCGGAGAGTTATGGTCAAAATACTAAGACATATGCAGAATCTGAATTTGAATCCGATCCGAAATCTTATCCAATCTGAACTTTAATCTGATTTAACCTTTTCTTGGATTTGGTTAGACTTAACCACATCATCTAGGTCTTCTCAAAGTATGCTTTCTTCCAAACTTCGCATTTTTCCCTTTAAAGCTGTAGTTTTTCTTCAACGACCTACAAAATACTAAAAACACAAAACTAACACAAAATATTAAATAACGACACAACTAAAGGATTAACTAATGTAAATAAAGGGGTCCAAATATGCAATATTTGGCACTTATCAGGATGGAAATCCAAAAGCCTTTCTGAAAGGCGTAGAGGGCCGCAAGGAAGGGGTCGCGCCTCTGAGTCTTGTGTCCAAAGGGACACAGATTTCGCTGCAAGACGAAGTCCACAAACCATAGGCAGGAGGGTAGCAAGACCTTGCTTGTACAGTTGCGGAGGTCATCGGTGTAATGGCCACGGCAGATGTCATCCACAATAAATTACAGTGTCAGGTCGGGCGGCAGGTCTGAGTACCGAGGGGAATGCAGCAGCAATGTCGTCGGGTGTCAGCTCAATATCCATGCCCGCCACTGATGAGGAGAGGATGCCCAGCCGGGTATAGTCGAATGTGAGATGGGCATAAAATTCCCAGACCAGCCCTTCATAAGCCACGGGGCTGACTGGCTGGAACAGTGCAGTGAGGCTGCGTCGTCTGCATTCTTTGACCGCCCACTTTGTTGCTTGGAGGCTTTGGAAGACGGTGTCAATGGCAAAGGATGTCTCCAAGATGAGCTTTCGTTGCTTCCCACGGCGAGGTAACGGCTGGGATGGGGCCTCTAGGGTGGTATCCCGAGCGAGGGAAGACCGGGAAGTGGAAGCGGGGGCCTGAAGCATGATGCTGCTTGGTTGAGGCAATTCGTGGAACACTTGGTGGGCACTCCAAAATTACAGATGTGTAAAACTCCCTTGAGGTGCTATCAAACCCCCTGCAAAAAGAAAAAGACCAACACAGAGCAGTCTGTGGCCCACGGACTGCTAATTCTACAAAAAAAAAATTGTGCAAAATGGGGACGGTTGGGTGGTTGGGGGAAGGGGAATTGGGAGGGAGAAAAGTGGTCGGAGAAGGAGAAAGGGAAGGGGAAAAGGACTGTGGTGGTGGCTTGTGGTTGTGCGGCGGCTGTAGGGTGGTGTTTGGTGGCGTTCGGTGGTGCTTGGTGGTGGTGTTGGGTGCGCGCAGTGGTGGGGGAGAGAAAGGGGTTATGGGGATGGGGGAGAAAAGAAAGGGGGCGTGACCTAAAAAGGTCACGTGAGACCTCTGAACGAGTGCGCTCGAGTGGCACTACCATGCGCTCGATCGCACTGGCGCAAAGGATGGAAATGGATGGGCGGGGATACGCTCGAGTGCTCCTGAAGGTGAGCTCGAGCGCATTCGTGCAAGTGTGTGCTAAGTGTAGAGCGTCTGCGCTCGATCCCACGCATGGTGGGCTCTAGCACAGGCCTATGTGCTGGGATCGAGCGCATAGTGGGTGCGCTCGAGCCCAGGGTGTCAATGACCTAATCAAAAAAATAGACGGGATCCGTCAAATCGACGGATTCCACGTCTGTACCTGGCTCGAAGTTCTAAATGTAGGGCTTTAACCTCTGACCGTTGACCTTGAACAAAGTGCCATCCTTTGGGTCCCGCAATTCGACGGCGCCATGGGGCGACACCGAGGTGACTATGAAGGGGCCGTCCCATCTGGAACGAAGCTTCCCAGGAAAAAGCTGGAGTTTGGAATTGAAAAGCCATACCTTCTGGTTCGGTACAAATGTCTTAGGTAAGATACGCTTGTCATGAAAAGCCTTAGTCCGCTCCTTATAAAGGTGAGCACTATCATAGGCATCTTGTCGCAGCTCCTCTAATTCTGTCAACTGAAGTTTGCGGTGGTGCCCGGCTGCTTGCATGTCGAAATTGAACTGTTTGATTGCCCAAAGAGCCTTGTGTTCTAATTCCACAGGGAGGTGACACGCCTTGCGATAGACTAGCCTATAGGGAGACATTCCAATGGGAGTTTTGCAAGCTGTGTGGTAGGCCCATAGTGCATCATTGAGGCGCAAGGACCAATCCTTTCGGTCTGGCCTAATGTCTTCTCCAGAATGTGCTTAATCTCCCGGTTAGAATCTTCCACTTGGCCACTTGTTTGAGGATGGTAGGGAGTGGCTACCTTATGTGTGACAGAGTACTTGAGGAGCAAGGCCTTGAAAAACTGGTTGCAAAAGTGTCTACCTCCATCACTGATGATAGCCTGAGGAGTACCAAATTTGGTAAAAATGTTGGCTTTGAGGAACTTCACCACAACCTTGTGATCATTGGTCTTTGTGGCAATGGCTTTTACCCACTTAGAGACGTAATCTACGCCTACCAAAATATACTCATATCCACAAGAGGGTGGGAAGGGTCCCATGAAGTCGATACCCCAGACATCAAAAATTTCGACAATAAGGATGGGGTTCAATGGCATCATGTCCCTCTGAGACATAGCTCCTAGGCGTTGACATCTCTCACAAGCTCGGCAGAATTTATAGGCATCTTTGAACAAGGTGGGCCATGTGAATCCGCATTGTAGAACCTTAGCTACTGTCTTCTTGGTACTGAAATGGCCTCCACAAGCTTGAGAGTGGTAAAATGTGAGAATACTGGAAAATTCACTCTCAGGGACACAACGTCGGATGATCTGATCAGCACAATACTTGAACAACTCTGGATCTTCCCAATAATAGAACCGAACTTGCTTGAAGAAGCGGTCATTATCTTGCTTAGACCAATGAGAAGGAGTACGACCTGTAGCTAGATAATTGACAATGTCGGCATACCATGGCAGATCTCTCGGAGTAATTTCCAATAGTTGCTCATCTGGGAAAGAGTCATGAACAGGAACCGGCTGGGGTGTCTCAAGTAAAATTTCTGACAAATGGTCAGCAACAACATTTTCAGTGCCCTTCTTGTCCCGGATCTCAATATCAAATTCTTGTAGAAGTAGTATCCAGCAGATCAACCGAGGCTTTGTTTCCTTCTTGGCCAGCAAATGTCGCAGAGCAGCATGATCAGAAAAAAATGATAACCTTTGATCCCAAAAGGTATGAGCGGAATTTATCCAGAGCAAAGACCACAGCTAGCAATTCTTTCTCGGTGGTTGTGTAATTGACTTGAGCATCCATTAGAGTCTTGCTAGCATAATAAATGACATGGGGAAGCTTGCCTACCCGTTGTCCCAAAACTGCACCCATAGCATAGTCAGATGCATCACACATGATTTCAAAGGGCAAAGACCAGTCAGAGGTTGCAAGATGGGAGCAGAGGATAATAGAGACCGGAGCTTCTGGAATGCCTCGTGACATGCTTCATCAAAGTGAAAAGGGGCGTCCTTAGCAAGCAAGTTACATAAGGGCCTTGAAATTTTACTGAAGTCTTTAATGAAGCGGCAGTAGAAGCCTGAATGCCCTAGGAAGGAATGGATCTGCTTCACTGAAGTGGGTGGTGGTAGATTTTCAATGAGCTCGACCTTGGCTTGGTCCACCTCAATACCTCTTTTGGACACTATATGGCCCAAAACTATACCTTCCTCCACCATGAAGTGGCTCTTCTCCCAGCTTAAAATCAGATTAGTTTCTTTGCAACGTTGAAGCATAAGTGACAAATTATGGAGACATGTATCAAACGAAGATCCAAAAACAGAAAAATCATCCATAAATACCTCCAAAAATTTCTCCACCATGTCAGAGAAGATAGACATCATACATCGCTGGAATGTGGTAGGTACATTGCATAAGCCGAAGGGCATGCGTCGGTAAGCAAAGGTGCCGAATGGACATGTGAATGTCATCTTCTTTTGGTCTTGGGGATCAACTGCAACCTGATTATACCCGGAACAGCCATCTAAGAAGCAATAGTAGCTTTGGCCAGCAAGACATTCCAAAATTTGATCAATGAATGGGAGCGGGAAGTGATCCTTCCGAATATGGGAATTGAGCTTCCGATAGTCGATGCAGACATGCCATCCCGTGGTTGTGCGCTGTGGAACCAACTCTCCAGCAGAATTCTCCACGACAGTGATGCCGGATTTCTTTGGAACTACTTGAGTGGGGCTCACCCATTTGCTATCTGAAGGGTAGATGATGCCTGCATCAAGTAACTTAACTACCTCTTTCATCACTACCTCCTTCATGTTGGGATTCAACCGGCGCTGTGCCTCACGAGAGGGGTTGATGCCTTTCAAATCTGCCACAGTCCACCCAATGGCCTCCTTGTACTGCTTTAACACTTCGAGTAGACTGTCCTCTTGGTCTTTTTGTAGGTTGGAAGCAATGATAACTGGAAGAGTGTTGTTAGACCCAAGAAATGCATACTTGAGTGTTGCGGGCAGGGGCTTCAACTCAAGCTTCGGTGGGGACAGTAGAGATGGAACAGGAGGAGTGCTCGATGGCACAGGTAGGGGCTCCTTTACGACTCTCCATGGGTGGAAATCTGCACTAGCTGCTGTTTCAAGCAATTCATGGACCTCTTGAATGTACTAGTCGGTGTTGAATTCTTCAAAGTCGAAGTAATTCAGGCAGGCTTCCACTGGATCCTTAGTCAGGAGACTGGGTAGTGAGTCTTCTACATATTCTTCAATGCTGTCCACAAAGAAACACTCATTCTGATCAGGAGCACGCTGAAATGCAGTAAAGATATTCAACCGAACCTTCATATTGCCAAATGAGATCTCCATGACTCCAGTTCGACAGTTGATACAGGCATTCACTGTGGCCAAGAAGGGACGCCCAAGAATGACAGGAACCAGCTTCTCAAGATTGGGCACAAGCTCGGTATCCAGCACTATAAAGTCAACTGGGAAGAAAAATTTATCCACCTGGATGATCACATCTTCTACAATCCCTCTAGGCTTCTTAATTGACCGATCAGCTAGTTGCAGAATTACTGTGGTGGGCTTCAGCTCCCCTAGGCCGAGCTGCTGATACACTGAATATGGTAGTAAATTCACACCAGCTCCCAGATCTAAGAGTGCCTTATCAATCTCTTTTTTTTTGATGATGCATGAAATTGTAGGAGCCCCGGGGTCCTTGAACTTCGGAGGAGTGTTGTGCTTAATCAGGGAACTCACTTGCTCAGTCAGAAGAACTTTCTTGGGGATGTGGTTTCTGGTCTTCCGCTTTTGAGTACACAAGTCTTTAAGGAACTTGGCATAGGCAGGCACTTGTGCAATGGCATCAAGAAGGGGGAGATTGATTTTTACCTGTTTGAACATCTCCATCATTCCTTGTATTTTCTCTCCTTGTTTTCCAAAGTGGGAAGGTGCCTTGAGACGTTCTGGGAAAGGGGCTGGTGGCTCATATGGGATCTCTAGAGTGGATGCTGCTGATGACGAAGCCTCATTGCTCACTTGCTTGCTTTTATCATTCTGTAGATTCTGTGCAACCTCCGTGTGTTCATCCTTCTTCTCCTCCACATGATTGTCAACTATTCTGCCGCTTCTCAAGGTGGTGATGGCTTGAACTTGCTGATGGTATGAAGTGCCCTCATCTACCATGTAGTGCCCCTTAGGGTTTACCACCGGCTAACTTGGAAGCTTTCCTTCGTCCCTTCTGTTGATGGTGTTGGCAAGTTGTCCGACTTGAGCTTCTAGCTTGGCAATGGATTGGGAATGTGAGTTGACTATTTCCTCTTGAGATTTGACTGACTGCTTTATCTCGTTGGTCAGCTCATTCATTGCTTTTATCATCTGATCCTCAAAATTAGACTCTAAGAGAGACTGATAGTGCTGCTATGGAGGCCGGTAAGTGGAATGAGGTTGGTAGGGCTGTCTGTTGGATTGAACTTGATTATGTGGCCCTGGGGCTGGGTTGCCTGAACTTGAATTCTTCCACGAGAAATTTGGATGATTTCTCCACCTGGGGTTGTAGGTATTGGAGTACGGATCATTACCCAGTCTGGAGAAAGCTGCATTAACCTGCTCATGAGCAATGTCAGTATAATTTCCAGTAACATGGCAGTTATTTACATGATGCATAGGACTAGAACATAATGAGCATGCTTCAATGTGTGTGTGAGCAGCATTAGGAGCAAAACCCGCAGTCAACAGAACTTGATCTAGCTTCTTGGTGATAGCCTCAACTACTTGGTTGGCCATGTTTGGGGAATGGCCGGCTTCATACAAACTCTCCGTCTTGAGTGCTTTAGGTGTTGGTGCCCTTCGTCTGGCGGAAACCTACTGAAGAGAATTGTTACTCAAGTTTTCAAACATAGACCATGCTTCATTTCGCTTTTCAACATGAATGTCCCCCCACATGATGCATCCACCATTTTTCTATTGGACTCGGTCAGGCCATCATAAAAACACTGCACTAGCTGCCATTTTGGGACAGCATGGTGTGGACATGATCTAAGCAGGCTCTGTAGTCTATCCCAAGTCTCATGGAAATCTTCTCCCTCATACTGGGAGAAGGTAGTAATGGCTCTCCTAGTATCATTGGTCATTCCTATGGGAAAGTACTTCTTAAGAAATTCTTGTTGCAATTGAGCCCAAGAAGTAATAGAGTTCGGTGTTAAGGATTGGAACCAATGTTTGGCTTTTTCCTTGAGGGAGAAAGGAAAAAGGTGCATCCTTAGGGCATCCTCAGTGAATCCGTTCATTTTAGTGGTATCACAAATTGCTTCGAAATCACTGAGGAAGTCATAAGGATTTTCAGTGCTAATCCCTAGCAAAGAAGGTAAACTTCGTATAGTGCTGGGCTTAATTTCATAATGGTTTGCCGTAATTTCCGGCAACCGGAGACATGTGGGAGTAGTGTAAGTGGTAGGAAGATAGTGATCTTGCAATGCTACGTGGTTACCGTCCCCCATGGTCTCAGTGGAATGCTCTTCTAGCAAATTAGAGTTCTTTTGGGATCTAATTTGTCTAAGGGTGCGTTCAATTTCAAGGTCGCAAGAAATTAATGGAAAAGACAAAGAACGACGACCTCTCATAAACTAAACATAAATTTAAAAAGAACAGAAAGAAAATAAGCGAAAAACAGAAAACAAACAAAGCTCACAAACAGCCTTAGATTGCACTCAGGGTTCTGGATGCAAGCTGCCGCAAGTGCGCTCGATCACACGACAAGGTACGCTCGAGCGTACTGCTGCAGATGGGTGCGAGCGCAGGAGGAGAGGCTCGAGCACTGCTGGCCTGGTGCTTGCTGAAGTGCGTCCGTGCGCTCTATCGCACGCGACCTGCGCTCGATCGTAGTCACAGAGAAGGCAGCTTACGGACCTGTTTGCAAATTCTAAAATAAAACAAAAACAAAACACAAACAGAATTAAAATTAGCATCTTAAAACAGAAAAATAAATTATTAAGCTAAAATTAATCCTTAAAAATTGACAATAAAACCGTTAAGCAATCCCCGGCAACGGCGCCAAAAATTGATGTTGTCCATTTGTGTCCAAAAATATCAATAATAAAAATTACCACTTGCAATAGTACGAATCCTGAAGGATAGGGCTATATTGAGGGTGTCAAACCTCAAGGACTGCAGGGGTTTAATTATCAAAATTAAAAGATCAAAGTTAACTTAATTAAAAGAGAGTGATTTGTTTGTGTGAATTTAAAGTGCATAAAATAAATGGAAATAAAGGAAGTAAATATATGAGAGAGAGAGAGAGTAGGGTATTGACTTCACCACGATCCACACATCAATGGTTAACCATATTTAATTCTAGCAATTCATTCTATGCATGTTATAATTTCAACAAGAAAACATATAAAAATAATCTCTTACAATCAACGGAATAGCATAACCCATCTTCGGTTGGCACAGACCGTCTACCTAAATTACACTAAACTAGGGTGTAGTACGATCCGTCTTTCCTAGGCATGGTCTATCTAACCCTATTGATTGCATGCCAATTAAGAACCATTGTATAACCATCATTCTTATAATCACAGAAAATAAGAATGATTTGAGTTCAATAATAGTAAAATAATTTCTAAGAGAAGATAAGAATTTTACTAATATTGAATTGGAATTTAAAGAACAACTGCATTTAATATGAAGAACAGAAATCAATTGTAGCAATCCTCAGGGTTATACAATCAATATGCATAAATTGAAAGACTAGAAATTAAATACAATCAAACCATTGTGCTTGGAAAGGGCTACATCAATACCCCACAGTTGGGTTTAGCTGCTCATGATCTTCTAAGCTGCAGTGTGTCTCCTTTCTCAATGCTTAGAGGCCTCTTTACAGGGCTTAGGGGAGTCCTAGAAGCCCTAGGAATCCTAGAAAAATCGTAATTCAGTCTCCCAGTCGGATTGGGAGACCTAGAAAAACTTTCCTTATCAATTTCGGACTGCTTTTTGCCTCTGCCGTGCGTGTACGCTCGAGCGCACTATAGCTACAGTAAAGTGCTACAGTACTCCGCTACAATAAAATTGCTACAGTGCCGCTACAGTACTGCTACAGTGAATCCACTACAGGAACTGCATTTTGAGCCCAAAATCAATGATTTTCTTGTATATTTATTAAACACCTGAAAACACAAAAACAAAACAAAATTAAACAAATAACAACGCTAAGGAATTAACATATGCAAATTAAGGGGCTTGAATGTGCAACATTCGGCGCTTATCAGCCCCGATCCCTGGATAATAACTCAAATTTCTTCGTGCCACCCGCCGACATGATTGCCTCGAAGCATTGAACACGGTCGTAAAATTTCAGGCAAATTGGACGAGGTTGTACTTTCACAACTAGGACCGAGGCCCTAGGCCGTACAAAATGGTCAGATGTGAAGCAAAATTGTTTGGCCCAAAAATTTATGAGCTTGTGCAGAACTTTGAAGCAATCAAGTCAGAGGGTGCCACGAAGTGATTCGAGTTCTTTTACGCCCCCCCCCCCCCCCCAATTTGCACTAACGAACGATAACTTTTTAAAAAAATTTTCAAGAGCCCCGATCTTCACTGACAAATGATAACTTTTTATGAAAGTTCACAAGAGCCCCGATCCTAGGTTAATCACTCTAATTTTTTCGTGCCACCCACCGACAGGATTGCCTCGAAGCACTAAACACGCTTGCAAAATTTCGGGCAAATCGGATGAGGTTGTACTTTTACAACTAGGACCTAAGCCCTCGGCCGAACAAAATGGTCAAATGCGAAGCAAAATTATTTGGCCCGAAAATTTACGAGCTTGTGCAGAACTTAGAGCCAACATGTCGGCGCTATCCATGAAGTGATTTGAGTTCGTTTGCCCCCCAATCTTCACTGACGAACGATAACTTTTTCTGAAAGTTTACAAGAGCACCGATCCTGGCCGGAACGACTCGAATTTTTTCGTGCCACCCACCGACATGATCGCCTCAAAGCACTGAACACGCTAGTAAAATTACGGGCAAATCGGACGAGGTTGTACTTTGAAAACTTGGACCGAAGCCCTAGGCTGAACAAAATACTCAAATGCGAAGCGAAATTGTTTGGCCCCAAAATTTATGAACTTGTGCAGAACTTCGAGGCAATCATGTCGGCGGTTGCCACGAAGTGAATAGAGTTCGTTTGCCCCCCGATCTTCACTGACGAACGATAATTTTTTCTGAAAGTTTACAAGAGCCCCGATCCTCGCCGGAACAACTCAGATTTCTTCGTGCCACCCACCGAAATGATCGCCACGAAGCACTGAGCACGCTCGTAAAATTTCAGGCAAATCAGACATGGTTCTACTTTCACAACTTGGACCGAAGCCCTAGGCCGAACAAAATGGTCAGATGAAGCGAAATTGTTTGGCCTGAAAATTTACGAGCTTGTGCAGAACTTTGAGGCAATCATGTTGGCGGGAGCCACGAAGTGATTAGAGTTCGTTTGCCCCCCCATCTTCACTAACAAACAATAAATTTTTCAGAAAGTTTACAAGAGCCCAGAGCTTCACTGACGAACGATAACTTTTTCATAAAGTTTACAAGATCCTCGATCCCGGGTTAATCACTCGAATTTCTTCATGCCACCCGCCGACATGATCGCCTCGAAGCACTAAACACGCTCGTAAAATTTCAGGCAAATCGGATTAGGTTGTACTTTTACAACTAGGAGCGAAGCCCTAGGCCGAACAAAATGCTTAGCTGCGAAGCGAAATTGTTCGGCCCCAAAATTTACGAGCTTGTTCAGAAGTTCGAGGCAATCATGTCGGCGGTTGCCACGAAGTGATTCGAGTTCGTTTGCCCCATGATCTTCACTGACGAACGATAACTTTTTCTGAAAGTTTACAAGAGCCCCGATCCTCGCCGGAATAACTCGAATTTCATCGTGCCTCCCGCCGACATGATTGCCTCGAAGCACTGAACAAACTCGTAAAATTTTAGGCAAATGGGAGGGGGTTGTACTTTACCAACTGGAACCGAAGCCCTAGGTCGAACAAAATGGTCAGATGCAAAGCAAAATTGTTTGGCCCGAAAATTTACGGGCTTGTACAGAACTTCGAGGCAATCATGTAGGGGGGTGCCACGAAGTGATTCGAGTTCGTTTGCCCCCCGATCTTCACTGACGAAAGATAACTTTTTCTGAAAGTTCACAAGAGCCCCGATCCCGGGTTAATCACTCGAATTTCTTCGTGCCACCCACCGACATGATCGCCATGAAGCACTGAACACGCTCGTAAAATTTCGGGCAAATCGGTTCAGGTTGTACTTTCACAACTTGGACCGAAGCCCTCAGCCGAACAAAATGGTCAAATGCGAAGCGAAATTGTTTGGCCCGAAAATTTACGAGCTTGTGCAGAACTTAGAGGCCACATGTCAACGGTATCCATGAAGTGATTTGAGTTCGTTTGCCCCCCAATCTTCACTGACGAACGATAAGTTTTTCTGAAAGTTTACAAGAGCACTGATCCCGGCCGGAACGACTCGAATTTTTTCGTGCCACCCACCGTCATGATCGCCTCAAAGCACTGAACACGCTCGTAAAATTACGGGCAAGTCGGACGAGGTTGTACTTTTACAACTTGGACGGAAGCCCTAGGCTGAACAAAATACTCAAATGAGAAGCGAAATTGTTTGGCCCCAAAATTTACGAGCTTGTGCAGAACTTCGAGGCAATCATGTCGGCGGTTGCCACGAAGTGCATCGAGTTCATTTGGCCCCCGATCTTCACTGACGAACGATAATTTTTTCTGAAAGTTTACAAGAGCCCCGATCCTCGCCGGAACAACTCGAATTTCTTCGTGCCACCCACCGACATGATCGCCATGAAGCACTGAGCACGCTCATAAAATTTCGGGCAAATCAGACACGGTTCTACTTTCACAACTTGGACCAAAGCCCTAGGCCGAACAAAATGGTCAGATGAAGCGAAATTGTTTGGCCCGAAAATTTATGAGCTTGTGCAGAACTTTGAGGAAATCATGTCGGCGGGAGGCACGAAGTGATTAGAGTTCGTTTGCCCCCCCATCTTCACTAACAAACAATAAATTTTTCAGAAAGTTTACAAGAGCCCGGAGCTTCACTGACGAACGATAACTTTTTCATAAAGTTTACAAGATCCCCGATCCCGGGTTAATCACTCGAATTTCTTCATGCCACCCGCCGACATGATCGCCTCGAAGCACTGAACACGCTCGTAAAATTTCAGGCAAATCCGATGAGGTTGTACTTTTACAACTAGGACTGAAGCCCTACCTCGAACAAAATGGTCAAATGCGAAGCGAAATTGCTTGGCCCTAAAATTTACGAGCTTGTACAGAACTTAGAGGCAACATTGTCGGCGGTTACTACGAAGTGATTCGAGTTCGTTTGCCCCTCGATCTTCACTGCCAAACGATAACTTTTTCTAAAAGTTTCCAAGAGCCTCGATCCCGGCCGGAACGACTCGTATTTTTTTGTGCCTCCCGCTGACATGATCGCCTCCAAGCAATGAACACGCTCGTAAAATTTTGGGCAAATCGGATGAGGTTGTACTTTTACAACTAGGAGCGAAGCCCTAGGCCGAACAAAATGCTCAAATGCGAAGCGACATTGTTCGGCCCCAAAATTTACGAGCTTGTTCAGAACTTCCAGGCAATCATGTCGGCGGTTGCCACGAAGTGATTCGAGTTCGTTTGCCCCCTGATCTTCACTGACGAACGATAACTTTTTCTGAAAGTTTACAAGAGCCCCGATCCTCGCCGGAACAACTCGAATTTCTTTGTGCCTCCCGCCGACATGATTGCCTCGAAACACTGAACATGCTTGTAAAATTTCAGGCAAATCGGACGGGGTTGTACTTTACCAACTGGAACCGAAGCCCTATGTCGAACAAAATGGTCAAATGCGAAGTAAAATTGTTTGGCCCGAAAATTCACAACCTTGTGCAGAACTTAGAGGCAATCATGTCGGCGGTATCCACGAAGTAATTTGAGTTCGTTTGCCCCCCGATCTTCACTGACGAACGATAACTTTTTCTAAAAGTTTATAAGAGCACCGAACCCGGCCGGAACGACTCGAATTTTTTTGTGCCACCCACCGACATGATCGCCTTAAAGCACTGAACACACTCGTAAAATTTTGGGCAAATCGGACGAGGTTGTACTTTTACAACTTGGACCAAAGCCCTACGCTAAACAGAATACTCAAACGCAAAGCAAAATTGTTTGGCCCCAAAATTTACGAGCTTGTGCAGAACTTTGAGGCAATAATGTCGGCGGTTGCCACGAAGTGAGTCGAGTTTGTTTGCCCCCCAATCTTCACTGACGAACGATAACTTTTTCTAAAACTTTACAAGAGCCCTGATCCCAGCCGGAACGACTCGAATTTTTTCGTACCACTCGCCAACAAGATCGCCTCGAAGCACTGAACACGCTCATAAAATTTCGTGCAAATCGGACGAGGTTGTACTTTTACAACTAGGACCAAAGCGCTAGGCTGAACAAAATGGTCAGATGCGAAGCAAAATTGTTTGGCCCGAAAATTGACGGGCTTCTGCAGAACTTCGAGGCAATCATGTAGGGGGTGCCACGAAGTGATTCGAGTTCGTTTGCCCCCTGATCTTCATTGACGAATGATAACTTTTTCTGAAAGTCTACAAGAGCCCCTATCCCGGCCGGAACGACTCGAATTTCTTCGTGCCACCCGCCGACATGATCGCCTCGAAGCAATGAACACGCTCGTAAAATTTTAGGCTAATTGGATGAAGTTGTACTTTCCCAACTAGGACCGAAGCCCTAGGCCGAACAAAATATTCAGATGCGAAACGAAATTTTTTGGCTCGAAAATTTACGAGCTTGTGCAGAACTTAGAGGCAATCATGTTGGCGGGTGCCACGAAGTGATCGGAGTTCATTTGTCCACCCATCTTCACTAACGAACGATAACATTTTCTGAAAGTTTATGAGAGCCCCGATCCCGCTAGAATGATTTGAATTTCTTCGTGCCACCCATCGACATGATTGCCTCGAAGAACTGAACACACTCGTAAAATTTTGAAAAAACCCGATCATGTTGTACCTTTAGTACTAGGACCGAAGCCATAGGTCGAACAAAATGGTCAGATGCGAAGCGAAATTGTTTGGCCTGAAAATTTACGAGCTTGTGCAGAACTTCGAGGCAATCATGTCGGCAATTGCCACAAAGTGATTCGAGTTTGTTTACCCCCCGATCTTCACTGACGAATGATAACTATTTCTGTAAGTTTACAAGAGCCCCAATCCTGGCCGGAACGACTCGAATTTGTTCGTGTCATCCGCAGACATGATTGCCTCGAAGCACTGAACACACTAGTAAAATTTTTGGCAAATTGGACGAGGTTGTACTTTCACAACTTGGATCGAAGCCCTAGGCCAAACAAAATGGTCAAATATAAAACGAAATTGTTTGGCCCAAAAATTTACGAGCTTGTGCAGAACATCGAGGCAATCATGTCGGCTGTTGCCACGAATTTATTCGAGTTCGTTTGCCCCCTGATCTTCACTGACGAACGATAACTTTTTCTTAAAGTCTACAAGAGCCCCTATCCCGACCGGAACGACTTGAATTTCTTCGTGCCACCCGCCGACATGATCGCCTGAAAGCACTGAACACGCTCGTAAAATTTCGGGTAAATTGGACGAAGTTGTACTTTCACAACTAGGACCGAAGCCTTAGGCTGAACAAAATGCACAAATGTGAAACGAAATTTTTTGGCTCGAAAATTTAAGAGCTTGTGCAGTACTTCGAGGGAATCATGTTGGCGGGTGCCACGAAGTGATTCGATTTCGTTTGCAACACGATCTTCACAGACGAACGATAACTTTTTCTGAAAGTTTACATGGGACCCGATCCCGGCCGGAACGACTCGAATTTCTTCGTGGCACTCGCCGACATGATCACCTCGAAGCACTGAACACGGTCGTAAAATTTTAGAAAAAACTCGATGATGTTGTACTTTCACTACAAGGACCGAAGCCCTAGACCGAACAAAATGGTCAGATGCGAAGCGAAATTGTTTGGGCCGAAAAGTTACGAGCATGTGCAGAACTTCAAGGCATTCATGTCGGCGTGTGCCACGAAGTGATTCGAGTTCGTTTGCCCCCCGATCTTCACTGACGGACAATAACTTTTTTTGAAATTCTACAGGAGCCCTGATCCAAGCCGGAACAACTCGAATTTCTTCATGCCACCCGCCGACATGATCGCCTCGAAGCACTGAACACGCTCTTCACTGACGAACGATAACTTTTTCTGAAAGTTTACGAGAGCCTCGATCCCGCTGGAACGAATCGAATTTCTTCATGCCACCCGTCGACATGATTGCCTCGAAGAACTGAACACGCTCGCAAAATTTCAAAAAAAACCTGATCATGTTGTACTTTCACTACTATGACCGAAGCCCTAGGCCGAACAAAATGGTCAGATGCGAAGCGAAATTGTTTGGTCCAAAAATTTACGAGCTTGTGCAGAACTTCGAGCCAAACATGTCGGCGGGTGCCGTGAAGTGATTCAAGTTCATTTGCCTCACGATCTTGACTGACGAATGATAACTTTTTCTGAAAGTTTACAAGAGCCCTGATCCAGCCGGAACGACTCGAATTTCATCGTGCCATCCGCCGACATGATCGCCTCGAAGGACTGATCACGCTCGTAAAATTTCGGTCAAATCGGACGAGGTTGTACTTTCACAACTAGGATTGAAGCCCTAGGCCGAACAAAATGGTCAGATGTGAAGTGAAATTGTTTGGCCCGAAAATTTACGAGCTTGTGTAGAACTTCAAGGCAATTATGTCGGCAGGTGCCTCGAAGTGATTCGAGTTTTTTTGCCCCCCGATCTTCACTGACAAACGATAACTTTTTTTGAAAGTTTACAAGAGACTCGATCCCGGCCGGAACGACTTGAATTTCTTCGTGGCACCCGTCGACATGTTCGCCTCGAAGCACTGAACACGCTCGTAAAATTTTGAAAAAAACCCGATGATGTTGTACTTTCACTGCAAGGACCGAAGCCCTAGGCCGAACCAAATGCTCAGATGCCAAGCGAAATTGTTTGGCCCGAAAATTTATGAGCTTGTGCAGAACTTTGAGGCAATCATGTCGGCAGGTGTCTCGAAGTGACTCAAGTTTGTTTGGCCCCTGATCTTCACTGACGAACGATAACTTTTTTTGAAAGTCTACCAGAGCCCCGATCCCGGCCCGACTGACTCGAATTTCTTCGTGCCACCTGCCGACATGATCGCCTCAAAGCACTGAACATGCTCGAAAAATTTTCGGCAAATCGGACGTGGTTGTACTTTCACAACTAGGACCGAAGCCCGAGGCTGAACAAAATGGTTAGATGCGAAACAAAATTGTTTGGCTCAAAAATTTATGAGCTTGAGCAAAACTTCGAGGCAATCATGTCGGCGGTTACCACGAAGTGTTTCAAGTTTGTTTGCCCCCCGATCTTCACTGACGAACGATAACTTTTTCTATACGTTTACAAGAGCCAAATCCTGGCCGAAACGACTCGAATTTGTTCGTGCCACCCGTGGACATGATCGCCTCGAAGCACTGAACACACTCGTAAAATTTTGGGCAAATCGGACGAGGTTGTACGTTCACAACTTGGACGGAAGCACTAGGCCGAACAAAATGGTCAGATGCGAAACAAAATTGTTTGGCCTGAAAATTTAGAAGCTTTTCCAGAACTTTGAGGCAATAATGTCAGCGGCTGCCATGAAGTGATTCGAGTTCGTTTGCCCCCCGATCTTCTTTGACGAACAATAACTTTTTTTGAAAGTTTACAAGGGCCCCGATCCCGGCCGAAACGACTCAAATTTCTTCGTGCCACCTGCCGACAGGATCGCCTCGAAGCACTGAACACACTCGTAAAATTTCGGCCAAATCGGACGAGGTTGAAGAAAGCATGCCTCATCTAGAGCAGGTTCAAGCCGTGACCACATTGCGAAGCGGCAGACTGGTTGACAATCATGTGGAAGAAAAGAAGGATGAGCAAATTGAAGCCCCACGGAATCTGCATCAAGACAAGGGTAAACAAGTAAGCATCGAGGCATCTTCATCATCTGCCCCCTTTCTTGAGGTACCATATGAGCCTAAGGCCCCATTCCCAGAGTGACTTAGGGCACCCTCCCACTTCGGGAAACAAGGAGAGAAGATACAAGACATGATGGACACCTTCAAGCAAGTTCAAATCAGCATCCTACTCCTTGATTCCATCAAGCAAATTCCAGCCTATGCAAAATTTCTCAAGGACTTGTTCACTCAAAAGAGGAAGAATCAGAAGCACATTCCCAAGAAGGTCATTCTCACCGAGCAAGTAAGCTCTCTGATTCAACATAACACTCCTCCAAAGTTCAAAGACCCTGGAGCGCCTACAATTTGGTGCGTTGTAGGAAACACTGAGATTGAGAGAGCTCTCCTCGATTTAGGAGCTGGTGTTAATCTGCTTCAATACTCGGTCTATCAGAAACTGGGCTTAGGGGAATTGAAACCGACAAGTACTGTCTTGCAATTGGTTGACCGCTCAATCAAGAAACACCGTGGGATTGTGGAAGATGTCATTATCAAGGTGGACAAGTTCTACTATCCAGTTGACTTTATAGTTTTGGACACAGAACCAGTCTTAAATCTAGAGAAGCAGATTCCTGTCATCCTTGGGCGTCCTTTCCTTGCCACAGCCAATGCATTCATCAATTGCCGAACCAGAGTAATGAAGATCTCTTTTGGGAATATAAAGATCAGACTGAACATCTTCAATGCCTTCCAGAATGCGCCTGATCAGAATACATGTTTCTTCTTGGATGACATTGGAGAAACTGTTGAAGACCCACCTCCTAATCCTCTATCTGAAGTTCCATCATGAAGCAACCCACCGGAGCTTATGCCTCTCACTTCAAGTATTCCACCACCTGATGACAACCCTAAAGGGGACATATTTCATTCAGAGGGTGCTAAAGTGGATTTCATTGGGGTGGAAATTTTTTTGGCAAATTCCCTGGCTACCCCAGTTTTTGAGAACTCCCATAGAGACAAGAGGTTGATCATGAAACCATTTCGGGACAAACACCCCGAATATCATCATGGGGAGCATCAAGACCTATTAGCTGGGAGAAGCAGTTTCAGGATGTTAGGAGGAATCCTTTTCCTTGTGGAGTGCTACATGATCATAAAGAAGAAGGGATGGAAGAGCTTGATTGGACTTCTAAAGGATCGAGGTAAGATCCTTCGGGACTCGGACTTACATTGAGAAATAACTCATAGGATCAAGCGCAGGCCCTGTGCGCTTGACTCCTCATTCCACTAGGGTACAGGATCTCCATCCAGGTTTACTTTATCCATTGTTGTTTCCTTCCTTGATTATATTTTTACAACAATGTGTGCACTTGATTGGTATTTGGTTGGAGTATTACTTTGTTTTTAAGGACATGTGTTTTTGCATTCAAGTTTGGGGGTATGATATACCCACATCTGCTCATTCAGGTATTCCTATACTCTTGATCTTATTCTTTAGTTCTATACATACTTTGGGGACAATGTATGATTTAAGTTGGGGGGTGAGGGCATACATGTTAGTTCTGAGCATGCAATTGATTTTCCTGTTGTGATTTGAAATTCATTGATGGGCTTAATATGACAAACACATGATCACTTGATTAAGGAATTAAAATTGTGTTACTCTCATTGGCAGCATGAAATATTACTTGTTCAATTTGATTTTCACAAGCACACTAGCATGTAGTTTATGGGGCATAAAATCTAGAATCAGTAATGTCTGGTTTTAATATTCGGAATGTAGTTGGGCAAGTTATTGGGAAAATGACCTTGGCATAAATTTAAAAAAAAAAAAAAATTGATCATTTTAAACTTTCCACCAAGTAACCGGACCTCTTGCCTCATTAAGCAGTGAATGTTTGCGTCAAAAAGTAAGAAGTTTGGTTTGATTGATAAAAAAAAAAGTAAAAAAATAAAAAGAAAAAAAAAGTAGCTTAGCTTTGTAGCATTTTTTACCCGAGTTAGTAAGTCCTTAAGGTGTCTTTACACCTAATGCCCTAAAACCATCTGGTTTGGGAGTCATTGGCCTAACACTCGATACATGGGTCAATCAGAAAGCTTAAGGGAGCTAAGTGTTAAAAAAAAAAAAAATGAGAGGAAATTTTTGCCTTGGTTGTTTTATCCGATGGGGAGTCTAATGAATTTTTAGTATTGATCCATGCATGATTGAGATTAGTTTTGAAATCCCATGACTATGTGTTGAGTTCACATACACTAGTTGAATTTTGTAATATCTCATAATTGCCATGATTGAAGCTAAGTTGTAATTTCCTGAAATTGTGAAGATAGTGTTTGTTTTATTAAGCATGTTAATGACTGAGAACCATGATGGTCATGATATTGCATTCTTGGGAACTACATGGTTATAAAATGTTTGTGGGTATCATTCCTGGAAAACCCTCACGAGACTTCACTCGTCCTCTAGGGAACTCCTAGGGGTTTAAAAGGCTTGTTGCATATGCTAAATACAACCGTACATCCCACGAAAGCTGGATTTATCTTTTTAGTTTTCACTTTATTTTTAGTTTTATATTGCTAAGGGGACTAGCAACATGTAAGTTGGGGGGTATGATAAGTGCTAAATGTTGCACATTCAAGCCCCTTAATTTACATATGTTAATTCCTTAGCATTGTTATTTGTTTGATTTTGTTTTGTTTTTGTGTTTTAGGTCTTATTTGACAAACCATTGAAAATTGGGCTTAAAAGGGCAAACAGCTGAGCATTATGGATTTAGGATCGAGCGCAGCACTCTTGGGATCGAGCGCACCTACGCTCAAGCATCTGCGGCCAGGGATCGAGCACATGCATGCTCTCGTGTGCACAACAGTTAAGCTCGAGCGCACTGCGCTCGAGCGCACAAGACCTCGGATCGAGCGCACTCGGGCTTGTACTACACGGCAGCAATCCTTTTCCAGCGTGGATTTGGTTTTTCAGTCTCCCAATTGGACTGGAATACTGACTTCCTGTTTTTTTAGGATTTCTAGGGTTTTTAGGGTTTTCCTAATTCCTATAAATAGGGCTCTAAACACTGTAAACAGACACACTGCTTTCTAGAGTAAAAATTCAGTAAATTGTCTTTGGAGCTTAGAAGATCATGAGTGGCTAAACCCCTTCATGGGGTGTTGATGTAATCCTATCCAAGCACAATGGTTTGATTGTATTTAATTTCTAGATTTTCAATTTATGTATGTTGATTGTATAACTATGAGGATTGCTACAATTGATTTCTGTTCTTCATATTAAATGCAATTGTTCTTAAATTCCAAAATCAATATTTGTGAAATTCTTCTCTTGTCTTAGAAAGTATTTTACTTTTATTGATCTCAAATCATTCTTGTTTTCTGTGATTATGAGGATGATGGTTATACAATGGGTTTAATTGACATATGATCAATAGGATTTGATAGGCCATGCCTAGGGAAGACGGATTGTACTACACCCTAGTTTAGTGTAATTTAGGTAGACAATCCGTGCCAACCGAAGATGGGTTACGCTTATTTATTGATTGTATATATCATGTTAAAGAATTTGATAATTTATACTTAGGGAAGACGGCTCGTACCGCATCTTAGTGGTTAGATGGACAATCCGTGCCAACCGAAGATAGATTATGCTTATTCTTTAATAAAGTAGTTTCTTGTTTATTTATAACACATGCATAGAATGAATTTCTAGGATTAATTATGATTAACCTTTGTCGTGCGGATAGAGGTGAAGTCAATACCCTACACTCTCTTTTATTTTAAATCTCTTTTATTTTCATGCACTTTGAGTTTTAAAGAAAATCAAAACAATTCTCTTTTTAATTAAGTTAATTTTAATCTTTCGAATTTAGATAATAAAACCCCTACAGTTCTTGAGGTTCGACACCCTCAATATAGTCCTATCTTACAGGATTCGTACTATTGCGAGTGGTTATTTTATTATTGATATTTTTGGACACAAAAATACCACATCAGTGATTCGAGTTCGTTTGCCCTAGGCCGAACAAAATGGTCAGATGCGACGCAAAATTGTTTGGCCCAAAAATTTACGAGCTTGCGCTGAACTTCGAGGCAATCATGTCGGCGGGTGCCACGAAGTGATTAGAGTTCGTTTGTCCTCCCATCTTCACTAACGAACGATAACTTTTCCTGACAATTTACGAGAGCCCCGATCCCGCTAGAACGACTCGAATTTCTTCGTGCCACCCCCCAACATGATCGCCTCGAAGCACTGAACACGCTCGTAAAATTTCGGGCAAATCGGATGAGGTTGTACTTTCACAACTAGGACCGAAGCCTTAGGCCGAACAAAATGGTCAGATGCGAACCGAAATTGTTTGGTCGGAAAATTTATGAGCTTGTGCAGAACTTCGAGGCAATCATGTCGGCGGGTGCTATGAAGTGATTCGAGTTTGATGCCCCCCGATCTTCACTAACGAATGTTAAGTTTTTCTAAAAGTTTACAAGAGCCCCGATCCCCGTCAAAACGACTCGAATTTCTTCGTGCCACCCCCGACATGATCGCCTCGAAGCACTAAACATGCTCGAAAAATTTCAGGCAACTCGGACGAGGTTGTACTTTCACTACTAGGACTGAAGCCCTAGGCCGAACAAAATGGTCAGATGCAAAGCGAAATTGTTTGGCCCGAAAATTTACGAGCTTGTGTAGAACTTCGAGGCAATCATGTCTACGGGTGCCGCGAAGTGATTCAAGTTTGTTTGCCCCCCGATCTTCATTGATGAACGTTAACTTTTTCTGAAAGTTTAAAAGAGCCCCGATCCGGGCCGAAACGACTTGAATTTCTTCGTGCCACCCCCGACATGATTGCCTCAAATCACTGAACATGCTCGTAAAATTTCGGGCAAATCGAACGAGGTGGAACTTTCACAATTAGGACCGAAGCCCTAGGTGGAACAAAATGGTATGATACGAAGCGAAATTGTTTGGCTCGAAAATTTACGAGCTTGTGCAGAACTTCGAGGCAATCATGTCGGCGGTTGCCAAGAAGCGATTCGAGTTCATTTGCTCCCCGATCTTCACTGACGAACGATAACTTTTTCTGAAAGATTACAAGAGCACCAATCCTTGCCGAAACGACTCAAATTTGTTCGTGCCACCCACCGACATGATCGCCTTGAAGCACTGAACACGCTCATAAAATTTTGGGCAAATCGGATGAGGTTGGACTTTCACAAATTGCACCGAAGCCCTAGGCCGAACAAAATGGTCAGATGCAAAGCGAAATTATTTGGCCCGAAAATTGACAAGCTTGTACAGAACTTCGAGGCAATCATCTCCGTGGGTGCCACAAAGTGATTCGAGTTCGTTTCGCCCCCGATCTTCACTGAGAAACATTAACTTTTTTTGAAAGTTTACAACTGCCCCGATCCTAGCCGTAACAACTCGAATTTCTTCGTGCCACCCCCTGACATGATTTCCTCGAAGCATTGAACGTGCTCATAAAATTTCAGGCAAATCGGACGAGGTTGTACATTCACAACTAGGACCGAAGCCCTACGCCGAACAAAATGGTCAGATGTGAAGCAAAATTGTTTAGCCCGAAAATTTACGAGCTTGTGCTGAACTTCGAGGCAATCATGTCGGCGGGTGCCACGAAGTAATTAGAGTTCGTTTGTCCTCCCACCTTCACTAACGAACGATAACTTTTCCTCACAATTTACGAGAGCCCTGATCCCGCTGGAACGACTCGAATTTCTTCGGGCCACCCACCGACATGATTGCCTCGAAGAACTTAACATGCTCGTAAAATTTTAGAAAAACCCGATCATGTAGTACTTTCACTACTAGGACCGAAGCCCTAGGCCAAACAATATGGTCAGATGCAGAGCGAAATTGTTTGGCCCAAAAATTTACTAGCTTGTGCAGAACTTCGAGGCAATTATGTTGGCAGTTGCCACGAAGTGATTCGAGTTCGATTGCCGCCCGATCTTCATTAACGAACGTTAACTTTTTCTAAAAGTTTACAAGAGCCCCGAACTCGGCCGGAATGACTCGAATTTATTCGTGCCACCCGCCGGCATGATCGCCTCGAATCACTAAACACGCTCGTAAAATTTCGGGCAAATCGGACGAGGTTGTACTTTCACAACTAGGACCGAAGCCTTAGGCCAAACAGAATAGTCATATGCGAAGCGAAATTGTTTGGTCCGAAACTTTACGACCTTGTGCAAAACATCGAGGCAATCTTGGCAGCGGGTGTCACGAAGTGATTTGAGTTCGTTTGCCCCCCGATCTTCACCGACGAATAATAACTTTTTCTGAAAGTTTTCAAGAGCCCTGATCCAACTAGAACGACTCGAATTTCCTCGCGCCACCCACCGACATGATCACCTCGAAGCACTGAACACGCTTGTAAAATTTCGGGCAAATCGGACGAGGTTGTACTTTCACAACTAGGACCGAAGCCCTAGACCGAACAAAATGGTCAGATGCAAAGCGAAATTGTTTGGCCCGAAAATTTACGAGCTTGTGCAGAACTTTTTGGCAATCATGTCGGCGGGTGCCGCGAAGTGATCCGAGTTTGTTTGCTCCCAGATCTTCACTAACGAACGTTAACTTTTTTTGAAAGTTTAAAAGAGCCCCGATCCCAGCCGGAATGACTTGACTTTCTTCGTACCACCCCTGACATGATCACCACAAAGTACTGAACATGCTCGTAAAATTTTGGGCAAATTGGATGAGGTGGTACTTTCACAACTAGGACCGAACCCTAGGCCGAACAAAATGGTCAGATGCGAAGCAAAATTGTTTGGCCCAAAAATTTACGAGCTTGTGTAGAACTTCGAGGCAATCATGTCGGCAGTTGCCACCAAGTGATTCAAGTTTGATTGCCGCCCGATCTTCACTGACGAACGTTAACTTTTTCTGAAAGTTTACAAGAGCCCCGAACCTGGCCAGAACGACTCGAATTTCTTTGTGCCAGCCGCCGAGAAGATCGCCTCGAAGCACTGAACAAGCTTATAAAATTTCGGGCAAATCAGGCGAGGTTGTACTTTCACAACTAAGACCGAAGCCCAAGGCTGAACAAAATGGTCAGATGCAAAGGAAAATTGTTTGGCCCGAAATTTTACGAGCTTGTGCTGAACTCCGAGGCAATCATGTCAGCGGGTGCCACGAAGTGAGCTGAGTTTGTTTGCCCCCCGATCTTCATTGACGAACGTTAACTTTTTTTGAAGGTTTACAAGAGCCCCGATCCTAGCTGTAACGACTCGAATTTCTTCGTGCCACCCCCCGACATGATCACCTCAAAGCACTGAGCACGCTCTTAAAATTTCGGACAAATCGGACGAGGTTGTACATACACAACTAGGACCGAAGACCTAGGCCGAACAAAATGGTCAGATGCGAAGCAAAATTGTTTGGCCCGAGAATTTACGAGCTTGTGCTGAACTTCGAGGCAATCATGTCGGCGGGTGCCACGGAGTGATTAGAGTTCGTTTGTCCTCCCTATCTACACTAACGAAGGATAACGTTTCCTGATAATTTACGAGAGCCCTGACCCTGCTGGAATGACTCGAATTTCTTCGTGCCACCCGTCGACATGATTGTCTCGTAGAACTTAAAAAGCTTGTAAAATTTCAGAAAAACCCGATCATGTAGTACTTTCACTACTAGGACCGAAGCCGTAGGCTGAACAATATGGTCAGAGAATTTACGAGCTTTGCAGAACTTCGAGGCAATCATGCCGGCAGGTGCCACAAAGTGATTTGAGTTCGTTTGCCCCCCAATCTTCACGGACGAACAATAAATTTTTCTGAAAGTTTTCAAGAGCCCTGATCAGCCCAGAACGTCTCGAATTTCTTCATGCCACCCGCCGACATAATCGCCTCAAAGCACTGAACACGCTCGTAAAATTTCGGGCAAATTGCAAGAGGTTGTACTTTCACTACTAGGACTAAAGCCCTAGGCCTAACAAAATGGTCAGATGCAAAGCAAAATTGTTTGGCCCGAAAATTTATGAGCTTGTGCAAAACTTTGAGGCAATCATGTCGGCGGGTACCACAAAGTGATTAGAGTTCGTTTGCCCCCCGATCTTCACTAACAAACGATAATTTTTCCTGACAGTTTACGAGAGCCCTGATCTCACTGGAACGACTCGAATTTCTTTGCGCCACCCATCAACATGATAGCCTCGAAGAACTGAACATGCCCGTAAAATTTTAGAAAAACCAATTCATGTTTTACTTTCACTACTAGTACCGAAGCCCTCGGACGAACAAAATGAACAGATGCGAAGCGAAATTGTTTGGTCCGAAAATTTACGCGCTTGTGCAAAACTTCGAGCCAATCATGGCGGCGGGTGCCACGAAGTGATTCGAGTTTGTTTGCCCCCCGATCTTCACTGACGAATAATAACTTTTTTCTGAAAGTTTTCAAAAGCCCTGATCCAACCGGAACGACTCGAATTTCTTCGTGGCACCCATCGACATGATCGCCTCGAAGCACTGAACACGCTCGTAAAATTTCGGACAAATCAGATGGGGTTGTACTTTCATGACTAGGACTGAAGCCCTAGGCCGAACAAAATGGTCAAATGCAAAGCGAAATTGTTTGGCCCGAAAATTTACGAGCTTGTGCAAAAATTCGAGGCAATCATGTCGGCGGGTGCCACGAACTGATTAGAGTTCGTTTTCCCCCCATCTTCACTAACAAACGATAACTTTTCCTGACAGCTTACGAAAACCCTGATCCCGCTGGAACGACTCGAATTTCTTTGTGCCACCCATCGACATGATTGCCTCGAAGGACTTAACACACTTGTAAAATTTTAGAAAAACCCGATCATGTAGTACTTTCACTACGAGGACCAAGCCGTAGGCTGAACAATATGGTCAGATGTGAAGCGAAATTGTTTGGTCAGAGAATTTACGAGCTTGTGCAAAACTTCGAGGCAATGCAAAACTTCGAGGCAATCATGGCGACGGTTGCCACAAAGTGATTCGAGTTCGTTTGCCCCCAGATCTTCACTGACGTACAATAACTTTTTCTGAAAGTTTTCAAGAGCCCTGATCAGCCCAGAACGTCTCGAATTTCTTCATGCCACCCGCCGACATGATCGCCTCAAAGCACTGAACACGCTCGTAAAATTTTGGGCAAATTGGAAGAGGTTGTACTTTCACTACTAGGACTGAAGCCCTAGGACGAACAAAATGGTCAGATGCAAAGCAAAATTGTTTGGCCCGAAAATTTACGAGCTTATGCAAAACTTTGAGGCAATCATGTCGGCGGGTGCCACGAAGTGATTAGAGTTCGTTTGCCCCCCCCATCTTCACTAACGAACGATAACTTTTCCGAACAGTTTACGAGAGCCCTGATCCCGCTGGAACGACTCGAATTTCTTTGTGCCACCCATCGACATGATTGCCTTGAAGAACCGCACACGCACGGAAGATTTTAGAAAAACCAATTCATGTTGTACTTTAACTACTAGTACCGAATCCCTCGGACGAACAAAATGGACAGATGCGAAGTGAAATTGTTTGGTCCGAAAATTTACGAGCTTGTGCAAAACTTCGAGGCAATCATGGCGGCGGGTGCCACGAAGTGATTCGAGTTCGTTTGCCCCCCGATCTTCACTGACGAATAATAACTTTTTCTGAAAGTTTTAAAGAGCCCTAATCCAACCGGAACAACTCGAATTTCTTCGCAGCACCCACCGACATGATCGCCTCGAAGCACTGAACACGCTCGTAAAATTTTGGAAAAATCGGACGAGGTTGTAATTTCACGACTAGGACTGAAGCCCTAGGCCGAATGATGAGAACCTCAATCGACGTGCTTTTGAGACCCAACAACAATATTGGAATACTGAGCCAAGAAAGCTAAAATTCATATTTTTTTTTTGATAGAAAACGTTGACCCAACGTTTATAAATGAAACGTGAACCAAAGGTATGAAGTAACAATCATCGACCCAACGTTTATAAATGAAACACGAACTGAAGGTATAAAGGTTTGAACGCCACAAGGAAGAATCCCTGATAAGTTCACAAGTTCTTTGAAGAACCAAAAGAGGACACAAGCCTCACATTTTTCTAATTTTCATTCATGATCTTCTCATTACAATGGGTGCATGCTATTTATAGAACATGGCTGAAAATAAGACTACATGCCTGCTATGGAAAGGAAATTAAATTGGTTCCAACATTAGAAAGTAAATAAAGTAAAAAAGGACTAACTAATAAAAGCCTAAAATTAAGGTTGATTTGGTCTGAAATCAGCAACTCTTCCATGCCAAAAATAGTCTGAGATTGGCAATTAAATCACGCCTAAGGAAGGCCTTGAAATAGGCAAGTCAATCAACCAATTAATTGGCATGTAATTTGGCAAGTCAATCATCGAATTAATTGGTATATAATTGGAATGTCAATCAGCCATAATCAACAATTAATCCATGCCATTGCTAAGGAAATTATGCGCAATCAGCTCCATCAATAGCTTGGATCAAATTTATTACACCTTCATCTCCCTTTGAGCCAAGCTTGGAATGCCCCATTTTAGAACTAGCCCAAATCTCTTAAATCAGCCCATTAAGTGCTTCTTTGATCTTCTTGGATCTTGCTCTAGTAATAGGCCCAACTGGAACATGCAATGGATCCTTTAATGGTGCTTGTTGATTCTCATCATTCCCCCTCTCTTTAAAGGATTCGTCCTCGAATCATCAGCTACATCAAAAGGAAGAGGACAATTGTTTTGTTTTGTTTTTTTTTTTTTTTTTCTTTGACGTCTCCTTTTTTTTTCTTTTTTTTCTTTTTTATTTCTTTTCTTTGCTGACATCTCCTTTTTTATTTTTCTTTGTTTTTTTTTGAACTTGGTACACAACGCAAAAGAACAAGGAATAATGAACAGAAACAGAACAAGATAGGATGATAACAATAACCAAAAGATAAAAAGGATAGTAAACCTAATTTTAGAGCCTGTGCTCTGATACCAAATGATGCGAACCTCAATCGGCGCGCTTTTCAGACCTAACAACAATATTGGAATACTGACCCAAGAAAGCTAAAATTCAGATTTTTTTTGGATAGAAAACCTTGACCCAACGTTTATAAATGAAACGTGAACCAAAGGTATGAAGTAACAACCATCGACCCAACGTTTATAAATGAAACGCGAACCGAAGGTATAAAGTTTGAACGCCACAAGGAAGAATCCTTGATAAGTTCACAAGTTCTTTGAAGAAACAAAAGAGGATGCAAGCCTCACATTTTTCTAATTTTCATTCATGATCTTCTCATTACAATGGGTGCATGCTATTTATAGAACATGGCTGAAAATAAGACTACCTGCCTGCTATGGAAAGGAAATTAAATTGGTTCCAACATTAGAAAGTAAATAAAGTAAAAAAAGGACTAACTAATAAAAGCCTAAAATTAAGGTTGATTTGGTCTGAAATCAGCAGCTCTTCCATGCCAAAAATAGTCTGAGAATGGCAATTAAATCACGCCTAAGGAAGGTCTTGAAATAGGCAAGTCAATCAACCAATTAATTGGCATGTAATTTGGCAAGTCAATCATCGAATTAATTGGTATATAATTGGAGTGTCAATCAGCCATAATCAACCATTAATCCATGCCATTGGTAAGGAAATTATGTGCAATTAGCTCCATCAATAGCTTGGATCAAATTTATTACGCCTTCATCTCCCTTTTGGCCAAGCTTGGAATGCCCCATTTTAGAACTAGCCCAAATCTCTTGAATCAGCCCATTAAGTGCTTCTTTGATCTTCTTGGATCTTGCTCTAGTAATAGGCCCAACTGGAACATGCAATGGATCCTTTAATGGTGCTTGTTGATTCTCATCACCGAACAAAATTGTCAGATGCAAAGCGAAATTGTTTGGCCCGAAAATTTACGAGCTTGTGCAAAACTTTGAGGCAATCATGGCGGCGGGTGCCACGAAGTGATTCGAGTTCATTTGTCCCCCGATCTTCACTGACGAATAATAACTTTTTATGAAAGTTTTCAAGAGCCCTGATCCAATCGGAACGACTCGAATTTCTTCGCGCCACCCACAGACATGATCGCCTCGAAGCACTAAACACGCTCGTAAAATTTTGGACAAATCGGACAAGGTTATACTTTCACGACTAGGACTGAAGCCCTAGGCCGAAAAAAATGGTCAGATGCAAAACGAAATTGTTTGGCCCGAAAATTTACGAGCTTGTGCAAAACTTCGAGGCAATCATGTCGGCGGGTGCCACGAAGTGATTAGAGTTCGTTTGCCCCCCATCTTCACTAACAAACAATAACTTTTCCTGACAGCTTACAAAAGCCCTGATCCCACTGGAACGACTCGAATTTCTTTGTGCCACCCATCGACATGATTGCCTCGAAGAACTTAACACGCTTGTAAAATTTTAGAAAAACCCGATCATGTAGTACTTTCACTACGAGGACCAAAGCCGTAGGCCGAACAATATGGTCAGATGCGAAGCGAAATTGTTTGGTCAGAGAATTTACGAGCTTGTACAAAACTTCGAGGCAATCATGGCGGCGGTTGCCACAAAGTAATTCAAGTTCGTTTGCCCCCCGATCTTCACTGACGAACAATAACTTTTTCTGAAAGTTTTCAAGAGCCCTGATCAGCCCAGAACGTCTCGAATTTCTTCATGCCACCCGCCAACATGATCGCCTCGAAGCACTGAACACGCTCGTAAAATTTTGGGCAAATTGGAAGAGGTTGTACTTTCACTACTAGGACTGAAGCCCAAGGATGAACAAAATGGTCAGATGCAAAGCGAAATTGTTTGGCCCGAAAATTTACGAGCTTGTGCAAAACTTTGAGGCAATCATGTTGGCGGGTGCCACGAAGTGATTAGAGTTCCTTTGCCCCCCCATCTTCACTAACGAACGATAACTTTTCCCGACAGTTTACGAGAGCCCTGATCCCGCTGGACCGACTCGAATTTCTTTGTGCCACCCATCGACATGATTGCCTTGAAGAACTGAACACGCACGTAAAATTTTAGAAAAACCAATTCATGTTGTACTTTAACTACTAGTACCGAATCCCTCGGACGAACAAAATGGACAGATGCGAAGTGAAATTGTTTGGTCCAAAAATTTACGAGCTTGTCCAAAACTTCGAGGCGATCATGGCGGCGGGTGCCACGAAGTGATTCGAGTTCGTTTGCCCCCCGATCTTCACTGACGAATAATAACTTTTTCTGAAAGTTTTAAAGAGCCCTAATCCAACCGGAACGACTCGAATTTCTTCGCAGCACCCACCGACATGATCGCGTCGAAGCACTGAACACGCTCGTAAAATTTTGGACAAATCGGACGAGGTTGTAATTTCACGACTAGGACTGAAGCCCGAGGCCGAATGATGCGAACCTCAATCGACGTGCTTTTGAGACCCAACAACAATATTGGAATACTGACCCAAGAAAGCTAAAATTCATATTTTTTTTTTATAGAAAACCTTGACCCAACGTTTATAAAAGAAACGTGAACCAAAGGTATGAAGTAACAACCATCGACCCAACGTTTATAAATGAAACGAAAACCGAAGGTATAAAGTTTGAACGCCACAAGGAAGAATCCTTGATATGTTCACAAGTTCTTTGAAGAACCAAAAGAGGACACAAGCCTCACATTTTTCTAATTTTCATTCATGATCTTCTCATTACAATGGGTGCATGCTATTTATAGAACATGGCTGAAAATAAGACTACATGCCTGCTATGCAAAGGAAATTAAATTGGTTCCAACATTAGAAAGTAAATAAAGTAAAAAAGGACTAACTAATAAAAGCCTAAAATTAAGGTTGATTTGGTCTGAAATCAGCAGCTCTTCCATGCCAAAAATAGTCTGAGATTGGCAATTAAATCACGCCTAAGGAAGGTCTTGAAATAGGCAAGTCAATCAACCAATTAATTGGCATGTAATTTGGCAAGTCAATCATCGAATTAATTGGTATATAATTGGAATGTCAATCAGCCATAATCAACCATTAATCCATGCCATTGCTAAGGAAATTATGCGCAATCAGCTCCATCAATAGCTTGGATCAAATTTATTACACCTTCATCTCCCTTTGGGCCAAGCTTGGAATGCCCCATTTTAGAACTAGCCCAAATCTCTTGAATCAGCCCATTAAGTGCTTCTTTGATCTTCTTGAATCTTGCTCTAGTAATAGGCCCAACTGGAACATGCAATGGATCCTTTAATGGTGCTTGTTGATTCTCATCACCGAACAAAATTGTCAGATGCAAAGCGAAATTGTTTGGCCCGAAAATTTACGAGTTTGTGCAAAACTTCGAGGCAATCATGGCGGCGGGTGCCACGAAGTGATTCGAGTTCATTTGTCCCCCGATCTTCACTGACGAATAATAACTTTTTATGAAAGTTTTCAAGAGCCCTGATCCAACCGGAACGACTCGGATTTCTTCGCGCCACCCACCGACTTGATCGCCTCAAAGCACTGAACGAGCTCGTAAAATTTTGGGCAAATATTACGAGGATGTACTTTCACAACTAGGACCGAACCCCTATGCCGAACAAAATGGTTAGATGCGAAGCCAAATTTTTTAGGCCGAGAATTTACGAGCTTCTGCTGAACTTCAAGGCAATCATGTCGGCGGATGCCATGAAATGATTAGAGTTCGTTTGTCCTCCCATCTTCACTAACGAATGATAACCTTTCATGACAATTTACGAGAGCCCTGATCCCGCTAGAACGAATCGAATTTCTTCGTGACACCCGTCGACATGAATGCCTCGAAGAACTTAACACGCTCGTAAAATTTCAGAAAAACCCGATGATGTAGTACTTTCACTGCTAGGACCGAAGCTGTAGCCTGAACAATATCGTCAGATGCGAATCGAAATTGTTTGGTCAGAGAATTTACGAGCTTGTGCAGAACTTCGAGGCAATCATGCCGGTAGGTGCCACAAGGTGATTTGAGTTCGTTTGCCCCCCAATCTTCACCGATGAACAATAACTTTTTCTGAAAGTTTTCAAGAGCCTTGATCAGCCCGGAACGTCTCGAATTTCTTCATACCACCCGCCGACATGATCGCCTCGAAGCACTGAACACGCTCGTAAAATTTCGGGCAAATTGGAAGAGGTTGTACTTTCACTACTAGGATTGAAGCCCTAGGCCGAACAAAATGGTCAGATGCAAAGTAAAATTGTTTGGGCCGAAAATTTACGAGCTTGTGCAAAACTTCAAACCAATCATGTTGGCGGGTGCCACGAAGTGATTAGAGTTCGTTTGCCCACCCATCTTCACTAACAAACGATAACTTCTCCAGACAGTTTACGAGAACCCTGATCCCGCTGGAACGACTCGAATTTCTTTGTGCCACCCATCGACATGATTGCCTTGAAGAACTTAACACGCTCGTAAAATTTTAGAAAAACCCGATCATGTAGTACTTTCACTGTTAGGACCGAAGCTGTAGGCCGAACAATATGGTCAGATGCAAAGCGAAATTGTTTGGTCATAGAATTTACGAGCTTGTGTAGAACTTCGAGCCAATCATGGCAGCGGGTGCCACGAAGTGATTCGAGTTCGTTCGCCCCCCGATCTTCACTGACGAACAATAACTTTTTCTGAAAGTTTTCAAGAGCCCTGATCAGCCCGGAATGTCTCGAATTTCTTCATGCCACTTGGCGACATGATCCCCTCGAAGCACAGAACACGGTTGTAAAAGTTTGGGAAAATTGGAAGAGGTTGAACTTTCACTACTAGGACAGAAGCCCTAGGCTGAACAAAATGGTCAGATGCAAAGCGAAATTGTTTGGCCCGAAAATTTACGAGCTTGTGCAAAACTTCAAGGAAATCATGTCAGCGGGTGCCACGAAGTGGTTAGAGTTCGTTTGCCCCCCCTATCTTCACTAACAAACGATAACTTTTCCTGACAGTTTATGAGAGCCCTGATCCCGCTGGAACGACTCGAATTTCTTCGTGCCACCCGTCGACATGATTCCCTCGAAGAACTTAACACGCTCGTAAAATTTCAGAAAAACCCGATCATGTAGTACTTTCACTGCTAGGACCGAAGCTGTAGGCCGAACAATATGATCAGATGCGAAGCGAAATTGTTTGGTCAGAGAATTTACGAGCTTGTGCAGAACTTCGAGGCAATCATGGCGGCGAGTGCCACGAAGCGATTCTAGTTCATTTGCCCCCCGACCTTCACTGACGAACAATAACTTTTTCTGAAAGTTTTCAAGAGCCCTGATCAGCCCGGAACGTCTCGAATTTCTTAATGCGACTCGCCAACATGATCGCCTCGAAGCACTGAACACGGTTGTAAAATTTTGGGAAAATTGGAAGAGGTTGTGCTTTCACTACTAGGACAGAAGCCCTAGGCCGAACAAAATGGTCAGATGCAAAGCGAAATTGTTTGGCCCGAAAATTTACGAGCTTGTGCAAAACTTCAACCCAATCATGTTGGCGGGTGCCACGAAGTGATTAGAGTTCGTTGCCCCCCCATCTTCACTAACAAACGATAACTTCTCCAGACAGTTTACGAGAGCCCTGATCCCGCTGGAACGACTTGAATTTCATTGTGCCACCCATCGACATGATTGCCTCGAAGAACTTAACTCGCTCGTAAAATTTCAGAAAAACCCGATCATGTAGTACTTTCACTGCTAGGACCGAAGCTGTAGGCCGAACAATATGGTCAGATGCGAAACGAAATTGCTTGGTCAGAAAATTTACGAGCTTGTGCAAAACTTCGAGGCAATCATGGCGGCGGGTGCCACGAAGTGATTCGAGTTCGTTTGCCCCCGATCTTCACTAACAAATAATAACTTTTTTTGAAAGTTTTCAAGGGACCTGATCCAATCGGAGTGACTCGAATTTCTACACGCTACCCACCGACATGATCGCCTCGAAGCACCGAACATGCTCGTAAAATTTCGGACAAATCGGACGAGGTTGTACTTTCACAACTAGGACTGAAGCCCTAGGCCGAACAAAATGGTCAGATGCAAAGCGAAATTGTTTGGCCCAAAAATTTATGAGCTTGTACAAAACTTCGAGGCAATCATGGCGGCGGGTGCCACGAAGTGATTCGAGTTTGTTTCCCCCCCGATCTTCACAAACAAATAATAACTATTTCTGAAAGTTTTCAAGGGCCCTGATCCAATCGGAACGACTTGAATTTCTTCTCGCCACCCACCGACATGATCGCCTCGAAGCACTGAACGAGCTCGTTTCATTTCGGGCAAATCGGACAAGGCTGTACTTTCACAACTAGGACCTAAGCCCTAGGCCGAACAAAATGGTCAGATGCGAAGCAAAATTGTTTAGCCCGAGAATTTACAAGCTTGTGCTAAACTTCGAGGCAATCATGTCGGCAGGCGCCACGAAGTGATTAGAGTTCGTTTGTCCGCCCATCTTCACTAACGAATGATAAGCTTTCTTAACAATTTACGTGAGCCCTGATCCCGCGAGAATGACTCGAATTTCTTCGTGCCACCCGTCGACATGATTGCCTTGAAGAAATTAACACGCTCGTAAAATTTCAGAAAAACCCGATCATGTAGTACTTTCACTACTAGGACCAGAGCAGTAGGCCGAACAATATGGTCAGATGCGAAACGAAATTGTTTGGTCATAAAATTTACGAGCTTGTGCAAAACTTCGAGGCAATCATGGCGGCGGGTGCCACGAAGTGATTCGAGTTCGTTTGCCCCTCCGATCTTCACTGACGAACAATAACTTTTTCTGAAAGTTTTCAAGAGCCCTAATCAGCCCGGAACGTCTCGACTTTCTTTATGCCACCCGCTGACATGATCACCTCGAAGCACTGAACACGGTCGTAAAATTTCGGGCAAATTGGAAGTGGTTGTACTTTCACTACTAGGACAGAAGCCCAAGGCCGAACAAAATGGTCAGATGCAAAGCGATATTGTTTGGCTCGAAAATTTACGAGCATGTGCAAAACTTCGAGGCAATCATCTCGACGGGTGCCACGAAGTTATTAGAGTTCGTTTGCCCCCCCATCTTCACTAACGAACGATAACTTTTCCTGACAGTTTACGAGAGCCCTGATCCCGCTGGAACGACTCGAATTTCTTTGTGCCACCCATCGACATGATTGCCTTGAAGAACTGAACATGCTCGTAAAATTTTAGAAAAACCAATTCATGTTGTACTTTCACTACTAGTACCGAAGCCCTCGGACGAACAAAATGGATAGATGCGAAGCAAAATTGTTTGGTCCGAAAATTTACGAGCTTGTGCAAAACTTCGAGGCAATCATGGCGGCAGGTGCCAAGAAGTGATCCGAGCTCGTTTGCCCCCCGATCTTCACTAACGAATAATTACTTTTTTTGAAAGTTTTCAAGGTCCCAGATCCAATCGGAACAACTCGAATTTCTTCGCGCCAACCACCGACATGATCGCCTCGAAGCACTGAACACGCTCGTAAAATTTCAGACAAATCGGATGAGGTTGTACTTTCACGACTAGGACAGAAGCCCTAGGCCGAACAAAATGGTCAGATGCAAAGCGAAATTTTTTGACCCCAAAATTTACGAGCTTGTGCAAAACATCGAGGCAACCATGGCAGCGGATGCCACGAAGTGATTCGAGTTTGTTAGCCCCCCGATCTTCACTGACGAATAATAACTTTTTCTGAAAGTTTTCAAGAGCCCTGATCCAACCGGAACGACTCGGATTTCTTCGCGCCACCCACCGACATGATAGCCTCAAAGCACTGAACGAGCTCGTAAAATTTTGGGCAAATATTACGAGGATGTACTTTCACAACTAGGAACGAACCCCTAGGCCGAACAAAATGGTTAGATGCGAAGCCAAATTTTTTAGGCCGAGAATTTACGAGCTTGTGCTAAACATCAAGGCAATCATGTCGGCGGGTGCCACGAAATGATTAGAGTTCGTTTGTCCCCCCATCTTCACTAACGAATGATAACCTTTCATGACAATTTACGAGAGCCCTGATCCCGCTGGAACGAATCGAATTTCTTCGTGCCACCCGTCGACATCAATGCCTCGAAGAACTTAACACGCTCGTAATATTTTAGAAAAACCCGATCATGTAGCACTTTCACTGCTAGGACTGAAGCTGTAGGCTGAACAATATCGTCAGATGCGAAGTGAAATTGTTTGGTCAGAGAATTTACGAGCATGTGCAGAACTTCGAGGCAATCATGCCGGTAGGTGCCACAAGGTGATTTGAGTTCGTTTGCCCCCCGATCTTCACCGATGAACAATAACTTTTTCTGAAAGTTTTCAAGAGACTTGATCAGCCTGGAACGTCTCGAATTTCATCATGCCACCCGCCGACATGATCGCCTTGAAGCACTGAACACGCTCGTAAAATTTCGGGCAAATTGGAAGAGGTTGTACTTTCACTACTAGGATTGAAGCCCTAGGCCGAACAAAATGGTCAGATGCAAAGTAAAATTGTTTGGCCCGAAAATTTACGAGCTTGTGCAAAACTTCAAACCAATCATGTTGGCGGGTGCCACGAAGTGATTAGAGTTCGTTTGCCCACCCATCTTCACTAACAAACGATAACTTCTCCAGACAGTTTACGAAAGCCCTGATCCCGCTGGAACGACTCGAATTTCTTTGTGCCACCCATCGACATGATTGCCTTGAAGAACTTAACACGCTCGTAAAATTTTAGAAAAACCCGATCATGTAGTACTTTCACTGTTAGGACCGAAGCTGTAGGCCGAACAATATGGTCAGATGCGAAGCGAAATTGTTTGGTCATAGAATTTACGAGCTTGTGTAGAACTTCGAGCCAATCATGGCAGCGGGTGCCACGAAGTGATTCGAGTTCGTTCGCCCCCCGATCTTCACTGACGAACAATAACTTTTTTTGAAAGTTTTCAAGAGCCCTGATCAGCCCGGAACGTCTCGAATTTCTTAATGCCACTCGCCAACATGATCGCCTCGAAGCACTGAACACGGTTGTAAAATTTTGGGAAAATTGGAAGAGGTTGTACTTTCACTACTAGGACAGAAGCCCTAGGCCGAACAAAATGGTCAGATGCAAAGCGAAATTGTTTGGCCCGAAAATTTACGAGCTTGCGCAAAACTTCGAGGAAATCATGTCGGCGGGTGCCACGAAGTGGTTAGAGTTCGTTTGCCCCCCCATCTTCACTAACGAACGATAACATTTCCTGATAGTTTACGAGAGCCTTGATCTCGCTGGAACGACTCGAATTTCTTTGTGCCACCCATCGACATGATTGCCTCGAGGAACTGAACATGCTCGTCAAATTTTAGAAAAGCCAATTCATGTTGTACTTTCACTACTAGTACCGAAGCCCTCGAATGAACAAAATGGACGCGAAGCGAAATTGTTTGGTTGGAGAATTTACGAGCTTGTGGAGAACTTCGAGGCAATCATGCCGGCATGTGCCACAAAGTGATTTGAGTTCGTTTGCCCCCCGATCTTCACCGATGAACAATAACTTTTTTTGAAAGTTTTCAAGAGCCTTGATCAGCCCAGAACGTCTCGAATTTCTTCATGCCACCCGCCGACATGATCGCCTCGAAGCACTGAACACGGTTGTAAAAGTTGGGGCAAATTGGAAGAGGTTGTACTTTCACTACTAGGACTGAAGCCCTAGGCCGAACAAAATGGTCAGATGCAAAGCAAAATTGTTTGGCCCAAAAATTTACGAGCTTGTGCAAAACTTCAAACCAATCATGTCGGCGGGTGCCACGAAGTGATTAGAGTTCGTTTGTCCCCCCATCTTCACGAACAAACGATAACTTTTCCAAATAGTTGACGAGAGCCCTGATCCCGCTGGAACGACTCAAATTTCTTTGTGCCACCCATCGACATGATTGCCTAGAAGAACTGAACATGCTCGTCAAATTTTTGAAAAACCAATTCATGTTGTACTTTCACTACTGCTACCGAAGCCCTCGGACAAACAAAATGGACAGATGCGAAGCGAAATTGTTTGGTCTGAACATTTACGAGCTTGTGCAAAACTTCGACGCAATCATGGCGGCAGGTGCCACGAAGTGATTCTAGTTCGTTTGCCCCCCCGATCTTCACTAACGAATAATTACTTTTTTTGAAAGTTTTCAAGGGCCCTGATCCAATCGGATTGACTCAAATTTCTTCGCGCCACCAACCGACATGACCACCTCGAAGCACCGAACACGCTCGTAAAATTTCGAACAAATCGGAAGAGGTTGTACTTTCATGACTAGGACTGAAGCCTTAGGCCGAACAAAATGGTCAAATGCAAAGCAAAATTGTTTGACCCGAAAATTTACGACCTTGTGCAAAACTTCGAGGCAATCATGGCGGCAGGTGCCACGAAGTAATACGAGTTTGTTTGCCCCCCGATCTTCACTAAAGAATAATAAATTTTTCTGAAAGTTTTCAAGAGCCCTGATCCAACCGGAACGACTCGAATTTCGTCGCACCACTCACCGACATGATCGCCTCGAAGCACTTAACACGCTCATAAAATTTCGGACAAATCGGATGAGGTTGTACTTTCACGACTAGGACTGAAGCCCTAGGCCGAACAAAATGGTCAGATGCAAAGCGAAATTGTTTGGCCCGAAAATCTACGAGCTTCTGTAAAACTTTGAGGCAATCATGGCGAACAATAACAATTTACGAGCTTCACTGACGAACAATAACAATTTCTGAAAGTTTTCAAGAGCCCTGATCCAACCGGAACGACTCGAATTTCTTCATGCCCCCCGCCGACATGATCGCCTTGAAGCACTGAACACGGTCGTAAAATTTCGGGCAAATTGGAAGAGGTTGTATTTTCACTACAAGGACAGAAGCCCTAGGCCGAACAAAATGGTCGGATGCAAAGCGAAATTGTTTAGCCCGAAAATTTACAAGCTTGTGCAAAACTTCGAGCCAATCATGTCGGTGGGTGCCACGAAGTGATTAGAGTTCATTTGCCATTTTCACAAACGAACGATAACTTTTCCTGACAGTTTACGAAAGCCCTGATCTCATTGGAACGACATGAATTTCCTTGTGCCACCCATCGACATGATTGCCTCGAAGAACTGAACATGCTCGTAAAATTTTAGAAAAACCAATTCATGTTGTACTTTCACGACTAGGACTGAAGCCCTAGGCCGAACAAAATGGTCAGATGCAAAGCGAAATTGTTTGGCCCAAAAATTTACGAGCTTGTGCAAAACTTCGAGGCAATCATGGCGGCGGGTGCCACGAAGTGATTCGAGTTTGTTTGCCCCCCCGATCTTCCCTGACGAATAATAACTTTTTCTGAAAGTTTTCAAGAGCTCTCATCCAACCGGAACGACTCGAATTTCTTCGCGCCACCTACCGACATGATTGCCTCGAAGCACTGAACGAGCTCGAAAATTTTCGGGCAAATAGGACGAGGTTGTACTTTCACAACTAGGACCGAACCCTTAGGCAGAACAAAATGGTCAGATGCGAAGCCAAATTGTTTGGCCCGAGAATTTACGAGCTTGTGCTGAACATCGAGGCAATCATGTCGGCGGGTGCCACGAAGTGATTCTAGTTTGTTTGCCCCCCGATCTTCACTGACGAACAATAACTATTTCTGAAAGTTTTCAAGTGCCCTAATCCAACCGGAACGACTCGAATTTCTTCATGCCACCCGCCGACATGATCGCCTCGAAGCACTGAACACGCTCTTAAAATTTTGGGCAAATTGGAAAAGGTTGTACTCTCACTACTAGGACAGAAGCCCTAGGCCGAACAAAATGGTCAGATGCAACGCAAAATTGTTTGGCCCGAAAATTTACGAGCTTGTGCAAAAGTTCGAGGCAATCATGGCGGCAGGTGCCACGAAGTGATTCGAGTTCGTTTGCCCCCCGATGTTCACTAACGAATAATTACTTTTTCTGAAAGTTTTCAAGGGCCCTGATCCTATCGGAATGACTCGAATTTCTTCGCGCCACCACCAACATGATCACCTCGAAGCACCGAATACGCTCGTAAAATTTTGGACAAATCGAACGAGATCGTACTTTCACGACTAGGACTGAAGCCCTAGGCCGAACAAAATGGTCAGATGCAAAGCGAAATTGTTTGGCCCGAAAATTTACGAGCTTGTGCAAAACTTCGAGGCAATGATGGCGGCGGGTGCCACGAAGTGATTCGAGTTCGTTTGCCCCCCGATCTTCAGTAACGAATAATTACTTTTTCTGAAAGTTTTCAAGGGCCCTGATCCAATCGGAACGACTCAAATTTCTTCGCACCACCCACCAACATCATCGCCTCGAAGCACCGAACGCGCTCGTAAAATTTCGCACAAATCGAACGAGGTCGTACTTTCACGACTAGGACTAAAGCCTTAGGCCGAACAAAATGGTCAGATGCAAAGCGAAATTGTTTGGCCCGAAAATTTACGAGGTTGTGCAAAACTTCGAGGCAATCATGGCGGCGGGTGCCACGAAGTGATTCGAGTTTGTTTGCCCCCCGATCTTCACTGACGAACAACAACTATTTCTGAAAGTTTTCAAGAGCCCTGATCCAACCGGAACGACTCGAATTTCTTCGCGCCACCACCGACATGATTGCCTCGAAGCACTGAACGAGCTCATAAAATTTCGGGTAAATCGGACGAGGTTGTACTTTCGCAACTAGGACCGAAGCCCTAGGCTGGACAAAATGGTCAGATGCGAAGCAAAATTGTTTGGCCCGAGAATTTACGAGCTTGTGCTGAACTTCGATGCAATCATGTCGGCGGCTGCCCCGAAGTGATTAGAGTTCGTTCATCCTCCCATCTTCACTAACGAATGATAACCTTTCCTGACAATTTACGAGTGCCCTGATCCCGCTGGAACGACTCAAATTTCTTCGTGCCACCCGTCGACATGATTGCCTCAAAGAACTTAACACGCTCGTAAAATTTCAGAAAAACCCGATCATGTAGTTCTTTCACTACTAGGACCAAAGCCGTAGACCGAATAATATGGTCAGATGCGAAGCGAAATTGTTTGGTCAGAGAATTTACGAGCTTGTCCAAAACTTCGAGGCAATCATGGCGGCGGGTGCTACGAAGTGATTCGAGTTCGTTTGCCCCCCGATCTTCACTAACGAACAAGAACTTTTTCTGAAAGTTTTTTAGAGCCCTGATTAGCCCGGAACGTCTCGAATTTCTTCATGCCACCCGCAGACATGATTGCCTCGAAGCACTGAACACGGTTGTAAAATTTCGGGCAAATTGGAAGAGGTTGTACTTTCATGACTAGTATTGAAGCCCTAGGCCGAACAAAATGGTCAGATGCAAAGCGAAATTGTTTGGCCCGAAAATTTACGAGCTTGTGCAAAACTTCGAGGCAATCATGGCGGCGGGTGCCACGAAGTGATTCGAGTTCGTTTGCCCCCCGATCTTCACTGACGAACAATAACCTTTTCTGAAAGTTTTCAAGAGCCCTGATCAGCCCGGAACGTCTTGAATTTCTTCATGCCACCCCTCCGACATGATCGGCTCGTAGCACTGAACACGGTCGTAAAATTTCGGGCAAATTGGAAAAGGTTGTACTTTCACTACTAGGACGGAAGCCCTAGGCCGAACAAAATGGTTAGATGCGAAGCGAAATTGTTTGGCCCGAAAATTTACGAGCCTCTGCAAAACTTCGAGGCAATCATGTCGGCGGGTGCCACGAAGTGATTAGAGTTCGTTTGCCCCCCCCATCTTCACTAACGAACGATAACTTTTCCTGACAGTTTACGAGAGCCCTGATCCCGCTGGAACGACTCGAATTTCTTTGTGCCACCCATCGACATGATTGCCTCGAACAACTGAACACGTCCGTAAAATTTTAGAAAAACCAATTGATGTTGGACAGATGCGAAGCGAAATTGTTTGGTTAAAAAATTTTTCGACTTTGTGCAAAACTTTGAGGCAATCATGGCGGCGGGTGCCGCGAGGTGACTCGAGTTCGTTTGCCCCACGATCTTCACTAACGAATAATAACTTTTTCTAAAAGTTTCCAAGAGCCCTGATCCAACCGGAATGAGTTGAATTTCTTCACGCCACCCACCGACATGATCGCCTCAAAGCACTGAACATGCTCGTTAAATTTCGGACAAATCGGACGAGGTTGTACGTTCATGACTAGGACTGAAGCCCTAGGCCGAACAAAATGGTCAGATGCAAAGCAAAATTGTTTGATCCGAAAATTTACGAGCTTGTGCAGGACTTCGAGGCAATCATGTCGGCGGGTGCCGCGAAGTGATTCGAGTTTGTTTGCCCCCCGATCTTCACTGACGAACGCTAACTTTTTCTGAAAGTTTACAAGAGACTCGAACCTGGCTGGAACGACTCGAATTTCTTCGTGCCACTCGCCGGCATGATTGCCTCGAAGCACTGAATACGCACGTAAAATTTCAGGCAAATCGGACGTGGTTGTACTTTAACAACTAGGACCGAAGCCTTAGGCCAAACAGAATGGTCATATGCGAAGCGAAATTGTTGGCCCGAAAATTTACGAGCTTGTGCAGAACTTTGAGGAAATCATGTCGGGGGGTTGCAACAATGTGAATCGAGTTCGTTTGCCCTCCGATCTTCTTTGACGAACTTTAACTTTTTCTGAAAGTTTACAAGAGCATTGATCCCGGCCGTAATGACCCTAATTTCTTCGTGCCACCCGCCGACAAGGTCTCCTCAAAGCACTCAACAGGCTCGTTAAATTTCGGGCAAATCAGGTGAGGATGTACATTCACAACTAGGACTGAAGCCCTAGGCCGAACAAAATGGTCAGAAGTGAAGCGAAATTGTTTGGCCCGGAAATTTACAAGCTTGTACAAAACTTCGAGGCAATTATGTCGGCGGGTGCCACAAAGGGATTTGAGTTCGTTTGCCCCCTGAGCTTCACTGTCAAACAATAACTTTTTCTGAAAGTTTTCAAGAGCCCTGAGGTTCTGAAAGTTTCAAGAGCCCCTGATCCCGGCTGGAACGACTCGAATTTCTTAGTGCCACCCGCCGACATGATCACCTCGAAGCACTAACACGCTCGTAAAATTTCGGACAAATCGGACGAGGTTGTACTTTCACAACTAGGACCGAAACCCTTGGCCGAACAAAATGGTCAGATACGAAGCGAAATTGTTTGGACCAAAAATTTACGAGCTTGTGCAGAACTTCGAGGCAATGATGTCGGCGGTTGCCACGAAGTGATTCCCCACGATCTTCACTGACGAACGATAACTTTTTGTGAAAGTTTACAAGAGCCTCGATCTCGGCTGGAACGACTCGAATTTCTTAGTGCCACCCGTCGACATGATCGCCACGAAGGACTGAACACGCTCTTAAAATTTCAGACAAATCGGATGAGGTTGTACTCTTACAAATTGGACCAAAGCCCTAGGCCGAACAAAATGGTCAAATGCAAAGCGAAATTGTTTGGCCTGAAAATTTACGTGCTTAACGAACGATAACTTTTTCTGAAAATAACAAGTGCCCCGATCCCGGCCAAAACGACTCGAATTACACTTCGACACCCGCCGACATAATCGCCATGATGCACAGAGCACCCTCGTAAATTTTTGGGCAAATCGGACGACGTTGTATTTTTTCAGAACAGGAACCGAAACCCTAGGCCGAACAAAATGGTCGGAGGCGAGGTGAAATTGTTTGGCTCGAAATTTTACGAGCTTGTGCAGAACTTCTAGGCAATCATAACGGCACGTGACACGAAGTGATTCGAGTTCGTTTGCCCACCCTTTTTCCTTAACGAACGATAACTTTTTCTGAAAATAACAAGTGCCCCGATCCCGGCCGAAACGACTCGAATTACACTTCGACACCCGCCGAAATGATCGCCAGGATGCACAGAGCACCCTCGTAAATTTTCGGGCAAATCGGACGACATTGTCTTTTTTCACAACAAGAACCGAAACCCTAGGCCGAACAAAAAGGTCGGATGCGAAGTGAAATTGTTTGGCTCGAAATTTTACGAGATTGTGCAGAACTTCTAGGCAATCATATCGGCAGGTGACACGAAGTGATTCGAGTTCGTTTGCCCCCCCATTTTCTTTAACGAACGATAACTTTTTGTGAAAATAACAAGTGCCCCGATCCCGTCCGAAACGACTCGAATTACACTTCGAGACCCGCCGACATGATCGCCACGATGCACAGAGCACCCTCGTAAATTTTCAGGACGTTTCATTTTTTCACAACCAGGACCGAAACCCTAGGCCGAACAAAATGGTCGGATGCGAAGTGAAATTTTTTCGCTCGAAATTTTACGAGCTTGTGCAGAACTTCTAGGCAATCATATCGGCAGGTGACACGAAGGGATTCGAGTTCGTTTGCCCCCCCATTTTCTTTAACGAACGATAACTTTTAGTCAAAATAACAAGTGCCCCGAACCCGGCCGAAACGACTCGTATTACACTTCGAGACCCGCCGACATGATCGCCTCGATGCATAGAGCACCCTCGTAAATTTTCGGGACGTTTCATTTTTCCACAACCAGGACCGAAACCCTAGGCCGAACAAAATGGTCGGATGGAAGTGAAATTTTTTGGCTCGAAATTTTACGAGCTTGTGCGGAACTTCTAGGCAATCATATCGGCAGGTGACACGAAGTGATTCGAGTCCGTTTGCCCCCCCTTTTTCTTTAACGAACGATAACTTTTTGTGAAAATAACAAGTGCCCCGATCCCGGCCGAAACTACTCGAATTACACTTCGAGACCCGCCGACATGATCGCCACGATGCACAGAGCACCCTCGTAAATTTTCGGGACGTTTCATTTTTTCACAACCAGGACCGAAACCCTAGGCCGAACAAAATGGTCGGATGCGAAGTGAAATTTTTTCGCTCGAAATTTTACGAGCATGTGCGGAACTTCTAGGCAATCATATCGGCAGGTGACACGAAGTCATTCGAGTTCGTTTGCCCCCCCATTTTCTTTAACGAACGATAACTTTTTGTCAAAATAACAAGTGCCCCGATCCCGGCCGAAACAACTCGAATTACACTTCGAGAGCCGCCGACATGATCGCCACGATGCACAGAACACACTCGTAAATTTTCAGGACGTTTCATTTTTTCACAACCAGGACCGAAACCCTAGGCTGAACAAAATGGTCGGATGCGAAGTGAAATTTTTTCGCTCGAAATTTTACGAGCATGTGCGGAACTTCTAGGCAATCATATCGGCAGGTGACACGAAGTGATTCGAGTTCGTTTGCCCCCCCATTTTCTTTAACGAACGATAACTTTTTGTGAAAATAACAAGTGCCCCGATCCCGGCCGAAACGACTCGAATTACACATCGAGACCCGCCGACATGATCGGCACGATGCACAGAGCACCCTCGTAAATTTTCAGGACGTTTTATTTTTTCTCAACCTGGACCGAAACCCTAGGCCGAACAAAATGGTCGGATGCGAAGTGAAATTTTTTCGCTCGAAATTTTACGAGCTTGTGCGGACCTTCTAGGCAATCATATCGGCAGGTGACACGAAGTGATTCGAGTTCGTTTGCCCCCCCATTTCTTTAACGAACGATAACTTTTTGTGAAAATAACAAGTGCCCCGATCCCGGCCGAAACGACTCGAATTACACTTCGAGACCCGCCGACATGATCGGCACGATGCACAGAGCACCCTCGTAAATTTTCAGGACGTTTTATTTTTTCTCAACCTGGACCGAAACCCTAGGCCGAACAAAATGGTCGGATGCGAAGTGAAATTTTTTCGCTCGAAATTTTACGAGCTTGTGCAGAACTTCCAGGCAATCATATCGGCAGGTGACACGAAGTGATTCGAGTTCGTTTGCCCCCCCATTTTCTTTAACGAACGATAACTTTTAGTCAAAATAACAAGTGTCCCGAACCCGGCCGAAACGACTCGTATGACACTTCGAGACCCGCCGACATGATCGCCACGATGCACAGAGCACCCTCGTAAATTTTCGGGACGTTTCATTTTTTCACAACCAGGACCGAAACCCTAGGCCGAACAAAATGGTCGGATGCGAAGTGAAATTTTTTCGCTCGAAATTTTACGAGCTTGTGGAGAACTTCTAGGCAATCATATCGGCAGGTGACACGAAGTGATTCGAGTTCGTTTGCCCCCCCATTTGCTTTAACGAACGATAACTTTTTGTGAAAATAACAAGTGCCCCGATCCCGTCCGAAACGACTCGAATTACACTTCGAGACCCGCCGACATGATCGCCACGATGCACAGAGCACCCTCGTAAATTTTCAGGACGTTTCATTTTTTCACAACCAGGACCGAAACCCTAGGCCGAACAAAATGGTCGGATGCGAAGTGAAATTTTTTCGCTCGAAATTTTACGAGCTTGTGCGGACCTTCTAGGCAATCATATCGGCAGGTGACACGAAGTGATTCGAGTTCGTTTGCCCCCCCATTTCTTTAACGAACGATAACTTTTTGTGAAAATAACAAGTGCCCCGATCCCGGCCGAAACGACTCGAATTACACTTCGAGACCCGCCGACATGATCGGCACGATGCACAGAGCACCCTCGTAAATTTTCAGGACGTTTTATTTTTTCTCAACCTGGACCGAAACCCTAGGCCGAACAAAATGGTCGGATGCGAAGTGAAATTTTTTCGCTCGAAATTTTACGAGCTTGTGCAGAACTTCCAGGCAATCATATCGGCAGGTGACACGAAGTGATTCGAGTTCGTTTGCCCCCCCATTTTCTTTAACGAACGATAACTTTTAGTCAAAATAACAAGTGTCCCGAACCCGGCCGAAACGACTCGTATGACACTTCGAGACCCGCCGACATGATCGCCACGATGCACAGAGCACCCTCGTAAATTTTCGGGACGTTTCATTTTTTCACAACCAGGACCGAAACCCTAGGCCGAACAAAATGGTCGGATGCGAAGTGAAATTTTTTCGCTCGAAATTTTACGAGCTTGTGGAGAACTTCTAGGCAATCATATCGGCAGGTGACACGAAGTGATTCGAGTTCGTTTGCCCCCCCATTTGCTTTAACGAACGATAACTTTTTGTGAAAATAACAAGTGCCCCGATCCCGTCCGAAACGACTCGAATTACACTTCGAGACCCGCCGACATGATCGCCACGATGCACAGAGCACCCTCGTAAATTTTCAGGACGTTTCATTTTTTCACAACCAGGACCGAAACCCTAGGCCGAACAAAATGGTCGGATGCGAAGTGAAATTTTTTCGCTCGAAATTTTACGAGCTTGTGCGGACCTTCTAGGCAATCATATCGGCAGGTGACACGAAGTGATTCGAGTTCGTTTGCCCCCCCATTTTCTTTAACGAACGATAACTTTTTGTGAAAATAACAAGTGCCCCGATCCCGGCCGAAACGACTCGAATTACACTTCGAGACCCGCCGACATGATCGGCACGATGCACAGAGCACCCTCGTAAATTTTCAGGACGTTTTATTTTTTCTCAACCTGGACCGAAACCCTAGGCCGAACAAAATGGTCGGATGCGAAGTGAAATTTTTTCGCTCGAAATTTTACGAGCTTGTGCAGAACTTCCAGGCAATCATATCGGCAGGTGACACGAAGTGATTCGAGTTCGTTTGCCCCCCCATTTTCTTTAACGAACGATAACTTTTAGTCAAAATAACAAGTGTCCCGAACCCGGCCGAAACGACTCGTATGACACTTCGAGACCCGCCGACATGATCGCCACGATGCACAGAGCACCCTCGTAAATTTTCGGGACGTTTCATTTTTTCACAACCAGGACCGAAACCCTAGGCCGAACAAAATGGTCGGATGCGAAGTGAAATTTTTTCGCTCGAAATTTTACGAGCTTGTGGAGAACTTCTAGGCAATCATATCGGCAGGTGACACGAAGTGATTCGAGTTCGTTTGCCCCCCCATTTGCTTTAACGAACGATAACTTTTTGTGAAAATAACAAGTGCCCCGATCCCGTCCGAAACGACTCGAATTACACTTCGAGACCCGCCGACATGATCGCCACGATGCACAGAGCACCCTCGTAAATTTTCAGGACGTTTCATTTTTTCACAACCAGGACCGAAACCCTAGGCCGAACAAAATGGTCGGATGCGAAGTGAAATTTTTTCGCTCGAAATTTTACGAGCTTGTGCGGACCTTCTAGGCAATCATATCGGCAGGTGACACGAAGTGATTCGAGTTCGTTTGCCCCCCCATTTTCTTTAACGAACGATAACTTTTTGTCAAAATAACAAGTGCCCCGATCCCGGCCGAAACGACTCGAATTACACTTTGAGACCCGCCGACATGATCGCCACGATGCACAGAGCACCCTCGTAAATTTTCGGGCAAATCGGACGACGTTGTATTTTTTCACAATCAGGACCGAAACCCTAGGCCGAACAAAATGGTCGGATGCGAAGTGAAATTTTTTCGCTCGAAATTTTACGAGCTTGTGCAGAACTTCTAGGCAATCATATCGGCAGGTGACACGAAGTGATTCGAGTTCGTTTGCCCCCCCCATTTTCTTTAACGAACGATAACTTTTTGTGAAAATAACAAGTGCCCCGATCCCCTCCGAAACGACTCGAATTACACTTCGAGACCCGCCGACATGATCGCCACGATGCACAGAGCACCCTCGTAAATTTTCAGGACGTTTCATTTTTTCACAACCAGGACCGAAACCCTAGGCCGAACAAAATGGTCGGATGCGAAGTGAAATTTTTTCGCTCGAAATTTTACGAGCTTGTGCAGAACTTCTAGGCAATCATATCGGCAGGTGACACGAAGGGATTCGAGTTCGTTTGCCCCCCCATTTTCTTTAACGAACGATAACTTTTAGTCAAAATAACAAGTGCCCCGAACCCGGCCGAAACGACTCGTATTACACTTCGAGACCCGCCGACATGATCGCCTCGATGCATAGAGCACCCTCGTAAATTTTCGGGACGTTTCATTTTTCCACAACCAGGACCGAAACCCTAGGCCGAACAAAATGGTCGGATGGAAGTGAAATTTTTTGGCTCGAAATTTTACGAGCTTGTGCGGAACTTCTAGGCAATCATATCGGCAGGTGACACGAAGTGATTCGAGTCCGTTTGCCCCCCTTTTTCTTTAACGAACGATAACTTTTTGTGAAAATAACAAGTGCCCCGATCCCGGCCGAAACTACTCGAATTACACTTCGAGACCCGCCGACATGATCGCCACGATGCACAGAGCACCCTCGTAAATTTTCGGGACGTTTCATTTTTTCACAACCAGGACCGAAACCCTAGGCCGAACAAAATGGTCGGATGCGAAGTGAAATTTTTTCGCTCGAAATTTTACGAGCATGTGCGGAACTTCTAGGCAATCATATCGGCAGGTGCCACGAAGTCATTCGAGTTCGTTTGCCCCCCCATTTTCTTTAACGAACGATAACTTTTTGTCAAAATAACAAGTGCCCCGATCCCGGCCGAAACTACTCGAATTACACTTCGAGACCCGCCGACATGATCGCCACGATGCACAGAGCACCCTCGTAAATTTTCGGGACGTTTCATTTTTTCACAACCAGGACCGAAACCCTAGGCCGAACAAAATGGTCGGATGCGAAGTGAAATTTTTTCGCTCGAAATTTTACGAGCATGTGCGGAACTTCTAGGCAATCATATCGGCAGGTGACACGAAGTCATTCGAGTTCGTTTGCCCCCCCATTTTCTTTAACGAACGATAACTTTTTGTCAAAATAACAAGTGCCCCGATCCCGGCCGAAACAACTCGAATTACACTTCGAGAGCCGCCGACATGATCGCCACGATGCACAGAACACACTCGTAAATTTTCAGGACGTTTCATTTTTTCACAACCAGGACCGAAACCCTAGGCCGAACAAAATGGTCGGATGCGAAGTGAAATTTTTTCGCTCGAAATTTTACGAGCATGTGCGGAACTTCTAGGCAATCATATCGGCAGGTGACACGAAGTGATTCGAGTTCGTTTGCCCCCCCATTTTCTTTAACGAACGATAACTTTTTGTGAAAATAACAAGTGCCCCGATCCCGGCCGAAACGACTCGAATTACACTTCGAGACCCGCCGACATGATCGGCACGATGCACAGAGCACCCTCGTAAATTTTCAGGACGTTTTATTTTTTCACAACCTGAACCGAAACCCTAGGCCAAACAAAATGGTCGGATGCGAAGTGAAATTTTTTCGCTCGAAATTTTACGAGCTTGTGCAGAACTTCCAGGCAATCATATCGGCAGGTGACACGAAGTGATTCGAGTTCGTTTGCCCCCCCATTTTCTTTAACGAACGATAACTTTTAGTCAAAATAACAAGTGTCCCGAACCCGGCCGAAACGACTCGTATGACACTTCGAGACCCGCCGACATGATCGCCACGATGCACAGAGCACCCTCGTAAATTTTCGGGACGTTTCATTTTTTCACAACCAGGACCGAAACCCTAGGCCGAACAAAATGGTCGGATGCGAAGTGAAATTTTTTCGCTCGAAATTTTACGAGCTTGTGCGGACCTTCTAGGCAATCATATCGGCAGGTGACACGAAGTGATTCGAGTTCGTTTGCCCCCCCATTTTCTTTAACGAACGATAACTTTTTGTGAAAATAACAAGTGCCCCGATCCCGGCCGAAACGACTCGAATTACACTTCGAGACCCGCCGACATGATCGGCACGATGCACAGAGCACCCTCGTAAATTTTCAGGACGTTTTATTTTTTCTCAACCTGGACCGAAACCCTAGGCCGAACAAAATGGTCGGATGCGAAGTGAAATTTTTTCGCTCGAAATTTTACGAGCTTGTGCAGAACTTCCAGGCAATCATATCGGCAGGTGACACGAAGTGATTCGAGTTCGTTTGCCCCCCCATTTTCTTTAACGAACGATAACTTTTAGTCAAAATAACAAGTGTCCCGAACCCGGCCGAAACGACTCGTATGACACTTCGAGACCCGCCGACATGATCGCCACGATGCACAGAGCACCCTCGTAAATTTTCGGGACGTTTCATTTTTTCACAACCAGGACCGAAACCCTAGGCCGAACAAAATGGTCGGATGCGAAGTGAAATTTTTTCGCTCGAAATTTTACGAGCTTGTGGAGAACTTCTAGGCAATCATATCGGCAGGTGACACGAAGTGATTCGAGTTCGTTTGCCCCCCCATTTGCTTTAACGAACGATAACTTTTTGTGAAAATAACAAGTGCCCCGATCCCGTCCGAAACGACTCGAATTACACTTCGAGACCCGCCGACATGATCGCCACGATGCACAGAGCACCCTCGTAAATTTTCAGGACGTTTCATTTTTTCACAACCAGGACCGAAACCCTAGGCCGAACAAAATGGTCGGATGCGAAGTGAAATTTTTTCGCTCGAAATTTTACGAGCTTGTGCGGACCTTCTAGGCAATCATATCGGCAGGTGACACGAAGTGATTCGAGTTCGTTTGCCCCCCCATTTTCTTTAACGAACGATAACTTTTTGTCAAAATAACAAGTGCCCCGATCCCGGCCGAAACGACTCGAATTACACTTTGAGACCCGCCGACATGATCGCCACGATGCACAGAGCACCCTCGTAAATTTTCGGGCAAATCGGACGACGTTGTATTTTTTCACAATCAGGACCGAAACCCTAGGCCGAACAAAATGGTCGGATGCGAAGTGAAATTTTTTCGCTCGAAATTTTACGAGCTTGTGCAGAACTTCTAGGCAATCATATCGGCAGGTGACACGAAGTGATTCGAGTTCGTTTGCCCCCCCCATTTTCTTTAACGAACGATAACTTTTTGTGAAAATAACAAGTGCCCCGATCCCCTCCGAAACGACTCGAATTACACTTCGAGACCCGCCGACATGATCGCCACGATGCACAGAGCACCCTCGTAAATTTTCAGGACGTTTCATTTTTTCACAACCAGGACCGAAACCCTAGGCCGAACAAAATGGTCGGATGCGAAGTGAAATTTTTTCGCTCGAAATTTTACGAGCTTGTGCAGAACTTCTAGGCAATCATATCGGCAGGTGACACGAAGGGATTCGAGTTCGTTTGCCCCCCCATTTTCTTTAACGAACGATAACTTTTAGTCAAAATAACAAGTGCCCCGAACCCGGCCGAAACGACTCGTATTACACTTCGAGACCCGCCGACATGATCGCCTCGATGCATAGAGCACCCTCGTAAATTTTCGGGACGTTTCATTTTTCCACAACCAGGACCGAAACCCTAGGCCGAACAAAATGGTCGGATGCGAAGTGAAATTTTTTCGCTCGAAATTTTACGAGCTTGTGCAGAACTTCTAGGCAATCATATCGGCAGGTGACACGAAGTGATTCGGGTTCGTTTGCCCCCCCCATTTTCTTTAACGAACGATAACTTTTAGTCAAAATAACAAGTGCCTCGAACCCGGCCGAAACGACTTGTATGACACTTTGAGACCCGCCGACATGATCGCAACGATGCACAGAGCACCCTCGTAAATTTTCGGGCAAATCGGACGACGTTGTATTTTTTTACAATCAGGACCGAAACCCTAGGCCGAACAAAATGGTCGGATGCGAAGTGAAATTTTTTCGCTCGAAATTTTACGAGCATGTGCGGAACTTCTAGGCAATCATATCGGCAGGTGCCACGAAGTCATTCGAGTTCGTTTGCCCCCCCATTTTCTTTAACGAACGATAACTTTTTGTCAAAATAACAAGTGCCCCGATCCCGGCCGAAACTACTCGAATTACACTTCGAGACCCGCCGACATGATCGCCACGATGCACAGAGCACCCTCGTAAATTTTCGGGACGTTTCATTTTTTCACAACCAGGACCGAAACCCTAGGCCGAACAAAATGGTCGGATGCGAAGTGAAATTTTTTCGCTCGAAATTTTACGAGCATGTGCGGAACTTCTAGGCAATCATATCGGCAGGTGCCACGAAGTCATTCGAGTTCGTTTGCCCCCCCATTTTCTTTAACGAACGATAACTTTTTGTCAAAATAACAAGTGCCCCGATCCCGGCCGAAACTACTCGAATTACACTTCGAGACCCGCCGACATGATCGCCACGATGCACAGAGCACCCTCGTAAATTTTCGGGACGTTTCATTTTTTCACAACCAGGACCGAAACCCTAGGCCGAACAAAATGGTCGGATGCGAAGTGAAATTTTTTCGCTCGAAATTTTACGAGCATGTGCGGAACTTCTAGGCAATCATATCGGCAGGTGACACGAAGTCATTCGAGTTCGTTTGCCCCCCCATTTTCTTTAACGAACGATAACTTTTTGTCAAAATAACAAGTGCCCCGATCCCGGCCGAAACAACTCGAATTACACTTCGAGAGCCGCCGACATGATCGCCACGATGCACAGAACACACTCGTAAATTTTCAGGACGTTTCATTTTTTCACAACCAGGACCGAAACCCTAGGCCGAACAAAATGGTCGGATGCGAAGTGAAATTTTTTCGCTCGAAATTTTACGAGCATGTGCGGAACTTCTAGGCAATCATATCGGCAGGTGACACGAAGTGATTCGAGTTCGTTTGCCCCCCCATTTTCTTTAACGAACGATAACTTTTTGTGAAAATAACAAGTGCCCCGATCCCGGCCGAAACGACTCGAATTACACTTCGAGACCCGCCGACATGATCGGCACGATGCACAGAGCACCCTCGTAAATTTTCAGGACGTTTTATTTTTTCACAACCTGAACCGAAACCCTAGGCCAAACAAAATGGTCGGATGCGAAGTGAAATTTTTTCGCTCGAAATTTTACGAGCTTGTGCAGAACTTCCAGGCAATCATATCGGCAGGTGACACGAAGTGATTCGAGTTCGTTTGCCCCCCCATTTTCTTTAACGAACGATAACTTTTAGTCAAAATAACAAGTGTCCCGAACCCGGCCGAAACGACTCGTATGACACTTCGAGACCCGCCGACATGATCGCCACGATGCACAGAGCACCCTCGTAAATTTTCGGGACGTTTCATTTTTTCACAACCAGGACCGAAACCCTAGGCCGAACAAAATGGTCGGATGCGAAGTGAAATTTTTTCGCTCGAAATTTTACGAGCTTGTGGAGAACTTCTAGGCAATCATATCGGCAGGTGACACGAAGTGATTCGAGTTCGTTTGCCCCCCCATTTGCTTTAACGAACGATAACTTTTTGTGAAAATAACAAGTGCCCCGATCCCGTCCGAAACGACTCGAATTACACTTCGAGACCCGCCGACATGATCGTCACGATGCACACAGCACCCTCGTAAATTTTCAGGACGTTTCATTTTTTCACAACCAGAACCGAAACCCTAGGCCGAACAAAATGGTCGGATGCGAAGTGAAATTTTTTCGCTCGAAATTTTACGAGCTTGTGCGGACCTTCTAGGCAATCATATCGGCAGGTGACACGAAGTGATTCGAGTTCGTTTGCCCCCCCATTTTCTTTAACGAACGATAACTTTTTGTCAAAATAACAAGTGCCCCGATCCCGGCCGAAACGACTCGAATTACACTTTGAGACCCGCCGACATGATCGCCACGATGCACAGAGCACCCTCGTAAATTTTCGGGCAAATCGGACGACGTTGTATTTTTTCACAATCAGGACCGAAACCCTAGGCCGAACAAAATGGTCGGATGCGAAGTGAAATTTTTTCGCTCGAAATTTTACGAGCTTGTGCAGAACTTCTAGGCAATCATATCGGCAGGTGACACGAAGTGATTCGAGTTCGTTTGCCCCCCCCATTTTCTTTAACGAACGATAACTTTTTGTGAAAATAACAAGTGCCCCGATCCCGTCCGAAACGACTCGAATTACACTTCGAGACCCGCCGACATGATCGCCACGATGCACAGAGCACCCTCGTAAATTTTCAGGACGTTTTATTTTTTCACAACCAGGACCGAAACCCTAGGCCGAACAAAATGGTCCGATGCGAAGTGAAATTTTTTCGCTCGAAATTTTACGAGCATGTGCGGAACTTCTAGGCAATCATATCGGCAGGTGACACGAAGTGATTCGAGTTCGTTTGCCCCCCCATTTTCTTTAACGAACGATAACTTTTTGTGAAAATAACAAGTGCCCCGATCCCGGCCGAAACGACTCGAATTACACTTTGAGACCCGCCGACATGATCGCCACGATGCACAGAGCACCCTCGTAAATTTTCGGGCAAATCGGACGACGTTGTATTTTGCACAATCAGGACCGAAACCCTAGGCCGAACAAAATGGTCGGATGCGAAGTGAAATTTTTTCGCTCGAAATTTTACGAGCTTGTGCAGAACTTCTAGGCTATCATATCGGCAGGTGACACGAAGTGATTCGAGTTCGTTTGCCCCCCCATTTTCTTTAACGAACGATAACTTTTTGTGAAAATAACAAGTGCCCCGAACCCGGCCGAAACGACTCGAATTACACTTCGAGACCCGCCGACATCATCGCCACGATGCACAGAGCACCCTCGTAAATTTTCGGGACGTTTCATTTTTTCACAACCAGGACCGAAACCCTAGGCCGAACAAAATGGTCGGATGCGAAGTGAAATTTTTTCGCTCGAAATTTTACGAGCTTGTGCAGAACTTCTAGGCAATTATATCGGCAGGTGACACGAAGTGATTCGAGTTCGTTTGCCCCCCCATTTTCTTTAACGAACGATAACTTTTAGTCAAAATAACAAGTGCCCCGATCCCGGCCGAAACGGCTCGAATTACACTTCGAGACCCGCCGACATGATCGGCACGAGGCACAGAGCACCCTCGTAAATTTTCGAGACGTTTCATTTTTTCACAAGCAGGACCGAAACCCTAGGCCGAACAACATGGTCGGATGCGAAGTGAAATTTTTTCGCTCGAAATTTTACGAGCTTGTGCAGAACTTCTAGGCAATCATATCGGCAGGTGACACGAAGTGATTCGAGTTCGTTTGCCCCCCCATTTTCTTTAACGAACGATAACTTTTTGTGAAAATAACAAGTGCCCCGATCCCCGCCGAAACAACTCGAATTACACTTCGAGACCCGCCGACACGATCGCGACGATGCACAGAGCACCCTCGTAAATTTTCGGGCAAATCGGACCACGTTGTATTTTTTCACAATCAGGACCGAAACCCTAGGCCGAACAAAATGGTCGGATGCGAAGTGAAATTTTTTCGCTCGAAATTTTACGAGCTTGAGCAGAACTTCTAGGCAATCATATCGGCAGGTGACACGAAGTGATTCGAGTTCGTTTGCCCCCCCATTTTCTTTAACGAACGATAACTTTTAGTCAAAATAACAAGTGCCCCGAACCCGGCCGAAACGACTTGAATTACACTTAGAGACCCGCCGACATGATCGCCACGATGCACAGAGCACCCTCGTAAATTTTCAGGACGTTTCATTTTTTCACAACCAGGACCGAAACCCTAGGCCGAACAAAATGGTCGGATGCGAAGTGAAATTTTTTCGCTCGAAATTTTACGAGCTTGTGCAGAACTTCTAGGCAATCATATCGGCAGGTGACACGAAGTGATTCGGGTTCGTTTGCCCCCCCCATTTTCTTTAACGAACGATAACTTTTAGTCAAAATAACAAGTGCCTCGAACCCGGCCGAAACGACTCGTATGACACTTCGAGACCCACCGACATGATCGCCACGATGCACAGAGCACCCTCGTAAATTTTTGGGACGTTTCATTTTTTCACAAGCAGGACCGAAACCCTAGGCCGAACAAAATGGTCGGATGCGAAGTGAAATTTTTTCGCTCGAAATTTTACGAGCTTGTGCAGAACTTCTAGGCAATCATATCGGCAGGTGACACGAAGTGATTCGAGTTCGTTTGCCCCCCCCATTTTCTTTAACGAACGATAACTTTTTGTGAAAATAACAAGTGCCCCGATCCCGGCCGAAACGACTCGAATTACACTTCGAGACCCGCCGACATGATCGGCACGATGCACAGAGCACCCTCGTAAATTTTCAGGACGTTTTATTTTTTCACATCCTGGACCGAAACCCTAGGCCAAACAAAATGGTCGGATGCGAAGTGAAATTTTTTCGCTCGAAATTTTACGAGCTTGTGCAGAACTTCCAGGCAATCATATCGGCAGGTGACACGAAGTGATTCGAGTTCGTTTGCCCCCCCATTTTCTTTAACGAACGATAACTTTTAGTCAAAATAACAAGTGTCCCGAACCCGGCCGAAACGACTCGTATGACACTTCGAGACCCGCCGACATGATCGCCACGATGCACAGAGCACCCTCGTAAATTTTCGGGACGTTTCATTTTTTCACAACCAGGACCGAAACCCTAGGCCGAACAAAATGGTCGGATGCGAAGTGAAATTTTTTCGCTCGAAATTTTACGAGCTTGTGGAGAACTTCTAGGCAATCATATCGGCAGGTGACACGAAGTGATTCGAGTTCGTTTGCCCCCCCATTTGCTTTAACGAACGATAACTTTTTGTGAAAATAACAAGTGCCCCGATCCCGTCCGAAACGACTCGAATTACACTTCGAGACCCGCCGACATGATCGCCACGATGCACAGAGCACCCTCGTAAATTTTCAGGACGTTTCATTTTTTCACAACCAGGACCGAAACCCTAGGCCGAACAAAATGGTCGGATGCGAAGTGAAATTTTTTCGCTCGAAATTTTACGAGCTTGTGCGGACCTTCTAGGCAATCATATCGGCAGGTGACACGAAGTGATTCGAGTTCGTTTGCCCCCCCATTTTCTTTAACGAACGATAACTTTTTGTCAAAATAACAAGTGCCCCGATCCCGGCCGAAACGACTCGAATTACACTTTGAGACCCGCCGACATGATCGCCACGATGCACAGAGCACCCTCGTAAATTTTCGGGCAAATCGGACGACGTTGTATTTTTTCACAATCAGGACCGAAACCCTAGGCCGAACAAAATGGTCGGATGCGAAGTGAAATTTTTTCGCTCGAAATTTTACGAGCTTGTTCAGAACTTCTAGGCAATCATATCGGCAGGTGACACGAAGTGATTCGAGTTCGTTTGCCCCCCCCATTTTCTTTAACGAACGATAACTTTTTGTGAAAATAACAAGTGCCCCGATCCCGTCCGAAACGACTCGAATTACACTTCGAGACCCGCCGACATGATCGCCACGATGCACAGAGCACCCTCGTAAATTTTCAGGACGTTTTATTTTTTCACAACCAGGACCGAAACCCTAGGCCGAACAAAATGGTCCGATGCGAAGTGAAATTTTTTCGCTCGAAATTTTACGAGCATGTGCGGAACTTCTAGGCAATCATATCGGCAGGTGACACGAAGTGATTCGAGTTCGTTTGCCCCCCCATTTTCTTTAACGAACGATAACTTTTTGTGAAAATAACAAGTGCCCCGATCCCGTCCGAAACGACTCGAATTACACTTCGAGACCCGCCGACATGATCGCCACGATGCACAGAGCACCCTCGTAAATTTTCAGGACGTTTCATTTTTTCACAACCAGGACCGAAACCCTAGGCCGAACAAAATGGTCGGATGCGAAGTGAAATTTTTTCGCTCGAAATTTTACGAGCTTGTGCGGACCTTCTAGGCAATCATATCGGCAGGTGACACGAAGTGATTCGAGTTCGTTTGCCCCCCCATTTTCTTTAACGAACGATAACTTTTTGTCAAAATAACAAGTGCCCCGATCCCGGCCGAAACGACTCGAATTACACTTTGAGACCCGCCGACATGATCGCCACGATGCACAGAGCACCCTCGTAAATTTTCGGGCAAATCGGACGACGTTGTATTTTTTCACAATCAGGACCGAAACCCTAGGCCGAACAAAATGGTCGGATGCGAAGTGAAATTTTTTCGCTCGAAATTTTACGAGCTTGTTCAGAACTTCTAGGCAATCATATCGGCAGGTGACACGAAGTGATTCGAGTTCGTTTGCCCCCCCCATTTTCTTTAACGAACGATAACTTTTTGTGAAAATAACAAGTGCCCCGATCCCGTCCGAAACGACTCGAATTACACTTCGAGACCCGCCGACATGATCGCCACGATGCACAGAGCACCCTCGTAAATTTTCAGGACGTTTTATTTTTTCACAACCAGGACCGAAACCCTAGGCCGAACAAAATGGTCCGATGCGAAGTGAAATTTTTTCGCTCGAAATTTTACGAGCATGTGCGGAACTTCTAGGCAATCATATCGGCAGGTGACACGAAGTGATTCGAGTTCGTTTGCCCCCCCATTTTCTTTAACGAACGATAACTTTTTGTGAAAATAACAAGTGCCCCGATCCCGGCCGAAACGACTCGAATTACACTTTGAGACCCGCCGACATGATCGCAACGATGCACAGAGCACCCTCGTAAATTTTCGGGCAAATCGGACGACGTTGTATTTTTTTACAATCAGGACCGAAACCCTAGGCCGAACAAAATGGTCGGATGCGAAGTGAAATTTTTTCGCTCGAAATTTTACGAGCTTGTGCAGAACTTCTAGGCTATCATATCGGCAGGTGACACGAAGTGATTCGAGTTCGTTTGCCCCCCCATTTTCTTTAACGAACGATAACTTTTTGTGAAAATAACAAGTGCCCCGAACCCGGCCGAAACGACTCGAATTACACTTCGAGACCCGCCGACATGATCGGCACGATGCACAGAGCACCCTCGTAAATTTTCGGGACGTTTCATTTTTTCACAAGCAGGACCGAAACCCTAGGCCGAACAACATGGTCGGATGCGAAGTGAAATTTTTTCGCTCGAAATTTTACGAGCTTGTGCAGAACTTCTAGGCAATCATATCGGCAGGTGACACGAAGTGATTCGAGTTCGTTTGCCCCCCCATTTTCTTTAACGAACGATAACTTTTTGTGAAAATAACAAGTGCCCCGATCCCCGCCGAAACAACTCGAATTACACTTCGAGACCCGCCGACACGATCGCGACGATGCACAGAGCACCCTCGTAAATTTTCGGGCAAATCGGACCACGTTGTATTTTTTCACAATCAGGACCGAAACCCTCGGCCGAACAAAATGGTCGGATGCGAAGTGAAATTTTTTCGCTCGAAATTTTACGAGCTTGAGCAGAACTTCTAGGCAATCATATCGGCAGGTGACACGAAGTGATTCAAGTTCGTTTGCCCCCCCATTTTCTTTAACGAACGATAACTTTTAGTCAAAATAACAAGTGCCCCGAACCCGGCCGAAACGACTTGAATTACACTTAGAGACCCGCCGACATGATCGCCACGATGCACAGAGCACCCTCGTAAATTTTCAGGACGTTTCATTTTTTCACAACCAGGACCGAAACCCTAGGCCGAACAAAATGGTCGGATGCGAAGTGAAATTTTTTCACTCGAAATTTTACGAGCTTGTGCAGAACTTCTAGGCAATCATATCGGCAGGTGACACGAAGTGATTCGAGTTCGATTGCCCCCCCATTTTCTTTAACGAACGATAACTTTTAGTCAAAATAACAAGTGCCCCGAACCCGGCCGAAACGACTCGTATGACACTTCGAGACCCGCCGACATGATCGCCACGATGCACAGAGCACCCTCGTAAATTTTCGGGACGTTTCATTTTTTCACAAGCAGGACCGAAACCCTAGGCCGAACAAAATGGTCGGATGCGAAGTGAAATTTTTTCGCTCGAAATTTTACGAGCTTGTGCAGAACTTCTAGGCAATCATATCGGCAGGTGACACGAAGTGATTCGGGTTCGTTTGCCCCCCCCATTTTCTTTAACGAACGATAACTTTTAGTCAAAATAACAAGTGCCTCGAACCCGGCCGAAACGACTTGTATGACACTTCGAGACCCACCGACATGATCGCCACGATGCACAGAGCACCCTCGTAAATTTTTGGGACGTTTCATTTTTTCACAAGCAGGACCGAAACCCTAGGCCGAACAAAATGGTCGGATGCGAAGTGAAATTTTTTCGCTCGAAATTTTACGAGCTTGTGCAGAACTTCTAGGCAATCATATCGGCAGGTGACACGAAGTGATTCGAGTTCGTTTGCCCCCCCCCATTTTCTTTAACGAACGATAACTTTTTGTGAAAATAACAAGTGCCCCGATCCCGGCCGAAACGACTCAAATTACACTTCGAGACCCGCCGACATGATCGCCACGATGCACAGAGCACCCTCGTAAATTTTCGGGACGTTTCATTTTTTCAAAAGCAGGACCGAAACCCTAGGCCGAACAAAATGGTCGGATGCGAAGTGAAATTTTTTCGCTCGAAATTTTACGAGCTTGTGCAGAACTTCTAGGCAATCATATCGGCAGGTGACACGAAGTGGTTCGAGTTCGTTTGCCCCCCCATTTTCTTTAACGAACGATAACTTTTTGTGAAAATAACAAGTGCCCCGATCCCGGCCGAAACGACTCGAATTACACTTCGAGACCCGCCGACATGATCGCCACGATGCACAGAGCACCCTCGTAAATTTTCGGGACGTTTCATTTTTTCACAACCAGGACCGAAACCCTAGGCCGAACAAAATGGTCGGATGCGAAGTGAAATTTTTTCGCTCGAAATTTTACGAGCTTGTGCAGAACTTCTAGGCAATCATATCGGCAGGTGACACGAAGTGATTCGAGTTCGTTTGCCCCCCCATTTTCTTTAACGAACGATAACTTTTAGTCAAAATAACAAGTGCCCCGAACCCGGCCGAAACGACTCGTATGACACTTCGAGACCCGCCGACATGATCGCCACGATGCACAAAGCACCCTCGTAAATTTTCGAGACGTTTCATTTTTTCACAAGCAGGACCGAAACCCTAGGCCGAACAAAATGGTCGGATGCGAAGTGAAATTTTTTCGCTTGAAATTTTACGAGCTTGTGCGGAACTTCTAGGCAATCATATCGGCAGGTGACACGAAGTGATTCGAGTTCGTTTGCCCCCCCATTTTCTTTAACGAACGATAACTTTTTGTGAAAATAACAAGTGCCCCGATGCCGGCCGAAACGACTCGAATTACACTTCGAGACCCGCCGACATGATCGCCACGATGCACAGATCACCCTCGTAAATTTTCGGGACGTTTCATTTTTTCACAACCAGGACCGAAACTCTAGGCCGAACAAAATGGTCGGATGCGAAGTGAAATTTTTTCGCTCGAAATTTTACGAGCTTGTGCAGAACTTCTAGGCAATCATATCGGCAGGTGACACGAAGTGATTCGAGTTCGTTTGCCCCCCCATTTTCTTTAACGAACGATAACTTTTAGTCAAAATAACAAGTGCCCCGAACCCGGCCGAAACGACTCGTATGACACTTCGAGACCCGCCGACATGATCGCCACGATGCACAGAGCACCCTCGTAAATTTTCGGGACGTTTCATTTTTTCACAAGCAGGACCGAAACCCTAGGCCGAACAAAATGGTCGGATGCGAAGTGAAATTTTTTCGCTCGAAATTTTACGAGCTTGTGCAGAACTTCTAGGCAATCATATCGGCAGGTGACACGAAGTGATTCGGGTTCGTTTGCCCCCCCCATTTTCTTTAACGAACGATAACTTTTAGTCAAAATAACAAGTGCCTCGAACCCGGCCGAAACGACTTGTATGACACTTCGAGACCCACCGACATGATCGCCACGATGCACAGAGCACCCTCGTAAATTTTTGGGACGTTTCATTTTTTCACAAGCAGGACCGAAACCCTAGGCCGAACAAAATGGTCGGATGCGAAGTGAAATTTTTTCGCTCGAAATTTTACGAGCTTGTGCAGAACTTCTAGGCAATCATATCGGCAGGTGACACGAAGTGATTCGAGTTCGTTTGCCCCCCCCCATTTTCTTTAACGAACGATAACTTTTTGTGAAAATAACAAGTGCCCCGATCCCGGCCGAAACGACTCAAATTACACTTCGAGACCCGCCGACATGATCGCCACGATGCACAGAGCACCCTCGTAAATTTTCGGGACGTTTCATTTTTTCAAAAGCAGGACCGAAACCCTAGGCCGAACAAAATGGTCGGATGCGAAGTGAAATTTTTTCGCTCGAAATTTTACGAGCTTGTGCAGAACTTCTAGGCAATCATATCGGCAGGTGACACGAAGTGGTTCGAGTTCGTTTGCCCCCCCATTTTCTTTAACGAACGATAACTTTTTGTGAAAATAACAAGTGCCCCGATCCCGGCCGAAACGACTCGAATTACACTTCGAGACCCGCCGACATGATCGCCACGATGCACAGAGCACCCTCGTAAATTTTCGGGACGTTTCATTTTTTCACAACCAGGACCGAAACCCTAGGCCGAACAAAATGGTCGGATGCGAAGTGAAATTTTTTCGCTCGAAATTTTACGAGCTTGTGCAGAACTTCTAGGCAATCATATCGGCAGGTGACACGAAGTGATTCGAGTTCGTTTGCCCCCCCATTTTCTTTAACGAACGATAACTTTTAGTCAAAATAACAAGTGCCCCGAACCCGGCCGAAACGACTCGTATGACACTTCGAGACCCGCCGACATGATCGCCACGATGCACAAAGCACCCTCGTAAATTTTCGAGACGTTTCATTTTTTCACAAGCAGGACCGAAACCCTAGGCCGAACAAAATGGTCGGATGCGAAGTGAAATTTTTTCGCTTGAAATTTTACGAGCTTGTGCGGAACTTCTAGGCAATCATATCGGCAGGTGACACGAAGTGATTCGAGTTCGTTTGCCCCCCCATTTTCTTTAACGAACGATAACTTTTTGTGAAAATAACAAGTGCCCCGATGCCGGCCGAAACGACTCGAATTACACTTCGAGACCCGCCGACATGATCGCCACGATGCACAGATCACCCTCGTAAATTTTCGGGACGTTTCATTTTTTCACAACCAGGACCGAAACTCTAGGCCGAACAAAATGGTCGGATGCGAAGTGAAATTTTTTCGCTCGAAATTTTACGAGCTTGTGCAGAACTTCTAGGCAATCATATCGGCAGGTGACACGAAGTGATTCGAGTTCGTTTGCCCCCCCATTTTCTTTAACGAACGATAACTTTTAGTCAAAATAACAAGTGCCCCGAACCCGGCCGAAACGACTCGTATGACACTTCGAGACCCGCCGACATGATCGCCACGATGCACAGAGCACCCTCGTAAATTTTCGGGACGTTTCATTTTTTCACAAGCAGGACCGAAACCCTAGGCCGAACAACATGGTCGGATGCGAAGTGAAATTTTTTCGCTCGAAATTTTACGAGCTTGTGCAGAACTTCTAGGCAATCATATCGGCAGGTGACACGAAGTGATTCGAGTTCGTTTGCCCCCCCATTTTCTTTAACGAACGATAACTTTTTGTCAAAATAACAAGTGCCCGGAACTCGGCCGAAACGACTCGTATTACACTTCGAGACCCGCCGACATGATCGCCTCGATGCACAGAGCACCCTCGTAAATTTTCGGGACGTTTCATTTTTCCACAACCAGGACCGAAACCCTAGGCCGAACAAAATGGTCGGATGCGAAGTGAAATTTTTTCGCTAGAAATTTTACGAGCTTGTGCGGAACTTCTAGGCAATCATATCGGCAGGTGACACGAAGTGATTCGAGTTCGTTTGCCCCCCCTTTTTCTTTAACGAACGATAACTTTTTGTGAAAATAACAAGTGCCCTGATCCCGGCCGAAACTACTCGAATGACACTTCGAGACCCGCCGACATGATCGCCACGATGCACAGAGCACCCTCGTAAATTTTCGGGACGTTTCATTTTTTCACAACCAGGACCCAAACCCTAGGCCGAACAAAATGGTCGGATGCGAAGTGAAATTTTTTCGCTCGAAATTTTACGAGCTTGTGCAGAACTTCTAGGCAATCATATCGGCAGGTGACACGAAGTGATTCGAGTTCGTTTGCCCCCCCATTTTCTTTAACGAACGATAACTTTTTGTGAAAATAACAAGTGTCCCGAACCCGGCCGAAACGACTCGTATGACACTTCGAGACCCGCCGATATGATCGCCACGATGCACAGAGCACCCTCGTAAATTTTCTGGACGTTTCATTTTTTCACAACCAGGACCGAAACCCTAGGCCGAACAAAATGGTCGGATGCGAAGTGAAATTTTTTCGCTCGAAATTTTACGAGCTTGTGCAGAACTTCTAGGCAATCATATCGGCAGGTGACACGAAGTGATTCGAGTTCGCTTGCCCACCCCATTTTCTTTAACGAACGATAACTTTTTGTGAAAATAACAAGTGTCCCGAACCCGGCCGAAACGACTCGTATGACACTTCGAGACCCGCCGACATGATCGCGACGATGCACAGAGCACCCTCGTAAATTTTCGGGACGTTTCATTTTTTCACAACCAGGACCGAAACCCTAGGCCGAACAAAATGGTCGGATGCGAAGTGAAATTTTTTCGCTCGAAATTTTACGAGCTTGTGCAGAACTTCTAGGCAATCATATCGGCAGGTGACACGAAGTGATTCGAGTTCGTTTGCCCCCCCATTTTCTTTAACGAAAGATAACTTTTTGTGAAAATAACAAGTGTCCCGAACCCGGCCGAAACGACTCGTATGACACTTCGAGACCCGCCGACATGATCGCCACGATGCACAGAGCACCCTCGTAAATTTTCGGGACGTTTCATTTTTTCACAACCAGGACCGAAACCCTAGGCCGAACAAAATGGTCGGATGCGAAGTGAAATTTTTTCGCTCGAAATTTTACGAGCTTGTGCAGAACTTCTAGGCAATCATATCGGCAGGTGACACGAAGTGATTCGAGTTCGTTTGCCCCCCCATTTTCTTTAACGAACGATAACTTTTTGTGAAAATAACAAGTGCCCCGATTCCGGCCGAAACGACTCGAATTACACTTCGAGACCCGCCGACATGATCGCCGCGATGCACAGAGCACCCTCGTAAATTTTCAGGACGTTTCATTTTTTCACAACCAGGTCCGAAACCCTAGGCCGAACAAAATGGTCGGATGCGAAGTGAAATTTTTTCGCTCGAAATTTTACGAGCTTGAGCAGAACTTCTAGGCAATCATATCGGCAGGTGACACGAAGTGATTCGAGTTCGTTTGCCCCCCCATTTTCTTTAACGAACGATAACTTTTAGTCAAAATAACAAGTGCCCCGAACCCGGCCGAAACGACTTGAATTACACTTCGAGACCCGCCGACATGATCGCCACGATGCACAGAGCACCCTCGTAAATTTTCAGGACGTTTCATTTTTTCACAACCAGGACCGAAACCCTAGGCCGAACAAAATGGTCGGATGCGAAGTGAAATTTTTTCGCTCGAAATTTTACGAGCTTGTGCAGAACTTCTAGGCAATCATATCGGCAGGTGACACGAAGTGATTCGAGTTCGTTTGCCCCCCCATTTTCTTTAACGAACGATAACTTTTTGTGAAAATAACAAGTGCCCCGATCCCGGCCGAAACAACTCGAATTACACTTCGAGACCCGCCGACACGATCGCGACGATGCACAGAGCACCCTCGTAAATTTTCGGGCAAATCGGACCACGTTGTATTTTTTCACAATCAGGACCGAAACCCTAGGCCGAACAAAATGGTCGGATGCGAAGTGAAATTTTTTCGCTCGAAATTTTACGAGCTTGAGCAGAACTTCTAGGCAATCATATCGGCAGGTGACACGAAGTGATTCGAGTTCGTTTGCCCCCCCATTTTCTTTAACGAACGATAACTTTTAGTCAAAATAACAAGTTCCCCGAACCCTGCCGAAACGACTCGAATTACACTTCGAGACCCGCCGACATGATCGCCACGATGCACAGAGCACCCTCGTAAATTTTCGGGACGTTTCATTTTTTCACAACCAGGTCCGAAACCCTAGGCCGAACAAAATGGTCGGATGCGAAGTGAAATTTTTTCGCTCGAAATTTTACGAGCTTGAGCAGAACTTCTAGGCAATCATATCGGCAGGTGACACGAAGTGATTCGAGTTCGTTTGCCCCCCCATTTTCTTTAACGAACGATAACTTTTAGTCAAAATAACAAGTTCCCCGAACCCTGCCGAAACGACTCGAATTACACTTCGAGACCCGTCGACATGATCGCCACGATGCACAGAGCACCCTCGTAAATTTTTGGGACGTTTCATTTTTTCACAACCAGGACCGAAACCCTAGGCCGAACAAAATGGTCGGATGCGAAGTGAAATTTTTTCGCTCGAAATTTTACGAGCTTGTGCAGAACTTCTAGGCAATCATATCGGCAGGTGACACGAAGTGATTCGAGTTCGTTTGCCCCCCCATTTTCTTTAACGAACGATAACTTTTTGTGAAAATAACAAGTGCCCCGATCCCGGCCGAAACGACTCGAATTACACTTCGAGACCCGCCGACATGATCGCCACGATGCACAGAGCACCCTCGTAAATTTTCAGGACGTTTCATTTTTTCACAACCAGGTCCGAAACCCTAGGCCGAACAAAATGGTCGGATGCGAAGTGAAATTTTTTCGCTCGAAATTTTACGAGCTTGAGCAGAACTTCTAGGCAATCATATCGGCAGGTGACACGAAGTGATTCGAGTTCGTTTGCCCCCCCATTTTCTTTAACGAACGATAACTTTTAGTCAAAATAACAAGTGCCCCGAACCCGGCCGAAACGACTTGAATTACACTTCGAGACCCGCCGACATGATCGCCACGATGCACAGAGCACCCTCGTAAATTTTCAGGACGTTTCATTTTTTCACAACCAGGACCGAAACCCTAGGCCGAACAAAATGGTCGGATGCGAAGTGAAATTTTTTCGCTCGAAATTTTACGAGCTTGTGCAGAACTTCTAGGCAATCATATCGGCATGTGACACGAAGTGATTCGAGTTCGTTTGCCCCCCCATTTTCTTTAACGAACGATAACTTTTTGTGAAAATAACAAGTGCCCCGATCCCGGCCGAAACAACTCGAATTACACTTCGAGACCCGCCGACACGATCGCGACGATGCACAGAGCACCCTCGTAAATTTTCGGGCAAATCGGACCACGTTGTATTTTTTCACAATCAGGACCGAAACCCTAGGCCGAACAAAATGGTCGGATGCGAAGTGAAATTTTTTCGCTCGAAATTTTACGAGCTTGTGCAGAACTTCTAGGCAATCATATTGGCAGGTGACACGAAGTGATTCGAGTTCGTTTGCCCCCCCATTTTCTTTAACGAACGATAACTTTTTGTGAAAATAACAAGTGGCCCGATCCCGGCCGAAACAACTCGAATTACACTTCGAGACCCGCCGACATGATCGCCACGATGCACAGAGCACCCTCGTAAATTTTCGGGCAAATCGGACCACGTTGTATTTTTTCACAATCAGGACCGAAACCCTAGGCCGAACAAAATGGTCGGATGCGAAGTGAAATTTTTTCGCTCGAAATTTTACGAGCTTGTGCAGAACTTCTAGGCAATCATATCGGCAGGTGACACGAAGTGATTCGAGTTCGTTTGCCCCCCCATTTTCTTTAACGAACGATAACTTTTTGTGAAAATAACAAGTGTCCCGAACCCGGCCGAAACGACTCGTATGACACTTCGAGACCCGCCGACATGATCGCCACGATGCACAGAGCACCCTCGTAAATTTTCGGGTCGTTTCATTTTTTCACAACCAGGACCGAAACCCTAGGCCGAACAAAATGGTCGGATGCGAAGTGAAATTTTTTCGCTCGAAATTTTACGAGCTTGAGCAGAACTTCTAGGCAATCATATCGGCAGGTGACACGAAGTGATTCGAGTTCGTTTGCCCCCCCATTTTCTTTAACGAACGATAACTTTTAGTCAAAATAACAAGTGCCCCGAACCCGGCCGAAACGACTTGAATTACACTTCGAGACCCGCCGACATGATCGCCACGATGCACAGAGCACCCTCCTAAATTTTCAGGACGTTTCATTTTTTCACAACCAGGACCGAAACCCTAGGCCGAACAAAATGGTCGGATGCGAAGTGAAATTTTTTCGCTCGAAATTTTACGAGCTTGTGCAGAACTTCTAGGCAATCATATCGGCATGTGACACGAAGTGATTCGAGTTCGTTTGCCCCCCCATTTTCTTTAACGAACGATAACTTTTTGTGAAAATAACAAGTGCCCCGATCCCGGCCGAAACAACTCGAATTACACTTCGAGACCCGCCGACACGATCGCGACGATGCACAGAGCACCCTCGTAAATTTTCGGGCAAATCGGACCACGTTGTATTTTTTCACAATCAGGACCGAAACCCTAGGCCGAACAAAATGGTCGGATGCGAAGTGAAATTTTTTCGCTCGAAATTTTACGAGCTTGTGCAGAACTTCTAGGCAATCATATTGGCAGGTGACACGAAGTGATTCGAGTTCGTTTGCCCCCCCCATTTTCTTTAACGAACGATAACTTTTTGTGAAAATAACAAGTGGCCCGATCCCGGCCGAAACAACTCGAATTACACTTCGAGACCCGCCGACATGATCGCCACGATGCACAGAGCACCCTCGTAAATTTTCGGGCAAATCGGACCACGTTGTATTTTTTCACAATCAGGACCGAAACCCTAGGCCGAACAAAATGGTCGGATGCGAAGTGAAATTTTTTCGCTCGAAATTTTACGAGCTTGTGCAGAACTTCTAGGCAATCATATCGGCAGGTGACACGAAGTGATTCGAGTTCGTTTGCCCCCCCATTTTCTTTAACGAACGATAACTTTTTGTGAAAATAACAAGTGTCCCGAACCCGGCCGAAACGACTCGTATGACACTTCGAGACCCGCCGACATGATCGCCACGATGCACAGAGCACCCTCGTAAATTTTCGGGTCGTTTCATTTTTTCACAACCAGGACCGAAACCCTAGGCCGAACAAAATGGTCGGATGCGAAGTGAAATTTTTTCGCTCGAAATTTTACGAGCTTGAGCAGAACTTCTAGGCAATCATATCGGCAGGTGACACGAAGTGATTCGAGTTCGTTTGCCCCCCCATTTTCTTTAACGAACGATAACTTTTAGTCAAAATAACAAGTTCCCCGAACCCTGCCGAAACGACTCGAATTACACTTCGAGACCCGCCGACATGATCGCCACGATGCACAGAGCACCCTCGTAAATTTTCAGGACGTTTCATTTTTTCACAACCAGGACCGAAACCCTAGGCCGAACAAAATGGTCGGATGCGAAGTGAAATTTTTTCGCTCGAAATTTTACGAGCTTGTGCAGAACTTCTAGGCAATCATATCGGCAGGTGACACGAAGTGATTCGAGTTCGTTTGCCCCCCCATTTTCTTTAACGAACGATAACTTTTTGTGAAAATAACAAGTGCCCCGATCCCGGCCGAAACGACTCGAATTACACTTCGAGACCCGCCGACATGATCGCCACGATGCACAGAGCACCCTCGTAAATTTTCGGGACGTTTCATTTTTTCACAACCAGGACCGAAACCCTAGGCCGAACAAAATGGTCGGATGCGAAGTGAAATTTTTTCGCTCGAAATTTTACGAGCTTGTGCAGAACTTCTAGGCAATCATATCGGCAGGTGACACGAAGTGATTCGAGTTCGTTTGCCCCCCCATTTTCTTTAACGAACGATAACTTTTTGTGAAAATAACAAGTGCCCCGATTCCGGCCGAAACGACTCGAATTACACTTCGAGACCCGCCGACATGATCGCCGCGATGCACAGAGCACCCTCGTAAATTTTCAGGACGTTTCATTTTTTCACAACCAGGTCCGAAACCCTAGGCCGAACAAAATGGTCGGATGCGAAGTGAAATTTTTTCGCTCGAAATTTTACGAGCTTGAGCAGAACTTCTAGGCAATCATATCGGCAGGTGACACGAAGTGATTCGAGTTCGTTTGCCCCCCCATTTTCTTTAACGAACGATAACTTTTAGTCAAAATAACAAGTGCCCCGAACCCGGCCGAAACGACTTGAATTACACTTCGAGACCCGCCGACATGATCGCCACGATGCACAGAGCACCCTCGTAAATTTTCAGGACGTTTCATTTTTTCACAACCAGGACCGAAACCCTAGGCCGAACAAAATGGTCGGATGCGAAGTGAAATTTTTTCGCTCGAAATTTTACGAGCTTGTGCAGAACTTCTAGGCAATCATATCGGCAGGTGACACGAAGTGATTCGAGTTCGTTTGCCCCCCCATTTTCTTTAACGAACGATAACTTTTTGTGAAAATAACAAGTGCCCCGATCCCGGCCGAAACAACTCGAATTACACTTCGAGACCCGCCGACACGATCGCGACGATGCACAGAGCACCCTCGTAAATTTTCGGGCAAATCGGACCACGTTGTATTTTTTCACAATCAGGACCGAAACCCTAGGCCGAACAAAATGGTCGGATGCGAAGTGAAATTTTTTCGCTCGAAATTTTACGAGCTTGAGCAGAACTTCTAGGCAATCATATCGGCAGGTGACACGAAGTGATTCGAGTTCGTTTGCCCCCCCATTTTCTTTAACGAACGATAACTTTTAGTCAAAATAACAAGTTCCCCGAACCCTGCCGAAACGACTCGAATTACACTTCGAGACCCGCCGACATGATCGCCACGATGCACAGAGCACCCTCGTAAATTTTCGGGACGTTTCATTTTTTCACAACCAGGTCCGAAACCCTAGGCCGAACAAAATGGTCGGATGCGAAGTGAAATTTTTTCGCTCGAAATTTTACGAGCTTGAGCAGAACTTCTAGGCAATCATATCGGCAGGTGACACGAAGTGATTCGAGTTCGTTTGCCCCCCCATTTTCTTTAACGAACGATAACTTTTAGTCAAAATAACAAGTTCCCCGAACCCTGCCGAAACGACTCGAATTACACTTCGAGACCCGTCGACATGATCGCCACGATGCACAGAGCACCCTCGTAAATTTTTGGGACGTTTCATTTTTTCACAACCAGGACCGAAACCCTAGGCCGAACAAAATGGTCGGATGCGAAGTGAAATTTTTTCGCTCGAAATTTTACGAGCTTGTGCAGAACTTCTAGGCAATCATATCGGCAGGTGACACGAAGTGATTCGAGTTCGTTTGCCCCCCCATTTTCTTTAACGAACGATAACTTTTTGTGAAAATAACAAGTGCCCCGATCCCGGCCGAAACGACTCGAATTACACTTCGAGACCCGCCGACATGATCGCCACGATGCACAGAGCACCCTCGTAAATTTTCAGGACGTTTCATTTTTTCACAACCAGGTCCGAAACCCTAGGCCGAACAAAATGGTCGGATGCGAAGTGAAATTTTTTCGCTCGAAATTTTACGAGCTTGAGCAGAACTTCTAGGCAATCATATCGGCAGGTGACACGAAGTGATTCGAGTTCGTTTGCCCCCCCATTTTCTTTAACGAACGATAACTTTTAGTCAAAATAACAAGTGCCCCGAACCCGGCCTAAACGACTTGAATTACACTTTGAGACCCGCCGACATGATCGCCACGATGCACAGAGCACCCTCGTAAATTTTCAGGACGTTTCATTTTTTCACAACCAGGACCGAAACCCTAGGCCGAACAAAATGGTCGGATGCGAAGTGAAATTTTTTCGCTCGAAATTTTACGAGCTTGTGCAGAACTTCTAGGCAATCATATCGGCATGTGACACGAAGTGATTCGAGTTCGTTTGCCCCCCCATTTTCTTTAACGAACGATAACTTTTTGTGAAAATAACAAGTGCCCCGATCCCGGCCGAAACAACTCGAATTACACTTCGAGACCCGCCGACACGATCGCGACGATGCACAGAGCACCCTCGTAAATTTTCGGGCAAATCGGACCACGTTGTATTTTTTCACAATCAGGACCGAAACCCTAGGCCGAACAAAATGGTCGGATGCGAAGTGAAATTTTTACAATCAAAATTTTACGAGCTTGTGCAGAACTTCTAGGCAGTCAGATCGGCAGGTGACACGAAGTGATTCGAGTTCGTTTGCCCCCCCATTTTCTTTAACGAACGATAACTTTTTGTGAAAATAACAAGTGCCCCGATCCCGACCGAAACGACTCGAATTACACTTCGAGACTCGCCGACATGATCGCCACGATGCACAGAGTACCCTCGTAAATTTTCGGGACGTTTCATTTTTTCACAACCAGGACCGAAACCCTAGGCCGAACAAAATGGTCGGATGCGAAGTGAAATTTTTTCGCTCGAAATTTTACGAGCTTGTGCAGAACTTCTAGGCAATCATATCGGCAGGTGACACGAAGTGATTTGAGTTCGTTTGCCCCCCCATTTTCTTTAACGAACGATAACTTTTTGTGAAAATAACAAGTGCCCCGATCCCGACCGAAACGACTCGAATTACACTTCGAGACCCGCCGACATGATCGCCACGATGCACAGAGCACCCTCGTAAATTTTCGGGACGTTTCATTTTTTCACAACCAGGACCGAAACCCTAGGCCGAACAAAATGGTCGGATGCGAAGTGAAATTTTTTCGCTCGAAATTTTACGAGCTTGTGCAGAACTTCTAGGCAATCATATCGGCAGGTGCCACGAAGTGATTCGAGTTCGTTTGCCCCCCCATTTTCTTTAACGAACGATAACTTTTTGTGAAAATAACAAGTGCCCCGATCCCGGCCGAAACAACTCGAATTACACTTCGAGACCCGCCGACACGATCGCGACGATGCACAGAGCACCCTCGTAAATTTTCGGGCAAATCGGACCACGTTGTATTTTTTCACAATCAGGACCGAAACCCTAGGCCGAACAAAATGGTCGGATGCGAAGTGAAATTTTTTCAATCAAAATTTTACGAGCTTGTGCAGAACTTCTAGGCAGTCATATCGGCAGGTGACACGAAGTGATTCGAGTTCGTTTGCCCCCCCATTTTCTTTAACGAACGATAACTTTTTGTGAAAATAACAAGTGCCCCGATCCCGGCCGAAACGACTCGAATTACACTTCGAGACTCGCCGACATGATCGCCACGATGCACAGAGTACCCTCGTAAATTTTCGGGACGTTTCATTTTTTCACAACCAGGACCGAAACCCTAGGCCGAACAAAATGGTCGGATGCGAAGTGAAATTTTTTCGCTCGAAATTTTACGAGCTTGTGCAGAACTTCTAGGCAATCATATCGGCAGGTGACACGAAGTGATTTGAGTTCGTTTGCCCCCCCATTTTCTTTAACGAACGATAACTTTTTGTGAAAATAACAAGTGCCCCGATCCCGACCGAAACGACTCGAATTACACTTCGAGACCCGCCGACATGATCGCCACGATGCACAGAGCACCCTCGTAAATTTTCGGGACGTTTCATTTTTTCATAACCAGGACCGAAACCCTAGGCCGAACAAAATGGTCGGATGCGAAGTGAAATTTTTTCGCTCGAAATTTTACGAGCTTGTGCAGAACTTCTAGGCAATCATATCAGCAGGTGACACGAAGTGATTCGAGTTCGTTTGCCCCCCATTTTCTTGAACGAACGATAACTTTTTGTGAAAATAACAAGTGCCCCGATCCCGGCCGAAACAACTCGAATTACACTTCGAGACCCGCCGACACGATCGCGACGATGCACAGAGCACCCTCGTAAATTTTCGGGCAAATCGGACCACGTTGTATTGTTTCACAATCAGGACCGAAACCCTAGGCCGAACAAAATGGTCGGATGCGAAGTGAAATTTTTTCGCTCGAAATTTTACGAGCTTGTGCAGAACTTCTAGGCAATCATATCGGCAGGTGACACGAAGTGATTCGAGTTCGTTTGCCCCCCCATTTTCTTTAACCAACGATAACTTTTAGTCAAAATAACAAGTGCCCCGAACCCGGCCGAAACGACTTGAATTACACTTCGAGACCCGCCGACATGATCGCCACGATGCACAGAGCACCCTCGTAAATTTTCAGGACGTTTCATTTTTTCACAACCAGGACCGAAACCCTAGGCCGAACAAAATGGTCGGATGCGAAGTGAAATTTTTTCGCTCGAAATTTTACGAGCTTGTGCAGAACTTCTAGGCAATCATATCGGCAGGTGACACGAAGTGATTCGAGTTCGTTTGCCCCCCCATTTTCTTTAACCAACGATAACTTTTAGTCAAAATAACAAGTGCCCCGAACCCGGCTGAAACGACTTGAATTACACTTCGAGACCCGCCGACGTGATCGCCACGATGCACAGAGCACCCTCGTAAATTTTCAGGACGTTTCATTTTTTCACAACCAGGACCGAAACCCTAGGCCGAACAAAATGGTCGGATGCGAAGTGAAATTTTTTCGCTCGAAATTTTACGAGCTTGTGCAGAACTTCTAGGCAATCATATCGGCAGGTGACACGAAGTGATTCGAGTTCGTTTGCCCCCCCATTTTCTTTAACGAACGATAACTTTTTGTGAAAATAACAAGTGCCCCGATCCCGGCCGAAACTACTCGAATTACACTTCGAGACCCGCCGACATGATCGCCACGATGCACAGAGCACCCTCGTAAATTTTTGGGACGTTTCATTTTTTCAAAACCAGGACCGAAACCCTAGGCCGAACAAAATGGTCGGATGCGAAGTGAAATTTTTTCGCTCGAAATTTTACGAGCTTGTGCAGAACTTCTAGGCAATCATATCAGCAGGTGACACGAAGTGATTCGAGTTCGTTTGCCCCCCATTTTCTTTAACGAACGATAACTTTTTGTGAAAATAACAAGTGCCCCGATCCCGGCCGAAACAACTCGAATTACACTTCGAGACCCGCCGACACGATCGCGACGATGCACAGAGCACCCTCGTAAATTTTCGGGCAAATCGGACCACGTTGTATTGTTTCACAATCAGGACCGAAACCCTAGGCCGAACAAAATGGTCGGATGCGAAGTGAAATTTTTTCGCTCGAAATTTTACGAGCTTGTGCAGAACTTCTAGGCAATCATATCGGCAGGTGACACGAAGTGATTCGAGTTCGTTTGCCCCCCCATTTTCTTTAACCAACGATAACTTTTAGTCAAAATAACAAGTGCCCCGAACCCGGCCGAAACGACTTGAATTACACTTCGAGACCCGCCGACATGATCGCCACGATGCACAGAGCACCCTCGTAAATTTTCAGGACGTTTCATTTTTTCACAACCAGGACCGAAACCCTAGGCCGAACAAAATGGTCGGATGCGAAGTGAAATTTTTTCGCTCGAAATTTTACGAGCTTGTGCAGAACTTCTAGGCAATCATATCGGCAGGTGACACGAAGTGATTCGAGTTCGTTTGCCCCCCCATTTTCTTTAACCAACGATAACTTTTAGTCAAAATAACAAGTGCCCCGAACCCGGCTGAAACGACTTGAATTACACTTCGAGACCCGCCGACGTGATCGCCACGATGCACAGAGCACCCTCGTAAATTTTCAGGACGTTTCATTTTTTCACAACCAGGACCGAAACCCTAGGCCGAACAAAATGGTCGGATGCGAAGTGAAATTTTTTCGCTCGAAATTTTACGAGCTTGTGCAGAACTTCTAGGCAATCATATCGGCAGGTGACACGAAGTGATTCGAGTTCGTTTGCCCCCCCATTTTCTTTAACGAACGATAACTTTTTGTGAAAATAACAAGTGCCCCGATCCCGGCCGAAACTACTCGAATTACACTTCGAGACCCGCCGACATGATCGCCACGATGCACAGAGCACCCTCGTAAATTTTCGGGACGTTTCATTTTTTCACAACCAGGACCGAAACCCTAGGCCGAACAAAATGGTCGGATGCGAAGTGAAATTTTTTCGGTCGAAATTTTACGAGCTTGTGCAGAACTTCTAGGCAATCATATCGGCAGGTGACACGAAGTGATTCGAGTTCGTTTGCCCCCCCATTTTCTTTAACGAACGATAACTTTTTGTGAAAATAACAAGTGCCCCGATCCCGGCCGAAACAACTCGAATTACACTTCGAGACCCGCCGACACGATCGCGACGATGCACAGAGCACCCTCGTAAATTTTCGGGCAAATCAGACCACGTTGTATTTTTTCACAATCAGGACCGAAACCCTAGGCCGAACAAAATGGTCGGATGCGAAGTGAAATTTTTTCGCTCGAAATTTTACGAGCTTGTGCAGAACTTCTAGGCAATCATATCGGCAGGTAACACGAAGTGATTCGAGTTCGTTTGCCCCCCCATTTTCTTTAACGAACGATAACTTTTTGTGAAAATAACAAGTGCCCCGATTCCGGCCGAAACGACTCGAATTACACTTCGAGACCCGCCGACATGATCGCTACGATGCACAGAGCACCCTCGTAAATTTTCGGGACGTTTCATTTTTTCACAACCAGGACCGAAACCCTAGGCCGAACAAAATGGTCGGATGCGAAGTAAAATTTTTTCGCTCGAAATTTTACGAGCTTGTGCAGAACTTCTAGGCAATCATATCGGCAGGTGCCACGAAGTGATTCGAGTTCGTTTGCCCCCCCATTTTCTTTAACGAACGATAACTTTTTGTGAAAATAACAAGTGCCCCGATCCCGACCGAAACAACTCGAATTACACTTCGAGACCCGCCGACACGATCGCGACGATGCACAGAGCACCCTCGTAAATTTTCGGGCAAATCGGACCACGTTGTATTTTTTCACAATCAGGACCGAAACCCTAGGCCGAACAAAATGGTCGGATGCGAAGTGAAATTTTTTCAATCAAAATTTTACGAGCTTGTGCAGAACTTCTAGGCAGTCATATCGGCAGGTGACACGAAGTGATTCGAGTTCGTTTGCCCCCCCATTTTCTTAACGAACGATAACTTTTTGTGAAAATAACAAGTGCCCCGATCCCGGCCGAAACGACTCGAATTACACTTCGAGACTCGCCGACATGATCGCCACGATGCACAGAGTACCCTCGTAAATTTTCGGGACGTTTCATTTTTTCACAACCAGGACCGAAACCCTAGGCCGAACAAAATGGTCGGATGCGAAGTGAAATTTTTTCGCTCGAAATTTTACGAGCTTGTGCAGAACTTCTAGGCAATCATATCGGCAGGTGACACGAAGTGATTTGAGTTCGTTTGCCCCCCCATTTTCTTTAACGAACGATAACTTTTTGTGAAAATAACAAGTGCCCCGATCCCGACCGAAACGACTCGAATTACACTTCGAGACCCGCCGACATGATCGCCACGATGCACAGAGCACCCTCGTAAATTTTCGGGACGTTTCATTTTTTCACAACCAGGACCGAAACCCTAGGCCGAACAAAATGGTCGGATGCGAAGTGAAATTTTTTCGCTCGAAATTTTACGAGCTTGTGCAGAACTTCTAGGCAATCATATCAGCAGGTGACACGAAGTGATTCGAGTTCGTTTGCCCCCCATTTTCTTTAACGAACGATAACTTTTTGTGAAAATAACAAGTGCCCCGATCCCGGCCGAAACAACTCGAATTACACTTCGAGACCCGCCGACACGATCGCGACGATGCACAGAGCACCCTCGTAAATTTTCGGGCAAATCGGACCACGTTGTATTGTTTCACAATCAGGACCGAAACCCTAGGCCGAACTAAATGGTCGGATGCGAAGTGAAATTTTTTCGCTCGAAATTTTACGAGCTTGTGCAGAACTTCTAGGCAATCATATCGGCAGGTGACACGAAGTGATTCGAGTTCGTTTGCCCCCCCATTTTCTTTAACGAACGATAACTTTTTGTGAAAATAACAAGTGCCCCGATCCCGGCCGAAACAACTCGAAATACACTTCGAGAACCGCCGACATGATCGCCACGATGCACAGAGCACCCTCGTAAATTTTCGGGCAAATCGGACCACGTTGTATTTTTTCACAATCAGGACCGAAACCCTAGGCCGAACAAAATGGTCGGATGCGAAGTGAAATTTTTTCGCTCGAAATTTTACGAGCTTGTGCAGAACTTCTAGGCAATCATATCGGCAGGTGACACGAAGTGATTCGAGTTCGTTTGCCCCCCCATTTTCTTTAACGAACGATAACTTTTTGTGAAAATAACAAGTGACCCGATCCCGGCCGAAACTACTCGAATTACACTTCGAGACCCGCCGACATGATCGCCACGATGCACAGAGCACCCTCGTAAATTTTCGGGACGTTTCATTTTTTCACAACCAGGACCGAAACCCTAGGCCGAACAAAATGGTCGGATGCGATGTGAAATTTTTTCGCTCGAAATTTTACGAGCTTGTGCAGAACTTCTAGGCAATCATATCGGCAGGTGACACGAAGTGATTCGAGTTCGTTTGCCCCCCCATTTTCTTTAACGAACGATAACTTTTTGTGAAAATAACAAGTGCCCCGATCCCGGCCGAAACAACTCGAATTACACTTCGAGACCCGCCGACACGATCGCGACGATGCACAGAGCACCCTCGTAAATTTTCGGGCAAATCGGACCACGTTGTATTTTTTCACAATCAGGACCGAAACCCTAGGCCGAACAAAATGGTCGGATGCGAAGTGAAATTTTTTCGCTCGAAATTTTACGAGCTTGTGCAGAACTTCTAGGCAATCATATCGGCAGGTGACACGAAGTGATTCGAGTTCGTTTGCCCCCCCATTTTCTTTAACGAACGATAACTTTTTGTGAAAATAACAAGTGCCCCGATCCCGGCCGAAACTACTCGAATTACACTTCGAGACCCGCCGACATGATCGCCACGATGCACAGAGCACCCTCGTAAATTTTCGGGACGTTTCATTTTTTCACAACCAGGACCGAAACCCTAGGCCGAACAAAATGGTCGGATGCGAAGTGAAATTTTTTCGCTCGAAATTTTACGAGCTTGTCCAGAACTTCTAGGCAATCATATCGGCAGGTGACACGAAGTGATTCGAGTTCGTTTGCCCCCCCATTTTCTTTAACGAACGATAACTTTTTGTGAAAATAACAAGTGCCCCGATCCCGGCCGAAACGACTCGAATTACACTTCGAGACCCGCCGACATGATCGCCACGATGCACAGAGCACCCTCGTAAATTTTCGGGACGTTTCATTTTTTCACAACCAGGACCGAAACCCTAGGCCGAACAAAATGGTCGGATGCGAAGTGAAATTTTTTCGCTCGAAATTTTACGAGCTTGTGCAGAACTTCTAGGCAATCATATCGGCAGGTGACACGAAGTGATTCGAGTTCGTTTGCCCCCCCCTTTTTCTTTAACGAACGATAACTTTTTGTGAAAATAACAACTGCCCGGATCCCGGCCGAAACAACTCGAATAACACTTCGAGACCCGCCGACATGATCGCCACGATGCACAGAGCACCCTCGTAAATTTTTGGGACGTTTCATTTTTCCACAACCAGGACCGAAACCCTAGGCCGAACAAAATGGTGGGATGCGAAGTGAAATTTTTTCGCTCGAAATTTTACGAGCTTGTGCGGAACTTCTAGGCAATCATATCGGCAGGTGACACGAAGTGATTCGAGTTCGTTTGCCCCCCCTTTTTCTTTAACGAACGATAACTTTTTGTGAAAATAACAAGTGCCCCGATCCCGGCCGAAACTACTCGAATTACACTTCGAGAATCGCCGACATGATCGCCACGATGCACAGAGCACCCTGGTAAATTTTCGGGACGTTTCATTTTTCCACAACCAGGACCGAAACCCTAGGCCGAACAAAATGGTCGGATGCGAAGTGAAATTTTTTCGCTTGAAATTTTACGAGCTTGTGCGGAACTTCTAGGCAATCATATCGGCCGGTGACACGAAGTGATTCGAGTTCGTTTGCCCCCCCCTTTTTCTTTAACGAACGATAACTTTTTGTGAAAATAACAACTGCCCGGATCCCGGCCGAAACAACTCGAATAACACTTCGAGACCCGCCGACACGATCGCCACGATGCACAGAGCACCCTCGTAAATTTTCGGGCAAATCGGACCACGTTGTATTTTTTCACAATCAGGACCGAAACAGTAGGCCGAACAAAATGGTCGGATGCGAAGTGAAATTTTTTCGCTCGAAATTTTACGAGCTTGTGCAGAACTTCTAGGCAATCATATCGGCAGGTGACACGAAGTGATTCGAGTTCGTTTGCCCCCCCATTTTCTTTAACAAACGATAACTTTTTGTTAAAATAACAAGTGCCCCGATCCCGGCCGAAGCAACTCGAATTACACTTCGAGACCCGCCGACACGATCGCGACGATGCACAGAGCACCCTCGTAAATTTTCGGGCAAATCGGACCACGTTGTATTTTTTCACAATCAGGACCGAAACCCTAGGCCGAACAAAATGGTCGGATGCGAAGGGAAATTTTTTCGCTCGAAATTTTACGAGCTTGTGCAGAACTTCTAGGCAATCATATCGGCAGGTGACACGAAGTGATTTGAGTTCGTTTGCCCCCCCATTTTCTTTAACGAACGATAACTTTTTGTAAAAATAACAAGTGCCCCGATCCCGGCCGAAACAACTCGAATTACACTTCGAGACCCGCCGACACGATCGCGACGATGTACAGAGCACCCTCGTAAATTTTCGGGCAAATCGGACCACGTTGTATTTTTTCACAATCAGGACCGAAACCCTAGGCCGAACAAAATGGTCGGATGCGAAGTGAAATTTTTTCGCTCGAAATTTTACGAGCTTGTGCAGAACTTCTAGGCAATCATATCGGCAGGTGACACGAAGTGATTCGAGTTCGTTTGCCCCCCCATTTTCTTTAACGAACGATAACTTTTTGTGAAAATAACAAGTGCCCCGATCCCGGCCGAAACGACTCGAATTACACTTCGAGACCCGCCGACATGATCGCAACGATGCACAGAGCACCCTCGTAAATTTTTGGGACGTTTCATTTTTTCACAACCAGGACCGAAACCCTAGGCCGAACAACATGGTCGGATGCGAAGTGAAATTTTTTCGCTCGAAATTTTACGAGCTTGTGCAGAACTTCTAGGCAATCATATCGGCAGGTGACACGAAGTGATTCGAGTTCGTTTGCCCCCCCATTTTCTTTAACGAACGATAACTTTTTGTGAAAATAACAAGTGCCCCGATCCCGGCCGAAACGACTCGAATTACACTTCGAGACCCGCCGACATGATCGCCACGATGCACAGAGCACCCTCGTAAATTTTCAGGACGTTTCATTTTTTCACAACCAGGACCGAAACCCTAGGCCGAACAAAATGGTCGGATGCGAAGTGAAATTTTTTCGCTCGAAATTTTACGAGCTTGAGCAGAACTTCTAGGCAATCATATCGGCAGGTGACACGAAGTGATTCGAGTTCGTTTGCCCCCCCATTTTCTTTAACGAACGATAACTTTTTGTGAAAATAACAAGTGCCCCGATCCCGGCCGAAACGACTCGAATTACACTTCGAGACCCGCCGACATGATCGTCACGATGCACAGAGCACCCTCGTAGATTTTCAGGACGTTTCATTTTTTCACAACCAGGTCCGAAACCGTAGGCCGAACAAGATGGTCGGATGCGAAGTGAAATTTTTTCGCTCGAAATTTTACGAGCTTGAGCAGAACTTCTAGGCAATCATATCGGCAGGTGACACGAAGTGATTCGAGTTCGTTTGCCCCCCCATTTTTTTTAACGAACGATAACTTTTAGTCAAAATAACAAGTGCCCCGAACCCGGCCGAAACGACTTGAATTAGACTTCGAGACCCGCCGACATGATCGCCACGATGCACAGAGCACCCTCGTAACTTTTCAGGACGTTTCATTTTTTCACAACCAGGACCGAAACCCTAGGCCGAACAAAATGGTCGGATGCGAAGTGAAATTTTTTCGGTTGAAATTTTACGAGCTTGTGCGGAACTTCTATGCAATCATATCGGCAAGTGACACGAAGTGATTCGAGTTCGTTTGCCCCCCCTTTTTCTTTAACGAACGATAACTTTTTGTGAAAATAACAAGTGCCCCGATCCCGGCCTCGAATTACACTTCGAGACCCGCCGACATGATCGCCACGATGCACAGAGCACCCTCGTAACTTTTCAGGACGTTTCATTTTTTCACAACCAGGACCGAAACCCTAGGCCGAACAAAATGGTCGGATGCGAAGTGAAATTTTTTCGTTTGAAATTTTACGAGCTTGTGCAGAACTTCTAGGCAATCATATCGGCAGGTGACACGAAGTGATTCGAGTTCGTTTGCCCCCCCTTTTTCTTTAACGAACGATAACTTTTTGTGAAAATAACAAGTGCCCCGACCCCGGCCGAAACAACTCGAATTACACTTCGAGACCCGCCGACACGATCGCGACGATGCACAGAGCACCCTCGTAAATTTTCGGGCAAATCGGACCACGTTGTATTTTTTCACAATCAGGACCGAAACCCTAGGCCGAACAAAATGGTCGGATGCGAAGTGAAATTTTTTCGCTCGAAATTTTACGAGCTTGTGCAGAACTTCTAGGCAATCATATTGGCAGGTGACATGAAGTGATTCGAGTTCGTTTGCCCCCCCATTTTCTTTAACGAACGATAACTTTTTGTGAAAATAACAAGTGCCCCGATTCCGGCCGAAACGACTCGAATTACACTTCAAGACCCGCCGACATGATCGCCACGATGCACAGAGCACCCTCGTAAATTTTCAGGACGTTTCATTTTTTCACAACCAGGACCGAAACCCTAGGCCGAACAAAATGGTCGGATGCGAAGTGAAATTTTTTCGCTCGAAATTTTATGTGCTTGTGCAGAACTTCTAGGCAATCATATCGGCAGGTGACACGAGGTGATTCGAGTTCGTTTGCCCCCCCATTTTCTTTAACGAACGATAACTTTTAGTCAAAATAACAAGTTCCCCGAACCCGGCCGAAACGACTCGTATTACACTTCGAGACCCGCCGACATGATCGCCTCGATGCACAGAGCACCCTCGTAAATTTTCGGGACGTTTCATTTTTCCAAAACCAGGACCGAAACCCTAGGCCGAACAAAATGGTCGGATGCGAAGTGAAATTTTTTCGGTTGAAATTTTACGAGCTTGTGCGGAACTTCTATGCAATCATATCGGCAAGTGACACGAAGTGATTCGAGTTCGTTTGCCCCCCCTTTTTCTTTAACGAACGATAACTTTTTGTGAAAATAACAAGTGCCCCGATCCCGGCCTCGAATTACACTTCGAGACCCGCCGACATGATCGCCACGATGCACAGAGCACCCTCGTAACTTTTCAGGACGTTTCATTTTTTCACAACCAGGACCGAAACCCTAGGCCGAACAAAATGGTCGGATGCGAAGTGAAATTTTTTCGCTCGAAATTTTATGTGCTTGTGCAGAACTTCTAGGCAATCATATCGGCAGGTGACACGAGGTGATTCGAGTTCGTTTGCCCCCCCATTTTCTTTAACGAACGATAACTTTTAGTCAAAATAACAAGTTCCCCGAACCCGGCCGAAACGACTTGAATTAGACTTCGAGACCCGCCGACATGATCGCCACGATGCACGGAGCACCCTCGTAACTTTTCAGGACGTTTCATTTTTTCACAACCAGGACCGAAACCCTAGGCCGAACAAAATGGTCGGATGCGAAGTGAAATTTTTTCGGTTGAAATTTTACGAGCTTGTGCGGAACTTCTATGCAATCATATCGGCAAGTGACACGAAGTGATTCGAGTTCGTTTGCCCCCCCTTTTTCTTTAACGAACGATAACTTTTTGTGAAAATAACAAGTGCCCCGATCCCGGCCTCGAATTACACTTCGAGACCCGCCGACATGATCGCCACGATGCACAGAGCACCCTCGTAACTTTTCAGGACGTTTCATTTTTTCACAACCAGGACCGAAACCCTAGGCCGAACAAAATGGTCGGATGCGAAGTGAAATTTTTTCGTTTGAAATTTTACGAGCTTGTGCAGAACTTCTAGGCAATCATATCGGCAGGTGACACGAAGTGATTCGAGTTCGTTTGCCCCCCCTTTTTCTTTAACGAACGATAACTTTTTGTGAAAATAACAAGTGCCCCGACCCCGGCCGAAACAACTCGAATTACACTTCGAGACCCGCCGACACGATCGCGACGATGCACAGAGCACCCTCGTAAATTTTCGGGCAAATCGGACCACGTTGTATTTTTTCACAATCAGGACCGAAACCCTAGGCCGAACAAAATGGTCGGATGCGAAGTGAAATTTTTTCGCTCGAAATTTTACGAGCTTGTGCAGAACTTCTAGGCAATCATATTGGCAGGTGACATGAAGTGATTCGAGTTCGTTTGCCCCCCCATTTTCTTTAACGAACGATAACTTTTTGTGAAAATAACAAGTGCCCCGATTCCGGCCGAAACGACTCGAATTACACTTCAAGACCCGCCGACATGATCGCCACGATGCACAGAGCACCCTCGTAAATTTTCAGGACGTTTCATTTTTTCACAACCAGGACCGAAACCCTAGGCCGAACAAAATGGTCGGATGCGAAGTGAAATTTTTTCGCTCGAAATTTTATGTGCTTGTGCAGAACTTCTAGGCAATCATATCGGCAGGTGACACGAGGTGATTCGAGTTCGTTTGCCCCCCCATTTTCTTTAACGAACGATAACTTTTAGTCAAAATAACAAGTTCCCCGAACCCGGCCGAAACGACTCGTATTACACTTCGAGACCCGCCGACATGATCGCCTCGATGCACAGAGCACCCTCGTAAATTTTCGGGACGTTTCATTTTTCCAAAACCAGGACCGAAACCCTAGGCCGAACAAAATGGTCGGATGCGAAGTGAAATTTTTTCGGTTGAAATTTTACGAGCTTGTGCGGAACTTCTATGCAATCATATCGGCAAGTGACACGAAGTGATTCGAGTTCGTTTGCCCCCCCTTTTTCTTTAACGAACGATAACTTTTTGTGAAAATAACAAGTGCCCCGATCCCGGCCTCGAATTACACTTCGAGACCCGCCGACATGATCGCCACGATGCACAGAGCACCCTCGTAACTTTTCAGGACGTTTCATTTTTTCACAACCAGGACCGAAACCCTAGGCCGAACAAAATGGTCGGATGCGAAGTGAAATTTTTTCGTTTGAAATTTTACGAGCTTGTGCAGAACTTCTAGGCAATCATATCGGCAGGTGACACGAAGTGATTCGAGTTCGTTTGCCCCCCCTTTTTCTTTAACGAACGATAACTTTTTGTGAAAATAACAAGTGCCCCGACCCCGGCCGAAACAACTCGAATTACACTTCGAGACCCGCCGACACGATCGCGACGATGCACAGAGCACCCTCGTAAATTTTCGGGCAAATCGGACCACGTTGTATTTTTTCACAATCAGGACCGAAACCCTAGGCCGAACAAAATGGTCGGATGCGAAGTGAAATTTTTTCGCTCGAAATTTTACGAGCTTGTGCAGAACTTCTAGGCAATCATATTGGCAGGTGACATGAAGTGATTCGAGTTCGTTTGCCCCCCCATTTTCTTTAACGAACGATAACTTTTTGTGAAAATAACAAGTGCCCCGATTCCGGCCGAAACGACTCGAATTACACTTCAAGACCCGCCGACATGATCGCCACGATGCACAGAGCACCCTCGTAAATTTTCAGGACGTTTCATTTTTTCACAACCAGGACCGAAACCCTAGGCCGAACAAAATGGTCGGATGCGAAGTGAAATTTTTTCGCTCGAAATTTTATGTGCTTGTGCAGAACTTCTAGGCAATCATATCGGCAGGTGACACGAGGTGATTCGAGTTCGTTTGCCCCCCCATTTTCTTTAACGAACGATAACTTTTAGTCAAAATAACAAGTTCCCCGAACCCGGCCGAAACGACTCGTATTACACTTCGAGACCCGCCGACATGATCGCCTCGATGCACAGAGCACCCTCGTAAATTTTCGGGACGTTTCATTTTTCCAAAACCAGGACCGAAACCCTAGGCCGAACAAAATGGTCGGATGCGAAGTGAAATTTTTTCGCTTGAAATTTTACGAGCTTGTGCGGAACTTCTAAGCAATCATATCGGCAAGTGACACGAAGTGATTCGAGTTCGTTTGCCCCCCCTTTTTCTTTAACGAACGATAACTTTTTGTGAAAATAACAAGTGCCCCGATCCCGGCCTCGAATTACACTTAGAGACCCGCCGACATGATCGCCACGATGCACAGAGCACCCTCGTAAATTTTCGGGACGTTTCATTTTTTCACAACCAGGACCGAAACCCTAGGCCGAACAAAATGGTGGGATGCGAAGTGAAATTTTTTCGCTCGAAATTTTACGAGCTTGTGAGGAACTTCTAGGCAATCATATCGGCAGGTGACACGAAGTGATTCGAGTTCGTTTGCCCCCCCTTTTTCTTTAACGAACGATAACTTTTTGTGAAAATAACAAGTGCCCCGATCCCGGCCGAAACTACTCGAATTACACTTCGAGAATCGCCGACATGATCGCCACGATGCACAGAGCACCCTCGTAAATTTTCGGGACGTTTCATTTTTTCACAACCAGGACCGAAACCCTAGGCCGAACAAAATGGTCGGATGCGAAGTGAAATTTTTTCGCTCGAATTTTACGAGCTTGTGCAGAACTTCTAGGCAATCATATCGGCAGGTGACACGAAGTGATTCGAGTTCGTTTGCCCCCCCATTTTCTTTAACGAACGATAACTTTTTGTGAAAATAACAAGTGCCCCGACCCCGGCCGAAACAACTCGAATTACACTTCGAGACCCGCCGACACGATCGCGACGATGCACAGAGCACCCTCGTAAATTTTCAGGCAAATCGGACCACGTTGTATTTTTTCACAATCAGGACCGAAACCCTAGGCCGAACAAAATGGTCGGATGCGAAGTGAAATTTTTTCGCTCGAAATTTTACGAGCTTGTGCAGAACTTCTAGGCAATCATATTGGCAGGTGACACGAAGTGATTCGAGTTCGTTTGCCCCCCCATTTTCTTTAACGAACGATAACTTTTTGTGAAAATAACAAGTGCCCCGATTCCGGCCGAAACGACTCGAATTACACTTCAAGACCCGCCGACATGATCGCCACGATGCACAGAGCACCCTCGTAAATTTTCAGGACGTTTCATTTTTTCACAACCAGGACCGAAACCCTAGGCCGAACAAAATGATCGGATGCGAAGTGAAATTTTTTCGCTCGAAATTTTATGAGCTTGTGCAGAACTTCTAGGCAATCATATCGGCAGGTGACACGAGGTGATTCGTGTTCGTTTGCCCCCCCATTTTCTTTAACGAACGATAACTTTTAGTCAAAATAACAAGTTCCCCGAACCCGGCCGAAACGACTCGTATTACACTTCGAGACCCGCCGACGTGATCGCCTCGATGCACAGAGCACCCTCGTAAATTTTCGGGACGTTTCATTTTTCCAAAACCAGGACCGAAACCCTAGGCCGAACAAAATGGTCGGATGCGAAGTGAAATTTTTTCGCTTGAAATTTTACGAGCTTCTGCGGAACTTCTATGCAATCATATCGGCAAGTGACACGAAGTGATTCGAGTTCGTTTGCCCCCCCTTTTTCTTTAACGAATGATAACTTTTTGTGAAAATAACAAGTGCCCCGATCCCGGCCTCGAATTACACTTCGAGACCCGCCGACATGATCGCCACGATGCACAGAGCACCCTCGTAAATTTTCGGGACGTTTCATTTTTTCACAACCCGGACCGAAACCCTAGGCCGAGCAAAATGGTGGGATGCGAAGTGAAATTTTTTCGCTCGAAATTTTACGAGCTTGTGCGGAACTTCTAGGCAATCATATCGGCAGGTGACACGAAGTGATTCGAGTTCGTTTGCCCCCCCTTTTTCTTTAACGAACGATAACTTTTTGTGAAAATAGCAAGTGCCCCGATCCCGGCCGAAACTACTCGAATTACACTTCGAGACCCGCCGACATGATCGCCACGATGCACAGAGCACCCTCGTAAATTTTCGGGACGTTTCATTTTTTCACAACCAGGACCGAAACCCTAGGCCGACCAAAATGGTCGGATGCGAAGTGCAATTTTTTCGCTCGAAATTTTACGAGCTTGTGTAGAACTTCTAGGCAATCATATCGGCAGGTGACACGAAATGATTCGAGTTCGTTTGCCCCCCCATTTTCTTTAACGAACGATAACTTTTTGTGAAAGTAACAAGTGCCCCGATCCCGGCCGAAACAACTCGAATTACATTTCGAGACCCGCCGACACGATCGCGACGATGCACAGAGCACCCTCGTAAATTTTCGGGCAAATCGGACCACGTTGTATTTTTTCACAATCAGGACCGAAACCCTAGGCCGAACAAAATGGTCGGATGCGAAGTGAAATTTTTTCGCTCGAAATTTTATGAGCTTGTGCAGAACTTCTAGGCAATCATATCAGCAGGTGACACGAAGTGATTCGAGTTCGTTTGCCCCCCCATTTTCTTTAACAAACGATAACTTTTTGTGAAAATAACAAGTGCCCCGATCCCGGCCAAAACTACTCGAATTACACTTCGGGACCCGCCGACATGATCGCCACGATGCACAGAGCACCCTCGTAAATTTTCGGGACGTTTCATTTTTTCACAACCAGGACCGAAACCCTAGGCCGAACAAAATAGTCGGATGCGAAGTGAAATTTTTTCGCTCGAAATTTTACAAGCTTGTGCAGAACTTCTAGGCAATCATATCGGCAGGTGACACGAAGTGATTCGAGTTCGTTTGCCCCCCCATCTTCTTTAACGAACGATAACTTTTTGTGAAAATAACAAGTGCCCCGATCCCGGCCGAAACAACTCGAATTACACTTCGAGACCCGCCGACACGATCGCGACGATGCACAGAGCACCCTCGTAAATTTTCGGGCAAATCGGACCACGTTGTATTTTTTCACAATCAGGACCGAAACCCTAGGCCGAACAAAATGGTCGGATGCGAAGTGAAATTTTTTCGCTCGAAATTTTACGAGCTTGTGCAGAACTTCTAGGCAATCATATCGGCAAGTGACACGAAGTGATTCGAGTTCGTTTGCCCCCCCATTTTCTTTAACGAACGATAACTTTTTGTGAAAATAACAAGTGCCCCGATCCCGGCCGAAACAACTCGAATTACACTTCGAGACCCGCCGACATGATCGCCACGATGCACAGAGCACCCTCGTAAATTTTCGGGACGTTTCATTTTTTCACAACCAGGACCGAAACCCTAGGCCGACCAAAATGGTCGGATGCGAAGTGAAATTTTTTCGCTCGAAATTTTACGAGCTTGTGCAGAAATTCTAGGCAATCATATCGGCAGGTGACACGAAGTGATTCGAGTTCGTTTGCCCCCCCATTTTCTTTAACGAACGATAACTTTTTGTGAAAATAAAAAGTGCCCCGATCCCGGCCGAAACAACTCGAATTACACTTCGAGACCCGGCGACACGATCGCGACGATGCACAGAGCACCCTCGTAAATTTTCGGGCAAATCGGACCACGTTGTATTTTTTCACAATCAGGACCGAAACCCTAGGCCGAACAAAATGGTCGGATGCGAAGTGAAATTTTTTCGCTCGAAATTTTACGAGCTTGTGCAGAACTTCTAGGCAATCATATCGGCAGGTGACACGAAGTGATTCGAGTTCGTTTGCCCCCCCATTTTCTTTAACGAACGATAACTTTTTGTGAAAATAACAAGTGCCCCGATCCCGGCCGAAACTACTCGAATTACACTTCGAGACCCGCCGACATGATCGCCACGATGCACAGAGCACCCTCGTAAATTTTCGGGACGTTTCATTTTTTCACAACCAGGACCGAAACCCTAGGCCGAACAAAATGGTCGGATGCGAAGTAAAATTTTTTCGCTCGAAATTTTACGAGCTTGTGTAGAACTTCTAGGCAATCATATCGGCAGGTGACACGAAGTGATTCGAGTTCGTTTGCCCCCCCATTTTCTTTAACGAACGATAACTTTTTGTGAAAATAACAAGTGCCCCGATCCCGGCCGAAACAACTCGAATTACACTTCGAGACCCGCCGACACGATCGCGACGATGCACAGAGCACCCTCGTAAATTTTCGGGCAAATCGGACCACGTTGTATTTTTTCACAATCAGGACCGAAACCCTAGGCCGAACAAAATTGTCGGATGCGAAGTGAAATTTTTTCGCTCGAAATTTTACGAGCTTGTGCAGAACTTCTAGGCAATCATATCGGCAAGTGACACGAAGTGATTCGAGTTCGTTTGCCCCCCCATTTTCTTTAACGAACGATAACTTTTTGTGAAAATAACAAGTGCCCCGATCCCGGCCGAAACAACTCGAATTACACTTCGAGACCCGCCGACATGATCGCCACGATGCACAGAGCACCCTCGTAAATTTTCGGGCAAATCGGACCACGTTGTATTTTTTCACAATCAGTAGCGAAACCCTAGGCCGAACAAAATGGTCGGATGCGATGTGAAATTTTTTCGCTCGAAATTTTACGAGCTTGTGCAGAACTTCTAGGCAATCATATCGGCAGGTGACACGAAGTGATTCGAGTTCGTTTGCCCCCCCCATTTTCTTTAACGAACGATAACTTTTTGTCAAAATAACAAGTGCCCCGATCCCGGCCGAAACTACTCGAATTACACTTCGAGACCCGCCGACATGATCGCCACGATGCATAGAGCACGCTCGTAAATTTTCGGGACGTTTCATTTTTTCACAACCAGGACCGAAACCCTAGGCCGAACAAAATGGTCGGATGCGAAGTGAAATTTTTTCGCTCGAAATTTTACGAGCTTGTGCAGAACTTCTAGGCAATCATATCGGCAGGTGACACGAAGTGATTTGAGTTCGTTTCCCCCCCATTTTCTTTAACGAACGATAACTTTTTGTGAAAATAACAAGTGCCCCGATCCCGGCCGAAACGACTCGAATTACACTTCGAGACCCGCCGACATGATCGCCACGATGCACAGAGCACCCTCGTAAATTTTCGGGACGTTTCATTTTTTCACAACCAGGACCGAAACCCTAGGCCGAACAAAATGGTCGGATGCGAAGTGAAATTTTTTCGCTCGAAATTTTACGAGCTTGTGCAGAACTTTTAGGCAATCATATCGGCAGGTGACACGAAGTGATTCGAGTTCGTTTGCCCCCCCACTTTCTTTAACGAACGATAACTTTTAGTCAAAATAACAAGTGCCCCGAACCCGGTCGAAACGACTCGTATTACACTTCGAGACCCGCCGACATGATCGCCTCGATGCGCAGAGCACCCTCGTAAATTTTCGGGACGTTTCATTTTTCCACAACCAGGACCGAAACCCTATGCCGAACAAAATGGTCGGAAGCGAAGTGAAATTTTTTCGCTTGAAATTTTACGAGCTTGTGCGGAACTTCTAGGCAATCATATCGGCCGGTGACACGAAGTGATTCGAGTTCGTTTGCCCCCCCCCCTTTTTCTTTAACAAACGATAACTTTTTGTGAAAATAACAAGTGCCCCGATCCCGGCCGAAACTACTCGAATTACACTTCGACACCCGCCGACACGATCGCCACGATGCACAGAGCACCCTCGTAAATTTTCGGGCAAATCGGACCACGTTGTATTTTTTCACAATCAGGACCGAAACACTAGGCCGAACAAAATGGTCGGATGCGAAGTGAAATTTTTTCGCTCGAAATTTTACGAGCTTGTGCAGAACTTCTAGGCAATCATATCGGCAGGTGACACGAAGTGATTCGTGTTCGTTTGCCCCCCCATTTTCTTTAACAAACGATAACTTTTTATGAAAATAACAAGTGCCCCGATCCCGGCCGAAACAACTCGAATTACACTTCGAGACCCGCCGACACGATCGCGACGATGCACAGAGCACCCTCGTAAATTTTCGGGCAAATCGGACGACGTTGTATTTTTTCACAATCTGGACCGAAACCCTAGGCCGAACAAAATGGTCGGATGCGAAGTGAAATTTTTTCGCTCGAAATTTTACTTGCTTGTGCAGAACTTCTAGGCAATCAGATCGGCAAGTGACACGAAGTGATTCGAGTTCGTTTGCCCCCCCATTTTCTTTAACGAACGATAACTTTTTGTGAAAATAACAAGTGCCCCGATCCCGGCCGAAACGACTCGAATTACACTTCGAGACCCGCCGACATGATCGCCACGATGCATAGAGCACCCTCGTAAATTTTCGGGACGTTTCATTTTTTCACAACCAGGACCGAAACCCTAGGCCGAACAAAATGGTCGGATGCGAAGTGAAATTTTTTCGCTCGAAATTTTACGAGCTTGTGCAGAACTTCTAGGCAATCATATCGGCAGGTGACACGAAGTGATTTGAGTTCGTTTCCCCCCCATTTTCTTTAACGAACGATAACTTTTTGTGAAAATAACAAGTGCCCCGATCCCGGCCGAAACGACTCGAATTACACTTCGAGACCCGCCGACATGATCGCCACGATGCACAGAGCACCCTCGTAAATTTTCGGGACGTTTCATTTTTTCACAACCATGACCGAAACCCTAGGCCGAACAAAATGGTCGGATGCGAAGTGAAATTTTTTCGCTCGAAATTTTACGAGCTTGTGCAGAACTTCTAGGCAATCATATCGGCAGGTGACACGAAGTGATTCGAGTTCGTTTGCCCCCCCATTTTCTTTAACGAACGATAACTTTTAGTCAAAATAACAAGTGCCCCGAACCCGGCCGAAACGACTCGTATTACACTTCGAGACCCGCCGACATGATCGCCTCGATGCGCAGAGCACCCTCGTAAATTTTCGGGACGTTTCATTTTTCCACAACCAGGACCGAAACCCTAGGCCGAACAAAATGGTCGGAAGCGAAGTGAAATTTTTTCGCTTGAAATTTTACGAGCTTGTGCGGAACTTCTAGGCAATCATATCGGCCGGTGACACGAAGTGATTCGAGTTCGTTTGCCCCCCCCCCCTTTTTCTTTAACAAACGATAACTTTTTGTGAAAATAACAAGTGCCCCGATCCCGGCCGAAACTACTCGAATTATACTTCGACACCCGCCGACACGATCGCCACGATGCACAGAGCACCCTCGTAAATTTTCGGGCAAATCGGACCACGTTGTATTTTTTCACAATCAGGACCGAAACACTAGGCCGAACAAAATGGACGGATGCGAAGTGAAATTTTTTCGCTCGAAATTTTACGAGCTTGTGCAGAACTTCTAGGCAATCATATCGGCAGGTGACACGAAGTGATTCGTGTTCGTTTGCCCCCCCATTTTCTTTAACAAACGATAACTTTTTATGAAAATAACAAGTGCCCCGATCCCGGCCGAAACAACTCGAATTACACTTCGAGACCCGCCGACACGATCGCGACGATGCACAGAGCACCCTCGTAAATTTTCGGGCAAATCGGACGACGTTGTATTTTTTCACAATCTGGACCGAAACCCTAGGCCGAACAAAATGGTCGGATGCGAAGTGAAATTTTTTCGCTCGAAATTTTTCGAGCTTGTGCAGAACTTCTAGGCAATCATATCGGCAAGTGACACGAAGTGATTCGAGTTCGTTTGCCCCCCCATTTTCTTTAACGAACGATAACTTTTTGTGAAAATAACAAGTGCCCCGATCCCGGCCGAAACAACTCGAATTACACTTCGAGACCCGCCGACATGATCGCCACGATGCACAGAGCACCCTCGTAAATTTTCGGGCAAATCGGACCACGTTGTATTTTTTCACAATCAGTAGCGAAAACCCTAGGCCGAACAAAATGGTCGGATGCGAAGTGAAATTTTTTCGCTCGAAATTTTACGAGCTTGTGCGGAACTTCTAGGCAATCATATCGGCCGGTGACACGAAGTGATTCGAGTTCGTTTGCCCCCCCCTTTTTCTTTAACGAACGATAACTTTTTGTGAAAATAACAAGTGCCCCGATCCCGGCCGAAACAACTCGAATTACACTTCGACACCCGCCGACACGATCGCCACGATGCACAGAGCACCCTCGTAAATTTTCGGGCAAATCGGACCACGTTGTATTTTTTCACAATCAGGACCGAAACACTAGGCCGAACAAAATGGTCGGATGCGAAGTGAAATTTTTTCGCTCGAAATTTTACGAGCTTGTGTAGAACTTCTAGGCAATCATATCGGCAGGTGACACGAAGTGATTCGTGTTCGTTTGCCCCCCCATTTTCTTTAACAAACGATAACTTTTTGTGAAAATAACAAGTGCCCCGATCCCGGCCGAAACAACTCGAATTACACTTCGAGACCCGCCGACACGATTGCGACGATGCACAGAGCACCCTCGTAAATTTTCGGGCAAATCGGACGACGTTGTATTTTTTCACAATCTGGACCGAAACCCTAGGCCGAACAAAATGGTCGGATGCGAAGTGAAATTTTTTCGCTCGAAATTTTACGTGCTTGTGCAGAACTTCTAGGCAATCATATCGGCAGGTGACACGAAGTGATTCGAGTTCGTTTGCCCCCCCATTTTCTTTAACGAACGATAACTTTTTGTGAAAATAACAAGTGCCCCGATCCCGGCCGAAACAACTCGAATTACACTTCGAGACCCGCCGACATGATCGCCACGATGCACAGAGCACCCTCGTAAATTTTCGGGACGTTTCATTTTTTCACAACCAGGACCGAAACCCTAGGCCGAACAAAATGGTCGGATGCGAAGTGAAATTTTTTCGCTCGAAATTTTACGAGCTTGTGCAGAACTTCTAGGCAATCATATCGGCAGGTGACACGAAGTGATTCGAGTTCGTTTGCCCCCCCATTTTCTTTAACGAACGATAACTTTTAGTCAAAATAACAAGTGCCCCGAACCCGGCCGAAACGACTCGTATTACACTTCGAGACCCGCCGACATGATCGCCTCGATGCGCAGAGCACCCTCGTAAATTTTCGGGACGTTTCATTTTTCCACAACCAGGACCGAAACCCTAGGCCGAACAAAATGGTCGGAAGCGAAGTGAAATTTTTTCGCTTGAAATTTTACGAGCTTGTGCGGAACTTCTAGGCAATCATATCGGCCGGTGACACGAAGTGATTCGAGTTCGTTTGCCCCCCCCCCTTTTTCTTTAACAAACGATAACTTTTTGTGAAAATAACAAGTGCCCCGATCCCGGCCGAAACTACTCGAATTACACTTCGACACCCGCCGACACGATCGCCACGATGCACAGAGCACCCTCGTAAATTTTCGGGCAAATCGGACCACGTTGTATTTTTTCACAATCAGGACCGAAACACTAGGCCGAACAAAATGGTCGGATGCGAAGTGAAATTTTTTCGCTCGAAATTTTACGAGCTTGTGCAGAACTTCTAGGCAATCATATCGGCAGGTGACACGAAGTGATTCGTGTTCGTTTGCCCCCCCATTTTCTTTAACAAACGATAACTTTTTATGAAAATAACAAGTGCCCCGATCCCGGCCGAAACAACTCGAATTACACTTCGAGACCCGCCGACACCATCGCGACGATGCACAGAGCACCCTCGTAAATTTTCGGGCAAATCGGACGACGTTGTATTTTTTCACAATCTGGACCGAAACCCTAGGCCGAACAAAATGGTCGGATGCGAAGTGAAATTTTTTCGCTCGAAATTTTACGAGCTTGTGCAGAACTTCTAGGCAATCATATCGGCAAGTGACACGAAGTGATTCGAGTTCGTTTGCCCCCCCATTTTCTTTAACGAACGATAACTTTTTGTGAAAATAACAAGTGCCCCGATCCCGGCCGAAACAACTCGAATTACACTTCGAGACCCGCCGACATGATCGCCACGATGCACAGAGCACCCTCGTAAATTTTCGGGCAAATCGGACCACGTTGTATTTTTTCACAATCAGTAGCGAAAACCCTAGGCCGAACAAAATGGTCGGATGCGAAGTGAAATTTTTTCGCTCGAAATTTTACGAGCTTGTGCGGAACTTCTAGGCAATCATATCGGCCGGTGACACGAAGTGATTCGAGTTCGTTTGCCCCCCCCTTTTTCTTTAACGAACGATAACTTTTTGTGAAAATAACAAGTGCCCCGATCCCGGCCGAAACAACTCGAATTACACTTCGACACCCGCCGACACGATCGCCACGATGCACAGAGCACCCTCGTAAATTTTCGGGCAAATCGGACCACGTTGTATTTTTTCACAATCAGGACCGAAACACTAGGCCGAACAAAATGGTCGGATGCGAAGTGAAATTTTTTCGCTCGAAATTTTACGAGCTTGTGTAGAACTTCTAGGCAATCATATCGGCAGGTGACACGAAGTGATTCGTGTTCGTTTGCCCCCCCATTTTCTTTAACAAACGATAACTTTTTGTGAAAATAACAAGTGCCCCGATCCCGGCCGAAACAACTCGAATTACACTTCGAGACCCGCCGACACGATTGCGACGATGCACAGAGCACCCTCGTAAATTTTCGGGCAAATCGGACGACGTTGTATTTTTTCACAATCTGGACCGAAACCCTAGGCCGAACAAAATGGTCGGATGCGAAGTGAAATTTTTTCGCTCGAAATTTTACGTGCTTGTGCAGAACTTCTAGGCAATCATATCGGCAGGTGACACGAAGTGATTCGAGTTCGTTTGCCCCCCCATTTTCTTTAACGAACGATAACTTTTTGTGAAAATAACAAGTGCCCCGATCCCGGCCGAAACGACTCGAATTACACTTCGAGACCCGCCGACATGATCGCCACGATGCACAGAGCACCCTCGTAAATTTTCGGGACGTTTCATTTTTTCACAACCAGGACCGAAACCCTAGGCCGAACAAAATGGTCGGATGCGAAGTGAAATTTTTTCGCTTGAAATTTTACGAGCTTGTGCAGAACTTCTAGGCAATCATATCGGCAGGTGACACGAAGTGATTCGAGTTCGTTTGCCCCCCCATTTTCTTTAACGAACGATAACTTTTAGTCAAAATAACAAGTGCCCCGAACCCGGCCGAAACGACTCGTATTACACTTCGAGACCCGCCGACATGATCGCCTCGATGCGCAGAGCACCCTCGTAAATTTTCGGGACGTTTCATTTTTCCACAACCAGGACCGAAACCCTAGGCCGAACAAAATGGTCGGAAGCGAAGTGAAATTTTTTCGCTTGAAATTTTACGAGCTTGTGCGGAACTTCTAGGCAATCATATCGGCCGGTGACACGAAGTGATTCGAGTTCGTTTGCCCCCCCCCCCTTTTTCTTTAACAAACGATAACTTTTTGTGAAAATAACAAGTGCCCCGATCCCGGCCGAAACTACTCGAATTACACTTCGACACCCGCCGACACGATCGCCACGATGCACAGAGCACCCTCGTAAATTTTCGGGCAAATCGGACCACGTTGTATTTTTTCACAATCAGGACCGAAACACTAGGCCGAACAAAATGGTCGGATGCGAAGTGAAATTTTTTCGCTCGAAATTTTACGAGCTTGTGCAGAACTTCTAGGCAATCATATCGGCAGGTGACACGAAGTGATTCGTGTTCGTTTGCCCCCCCATTTTCTTTAACAAACGATAACTTTTTATGAAAATAACAAGTGCCCCGATCCCGGCCGAAACAACTCGAATTACACTTCGAGACCCGCCGACACCATCGCGACGATGCACAGAGCACCCTCGTAAATTTTCGGGCAAATCGGACGACGTTGTATTTTTTCACAATCTGGACCGAAACCCTAGGCCGAACAAAATGGTCGGATGCGAAGTGAAATTTTTTCGCTCGAAATTTTACGAGCTGGTGCAGAACTTCTAGGCAATCATATCGGCAAGTGACACGAAGTGATTCGAGTTCGTTTGCCCCCCCATTTTCTTTAACGAACGATAACTTTTTGTGAAAATAACAAGTGCCCCGATCCCGGCCGAAACAACTCGAATTACACTTCGAGACCCGCCGACATGATCGCCACGATGCACAGAGCACCCTCGTAAATTTTCGGGCAAATCGGACCACGTTGTATTTTTTCACAATCAGTAGCGAAAACCCTAGGCCGAACAAAATGGTCGGATGCGAAGTGAAATTTTTTCGCTCGAAATTTTACGAGCTTGTGCGGAACTTCTAGGCAATCATATCGGCCGGTGACACGAAGTGATTCGAGTTCGTTTGCCCCCCCCTTTTTCTTTAACGAACGATAACTTTTTGTGAAAATAACAAGTGCCCCGATCCCGGCCGAAACAACTCGAATTACACTTCGACACCCGCCGACACGATCGCCACGATGCACAGAGCACCCTCGTAAATTTTCGGGCAAATCGGACCACGTTGTATTTTTTCACAATCAGGACCGAAACACTAGGCCGAACAAAATGGTCGGATGCGAAGTGAAAATTTTTTCGCTCGAAATTTTACGAGCTTGTGTAGAACTTCTAGGCAATCATATCGGCAGGTGACACGAAGTGATTCGTGTTCGTTTGCCCCCCCATTTTCTTTAACAAACGATAACTTTTTGTGAAAATAACAAGTGCCCCGATCCCGGCCGAAACAACTCGAATTACACTTCGAGACCCGCCGACACGATTGCGACGATGCACAGAGCACCCTCGTAAATTTTCGGGCAAATCGGACGACGTTGTATTTTTTCACAATCTGGACCGAAACCCTAGGCCGAACAAAATGGTCGGATGCGAAGTGAAATTTTTTCGCTCGAAATTTTACGTGCTTGTGCAGAACTTCTAGGCAATCATATCGGCAGGTGACACGAAGTGATTCGAGTTCGTTTGCCCCCCCATTTTCTTTAACGAACGATAACTTTTTGTGAAAATAACAAGTGCCCCGATCCCGGCCGAAACTACTCGAATTACACTTCGAGACCCGCCGACATGATCGCCACGATGCACAGAGCACCCTCGTAAATTTTCGGGACGTTTCATTTTTTCACAACCAGGACCGAAACCCTAGGCCGAACAAAATGGTCGGATGCGAAGTGAAATTTTTTCGCTCGAAATTTTACGAGCTTGTGCAGAACTTCTAGGCAATCATATCGGCAGGTGACACGAAGTGATTCGTGTTCGTTTGCCCCCCCATTTTCTTTAACAAACGATAACTTTTTATGAAAATAACAAGTGCCCCGATCCCGGCCGAAACAACTCGAATTACACTTCGAGACCCGCCGACACCATCGCGACGATGCACAGAGCACCCTCGTAAATTTTCGGGCAAATCGGACGACGTTGTATTTTTTCACAATCTGGACCGAAACCCTAGGCCGAACAAAATGGTCGGATGCGAAGTGAAATTTTTTCGCTCGAAATTTTACGAGCTGGTGCAGAACTTCTAGGCAATCATATCGGCAAGTGACACGAAGTGATTCGAGTTCGTTTGCCCCCCCATTTTCTTTAACGAACGATAACTTTTTGTGAAAATAACAAGTGCCCCGATCCCGGCCGAAACAACTCGAATTACACTTCGAGACCCGCCGACATGATCGCCACGATGCACAGAGCACCCTCGTAAATTTTCGGGCAAATCGGACCACGTTGTATTTTTTCACAATCAGTAGCGAAAACCCTAGGCCGAACAAAATGGTCGGATGCGAAGTGAAATTTTTTCGCTCGAAATTTTACGAGCTTGTGCGGAACTTCTAGGCAATCATATCGGCCGGTGACACGAAGTGATTCGAGTTCGTTTGCCCCCCCCTTTTTCTTTAACGAACGATAACTTTTTGTGAAAATAACAAGTGCCCCGATCCCGGCCGAAACAACTCGAATTACACTTCGACACCCGCCGACACGATCGCCACGATGCACAGAGCACCCTCGTAAATTTTCGGGCAAATCGGACCACGTTGTATTTTTTCACAATCAGGACCGAAACACTAGGCCGAACAAAATGGTCGGATGCGAAGTGAAAATTTTTTCGCTCGAAATTTTACGAGCTTGTGTAGAACTTCTAGGCAATCATATCGGCAGGTGACACGAAGTGATTCGTGTTCGTTTGCCCCCCCATTTTCTTTAACAAACGATAACTTTTTGTGAAAATAACAAGTGCCCCGATCCCGGCCGAAACAACTCGAATTACACTTCGAGACCCGCCGACACGATTGCGACGATGCACAGAGCACCCTCGTAAATTTTCGGGCAAATCGGACGACGTTGTATTTTTTCACAATCTGGACCGAAACCCTAGGCCGAACAAAATGGTCGGATGCGAAGTGAAATTTTTTCGCTCGAAATTTTACGTGCTTGTGCAGAACTTCTAGGCAATCATATCGGCAGGTGACACGAAGTGATTCGAGTTCGTTTGCCCCCCCATTTTCTTTAACGAACGATAACTTTTTGTGAAAATAACAAGTGCCCCGATCCCGGCCGAAACTACTCGAATTACACTTCGAGACCCGCCGACATGATCGCCACGATGCACAGAGCACCCTCGTAAATTTTCGGGACGTTTCATTTTTTCACAACCAGGACCGAAACCCTAGGCCGAACAAAATGGTCGGATGCGAAGTGAAATTTTTTCGCTCGAAATTTTACGAGCTTGTGCAGAACTTCTAGGCAATCATATCGGCAGGTGACACGAAGTGATTCGAGTTCGTTTGCCCCCCCATTTTCTTTAACGAACGATAACTTTTTGTGAAAATAACAAGTGCCCCGATCCCGGCCGAAACAACTCGAATTACACTTCGAGACCCGCCGACACGATTGCGACGATGCACAGAGCACCCTCGTAAATTTTCGGGCAAATCGGACGACGTTGTATTTTTTCACAATCTGGACCGAAACCCTAGGCCGAACAAAATGGTCGGATGCGAAGTGAAATTTTTTCGCTCGAAATTTTACGTGCTTGTGCAGAACTTCTAGGCAATCATATCGGCAGGTGACACGAAGTGATTCGAGTTCGTTTGCCCCCCCATTTTCTTTAACGAACGATAACTTTTTGTGAAAATAACAAGTGCCCCGATCCCGGCCGAAACTACTCGAATTACACTTCGAGACCCGCCGACATGATCGCCACGATGCACAGAGCACCCTCGTAAATTTTCGGGACGTTTCATTTTTTCACAACCAGGACCGAAACCCTAGGCCGAACAAAATGGTCGGATGCGAAGTGAAATTTTTTCGCTCGAAATTTTACGAGCTTGTGCAGAACTTCTAGGCAATCATATCGGCAGGTGACACGAAGTGATTCGTGTTCGTTTGCCCCCCCATTTTCTTTAACAAACGATAACTTTTTATGAAAATAACAAGTGCCCCGATCCCGGCCGAAACTACTCGAATTACACTTCGAGACCCGCCGACATGATCGCCACGATGCACAGAGCACCCTCGTAAATTTTCGGGACGTTTCATTTTTTCACAACCAGGACCGAAACCCTAGGCCGAACAAAATGGTCGGATGCGAAGTGAAATTTTTTCGCTCGAAATTTTACGAGCTTGTGCAGAACTTCTAGGCAATCATATCGGCAGGTGACACGAAGTGATTCGTGTTCGTTTGCCCCCCCATTTTCTTTAACGAACGATAACTTTTTGTGAAAATAACAAGTGCCCCGATCCCGGCCGAAACTACTCGAATTACACTTCGAGACCCGCCGACATGATCGCCACGATGCACAGAGCACCCTCGTAAATTTTCGGGACGTTTCATTTTTTCACAACCAGGACCGAAACCCTAGGCCGAACAAAATGGTCGGATGCGAAGTGAAATTTTTTCGCTCGAAATTTTACGAGCTTGTGCAGAACTTCTAGGCAATCATATCGGCAGGTGACACGAAATGATTCGAGTTCGTTTGCCCCCCCATTTTCTTTAACGAACGATAACTTTTTGTGAAAATAACAAGTGCCCCGATCCCGGCCGAAACAACTCGAATTACACTTCGACACCCGCCGACACGATCGCCACGATGCACAGAGCACCCTCGTAAATTTTCGGGCAAATCGGACCACGTTGTATTTTTTCACAATCAGGACCGAAACACTAGGCCGAACAAAATGGTCGGATGCGAAGTGAAATTTTTTCGCTCGAAATTTTACGAGCTTGTGCAGAACTTCTAGGCAATCATATCGGCAGGTGACACGAAGTGATTCGAGTTCGTTTGCCCCCCCATTTTCTTTAACGAACGATAACTTTTTGTGAAAATAACAAGTGCCCCGATCCCGGCCGAAACAACTCGAATTACACTTCGAGACCCGCCGACATGATCGCCACGATGCACAGAGCACCCTCGTAAATTTTCGGGCAAATCGGACCACGTTGTATTTTTTCACAATCAGGACCGAAACCTTAGGCCGAACAAAATGGTCGGATGCGAAGTGAAATTTTTTCGCTCGAAATTTTACGAGCTTGTGCAGAACTTCTAGGCAATCATATTGGCAGGTGACACGAAGTGATTCGAGTTCGTTTGCCCCCCCCATTTTCTTTAACAAACGATAACTTTTTGTGAAAATAACAAGTGCCCCGATCCCGGCCGAAACAACTCGAATTACACTTCGAGACCCGCCGGCACGATCGCGACGATGCACAGAGCACCCTCGTAAATTTTCGGGCAAATCGGACCACGTTGTATTTTTTCACAATCAGGACCGAAACCCTAGGCCGAACAAAATGGTCGTATGCGAAGTGAAATTTTTTCGCTCGAAATTTTACGAGCTTGTGCAGAACTTCTAGGCAATCATATCGGCAGGTGACACGAAGTGATTCGAGTTCGTTTGCCCCCCCATTTTCTTTAACGAACGATAACTTTTTGTGAAAATAACAAGTGCCCCGATCCCGGCCGAAACGACTCGAATTACACTTCGAGACCCGCCGACATGATCGCCACGATGCACAGAGCACCCTCGTAAATTTTCGGGCAAATCGGACGACATTCTATTTTTTCACAATCAGGACCGAAACCCTAGGCCGAACAAAATGGTCGGATGCGAAGTGAAATTTTTTCGCTCGAAATTTTACGAGCTTGTGCAGAACTTCTAGGCAATTATATCGGCAGGTGACACGAAGTGATTCGAGTTCCTTTGCCCCCCATTTTCTTTGACGGACAATAACTTTTAGTCAAAATAACAAGTGCCCCGAACCCGGCCGAAACGACTCGTATTACACTTCGAGACCCGCCGACATGATCGCCTCGATGCACAGAGCACCCTCGTAAATTTTCGGGACGTTTCATTTTTCCACAACCAGGACCGAAACCCAAGGCCGAACAAAATGGTCGGATGCGAAGTGAAATTTTTTCGCTTGAAATTTTACGAGCTTGTGCGGAACTTCTAGGCAATCATATCGGCAGGTGACACGAAGTGATTCGAGTTCGTTTGCCCCCCCCCCCCCTTTTTCTTTAACGAACGATAACTTTTTGTGAAAATAACAAGTGCCCCGATCCCTGCCGAAACTACTCGAATTACACTTCGAGACCCGCCGACATGATCGCCACGATGCACAGAGCACCCTCGTAAATTTTCGGAACGTTTCATTTTTTCTCAACCAGGACCGAAACCCTAGGCCGAACAAAATGGTCGGATGCGAAGTGAAATTTTTTCGCTCGAAATTTTACGAGCTTGTGCAGAACTTCTAGGCAATTATATCGGCAGGTGACACGAAGTGATTCGAGTTCCTTTGCCCCCCATTTTCTTTGACGGACAATAACTTTTAGTCAAAATAACAAGTGCCCCGAACCCGGCCGAAACGACTCGTATTACACTTCGAGACCCGCCGACATGATCGCCTCGATGCACAGAGCACCCTCGTAAATTTTCGGGACGTTTCATTTTTCCACAACCAGGACCGAAACCCAAGGCCGAACAAAATGGTCGGATGCGAAGTGAAATTTTTTCGCTTGAAATTTTACGAGCTTGTGCGGAACTTCTAGGCAATCATATCGGCAGGTGACACGAAGTGATTCGAGTTCGTTTGCCCCCCCCCCCCTTTTTCTTTAACGAACGATAACTTTTTGTGAAAATAACAAGTGCCCCGATCCCTGCCGAAACTACTCGAATTACACTTCGAGACCCGCCGACATGATCGCCACGATGCACAGAGCACCCTCGTAAATTTTCGGAACGTTTCATTTTTTCTCAACCAGGACCGAAACCCTAGGCCGAACAAAATGGTCGGATGCGAAGTGAAATTTTTTCGCTCGAAATTTTACGAGCTTGTGCAGAACTTCTAGGCAATCATATCGGCAGGTGACACGAAGTGATTCGAGTTCGTTTGCCCCCCCATTTTCTTTAACGAATGATAACTTTTTGTGAAAATAACAAGTGCCCCGATCCCGGCCGAAACGACTCGAATTACACTTCGAGACCCGCCGACATGATCGCCACGATGCACAGAGCACCCTCGTAAATTTTCGGGACGTTTCATTTTTTCACAACCAGGACCGAAACCCTAGGCCGAACAAAATGGTCGGATGCGAAGTGAAATTTTTTCGCTCGAAATTTTACGAGCTTGTGCAGAACTTCTAGACAATTATATCGGCAGGTGGCACGAAGTGATTCGAGTTCCTTTGCCCCCCATTTTCTTTAACGAACGATAACTTTTAGTCAAAATAACAAGTGCCCCGAACCCCGCCGAAACGACTCGTATTACACTTCGAGACCCGCCGACTTGATCGCCTCGATGCACAGAGCACCCTCGTAAATTTTCGGGACGTTTCATTTTTCCACAACCAGGACCGAAACCCTAGGCCGAACAAAATGGTCGGATGCGAAGTGAAATTTTTTCGCTCGAAATTTTACGAGCATGTGCGGAACTTCTAGGCAATCATATCGGCAGGTGACACGAAGTGATTCGAGTTCGTTTGCCCCCCCATTTTCTTTAACGAACGATAACTTTTTGTCAAAATAACAAGTGCCCCGAACCCGGCAGAAACGACTCGTATTACACCTCGAGACCCGCCGACATGATCGCCTCGATGCACAGAGCACCCTCGTAAATTTTCGGGACGTTTCATTTTTCCACAACCAGGACCGAAACCCTAGGCCGAACAAAATGGTCGGATGCGAAGTGAAATTTTTTCGCTTGAAATTTTACGAGCTTGTGCGGAACTTCTAGGCAATCATATTGGCAGGTGACACGAAGTGATTCGAGTTCGTTTGCCCCCCCATTTTCTTTAACGAACGATACTTTTTGTGAAAATAACAAGTGCCCCGATCCCGGCCGAAACGACTCGAATTACACTTCGAGACCCGCCGACATGATCGCCACGATGCACAGAGCACCCTCGTAAATTTTCTGGCAAATCGGACGACGTTCTATTTTTTCACAATCAGGACCGAAACCCTAGGCCGAACAAAATGGTCGGATGCGAAGTGAAATTTTTTCGCTCGAAATTTTACGAGCTTGTGCAGAACTTCTAGGCAATTATATCGGCAGGTGACACGAAGTGATTCGAGTTCCTTTGCCCCCCATTTTCTTTAACGGACGATAACTTTTAGTCAAAATAACAAGTGCCCCGAACCCGGCCGAAACGACTCGTATTACACTTCGAGACCCACCGACATGATCGCCTCGATGCACAGAGCACCCTCGTAAATTTTCGGGACGTTTCATTTTTCCACAACCAGGACCGAAACCCTAGGCCGAACAAAAAGGTCGGATGCGAAGTGAAATTTTTTCGCTTGAAATTTTACGAGCTTGTGCGGAACTTCTAGGCAATCATATCGGCAGGTGACACGAAGTGATTCGAGTTCGTTTGCCCCCCCATTTTCTTTAACGAACGATAACTTTTTGTGAAAATAACAAGTGCCCCGATCCCGGCCGAAACGACTCGAATTACACTTCGAGACCCGCCGACATGATCGCCACGATGCACAGAGCACCCTCGTAAATTTTCGGGACGTTTCATTTTTTCACAACCAGGACCGAAACCCTAGGCCGCACAAAATGGTCGGATGCGAAGTGAAATTTTTTCGCTCGAAATTTTACGAGCTTGTGCAGAACTTCTAGGCAATCATATCGGCAGGTGACACGAAGTGATTCGAGTTCGTTTGCCCCCCCATTTTCTTTAACGAACGATAACTTTTTGTCAAAATAACAAGTGCCCCGAACCCGGCAGAAACGACTCGTATTACACTTCGAGACCCGCCGACATGATCGCCTCGATGCACAGAGCACCCTCGTAAATTTTCGGGACGTTTCATTTTTCCACAACCAGGACCGAAACCCTAGGCCGAACAAAATGGTCGGATGCGAAGTGAAATTTTTTCGCTTGAAATTTTACGAGCTTGTGCGGAACTTCTAGGCAATCATATCGGCAGGTGACACGAAGTGATTCGAGTTCGTTTGCCCCCCCATTTTCTTTAACGAACGATAACTTTTTGTGAAAATAACAAGTGCCCCGATCCCGGCCGAAACGACTCGAATTACACTTCGAGACCCGCCGACATGATCGCCACGATGCACAGAGCACCCTCGTTAATTTTCGGGACGTTTCATTTTTTCACAACCAGGACCAAAACCCTAGGCCGCACAAAATGGTCGGATGCGAAGTGAAATTTTTTCGCTCGAAATTTTACGAGCTTGTGCAGAACTTCTAGGCAATCATATCGGCAGGTGACACGAAGTGATTCGAGTTCGTTTGCCCCCCCATTTTCTTTAACGAACGATAACTTTTTGTCAAAATAACAAGTGCCCCGAACCCGGCAGAAACGACTCGTATTACACTTCGAGACCCGCCGACATGATCGCCTCGATGCACAGAGCACCCTCGTAAATTTTCGGGACGTTTCATTTTTCCACAACCAGGACCGAAACCCTAGGCCGAACAAAATGGTCGGATGCGAAGTGAAATTTTTTCGCTCGAAATTTTACGAGCCTGTGCAGAACTTCTAGGCAATCATATCGGCAGGTGACACGAAGTGATTCGAGTTCGTTTGCCCCCCCATTATTTTAACGAATGATAACTTTTTGTGAAAATAACAAGTGCCCCGATCCCGGCCGAAACGACTAGAATTACACTTCGAGACCCGCCGACATGATCGCCACGATGCACAGAGCACCCTCGTAAATTTTCGCGACGTTTCATTTTTTCACAACCAGGACCGAAACCCTAGGCCGAACAAAATGGTCGGATGCGAAGTGAAATTTTTTCGCACGAAATTTTACGAGCATGTGCGGAACTTCTAGGCAATCATATCGACAGGTGACACGAAGTGATTCGAGTTCGTTTGCCCCCCCATTTTCTTTAACGAACGATAACTTTTTGTGAAAATAACAAGTGCCCCGATGCCGGCCGAAACAACTCGAATTACACTTCGAGACCAGCCGACATGATCGCCACGATGCACAGAGCACCCTCGTAAATTTTCGGGACGTTTCATTTTTTCACAACCAGGACCAAAACCCTAGGCCGAACAAAATGGTCGGATGCGAAGTGAAAATTTTTCGCTCGAAATTTTACGAGCTTGTGCAGAACTTCTAGGCAATCATATCGGCAGGTGACACGAAGTGATTCGAGTTCGTTTGCCCCCCCATTATTTTAACGAACGATAACTTTTTGTGAAAATAACAAGTGCCCCGATCCCGGCCGAAACGACTAGAATTACACTTCGAGACCCGCCGACATGATCGCCACGATGCACAGAGCACCCTCGTAAATTTTCGGGCAAATCGGACGACGTTCTATTTTTTCACAATCAGGACCGAAACCCTAGGCCGAACAAAATGGTCGGATGCGAAGTGAAATTTTTTCGCTCGAAATTTTACGAGCTTGTGCAGAACTTCTAGGCAATCATATCGGCAGGTGACACGAAGTGATTCGAGTTCGTTTGCCCCCCCATTAATTTAACGAACGATAACTTTTTGTGAAAATAACAAGTGCCCCGATCCCGGCCGAAACGACTAGAATTACACTTCGAGACCCGCCGACATGATCGCCACGATGCACAGAGCACCCTCGTAAATTTTCGGGACGTTTCATTTTTTCACAACCAGGACCGAAACCCTAGGCCGAACAAAATGGTCGGATGCGAAGTGAAATTTTTTCGCTCGAAATTTTAAGAGCTTGTGCAGAACTTCTAGGCAATCATATCGGCAGGTGACACGAAGTGATTCGAGTTCGTTTGCCCCCCCATTTTCTTTAACGAACGATAACTTTTTGTGAAAATAACAAGTGCCCCGATCCCGGCCGAAACGACTCGAATTACACTTCGAGACCCGCCGACATGATCGCCACGATGCACAGAGCACCCTCGTAAATTTTCGGGACGTTTCATTTTTTCACAACCAGGACCGAAACCCTAGGCCGCACAAAATGGTCGGATGCGAAGTGAAATTTTTTCGCTCGAAATTTTACGAGCTTGTGCAGAACTTCTAGGCAATCATATCGGCAGGTGACACGAAGTGATTCGAGTTCGTTTGCCCCCCCATTTTCTTTAACGAACGATAACTTTTTGTCAAAATAACAAGTGCCCCGAACCCGGCAGAAACGACTCGTATTACACTTCGAGACCCGCCGACATGATCGCCTCGATGCACAGAGCACCCTCGTAAATTTTTGGGACGTTTCATTTTTCCACAACCAGGACCGAAACCCTAGGCCGAACAAAATGGTCGGATGCGAAGTGAAATTTTTTCGCTCGAAATTTTACGAGCCTGTGCAGAACTTCTAGGCAATCATATCGGCAGGTGACACGAAGTGATTCGAGTTCGTTTGCCTCCCCATTATTTTAACGAACGATAACTTTTTGTGAAAATAACAAGTGCCCCGATCCCGGCCGAAACGACTAGAATTACACTTCGAGACCCGCCGACATGATCGGCACGATGCACAGAGCACCCTCGTAAATTTTCGGGACGTTTCATTTTTTCACAACCAGGACCGAAACCCTAGGCCGAACAAAATGGTCGGATGCGAAGTGAAATTTTTTCGCACGAAATTTTACGAGCATGTGCGGAACTTCTAGGCAATCATATCGACAGGTGACACGAAGTGATTCGAGTTCGTTTGCCCCCCCATTTTCTTTAACGAACGATAACTTTTTGTGAAAATAACAAGTGCCCCGATGCCGGCCGAAACAACTCGAATTACACTTCGAGACCAGCCGACATGATCGCCACGATGCACAGAGCACCCTCGTAAATTTTCGGGACGTTTCATTTTTTCACAACTAGGACCGAAACCCTAGGCCGAACAAAATGGTCGGATGCGAAGTGAAATTTTTTCGCTCGAAATTTTACGAGCTTGTGCAGAACTTCTAGGCAATCATATCGGCAGGAGCCACGAAGTGATTCGAGTTCGTTTGCCCCCCCATTTTCTTTAACGAACGATAACGTTTAGTCAAAATAACAAGTGCCCCGAACCCGGCCGAAACGACTCGTATTACACTTCGAGTCCCGCCGACATGATCGCCACGATGCACAGAGCACCCTCGTAAATTTTCGGGACGTTTCATTTTTCCACAACCAGGACCGAAACCCTAGGCCGAACAAAATGGTCGGATGCGAAGTGAAATTTTTTCGCTCGAAATTTTACGAGCTTGTGCGGAACTTCTAGGCAATCATATCGGCAGGTGACACGAAGTGATTCGAGTTTGTTTACCCCCCTTTTTCTTTAACGAACGATAACTTTTTGTGAAAATAACAAGTGCCCCGATGCCGGCCGAAACAACTTGAATTACACTTCGAGACCAGCCGACATGATCGCCACGATGCACAGAGCACCCTCGTAAATTTTCAGGACGTTTCATTTTTTCACAACCAGGAACGAAACCTTAGGCCGAACAAAATGGTCGGATGCGAAGTGAAATTTTTTCGCTCGAAATTTTACGAGCATGTGCGGAACTTCTAGGCAATCATATTAGGAGGTGACACGAAGTGATTCGAGTTCGTTTGCCCCCCTATTTTCTTTAACGAACGATAACTTTTTGTGAAAATAACAAGTGCCCCGATCCCGGCCGAAACGACTCGAATTACACTTCGAGACCCGCCGACATGATCGCCACGATGCACAGAGCACCCTCGTAAATTTTCAGGACGTTTCATTTTTTCACAACCAGGAACGAAACCTTAGGCCGAACAAAATGGTCGGATGCGAAGTGAAATTTTTTCGCACGAAATTTTACGAGCATGTGCGGAACTTCTAGGGAATCATATCGGCAGGTGACACAAAGTGATTCAAGTTCGTTTGCCCCCCCTTTTTCTTTAACGAACGATAACTTTTTGTGAAAATAAAAAGTGCCCCGATCCCGGCCGAAACGACTCGAATTACACTTCGAGACCCGCCGACATGATCGCCACGATGCACAGAGCACCCTCGTAAATTTTCAGGACGTTTCATTTTTTCACAACCAGGACCGAAACCCTAGGCCGAACAAAATGGTCGGATGCGAAGTGAAATTTTTTCGCTCGAAATTTTCCGAGCTTGTGCAGAACTTCTAGGCAATCATATCGGCAGGTGACACGAAGTGATTCGAGTTCGTTTGCCCCCCCCATATTCTTTAACGAACGATAACTTTTTGTGAAAATAACAAGTGCCCCGATTCCGGCCGAAACGACTCGAATTACACTTCGAGACCCGCCGACATGATCGCCACGATGCACAGAGCACCCTCGTAAATTTTCGGGACGTTTCATTTTTTCACAACCAGGACCGAAACCCTAGGCCGAACAAAATGGTCGGATGCGAAGTGAAATTTTTTCGCTCGAAATTTTACGAGCTTGTGCAGAACTTCTAGGCAATCATATCGGCAGGAGCCTCGAAGTGATTCGAGTTCGTTTGCCCCCCCCATTTTCTTTAACGAACGATAACGTTTAGTCAAAATAACAAGTGCCCCGAACCCGGCCGAAACGACTCGTATTACACTTCGAGTCCCGCCGACATGATCGCCACGATGCACAGAGCACCCTCGTAAATTTTCGGGACGTTTCATTTTTCCACAACCAGGACCGAAACCCTAGGCCGAACAAAATGGTCGGATGCGAAGTGAAATTTTTTCGCTCGAAATTTTACGAGCTTGTGCGGAACTTCTAGGCAATCATATCGGCAGGTGACACGAAGTGATTCGAGTTTGTTTACCCCCCTTTTTCTTTAACGAACGATAACTTTTTGTGAAAATAACAAGTGCCCCGATCCCGGCCGAAACTACTCGAATTACACTTCGAGACCCGCCGACATGAACGCCACGATGCACAGAGCACCCTCGTAAATTTTCGGGACGTTTCATTTTTTCTCAACCAGGACCGAAACCCTAGGCCGAACAAAATGGTCGGATGCGAAGTGAAATTTTTTCGCTCGAAATTTTACGAGCTTGTGCAGAACTTCTACGCAATCATATCGGCAGGTGACACGAAGTGATTCGAGTTCGTTTGCCCCCCCATTTTCTTTAACGAATGATAACTTTTTGTGAAAATAACAAGTGCCCCGATCCCGGCCGAAACGACTCGAATTACACTTCGAGACCCGCCGACATGATCGCCACGATGCACAGCGCACCCTCGTAAATTTTCGGGACGTTTCATTTTTTCACAACCAGGACCGAAACCCTAGGCCGAACAAAATGGTCGGATGCGAAGTGAAATTTTTTCGCACGAAATTTTACGAGCATGTGCGGAACTTCTAGGCAATCATATCGGCAGGTGACACAAAGTGATTCAAGTTCGTTTGCCCCCCCTTTTTCTTTAACGAACGATAACTTTTTGTGAAAATAAAAAGTGCCCCGATCCCGGCCGAAACGACTCGAATTACACTTCGAGACCCGCCGACATGATCGCCACGATGCACAGCGCACCCTCGTAAATTTTCGGGACGTTTCATTTTTTCACAACCAGGACCGAAACCCTAGGCCGAACAAAATGGTCGGATGCGAAGTGAAATTTTTTCGCTCGAAATTTTCCGAGCTTGTGCAGAACTTCTAGGCAATCATATCGGCAGGTGACACGAAGTGATTCGAGTTCGTTTGCCCCCCCCATATTCTTTAACGAACGATAACTTTTTGTGAAAATAACAAGTGCCCCGATCCCGGCCGAAACGACTCGAATTACACTTCGAGACCCGCCGACATGATCGCCACGATGCACAGAGCACCCTCGTAAATTTTCAGGACGTTTCATTTTGTCACAACCAGGACCGAAACCCTAGGCCGAACAAAATGGTCGGATGCGAAGTGAAATTTTTTCGCTCGAAATTTTACGAGCTTGTGCAGAACTTCTAGGCAATCATATCGGCAGGTGACAAGAAGTGATTCGAGTTCGTTTGCCCCCCCATTTTCTTTAACGAACGATAACTTTTTGTCAAAATAACAAGTGCCCCGAACCCGGCCGAAACGACTCGAATTACACTTCGAGACCCGCCGACATGATCGCCTCGATGCACAGAGCACCCTCGGAAATTTTCGGGACGTTTCATTTTTCCACAACCAGGACCGAAACCCTAGGCCGAACAAAATGGTCGGATGCGAAGTGAAATTTTTTCGCTTGAAATTTTACGAGCTTGTGCAGAACCTCTACGCAACCATATCGGCAGGGGACACGAAGTGATTCAAGTTCGTTTGCCCCCCCATTTTCTTTAACGAACGATAACTTTTTGTGAAAATAACAAGTGCCCCGATCCCGGCCGAAACGACTCGAATTACACTTCGAGACCCGCCGACATGATCGCCACGATGCACAGAGCACCCTCGTAAATTTTCGGGACGTTTCATTTTTTCACAACCAGGACCGAAACCCTAGGCCGAACAAAATGGTCGGATGCGAAGTGAAATTTTTTCGCACGAAATTTTACGAGCATGTGCGGAACTTCTAGGCAATCATATCGGCAGGTGACACAAAGTGATTCAAGTTCGTTTGCCCCCCCTTTTTCTTTAACGAACGATAACTTTTTGTGAAAATAAAAAGTGCCCCGATCCCGGCCGAAACGACTCGAATTACACTTCGAGACCCGCCGACATGATCGCCACGATGCACAGAGCACCCTCTTAAATTTTCAGGACGTTTCATTTTTTCACAACCAGGACCGAAACCCTAGGCCGAACAAAATGGTCGGATGCGAAGTGAAATTTTTTCGCTCGAAATTTTACGAGCTTGTGCAGAACTTCTAGGCAATCATATCGGAAGGTGACACGAAGTGATTCGAGTTCGTTTGCCCCCCTCCATATTCTTTAACGAACGATAACTTTTTGTGAAAATAACCAGTGCCCCGATTCCGGCCGAAACGACTCGAATTACACTTCGAGACCCGCCGACATGATCGCCACGATGCACAGAGCACCCTCGTAAATTTTCGGGACGTTTCATTTTTCCACAACCAGGACCGAAACCCTAGGCCGAACAAAATGGTCGGATGCGAAGTGAAATTTTTTCGCTCGAAATTTTACGAGCTTGTGCGGAACTTCTAGGCAATCATATCGGCAGGTGACACGAAGTGATTCGAGTTCGTTTGCCCCCCCATTTTCTTTAACGAATGATAACTTTTTGTGAAAATAACAAGTGCCCCGATCCCGGCCGAAACGACTCGAATTACACTTCGAGACCCGCCGACATGATCGCCACGATGCACAGAGCACCCTCGTAAATTTTCGGGACGTTTCATTTTTTCACAACCAGGACCGAAACCCTAGGCCGAACAAAATGGTCGGATGCGAAGTGAAATTTTTTCGCTCGAAATTTTACGAGCTTGTGCGGAACTTCTAGGCAATCATATCGGCAGGTGACACGAAGTGATTCGAGTTCGTTTGCCCCCCCATTTTCTTTAACGAATGATAACTTTTTGTGAAAATAACAAGTGCCCCGATCCCGGCCGAAACGACTCGAATTACACTTCGAGACCCGCCGACATGATCGCCACGATGCACAGAGCACCCTCGTAAATTTTCGGGACGTTTCATTTTTTCACAACCAGGACCGAAACCCTAGGCCGAACAAAATGGTCGGATGCGAAATGAAATTTTTTCGCACGAAATTTTACGAGCATGTGCGGAACTTCTAGGCAATCATATCGGCAGGTGACACAAAGTGTTTCAAGTTCGTTTGCCCCCCCTTTTTCTTTAACGAACGATAACTTTTTGTGAAAATAAAAAGTGCCCCGATCCCGGCCGAAACGACTCGAATTACACTTCGAGACCCGCCGACATGATCGCCACGATGCACAGAGCACCCTCGTAAATTTTCAGGACGTTTCATTTTTTCACAACCAGGACCGAAACCCTAGGCCGAACAAAATGGTCGGATGCGAAGTGAAATTTTTTCGCTCGAAATTTTACGAGCTTGTGCGGAACTTCTAGGCAATCATATCGGCAGGTGACACGAAGTGATTCGAGTTCGTTTGCCCCCCCATTTTCTTTAACGAACGATAACTTTTTGTCAAAATAACAAGTGCCCCGAACCCAGCCGAAACGACTCGTATTACACTTCGAGACCCGCCGACATGATCGCCTCGATGCACAGAGCACCCTCGTAAATTTTCGGGACGTTTCATTTTTCCACAACCAGGACCGAAACCCTAGGCCGAACAAAATGGTCGGATGCGAAGTGAAATTTTTTCGCACGAAATTTTACGAGCATGCGCGGAACTTCTAGGCAATCATATCGGCAGGTGACACAAAGTGATTCAAGTTCGTTTGCCCCCCCTTTTTCTTTAACGAACGATAACTTTTTGTGAAAATAAAAAGTGCCCCGATCCCGGCCGAAACGACTCGAATTACACTTCGAGACCCGCCGACATGATCGCCACGATGCACAGAGCACCCTCGTAAATTTTCAGGACGTTTCATTTTTTCACAACCAGGACCGAAACCCTAGGCCGAACAAAATGGTCGGATGCGAAGTGAAATTTTTTCGCTCGAAATTTTACGAGCTTGTGCGGAACTTCTAGGCAATCATATCGGCAGGTGACACGAAGTGATTCGAGTTTGTTTACCCCCCTTTTTCTTTAACGAACGATAACTTTTTGTGAAAATAACAAGTGCCCCGATCCCGGCCGAAACTACTCGAATTACACTTCGAGACCCGCCGACATGATCGCCACGATGCACAGAGCACCCTCGTAAATTTTCGGGACGTTTCATTTTTTCTCAACCAGGACCGAAACCCTAGGCCGAACAAAATGGTCGGATGCGAAGTGAAATTTTTTCGCTCGAAATTTTACGAGCTTGTGCGGAACTTCTAGGCAATCATATCGGCAGGTGACACGAAGTGATTCGAGTTCGTTTGCCCCCCCATTTTCTTTAACGAACGATAACTTTTTGTCAAAATAACAAGTGCCCCGAACCCGGCAGAAACGACTCGTATTACACTTCGAGACCCGCCGACATGATCGCCTCGATGCACAGAGCACCCTCGTAAATTTTCGGGACGTTTCATTTTTCCACAACCAGGACCGAAACCCTAGGCCGAACAAAATGGTCGGATGCGAAGTGAAATTTTTTCGCTTGAAATTTTACGAGCTTGTGCGGAACTTCTAGGCAATCATATTGGCAGGTGACACGAAGTGATACGAGTTCTTTTGCCCCCCCATTTTCTTTAACGAACGATAACTTTTTGTGAAAATAACAAGTGCCCCGATCCCGGCCGAAACGACTCGAATTACACTTCGAGACCCGCCGACATGATCGCCACGATGCACAGAGCACCCTCGTAAATTTTCGGGACGTTTCATTTTTTCACAACCAGGACCGAAACCCTAGGCCGAACAAAATGGTCGGATGCGAAGTGAAATTTTTTCGCACGAAATTTTACGAGCATGTGCGGAACTTCTAGGCAATCATATCGGCAGGTGACACAAAGTGATTCAAGTTCGTTTGCCCCCCCTTTTTCTTTAACGAACGATAACTTTTTGTGAAAATAAAAAGTGCCCCGATCCCGGCCGAAACGACTCGAATTACACTTCGAGACCCGCCGACATGATCGCCACGATGCACAGAGCACCCTCGTAAATTTTCAGGACGTTTCATTTTTTCACAACCAGGACCGAAACCCTAGGCCGAACAAAATGGTCGGATGCGAAGTGAAATTTTTTCGCTCGAAATTTTACGAGCTTGTGCGGAACTTCTAGGCAATCATATCGGCAGGTGACACGAAGTGATTCGAGTTCGTTTGCCCCCCCCCATATTCTTTAACGAACGATAACTTTTTGTGAAAATAACAAGTGCCCCGATTCCGGCCGAAACGACTCGAATTACACTTCGAGACCCGCCGACATGATCGCCACGATGCACAGAGCACCCTCGTAAATTTTCGGGACGTTTCATTTTTTCACAACCAGGACCGAAACCCTAGGCCGAACAAAATGGTCGGATGCGAAGTGAAATTTTTTCGTTCGAAATTTTACGAGCTTGTGCGGAACTTCTAGGCAATCATATCGGCAGGTGACACAAAGTGATTCAAGTTCGTTTGCCCCCCCTTTTTCTTTAACGAACGATAACTTTTTGTGAAACTAAAAAGTGCCCCGATCCCGGCCGAAACGACTCGAATTACACTTCGAGACCCGCCGACATGATCGCCACGATGCAAAGAGCACCCTCGTAAATTTTCAGGACGTTTCATTTTTTCACAACCAGGACCGAAACCCTAGGCCGAACAAAATGGTCGGATGCGAAGTGAAATTTTTTCGCTCGAAATTTTCCGAGCTTGTGCAGAACTTCTAGGCAATCATATCGGCAGGTGACACGAAGTGATTCGAGTTCGTTTGCCCCCCCCATATTCTTTAACGAACGATAACTTTTTGTGAAAATAACAAGTGCCCCGATTCCGGCCGAAACGACTCGAATTACACTTCGAGACCCGCCGACATGATCGCCACGATGCACAGAGCACCCTCGTAAATTTTCGGGACGTTTCATTTTTCCACAACCAGGACCGAAACCCTAGGCCGAACAAAATGGTCGGATGCGAAGTGAAATTTTTTCGCTCGAAATTTTACGAGCTTGTGCGGAACTTCTAGGCAATCATATCGGCAGGTGACACGAAGTGATTCGAGTTCGTTTGCCCCCCCATTTTCTTTAACGAACGATAACTTTTTGTCAAAATAACAAGTGCCCCGAACCCGGCAGAAACGACTCGTATTACACTTCGAGACCCGCCGACATGATCGCCTCGATGCACAGAGCACCCTCGTAAATTTTCGGGACGTTTCATTTTTTCACAACCAGGACCGAAACCCTAGGCCGAACAAAATGGTCGGATGCGAAGTGAAATTTTTTCGCACGAAATTTTACGAGCATGTGCGGAACTTCTAGGCAATCATATCGGCAGGTGACACAAAGTGATTCAAGTTCGTTTGCCCCCCCTTTTTCTTTAACGAACGATAACTTTTTGTGAAAATAAAAAGTGCCCCGATCCCGGCCGAAACGACTCGAATTACACTTCGAGACCCGCCGACATGATCGCCACGATGCACAGAGCACCCTCGTAAATTTTCAGGACGTTTCATTTTTTCACAACCAGGACCGAAACCCTAGGCCGAACAAAATGGTCGGATGCGAAGTGAAATTTTTTCGCTCGAAATTTTACGAGCTTGTGCGGAACTTCTAGGCAATCATATCGGCAGGTGACACGAAGTGATTCGAGTTCGTTTGCCCCCCCCCATATTCTTTAACGAACGATAACTTTTTGTGAAAATAACAAGTGCCCCGATTCCGGCCGAAACGACTCGAATTACACTTCGAGACCCGCCGAGATGATCGCCACGATGCACAGAGCACCCTCGTAAATTTTCGGGACGTTTCATTTTTTCACAACCAGGACCGAAACCCTAGGCCGAACAAAATGGTCGGATGCGAAGTGAAATTTTTTCGTTCGAAATTTTACGAGCTTGTGCGGAACTTCTAGGCAATCATATCGGCAGGTGACACAAAGTGATTCAAGTTCGTTTGCCCCCCCTTTTTCTTTAACGAACGATAACTTTTTGTGAAACTAAAAAGTGCCCCGATCCCGGCCGAAACGACTCGAATTACACTTCGAGACCCGCCGACATGATCGCCACGATGCAAAGAGCACCCTCGTAAATTTTCAGGACGTTTCATTTTTTCACAACCAGGACCGAAACCCTAGGCCGAACAAAATGGTCGGATGCGAAGTGAAATTTTTTCGCTCGAAATTTTACGAGCTTGTGCGGAACTTCTAGGCAATCATATCGGCAGGTGACACGAAGTGATTCGAGTTCGTTTGCCCCCCCCCATATTCTTTAACGAACGATAACTTTTTGTGAAAATAACAAGTGCCCCGATTCCGGCCGAAACGACTCGAATTACACTTCGAGACCCGCCGACATGATCGCCACGATGCACAGAGCACCCTCGTAAATTTTCGGGACGTTTCATTTTTTCACAACCAGGACCGAAACCCTAGGCCGAACAAAATGGTCGGATGCGAAGTGAAATTTTTTCGTTCGAAATTTTACGAGCTTGTGCGGAACTTCTAGGCAATCATATCGGCAGGTGACACAAAGTGATTCAAGTTCGTTTGCCCCCCCTTTTTCTTTAACGAACGATAACTTTTTGTGAAACTAAAAAGTGCCCCGATCCCGGCCGAAACGACTCGAATTACACTTCGAGACCCGCCGACATGATCGCCACGATGCAAAGAGCACCCTCGTAAATTTTCAGGACGTTTCATTTTTTCACAACCAGGACCGAAACCCTAGGCCGAACAAAATGGTCGGATGCGAAGTGAAATTTTTTCGCTCGAAATTTTCCGAGCTTGTGCAGAACTTCTAGGCAATCATATCGGCAGGTGACACGAAGTGATTCGAGTTCGTTTGCCCCCCCCATATTCTTTAACGAACGATAACTTTTTGTGAAAATAACAAGTGCCCCGATTCCGGCCGAAACGACTCGAATTACACTTCGAGACCCGCCGACATGATCGCCACGATGCACAGAGCACCCTCGTAAATTTTCGGGACGTTTCATTTTTCCACAACCAGGACCGAAACCCTAGGCCGAACAAAATGGTCGGATGCGAAGTGAAATTTTTTCGCTCGAAATTTTACGAGCTTGTGCGGAACTTCTAGGCAATCATATCGGCAGGTGACACGAAGTGATTCGAGTTCGTTTGCCCCCCCATTTTCTTTAACGAACGATAACTTTTTGTCAAAATAACAAGTGCCCCGAACCCGGCAGAAACGACTCGTATTACACTTCGAGACCCGCCGACATGATCGCCTCGATGCACAGAGCACCCTCGTAAATTTTCGGGACGTTTCATTTTTTCACAACCAGGACCGAAACCCTAGGCCGAACAAAATGGTCGGATGCGAAGTGAAATTTTTTCGCACGAAATTTTACGAGCATGTGCGGAACTTCTAGGCAATCATATCGGCAGGTGACACAAAGTGATTCAAGTTCGTTTGCCCCCCCTTTTTCTTTAACGAACGATAACTTTTTGTGAAAATAAAAAGTGCCCCGATCCCGGCCGAAACGACTCGAATTACACTTCGAGACCCGCCGACATGATCGCCACGATGCACAGAGCACCCTCGTAAATTTTCAGGACGTTTCATTTTTTCACAACCAGGACCGAAACCCTAGGCCGAACAAAATGGTCGGATGCGAAGTGAAATTTTTTCGCTCGAAATTTTACGAGCTTGTGCGGAACTTCTAGGCAATCATATCGGCAGGTGACACGAAGTGATTCGAGTTCGTTTGCCCCCCCCCATATTCTTTAACGAACGATAACTTTTTGTGAAAATAACAAGTGCCCCGATTCCGGCCGAAACGACTCGAATTACACTTCGAGACCCGCCGACATGATCGCCACGATGCACAGAGCACCCTCGTAAATTTTCGGGACGTTTCATTTTTTCACAACCAGGACCGAAACCCTAGGCCGAACAAAATGGTCGGATGCGAAGTGAAATTTTTTCGTTCGAAATTTTACGAGCTTGTGCGGAACTTCTAGGCAATCATATCGGCAGGTGACACAAAGTGATTCAAGTTCGTTTGCCCCCCCTTTTTCTTTAACGAACGATAACTTTTTGTGAAACTAAAAAGTGCCCCGATCCCGGCCGAAACGACTCGAATTACACTTCGAGACCCGCCGACATGATCGCCACGATGCAAAGAGCACCCTCGTAAATTTTCAGGACGTTTCATTTTTTCACAACCAGGACCGAAACCCTAGGCCGAACAAAATGGTCGGATGCGAAGTGAAATTTTTTCGCTCGAAATTTTCCGAGCTTGTGCAGAACTTCTAGGCAATCATATCGGCAGGTGACACGAAGTGATTCGAGTTCGTTTGCCCCCCCCATATTCTTTAACGAACGATAACTTTTTGTGAAAATAACAAGTGCCCCGATTCCGGCCGAAACGACTCGAATTACACTTCGAGACCCGCCGACATGATCGCCACGATGCACAGAGCACCCTCGTAAATTTTCGGGACGTTTCATTTTTCCACAACCAGGACCGAAACCCTAGGCCGAACAAAATGGTCGGATGCGAAGTGAAATTTTTTCGCTCGAAATTTTACGAGCTTGTGCGGAACTTCTAGGCAATCATATCGGCAGGTGACACGAAGTGATTCGAGTTCGTTTGCCCCCCCATTTTCTTTAACGAACGATAACTTTTTGTCAAAATAACAAGTGCCCCGAACCCGGCAGAAACGACTCGTATTACACTTCGAGACCCGCCGACATGATCGCCTCGATGCACAGAGCACCCTCGTAAATTTTCGGGACGTTTCATTTTTCCACAACCAGGACCGAAACCCTAGGCCGAACAAAATGGTCGGATGCGAAGTGAAATTTTTTCGCTTGAAATTTTACGAGCTTGTGCGGAACTTCTAGGCAATCATATTGGCAGGTGACACGAAGTGATACGAGTTCTTTTGCCCCCCCATTTTCTTTAATGAACGATAACTTTTTGTGAAAATAACAAGTGCCCCGATCCCGGCCGAAACGACTCGAATTACACTTCGAGACCCGCCGACATGATCGCCACGATGCACAGAGCACCCTCGTAAATTTTCAGGACGTTTCATTTTTTCACAACCAGGACCGAAACCCTAGGCCGAACAAAATGGTCGGATGCGAAGTGAAATTTTTTCGCTCGAAATTTTCCGAGCTTGTGCAGAACTTCTATGCAATCATATCGGCAGGTGACACGAAGTGATTCGAGTTCGTTTGCCCCCCCCATATTCTTTAACGAACGATAACTTTTTGTGAAAATAACAAGTGCCCCGATTCCGGCCGAAACGACTCTAATTACACTTCGAGACCCGCCGACATGATCGCCACGATGCACAGAGCACCCTCGTAAATTTTCGGGACGTTTCATTTTTTCACAACCAGGACCGAAACCCTAGGCCGAACAAAATGGTCGGATGCGAAGTGAAATTTTTTCGCTCGACATTTTACGAGCTTGTGCAGAACTTCTAAGCAATCATATCGGCAGGAGCCACGAAGTGATTCGAGTTCGTTTGCCCCCCCATTTTCTTTAACGAACGATAAAGTTTAGTCAAAATAACAAGTGCCCCGAACCCGGCCGAAACGACTCGTATTACACTTCGAGTCCCGCCGACTTGATCGCCACGATGCACAGAGCACCCTCGTAAATTTTCGGGACGTTTCATTTTTCCACAACCAGGACCGAAACCCTAGGCCGAACAAAATGGTCGGATGCGAAGTGAAATTTTTTCGCTTGAAATTTTACGAGCTTGTGCGGAACTTCTAGGCAATCATATTGGCAGGTGACACGAAGTGATACGAGTTCTTTTGCCCCCCCATTTTCTTTAACGAACGATAACTTTTTGTGAAAATAACAAGTGCCCCGATCCCGGCCGAAACGACTCGAATTACACTTCGAGACCCGCCGACATGATCGCCACGATGCACAGAGCACCCTCGTAAATTTTCAGGACGTTTCATTTTTTCACAACTAGGACCGAAACCCTAGGCCGAACAAAATGGTCGGATGCGAAGTGAAATTTTTTCGCTCGAAATTTTCCGAACTTGTGCAGAACTTCTATGCAATCATATCGGCAGGTGACACGAAGTGATTCGAGTTCGTTTGCCCCCCCCATATTCTTTAACGGACGATAACTTTTTGTGAAAATAACAAGTGCCCCGATTCCGGCCGAAACGACTCTAATTACACTTCGAGACCCGCCGACATGATCGCCACGATGCACAGAGCACCCTCGTAAATTTTCGGGACGTTTCATTTTTTCACAACCAGGACCGAAACCCTAGGCCGAACAAAATGGTCGGATGCGAAGTGAAATTTTTTCGCTCGACATTTTACGAGCTTGTGCAGAACTTCTAGGCAATCATATCGGCAGGAGCCACGAAGTGATTCGAGTTCGTTTGCCCCCCCATTTTCTTTAACGAACGATAACGTTTAGTCAAAATAACAAGTGCCCCGAACCCGGCCGAAACGACTCGTATTACACTTCGAGTCCCGCCGACATGATCGCCACGATGCACAGAGCACCCTCGTAAATTTTCGGGACGTTTCATTTTTCCACAACCAGGACCGAAACCCTAGGCCGAACAAAATGGTCGGATGCGAAGTGAAATTTTTTCGCTTGAAATTTTACGAGCTTGTGCGGAACTTCTAGGCAATCATATTGGCAGGTGACACGAAGTGATACGAGTTCTTTTGCCCCCCCCATATTCTTTAACGAACGATAACTTTTTGTGAAAATAACAAGTGCCCCGATTCCGGCCGAAACGACTCTAATTACACTTCGAGACCCGCCGACATGATCGCCACGATGCACAGAGCACCCTCGTAAATTTTCGGGACGTTTCATTTTTTCACAACCAGGACCGAAACCCTAGGCCGAACAAAATGGTCGGATGCGAAGTGAAATTTTTTCGTTCGAAATTTTACGAGCTTGTGCGGAACTTCTAGGCAATCATATCGGCAGGTGACACAAAGTGATTCAAGTTCGTTTGCCCCCCCTTTTTCTTTAACGAACGATAACTTTTTGTGAAACTAAAAAGTGCCCCGATCCCGGCCGAAACGACTCGAATTACACTTCGAGACCCGCCGACATGATCGCCACGATGCAAAGAGCACCCTCGTAAATTTTCAGGACGTTTCATTTTTTCACAACCAGGACCGAAACCCTAGGCCGAACAAAATGGTCGGATGCGAAGTGAAATTTTTTCGCTCGAAATTTTCCGAGCTTGTGCAGAACTTCTAGGCAATCATATCGGCAGGTGACACGAAGTGATTCGAGTTCGTTTGCCCCCCCCATATTCTTTAACGAACGATAACTTTTTGTGAAAATAACAAGTGCCCCGATTCCGGCCGAAACGACTCGAATTACACTTCGAGACCCGCCGACATGATCGCCACGATGCACAGAGCACCCTCGTAAATTTTCGGGACGTTTCATTTTTCCACAACCAGGACCGAAACCCTAGGCCGAACAAAATGGTCGGATGCGAAGTGAAATTTTTTCGCTCGAAATTTTACGAGCTTGTGCGGAACTTCTAGGCAATCATATCGGCAGGTGACACGAAGTGATTCGAGTTCGTTTGCCCCCCCATTTTCTTTAACGAACGATAACTTTTTGTCAAAATAACAAGTGCCCCGAACCCGGCAGAAACGACTCGTATTACACTTCGAGACCCGCCGACATGATCGCCTCGATGCACAGAGCACCCTCGTAAATTTTCGGGACGTTTCATTTTTTCACAACCAGGACCGAAACCCTAGGCCGAACAAAATGGTCGGATGCGAAGTGAAATTTTTTCGCACGAAATTTTACGAGCATGTGCGGAACTTCTAGGCAATCATATCGGCAGGTGACACAAAGTGATTCAAGTTCGTTTGCCCCCCCTTTTTCTTTAACGAACGATAACTTTTTGTGAAAATAAAAAGTGCCCCGATCCCGGCCGAAACGACTCGAATTACACTTCGAGACCCGCCGACATGATCGCCACGATGCACAGAGCACCCTCGTAAATTTTCAGGACGTTTCATTTTTTCACAACCAGGACCGAAACCCTAGGCCGAACAAAATGGTCGGATGCGAAGTGAAATTTTTTCGCTCGAAATTTTACGAGCTTGTGCGGAACTTCTAGGCAATCATATCGGCAGGTGACACGAAGTGATTCGAGTTCGTTTGCCCCCCCCCATATTCTTTAACGAACGATAACTTTTTGTGAAAATAACAAGTGCCCCGATTCCGGCCGAAACGACTCGAATTACACTTCGAGACCCGCCGACATGATCGCCACGATGCACAGAGCACCCTCGTAAATTTTCGGGACGTTTCATTTTTTCACAACCAGGACCGAAACCCTAGGCCGAACAAAATGGTCGGATGCGAAGTGAAATTTTTTCGTTCGAAATTTTACGAGCTTGTGCGGAACTTCTAGGCAATCATATCGGCAGGTGACACAAAGTGATTCAAGTTCGTTTGCCCCCCCTTTTTCTTTAACGAACGATAACTTTTTGTGAAACTAACAAGTGCCCCGATCCCGGCCGAAACGACTCGAATTACACTTCGAGACCCGCCGACATGATCGCCACGATGCAAAGAGCACCCTCGTAAATTTTCAGGACGTTTCATTTTTTCACAACCAGGACCGAAACCCTAGGCCGAACAAAATGGTCGGATGCGAAGTGAAATTTTTTCGCTCGAAATTTTCCGAGCTTGTGCAGAACTTCTAGGCAATCATATCGGCAGGTGACACGAAGTGATTCGAGTTCGTTTGCCCCCCCCATATTCTTTAACGAACGATAACTTTTTGTGAAAATAACAAGTGCCCCGATTCCGGCCGAAACGACTCGAATTACACTTCGAGACCCGCCGACATGATCGCCACGATGCACAGAGCACCCTCGTAAATTTTCGGGACGTTTCATTTTTCCACAACCAGGACCGAAACCCTAGGCCGAACAAAATGGTCGGATGCGAAGTGAAATTTTTTCGCTCGAAATTTTACGAGCTTGTGCGGAACTTCTAGGCAATCATATCGGCAGGTGACACGAAGTGATTCGAGTTCGTTTGCCCCCCCATTTTCTTTAACGAACGATAACTTTTTGTCAAAATAACAAGTGCCCCGAACCCGGCAGAAACGACTCGTATTACACTTCGAGACCCGCCGACATGATCGCCTCGATGCACAGAGCACCCTCGTAAATTTTCGGGACGTTTCATTTTTCCACAACCAGGACCGAAACCCTAGGCCGAACAAAATGGTCGGATGCGAAGTGAAATTTTTTCGCTTGAAATTTTACGAGCTTGTGCGGAACTTCTAGGCAATCATATTGGCAGGTGACACGAAGTGATACGAGTTCTTTTGCCCCCCCATTTTCTTTAATGAACGATAACTTTTTGTGAAAATAACAAGTGCCCCGATCCCGGCCGAAACGACTCGAATTACACTTCGAGACCCGCCGACATGATCGCCACGATGCACAGAGCACCCTCGTAAATTTTCAGGACGTTTCATTTTTTCACAACCAGGACCGAAACCCTAGGCCGAACAAAATGGTCGGATGCGAAGTGAAATTTTTTCGCTCGAAATTTTCCGAGCTTGTGCAGAACTTCTATGCAATCATATCGGCAGGTGACACGAAGTGATTCTAGTTCGTTTGCCCCCCCCATATTCTTTAACGAACGATAACTTTTTGTGAAAATAACAAGTGCCCCGATTCCGGCCGAAACGACTCTAATTACACTTCGAGACCCGCCGACATGATCGCCACGATGCACAGAGCACCCTCGTAAATTTTCGGGACGTTTCATTTTTTCACAACCAGGACCGAAACCCTAGGCCGAACAAAATGGTCGGATGCGAAGTGAAATTTTTTCGCTCGACATTTTACGAGCTTGTGCAGAACTTCTAGGCAATCATATCGGCAGGAGCCACGAAGTGATTCGAGTTCGTTTGCCCCCCCATTTTCTTTAACGAACGATAAAGTTTAGTCAAAATAACAAGTGCCCCGAACCCGGCCGAAACGACTCGTATTACACTTCGAGTCCCGCCGACTTGATCGCCACGATGCACAGAGCACCCTCGTAAATTTTCGGGACGTTTCATTTTTCCACAACCAGGACCGAAACCCTAGGCCGAACAAAATGGTCGGATGCGAAGTGAAATTTTTTCGCTTGAAATTTTACGAGCTTGTGCGGAACTTCTAGGCAATCATATTGGCAGGTGACACGAAGTGATACGAGTTCTTTTGCCCCCCCATTTTCTTTAACGAACGATAACTTTTTGTGAAAATAACAAGTGCCCCGATCCCGGCCGAAACGACTCGAATTACACTTCGAGACCCGCCGACATGATCGCCACGATGCACAGAGCACCCTCGTAAATTTTCAGGACGTTTCATTTTTTCACAACTAGGACCGAAACCCTAGGCCGAACAAAATGGTCGGATGCGAAGTGAAATTTTTTCGCTCGAAATTTTCCGAACTTGTGCAGAACTTCTATGCAATCATATCGGCAGGTGACACGAAGTGATTCGAGTTCGTTTGCCCCCCCCATATTCTTTAACGGACGATAACTTTTTGTGAAAATAACAAGTGCCCCGATTCCGGCCGAAACGACTCTAATTACACTTCGAGACCCGCCGACATGATCGCCACGATGCACAGAGCACCCTCCTAAATTTTCGGGACGTTTCATTTTTTCACAACCAGGACCGAAACCCTAGGCCGAACAAAATGGTCGGATGCGAAGTGAAATTTTTTCGCTCGACATTTTACGAGCTTGTGCAGAACTTCTAGGCAATCATATCGGCAGGAGCCACGAAGTGATTCGAGTTCGTTTGCCCCCCCATTTTCTTTAACGAACGATAACGTTTAGTCAAAATAACAAGTGCCCCGAACCCGGCCGAAACGACTCGTATTACACTTCGAGTCCCGCCGACATGATCGCCACGATGCACAGAGCACCCTCGTAAATTTTCGGGACGTTTCATTTTTCCACAACCAGGACCGAAACCCTAGGCCGAACAAAATGGTCGGATGCGAAGTGAAATTTTTTCGCTTGAAATTTTACGAGCTTGTGCGGAACTTCTAGGCAATCATATTGGCAGGTGACACGAAGTGATACGAGTTCTTTTGCCCCCCCCATATTCTTTAACGAACGATAACTTTTTGTGAAAATAACAAGTGCCCCGATTCCGGCCGAAACGACTCTAATTACACTTCGAGACCCGCCGACATGATCGCCACGATGCACAGAGCACCCTCGTAAATTTTCGGGACGTTTCATTTTTTCACAACCAGGACCGAAACCCTAGGCCGAACAAAATGGTCGGATGCGAAGTGAAATTTTTTCGCTCGACATTTTACGAGCTTGTGCAGAACTTCTAGGCAATCATATCGGCAGGAGCCACGAAGTGATTCGAGTTCGTTTGCCCCCCCATTTTCTTTAACGAACGATAACGTTTAGTCAAAATAACAAGTGCCCCGAACCCGGCCGAAACGACTCGTATTACACTTCGAGTCCCGCCGACATGATCGCCACGATGCACAGAGCACCCTCGTAAATTTTCGGGACGTTTCATTTTTCCACAACCAGGACCGAAACCCTAGGCCGAACAAAATGGTCGGATGCGAAGTGAAATTTTTTCGCTTGAAATTTTACGAGCTTGTGCGGAACTTCTAGGCAATCATATTGGCAGGTGACACGAAGTGATACGAGTTCTTTTGCCCCCCCATTTTCTTTAACGAACGATAACTTTTTGTGAAAATAACAAGTGCCCCGATCCCGGCCGAAACGACTCGAATTACACTTCGAGACCCGCCGACATGATCGCCACGATGCAAAGAGCACCCTCGTAAATTTTCAGGACGTTTCATTTTTTCACAACCAGGACCGAAACCCTAGGCCGAACAAAATGGTCGGATGCGAAGTGAAATTTTTTCGCTCGAAATTTTCCGAGCTTGTGCAGAACTTCTAGGCAATCATATCGGCAGGTGACACGAAGTGATTCGAGTTCGTTTGCCCCCCCCATATTCTTTAACGAACGATAACTTTTTGTGAAAATAACAAGTGCCCCGATTCCGGCCGAAACGACTCGAATTACACTTCGAGACCCGCCGACATGATCGCCACGATGCACAGAGCACCCTCGTAAATTTTCGGGACGTTTCATTTTTCCACAACCAGGACCGAAACCCTAGGCCGAACAAAATGGTCGGATGCGAAGTGAAATTTTTTCGCTCGAAATTTTACGAGCTTGTGCGGAACTTCTAGGCAATCATATCGGCAGGTGACACGAAGTGATTCGAGTTCGTTTGCCCCCCCATTTTCTTTAACGAACGATAACTTTTTGTCAAAATAACAAGTGCCCCGAACCCGGCAGAAACGACTCGTATTACACTTCGAGACCCGCCGACATGATCGCCTCGATGCACAGAGCACCCTCGTAAATTTTCGGGACGTTTCATTTTTCCACAACCAGGACCGAAACCCTAGGCCGAACAAAATGGTCGGATGCGAAGTGAAATTTTTTCGCTTGAAATTTTACGAGCTTGTGCGGAACTTCTAGGCAATCATATTGGCAGGTGACACGAAGTGATACGAGTTCTTTTGCCCCCCCATTTTCTTTAATGAACGATAACTTTTTGTGAAAATAACAAGTGCCCCGATCCCGGCCGAAACGACTCGAATTACACTTCGAGACCCGCCGACATGATCGCCACGATGCACAGAGCACCCTCGTAAATTTTCAGGACGTTTCATTTTTTCACAACCAGGACCGAAACCCTAGGCCGAACAAAATGGTCGGATGCGAAGTGAAATTTTTTCGCTCGAAATTTTCCGAACTTGTGCAGAACTTCTATGCAATCATATCGGCAGGTGACACGAAGTGATTCGAGTTCGTTTGCCCCCCCCATATTCTTTAACGGACGATAACTTTTTGTGAAAATAACAAGTGCCCCGATTCCGGCCGAAACGACTCTAATTACACTTCGAGACCCGCCGACATGATCGCCACGATGCACAGAGCACCCTCGTAAATTTTCGGGACGTTTCATTTTTTCACAACCAGGACCGAAACCCTAGGCCGAACAAAATGGTCGGATGCGAAGTGAAATTTTTTCGCTCGACATTTTACGAGCTTGTGCAGAACTTCTAGGCAATCATATCGGCAGGAGCCCCGAAGTGATTCGAGTTCGTTTGCCCCCCCATTTTCTTTAACGAACGATAACGTTTAGTCAAAATAACAAGTGCCCCGAACCCGGCCGAAACGACTCGTATTACACTTCGAGTCCCGCCGACATGATCGCCACGATGCACAGAGCACCCTCGTAAATTTTCGGGACGTTTCATTTTTCCACAACCAGGACCGAAACCCTAGGCCGAACAAAATGGTCGGATGCGAAGTGAAATTTTTTCGCTTGAAATTTTACGAGCTTGTGCGGAACTTCTAGGCAATCATATTGGCAGGTGACACGAAGTGATACGAGTTCTTTTGCCCCCCCCATATTCTTTAACGAACGATAACTTTTTGTGAAAATAACAAGTGCCCCGATTCCGGCCGAAACGACTCTAATTACACTTCGAGACCCGCCGACATGATCGCCACGATGCACAGAGCACCCTCGTAAATTTTCGGGACGTTTCATTTTTTCACAACCAGGACCGAAACCCTAGGCCGAACAAAATGGTCGGATGCGAAGTGAAATTTTTTCGCTCGACATTTTACGAGCTTGTGCAGAACTTCTAGGCAATCATATCGGCAGGAGCCACGAAGTGATTTGAGTTCGTTTGCCCCCCCATTTTCTTTAACGAACGATAACGTTTAGTCAAAATAACAAGTGCCCCGAACCCGGCCGAAACGACTCGTATTACACTTCGAGTCCCGCCGACATGATCGCCACGATGCACAGAGCACCCTCGTAAATTTTCGGGACGTTTCATTTTTCCACAACCAGGACCGAAACCCTAGGCCGAACAAAATGGTCGGATGCGAAGTGAAATTTTTTCGCTTGAAATTTTACGAGCTTGTGCGGAACTTCTAGGCAATCATATTGGCAGGTGACACGAAGTGATACGAGTTCTTTTGCCCCCCCATTTTCTTTAACGAACGATAACTTTTTGTGAAAATAACAAGTGCCCCGATCCCGGCCGAAACGACTCGAATTACACTTCGAGACCCGCCGACATGATCGCCACGATGCACAGAGCACCCTCGTAAATTTTCAGGACGTTTCATTTTTTCACAACCAGGACCGAAACCCTAGGCCGAACAAAATGGTCGGATGCGAAGTGAAATTTTTTCGCTCGAAATTTTCCGAACTTGTGCAGAACTTCTATGCAATCATATCGGCAGGTGACACGAAGTGATTCGAGTTCGTTTGCCCCCCCCATATTCTTTAACGGACGATAACTTTTTGTGAAAATAACAAGTGCCCCGATTCTGGCCGAAACGACTCTAATTACACTTCGAGACCCGCCGACATGATCGCCACGATGCACAGAGCACCCTCGTAAATTTTCGGGACGTTTCATTTTTTCACAACCAGGACCGAAACCCTAGGCCGAACAAAATGGTCGGATGCGAAGTGAAATTTTTTCGCTCGACATTTTACGAGCTTGTGCAGAACTTCTAGGCAATCATATCGGCAGGAGCCACGAAGTGATTCGAGTTCGTTTGCCCCCCCATTTTCTTTAACGAACGATAACGTTTAGTCAAAATAACAAGTGCCCCGAACCCGGCCGAAACGACTCGTATTACACTTCGAGTCCCGCCGACATGATCGCCACGATGCACAGAGCACCCTCGTAAATTTTCGGGACGTTTCATTTTTCCACAACCAGGACCGAAACCCTAGGCCGAACAAAATGGTCGGATGCGAAGTGAAATTTTTTCGCTCGAAATTTTACGAGCTTGTGCGGAACTTCTAGGCAATCATATCGGCAGGTGACACGAAGTGATTCGAGTTTGTTTACCCCCCTTTTTCTTTAACGAACGATAACTTTTTGTGAAAATAACAAGTGCCCCGATCTCGGCCGAAACTACTCGAATTACACTTCGAGACCCGCCGACATGATCGCCACGATGCACAGAGCACCCTCGTAAATTTTCGGGACGTTTCATTTTTTCTCAACCAGGACCGAAACCCTAGGCCGAACAAAATGGTCGGATGCGAAGTGAAATTTTTTCGCTCGAAATTTTACGAGCTTGTGCGGAACTTCTAGGCAATCATATCGGCAGGTGACACGAAGTGATTCGAGTTCGTTTGCCCCCCCATTTTCTTTAACGAACGATAACTTTTTGTCAAAATAACAAGTGCCCCGAACCCGGCAGAAACGACTCGTATTACACTTCGAGACCCGCCGACATGATCGCCTCGATGCACAGAGCACCCTCGTAAATTTTCGGGACGTTTCATTTTTCCACAACCAGGACCGAAACCCTAGGCCGAACAAAATGGTCGGATGCGAAGTGAAATTTTTTCGCTTGAAATTTTACGAGCTTGTGCGGAACTTCTAGGCAATCATATTGGCAGGTGACACGAAGTGATACGAGTTCTTTTGCCCCCCCATTTTCTTTAACGAACGATAACTTTTTGTGAAAATAACAAGTGCCCCGATCCCGGCCGAAACGACTCGAATTACACTTCGAGACCCGCCGACATGATCGCCACGATGCACAGAGCACCCTCGTAAATTTTCAGGACGTTTCATTTTTTCACAACCAGGACCGAAACCCTAGGCCGAACAAAATGGTCGGATGCGAAGTGAAATTTTTTCGCTCGAAATTTTCCGAGCTTGTGCAGAACTTCTATGCAATCATATCGGCAGGTGACACGAAGTGATTCGAGTTCGTTTGCCCGCCCCATATTCTTTAACGAACGATAACTTTTTGTGAAAATAACAAGTGCCCCGATTCCGGCCGAAACGACTCTAATTACACTTCGAGACCCGCCGACATGATCGCCACGATGCACAGAGCACCCTCGTAAATTTTCGGGACGTTTCATTTTTTCACAACCAGGACCGAAACCCTGGGCCGAACAAAATGGTCGGATGCGAAGTGAAATTTTTTCGCTCGACATTTTACGAGCTTGTGCAGAACTTCTAGGCAATCATATCGGCAGGAGCCACGAAGTGATTCGAGTTCGTTTGCCCCCCCATTTTCTTTAACGAACGATAACGTTTAGTCAAAATAACAAGTGCCCCGAACCCGGCCGAAACGACTCGTATTACACTTCGAGTCCTGCCGACATGATCGCCACGATGCACAGAGCACCCTCGTAAATTTTCGGGACGTTTCATTTTTCCACAACCAGGACCGAAACCCTAGGCCGAACAAAATGGTCGGATGCGAAGTGAAATTTTTTCGCTCGAAATTTTACGAGCTTGTGCGGAACTTCTAGGCAATCATATCGGCAGGTGACACGAAGTGATTCGAGTTTGTTTACCCCCCTTTTTCTTTAACGAACGATAACTTTTTGTGAAAATAACAAGTGCCCCGATCCCGGCCGAAACGACTCGAATTACACTTCGAGACCCGCCGACATGATCGCCACGATGCACAGAGCACCCTCGTAAATTTTCGGGACGTTTCATTTTTTCACAACCAGGACCGAAACCCTAGGCCGAACAAAATGGTCGGATGCGAAGTGAAATTTTTTCGCACGAAATTTTACGAGCATGTGCGGAACTTCTAGGCAATCATATCGGCAGGTGACACGAAGTGATTCAAGTTCGTTTGCCCCCCCTTTTTCTTTAACGAACGATAACTTTTTGTGAAAATAAAAAGTGCCCCGATCCCGGCCGAAACGACTCGAATTACACTTCGAGACCCGCCGACATGATCGCCACGATGCACAGAGCACCCTCGTAAATTTTCGGGACGTTTCATTTTTTCTCAACCAGGACCGAAACCCTAGGCCGAACAAAATGGTCGGATGCGAAGTGAAATTTTTTCGCACGAAATTTTACGAGCATGTGCGGAACTTCTAGGCAATCATATCGGCAGGTGACACAAAGTGATTCAAGTTCGTTTGCCCCCCCTTTTTCTTTAACGAACGATAACTTTTTGTGAAAATAAAAAGTGCCCCGATCCCGGCCGAAACGACTCGAATTACAGTTCGAGACCCGCCGACATGATCGCCACGATGCAAAGAGCACCCTCGTAAATTTTCAGGACGTTTCATTTTTTCACAACCAGGACCGAAACCCTAGGCCGAACAAAATGGTCGGATGCGAAGTGAAATTTTTTCGCTCGAAATTTTACGAGCTTGTGCGGAACTTCTAGGCAATCATATCGGCAGGTGACACAAAGTGATTCAAGTTCGTTTGCCCCCCCTTTTTCTTTAACGAACGATAACTTTTTGTGAAACTAAAAAGTGCCCCGATCCCGGCCGAAACGACTCGAATTACACTTCGAGACCCGCCGACATGATCGCCACGATGCAAAGAGCACCCTCGTAAATTTTCAGGACGTTTCATTTTTTCACAACCAGGACCGAAACCCTAGGCCGAACAAAATGGTCGGATGCGAAGTGAAATTTTTTCGCTCGAAATTTTCCGAGCTTGTGCAGAACTTCTAGGCAATCATATCGGCAGGTGACACGAAGTGATTCGAGTTCGTTTGCCCCCCCCATATTCTTTAACGAACGATAACTTTTTCTGAAAATAACAAGTGCCCCGATTCCGGCCGAAACGACTCGAATTACACTTCGAGACCCGCCGACATGATCGCCACGATGCACAGAGCACCCTCGTAAATTTTCGGGACGTTTCATTTTTCCACAACCAGGACCGAAACCCTAGGCCGAACAAAATGGTCGGATGCGAAGTGAAATTTTTTCGCTTGAAATTTTACGAGCTTGTGCGGAACTTCTAGGCAATCATATTGGCAGGTGACACGAAGTGATACGAGTTCTTTTGCCCCCCCATTTTCTTTAATGAACGATAACTTTTTGTGAAAATAACAAGTGCCCCGATCCCGGCCGAAACGACTCGAATTACACTTCGAGACCCGCCGACATGATCGCCACGATGCACAGAGCACCCTCGTAAATTTTCAGGACGTTTCATTTTTTCACAACCAGGACCGAAACCCTAGGCCGAACAAAATGGTCGGATGCGAAGTGAAATTTTTTCGCTCGAAATTTTCCGAACTTGTGCAGAACTTCTATGCAATCATATCGGCAGGTGACACGAAGTGATTCGAGTTCGTTTGCCCCCCCCATATTCTTTAACGGACGATAACTTTTTGTGAAAATAACAAGTGCCCCGATTCCGGCCGAAACGACTCTAATTACACTTCGAGACCCGCCGACATGATCGCCACGATGCACAGAGCACCCTCGTAAATTTTCGGGACGTTTCATTTTTTCACAACCAGGACCGAAACCCTAGGCCGAACAAAATGGTCGGATGCGAAGTGAAATTTTTTCGCTCGACATTTTACGAGCTTGTGCAGAACTTCTAGGCAATCATATCGGCAGGAGCCCCGAAGTGATTCGAGTTCGTTTGCCCCCCCATTTTCTTTAACGAACGATAACGTTTAGTCAAAATAACAAGTGCCCCGAACCCGGCCGAAACGACTCGTATTACACTTCGAGTCCCGCCGACATGATCGCCACGATGCACAGAGCACCCTCGTAAATTTTCGGGACGTTTCATTTTTCCACAACCAGGACCGAAACCCTAGGCCGAACAAAATGGTCGGATGCGAAGTGAAATTTTTTCGCTTGAAATTTTACGAGCTTGTGCGGAACTTCTAGGCAATCATATTGGCAGGTGACACGAAGTGATACGAGTTCTTTTGCCCCCCCCATATTCTTTAACGAACGATAACTTTTTGTGAAAATAACAAGTGCCCCGATTCCGGCCGAAACGACTCTAATTACACTTCGAGACCCGCCGACATGATCGCCACGATGCACAGAGCACCCTCGTAAATTTTCGGGACGTTTCATTTTTTCACAACCAGGACCGAAACCCTAGGCCGAACAAAATGGTCGGATGCGAAGTGAAATTTTTTCGCTCGACATTTTACGAGCTTGTGCAGAACTTCTAGGCAATCATATCGGCAGGAGCCACGAAGTGATTTGAGTTCGTTTGCCCCCCCATTTTCTTTAACGAACGATAACGTTTAGTCAAAATAACAAGTGCCCCGAACCCGGCCGAAACGACTCGTATTACACTTCGAGTCCCGCCGACATGATCGCCACGATGCACAGAGCACCCTCGTAAATTTTCGGGACGTTTCATTTTTCCACAACCAGGACCGAAACCCTAGGCCGAACAAAATGGTCGGATGCGAAGTGAAATTTTTTCGCTTGAAATTTTACGAGCTTGTGCGGAACTTCTAGGCAATCATATTGGCAGGTGACACGAAGTGATACGAGTTCTTTTGCCCCCCCATTTTCTTTAACGAACGATAACTTTTTGTGAAAATAACAAGTGCCCCGATCCCGGCCGAAACGACTCGAATTACACTTCGAGACCCGCCGACATGATCGCCACGATGCACAGAGCACCCTCGTAAATTTTCAGGACGTTTCATTTTTTCACAACCAGGACCGAAACCCTAGGCCGAACAAAATGGTCGGATGCGAAGTGAAATTTTTTCGCTCGAAATTTTCCGAACTTGTGCAGAACTTCTATGCAATCATATCGGCAGGTGACACGAAGTGATTCGAGTTCGTTTGCCCCCCCCATATTCTTTAACGGACGATAACTTTTTGTGAAAATAACAAGTGCCCCGATTCTGGCCGAAACGACTCTAATTACACTTCGAGACCCGCCGACATGATCGCCACGATGCACAGAGCACCCTCGTAAATTTTCGGGACGTTTCATTTTTTCACAACCAGGACCGAAACCCTAGGCCGAACAAAATGGTCGGATGCGAAGTGAAATTTTTTCGCTCGACATTTTACGAGCTTGTGCAGAACTTCTAGGCAATCATATCGGCAGGAGCCACGAAGTGATTCGAGTTCGTTTGCCCCCCCATTTTCTTTAACGAACGATAACGTTTAGTCAAAATAACAAGTGCCCCGAACCCGGCCGAAACGACTCGTATTACACTTCGAGTCCCGCCGACATGATCGCCACGATGCACAGAGCACCCTCGTAAATTTTCGGGACGTTTCATTTTTCCACAACCAGGACCGAAACCCTAGGCCGAACAAAATGGTCGGATGCGAAGTGAAATTTTTTCGCTCGAAATTTTACGAGCTTGTGCGGAACTTCTAGGCAATCATATCGGCAGGTGACACGAAGTGATTCGAGTTTGTTTACCCCCCTTTTTCTTTAACGAACGATAACTTTTTGTGAAAATAACAAGTGCCCCGATCTCGGCCGAAACTACTCGAATTACACTTCGAGACCCGCCGACATGATCGCCACGATGCACAGAGCACCCTCGTAAATTTTCGGGACGTTTCATTTTTTCTCAACCAGGACCGAAACCCTAGGCCGAACAAAATGGTCGGATGCGAAGTGAAATTTTTTCGCTCGAAATTTTACGAGCTTGTGCGGAACTTCTAGGCAATCATATCGGCAGGTGACACGAAGTGATTCGAGTTCGTTTGCCCCCCCATTTTCTTTAACGAACGATAACTTTTTGTCAAAATAACAAGTGCCCCGAACCCGGCAGAAACGACTCGTATTACACTTCGAGACCCGCCGACATGATCGCCTCGATGCACAGAGCACCCTCGTAAATTTTCGGGACGTTTCATTTTTCCACAACCAGGACCGAAACCCTAGGCCGAACAAAATGGTCGGATGCGAAGTGAAATTTTTTCGCTTGAAATTTTACGAGCTTGTGCGGAACTTCTAGGCAATCATATTGGCAGGTGACACGAAGTGATACGAGTTCTTTTGCCCCCCCATTTTCTTTAACGAACGATAACTTTTTGTGAAAATAACAAGTGCCCCGATCCCGGCCGAAACGACTCGAATTACACTTCGAGACCCGCCGACATGATCGCCACGATGCACAGAGCACCCTCGTAAATTTTCAGGACGTTTCATTTTTTCACAACCAGGACCGAAACCCTAGGCCGAACAAAATGGTCGGATGCGAAGTGAAATTTTTTCGCTCGAAATTTTCCGAGCTTGTGCAGAACTTCTATGCAATCATATCGGCAGGTGACACGAAGTGATTCGAGTTCGTTTGCCCGCCCCATATTCTTTAACGAACGATAACTTTTTGTGAAAATAACAAGTGCCCCGATTCCGGCCGAAACGACTCTAATTACACTTCGAGACCCGCCGACATGATCGCCACGATGCACAGAGCACCCTCGTAAATTTTCGGGACGTTTCATTTTTTCACAACCAGGACCGAAACCCTGGGCCGAACAAAATGGTCGGATGCGAAGTGAAATTTTTTCGCTCGACATTTTACGAGCTTGTGCAGAACTTCTAGGCAATCATATCGGCAGGAGCCACGAAGTGATTCGAGTTCGTTTGCCCCCCCATTTTCTTTAACGAACGATAACGTTTAGTCAAAATAACAAGTGCCCCGAACCCGGCCGAAACGACTCGTATTACACTTCGAGTCCTGCCGACATGATCGCCACGATGCACAGAGCACCCTCGTAAATTTTCGGGACGTTTCATTTTTCCACAACCAGGACCGAAACCCTAGGCCGAACAAAATGGTCGGATGCGAAGTGAAATTTTTTCGCTCGAAATTTTACGAGCTTGTGCGGAACTTCTAGGCAATCATATCGGCAGGTGACACGAAGTGATTCGAGTTTGTTTACCCCCCTTTTTCTTTAACGAACGATAACTTTTTGTGAAAATAACAAGTGCCCCGATCCCGGCCGAAACGACTCGAATTACACTTCGAGACCCGCCGACATGATCGCCACGATGCACAGAGCACCCTCGTAAATTTTCGGGACGTTTCATTTTTTCACAACCAGGACCGAAACCCTAGGCCGAACAAAATGGTCGGATGCGAAGTGAAATTTTTTCGCACGAAATTTTACGAGCATGTGCGGAACTTCTAGGCAATCATATCGGCAGGTGACACGAAGTGATTCAAGTTCGTTTGCCCCCCCTTTTTCTTTAACGAACGATAACTTTTTGTGAAAATAAAAAGTGCCCCGATCCCGGCCGAAACGACTCGAATTACACTTCGAGACCCGCCGACATGATCGCCACGATGCACAGAGCACCCTCGTAAATTTTCGGGACGTTTCATTTTTTCTCAACCAGGACCGAAACCCTAGGCCGAACAAAATGGTCGGATGCGAAGTGAAATTTTTTCGCACGAAATTTTACGAGCATGTGCGGAACTTCTAGGCAATCATATCGGCAGGTGACACAAAGTGATTCAAGTTCGTTTGCCCCCCCTTTTTCTTTAACGAACGATAACTTTTTGTGAAAATAAAAAGTGCCCCGATCCCGGCCGAAACGACTCGAATTACAGTTCGAGACCCGCCGACATGATCGCCACGATGCAAAGAGCACCCTCGTAAATTTTCAGGACGTTTCATTTTTTCACAACCAGGACCGAAACCCTAGGCCGAACAAAATGGTCGGATGCGAAGTGAAATTTTTTCGCTCGAAATTTTACGAGCTTGTGCGGAACTTCTAGGCAATCATATCGGCAGGTGACACAAAGTGATTCAAGTTCGTTTGCCCCCCCTTTTTCTTTAACGAACGATAACTTTTTGTGAAACTAAAAAGTGCCCCGATCCCGGCCGAAACGACTCGAATTACACTTCGAGACCCGCCGACATGATCGCCACGATGCAAAGAGCACCCTCGTAAATTTTCAGGACGTTTCATTTTTTCACAACCAGGACCGAAACCCTAGGCCGAACAAAATGGTCGGATGCGAAGTGAAATTTTTTCGCTCGAAATTTTCCGAGCTTGTGCAGAACTTCTAGGCAATCATATCGGCAGGTGACACGAAGTGATTCGAGTTCGTTTGCCCCCCCCATATTCTTTAACGAACGATAACTTTTTCTGAAAATAACAAGTGCCCCGATTCCGGCCGAAACGACTCGAATTACACTTCGAGACCCGCCGACATGATCGCCACGATGCACAGAGCACCCTCGTAAATTTTCGGGACGTTTCATTTTTCCACAACCAGGACCGAAACCCTAGGCCGAACAAAATGGTCGGATGCGAAGTGAAATTTTTTCGCTCGAAATTTTACGAGCTTGTTCGGAACTTCTAGGCAATCATATCGGCAGGTGACACGAAGTGATTCGAGTTTGTTTACCCCCCTTTTTCTTTAAGGAACAATAACTTTTTGTGAAAATAACAAGTGCCCCGATCCCGGCCGAAACGACTCGAATTACACTTCGAGACCCGCCGACATGATCGCCACGATGCACAGAGCACCCTCGTAAATTTTCGGGACGTTTCATTTTTTCACAACCAGGACCGAAACCCTAGGCCGAACAAAATGGTCGGATGCGAAGTGAAATTTTTTCGCACGAAATTTTACGAGCATGTGCGGAACTTCTAGGCAATCATATCGGCAGGTGACACGAAGTGATTCAAGTTCGTTTGCCCCCCCTTTTTCTTTAACGAACGATAACTTTTTGTGAAAATAAAAAGTGCCCCGATCCCGGCCGAAACGACTCGAATTACACTTCGAGACCCGCCGACATGATCGCCACGATGCACAGAGCACCCTCGTAAATTTTCGGGACGTTTCATTTTTTCTCAACCAGGACCGAAACCCTAGGCCGAACAAAATGGTCGGATGCTAAGTGAAATTTTTTCGCACGAAATTTTACGAGCATGTGCGGAACTTCTAGGCAATCATATCGGCAGGTGACACAAAGTGATTCAAGTTCGTTTGCCCCCCCTTTTTCTTTAACGAACGATAACTTTTTGTGAAAATAAAAAGTGCCCCGATCCCGGCCGAAACGACTCGAATTACACTTCGAGACCCGCCGACATGATCGCCACGATGCACAGAGCACCCTCGTAAATTTTCAGGACGTTTCATTTTTTCACAACCAGGACCGAAACCCTAGGCCGAACAAAATGGTCGGATGCGAAGTGAAATTTTTTCGCTCGAAATTTTCCGAGCTTGTGCAGAACTTCTATGCAATCATATCGGCAGGTGACACGAAGTGATTCGAGTTCGTTTGCCCCCCCCATATTCTTTAACGAACGATAACTTTTTGTGAAAATAACAAGTGCCCCGATTCCGGCCGAAACGACTCTAATTACACTTCGAGACCCGCCGACATGATCGCCACGATGCACAGAGCACCCTCGTAAATTTTCGGGACGTTTCATTTTTTCAAAACCAGGACCGAAACCCTAGGCCGAACAAAATGGTCGGATGCGAAGTGAAATTTTTTCGCTCGACATTTTACGAGCTTTTTCAGAACTTCTAGGCAATCATATCGGCAGGAGCCACGAAGTGATTCGAGTTCGTTTGCCCCCCCATTTTCTTTAACGAACGATAACGTTTAGTCAAAATAACAAGTGCCCCGAACCCGGCCGAAACGACTCGTATTACACTTCGAGTCCCGCCGACATGATCGCCACGATGCACAGAGCACCCTCGTAAATTTTCGGGACGTTTCATTTTTCCACAACCAGGACCGAAACCCTAGGCCGAACAAAATGGTCGGATGCGAAGTGAAATTTTTTCGCTCGAAATTTTACGAGCTTGTGCGGACCTTCTAGGCAATCATATCGGCAGGTGACACGAAGTGATTCGAGTTTGTTTACCCCCCTTTTTCTTTAACGAACGATAACTTTTTGTGAAAATAACAAGTGCCCCGATCCCGGCCGAAACTACTCGAATTACACTTCGAGACCCGCCGACATGATCGCCACGATGCACAGAGCACCCTCGTAAATTTTCGGGACGTTTCATTTTTCCACAACCAGGACCGAAACCCTAGGCCGAACAAAATGGTCGGATGCGAAGTGAAATTTTTTCGCTCGAAATTTTACGAGCTTGTGCGGAACTTCTAGGCAATCATATCGGCAGGTGACACGAAGTGATTCGAGTTTGTTTACCCCCCTTTTTCTTTAACGAACGATAACTTTTTGTGAAAATAACAAGTGCCCCGATCCCGGCCGAAACTACTCGAATTACACTTCGAGACCCGCCGACATGATCGCCACGATGCACAGAGCACCCTCGTAAATTTTCGGGACGTTTCATTTTTTCACAACCAGGACCGAAACCCTAGGCCGAACAAAATGGTCGGATGCTAAGTGAAATTTTTTCGCACGAAATTTTACGAGCATGTGCGGAACTTCTAGGCAATCATATCGGCAGGTGACACAAAGTGATTCAAGTTCGTTTGCCCCCCCTTTTTCTTTAACGAACGATAACTTTTTGTGAAAATAAAAAGTGCCCCGATCCCGGCCGAAACGACTCGAATTACACTTCGAGACCCGCCGACATGATCGCCACGATGCACAGAGCACCCTCGTAAATTTTCAGGACGTTTCATTTTTTCACAACCAGGACCGAAACCCTAGGCCGAACAAAATGGTCGGATGCGAAGTGAAATTTTTTCGCTCGAAATTTTCCGAGCTTGTGCAGAACTTCTATGCAATCATATCGGCAGGTGACACGAAGTGATTCGAGTTCGTTTGCCCCCCCCATATTCTTTAACGAACGATAACTTTTTGTGAAAATAACAAGTGCCCCGATTCCGGCCGAAACGACTCTAATTACACTTCGAGACCCGCCGACATGATCGCCACGATGCACAGAGCACCCTCGTAAATTTTCGGGACGTTTCATTTTTTCAAAACCAGGACCGAAACCCTAGGCCGAACAAAATGGTCGGATGCGAAGTGAAATTTTTTCGCTCGACATTTTACGAGCTTTTTCAGAACTTCTAGGCAATCATATCGGCAGGAGCCACGAAGTGATTCGAGTTCGTTTGCCCCCCCATTTTCTTTAACGAACGATAACGTTTAGTCAAAATAACAAGTGCCCCGAACCCGGCCGAAACGACTCGTATTACACTTCGAGTCCCGCCGACATGATCGCCACGATGCACAGAGCACCCTCGTAAATTTTCGGGACGTTTCATTTTTCCACAACCAGGACCGAAACCCTAGGCCGAACAAAATGGTCGGATGCGAAGTGAAATTTTTTCGCTCGAAATTTTACGAGCTTGTGCGGAACTTCTAGGCAATCATATCGGCAGGTGACACGAAGTGATTCGAGTTTGTTTACCCCCCTTTTTCTTTAACGAACGATAACTTTTTGTGAAAATAACAAGTGCCCCGATCCCGGCCGAAACTACTCGAATTACACTTCGAGACCCGCCGACATGATCGCCACGATGCACAGAGCACCCTCGTAAATTTTCGGGACGTTTCATTTTTCCACAACCAGGACCGAAACCCTAGGCCGAACAAAATGGTCGGATGCGAAGTGAAATTTTTTCGCTCGAAATTTTACGAGCTTGTGCGGAACTTCTAGGCAATCATATCGGCAGGTGACACGAAGTGATTCGAGTTTGTTTACCCCCCTTTTTCTTTAACGAACGATAACTTTTTGTGAAAATAACAAGTGCCCCGATCCCGGCCGAAACTACTCGAATTACACTTCGAGACCCGCCGACATGATCGCCACGATGCACAGAGCACCCTCGTAAATTTTCGGGACGTTTCATTTTTTCTCAACCAGGACCGAAACCCTAGGCCGAACAAAATGGTCGGATGCGAAGTGAAATTTTTTCGCTCGAAATTTTACGAGCTTGTGCGGAACTTCTAGCAATCATATCGGCAGGTGACACGAAGTGATTCGAGTTCGTTTGCCCCCCCATTTTCTTTAACGAACGATAACTTTTTGTCAAAATAACAAGTGCCCCGAACCCGGCAGAAACGACTCGTATTACACTTCGAGACCCGCCGACATGATCGCCTCGATGCACAGAGCACCCTCGTAAATTTTCGGGACGTTTCATTTTTCCACAACCAGGACCGAAACCATAGGCCGAAAAAAATGGTCGGATGCGAAGTGAAATTTTTTCGCATGAAATTTTACGAGCTTGTGCGGAACTTCTAGGCAATCGTATTGGCAGGTGACACGAAGTGATACGAGTTCTTTTGCCCCCCCATTTTCTTTAACGAATGATAACTTTTTGTGAAAATAACAAGTGCCCCGATCCCGGCCGAAACGACTCGAATTACACTTCGAGACCCGCCGACATGATCGCCACGATGCACAGAGCACCCTCGTAAATTTTCAAGACGTTTCATTTTTTCACAACCAGGACCGAAACCCTAGGCCGAACAAAATGGTCGGATGCGAAGTGAAATTTTTTCGCTCGAAATTTTCCGAGCTTGTGCAGAACTTCTAGGCAATCATATCGGCAGGTGACACGAAGTGATTCGAGTTCGTTTGCCCCCCCCATATTCTTTAACGAACGATAACTTTTTGTGAAAATAACAAGTGCCCCGATTCCGGCCGAAACGACTCGAATTACACTTCGAGACCCGCCGACATGATCGCCACGATGCACAGAGCACCCTCGTAAATTTTCGGGACGTTTCATTTTTCCACAACCAGGACCGAAACCCTAGGCCGAACAAAATGGTCGGATGCGAAGTGAAATTTTTTCGCTCGAAATTTTACGAGCTTGTGCGGAACTTCTAGGCAATCATATCGGCAGGTGACACGAAGTGATTCGAGTTTGTTTACCCCCCTTTTTCTTTAACGAACGATAACTTTTTGTGAAAATAACAAGTGCCCCGATCCCGGCCGAAACTACTCGAATTACACTTCGAGACCCGCCGACATGATCGCCACGATGCACAGAGCACCCTCGTAAATTTTCGGGACGTTTCATTTTTTCTCAACCAGGACCGAAACCCTAGGCCGAACAAAATGGTCGGATGCGAAGTGAAATTTTTTCGCTCGAAATTTTACGAGCTTGTGCAGAACTTCTAGGCAATCATATCGGCAGGTGACACGAAGTGATTCGAGTTCGTTTGCCCCCCCATTTTCTTTAACGAATGATAACTTTTTGTGAAAAAACTAGTGCCCCGATCCCGGCCGAAACGACTCGAATTACACTTCGAGACCCGCCGACATGATCGCCACGATGCACAGAGCACCCTCGTAAATTTTCGGGACGTTTCATTTTTTCACAACCTGGACCGAAACCCTAGGCCGAACAAAATGGTCGGATGCGAAGTGAAATTTTTTCGCTCGAAATTTTACGAGCATGTGCGGAACTTCTAGGCAATCATATCGGCAGGTGACACAAAGTGATTCAAGTTCGTTTGCCCCCCCTTTTTCTTTAACGAACGATAACTTTTTGTGAAAATAAAAAGTGCCCCGATCCCGGCCGAAACGACTCGAATTACAGTTCGAGACCCGCCGACATGATCGCCACGATGCAAAGAGCACCCTCGTAAATTTTCAGGACGTTTCATTTTTTCACAACCAGGACCGAAACCCTAGGCCGAACAAAATGGTCGGATGCGAAGTGAAATTTTTTCGCTCGAAATTTTCCGAGCTTGTGCAGAACTTCTAGGCAATCATATCGGCAGGTGACACGAAGTGATTCGAGTTCGTTTGCCCCCCCCATATTCTTTAACGAACGATAACTTTTTGTGAAAATAACAAGTGCCCCGATTCCGGCCGAAACGACTCGAATTACACTTCGAGACCCGCCGACATGATCGCCACGATGCACAGAGCACCCTCGTAAATTTTCGGGACGTTTCATTTTTCCACAACCAGGACCGAAACCCTAGGCCGAACAAAATGGTCGGATGCGAAGTGAAATTTTTTCGCTCGAAATTTTACGAGCTTGTGCGGAACTTCTAGGCAATCATATCGGCAGGTGACACGAAGTGATTCGAGTTTGTTTACCCCCCTTTTTCTTTAACGAACGATAACTTTTTGTGAAAATAACAAGTGCCTCGATCCCGGCCGAAACTACTCGAATTACACTTCGAGACCCGCCGACATGATCGCCACGATGCACAGAGCACCCTCGTAAATTTTCGGGACGTTTCTTTTTTTCTCAACCAGGACCGAAACCCTAGGCCGAACAAAATGGTCGGATGCGAAGTGAAATTTTTTCGCTCGAAATTTTACGAGCTTGTGCAGAACTTCTAGGCAATCATATCGGCAGGTGACACGAAGTGATTCGAGTTCGTTTGCCCCCCCATTTTCTTTAACGAATGATAACTTTTTGTGAAAATAACAAGTGCCCCGATCCCGGCCGAAACGACTCGAATTACACTTCGAGACCCGCCGACATGATCGCCACGATGCACAGAGCACCCTCGTAAATTTTCGGGACGTTTCATTTTTTCACAACCTGGACCGAAACCCTAGGCCGAACAAAATGGTCGGATGCGAAGTGAAATTTTTTCGCACGAAATTTTACGAGCATGTGCGGAACTTCTAGGCAATCATATCGGCAGGTGACACAAAGTGATTCAAGTTCGTTTGCCCCCCCTTTTTCTTTAACGAACGATAACTTTTTGTGAAAATAAAAAGTGCCCCGATCCCGGCCGAAACGACTCGAATTACACTTCGAGACCCGCCGACATGATCGCCACGATGCACAGAGCACCCTCGTAAATTTTCAGGACGTTTCATTTTTTCACAACCAGGACCGAAACCCTAGGCCGAACAAAATGGTCGGATGCGAAGTGAAATTTTTTCGCTCGAAATTTTCCGAGCTTGTGCAGAACTTCTATGCAATCATATCGGCAGGTGACACGAAGTGATTCGAGTTCGTTTGCCCCCCCCATATTCTTTAACGAACGATAACTTTTTGTGAAAATAACATGTGCCCCGATTCCGGCCGAAACGACTCGAATTACACTTCGAGACCCGCCGACATGATCGCCACGATGCACAGAGCACCCTCGTAAATTTTCGGGACGTTTCATTTTTTCACAACCAGGACCGAAACCCTAGGCCGAACAAAATGGTCGGATGCGAAGTGAAATTTTTTCGCTCGAAATTTTACGAGCTTGTGCGGAACTTCTAAGCAATCATATCGGCAGGTGACACGAAGTGATTCGAGTTCGTTTGCCCCCCCATTTTCTTTAACGAACGATAACGTTTAGTCAAAATAACAAGTGCCCCGAACCCGGCCGAAACGACTCGTATTACACTTCGAGTCCCGCCGACCTGATCGCCACGATGCACAGAGCACCCTCGTAAATTTTCGGGACGTTTCATTTTTCCACAACCAGGACCGAAACCCTAGGCCGAACAAAATGGTCGGATGCGAAGTGAAATTTTTTCGCTCGAAATTTTACGAGCTTGTGCGGAACTTCTAGGCAATCATATCGGCAGGTGACACGAAGTGATTCGAGTTTGTTTACCCCCCTTTTTCTTTAACGAACGATAACTTTTTGTGAAAATAACAAGTGCCCCGATCCCGGCCGAGACTACTCGAATTACACTTCGAGACCCGCCGACATGATCGCCACGATGCACAGAGCACCCTCGTAAATTTTCGGGACGTTTCATTTTTTCTCAACCAGGACCGAAACCCTAGGCCGAACAAAATGGTCGGATGCGAAGTTAAATTTTTTCGCTCGAAATTTTACGAGCTTGTGCAGAACTTCTAGGCAATCATATCGGCAGGTGACACGAAGTGATTCGAGTTCGTTTGCCCCCCCATTTTCTTTAACGAATGATAACTTTTTGTGAAAATAACAAGTGCCCCGATTCCGGCCGAAACGACTCGAATTACACTTCGAGACCCGCCGACATGATCGCCATGATGCACAGAGCACCCTCGTAAATTTTCGGGACGTTTCATTTTTTCACAACCAGGACCGAAACCCTAGGCCGAACAAAATGGTCGGATGCGAAGTGAAATTTTTTCGCACGAAATTTTACGAGCATGTGCGGAACTTCTAGGCAATCATATCGGCAGGTGACACAAAGTGATTCAAGTTCGTTTGCCCCCCCTTTTTCTTTAACGAACGATAACTTTTTGTGAAAATAAAAAGTGCCCCGATCCCGGCCGAAACGACTCGAATTACACTTCGAGACCCGCCGACATGATCGCCACGATGCACAGAGCACCCTCGTAAATTTTCAGGACGTTTCATTTTTTCACAACCAGGACCGAAACCCTAGGCCGAACAAAATGGTCGGATGCGAAGTGAAATTTTTTCGCTCGAAATTTTCCGAGCTTGTGCAGAACTTCTAGGCAATCATATCGGCAGGTGACACGAAGTGATTCGAGTTCGTTTGCCCCCCCCATATTCTTTAACGAACGATAACTTTTTGTGAAAATAACAAGTGCCCCGATTCCGGCCGAAACGACTCGAATTACACTTCGAGACCCGCCGACATGATCGCCACGATGCACAGAGCACCCTCGTAAATTTTCGGGACGTTTCATTTTTTCTCAACCAGGACCGAAACCCTAGGCCGAACAAAATGGTCGGATGCGAAGTGAAATTTTTTCGCTCGAAATTTTACGAGCTTGTGCGGAACTTCTAGGCAATCATATCGGCAGGTGACACGAAGTGATTCGAGTTTGTTTACCCCCCTTTTTCTTTAACGAACGATAACTTTTTGTGAAAATAACAAGTGCCCCGATCCCGGCCGAAACGACTCGAATTACACTTCGAGACCCGCCGACATGATCGCCACGATGCACAGAGCACCCTCGTAAATTTTTGGGACGTTTCATTTTTTCTCAACCAGGACCGAAACCCTAGGCCGAACAAAATGGTCGGATGCGAAGTGAAATTTTTTCGCTCGAAATTTTACGAGCTTGTGCGGAACTTCTAGGCAATCATATCGGCAGGTGACACGAAGTGATTCGAGTTTGTTTACCCCCCTTTTTCTTTAACGAACGATAACTTTTTGTGAAAATAACAAGTGCCCCGATCCCGGCCGAAACGACTCGAATTACACTTCGAGACCCGCCGACATGATCGCCACGATGCACAGAGCACCCTCGTAAATTTTTGGGACGTTTCATTTTTTCTCAACCAGGACCGAAACCCTAGGCCGAACAAAATGGTCGGATGCGAAGTGAAATTTTTTCGCTCGAAATTTTACGAGCTTGTGCAGAACTTCTAGGCAATCATATCGGCAGGTGACACGAAGTGATTCGAGTTCGTTTGCCCCCCCATTTTCTTTAACGAATGATAACTTTTTGTGAAAATAACAAGTGCCCCGATCCCGGCCGAAATGACTCGAATTACACTTCGAGACCCACCGACATGATCGCCACGATGCACAGAGCACCCTCGTAAATTTTCGGGACGTTTCATTTTTTCACAACCAGGACCGAAACCCTAGGCCGAACAAAATGGTCGGATGCGAAGTGAAATTTTTTCGCACGAAATTTTACGAGCATGTGCGGAACTTCTAGGCAATCATATCGGCAGGTGACACAAAGTGATTCAAGTTCGTTTGCCCCCCCTTTTTCTTTAACGAACGATAACTTTTTGTGAAAATAAAAAGTGCCCCGATCCCGGCCGAAACGACTCGAATTACACCTCGAGACCCGCCGACATGATCGCCAAGATGCACAGAGCACCCTCGTAAATTTTCAGGACGTTTCATTTTTTCACAACCAGGACCGAAACCCTAGGCCGAACAAAATTGATACCGGACAGAAAAAAGGATGGAAAACAAGTACACAGATTCACACTCAAATGATAGATAGAAGTTCACCACCCAAAAGATAACACCAAGGGATATAGAATATCACCACCCAAAGGCTTATAATAAGGGATACAGAACTAGAAAACTCACCACTCTAAGGCTCACACCAAAGAGATACAGAGATACAAGGAGAACTCTCCTCTCAAAAGCCAAAGGCTGGTTTTTAAATTAACACAATAGTCTGATTCTTACACTTGCACAGACAAGTATTATATAAGCTTAGAACAGCCCTCTAAGCATAGGATAAGTCTCTAAAGAAATAAAACAAGTAATAAAGGCATAGAACAATCTTTAATTCGTGGGCAGCAGACAAGGGGACAAAACAGCCTACTTAATGCGTATTCCCGAGAAGGCTGACCACTCCACTTGAAACAGTCATAACTTTTGGCTCCCAACTCCAAATGATCTGAAACGTTTTTAGTTGGAAAGATAAGATTCTGAACTTGAAGTTAGACCTAGGTATGCGTTCGAAATGATGAAGTACTGGACGGCTATGATGTTTTTGAACTCACTAGAACCCTCTAGACTGCATCAGGATTTCTTCAATTTGGGCCTTGACATTCTGTTGGGCTTGTGGACTTATTTGGGCTGAAGTTTGGGAGATTGTTAATGGACTCTTGCTGGACACACCCGTGTCATTCTCCCCGGGTTGATGAGGACTTGCCCTCAAGTCCGTGGTCTCTTCGATTTCTTCATATGGTGCTAAGTCACATACATTGAAAGTGGCAGATACACCATACTCTCCAGGGAGCTCAATCTTGTAAGCATTTTCTCCAATGCGTTGGAGGACTTTGAAAGGACCATCTGCTCGTGGTAGGAGCTTAGATCGCCGTTTCGCTGGAAAACGTTCTTTTCGAAGATGAATCCATACTAAATCTCCTTCCTTGAAAACCATTGGTTTTCTATGCTTATTGGCCTGTGTTCGATACTTCTCATTTTGCTTCTCAATATGACCTCGAATCTGCTCATGCAACTTCTTGATTCCCTTGGCTCGTTCATCAGCACTACCACTAAATTGAATGGTTGTAGGAATTGGAGCCAAATCAAGAGGGCTAATGGGGTTTAGGCCATAGACAGATTCAAATGGACTACAACCAGTGGTTTGACTAGTAGACCTATTATAGGCAAATTCAGCTTGGGCAAGGAGGAGATCCCATTGACGGATGTTCTTTCCCACAAAACTCCTCAAGAGGTTTCCCAAACTCCGATTAACAACTTCAGTTTGACCATCTGTCTGAGGATGGTATGCAGAGCTGAATTGGAGGATAGTTCCAAGCTTTCGCCAAAGTGTACGCCAAAAATGACCAACAAACTTGGAATCACGGTCGGAAGTGATCGTTTTGGGAATGCCATGGAGCTTGACTATTTCCCTGAAATACAAATCAGCAACATGAGATGCATCAAGAGTTTTGTTGGAATTCTTTGTCATAGGTGGAATACTTCTTTCGGGAGTCATTGAGCTTTTCACTGAAAAAGGCAATTGGCTTGCCTTCTTGGCTGAGAACACCACCAATTCCCAGATTAGAAGCATCGCAATCGACTTCAAACACTTTGGAGAAATCTGGAAGCACAAGGATTGGTGCCTCTGTTACTTTCTGCTTGAGAAGTTCAAAGCTCTTTTGGGCTTCTTCCGTCCACTTAAATGTTCCTCTCTTAAGGCATTCTGTGATGGGAGCAATAATGGTGCTGAAGCCTTTGATGAAACGCCGGTAGAATGATGAAAGTCCATGAAAGCTTCTGATGTCATGAAGGGACTTGGGAATAGGCCAGCTAGTGATAGCCTCAATTTTGCTGGGATCCATCATGATTCCTTCCTTAGAAACAACATAGCCTAAGAATACTAGGCTATTTGTGAAGAAACGACACTTCTTCAAGTTCACATACAACTTCTGCTCTCGTAGAGTTTGAAAGACTTGTTGAAGGTGCTCCAAATGCTGTTCTGAAGATTTGCTGTAAACTAAGATATCATCAAAGTAAACAACAACAAATTTTCCCATAAATGGTTTAAAAACATGATTCATGAGACGCATAAATGTACTGGGAGCATTAGAGAGTCCGAATGGCATGACCATCCATTCATAAAGACCATCTCTAGTTTTAAAAGCTGTCTTCCATTCATCACCATCTCTCATGCGAATTTGGTGGTATCCGCTACGAAGATCCAAGTTGGAGAAGATTGTGGCTCCATGAAGCTGATCAAGGAGATCATCTAGCCGCGGAATGGGAAAGCGATACCTGATGGTGATCTTGTTCACAGCCCTACTGTCGATGCACATACGCCAAGAACCATCCTTCTTTGGTACTAGAAGTGCTGGAACAGCACAAGGACTCATGCTTTCTCTCACAAGGCCTTTGGTGATCAATTCATCAACTTGTCTCTGCAACTCTTCATGCTCTCTTGGATTCATTCGATAGGCTGCCTTGTTAGGTAGAACAGAACCTGGAACGAGGTCAATGCGGTGCTGTATGTCTCTCATGGGTGGAAGACCCGGTGGAAGCTCTTCCGGAATAACATCAGGAAATTTCTCAAGAACTGGTTGTAAGATAAGAGGAATTTCAATTGGGTCTTTCTTTTCAACTACCACTAGAGCATACCCTTCCCCACATTCTGTTAAAACTCTCTCAACTTCACATATAGAAAGTAGGTTATTACCCTCCCCTTTAGAAGGTTTAGGTGTAGTCAACATTCTTAACGGAGCTAAGGTAATTTTGGCCCCATCTTTTTCAAAAGCATAAGTGTTTTTGAAACCATCATGAAAAGTTCTTCTATCAAACTGCCATGGTCTACCAAGCAATATATGACATGCATCCATAGGAACAACATCGCACAAAACTTCATCTTTGTAATTCTTCCCAATAGAGAATTGAACTAAGCATTTCTTTGTTACCTGGATATCATTGCCCTTTTTAAGCCATTGAAGCTTGTAAGGATGGGAATGAGGTTCTGTTTTCAGGTTGAGCTTCTCCACCATGGTTGTAGACACCACATTCTCACAACTTCCCCCATCAATGATGACATTGCACACCTTGCCACTAGAGGTGCACTTGGTGTGGAAAATGTTGTTCCGAAGCCAATCTTCTTCTGCGTAGGTGGATTTCAAGATCCTGCGAATTACAAGAGACTCTCCTTGATCTGCATATGTCAAGTCTTCCTCAGACTCTTCATCAACTGGTTCATCCCCATCATCTTCCAAGTCTTCCTCAACAAGTGAGATTATCTTGCGATTTGGACAATCAGAAGCAATATGTCCAAAGCCATGACATTTAAAGCATTTTCTACTTGAGTTAGAATTATTGGAGCGATTTGAACCTGCATGACCATCATTCTTGGCTGGTTGTTTGGCTTCACTCTTGGCTGGTTTGGCAGCTGCATTCTTGGGATATGGAGTGGTCTTGGCAGTAGAACTACTCCCCCGGTTGGTGATTCCTCCTTGATTGAAAGGTCGATAGGTACTCCTGCGCCCTTCCTTCAATTGTCTCTCCACCTTGAGTGCTAGCTTACAAACATCATTGTAAGTCCAATAAGGCTGTAACTGAACAACATTACTGATTTCGGAACGTAAACCTCCAAGGTAACGGGCTACCATTTGCTCCTCCGGTTCTACAATATCACAGCGCATCGTAGAATGATCAAATTCCGCTGTGTACTCCTCCACAGAAAGTTCGTTCTGCCGAAAGTTGTGGAACTTAAGAAAAGCATCTTGTCGATAATGATCTGGCAAATACTTCTTCTTGAGAGCCTTCTTCATCTTAGCCCACGTCACAATGCGGCTTTTCCTTTCACGTTCCCGTTGTTTCTTAAGGTGCTCCCACCAAATAGAAGCATGCTTTCTCAACTTGATGGCAACAAGCTTCACCTTGTGGTGTTCTGGAACATCTTTGTAATCAAAGATTCGCTCAATGGTATTAAGCCAGTCAATGAATTCATCAGGCTGCATTCTTCCTTCAAATTCTGGAATATCCACCTTGACATCGTAACGGCGTTGGACACCATGAAGTCTTAGGTTTCGAGGATGAGGTGGAGTGCTGTCACTTGAGGTGTGACTACGAGCTTGGTGAAAAGGATTAACACCCTCTCCATCGTCGCTGGAAACTTCATTCTCCGAGTCATGATGAGAGGCATCATGTTCAGAGGCTTCAAAATGTTGTAAACGTTCTTGGAGCTGCTGGACTTGTCTTCTCAAGTTGTCCATCTCAATATCTCGCGGGTCTCTTTCTGGAGCTGCTAGGGGTTGGTTAGCCTGAGCACGACGACCACGAGCAGCCATGGAAATCAAGACTTGAGCAACCTTTGCTCTGATACCAATTTGATACCGGACAAAAAAAAGGATGGAAAACAAGTACACAGATTCACACTCAAATGATAGATAGAAGTTCACCACCCAAAAGATAACACCAAGGGATATAGAATATCACCACCCAAAGGCTTATAATAAGGGATACAGAACTAGAAAACTCACCACTCTAAGGCTCACACCAAAGAGATACAGAGATACAAGGAGAACTCTCCTCTCAAAAGCCAAAGGCTGGTTTTTAAATTAACACAATAGTCTGATTCTTACACTTGCACAGACAAGTATTATATAAGCTTAGAACAGCCCTCTAAGCATAGGATAAGTCTCTAAAGAAATAAAACAAGTAATAAAGGCATAGAACAATCTTTAATTCGTGGGCAGCAGACAAGGGGACAAAACAGCCTACTTAATGCGTATTCCCGAGAAGGCTGACCACTCCACTTGAAACAGTCATAACTTTTGGCTCCCAACTCCAAATGATCTGAAACGTTTTTAGTTGGAAAGATAAGATTCTGAACTTGAAGTTAGACCTAGGTATGCGTTCGAAATGATGAAGTACTGGACGGCTATGACGTTTTTGAACTCACTAGAACCCTCTAGACTGCATCAGGATTTCTTCAATTTGGGCCTTGACATTCTGTTGGGCTTGTGGACTTATTTGGGCTGAAGTTTGGGAGATTGTTAATGGACTCTTGCTGGACACACCCGTGTCAAAAATGGTCGGATGCGAAGTGAAATTTTTTCGCTCGAAATTTTCCGAGCTTGTGCAGAACTTCTAGGCAATCATATCGGCAGGTGACACGAAGTGATTCGAGTTCGTTTGCCCCCCCATATTCTTTAACGAACGATAACTTTTTGTGAAAATAACAAGTGCCCCGATTCCAGCCGAAACGACTCGAATTACACTTCGAGACCCGCCGACATGATCGCCACGATGCACAGAGCACCCTCGTAAATTTTCGGGACGTTTCATTTTTTCACAACCAGGACCGAAACCCTAGGCCGAACAAAATGGTCGGATGCGAAGTGAAATTTTTTCGCTCGAAATTTTACGAGGTTGTGCAGAACTTCTAGGCAATCATATCGGCAGGAGCCACGAAGTGATTCGAGTTCGTTTGCCCCCCCATTTTCTTTAACGAACGATAACGTTTAGTCAAAATAACAAGTGCCCCGAACCCGGCCGAAACGACTCGTATTACACTTCGAGTCCCGCCGACATGATCGCCACGATGCACAGAGCACCCTCGTAAATTTTCGGGACGTTTCATTTTTCCACAACCAGGACCGAAACCCTAGGCCGAACAAAATGGTCGGATGCGAAGTGAAATTTTTTCGCTCGAAATTTTACGAGCTTGTGCGGAACTTCTAGGCAATCATATCGGCAGGTGACACGAAGTGATTCGAGTTTGTTTACCCCCCTTTTTCTTTAACGAACGATAACTTTTTGTGAAAATAACAAGTGCCCCGATCCCGGCCGAAACTACTCGAATTACACTTCGAGACCCGCCGACATGATCGCCACGATGCACAGAGCACCCTCGTAAATTTTCGGGACGTTTCATTTTTTCTCAACCAGGACCGAAACCCTAGGCCGAACAAAATGGTCGGATGCGAAGTGAAATTTTTTCGCTTGAAATTTTACGAGCTTGTGCGGAACTTCTAGGCAATCATATCGGCAGGTGACACGAAGTGATTCGAGTTCGTTTGCCCCCCCCCTTTTTCTTTAACGAACGATAACTTTTTGTGAAAATAACAAGTGCCCCGATCCCCGCCGAAACTACTCGAATTACACTTCGAGACCCACCGACATGATCGCCACGATGCACAGAGCACCCTCGTAAATTTTCGGGCAAATCGGACCACGTTGTATTTTTTCACAATCAGGACCGAAACCCTAGGCCGAACAAAATGGTCGGATGCGAAGTGAAATTTTTTCGCTCGAAATTTTACGAGCATGTGCGGAACTTCTAGACAATCATATCGGCAGGTGACACGAAGTGATTCGAGTTCGTTTGCCCCCCCATTTTCTTTAACGAACGATAACTTTTAGTCAAAATAACAAGTGCCCCGAACCCGGCCGAAACGACTCGTATGACACTTCGAGACCCGCCGGCATGATCGCCACGATGCACAGAGCACCCTCGTAAATTTTCGGGACGTTTCATTTTTTCACAACCAGGACCGAAACCCTAGGCCGAACAAAATGGTCGGATGCGAAGTGAAATTTTTTCGCTCGAAATTTTACGAGCTTGTGCAGAACTTCTAGGCAATCATATCGGCAGGTGACATGAAGTGATTCGAGTTCGTTTGCCCCCCCATTTTCTTTAACGAACGATAACTTTTTGTGAAAATAACAAGTGCCCCGATCCCGCCCGAAACGACTCGAATTACACTTCGAGACCCGCCGACATGATCGCCACGATGCACAGAGCACCCTCGTAAATTTTCGGGACGTTTCATTTTTTCACAACCAGGACCGAAACGATAGGCCGAACAAAATGGTCGGATGCGTAGTGAAATTTTTTCGCTCGAAATTTTACGAGCTTGTGCAGAACTTCTAGGCAATCATATCGGCAGGTGACACGAAGTGCTTCGAGTTTGTTTGCCCCCCCATTTTCTTTAAAGAACGATAACTTTTTGTGAAAATAACAAGTGCCCCGAACCCGGCCGAAACGACTCGAATTAAACTTCGAGACCCGGCGACATGATCGCCACGATGCACAGAGCACCCTCGTAAATTTTTGGGACGTTTCAATTTTTCACAACCAGGACCGAAACCCTAGGCCGAACAAAATGGTCGGATGCGAAGTGAAATTTTTTCGCTCGAAATTTTACGAGCTTGTGCAGAACTTCTAGGCAATCATATCAGTAGGTGACACGAAGTGCTTCGAATTCGTTTGCCCCCCCATTTTCTTTAACGAACGATAACTTTTTGTGAAAATAACAAGTGCCCCGAACCCGGCCGAAACGACTCGAATTACACTTCGAGACCCGCCGACATGATCGCCACGACGCACAGAGCACCCTCGTAAATTTTCGGGACGATTCATTTTTTCACAACCAGGACCGAAACCCTAGGCCGAAAAAATGGTCGGATGCGAAGTGAAATTTTTTCGCTCGAAATTTTACGAGCTTGTGCAGAACTTCTAGGCAATCATATCGGCAGGTGACACGAAGTGATTCGAGTTCGTTTGCCCCCCCATTTTCTTTAACGACCGATAACTTTTTGTGAAAATAACAAGTGCCCCGATCCCGGCTGAAACGACTCGAATTACACTTCGAGACCCGCCGACATGATCGCCACGATGCACAGAGCACCCTCGTAAATTTTTAGGACGTTTCATTTTTTCACAACCAGGACCGAAACCCTAGGCCGAACAAAATGGTCGGATGCGAAGTGAAATTTTTTCGCACGAAATTTTACGAGCATGTGCGGAACTTCTAGGCAATCATATCGGCAGGTGACACGAAGTGATTCAAGTTCGTTTGCCCCCCCATTTTCTTTAACGAACGATAACTTTTAGTCAAAATAATAAGCGCCCCGAACCCGGCCGAAACGACTCGAATTACACTTCGAGACCCGCCGACATGATCGCCACGATGCGTAGAGCACCCTCGTAAATTTTTAGGACGTTTCATTTTTTCACAACCAGGACCGAAACCCTAGGCCGAACAAAATGGTCGGATGCAAAGTGAAATTTTTTCGCTCGAAATTTTACGAGCTTGTGCAGAACTTCTAGGGAATCATATCGGCAGGTGACACGAAGTGATTCGAGTTCATTTGCCCCCCCATTTTCTTTAACGAACGATAACTTTTTGTGAAAATAACAAGTGCCCCGATCCCGGCCGAAACGACTCGAATTACACTTCGAGACCCGCCGACATGATCGCCACGATGCACAGAGCACCCTCGTAAATTTTCGGGACGTTTCATTTTTTCACAACCAGGACCGAAACCATAGGCCGAACAAAATGGTCGGATGCGAAGTGAAATTTTTTCGCTCGAAATTTTACGAGCTTGTGCAGAACTTCTAGGCAATCATATCAGCAGGTGACACGAAGTGCTTCGAGTTCGTTTGCCCCCCCATTTTCTTTAACGAACGATAACTTTTAGTCAAAATAACAAGCGCCCCGAACCCGGCCGAAACGACTCGAATTACACTTCGAAACCCGCCGACATGATCGCCACGATGCATAGAGCACCCTCGTAAATTTTTAGGACGATTCATTTTTTCACAACCAGGACCGAAACCCTAGGCCGAAAAAATGGTCGGATGCGAAGTGAAATTTTTTCGCTCGAAATTTTACGAGCTTGTGCAGAACTTCTAGGCAATCATATCGGCAGGTGACACGAAGTGATTCGAGTTCGTTTGCCCCCCCATTTTCTTTAACGAACGATAACTTTTAGTCAAAATAACAAGCGCCCCGAACCCGGCCGAAACGACTCGAATTACACTTCGAGACCCGCTGACATGATCGCCACGATGCATAGAGCACCCTCGTAAATTTTTAGGACGTTTCATTTTTTCACAACCAGGACCGAAACCCTAGGCCGAACAAAATGGTCGGATGCAAAGTGAAATTTTTTCGCTCGAAATTTTACGAGCTTGTGCAGAACTTCTAGGCAATCATATCGGCAGGTGACACGAAGTGATTCGAGTTCATTTGCCCCCCCATTTTCTTTAACGAACGATAACTTATTGTCAAAATAACAAGTGCCCCGAACCCGGCGGAAACGACTCGAATTACACTTCGAGACCCGCCGACATGATCGCCACGACGCACAGAGCACCCTCGTAAATTTCGGGCAAATCGGACGACGTTGTATTTTTTCACAATCAGGACCGAAACCCTAGGCCGAACAAAATGGTCGGATGCGAAGTGAAATTTTTTCGCTCAAAATTTTACGAGCTTGTGCAGAACTTCTAGGCAATCATATCGGCAGGTGACACGAAGTGATTCGAGTTCGTTTGCCCCCCCCATTTTCTTTAACGAACGATAACTTTTTGTGAAAATAACAAGTGCCCCGATCCCGGCCGAAATGACTCGAATTACAGTTCGAGACCCGCCGACATGATCGCCACGATGCACAGAGCACCCTCGTAAATTTTCGGGACGTTTCATTTTTTCACAACCAGGACCGAAACCCTAGGCCGAACAAAATGGTCGGATGCGAAGTGAAATTTTTTCGCTTGAAATTTTACGAGCTTGTGCAGAACTTCTAGGCAATCATATTGGCAGGTGACACGAAGTGATTCGAGTTCGTTTGCCCCCCCATTTCTTTAACGAACGATAACTTTTTGTCAAAATAACAAGTGCCCCGAACCCGGCCGAAACGACTCGTATTACACTTCGAGACCCGCCGACATGATCGCCACGATGCATAGAGCACCCTCGTAAATTTTCGGTACGTTGAATTTTTCCACAACCAGGACCGAAACCCTAGGCCGAACAAAATGGTCGGATGCAAAGTGAAATTTTTTCGCTCGAAATTTTACGAGCTTGTGCAGAACTTCTAGGCAATCATATCGGCAGGTGACACGAAGTGATTCGAGTTCATTTGCCCCCCCATTTTCTTTAACGAACGATAACTTTTTGTGAAAATAACGAGTGCCCCGATCCCGGCCGAAACGACTCGAATTACACTTCGAGACCCGCCGACATGATCGCCACGACGCACAGAGCACCCTCGTAAATTTCGGGCAAATCGGACGACGTTGTATTTTTTCACAATCAGGACCGAAACCCTAGGCCGAACAAAATGGTCGGATGCGAAGTGAAATTTTTTCGCTCGAAATTTTACGAGCTTGTGCAGAACTTCTAGGCAATCATATCGGCAGGTGACACGAAGTGATTCGAGTTCGTTTGCCCCCCCATTTTCTTTAACGAACGATAACTTTTAGTCAAAATAACAAGTGCCCCGAACCCGGCCGAAACGACTCGAATTACACTTCGAGACCCGCCGACATGATCGCCACGATGCACAGAGCACCCTCGTAAATTTTCAGGACGTTTCATTTTTTCACAACCAGGACCGAAACCCTAGGCCGAACAAAATGGTCGGATGCGAAGTGAAATTTTTTCGCTCGAAATTTTACGAGCATGTGCGGAACTTCTAGGCAATCTTATCGGCAGGTGACACGAAGTGATTCGAGTTCGTTTGCCCCCCCATTTTCTTTAACGAACGATAACTTTTTGTGAAAATAACAAGTGCCCCGATGCCGGCCGAAACAACTCGAATTACACTTCGAGACCCGCCGACATGATCGCCACGATGCACAGAGCACCCTCGTAAATTTTCGGGACGTTTCAGTTTTTCACAACCAGGACCGAAACCCTAGGCCGAACAAAATGGTCGGATGCGAAGTGAAATTTTTTCGCTCGAAATTTTACGAGCTTGTGCAGAACTTCTAGGCAATCATATCGGCAGGTGACACGAAGTGATTCGAGTTCGTTTGCCCCCCCCATTTTCTTTAACGAACGATAACTTTTAGTCAAAATAACAAGTGCCCCGAACCCGGCCGAAACGACTCGAATTACACTTCGAGACCCGCCGACATGATCGCCACGATGCACAGAGCACCCTCGTAAATTTTCAGGACGTTTCATTTTTTCACAACCAGGACCGAAACCCTAGGCCGAACAAAATGGTCGGATGCGAAGTGAAATTTTTTCGCACGAAATTTTACGAGCATGTGCGGAACTTCTAGGCAATCATATCGGCAGGTGACACGAAGTGATTCAAGTTCGTTTGCCCCCCCATTTTCTTTAACGAACGATAACTTTTAGTCAAAATAATAAGCGCCCCGAACCCGGCCGAAACGACTCGAATTACACTTCGAGACCCGCCGACATGATCGCCACGATGCGTAGAGCACCCTCGTAAATTTTTAGGACGTTTCATTTTTTCACAACCAGGACCGAAACCCTAGGCCGAACAAAATGGTCGGATGCAAAGTGAAATTTTTTCGCTCGAAATTTTACGAGCTTGTGCAGAACTTCTAGGGAATCATATCGGCAGGTGACACGAAGTGATTCGAGTTCATTTGCCCCCCCATTTTCTTTAACGAACGATAACTTTTTGTGAAAATAACAAGTGCCCCGATCCCGGCCGAAACGACTCGAATTACACTTCGAGACCCGCCGACATGATCGCCACGATGCACAGAGCACCCTCGTAAATTTTCGGGACGTTTCATTTTTTCACAACCAGGACCGAAACCATAGGCCGAACAAAATGGTCGGATGCGAAGTGAAATTTTTTCGCTCGAAATTTTACGAGCTTGTGCAGAACTTCTAGGCAATCATATCAGCAGGTGACACGAAGTGCTTCGAGTTCGTTTGCCCCCCCATTTTCTTTAACGAACGATAACTTTTAGTCAAAATAACAAGCGCCCCGAACCCGGCCGAAACGACTCGAATTACACTTCGAAACCCGCCGACATGATCGCCACGATGCATAGAGCACCCTCGTAAATTTTTAGGACGATTCATTTTTTCACAACCAGGACCGAAACCCTAGGCCGAAAAAATGGTCGGATGCGAAGTGAAATTTTTTCGCTCGAAATTTTACGAGCTTGTGCAGAACTTCTAGGCAATCATATCGGCAGGTGACACGAAGTGATTCGAGTTCGTTTGCCCCCCCATTTTCTTTAACGAACGATAACTTTTAGTCAAAATAACAAGCGCCCCGAACCCGGCCGAAACGACTCGAATTACACTTCGAGACCCGCTGACATGATCGCCACGATGCATAGAGCACCCTCGTAAATTTTTAGGACGTTTCATTTTTTCACAACCAGGACCGAAACCCTAGGCCGAACAAAATGGTCGGATGCAAAGTGAAATTTTTTCGCTCGAAATTTTACGAGCTTGTGCAGAACTTCTAGGCAATCATATCGGCAGGTGACACGAAGTGATTCGAGTTCATTTGCCCCCCCATTTTCTTTAACGAACGATAACTTTTTGTGAAAATAACAAGTGCCCCGATCCCGGCCGAAACGACTCGAATTACACTTCGAGACCCGCCGACATGATCGCCACGACGCACAGAGCACCCTCGTAAATTTCGGGCAAATCGGACGACGTTGTATTTTTTCACAATCAGGACCGAAACCCTAGGCCGAACAAAATGGTCGGATGCGAAGTGAAATTTTTTCGCTCGAAATTTTACGAGCTTGTGCAGAACTTCTAGGCAATCATATCGGCAGGTGACACGAAGTGATTCGAGTTCGTTTGCCCCCCCCATTTTCTTTAAGGAACGATAACTTTTAGTCAAAATAACAAGTGCCCCGAACCCGGCCGAAACGACTCGAATTACACTTCGAGACCCGCCGACATGATCGCCACGATGCACAGAGCACCCTCGTAAATTTTCGGGACGTTTCATTTTTTCACAACCAGGACCGAAACCCTAGGCCGAACAAAATGGTCGGATGCGAAGTGAAATTTTTTCGCTCGAAATTTTACGAGCATGTGCGGAACTTCTAGGCAATCATATCGGCAGGTGACACGAAGTGATTCGAGTTCGTTTGCCCCCCCATTTTCTTTAACGAACGATAACTTTTTGTGAAAATAACAAGTGCCCCGATGCCGGCCGAAACAACTCGAATTACACTTCGAGACCCGCCGACATGATCGCCACGATGCACAGAGCACCCTCGTAAATTTTTGGGACGTTTCATTTTTTCACAACCAGGACCGAAACCCTAGGCCGAACAAAATGGTCGGATGCGAAGTGAAATTTTTTCGCTTGAAATTTTACGAGCATGTGCGGAACTTCTAGGCAATCTTATCGGCAGGTGACACGAAGTGATTCGAGTTCATTTGCCCCCCCATTTTCTTTAACGAACGATAACTTTTTGTGAAAATAACAAGTGCCCCGATCCCGGCCGAAATGACTCGAATTACACTTCGAGACCCGCCGACATGATCGCCACGATGCACAGAGCACCCTCGTAAATTTTCGGGACGTTTCATTTTTTCACAACCAGGACCGAAACCCTAGGCCGAACAAAATGGTCGGATGCGAAGTGAAATTTTTTCGCTTGAAATTTTACGAGCTTGTGCAGAACTTCTAGGCAATCATATTGGCAGGTGACACGAAGTGATTCGAGTTCGTTTGCCCCCCCATTTCTTTAACGAACGATAACTTTTTGTCAAAATAACAAGTGCCCCGAACCCGGCCGAAACGACTCGTATTACACTTCGAGACCCGCCGACATGATCGCCACGATGCATAGAGCACCCTCGTAAATTTTCGGTACGTTGAATTTTTCCACAACCAGGACCGAAACCCTAGGCCGAACAAAATGGTCGGATGCAAAGTGAAATTTTTTCGCTCGAAATTTTACGAGCTTGTGCAGAACTTCTAGGCAATCATATCGGCAGGTGACACGAAGTGATTCGAGTTCATTTGCCCCCCCATTTTCTTTAACGAACGATAACTTTTTGTGAAAATAACAAGTGCCCCGATCCCGGCCGAAACGACTCGAATTACACTTCGAGACCCGCCGACATGATCGCCACGACGCACAGAGCACCCTCGTAAATTTCGGGCAAATCGGACGACGTTGTATTTTTTCACAATCAGGACCGAAACCCTAGGCCGAACAAAATGGTCGGATGCGAAGTGAAATTTTTTCGCTCGAAATTTTACGAGCTTGTGCAGAACTTCTAGGCAATCATATCGGCAGGTGACACGAAGTGATTCGAGTTCGTTTGCCCCCCCATTTTCTTTAACGAACGATAACTTTTAGTCAAAATAACAAGTGCCCCGAACCCGGCCGAAACGACTCGAATTACACTTCGAGACCCGCCGACATGATCGCCACGATGCACAGAGCACCCTCGTAAATTTTCAGGACGTTTCATTTTTTCACAACCAGGACCGAAACCCTAGGCCGAACAAAATGGTCGGATGCGAAGTGAAATTTTTTCGCTCGAAATTTTACGAGCATGTGCGGAACTTCTAGGCAATCATATCGGCAGGTGACACGAAGTGATTCGAGTTCGTTTGCCCCCCCATTTTCTTTAACGAACGATAACTTTTTGTGAAAATAACAAGTGCCCCGATGCCGGCCGAAACAACTCGAATTACACTTCGAGACCCGCCGACATGATCGCCACGATGCACAGAGCACCCTCGTAAATTTTCGGGACGTTTCAGTTTTTCACAACCAGGACCGAAACCCTAGGCCGAACAAAATGGTCGGATGCGAAGTGAAATTTTTTCGCTCGAAATTTTACGAGCTTGTGCAGAACTTCTAGGCAATCATATCGGCAGGTGACACGAAGTGATTCGAGTTCGTTTGCCCCCCCCATTTTCTTTAACGAACGATAACTTTTAGTCAAAATAACAAGTGCCCCGAACCCGGCCGAAACGACTCGAATTACACTTCGAGACCCGCCGACATGATCGCCACGATGCACAGAGCACCCTCGTAAATTTTCAGGACGTTTCATTTTTTCACAACCAGGACCGAAACCCTAGGCCGAACAAAATGGTCGGATGCGAAGTGAAATTTTTTCGCACGAAATTTTACGAGCATGTGCGGAACTTCTAGGCAATCATATCGGCAGGTGACACGAAGTGATTCAAGTTCGTTTGCCCCCCCATTTTCTTTAACGAACGATAACTTTTAGTCAAAATAATAAGCGCCCCGAACCCGGCCGAAACGACTCGAATTACACTTCGAGACCCGCCGACATGATCGCCACGATGCGTAGAGCACCCTCGTAAATTTTTAGGACGTTTCATTTTTTCACAACCAGGACCGAAACCCTAGGCCGAACAAAATGGTCGGATGCAAAGTGAAATTTTTTCGCTCGAAATTTTACGAGCTTGTGCAGAACTTCTAGGGAATCATATCGGCAGGTGACACGAAGTGATTCAAGTTCATTTGCCCCCCCATTTTCTTTAACGAACGATAACTTTTTGTGAAAATAACAAGTGCCCCGATCCCGGCCGAAACGACTCGAATTACACTTCGAGACCCGCCGACATGATCGCCACGATGCACAGAGCACCCTCGTAAATTTTCGGGACGTTTCATTTTTTCACAACCAGGACCGAAACCATAGGCCGAACAAAATGGTCGGATGCGAAGTGAAATTTTTTCGCTCGAAATTTTACGAGCTTGTGCAGAACTTCTAGGCAATCATATCAGCAGGTGACACGAAGTGCTTCGAGTTCGTTTGCCCCCCCATTTTCTTTAACGAACGATAACTTTTAGTCAAAATAACAAGCGCCCCGAACCCGGCTGAAACGACTCGAATTACACTTCGAAACCCGCCGACATGATCGCCACGATGCATAGAGCACCCTCGTAAATTTTTAGGACGATTCATTTTTTCACAACCAGGACCGAAACCCTAGGCCGAAAAAATGGTCGGATGCGAAGTGAAATTTTTTCGCTCGAAATTTTACGAGCTTGTGCAGAACTTCTAGGCAATCATATCGGCAGGTGACACGAAGTGATTCGAGTTCGTTTGCCCCCCCATTTTCTTTAACGAACGATAACTTTTAGTCAAAATAACAAGCGCCCCGAACCCGGCCGAAACGACTCGAATTACACTTCGAGACCCGCCGACATGATCGCCACGATGCACAGAGCACCCTCGTAAATTTTCGGGACGTTTCATTTTTTCACAACCAGGAACGAAACCCTAGGCCGAACAAAATGGTCGGATGCGAAGTGAAATTTTTTCGCTCGAAATTTTACGAGCGTGTGCAGAACTTCTAGGCAATCATATCGGCAGGTGGCACGAAGTGATTCGAGTTCGTTTGCCCCCCCATTTTCTTTAACGAACGATAACTTTTTGTGAAAATAACAACTGCCCCGATCCCGGTCGAAACTACTCGAATTACACTTCGAGACCCGCCGACAAGATCGCCACGATGCACAGAGCACCCTCGTAAATTTTCGTGCAAATCGGACGACGTTGTACTTTTTCACAATCAGGACCGAAACCCTAGGCCGAACAAAATAGTCGGATGCGAAGTGAAATTTTTTCTCTCGAAATTTTACGAGCATGTGCGGAACTTCTAGGCAATCATATCGGCAGGTGACACGAAGTGATTCGAGTTCGTTTGCCCCCCCATTTTCTTTAACGAACGATAACTTTTTGTGAAAATAACAAGTGCCCCGAACCCGGCAGAAACGACTCGAGTTACACTTCGAGACCCGCCGACATGATCGCCACGATGCACAGAGCACCCTCGTAAATTTTCGGGCAAATCGGACGACGTTGTATTTTTTCACAATCAGGACCGAAACCCAAGGCCGAACAAAATAGTCGGATGCGAAGTGAAATTTTTTCGCTCGAAATTTTGCGAGCATGTGCGGAACTTCTAGGCAATCATATCGGCAGGTGACACGAAGTGATTCGAGTTCGTTTGCCCTCCCATTTTCTTTAACGAACGATAACTTTTTGTGAAAATAACAAGTGCCCCGATCCCGGCCGAAACGACTCGAATTACACTTCGAGACCCGCCGACATGATCGCCACGACGCACAGAGCACCCTCGTAAATTTCGGGCAAATCGGACGACGTTGTATTTTTTCACAATCAGGACCGAAACCCTAGGCCGAACAAAATGGTCGGATGCGAAGTGAAATTTTTTCGCTCGAAATTTTACGAGCTTGTGCAGAACTTCTAGGCAATCATATCGGCAGGTGACACGAAGTGATTCGAGTTCGTTTGCCCCCCCATTTTCTTTAACGAACGATAACTTTTAGTGAAAATAACAAGTGCCCCGAACCCGGCAGAAACGACTCGAATTACACTTCGAGACCCGCCGACATGATCGCCACGATGCACAGAGCACCCTCGTAAATTTTCGGGACGTTTCATTTTTTCACAACCAGGACCGAAACCCTAGGCCGAACAAAATGGTCGGATGCGAAGTGAAATTTTTTCGCTCGAAATTTTACGAGCTTGTGCAGAACTTCTAGGCAATCAAATCGGCAGGTGACACGAAGTGATTCGAGTTCGTTTGCCCCCCCATTTTCTTTAACGAACGTAACTTTTTGTGAAAATAACAAGTGCCCCGATCCCGGCCGAAACGACTCGAATTACACTTCGAGACCCGCCGACATGATCGCCACGATGCACAGAGCACCCTCGTAAATTTTCGGGCAAATCGGACGACGTTGTATTTTTTCACAATCAGGACCGAAACCCTAGGCCGAACAAAATAGTCGGATGCGAAGTGAAATTTTTTCGCTCGAAATTTTACGAGCATGTGCGAAACTTCTAGGCAATCATATCGGCAGGTGACACGAAGTGATTCGAGTTCGTTTGCCCCCCCATTTTCTTTAACGAACGATAACTTTTTGTGAAAATAACAAGTGCCCCGATCCCGGCCGAAACGACTCGAATTACACTTCGAGACCCGCCGACATGATCGCCACGATGCACAGAGCACCCTCGTAAATTTTCAGGACGTTTCATTTTTTCACAACCAGGACCGAAACCCTAGGCCGAACAAAATGGTCGGATGCGAAGTGAAATTTTTTCGCTCGAAATTTTACGAGCTTGTGCAGAACTTCTAGGCAATCATATCGGCAGGTGACACGAAGTGATTCGAGTTCGTTTGCCCCCCCATTTTCTTTAACGAACGATAACTTTTAGTCAAAATAACAAGTGCCCCGAACCCGGCAGAAACGACTCGAATTACACTTCGAGACCCGCCGACATGATCGCCACGATGCACAGAGCACCCTCGTAAATTTTCGGGACGTTTCATTTTTTCACAACCAGGACCGAAACCTTAGGCCGAACAAAATGGTCGGATGCGAAGTGAAATTTTTTCGCTCGAAATTTTACGAGCTTGTGCAGAACTTCTAGGCAATCATATCGGCAGGTGACACGAAGTGATTCGAGTTCGTTTGCCCCCCCATTTTCTTTAACGAACGTAACTTTATGTGAAAATAACAAGTGCCCCGATCCCGGCAGAAACGACTCGAATTACACTTCGAGACCCGCCGACATGATCGCCACGATGCACAGAGCACCCTCGTAAATTTTCAGGACGTTTCATTTTTTCACAACCAGGACCGAAACCCTAGGCCGAACAAAATGGTCGGATGCGAAGTGAAATTTTTTCGCTCGAAATTTTACGAGCTTGTGCAGAACTTCTAGGCAATCATATCGGCAGGTGACACGAAGTGATTCGAGTTCGTTTGCCCCCCCATTTTCTTTAACGAACGTAACTTTTTGTGAAAATAACAAGTGCCCCGATCCCGGCCGAAACGACTCGAATTACACTTCGAGACCCGCCGACATGATCGCCACGATGCACAGAGCACCCTCGTAAATTTTCGGGCAAATCGGACGACGTTGTATTTTTTCACAATCAGGACCGAAACCCTAGGCCGAACAAAATAGTCGGATGCGAAGTGAAATTTTTTCGCTCGAAATTTTACGAGCATGTGCGAAACTTCTAGGCAATCATATCGGCAGGTGACACGAAGTGATTCGAGTTCGTTTGCCCCCCCATTTTCTTTAACGAACGATAACTTTTTGTGAAAATAACAAGTGCCCCGATCCCGGCCGAAACGACTCGAATTACACTTCGAGACCCGCCGACATGATCGCCACGATGCACAGAGCACCCTCGTAAATTTTCAGGACGTTTCATTTTTTCACAACCAGGACCGAAACCCTAGGCCGAACAAAATGGTCGGATGCGAAGTGAAATTTTTTCGCTCGAAATTTTACGAGCTTGTGCAGAACTTCTAGGCAATCAAATCGGCAGGTGACACGAAGTGATTCGAGTTCGTTTGCCCCCCCATTTTCTTTAACGAACGTAACTTTTTGTGAAAATAACAAGTGCCCCGATCCCGGCCGAAACGACTCGAATTACACTTCGAGACCCGCCGACATGATCGCCACGATGCACAGAGCACCCTCGTAAATTTTCAGGACGTTTCATTTTTTCACAACCAGGACCGAAACCCTAGGCCGAACAAAATGGTCGGATGCGAAGTGAAATTTTTTCGCTCGAAATTTTACTAGCTTGTGCAGAACTTCTAGGCAATCATATCGGCAGGTGACACGAAGTGATTCGAGTTCGTTTGCCCCCCCATTTTCTTTAACGAACGATAACTTTTAGTCAAAATAACAAGTGCCCCGAACCCGGCAGAAACGACTCGAATTACACTTCGAGACCCGCCGACATGATCGCCACGATGCACAGAGCACCCTCGTAAATTTTCGGGACGTTTCATTTTTTCACAACCAGGACCGAAACCTTAGGCCGAACAAAATGGTCGGATGCGAAGTGAAATTTTTTCGCTCGAAATTTTACGAGCTTGTGCAGAACTTCTAGGCAATCATATCGGCAGGTGACACGAAGTGATTCGAGTTCGTTTGCCCCCCCATTTTCTTTAACGAACGATAACTTATTGTCAAAATAACAAGTGCCCCGAACCCGGCGGAAACGACTCGAATTACACTTCGAGACCCGCCGACATGATCGCCACGATGCACAGAGCACCCTCGTAAATTTTCAGGACGTTTCATTTTTTCACAACCAGGACCGAAACCCTAGGCCGAACAAAATGGTCGGAGGCGAAGTGAAATTTTTTCGTTCGAAATTTTACGAGCTTGTGCAGAACTTCTAGGCAATCATATCGGCAGGTGACACGAAGTGATTCGAGTTCGTTTGCCCCCCCATTTTCTTTAACGAACGATAACTTTTAGTGAAAATAACAAGTGCCCCGATCCCGGCCGAAACGACTCGAATTACACTTCGAGACCCGCCGACATGATCGCCACGATGCACAGAGCACCCTCGTAAATTTTCAGGACGTTTCATTTTTTCACAACCAGGACCGAAACCCTAGGCCGAACAAAATGGTCGGATGCAAAGTGAAATTTTTTCGCTCGAAATTTTACGAGCTTGTGCAGAACTTCTAGGCAATCATATCGGCAGGTGACAAGAAGTGATTCGAGTTCGTTTGCCCCCCCATTTTCTTTAACGAACGATAACTTTTAGTCAAAATAACAAGTGCCCCGAACCCGGCAGAAATGACTCGAATTACACTTCGAGACCCGCCGACATGATCGCCACGATGCACAGAGCACCCTCGTAAATTTTCGGGACGTTTCATTTTTTCACAACCAGGACCGAAACCCTAGGCCGAACAAAATGGTCGGATGCGAAGTGAAATTTTTTCGCTCGAAATTTTACGAGCTTGTGCAGAACTTCTAGGCAATCAAATCGGCAGGTGACACGAAGTGATTCGAGTTCGTTTGCCCCCCCATTTTCTTTAACGAACGTAACTTTTTGTGAAAATAACAAGTGCCCCGATCCCGGCCGAAACGACTCGAATTACACTTCGAGACCCGCCGACATGATCGCCACGATGCACAGAGCACCCTCGTAAATTTTCGGGCAAATCCGACGACGTTGTATTTTTTCACAATCAGGACCGAAACCCTAGGCCGAACAAAATAGTCGGATGCGAAGTGAAATTTTTTCGCTCGAAATTTTACGAGCATGTGCGAAACTTCTAGGCAATCATATCGGCAGGTGACACGAAGTGATTCGAGTTCGTTTGCCCCCCCATTTTCTTTAACGAACGATAACTTTTTGTGAAAATAACAAGTGCCCCGATCCCGGCCGAAACGACTCGAATTACACTTCGAGACCCGCCGACATGATCGCCACGATGCACAGAGCACCCTCGTAAATTTTCAGGACGTTTCATTTTTTCACAACCAGGACCGAAACCCTAGGCCGAACAAAATGGTCGGATGCGAAGTGAAATTTTTTCGCTCGAAATTTTACGAGCTTGTGCAGAACTTCTAGGCAATCATATCGGCAGGTGACAAGAAGTGATTCGAGTTCGTTTGCCCCCCCATTTTCTTTAACGAACGATAACTTTTAGTCAAAATAACAAGTGCCCCGAACCCGGCAGAAACGACTCGAATTACACTTCGAGACCCGCCGACATGATCGCCACGATGCACAGAGCACCCTCGTAAATTTTCGGGACGTTTCATTTTTTCACAACCAGGACCGAAACCCTAGGCCGAACAAAATGGTCGGATGCGAAGTGAAATTTTTTCGCTCGAAATTTTACGAGCTTGTGCAGAACTTCTAGGCAATCAAATCGGCAGGTGACACGAAGTGATTCGAGTTCGTTTGCCCCCCCATTTTCTTTAACGAACGTAACTTTTTGTGAAAATAACAAGTGCCCCGATCCCGGCCGAAACGACTCGAATTACACTTCGAGACCCGCCGACATGATCGCCACGATGCACAGAGCACCCTCGTAAATTTTCAGGACGTTTCATTTTTTCACAACCAGGACCGAAACCCTAGGCCGAACAAAATGGTCGGATGCGAAGTGAAATTTTTTCGCTCGAAATTTTACTAGCTTGTGCAGAACTTCTAGGCAATCATATCGGCAGGTGACACGAAGTGATTCGAGTTCGTTTGCCCCCCCATTTTCTTTAACGAACGATAACTTTTAGTCAAAATAACAAGTGCCCCGAACCCGGCAGAAACGACTCGAATTACACTTCGAGACCCGCCGACATGATCGCCACGATGCACAGAGCACCCTCGTAAATTTTCGGGACGTTTCATTTTTTCACAACCAGGACCGAAACCTTAGGCCGAACAAAATGGTCGGATGCGAAGTGAAATTTTTTCGCTCGAAATTTTACGAGCTTGTGCAGAACTTCTAGGCAATCATATCGGCAGGTGACACGAAGTGATTCGAGTTCGTTTGCCCCCCCATTTTCTTTAACGAACGATAACTTATTGTCAAAATAACAAGTGCCCCGAACCCGGCGGAAACGACTCGAATTACACTTCGAGACCCGCCGACATGATCGCCACGATGCACAGAGCACCCTCGTAAATTTTCGGGACGTTTCATTTTTTCACAACCAGGACCGAAACCTTAGGCCGAACAAAATGGTCGGATGCGAAGTGAAATTTTTTCGCTCGAAATTTTACGAGCTTGTGCAGAACTTCTAGGCAATCATATCGGCAGGTGACAAGAAGTGATTCGAGTTCGTTTGCCCCCCCATTTTCTTTAACGAACGATAACTTTTAGTCAAAATAACAAGTGCCCCGAACCCGGCAGAAACGACTCGAATTACACTTCGAGACCCGCCGACATGATCGCCACGATGCACAGAGCACCCTCGTAAATTTTCGGGACGTTTCATTTTTTCACAACCAGGACCGAAACCCTAGGCCGAAAAAAATGGTCGGATGCGAAGTGAAATTTTTTCGCTCGAAATTTTACGAGCTTGTGCAGAACTTCTAGGCAATCAAATCGGCAGGTGACACGAAGTGATTCGAGTTCGTTTGCCCCCCCATTTTCTTTAACGAACGTAACTTTTTGTGAAAATAACAAGTGCCCCGATCCCGGCCGAAACGACTCGAATTACACTTCGAGACCCGCCGACATGATCGCCACGATGCACAGAGCACCCTCGTAAATTTTCGGGCAAATCCGACGACGTTGTATTTTTTCACAATCAGGACCGAAACCCTAGGCCGAACAAAATAGTCGGATGCGAAGTGAAATTTTTTCGCTCGAAATTTTACGAGCATGTGCGAAACTTCTTGGCAATCATATCGGCAGGTGACACGAAGTGATTCGAGTTCGTTTGCCCCCCCATTTTCTTTAACGAACGTAACTTTTTGTGAAAATAACAAGTGCCCCGATCCCGGCCGAAACGACTCGAATTACACTTCGAGACCCGCCGACATGATCGCCACGATGCACAGAGCACCCTCGTAAATTTTCGGGCAAATCGGACGACGTTGTATTTTTTCACAATCAGGACCGAAACCCTAGGCCGAACAAAATAGTCGGATGCGAAGTGAAATTTTTTCGCTCGAAATTTTACGAGCATGTGCGAAACTTCTAGGCAATCATATCGGCAGGTGACACGAAGTGATCGAGTTCGTTTGCCCCCCCATTTTCTTTAACGAACGATAACTTATAGTCAAAATAACAAGTGCCCCGAACCCGGCGGAAACGACTCGAATTACACTTCGAGACCCGCCGACATGATCGCCACGATGCACAGAGCACCCTCGTAAATTTTCAGGACGTTTCATTTTTTCACAACCAGGACCGAAACCCTAGGCCGAACAAAATGGTCGGATGCGAAGTGAAATTTTTTCGCTCGAAATTTTACTAGCTTGTGCAGAACTTCTAGGCAATCATATCGGCAGGTGACACGAAGTGATTCGAGTTCGTTTGCCCCCCCATTTTCTTTAACGAACGATAACTTTTAGTCAAAATAACAAGTGCCCCGAACCCGGCAGAAACGACTCGAATTACACTTCGAGACCCGCCGACATGATCGCCACGATGCACAGAGCACCCTCGTAAATTTTCGGGACGTTTCATTTTTTCACAACCAGGACCGAAACCTTAGGCCGAACAAAATGGTCGGATGCGAAGTGAAATTTTTTCGCTCGAAATTTTACGAGCTTGTGCAGAACTTCTAGGCAATCATATCGGCAGGTGACACGAAGTGATTCGAGTTCGTTTGCCCCCCCATTTTCTTTAACGAACGATAACTTATAGTCAAAATAACAAGTGCCCCGAACCCGGCGGAAACGACTCGAATTACACTTCGAGACCCGCCGACATGATCGCCACGATGCACAGAGCACCCTCGTAAATTTTCAGGACGTTTCATTTTTTCACAACCAGGACCGAAACCCTAGGCCGAACAAAATGGTCGGAGGCGAAGTGAAATTTTTTCGTTCGAAATTTTACGAGCTTGTGCAGAACTTCTAGGCAATCATATCGGCAGGTGACACGAAGTGATTCGAGTTCGTTTGCCCCCCCATTTTCTTTAACGAACGATAACTTTTAGTCAAAATAACAAGTGCCCCGAACCCGGCAGAAACGACTCGAATTACACTTCGAGACCCGCCGACATGATCGCCACGATGCACAGAGCACCCTCGTAAATTTTCAGGACGTTACATTTTTTGACAACCAGGACCGAAACCCTAGGCCGAACAAAATGGTCGGATGCGAAGTGAAATTTTTTCGCTCGAAATTTTACGAGCTTGTGCAGAACTTCTAGGCAATCATATCGGCAGGTGACACGAAGTGATTCGAGTTCGTTTGCCCCCCCATTTTCTTTAACGAACGATAACTTTTTGTGAAAATAACAAGTGCCCCGATCCCGGCCGAAACGACTCGAATTACACTTCGAGACCCGCCGACATGATCGCCACGATGCACAGAGCACCCTCGTAAATTTTCGGGCAAATCGGACGACGTTGTATTTTTTCACAATCAGGACCGAAACCCTAGGCCGAACAAAATAGTCGGATGCGAAGTGAAATTTTTTCGCTCGAAATTTTACGAGCATGTGCGAAACTTCTAGGCAATCATATCGGCAGGTGACACGAAGTGATTCGAGTTCGTTTGCCCCCCCATTTTCTTTAACGAACGATAACTTTTTGTGAAAATAACAAGTGCCCCGATCCCGGCCGAAACGACTCGAATTACACTTCGAGACCCGCCGACATGATCGCCACGATGCACAGAGCACCCTCGTAAATTTTCAGAACGTTTCATTTTTTCACAACCAGGACCGAAACCCTAGGCCGAACAAAATGGTCGGATGCGAAGTGAAATTTTTTCGCTCGAAATTTTACGAGCTTGTGCAGAACTTCTAGGCAATCATATCGGCAGGTGACACGAAGTGATTCGAGTTCGTTTGCCCCCCCATTTTCTTTAACGAACGTAACTTTTTGTGAAAATAACAAGTGCCCCGATCCCGGCCGAAACGACTCGAATTACACTTCGAGACCCGCCGACATGATCGCCACGATGCACAGAGCACCCTCGTAAATTTTCGGGCAAATCGGACGACGTTGTATTTTTTCACAATCAGGACCGAAACCCTAGGCCGAACAAAATAGTCGGATGCGAAGTGAAATTTTTTCGCTCGAAATTTTACGAGCATGTGCGAAACTTCTAGGCAATCATATCGGCAGGTGACACGAAGTGATCGAGTTCGTTTGCCCCCCCATTTTCTTTAACGAACGATAACTTATAGTCAAAATAACAAGTGCCCCGAACCCGGCGGAAACGACTCGAATTACACTTCGAGACCCGCCGACATGATCGCCACGATGCACAGAGCACCCTCGTAAATTTTCAGGACGTTTCATTTTTTCACAACCAGGACCGAAACCCTAGGCCGAACAAAATGGTCGGATGCGAAGTGAAATTTTTTCGCTCGAAATTTTACTAGCTTGTGCAGAACTTCTAGGCAATCATATCGGCAGGTGACACGAAGTGATTCGAGTTCGTTTGCCCCCCCATTTTCTTTAACGAACGATAACTTTTAGTCAAAATAACAAGTGCCCCGAACCCGGCAGAAACGACTCGAATTACACTTCGAGACCCGCCGACATGATCGCCACGATGCACAGAGCACCCTCGTAAATTTTCGGGACGTTTCATTTTTTCACAACCAGGACCGAAACCTTAGGCCGAACAAAATGGTCGGATGCGAAGTGAAATTTTTTCGCTCGAAATTTTACGAGCTTGTGCAGAACTTCTAGGCAATCATATCGGCAGGTGACACGAAGTGATTCGAGTTCGTTTGCCCCCCCATTTTCTTTAACGAACGATAACTTATAGTCAAAATAACAAGTGCCCCGAACCCGGCGGAAACGACTCGAATTACACTTCGAGACCCGCCGACATGATCGCCACGATGCACAGAGCACCCTCGTAAATTTTCAGGACGTTTCATTTTTTCACAACCAGGACCGAAACCCTAGGCCGAACAAAATGGTCGGAGGCGAAGTGAAATTTTTTCGTTCGAAATTTTACGAGCTTGTGCAGAACTTCTAGGCAATCATATCGGCAGGTGACACGAAGTGATTCGAGTTCGTTTGCCCCCCCATTTTCTTTAACGAACGATAACTTTTAGTCAAAATAACAAGTGCCCCGAACCCGGCAGAAACGACTCGAATTACACTTCGAGACCCGCCGACATGATCGCCACGATGCACAGAGCACCCTCGTAAATTTTCAGGACGTTACATTTTTTGACAACCAGGACCGAAACCCTAGGCCGAACAAAATGGTCGGATGCGAAGTGAAATTTTTTCGCTCGAAATTTTACGAGCTTGTGCAGAACTTCTAGGCAATCATATCGGCAGGTGACACGAAGTGATTCGAGTTCGTTTGCCCCCCCATTTTCTTTAACGAACGATAACTTTTTGTGAAAATAACAAGTGCCCCGATCCCGGCCGAAACGACTCGAATTACACTTCGAGACCCGCCGACATGATCGCCACGATGCACAGAGCACCCTCGTAAATTTTCAGGACGTTTCATTTTTTCACAACCAGGACCGAAACCTTAGGCCGAACAAAATGGTCGGATGCGAAGTGAAATTTTTTCGCTCGAAATTTTACGAGCTTGTGCAGAACTTCTAGGCAATCATATCGGCAGGTGACAAGAAGTGATTCGAGTTCGTTTGCCCCCCCATTTTCTTTAACGAACGATAACTTTTAGTCAAAATAACAAGTGCCCCGAACCCGGCAGAAACGACTCGAATTACACTTCGAGACCCGCCGACATGATCGCCACGATGCACAGAGCACCCTCGTAAATTTTCGGGACGTTTCATTTTTTCACAACCAGGACCGAAACCCTAGGCCGAACAAAATGGTCGGATGCGAAGTGAAATTTTTTCGCTCGAAATTTTACGAGCTTGTGCAGAACTTCTAGGCAATCAAATCGGCAGGTGACACGAAGTGATTCGAGTTCGTTTGCCCCCCCATTTTCTTTAACGAACGTAACTTTTTGTGAAAATAACAAGTGCCCCGATCCCGGCCGAAACGACTCGAATTACACTTCGAGACCCGCCGACATGATCGCCACGATGCACAGAGCACCCTCGTAAATTTTCGGGCAAATCGGACGACGTTGTATTTTTTCACAATCAGGACCGAAACCCTAGGCCGAACAAAATAGTCGGATGCGAAGTGAAATTTTTTCGCTCGAAATTTTACGAGCATGTGCGAAACTTCTAGGCAATCATATCGGCAGGTGACACGAAGTGATTCGAGTTCGTTTGCCCCCCCATTTTCTTTAACGAACGATAACTTTTTGTGAAAATAACAAGTGCCCCGATCCCGGCCGAAACGACTCGAATTACACTTCGAGACCCGCCGACATGATCGCCACGATGCACAGAGCACCCTCGTAAATTTTCAGGACGTTTCATTTTTTCACAACCAGGACCGAAACCCTAGGCCGAACAAAATGGTCGGATGCGAAGTGAAATTTTTTCGCTCGAAATTTTACGAGCTTGTGCAGAACTTCTAGGCAATCATATCGGCAGGTGACACGAAGTGATTCGAGTTCGTTTGCCCCCCCATTTTCTTTAACGAACGTAACTTTTTGTGAAAATAACAAGTGCCCCGATCCCGGCCGAAACGACTCGAATTACACTTCGAGACCCGCCGACATGATCGCCACGATGCACAGAGCACCCTCGTAAATTTTCGGGCAAATCGGACGACGTTGTATTTTTTCACAATCAGGACCGAAATCCTAGGCCGAACAAAATAGTCGGATGCGAAGTGAAATTTTTTCGCTCGAAATTTTACGAGCATGTGCGAAACTTCTAGGCAATCATATCGGCAGGTGACACGAAGTGATTCGAGTTCGTTTGCCCCCCCATTTTCTTTAACGAACGATAACTTTTTGTGAAAATAACAAGTGCCCCGATCCCGGCCGAAACGACTCGAATTACACTTCGAGACCCGCCGACATGATCGCCACGATGCACAGAGCACCCTCGTAAATTTTCAGGACGTTTCATTTTTTCACAACCAGGACCGAAACCCTAGGCCGAACAAAATGGTCGGATGCGAAGTGAAATTTTTTCGCTCGAAATTTTACGAGCTTGTGCAGAACTTCTAGGCAATCATATCGGCAGGTGACACGAAGTGATTCGAGTTCGTTTGCCCCCCCATTTTCTTTAACGAACGTAACTTTTTGTGAAAATAACAAGTGCCCCGATCCCGGCCGAAACGACTCGAATTACACTTCGAGACCCGCCGACATGATCGCCACGATGCACAGAGCACCCTCGTAAATTTTCGGGCAAATCGGACGACGTTGTATTTTTTCACAATCAGGACCGAAACCCTAGGCCGAACAAAATAGTCGGATGCGAAGTGAAATTTTTTCGCTCGAAATTTTACGAGCATGTGCGAAACTTCTAGGCAATCATATCGGCAGGTGACACGAAGTGATCGAGTTCGTTTGCCCCCCCATTTTCTTTAACGAACGATAACTTATAGTCAAAATAACAAGTGCCCCGAACCCGGCGGAAACGACTCGAATTAGTCTTCGAGACCCGCCGACATGATCGCCACGATGCACAGAGCACCCTCGTAAATTTTCAGGACGTTTCATTTTTTCACAACCAGGACCGAAACCCTAGGCCGAACAAAATGGTCGGAGGCGAAGTGAAATTTTTTCGCTCGAAATTTTACGAGCTTGTGCAGAACTTCTAGGCAATCATATCGGCAGGTGACACGAAGTGATTCGAGTTCGTTTGCCCCCCCATTTTCTTTAACGAACGATAACTTTTAGTCAAAATAACAAGTGCCCCGAACCCGGCAGAAACGACTCGAATTACACTTCGAGACCCGCCGACATGATCGCCACGATGCACAGAGCACCCTCGTAAATTTTCAGGACGTTACATTTTTTGACAACCAGGACCGAAACCCTAGGCCGAACAAAATGGTCGGATGCGAAGTGAAATTTTTTCGCTCGAAATTTTACGAGCTTGTGCAGAACTTCTAGGCAATCATATCGGCAGGTGACACGAAGTGATTCGAGTTCGTTTGCCCCCCCATTTTCTTTAACGAACGATAACTTTTTGTGAAAATAACAAGTGCCCCGATCCCGGCCGAAACGACTCGAATTACACTTCGAGACCCGCCGACATGATCGCCACGATGCACAGAGCACCCTCGTAAATTTTCAGGACGTTTCATTTTTTCACAACCAGGACCGAAACCCTAGGCCGAACAAAATGGTCGGATGCGAAGTGAAATTTTTTCGCTCGAAATTTTACGAGCTTGGGCAGAACTTCTAGGCAATCATATCGGCAGGTGACAAGAAGTGATTCGAGTTCGTTTGCCCCCCCATTTTCTTTAACGAACGATAACTTTTAGTCAAAATAACAAGTGCCCCGAACCCGGCAGAAACGACTCGAATTACACTTCGAGACCCGCCGACATGATCTCCACGATGCACAGAGCACCCTCGTAAATTTTCGGGACGTTTCATTTTTTCACAACCAGGACCGAAACCCTAGGCCGAACAAAATGGTCGGATGCGAAGTGAAATTTTTTCGCTCGAAATTTTACGAGCTTGTGCAGAACTTCTAGGCAATCAAATCGGCAGGTGACACGAAGTGATTCGAGTTCGTTTGCCCCCCCATTTTCTTTAACGAACGTAACTTTTTGTGAAAATAACAAGTGCCCCGATCCCGGCCGAAACGACTCGAATTACACTTCGAGACCCGCCGACATGATCGCCACGATGCACAGAGCACCCTCGTAAATTTTCGGGCAAATCGGACGACGTTGTATTTTTTCACAATCAGGACCGAAACCCTAGGCCGAACAAAATAGTCGGATGCGAAGTGAAATTTTTTCGCTCGAAATTTTACGAGCATGTGCGAAACTTCTAGGCAATCATATCGGCAGGTGACACGAAGTGATTCGAGTTCGTTTGCCCCCCCATTTTCTTTAACGAACGATAACTTTTTGTGAAAATAACAAGTGCCCCGATCCCGGCCGAAACGACTCGAATTACACTTCGAGACCCGCCGACATGATCGCCACGATGCACAGAGCACCCTCGTAAATTTTCAGGACGTTTCATTTTTTCACAACCAGGACCGAAACCCTAGGCCGAACAAAATGGTCGGATGCGAAGTGAAATTTTTTCGCTCGAAATTTTACGAGCTTGTGCAGAACTTCTAGGCAATCATATCGGCAGGTGACACGAAGTGATTCGAGTTCGTTTGCCCCCCCATTTTCTTTAACGAACGTAACTTTTTGTGAAAATAACAAGTGCCCCGATCCCGGCCGAAACGACTCGAATTACACTTCGAGACCCGCCGACATGATCGCCACGATGCACAGAGCACCCTCGTAAATTTTCGGGCAAATCGGACGACGTTGTATTTTTTCACAATCAGGACCGAAACCCTAGGCCGAACAAAATAGTCGGATGCGAAGTGAAATTTTTTCGCTCGAAATTTTACGAGCATGTGCGAAACTTCTAGGCAATCATATCGGCAGGTGACACGAAGTGATCGAGTTCGTTTGCCCCCCCATTTTCTTTAACGAACGATAACTTATAGTCAAAATAACAAGTGCCCCGAACCCGGCGGAAACGACTCGAATTAGTCTTCGAGACCCGCCGACATGATCGCCACGATGCACAGAGCACCCTCGTAAATTTTCAGGACGTTTCATTTTTTCACAACCAGGACCGAAACCCTAGGCCGAACAAAATGGTCGGAGGCGAAGTGAAATTTTTTCGCTCGAAATTTTACGAGCTTGTGCAGAACTTCTAGGCAATCATATCGGCAGGTGACACGAAGTGATTCGAGTTCGTTTGCCCCCCCATTTTCTTTAACGAACGATAACTTTTAGTCAAAATAACAAGTGCCCCGAACCCGGCAGAAACGACTCGAATTACACTTCGAGACCCGCCGACATGATCGCCACGATGCACAGAGCACCCTCGTAAATTTTCAGGACGTTACATTTTTTGACAACCAGGACCGAAACCCTAGGCCGAACAAAATGGTCGGATGCGAAGTGAAATTTTTTCGCTCGAAATTTTACGAGCTTGTGCAGAACTTCTAGGCAATCGTATCGGCAGGTGACACGAAGTGATTCGAGTTCGTTTGCCCCCCCATTTTCTTTAACGAACGATAACTTTTTGTGAAAATAACAAGTGCCCCGATCCCGGCCGAAACGACTCGAATTACACTTCGAGACCCGCCGACATGATCGCCACGATGCACAGAGCACCCTCGTAAATTTTCAGGACGTTTCATTTTTTCACAACCAGGACCGAAACCCTAGGCCGAACAAAATGGTCGGATGCGAAGTGAAATTTTTTCGTTCGAAATTTTACGAGCTTGTGCAGAACTTCTAGGCAATCATATCGGCAGGTGACAAGAAGTGATTCGAGTTCGTTTGCCCCCCCATTTTCTTTAACGAACGATAACTTTTAGTCAAAATAACAAGTGCCCCGAACCCGGCAGAAACGACTCGAATTACACTTCGAGACCCGCCGACATGATCGCCACGATGCACAGAGCACCCTCGTAAATTTTCGGGACGTTTCATTTTTTCACAACCAGGACCGAAACCCTAGGCCGAACAAAATGGTCGGATGCGAAGTGAAATTTTTTCGCTCGAAATTTTACGAGCTTGTGCAGAACTTCTAGGCAATCAAATCGGCAGGTGACACGAAGTGATTCGAGTTCGTTTGCCCCCCCATTTTCTTTAACGAACGTAACTTTTTGTGAAAATAACAAGTGCCCCGATCCCGGCCGAAACGACTCGAATTACACTTCGAGACCCGCCGACATGATCGCCACGATGCACAGAGCACCCTCGTAAATTTTCGGGCAAATCGGACGACGTTGTATTTTTTCACAATCAGGACCGAAACCCTAGGCCGAACAAAATAGTCGGATGCGAAGTGAAATTTTTTCGCTCGAAATTTTACGAGCATGTGCGAAACTTCTAGGCAATCATATCGGCAGGTGACACGAAGTGATTCGAGTTCGTTTGCCCCCCCATTTTCTTTAACGAACGATAACTTTTTGTGAAAATAACAAGTGCCCCGATCCCGGCCGAAACGACTCGAATTACACTTCGAGACCCGCCGACATGATCGCCACGATGCACAGAGCACCCTCGTAAATTTTCAGGACGTTTCATTTTTTCACAACCAGGACCGAAACCCTAGGCCGAACAAAATGGTCGGATGCGAAGTGAAATTTTTTCGCTCGAAATTTTACGAGCTTGTGCAGAACTTCTAGGCAATCATATCGGCAGGTGACACGAAGTGATTCGAGTTCGTTTGCCCCCCCATTTTCTTTAACGAACGTAACTTTTTGTGAAAATAACAAGTGCCCCGATCCCGGCCGAAACGACTCGAATTACACTTCGAGACCCGCCGACATGATCGCCACGATGCACAGAGCACCCTCGTAAATTTTCGGGCAAATCGGACGACGTTGTATTTTTTCACAATCAGGACCGAAACCCTAAGCCGAGCAAAATAGTCGGATGCGAAGTGAAATTTTTTCGCTCGAAATTTTACGAGCATGTGCGAAACTTCTAGGCAATCATATCGGCAGGTGACACGAAGTGATTCGAGTTCGTTTGCCCCCCCATTTTCTTTAACGAACGATAACTTTTTGTGAAAATAACAAGTGCCCCGATCCCGGCCGAAACGACTCGAATTACACTTCGAGACCCGCCGACATGATCGCCACGATGCACAGAGCACCCTCGTAAATTTTCAGGACGTTTCATTTTTTCACAACCAGGACCGAAACCCTAGGCCGAACAAAATGGTCGGATGCGAAGTGAAATTTTTTCGCTCGAAATTTTACTAGCTTGTGCAGAACTTCTAGGCAATCATATCGGCAGGTGACACGAAGTGATTCGAGTTCGTTTGCCCCCCCATTTTCTTTAACGAACGATAACTTTTAGTCAAAATAACAAGTGCCCCGAACCCGGCAGAAACGACTCGAATTACACTTCGAGACCCGCCGACATGATCGCCACGATGCACAGAGCACCCTCGTAAATTTTCGGGACGTTTCATTTTTTCACAACCAGGACCGAAACCTTAGGCCGAACAAAATGGTCGGATGCGAAGTGAAATTTTTTCGCTCGAAATTTTACGAGCTTGTGCAGAACTTCTAGGCAATCATATCGGCAGGTGACACGAAGTGATTCGAGTTCGTTTGCCCCCCCCATTTTCTTTAACGAACGATAACTTATAGTCAAAATAACAAGTGCCCCGAACCCGGCGGAAACGACTCGAATTACACTTCGAGACCCGCCGACATGATCGCCACGATGCACAGAGCACCCTCGTAAATTTTCAGGACGTTACATTTTTTGACAACCAGGACCGAAACCCTAGGCCGAACAAAATGGTCGGATGCGAAGTGAAATTTTTTCGCTCGAAATTTTACGAGCTTGTGCAGAACTTCTAGGCAATCATATCGGCAGGTGACACGAAGTGATTCGAGTTCGTTTGCCCCCCCATTTTCTTTAACGAACGATAACTTTTTGTGAAAATAACAAGTGCCCCGATCCCGGCCGAAACGACTCGAATTACACTTCGAGACCCGCCGACATGATCGCCACGATGCACAGAGCACCCTCGTAAATTTTCAGGACGTTTCATTTTTTCACAACCAGGACCGAAACCCAAGGCCGAACAAAATAGTCGGATGCGAAGTGAAATTTTTTCGCTCGAAATTTTACTAGCTTGTGCAGAACTTCTAGGCAATCATATCGGCAGGTGACACGAAGTGATTCGAGTTCGTTTGCCCCCCCATTTTCTTTAACGAACGATAACTTTTAGTCAAAATAACAAGTGCCCCGAACCCGGCAGAAACGACTCGAATTACACTTCGAGACCCGCCGACATGATCGCCACGATGCACAGAGCACCCTCGTAAATTTTCGGGACGTTTCATTTTTTCACAACCGGGACCGAAACCCTAGGCCGAAGAAAATGGTCGGATGCGAAGTGAAATTTTTTCGCTCGAAATTTTACGAGCATGTGCGGTACTTCTAGGCAATCATATCGGCAGGTGACACGAAGTGATTCGAGTTCGTTTGCCCCCCCATTTTCTTTAACGAACGATAACTTTTTGTGAAAATAACAAGTTCCCCGAACATGGCCGAAACGACTCGAATTACACTTCGAGACCCGCCGACATGATCGCCACGATGCACAGAGCACCCTCGTAAATTTTCGGGACGTTTCATTTTTTCACAACCGGGACCGAAACACTAGGCCGAAGAAAATGGTCGGATGCGAAGTGAAATTTTTTCGTTCGAAATTTTACGAGCTTGTGCAGAACTTCTAGGCAATCATATCGGCAGGTGACACGAAGTGATTCGAGTTCGTTTGCCCCCCCATTTTCTTTAACGAACGATAACTTTTTGTGAAAATAACAAGTGCCCCGATCCCGGCCGAAACGACTCGAATTACACTTCGAGACCCGCCGACATGACCGCCACGATGCACAGAGCACCCTCGTAAATTTTCGGGACGTTTCATTTTTTCACAATCGGGACCGAAACCCTAGGCCGAACAAATTGGTCGGATGCGAAGTGAAATTTTTTCGTTCGAAATTTTACGAGCTTGTGCAGAACTTCTAGGCAATCATATCGGCGGGTGACACGAAGTGATTCGAGTTCGTTTTCCCCCCCATTTTCTTTAACGAACGATACCTTTTTGTGAAAATAAGAAGTGCCCCGATCCCGGCCGAAACGACTCGAATTACACTTCGACACCCACCGACATGATCGCCACGATGCACAGAGCACCCTCGTAAATTTTCGAGACGTTTCATTTTTTCACAACCGGGACCGAAACCCTAGGCCGAAGAAAATGGTCGGATGCGAAGTGAAATTTTTTCGCTCGAAATTTTACGAGCTTGTGCGGTACTTCTAGGCAATCATATCGGCAGGTGACACGAAGTGATTCGAGTTCGTTTGCCCCCCCATTTTCTTTAACGAACGATAACTTTTTGTGAAAATAACAAGTGCCCCGATCCCGGCCGAAACGACTCGAATTACACTTCGACACCCACCGACATGATCGCCACGATGCACAGAGCACCCTCGTAAATTTTCGAGACGTTTCATTTTTTCACAACCGGGACCGAAACCCTAGGCCGAAGAAAATGGTCGGATGCGAAGTGAAATTTTTTCCTTGTGCAGAACTTCTAGGCAATCATATCGGCAGGTGACAGGAAGTGATTCGAGTTCGTTTGCCCCCCCATTTTCTTTAACGAACGATAACTTTTTGTGAAAATAACAAGTGCCCCGATCCCGGCCGAAACGACTCGAATTACACTTCGACACCCACCGACATGATCGCCACGATGCACAGAGCACCCTCGTAAATTTTCGAGACGTTTCATTTTTTCACAAACGGGACCGAAACCCTAGGCCGAAGAAAATGGTCGGATGCGAAGTGAAATTTTTTCGCTCGAAATTTTACGAGCATGTGCGGTACTTCTAGGCAATCATATCGGCAGGTGACACGAAGTGATTGGACTTCGTTTGCCCCCCCATTTTCTTTAACGAACGATAACTTTTTGTGAAAATAACAAGTTCCCCGAACATGGCCGAAACGACTCGAATTACACTTCGAGACCCGCCGACGTGATCGCCACGATGCACAGACCACCCTCGTAAATTTTCGGGACGTTTCATTTTTTCACAACCGGGACCGAAACCCTAGGCCGAATAAAATGGTCGGATGCGAAGTGAAATTTTTTCGCTCGAAATTTTACGAGCATGTGCGGTACTTCTAGGCAATCATATCGGCAGGTGACACGAAGTGATTCGAGTTCGTTTGCCCCCCCATTTTCTTTAACGAACGATAACTTTTTGTGAAAAGAACAAGTTCCCCGAACATGGCCGAAACGACTCGAATTACACTTCGAGACCCGCCGACATGATCGCCACGATGCACAGAGCACCCTCGTAAATTTTCGGGACGTTTCATTTTTTCACAACCGGGACCGAAACCCTAGGCCGAAGAAAATGGTCGGATGCGAAGTGAAATTTTTTCGTTCGAAATTTTACGAGCTTGTGCAGAACTTCTAGGCAATCATATCGGCAGGTGACACGAAGTGATTCGAGTTCGTTTGCCCCCCCATTTTCTTTAACGAACGATAACTTTTTGTGAAAATAACAAGTGCCCCGATCCCGGCCGAAACGACTCGAATTACACTTCGAGACCCGCCGACATGACCGCCACGATGCACAGAGCACCCTCGTAAATTTTCGGGACGTTTCATTTTTTCACAATCGGGACCGAAACCCTAGGCCGAACAAATTGGTCGGATGCGAAGTGAAATTTTTTCGTTCGAAATTTTACGAGCTTGTGCAGAACTTCTAGGCAATCATATCGGCGGGTGACACGAAGTGATTCGAGTTCGTTTTCCTCCCCATTTTCTTTAACGAACGATACCTTTTTGTGAAAATAAGAAGTGCCCCGATCCCGGCCGAAACGACTCGAATTACACTTCGACACCCACCGACATGATCGCCACGATGCACAGAGCACCCTCGTAAATTTTCGAGACGTTTCATTTTTTCACAACCGGGACCGAAACCCTAGGCCGAAGAAAATGGTCGGATGCGAAGTGAAATTTTTTCGCTCGAAATTTTACGAGCTTGTGCGGTACTTCTAGGCAATCATATCGGCAGGTGACACGAAGTGATTCGAGTTCGTTTGCCCCCCCATTTTCTTTAACGAACGATAACTTTTTGTGAAAATAACAAGTGCCCCGATCCCGGCCGAAACGACTCGAATTACACTTCGACACCCACCGACATGATCGCCACGATGCACAGAGCACCCTCGTAAATTTTCGAGACGTTTCATTTTTTCACAACCGGGACCGAAACCCTAGGCCGAAGAAAATGGTCGGATGCGAAGTGAAATTTTTTCGTTCGAAATTTTACGAGCTTGTGCAGAACTTCTAGGCAATCATATCGGCAGGTGACAGGAAGTGATTCGAGTTCGTTTGCCCCCCCATTTTCTTTAACGAACGATAACTTTTTGTGAAAATAACAAGTGCCCCGATCCCGGCCGAAACGACTCGAATTACACTTCGACACCCACCGACATGATCGCCACGATGCACAGAGCACCCTCGTAAATTTTCGAGACGTTTCATTTTTTCACAAACGGGACCGAAACCCTAGGCCGAAGAAAATGGTCGGATGCGAAGTGAAATTTTTTCGCTCAAAATTTTACGAGCTTGTGCAGTATTTCTAGGCAATCATTTCGGCAGGTGACACGAAGTGATTCGAGTTCGTTTGCCCCCCCATTTTCTTTAACGAACGATAACTTTTTGTGAAAATAACAAGTTCCCCGAACATGGCCGAAACGACTCGAATTACACTTCGAGACCCGCCGACATGATCGCCACGATGCACAGAGCACCCTCGTAAATTTTCGGGACGTTTCATTTTTTCACAACCGGGACCGAAACCCTAGGCCGAAGAAAATGGTCGGATGCGAAGTGAAATTTTTTCGCTCGAAATTTTACGAGCTTGTGCAGAACTTCTAGGCAATCATATCGGCAGGTGACACGAAGTGATTCGAGTTCGTTTGCCCCCCCATTTTCTTTAACGAACGATAACTTTTTGTGAAAATAACAAGTGCCCCGATCCCGGCCGAAACGACTCGAATTACACTTCGACACCCACCGACATGATCGCCACGATGCACAGAGCACCCTCGTAAATTTTCGAGACGTTTCATTTTTTCACAACCGGGACCGAAACCCTAGGCCGAAGAAAATGGTCGGAGGCGAAGTGAAATTTTTTCGCTCGAAATTTTACGAGCATGTGCGGTACTTCTAGGCAATCATATCGGCAGGTGACACGAAGTGATTCGACTTCGTTTGCCCCCCCATTTTCTTTAACGAACGATAACTTTTTGTGAAAATAACAAGTTCCCCGAACATGGCCGAAACGACTCGAATTACACTTCGAGACCCGCCGACATGATCGCCACGATGCACAGAGCACCCTCGTAAATTTTCGGGACGTTTCATTTTTTCACAACCGGGACCGAAACCCTAGGCCGAATAAAATGGTCGGATGCGAAGTGAAATTTTTTCGCTCAAAATTTTACGAGCTTGTGCAGTATTTCTAGGCAATCATTTCGGCAGGTGACACGAAGGGATTCGAGTTCGTTTGCCCCCCCATTTTCTTTAACGAACGATAACTTTTTGTGAAAATAACAAGTTCCCCGAACATGGCCGAAACGACTCGAATTACACTTCGAGACCCGCCGACATGATCGCCACGATGCATAGAGCACCCTCGTAAATTTTCGGGACGTTTCATTTTTTCACAACCGGGACCGAAATCCTAGGCCGAATAAAATGGTCGGATGCGAAGTGAAATTTTTTCGCTCAAAATTTTACGAGCTTGTGCAGTATTTCTAGGCAATCATTTCGGCAGGTGACACGAAGGGATTCGAGTTCGTTTGCCCCCCCATTTTCTTTAACGAACGATAACTTTTTGTGAAAATAACAAGTTCCCCGAACATGGCCGAAACGACTCGAATTACACTTCGAGACCCGCCGACATGATCGCCATGATGCACAGAGCACCCTCGTAAATTTTCGGGACGTTTCATTTTTTCACAACCGGGACCGAAACCCTAGGCCGAAGAAAATGGTCGGATGCGAAGTGAAATTTTTTCGCTCGAAATTTTACGAGCATGTGCGGTACTTCTAGGCAATCATATCGGCAGGTGACACGAAGTGATTCGACTTCGTTTGCCCCCCCCATTTTCTTTAACGAACGATAACTTTTTGTGAAAATAACAAGTTCCCCGAACATGGCCGAAACGACTCGAATTACACTTCGAGACCCGCCGACATGATCGCCACGATGCACAGAGCACCCTCGTAAATTTTCGGGACGTTTCATTTTTTCACAACCGGGACCGAAACCCTAGGCCGAAGAAAATGGTCGGATGCGAAGTGAAATTTTTTCGCTCGAAATTTTACGAGCATGTGCGGTACTTCTAGGCAATCATATCGGCAGGTGACACGAAGTGATTCGAGTTCGTTTGCCCCCCCATTTTCTTTAACGAACGATAACTTTTTGTGAAAATAACAAGTTCCCCGAACATGGCCGAAACGACTCGAATTACACTTCGAGACCCGCCGACATGATCGCCACGATGCACAGAGCACCCTCGTAAATTTTCGGGACGTTTCATTTTTTCACAACCGGGACCGAAACCCTAGGCCGAAGAAAATGGTCGGATGCGAAGTGAAATTTTTTCGTTCGAAATTTTACGAGCTTGTGCAGAACTTCTAGGCAATCATATCGGCAGGTGACACGAAGTGATTCGAGTTCGTTTGCCCCCCCATTTTCTTTAACGAACGATAACTTTTTGTGAAAATAACAAGTGCCCCGATCCCGGCCGAAACGACTCGAATTACACTTCGAGACCCGCCGACATGACCGCCACGATGCACAGAGCACCCTCGTAAATTTTCGGGACGTTTCATTTTTTCACAATCGGGACCGAAACCCTAGGCCGAACAAATTGGTCGGATGCGAAGTGAAATTTTTTCGTTCGAAATTTTACGAGCTTGTGCAGAACTTCTAGGCAATCATATCGGCGGGTGACACGAAGTGATTCGAGTTCGTTTTCCCCCCCAGTTTCTTTAACGAACGATACCTTTTTGTGAAAATAAGAAGTGCCCCGATCCCGGCCGAAACGACTCGAATTACACTTCGAGACCCACCGACATGATCGCCACGATGCACAAAGCACCCTCGTAAATTTTCGGGACGTTTCATTTTTTCACAATCAGGACCGAAACCCTAGGCCGAAGAAAATGGTCGGATGCGAAGTGAAATTTTTTCGCTCAAAATTTTACGAGCTTGTGCAGTATTTCTAGGCAATCATTTCGGCAGGTGACACGAAGTGATTCGAGTTCGTTTGCCCCCCCATTTTCTTTAACGAACGATAACTTTTTGTGAAAATAACAAGTTCCCCGAACATGGCCGAAACGACTCGAATTACACTTCGAGACCCGCCGACATGATCGCCACGATGCATAGAGCACCCTCGTAAATTTTCGGGACGTTTCATTTTTTCACAACCGGGACCGAAACCCTAGGCCGAACAAATTGGTCGGATGCGAAGTGAAATTTTTTCGTTCGAAATTTTACGAGCTTGTGCAGAACTTCTAGGGAATCATATCGGCGGGTGACACGAAGTGATTCGAGTTCGTTTTCCCCCCCATTTTCTTTAACGAACGATACCTTTTTGTGAAAATAAGAAGTGCCCCGATCCCGGCCGAAACGACTCGAATTACACTTCGAGACCCACCGACATGATCGCCACGATGCACAAAGCACCCTCGTAAATTTTCGGGACGTTTCATTTTTTCACAATCAGGACCGAAACCCTAGGCCGAAGAAAATGGTCGGATGCGAAGTGAAATTTTTTCGCTCAAAATTTTACGAGCTTGTGCAGTATTTCTAGGCAATCATTTCGGCAGGTGACACGAAGTGATTCGAGTTCGTTTGCCCCCCCATTTTCTTTAACGAACGATAACTTTTTGTGAAAATAACAAGTTCCCCGAACATGGCCGAAACGACTCGAATTACACTTCGAGACCCGCCGACATGACCGCCACGATGCACAGAGCACCCTCGTAAATTTTCGGGACGTTTCATTTTTTCACAATCGGGACCGAAACCCTAGGCCGAACAAATTGGTCGGATGCGAAGTGAAATTTTTTCGTTCGAAATTTTACGAGCTTGTGCAGAACTTCTAGGCAATCATATCGGCGGGTGACACGAAGTGATTCGAGTTCGTTTTCCCCCCCATTTTCTTTAACGAACGATACCTTTTTGTGAAAATAAGAAGTGCCCCGATCCCGGCCGAAACGACTCGAATTACACTTCGACACCCACCGACATGATCGCCACGATGCACAGAGCACCCTCGTAAATTTTCGAGACGTTTCATTTTTTCACAACCGGGACCGAAACCCTAGGCCGAAGAAAATGGTCGGATGCGAAGTGAAATTTTTTCGCTCGAAATTTTACGAGCTTGTGCGGTACTTCTAGGCAATCATATCGGCAGGTGACACGAAGTGATTCGAGTTCGTTTGCCCCCCCATTTTCTTTAACGAACGATAACTTTTTGTGAAAATAACAAGTGCCCCGATCCCGGCCGAAACGACTCGAATTACACTTCGACACCCACCGACAAGATCGCCACGATGCACAGAGCACCCTCGTAAATTTTCGAGACGTTTCATTTTTTCACAACCGGGACCGAAACCCTAGGCCGAAGAAAATGGTCGGATGCGAAGTGAAATTTTTTCGTTCGAAATTTTACGAGCTTGTGCAGAACTTCTAGGCAATCATATCGGCAGGTGACAGGAAGTGATTCGAGTTCGTTTGCCCCCCCATTTTCTTTAACGAACGATAACTTTTTGTGAAAATAACAAGTGCCCCGATCCCGGCCGAAAGGACTCGAATTACACTTCGACACCCACCGACATGATCGCCACGATGCACAGAGCACCCTCGTAAATTTTTGAGACGTTTCATTTTTTCACAAACGGGACCGAAACCCTAGGCCGAAGAAAATGGTCGGATGCGAAGTGAAATTTTTTCGCTCGAAATTTTACGAGCATGTGCGGTACTTCTAGGCAATCATATCGGCAGGTGACACGAAGTGATTTGACTTCGTTTGCCCCCCCATTTTCTTTAACGAACGATAACTTTTTGTGAAAATAACAAGTTCCCCGAACATGGCCGAAACGACTCGAATTACACTTCGAGACCCGCCGACATGATCGCCACGATGCACAGACCACCCTCGTAAATTTTCGGGACGTTTCATTTTTTCACAACCGGGACCGAAACCCTAGGCCGAAGAAAATGGTCGGAGGCGAAGTGAAATTTTTTCGCTCGAAATTTTACGAGCATGTGCGGTACTTCTAGGCAATCATATCGGCAGGTGACACGAAGTGATTCGACTTCGTTTGCCCCCCCATTTTCTTTAACGAACGATAACTTTTTGTGAAAATAACAAGTTCCCCGAACATGGCCGAAACGACTCGAATTACACTTCGAGACCCGCCGACATGATCGCCACGATGCACAGAGCACCCTCGTAAATTTTCGGGACGTTTCATTTTTTCACAACCGGGACCGAAACCCTAGGCCGAATAAAATGGTCGGATGCGAAGTGAAATTTTTTCGCTCAAAATTTTACGAGCTTGTGCAGTATTTCTAGGCAATCATTTCGGCAGGTGACACGAAGGGATTCGAGTTCGTTTGCCCCCCCATTTTCTTTAACGAACGATAACTTTTTGTGAAAATAACAAGTTCCCCGAACATGGCCGAAACGACTCGAATTACACTTCGAGACCCGCCGACATGATCGCCACGATGCATAGAGCACCCTCGTAAATTTTCGGGACGTTTCATTTTTTCACAACCGGGACCGAAATCCTAGGCCGAATAAAATGGTCGGATGCGAAGTGAAATTTTTTCGCTCAAAATTTTACGAGCTTGTGCAGTATTTCTAGGCAATCATTTCGGCAGGTGACACGAAGGGATTCGAGTTCGTTTGCCCCCCCATTTTCTTTAACGAACGATAACTTTTTGTGAAAATAACAAGTTCCCCGAACATGGCCGAAACGACTCGAATTACACTTCGAGACCCGCCGACATGATCGCCATGATGCACAGAGCACCCTCGTAAATTTTCGGGACGTTTCATTTTTTCACAACCGGGACCGAAACCCTAGGCCGAAGAAAATGGTCGGATGCGAAGTGAAATTTTTTCGCTCGAAATTTTACGAGCATGTGCGGTACTTCTAGGCAATCATATCGGCAGGTGACACGAAGTGATTCGACTTCGTTTGCCCCCCCCATTTTCTTTAACGAACGATAACTTTTTGTGAAAATAACAAGTTCCCCGAACATGGCCGAAACGACTCGAATTACACTTCGAGACCCGCCGACATGATCGCCACGATGCACAGAGCACCCTCGTAAATTTTCGGGACGTTTCATTTTTTCACAACCGGGACCGAAACCCTAGGCCGAAGAAAATGGTCGGATGCGAAGTGAAATTTTTTCGCTCGAAATTTTACGAGCATGTGCGGTACTTCTAGGCAATCATATCGGCAGGTGACACGAAGTGATTCGAGTTCGTTTGCCCCCCCATTTTCTTTAACGAACGATAACTTTTTGTGAAAATAACAAGTTCCCCGAACATGGCCGAAACGACTCGAATTACACTTCGAGACCCGCCGACATGATCGCCACGATGCACAGAGCACCCTCGTAAATTTTCGGGACGTTTCATTTTTTCACAACCGGGACCGAAACCCTAGGCCGAAGAAAATGGTCGGATGCGAAGTGAAATTTTTTCGTTCGAAATTTTACGAGCTTGTGCAGAACTTCTAGGCAATCATATCGGCAGGTGACACGAAGTGATTCGAGTTCGTTTGCCCCCCCATTTTCTTTAACGAACGATAACTTTTTGTGAAAATAACAAGTGCCCCGATCCCGGCCGAAACGACTCGAATTACACTTCGAGACCCGCCGACATGACCGCCACGATGCACAGAGCACCCTCGTAAATTTTCGGGACGTTTCATTTTTTCACAATCGGGACCGAAACCCTAGGCCGAACAAATTGGTCGGATGCGAAGTGAAATTTTTTCGTTCGAAATTTTACGAGCTTGTGCAGAACTTCTAGGCAATCATATCGGCGGGTGACACGAAGTGATTCGAGTTCGTTTTCCCCCCCAGTTTCTTTAACGAACGATACCTTTTTGTGAAAATAAGAAGTGCCCCGATCCCGGCCGAAACGACTCGAATTACACTTCGAGACCCACCGACATGATCGCCACGATGCACAAAGCACCCTCGTAAATTTTCGGGACGTTTCATTTTTTCACAATCAGGACCGAAACCCTAGGCCGAAGAAAATGGTCGGATGCGAAGTGAAATTTTTTCGCTCAAAATTTTACGAGCTTGTGCAGTATTTCTAGGCAATCATTTCGGCAGGTGACACGAAGTGATTCGAGTTCGTTTGCCCCCCCATTTTCTTTAACGAACGATAACTTTTTGTGAAAATAACAAGTTCCCCGAACATGGCCGAAACGACTCGAATTACACTTCGAGACCCGCCGACATGATCGCCACGATGCATAGAGCACCCTCGTAAATTTTCGGGACGTTTCATTTTTTCACAACCGGGACCGAAACCCTAGGCCGAACAAATTGGTCGGATGCGAAGTGAAATTTTTTCGTTCGAAATTTTACGAGCTTGTGCAGAACTTCTAGGGAATCATATCGGCGGGTGACACGAAGTGATTCGAGTTCGTTTTCCCCCCCATTTTCTTTAACGAACGATACCTTTTTGTGAAAATAAGAAGTGCCCCGATCCCGGCCGAAACGACTCGAATTACACTTCGAGACCCACCGACATGATCGCCACGATGCACAAAGCACCCTCGTAAATTTTCGGGACGTTTCATTTTTTCACAATCAGGACCGAAACCCTAGGCCGAAGAAAATGGTCGGATGCGAAGTGAAATTTTTTCGCTCAAAATTTTACGAGCTTGTGCAGTATTTCTAGGCAATCATTTCGGCAGGTGACACGAAGTGATTCGAGTTCGTTTGCCCCCCCATTTTCTTTAACGAACGATAACTTTTTGTGAAAATAACAAGTTCCCCGAACATGGCCGAAACGACTCGAATTACACTTCGAGACCCGCCGACATGACCGCCACGATGCACAGAGCACCCTCGTAAATTTTCGGGACGTTTCATTTTTTCACAATCGGGACCGAAACCCTAGGCCGAACAAATTGGTCGGATGCGAAGTGAAATTTTTTCGTTCGAAATTTTACGAGCTTGTGCAGAACTTCTAGGCAATCATATCGGTGGGTGACACGAAGTGATTCGAGTTCGTTTTCCCCCCCATTTTCTTTAACGAACGATACCTTTTTGTGAAAATAAGAAGTGCCCCGATCCCGGCCGAAACGACTCGAATTACACTTCGACACCCACCGACATGATCGCCACGATGCACAGAGCACCCTCGTAAATTTTCGAGACGTTTCATTTTTTCACAACCGGGACCGAAACCCTAGGCCGAAGAAAATGGTCGGATGCGAAGTGAAATTTTTTCGCTCGAAATTTTACGAGCTTGTGCGGTACTTCTAGGCAATCATATCGGCAGGTGACACGAAGTGATTCGAGTTCGTTTGCCCCCCCATTTTCTTTAACGAACGATAACTTTTTGTGAAAATAACAAGTGCCCCGATCCCGGCCGAAACGACTCGAATTACACTTCGACACCCACCGACAAGATCGCCACGATGCACAGAGCACCCTCGTAAATTTTCGAGACGTTTCATTTTTTCACAACCGGGACCGAAACCCTAGGCCGAAGAAAATGGTCGGATGCGAAGTGAAATTTTTTCGTTCGAAATTTTACGAGCTTGTGCAGAACTTCTAGGCAATCATATCGGCAGGTGACAGGAAGTGATTCGAGTTCGTTTGCCCCCCCATTTTCTTTAACGAACGATAACTTTTTGTGAAAATAACAAGTGCCCCGATCCCGGCCGAAAGGACTCGAATTACACTTCGACACCCACCGACATGATCGCCACGATGCACAGAGCACCCTCGTAAATTTTTGAGACGTTTCATTTTTTCACAAACGGGACCGAAACCCTAGGCCGAAGAAAATGGTCGGATGCGAAGTGAAATTTTTTCGCTCGAAATTTTACGAGCATGTGCGGTACTTCTAGGCAATCATATCGGCAGGTGACACGAAGTGATTTGACTTCGTTTGCCCCCCCATTTTCTTTAACGAACGATAACTTTTTGTGAAAATAACAAGTTCCCCGAACATGGCCGAAACGACTCGAATTACACTTCGAGACCCGCCGACATGATCGCCACGATGCACAGACCACCCTCGTAAATTTTCGGGACGTTTCATTTTTTCACAACCGGGACCGAAACCCTAGGCCGAAGAAAATGGTCGGAGGCGAAGTGAAATTTTTTCGCTCGAAATTTTACGAGCATGTGCGGTACTTCTAGGCAATCATATCGGCAGGTGACACGAAGTGATTCGACTTCGTTTGCCCCCCCATTTTCTTTAACGAACGATAACTTTTTGTGAAAATAACAAGTTCCCCGAACATGGCCGAAACGACTCGAATTACACTTCGAGACCCGCCGACATGATCGCCACGATGCACAGAGCACCCTCGTAAATTTTCGGGACGTTTCATTTTTTCACAACCGGGACCGAAACCCTAGGCCGAATAAAATGGTCGGATGCGAAGTGAAATTTTTTCGCTCAAAATTTTACGAGCTTGTGCAGTATTTCTAGGCAATCATTTCGGCAGGTGACACGAAGGGATTCGAGTTCGTTTGCCCCCCCATTTTCTTTAACGAACGATAACTTTTTGTGAAAATAACAAGTTCCCCGAACATGGCCGAAACGACTCGAATTACACTTCGAGACCCGCCGACATGATCGCCACGATGCATAGAGCACCCTCGTAAATTTTCGGGACGTTTCATTTTTTCACAACCGGGACCGAAATCCTAGGCCGAATAAAATGGTCGGATGCGAAGTGAAATTTTTTCGCTCAAAATTTTACGAGCTTGTGCAGTATTTCTAGGCAATCATTTCGGCAGGTGACACGAAGGGATTCGAGTTCGTTTGCCCCCCCATTTTCTTTAACGAACGATAACTTTTTGTGAAAATAACAAGTTCCCCGAACATGGCCGAAACGACTCGAATTACACTTCGAGACCCGCCGACATGATCGCCATGATGCACAGAGCACCCTCGTAAATTTTCGGGACGTTTCATTTTTTCACAACCGGGACCGAAACCCTAGGCCGAAGAAAATGGTCGGATGCGAAGTGAAATTTTTTCGCTCGAAATTTTACGAGCATGTGCGGTACTTCTAGGCAATCATATCGGCAGGTGACACGAAGTGATTCGACTTCGTTTGCCCCCCCCATTTTCTTTAACGAACGATAACTTTTTGTGAAAATAACAAGTTCCCCGAACATGGCCGAAACGACTCGAATTACACTTCGAGACCCGCCGACATGATCGCCACGATGCACAGAGCACCCTCGTAAATTTTCGGGACGTTTCATTTTTTCACAACCGGGACCGAAACCCTAGGCCGAAGAAAATGGTCGGATGCGAAGTGAAATTTTTTCGCTCGAAATTTTACGAGCATGTGCGGTACTTCTAGGCAATCATATCGGCAGGTGACACGAAGTGATTCGAGTTCGTTTGCCCCCCCATTCTCTTTAACGAACGATAACTTTTTGTGAAAATAACAAGTTCCCCGAACATGGCCGAAACGACTCGAATTACACTTCGAGACCCGCCGACATGATCGCCAAGATGCACAGAGCACCCTCGTAAATTTTCGGGACGTTTCATTTTTTCACAACCGGGACCGAAACCCTAGGCCGAAGAAAATGGTCGGATGCGAAGTGAAATTTTTTCGTTCGAAATTTTACGAGCTTGTGCAGAACTTCTAGGCAATCATATCGGCAGGTGACACGAAGTGATTCGAGTTCGTTTGCCCCCCCATTTTCTTTAACGAACGATAACTTTTTGTGAAAATAACAAGTGCCCCGATCCCGGCCGAAACGACTCGAATTACACTTCGAGACCCGCCGACATGACCGCCACGATGCACAGAGCACCCTCGTAAATTTTCGGGACGTTTCATTTTTTCACAATCGGGACCGAAACCCTAGGCCGAACAAATTGGTCGGATGCGAAGTGAAATTTTTTCGTTCGAAATTTTACGAGCTTGTGCAGAACTTCTAGGCAATCATATCGGCGGGTGACACGAAGTGATTCGAGTTCGTTTTCCCCCCCAGTTTCTTTAACGAACGATACCTTTTTGTGAAAATAAGAAGTGCCCCGATCCCGGCCGAAACGACTCGAATTACACTTCGAGACCCACCGACATGATCGCCACGATGCACAAAGCACCCTCGTAAATTTTCGGGACGTTTCATTTTTTCACAATCAGGACCGAAACCCTAGGCCGAAGAAAATGGTCGGATGCGAAGTGAAATTTTTTCGCTCAAAATTTTACGAGCTTGTGCAGTATTTCTAGGCAATCATTTCGGCAGGTGACACGAAGTGATTCGAGTTCGTTTGCCCCCCCATTTTCTTTAACGAACGATAACTTTTTGTGAAAATAACAAGTTCCCCGAACATGGCCGAAACGACTCGAATTACACTTCGAGACCCGCCGACATGATCGCCACGATGCATAGAGCACCCTCGTAAATTTTCGGGACGTTTCATTTTTTCACAACCGGGACCGAAACCCTAGGCCGAACAAATTGGTCGGATGCGAAGTGAAATTTTTTCGTTCGAAATTTTACGAGCTTGTGCAGAACTTCTAGGCAATCATATCGGCGGGTGACACGAAGTGATTCGAGTTCGTTTTCCCCCCCATTTTCTTTAACGAACGATACCTTTTTGTGAAAATAAGAAGTGCCCCGATCCCGGCCGAAACGACTCGAATTACACTTCGAGACCCACCGACATGATCGCCACGATGCACAAAGCACCCTCGTAAATTTTCGGGACGTTTCATTTTTTCACAATCAGGACCGAAACCCTAGGCCGAAGAAAATGGTCGGATGCGAAGTGAAATTTTTTCGCTCAAAATTTTACGAGCTTGTGCAGTATTTCTAGGCAATCATTTCGGCAGGTGACACGAAGTGATTCGAGTTCGTTTGCCCCCCCATTTTCTTTAACGAACGATAACTTTTTGTGAAAATAACAAGTTCCCCGAACATGGCCGAAACGACTCGAATTACACTTCGAGACCCGCCGACATGACCGCCACGATGCACAGAGCACCCTCGTAAATTTTCGGGACGTTTCATTTTTTCACAATCGGGACCGAAACCCTAGGCCGAACAAATTGGTCGGATGCGAAGTGAAATTTTTTCGTTCGAAATTTTACGAGCTTGTGCAGAACTTCTAGGCAATCATATCGGCGGGTGACACGAAGTGATTCGAGTTCGTTTTCCCCCCCATTTTCTTTAACGAACGATACCTTTTTGTGAAAATAAGAAGTGCCCCGATCCCGGCCGAAACGACTCGAATTACACTTCGACACCCACCGACATGATCGCCACGATGCACAGAGCACCCTCGTAAATTTTCGAGACGTTTCATTTTTTCACAACCGGGACCGAAACCCTAGGCCGAAGAAAATGGTCGGATGCGAAGTGAAATTTTTTCGCTCGAAATTTTACGAGCTTGTGCGGTACTTCTAGGCAATCATATCGGCAGGTGACACGAAGTGATTCGAGTTCGTTTGCCCCCCCCATTTTCTTTAACGAACGATAACTTTTTGTGAAAATAACAAGTGCCCCGATCCCGGCCGAAACGACTCGAATTACACTTCGACACCCACCGACAAGATCGCCACGATGCACAGAGCACCCTCGTAAATTTTCGAGACGTTTCATTTTTTCACAACCGGGACCGAAACCCTAGGCCGAAGAAAATGGTCGGATGCGAAGTGAAATTTTTTCGTTCGAAATTTTACGAGCTTGTGCAGAACTTCTAGGCAATCATATCGGCAGGTGACAGGAAGTGATTCGAGTTCGTTTGCCCCCCCATTTTCTTTAACGAACGATAACTTTTTGTGAAAATAACAAGTGCCCCGATCCCGGCCGAAAGGACTCGAATTACACTTCGACACCCACCGACATGATCGCCACGATGCACAGAGCACCCTCGTAAATTTTTGAGACGTTTCATTTTTTCACAAACGGGACCGAAACCCTAGGCCGAAGAAAATGGTCGGATGCGAAGTGAAATTTTTTCGCTCGAAATTTTACGAGCATGTGCGGTACTTCTAGGCAATCATATCGGCAGGTGACACGAAGTGATTTGACTTCGTTTGCCCCCCCATTTTCTTTAACGAACGATAACTTTTTGTGAAAATAACAAGTTCCCCGAACATGGCCGAAACGACTCGAATTACACTTCGAGACCCGCCGACATGATCGCCACGATGCACAGACCACCCTCGTAAATTTTCGGGACGTTTCATTTTTTCACAACCGGGACCGAAACCCTAGGCCGAAGAAAATGGTCGGAGGCGAAGTGAAATTTTTTCGCTCGAAATTTTACGAGCATGTGCGGTACTTCTAGGCAATCATATCGGCAGGTGACACGAAGTGATTCGACTTCGTTTGCCCCCCCATTTTCTTTAACGAACGATAACTTTTTGTGAAAATAACAAGTTCCCCGAACATGGCCGAAACGACTCGAATTACACTTCGAGACCCGCCGACATGATCGCCACGATGCACAGAGCACCCTCGTAAATTTTCGGGACGTTTCATTTTTTCACAACCGGGACCGAAACCCTAGGCCGAATAAAATGGTCGGATGCGAAGTGAAATTTTTTCGCTCAAAATTTTACGAGCTTGTGCAGTATTTCTAGGCAATCATTTCGGCAGGTGACACGAAGGGATTCGAGTTCGTTTGCCCCCCCATTTTCTTTAACGAACGATAACTTTTTGTGAAAATAACAAGTTCCCCGAACATGGCCGAAACGACTCGAATTACACTTCGAGACCCGCCGACATGATCGCCACGATGCATAGAGCACCCTCGTAAATTTTCGGGACGTTTCATTTTTTCACAACCGGGACCGAAATCCTAGGCCGAATAAAATGGTCGGATGCGAAGTGAAATTTTTTCGCTCAAAATTTTACGAGCTTGTGCAGTATTTCTAGGCAATCATTTCGGCAGGTGACACGAAGGGATTCGAGTTCGTTTGCCCCCCCATTTTCTTTAACGAACGATAACTTTTTGTGAAAATAACAAGTTCCCCGAACATGGCCGAAACGACTTGAATTACACTTCGAGACCCGCCGACATGATCGCCATGATGCACAGAGCACCCTCGTAAATTTTCGGGACGTTTCATTTTTTCACAACCGGGACCGAAACCCTAGGCCGAAGAAAATGGTCGGATGCGAAGTGAAATTTTTTCGCTCGAAATTTTACGAGCATGTGCGGTACTTCTAGGCAATCATATCGGCAGGTGACACGAAGTGATTCGAGTTCGTTTGCCCCCCCATTTTCTTTAACGAACGATAACTTTTTGTGAAAATAACAAGTTCCCCGAACATGGCCGAAACGACTCGAATTACACTTCGAGACCCGCCGACATGACCGCCACGATGCACAGAGCACCCTCGTAAATTTTCGGGACGTTTCATTTTTTCACAATCGGGACCGAAACCCTAGGCCGAACAAATTGGTCGGATGCGAAGTGAAATTTTTTCGTTCGAAATTTTACGAGCTTGTGCAGAACTTCTAGGCAATCATATCGGCGGGTGACACGAAGTGATTCGAGTTCGTTTTCCCCCCCATTTTCTTTAACGAACGATACCTTTTTGTGAAAATAAGAAGTGCCCCGATCCCGGCCGAAACGACTCGAATTACACTTCGACACCCACCGACATGATCGCCACGATGCACAGAGCACCCTCGTAAATTTTCGAGACGTTTCATTTTTTCACAACCGGGACCGAAACCCTAGGCCGAAGAAAATGGTCGGATGCGAAGTGAAATTTTTTCGCTCGAAATTTTACGAGCTTGTGCGGTACTTCTAGGCAATCATATCGGCAGGTGACACGAACTGATTCGAGTTCGTTTGCCCCCCCATTTTCTTTAACGAACGATAACTTTTTGTGAAAATAACAAGTGCCCCGATCCCGGCCGAAACGACTCGAATTACACTTCGACACCCACCGACAAGATCGCCACGATGCACAGAGCACCCTCGTAAATTTTCGAGACGTTTCATTTTTTCACAACCGGGACCGAAACCCTAGGCCGAAGAAAATGGTCGGATGCGAAGTGAAATTTTTTCGTTCGAAATTTTACGAGCTTGTGCAGAACTTCTAGGCAATCATATCGGCAGGTGACAGGAAGTGATTCGAGTTCGTTTGCCCCCCCATTTTCTTTAACGAACGATAACTTTTTGTGAAAATAACAAGTGCCCCGATCCCGGCCGAAAGGACTCGAATTACACTTCGACACCCACCGACATGATCGCCACGATGCACAGAGCACCCTCGTAAATTTTTGAGACGTTTCATTTTTTCACAAACGGGACCGAAACCCTAGGCCGAAGAAAATGGTCGGATGCGAAGTGAAATTTTTTCGCTCGAAATTTTACGAGCATGTGCGGTACTTCTAGGCAATCATATCGGCAGGTGACACGAAGTGATTTGACTTCGTTTGCCCCCCCATTTTCTTTAACGAACGATAACTTTTTGTGAAAATAACAAGTTCCCCGAACATGGCCGAAACGACTCGAATTACACTTCGAGACCCGCCGACATGATCGCCACGATGCACAGACCACCCTCGTAAATTTTCGGGACGTTTCATTTTTTCACAACCGGGACCGAAACCCTAGGCCGAAGAAAATGGTCGGAGGCGAAGTGAAATTTTTTCGCTCGAAATTTTACGAGCATGTGCGGTACTTCTAGGCAATCATATCGGCAGGTGACACGAAGTGATTCGACTTCGTTTGCCCCCCCATTTTCTTTAACGAACGATAACTTTTTGTGAAAATAACAAGTTCCCCGAACATGGCCGAAACGACTCGAATTACACTTCGAGACCCGCCGACATGATCGCCACGATGCACAGAGCACCCTCGTAAATTTTCGGGACGTTTCATTTTTTCACAACCGGGACCGAAACCCTAGGCCGAATAAAATGGTCGGATGCGAAGTGAAATTTTTTCGCTCAAAATTTTACGAGCTTGTGCAGTATTTCTAGGCAATCATTTCGGCAGGTGACACGAAGGGATTCGAGTTCGTTTGCCCCCCCATTTTCTTTAACGAACGATAACTTTTTGTGAAAATAACAAGTTCCCCGAACATGGCCGAAACGACTCGAATTACACTTCGAGACCCGCCGACATGATCGCCACGATGCATAGAGCACCCTCGTAAATTTTCGGGACGTTTCATTTTTTCACAACCGGGACCGAAATCCTAGGCCGAATAAAATGGTCGGATGCGAAGTGAAATTTTTTCGCTCAAAATTTTACGAGCTTGTGCAGTATTTCTAGGCAATCATTTCGGCAGGTGACACGAAGGGATTCGAGTTCGTTTGCCCCCCCATTTTCTTTAACGAACGATAACTTTTTGTGAAAATAACAAGTTCCCCGAACATGGCCGAAACGACTCGAATTACACTTCGAGACCCGCCGACATGATCGCCATGATGCACAGAGCACCCTCGTAAATTTTCGGGACGTTTCATTTTTTCACAACCGGGACCGAAACCCTAGCCCGAAGAAAATGGTCGGATGCGAAGTGAAATTTTTTCGCTCGAAATTTTACGAGCATGTGCGGTACTTCTAGGCAATCATATCGGCAGGTGACACGAAGTGATTCGACTTCGTTTGCCCCCCCCATTTTCTTTAACGAACGATAACTTTTTGTGAAAATAACAAGTTCCCCGAACATGGCCGAAACGACTCGAATTACACTTCGAGACCCGCCGACATGATCGCCACGATGCACAGAGCACCCTCGTAAATTTTCGGGACGTTTCATTTTTTCACAACCGGGACCGAAACCCTAGGCCGAAGAAAATGGTCGGATGCGAAGTGAAATTTTTTCGCTCGAAATTTTACGAGCATGTGCGGTACTTCTAGGCAATCATATCGGCAGGTGACACGAAGTGATTCGAGTTCGTTTGCCCCCCCATTTTCTTTAACGAACGATAACTTTTTGTGAAAATAACAAGTTCCCCGAACATGGCCGAAACGACTCGAATTACACTTCGAGACCCGCCGACATGATCGCCACGATGCAACGACCACCCTCGTAAATTTTCGGGACGTTTCATTTTTTCACAACCGGGACCGAAACCCTAGGCCGAAGAAAATGGTCGGATGCGAAGTGAAATTTTTTCGTTCGAAATTTTACGAGCTTGTGCAGAACTTCTAGGCAATCATATCGGCAGGTGACACGAAGTGATTCGAGTTCGTTTGCCCCCCCATTTTCTTTAACGAACGATAACTTTTTGTGAAAATAACAAGTGCCCCGATCCCAGCCGAAACGACTCGAATTACACTTCGAGACCCGCCGACATGACCGCCACGATGCACAGAGCACCCTCGTAAATTTTCGGGACGTTTCATTTTTTCACAATCGGGACCGAAACCCTAGGCCGAACAAATTGGTCGGATGCGAAGTGAAATTTTTTCGTTCGAAATTTTACGAGCTTGTGCAGAACTTCTAGGCAATCATATCGGCGGGTGACACGAAGTGATTCGAGTTCGTTTTCCCCCCCAGTTTCTTTAACGAACGATACCTTTTTGTGAAAATAAGAAGTGCCCCGATCCCGGCCGAAACGACTCGAATTACACTTCGAGACCCACCGACATGATCGCCACGATGCACAAAGCACCCTCGTAAATTTTCGGGACGTTTCATTTTTTCACAATCAGGACCGAAACCCTAGGCCGAAGAAAATGGTCGGATGCGAAGTGAAATTTTTTCGGTCAAAATTTTACGAGCTTGTGCAGTATTTCTAGGCAATCATTTCGGCAGGTGACACGAAGTGATTCGAGTTCGTTTGCCCCCCCATTTTCTTTAACGAACGATAACTTTTTGTGAAAATAACAAGTTCCCCGAACATGGCCGAAACGACTCGACTTACACTTCGAGACCCGCCGACATGATCGCCACGATGCATAGAGCACCCTCGTAAATTTTCGGGACGTTTCATTTTTTCACAACCGGGACCGAAACCCTAGGCCGAAGAAAATGGTCGGATGCGAAGTGAAATTTTTTCGCTCGAAATTTTACGAGCTTGTGCAGAACTTCTAGGCAATCATATCGGCAGGTGACACGAAGTGATTCGAGTTCGTTTGCCCCCCCATTTTCTTTAACGAACGATAACTTTTTGTGAAAATAACAAGTGCCCCGATCCCGGCCGAAACGACTCGAATTACACTTCGAGACCCGCCGACATGACCGCCACGATGCACAGAGCACCCTCGTAAATTTTCGGGACGTTTCATTTTTTCACAATCGGGACCGAAACCCTAGGCCGAACAAATTGGTCGGATGCGAAGTGAAATTTTTTCGTTCCAAATTTTACGAGCTTGTGCAGAACTTCTAGGCAATCATATCGGCGGGTGACACGAAGTGATTCGAGTTCGTTTTCCCCCCCCTTTTCTTTAACGAACGATACCTTTTTGTGAAAATAAGAAGTGCCCCGATCCCGGCCGAAACGACTCGAATTACACTTCGACACCCACCGACATGATCGCCACGATGCACAGAGCACCCTCGTAAATTTTCGAGACGTTTCATTTTTTCACAACCGGGACCGAAACCCTAGGCCGAAGAAAATGGTCGGATGCGAAGTGAAATTTTTTCGCTCGAAATTTTACGAGCTTGTGCGGTACTTCTAGGCAATCATATCGGCAGGTGACACGAAGTGATTCGAGTTCGTTTGCCCCCCCATTTTCTTTAACGAACTATAACTTTTTGTGAAAATAACAAGTGCCCCGATCCCGGCCGAAACGACTCGAATTACACTTCGACACCCACCGACAAGATCGCCACGATGCACAGAGCACCCTCGTAAATTTTCGAGACGTTTCATTTTTTCACAACCGGGACCGAAACCCTAGGCCGAAGAAAATGGTCGGATGCGAAGTGAAATTTTTTCGTTCGAAATTTTACGAGCTTATGCAGAACTTCTAGGCAATCATATCGGCGGGTGACACGAAGTGATTCGAGTTCGTTTTCCCCCCCATTTTCTTTAACGAACGATACCTTTTTGTGAAAATAAGAAGTGCCCCGATCCCGGCCGAAACGACTCGAATTACACTTCGACACCCACCGACATGATCGCCACGATGCACAGAGCACCCTCGTAAATTTTCGAGACGTTTCATTTTTTCACAACCGGGACCGAAACCCTAGGCCGAAGAAAATGGTCGGATGCGAAGTGAAATTTTTTCGCTCGAAATTTTACGAGCTTGTGCGGTACTTCTAGGCAATCATATCGGCAGGTGACACGAAGTGATTCGAGTTCGTTTGCCCCCCCATTTTCTTTAACGAACGATAACTTTTTGTGAAAATAACAAGTGCCCCGATCCCGGCCGAAACGACTCGAATTACACTTCGACACCCACCGACAAGATCGCCACGATGCACAGAGCACCCTCGTAAATTTTCGAGACGTTTCATTTTTTCACAACCGGGACCGAAACCCTAGGCCGAAGAAAATGGTCGGATGCGAAGTGAAATTTTTTCGTTCGAAATTTTACGAGCTTGTGCAGAACTTCTAGGCAATCATATCGGCAGGTGACAGGAAGTGATTCGAGTTCGTTTGCCCCCCCATTTTCTTTAACGAACGATAACTTTTTGTGAAAATAACAAGTGCCCCGATCCCGGCCGAAAGGACTCGAATTACACTTCGACACCCACCGACATGATCGCCACGATGCACAGAGCACCCTCGTAAATTTTTGAGACGTTTCATTTTTTCACAAACGGGACCGAAACCCTAGGCCGAAGAAAATGGTCGGATGCGAAGTGAAATTTTTTCGCTCGAAATTTTACGAGCATGTGCGGTACTTCTAGGCAATCATATCGGCAGGTGACACGAAGTGATTTGACTTCGTTTGCCCCCCCATTTTCTTTAACGAACGATAACTTTTTGTGAAAATAACAAGTTCCCCGAACATGGCCGAAACGACTCGAATTACACTTCGAGACCCGCCGACATGATCGCCACGATGCACAGACCACCCTCGTAAATTTTCGGGACGTTTCATTTTTTCACAACCGGGACCGAAACCCTAGGCCGAAGAAAATGGTCGGAGGCGAAGTGAAATTTTTTCGCTCGAAATTTTACGAGCATGTGCGGTACTTCTAGGCAATCATATCGGCAGGTGACACGAAGTGATTCGACTTCGTTTGCCCCCCCATTTTCTTTAACGAACGATAACTTTTTGTGAAAATAACAAGTTCCCCGAACATGGCCGAAACGACTCGAATTACACTTCGAGACCCGCCGACATGATCGCCACGATGCACAGAGCACCCTCGTAAATTTTCGGGACGTTTCATTTTTTCACAACCGGGACCGAAACCCTAGGCCGAATAAAATGGTCGGATGCGAAGTGAAATTTTTTCGCTCAAAATTTTACGAGCTTGTGCAGTATTTCTAGGCAATCATTTCGGCAGGTGACACGAAGGGATTCGAGTTCGTTTGCCCCCCCATTTTCTTTAACGAACGATAACTTTTTGTGAAAATAACAAGTTCCCCGAACATGGCCGAAACGACTCGAATTACACTTCGAGACCCGCCGACATGATCGCCACGATGCACAGAGCACCCTCGTAAATTTTCGGGACGTTTCATTTTTTCACAACCGGGACCGAAACCCTAGGCCGAAGAAAATGGTCGGATGCGAAGTGAAATTTTTTCGCTCGAAATTTTACGAGCATGTGCGGTACTTCTAGGCAATCATATCGGCAGGTGACACGAAGTGATTCGACTTCGTTTGCCCCCCCATTTTCTTTAACGAACGATAACTTTTTGTGAAAATAACAAGTTCCCCGAACATGGCCGAAACGACTCGAATTACACTTCGAGACCCGCCGACATGATCGCCACGATGCGCAGAGCACCCTCGTAAATTTTCGGGACGTTTCATTTTTTCACAACCGGGACCGAAACCTTAGGCCGAAGAAAATGGTCGGATGCGAAGTGAAATTTTTTCGCTCGAAATTTTACGAGCATGTGCGGTACTTCTAGGCAATCATATCGGCTGGTGACACGAAGTGATTCGACTTCGTTTGCCCCCCCATTTTCTTTAACGAACGATAACTTTTTGTGAAAATAACAAGTTCCCCGAACATGGCCGAAACGACTCGAATTACACTTCGAGACCCGCCGACATGATCGCCACGATGCACAGAGCACCCTCGTAAATTTTCGGGACGTTTCATTTTTTCACAACCGGGACCGAAACCCTAGGCCGAAGAAAATGGTCGGATGCGAAGTGAAATTTTTTCGTTTGAAATTTTACGAGCTTGTGCAGAACTTCTAGGCAATCATATCGGCAGGTGACACGAAGTGATTCGAGTTCGTTTGCCCCCCCATTTTCGTTAACGAACGATTACTTTTTGTGAAAATAACAAGTGCCCCGATCCCGGCCGAAACGACTCGAATTACACTTCGAGACCCACCGACATGATCGCCACGATGCACAAAGCACCCTCGTAAATTTTCGGGACGTTTCATTTTTTCACAATCAGGACCGAAACCCTAGGCCGAAGAAAATGGTCGGATGCGAAGTGAAAATTTTTTCGCTCGAAATTTTACGAGCATGTGCGGTACTTCTAGGCAATCATATCGGCAGGTGACACGAAGTGATTCGACTTCGTTTGCCCCCCCATTTTCATTAACGAACGATAACTTTTTGTGAAAATAACAAGTTCCCCGAACATGGCCGAAACGACTCGAATTACACTTTGAGACCCGCCGACATGATCGCCACGATGCGCAGAGCACCCTCGTAAATTTTCGGGACGTTTCATTTTTTCACAACCGGGACCGAAACCCTAGGCCGAAGAAAATGGTCGGATGCGAAGTGAAATTTTTTCGCTCGAAATTTTACGAGCATGTGCGGTACTTCTAGGCAATCATATCGGCAGGTGACACGAAGTGATTCGACTTCGTTTGCCCCCCCATTTTCTTTAACGAACGATAACTTTTTGTGAAAATAACAAGTTCCCCGAACATGGCCGAAACGACTCGAATTACACTTCGAGACCCGCCGACATGATCGCCACGATGCACAGAGCACCGTCGTAAATTTTCGGGACGTTTCATTTTTTCACAACCGGGACCGAAACCCTAGGCCGAAGAAAATGGTCGGATGCGAAGTGAAATTTTTTCGTTTGAAATTTTACGAGCTTGTGCAGAACTTCTAGGCAATCATATCGGCAGGTGACACGAAGTGATTCGAGTTCGTTTGCCCCCCCATTTTCTTTACCGAACGATTACTTTTTGTGAAAATAACAAGTGCCCCGATCCCGGCCGAAACGACTCGAATTACACTTCGAGACCCACCGACATGATCGCCACGATGCACAAAGCACCCTCGTAAATTTTCGGGACGTTTCATTTTTTCACAATCAGGACCGAAACCCTAGGCCGAAGAAAATGGTCGGATGCGAAGTGAAATTTTTTCGCTCAAAATTTTACGAGCTTGTGCAGTATTTCTAGGCAATCATATCGGCAGGTGACACGAAGTGATTCGACTTCGTTTGCCCCCCCATTTTCTTTAACGAACGATAACTTTTTGTGAAAATAACAAGTTCCCCGAACATGGCCGAAACGACTCGAATTACACTTCGAGACCCGCCGACATGATCGCCACGATGCGCAGAGCACCTTCGTAAATTTTCGGGACGTTTCATTTTTTCACAACCGGGACCGAAACCCTAGGCCGAAGAAAATGGTCGGATGCGAAGTGAAATTTTTTCGCTCAAAATTTTACGAGCTTGTGCAGTATTTCTAGGCAATCATATCGGCAGGTGACACGAAGTGATTCGACTTCGTTTGCCCCCCCATTTTCTTTAACGAACGATAACTTTTTGTGAAAATAACAAGTTCCCCGAACATGGCCGAAACGACTCGAATTACATTTCGAGACCCGCCGACATGATCGCCACGATGCACAGAGCACCCTCGTAAATTTTCGGGGCGTTTCATTTTTTCACAACCGGGACCGAAACCCTAGGCCGAAGAAAATGGTCGGATGCGAAGTGAAATTTTTTCGTTCGAAATTTTACGAGGTTGTGCAGAACTTCTAGACAATCATATCGGCCGGTGACACGAAGTGATTTGAGTTCGTTTGCCCCCCCATTTTCTTTAACGAACGATAACTTTTTGTGAAAATAACAAGTTCCCCGAACCCGGCCGAAACGACTCGAATTACACTTCGAGACCCGCCGACATGATCGCCACGATGCACAGAGCACCCTCGTAAATTTTCGGGACGTTTCTTTTTTTCACAACCGGGACCGAAACCCTAGGCCGAAGAAAATGGTCGAATGCGAAGTGAAATTTTTTCGTTCCAAATTTTACGAGCTTGTGCAGAATTTCTAGGCAATCATATCGGCAGGTGACACGAAGTGATTCGAGTTCGTTTGCCCCCCCATTTTCTTTAACGAACGATAACTTTTTGTGAAAATAACAAGTGCCCCGATCCCGGCCGAAACGACTCGAATTACACTTCGAGACCCACAGACATGATCGCCACGATGCACAGAGCACCCTCGTAAATTTTCGGGACGTTTCATTTTTTCACAACCGGGACCGAAACCCTAGGCCGAAGAAAATGGTAGGATGCGAAGTGAAATTTTTTCGCTCGAAATTTTACGAGCATGTGAGGTACTTCTAGGCAATCATATCGGCAGGTGACACGAAGTGATTCGACTTCGTTTGCCCCCCCATTTTCTTTAACGAACGATAACTTTTTGTGAAAATAACAAGTTCCCCGAACATGGCCGAAACGACTCGAATTACACTTCGAGACCCGCCGACATGATCGCCACGATGCACAGAGCACCCTCGTAAATTTTCGGGACGTTTCATTTTTTCACAACTGGGACCGAAACCCTAGGCCGAAGAAAATGGTCGGATGCGAAGTGAAATTTTTTCGTTCGAAATTTTACGAGCTTGTGCAGAACTTCTAGGCAATCATATCGGCAGGTGACACGAAGTGATTCGAGTTCGTTTGCCCCCCCATTTTCTTTAACGAACGATAACTTTTTGTGAAAATAACAAGTGCCCCGATCCCGGCCGAAACGACTCGAATTACACTTCGAGACCCGCCGACATGACCGCCACGATGCACAGACCACCCTCGTAAATTTTCGGGACGTTTCATTTTTTCACAATCGGGACCGACACCCTAGGCCGAACAAATTGGTCGGATGCGAAGTGAAATTTTTTCGTTCGAAATTTTACGAGCTTGTGCAGAACTTCTAGGCAATCATATCGGCGGGTGACACGAAGTGATTCGAGTTCGTTTGCCCCCCCATTTTCTTTAACGAACGATAACTTTTTGTGAAAATAACAAGTGCCCCGATCCCGACCGAAACGACTCGAATTACACTTCGACACCCACCGACATGATCGCCACGATGCACAGAGCACCCTCGTAAATTTTCGAGACGTTTCATTTTTTCACAACCGGGACCGAAACCCTAGGCCGAAGAAAATGGTCGGATGCGAAGTGAAATTTTTTCGCTCGAAATTTTACGAGCATGTGCGGTACTTCTAGGAAATCATATCGGCAGGTGACACGAAGTGATTCGACTTCGTTTGCCCCCCCATTTTCTTTAACGAACGATAACTTTTTGTGAAAATAACAAGTGCCCCAATCCCGGCCTAAACGACTCGAATTACACTTCGAGACCCACCGACATGATCGCCACGATGCACAAAGCACCCTCGTAAATTTTCGGGACGTTTCATTTTTTCACAACCAGGACCGAAACCCTAGGCCGAACAAAATGGTCGGATGCGAAGTGAAATTTTTTCGCTCAAAATTTTACGAGCTTGTGCAGTATTTCTAGGCAATCATTTCGGCAGGTGACACGAAGGGATTCGAGTTCGTTTGCCCACCCATTTTCTTTAACGAACGATAACTTTTTGTGAAAATAACTAGTTCCCCGAACATGGCCGAAACGACTCGAATTACACTTCGAGACCCGCCGACATGATCGCCACGATGTACAGAGCACCCTCGTAAATTTTCGGGATGTTTCATTTTTTCACAACTGGGACCGAAACCCTAGGCCGAAGAAAATGGTCGGATGCGAAGTGAAATTTTTTCGTTCGAAATTTTACGAGCTTGTGCAGAACTTCTAGGCAATCATATCGGCAGGTGACACGAAGTGATTCGAGTTCGTTTGCCCCCCCATTTTCTTTAACGAACGATAACTTTTTGTGAAAATAACAAGTGCCCCGATCCCGGCCGAAACGACTCGAATTACACTTCGAGACCCGCCGACATGACCGCCACGATGCACAGACCACCCTCGTAAATTTTCGGGACGTTTCATTTTTTCACAATCGGGACCGAAACCCTAGGCCGAACAAATTGGTCGGATGCGAAGTGAAATTTTTTCGTTCGAAATTTTACGAGCTTGTGCAGAACTTCTAGGCAATCATATCGGCGGGTGACACGAAGTGGTTCGAGTTCGTTTGCCCCCCCATTTTCTTTAACGAACGATAACTTTTTGTGAAAATAACAAGTGCCCCGATCCCGGCCGAAACGACTCGAATTACACTTCGACACCCACCGACATGATCGCCACGATGCATAGAGCACCCTCGTAAATTTTCGAGACGTTTCATTTTTTCACAACCGGGACCGAAACCCTAGGCCGAAGAAAATGGTCGGATGCGAAGTGAAATTTTTTCGCTCGAAATTTTACGAGCATGTGCGGTACTTCTAGGAAATCATATCGGCAGGTGACACGAAGTGATTCGACTTCGTTTGCCCCCCCATTTTCTTTAACGAACGATAACTTTTTGTGAAAATAACAAGTGCCCCAATCCCGGCCTAAACGACTCGAATTACACTTCGAGACCCACCGACATGATCGCCACGATGCACAAAGCACCCTCGTAAATTTTCGGGACGTTTCATTTTTTCACAACCAGGACCGAAACCCTAGGCCGAACAAAATGGTCGGATGCGAAGTGAAATTTTTTCGCTCAAAATTTTACGAGCTTGTGCAGTATTTCTAGGCAATCATTTCGGCAGGTGACACGAAGGGATTCGAGTTCGTTTGCCCACCCATTTTCTTTAACGAACGATAACTTTTTGTGAAAATAACTAGTTCCCCGAACATGGCCGAAACGACTCGAATTACACTTCGAGACCCGCCGACATGATCGCCACGATGTACAGAGCACCCTCGTAAATTTTCGGGATGTTTCATTTTTTCACAACTGGGACCGAAACCCTAGGCCGAAGAAAATGGTCGGATGCGAAGTGAAATTTTTTCGTTCGAAATTTTACGAGCTTGTGAAGAACTTCTAGGCAATCATATCGGCAGGTGACACGAAGTGATTCGAGTTCGTTTGCCCCCCCATTTTCTTTAACGAACGATAACTTTTTGTGAAAATAACAAGTGCCCCGATCCCGGCCGAAACGACTCGAATTACACTTCGAGACCCGCCGACATGACCGCCACGATGCACAGACCACCCTCGTAAATTTTCGGGACGTTTCATTTTTTCACAATCGGGACCGAAACCCTAGGCCGAACAAATTGGTCGGATGCGAAGTGAAATTTTTTCGTTCGAAATTTTACGAGCTTGTGCAGAACTTCTAGGCAATCATATCGGCGGGTGACACGAAGTGGTTCGAGTTCGTTTGCCCCCCCATTTTCTTTAACGAACGATAACTTTTTGTGAAAATAACAAGTGCCCCGATCCCGGCCGAAACGACTCGAATTACACTTCGACACCCACCGACATGATCGCCACGATGCATAGAGCACCCTCGTAAATTTTCGAGACGTTTCATTTTTTCACAACCGGGACCGAAACCCTAGGCCGAAGAAAATGGTCGGATGCGAAGTGAAATTTTTTCGCTCGAAATTTTACGAGCATGTGCGGTACTTCTAGGAAATCATATCGGCAGGTGACACGAAGTGATTCGACTTCGTTTGCCCCCCCATTTTCTTTAACGAACAATAACTTTTTGTGAAAATAACAAGTGCCCCGATCCCGGCCTAAACGACTCGAATTACACTTCGAGACCCACCGACATGATCGCCACGATGCACAAAGCACCCTCGTAAATTTTCGGGACGTTTCATTTTTTCACAACCAGGACCGAAACCCTAGGCCGAACAAAATGGTCGGATGCGAAGTGAAATTTTTTCGCTCAAAATTTTACGAGCTTGTGCAGTATTTCTAGGCAATCATTTCGGCAGGTGACACGAAGGGATTCGAGTTCGTTTGCCCACCCATTTTCTTTAACGAACGATAACTTTTTGTGAAAATAACTAGTTCCCCGAACATGGCCGAAACGACTCGAATTACACTTCGAGACCCGCCGACATGATCGCCACGATGCACAGAGCACCCTCGTAAATTTTCGGGACGTTTCATTTTTTCACAACCGGGACCGAATCCCTAGGCCGAAGAAAATGGTCGGATGCGAAGTGAAATTTTTTCGTTCGAAATTTTACGAGCTTGTGCAGAACTTCTAGGCAATCATATCGGCAGGTGACACGAAGTGATTCGACTTCGTTTGCCCCCCCATTTTCTTTAACGAACGATAACTTTTTGTGAAAATAACAAGTGCCCCGATCCCGGCCGAAACGACTCGAATTACACTTCGAGACCCGCCGACATGACCGCCACGATGCACAGACCACCCTCGTAAATTTTCGGGACGTTTCATTTTTTCACAATCGGGACCGACACCCTAGGCCGAACAAATTGGTCGGATGCGAAGTGAAATTTTTTCGTTCGAAATTTTACGAGCTTGTGCAGAACTTCTAGGAAATCATATCGGCGGGTGACACGAAGTGATTCGAGTTCGTTTGCCCCCCCATTTTCTTTAACGAACGATAACTTTTTGTGAAAATAACAAGTGCCCCGATCCCGACCGAAACGACTCGAATTACACTTCGACACCCACCGACATGATCGCCACGATGCACAGAGCACCCTCGTAAATTTTCGAGACGTTTCATTTTTTCACAACCGGGACCGAAACCCTAGGCCGAAGAAAATGGTCGGATGCGAAGTGAAATTTTTTCGCTCGAAATTTTACGAGCATGTGCGGTACTTCTAGGAAATCATATCGGCAGGTGACACGAAGTGATTCGACTTCGTTTGCCCCCCCATTTTCTTTAACGAACGATAACTTTTTGTGAAAATAACAAGTGCCCCAATCCCGGCCTAAACGACTCGAATTACACTTCGAGACCCACCGACATGATCGCCACGATGCACAAAGCACCCTCGTAAATTTTCGGGACGTTTCATTTTTTCACAACCAGGACCGAAACCCTAGGCCGAACAAAATGGTCGGATGCGAAGTGAAATTTCTTCGCTCAAAATTTTACGAGCTTGTGCAGTATTTCTAGGCAATCATTTCGGCAGGTGACACGAAGGGATTCGAGTTCGTTTGCCCACCCATTTTCTTTAACGAACGATAACTTTTTGTGAAAATAACTAGTTCCTCGAACATGGCCGAAACGACTCGAATTACACTTCGAGACCCGCCGACATGATCGCCACGATGTACAGAGCACCCTCGTAAATTTTCGGGATGTTTCATTTTTTCACAACTGGGACCGAAACCCTAGGCCGAAGAAAATGGTCGGATGCGAAGTGAAATTTTTTCGTTCGAAATTTTACGAGCTTGTGCAGAACTTCTAGGCAATCATATCGGCAGGTGACACGAAGTGATTCGAGTTCGTTTGCCCCCCCATTTTCTTTAACGAACGATAACTTTTTGTGAAAATAACAAGTGCCCCGATCCCGGCCGAAACGACTCGAATTACACTTCGAGACCCGCCGACATGACCGCCACGATGCACAGACCACCCTCGTAAATTTTCGGGACGTTTCATTTTTTCACAATCGGGACCGAAACCCTAGGCCGAACAAATTGGTCGGATGCGAAGTGAAATTTTTTCGTTCGAAATTTTACGAGCTTGTGCAGAACTTCTAGGCAATCATATCGGCGGGTGACACGAAGTGGTTCGAGTTCGTTTGCCCCCCCATTTTCTTTAACGAACGATAACTTTTTGTGAAAATAACAAGTGCCCCGATCCCGGCCGAAACGACTCGAATTACACTTCGACACCCACCGACATGATCGCCACGATGCATAGAGCACCCTCGTAAATTTTCGAGACGTTTCATTTTTTCACAACCGGGACCGAAACCCTAGGCCGAAGAAAATGGTCGGATGCGAAGTGAAATTTTTTCGCTCGAAATTTTACGAGCATGTGCGGTACTTCTAGGAAATCATATCGGCAGGTGACACGAAGTGATTCGACTTCGTTTGCCCCCCCATTTTCTTTAACGAACAATAACTTTTTGTGAAAATAACAAGTGCCCCGATCCCGGCCTAAACGACTCGAATTACACTTCGAGACCCACCGACATGATCGCCACGATGCACAAAGCACCCTCGTAAATTTTCGGGACGTTTCATTTTTTCACAACCAGGACCGAAACCCTAGGCCGAACAAAATGGTCGGATGCGAAGTGAAATTTTTTCGCTCAAAATTTTACGAGCTTGTGCAGTATTTCTAGGCAATCATTTCGGCAGGTGACACGAAGGGATTCGAGTTCGTTTGCCCACCCATTTTATTTAACGAACGATAACTTTTTGTGAAAATAACTAGTTCCCCGAACATGGCCGAAACGACTCGAATTACACTTCGAGACCCGCCGACATGATCGCCACGATGCACAGAGCACCCTCGTAAATTTTCGGGACGTTTCATTTTTTCACAACCGGGACCGAATCCCTAGGCCGAAGAAAATGGTCGGATGCGAAGTGAAATTTTTTCGTTCGAAATTTTACGAGCTTGTGCAGAACTTCTAGGCAATCATATCGGCAGGTGACACGAAGTGATTCGACTTCGTTTGCCCCCCCATTTTCTTTAACGAACGATAACTTTTTGTGAAAATAACAAGTGCCCCGATCCCGGCCGAAACGACTCGAATTACACTTCGACACCCACGGACATGATCGCCACGATGCACAGAGCACCCTCGTAAATTTTCGGGATGTTTCATTTTTTCACAACTGGGACCGAAACCCTAGGCCGAAGAAAATGGTCGGATGCGAAGTGAAATTTTTTCGTTCGAAATTTTACGAGCTTGTGCAGAACTTCTAGGCAATCATATCGGCAGGTGACACGAAGTGATTCGAGTTCGTTTGCCCCCCCATTTTCTTTAACGAACGATAACTTTTTGTGAAAATAACAAGTGCCCCGATCCCGGCCGAAACGACTCGAATTACACTTCGAGACCCGCCGACATGACCGCCACGATGCACAGACCACCCTCGTAAATTTTCGGGACGTTTCATTTTTTCACAATCGGGACCGAAACCCTAGGCCGAACAAATTGGTCGGATGCGAAGTGAAATTTTTTCGTTCGAAATTTTACGAGCTTGTGCAGAACTTCTAGGCAATCATTTCGGCAGGTGACACGAAGGGATTCGAGTTCGTTTGCCCACCCATTTTCTTTAACGAACGATAACTTTTTGTGAAAATAACTAGTTCCCCGAACATGGCCGAAACGACTCGAATTACACTTCGAGACCCGCCGACATGATCGCCACGATGTACAGAGCACCCTCGTAAATTTTCGGGATGTTTCATTTTTTCACAACTGGGACCGAAACCCTAGGCCGAAGAAAATGGTCGGATGCGAAGTGAAATTTTTTCGTTCGAAATTTTACGAGCTTGTGCAGAACTTCTAGGCAATCATATCGGCAGGTGACACGAAGTGATTCGAGTTCGTTTGCCCCCCCATTTTCTTTAACGAACGATAACTTTTTGTGAAAATAACAAGTGCCCCGATCCCGACCGAAACGACTCGAATTACACTTCGACACCCACCGACATGATCGCCACGATGCACAGAGCACCCTCGTAAATTTTCGAGACGTTTCATTTTTTCACAACCGGGACCGAAACCCTAGGCCGAAGAAAATGGTCGGATGCGAAGTGAAATTTTTTCGCTCGAAATTTTACGAGCATGTGCGGTACTTCTAGGAAATCATATCGGCAGGTGACACGAAGTGATTCGACTTCGTTTGCCCCCCCATTTTCTTTAACGAACGATAACTTTTTGTGAAAATAACAAGTGCCCCAATCCCGGCCTAAACGACTCGAATTACACTTCGAGACCCACCGACATGATCGCCACGATGCACAAAGCACCCTCGTAAATTTTCGGGACGTTTCATTTTTTCACAACCAGGACCGAAACCCTAGGCCGAACAAAATGGTCGGATGCGAAGTGAAATTTTTTCGCTCAAAATTTTACGAGCTTGTGCAGTATTTCTAGGCAATCATTTCGGCAGGTGACACGAAGGGATTCGAGTTCGTTTGCCCACCCATTTTCTTTAACGAACGATAACTTTTTGTGAAAATAACTAGTTCCCCGAACATGGCCGAAACGACTCGAATTACACTTCGAGACCCGCCGACATGATCGCCACGATGTACAGAGCACCCTCGTAAATTTTCGGGATGTTTCATTTTTTCACAACTGGGACCGAAACCCTAGGCCGAAGAAAATGGTCGGATGCGAAGTGAAATTTTTTCGTTCGAAATTTTACGAGCTTGTGCAGAACTTCTAGGCAATCATATCGGCAGGTGACACGAAGTGATTCGAGTTCGTTTGCCCCCCCATTTTCTTTAACGAACGATAACTTTTTGTGAAAATAACAAGTGCCCCGATCCCGGCCGAAACGACTCGAATTACACTTCGAGACCCGCCGACATGACCGCCACGATGCACAGACCACCCTCGTAAATTTTCGGGACGTTTCATTTTTTCACAATCGGGACCGAAACCCTAGGCCGAACAAATTGGTCGGATGCGAAGTGAAATTTTTTCGTTCGAAATTTTACGAGCTTGTGCAGAACTTCTAGGCAATCATATCGGCGGGTGACACGAAGTGGTTCGAGTTCGTTTGCCCCCCCATTTTCTTTAACGAACGATAACTTTTTGTGAAAATAACAAGTGCCCCGATCCCGGCCGAAACGACTCGAATTACACTTCGACACCCACCGACATGATCGCCACGATGCATAGAGCACCCTCGTAAATTTTCGAGACGTTTCATTTTTTCACAACCGGGACCGAAACCCTAGGCCGAAGAAAATGGTCGGATGCGAAGTGAAACTTTTTCGCTCGAAATTTTACGAGCATGTGCGGTACTTCTAGGAAATCATATCGGCAGGTGACACGAAGTGATTCGACTTCGTTTGCCCCCCCATTTTCTTTAACGAACGATAACTTTTTGTGAAAATAACAAGTGCCCCAATCCCGGCCTAAACGACTCGAATTACACTTCGAGACCCACCGACATGATCGCCACGATGCACAAAGCACCCTCGTAAATTTTCGGGACGTTTCATTTTTTCACAACCAGGACCGAAACCCTAGGCCGAACAAAATGGTCGGATGCGAAGTGAAATTTTTTCGCTCAAAATTTTACGAGCTTGTGCAGTATTTCTAGGCAATCATTTCGGCAGGTGACACGAAGGGATTCGAGTTCGTTTGCCCACCCATTTTCTTTAACGAACGATAACTTTTTGTGAAAATAACTAGTTCCCCGAACATGGCCGAAACGACTCGAATTACACTTCGAGACCCGCCGACATGATCGCCACGATGTACAGAGCACCCTCGTAAATTTTCGGGATGTTTCATTTTTTCACAACTGGGACCGAAACCCTAGGCCGAAGAAAATGGTCGGATGCGAAGTGAAATTTTTTCGTTCGAAATTTTACGAGCTTGTGCAGAACTTCTAGGCAATCATATCGGCAGGTGACACGAAGTGATTCGAGTTCGTTTGCCCCCCCATTTTCTTTAACGAACGATAACTTTTTGTGAAAATAACAAGTGCCCCGATCCCGGCCGAAACGACTCGAATTACACTTCGAGACCCGCCGACATGACCGCCACGATGCACAGACCACCCTCGTAAATTTTCGGGACGTTTCATTTTTTCACAATCGGGACCGAAACCCTAGGCCGAACAAATTGGTCGGATGCGAAGTGAAATTTTTTCGTTCGAAATTTTACGAGCTTGTGCAGAACTTCTAGGCAATCATATCGGCGGGTGACACGAAGTGGTTCGAGTTCGTTTGCCCCCCCATTTTCTTTAACGAACGATAACTTTTTGTGAAAATAACAAGTGCCCCGATCCCGGCCGAAACGACTCGAATTACACTTCGACACCCACCGACATGATCGCCACGATGCATAGAGCACCCTCGTAAATTTTCGAGACGTTTCATTTTTTCACAACCGGGACCGAAACCCTAGGCCGAAGAAAATGGTCGGATGCGAAGTGAAATTTTTTCGCTCGAAATTTTACGAGCATGTGCGGTACTTCTAGGAAATCATATCGGCAGGTGACACGAAGTGATTCGACTTCGTTTGCCCCCCCATTTTCTTTAACGAACAATAACTTTTTGTGAAAATAACAAGTGCCCCGATCCCGGCCTAAACGACTCGAATTACACTTCGAGACCCACCGACATGATCGCCACGATGCACAAAGCACCCTCGTAAATTTTCGGGACGTTTCATTTTTTCACAACCAGGACCGAAACCCTAGGCCGAACAAAATGGTCGGATGCGAAGTGAAATTTTTTCGCTCAAAATTTTACGAGCTTGTGCAGTATTTCTAGGCAATCATTTCGGCAGGTGACACGAAGGGATTCGAGTTCGTTTGCCCACCCATTTTCTTTAACGAACGATAACTTTTTGTGAAAATAACTAGTTCCCCGAACATGGCCGAAACGACTCGAATTACACTTCGAGACCCGCCGACATGATCGCCACGATGCACAGAGCACCCTCGTAAATTTTCGGGACGTTTCATTTTTTCACAACCGGGACCGAATCCCTAGGCCGAAGAAAATGGTCGGATGCGAAGTGAAATTTTTTCGTTCGAAATTTTACGAGCTTGTGCAGAACTTCTAGGCAATCATATCGGCAGGTGACACGAAGTGATTCGACTTCGTTTGCCCCCCCATTTTCTTTAACGAACGATAACTTTTTGTGAAAATAACAAGTGCCCCGATCCCGGCCGAAACGACTCGAATTACACTTCGAGACCCGCCGACATGACCGCCACGATGCACAGACCACCCTCGTAAATTTTCGGGACGTTTCATTTTTTCACAATCGGGACCGACACCCTAGGCCGAACAAATTGGTCGGATGCGAAGTGAAATTTTTTCGTTCGAAATTTTACGAGCTTGTGCAGAACTTCTAGGCAATCATATCGGCGGGTGACACGAAGTGATTCGAGTTCGTTTGCCCCCCCATTTTCTTTAACGAACGATAACTTTTTGTGAAAATAACAAGTGCCCCGATCCCGACCGAAACGACTCGAATTACACTTCGACACCCACCGACATGATCGCCACGATGCACAGAGCACCCTCGTAAATTTTCGAGACGTTTCATTTTTTCACAACCGGGACCGAAACCCTAGGCCGAAGAAAATGGTCGGATGCGAAGTGAAATTTTTTCGCTCGAAATTTTACGAGCATGTGCGGTACTTCTAGGAAATCATATCGGCAGGTGACACGAAGTGATTCGACTTCGTTTGCCCCCCCATTTTCTTTAACGAACGATAACTTTTTGTGAAAATAACAAGTGCCCCAATCCCGGCCTAAACGACTCGAATTACACTTCGAGACCCACCGACATGATCGCCACGATGCACAAAGCACCCTCGTAAATTTTCGGGACGTTTCATTTTTTCACAACCAGGACCGAAACCCTAGGCCGAACAAAATGGTCGGATGCGAAGTGAAATTTTTTCGCTCAAAATTTTACGAGCTTGTGCAGTATTTCTAGGCAATCATTTCGGCAGGTGACACGAAGGGATTCGAGTTCGTTTGCCCACCCATTTTCTTTAACGAACGATAACTTTTTGTGAAAATAACTAGTTCCTCGAACATGGCCGAAACGACTCGAATTACACTTCGAGACCCGCCGACATGATCGCCACGATGTACAGAGCACCCTCGTAAATTTTCGGGATGTTTCATTTTTTCACAACTGGGACCGAAACCCTAGGCCGAAGAAAATGGTCGGATGCGAAGTGAAATTTTTTCGTTCGAAATTTTACGAGCTTGTGCAGAACTTCTAGGCAATCATATCGGCAGGTGACACGAAGTGATTCGAGTTCGTTTGCCCCCCCATTTTCTTTAACGAACGATAACTTTTTGTGAAAATAACAAGTGCCCCGATCCCGGCCGAAACGACTCGAATTACACTTCGAGACCCGCCGACATGACCGCCACGATGCACAGACCACCCTCGTAAATTTTCGGGACGTTTCATTTTTTCACAATCGGGACCGAAACCCTAGGCCGAACAAATTGGTCGGATGCGAAGTGAAATTTTTTCGTTCGAAATTTTACGAGCTTGTGCAGAACTTCTAGGCAATCATATCGGCGGGTGACACGAAGTGGTTCGAGTTCGTTTGCCCCCCCATTTTCTTTAACGAACGATAACTTTTTGTGAAAATAACAAGTGCCCCGATCCCGGCCGAAACGACTCGAATTACACTTCGACACCCACCGACATGATCGCCACGATGCATAGAGCACCCTCGTAAATTTTCGAGACGTTTCATTTTTTCACAACCGGGACCGAAACCCTAGGCCGAAGAAAATGGTCGGATGCGAAGTGAAATTTTTTCGCTCGAAATTTTACGAGCATGTGCGGTACTTCTAGGAAATCATATCGGCAGGTGACACGAAGTGATTCGACTTCGTTTGCCCCCCCATTTTCTTTAACGAACAATAACTTTTTGTGAAAATAACAAGTGCCCCGATCCCGGCCTAAACGACTCGAATTACACTTCGAGACCCACCGACATGATCGCCACGATGCACAAAGCACCCTCGTAAATTTTCGGGACGTTTCATTTTTTCACAACCAGGACCGAAACCCTAGGCCGAACAAAATGGTCGGATGCGAAGTGAAATTTTTTCGCTCAAAATTTTACGAGCTTGTGCAGTATTTCTAGGCAATCATTTCGGCAGGTGACACGAAGGGATTCGAGTTCGTTTGCCCACCCATTTTATTTAACGAACGATAACTTTTTGTGAAAATAACTAGTTCCCCGAACATGGCCGAAACGACTCGAATTACACTTCGAGACCCGCCGACATGATCGCCACGATGCACAGAGCACCCTCGTAAATTTTCGGGACGTTTCATTTTTTCACAACCGGGACCGAATCCCTAGGCCGAAGAAAATGGTCGGATGCGAAGTGAAATTTTTTCGTTCGAAATTTTACGAGCTTGTGCAGAACTTCTAGGCAATCATATCGGCAGGTGACACGAAGTGATTCGACTTCGTTTGCCCCCCCATTTTCTTTAACGAACGATAACTTTTTGTGAAAATAACAAGTGCCCCGATCCCGGCCGAAACGACTCGAATTACACTTCGACACCCACGGACATGATCGCCACGATGCACAGAGCACCCTCGTAAATTTTCGGGACGTTTCATTTTTTCACAATCGGGACCGAAACTCTAGGCCGAACAAATTGGTCGGATGCGAAGTGAAATTTTTTCGCTCAAAATTTTACGAGCTTGTGCAGTATTTCTAGGCAATCATTTCGGCAGGTGACACGAAGGGATTCGAGTTCGTTTGCCCCCCCTTTTTCTTTAACGAACGATAACTTTTTGTGAAAATAACAAGTTCCCCGAACATGGCCGAAACGACTCGAATTACACTTCGAGACCCGCCGACATGACCGCCACGATGCACAGAGCACCCTCGTAAATTTTCGGGGCGTTTCATTTTTTCACAATCGGGACCGAAACCCTAGGCCGAACAAATTGGTCGGATGCGAAGTGAAATTTTTTCGTTCGAAATTTTACGAGCTTGTGCAGAACTTCTAGGCAATCATATCGGCGGGTGACACGAAGTGATTCGAGTTCGTTTGCCCCCCCATTTTCTTTAACGAACGATAACTTTTTGTGAAAATAACAAGTGCCCCGATCCCGGCCGAAACGACTCGAATTACACTTCGACACCCACCGACATGATCGCCACGATGCACAGAGCACCCTCGTAAATTTTCGAGACGTTTCATTTTTTCACAACCGGGACCGAAACCCTAGGCCGAAGAAAATGGTCGGATGCGAAGTGAAATTTTTTCGCTCGAAATTTTACGAGCATGTGCGGTACTTCTAGGCAATCATATCGGCAGGTGACACGAAGTGATTCGACTTCGTTTGCCCCCCCATTTTCTTTAACGAACGATAACTTTTTGTGAAAATAACAAGTTCCCCGAACAAGGCCGAAACGACTAGAATTACACTTCGAGACCCGCCGACATGATCGCCACGATGCACAGAGCACCCTCGTAAATTTTCGGGACGTTTCATTTTTTCACAACCGGGACCGAAACCCTAGGCCGAAGAAAATGGTCGGATGCGAAGTGAAATTTTTTCGCTCAAAATTTTACGAGCTTGTGCAGTATTTCTAGGCAATCATTTCGGCAGGTGACACGAAGGGATTCGAGTTCGTTTGCCCACCCATTTTATTTAACGAACGATAACTTTTTGTGAAAATAACTAGTTCCCCGAACATGGCCGAAACGACTCGAATTACACTTCGAGACCCGCCGACATGATCGCCACGATGCACAGAGCACCCTCGTAAATTTTCGGGACGTTTCATTTTTTCACAACCGGGACCGAATCCCTAGGCCGAAGAAAATGGTCGGATGCGAAGTGAAATTTTTTCGTTCGAAATTTTACGAGCTTGTGCAGAACTTCTAGGCAATCATATCGGCAGGTGACACGAAGTGATTCGACTTCGTTTGCCCCCCCATTTTCTTTAACGAACGATAACTTTTTGTGAAAATAACAAGTGCCCCGATCCCGGCCGAAACGACTCGAATTACACTTCGACACCCACGGACATGATCGCCACGATGCACAGAGCACCCTCGTAAATTTTCGGGACGTTTCATTTTTTCACAATCGGGACCGAAACTCTAGGCCGAACAAATTGGTCGGATGCGAAGTGAAATTTTTTCGCTCAAAATTTTACGAGCTTGTGCAGTATTTCTAGGCAATCATTTCGGCAGGTGACACGAAGGGATTCGAGTTCGTTTGCCCCCCCTTTTTCTTTAACGAACGATAACTTTTTGTGAAAATAACAAGTTCCCCGAACATGGCCGAAACGACTCGAATTACACTTCGAGACCCGCCGACATGACCGCCACGATGCACAGAGCACCCTCGTAAATTTTCGGGACGTTTCATTTTTTCACAATCGGGACCGAAACCCTAGGCCGAACAAATTGGTCGGATGCGAAGTGAAATTTTTTCGTTCGAAATTTTACGAGCTTGTGCAGAACTTCTAGGCAATCATATCGGCGGGTGACACGAAGTGATTCGAGTTCGTTTGCCCCCCCATTTTCTTTAACGAACGATAACTTTTTGTGAAAATAACAAGTGCCCCGATCCCGGCCGAAACGACTCGAATTACACTTCGACACCCACCGACATGATCGCCACGATGCACAGAGCACCCTCGTAAATTTTCGAGACGTTTCATTTTTTCACAACCGGGACCGAAACCCTAGGCCGAAGAAAATGGTCGGATGCGAAGTGAAATTTTTTCGCTCGAAATTTTACGAGCATGTGCGGTACTTCTAGGCAATCATATCGGCAGGTGACACGAAGTGATTCGACTTCGTTTGCCCCCCCATTTTCTTTAACGAACGATAACTTTTTGTGAAAATAACAAGTTCCCCGAACAAGGCCGAAACGACTAGAATTACACTTCGAGACCCGCCGACATGATCGCCACGATGCACAGAGCACCCTCGTAAATTTTCGGGACGTTTCATTTTTTCACAACCGGGACCGAAACCCTAGGCCGAAGAAAATGGTCGGATGCGAAGTGAAATTTTTTCGCTCAAAATTTTACGAGCTTGTGCAGTATTTCTAGGCAATCATTTCGGCAGGTGACACGAAGGGATTCGAGTTCGTTTGCCCCCCCTTTTTCTTTAACGAACGATAACTTTTTGTGAAAATAACAAGTTCCCCGAACATGGCCGAAACGACTCGAATTACACTTCGAGACCCGCCGACATGATCGCCACGATGCACAGAGCACCCACGTAAATTTTCGGGACGTTTCATTTTTTCAAAACCGGGACCGAAACCCTAGGCCGAAGAAAATGGTCGGATGCGAAGTGAAATTTTTTCGCTCGAAATTTTACGAGCATGTGCGGTACTTCTAGGCAATCATATCGGCAGGTGACACGAAGTGATTCGACTTCGTTTGCCCCCCCATTTTCTTTAATGAACGATAACTTTTTGTGAAAATAACAAGTGCCCCGATCCCGGCCGAAACGACTCGAATTACACTTCGACACCCACCGACATGATCGCCACAAAGCACAGAGTACCCTCGTAAATTTTCGGGACGTTTCATTTTTTCACAATCGGGACCGAAACCCTAGGCCGAACAAATTGGTCGGATGCGAAGTGAAATTTTTTCGCTCAAAATTTTACGAGCTTGTGCAGTATTTCTAGGCAATCATTTCGGCAGGTGACACGAAGGGATTCGAGTTCGTTTGCCCCCCCTTTTTCTTTAACGAACGATAACTTTTTGTGAAAATAACAAGTTCCCCGAACATGGCCGAAACGACTCGAATTACACTTCGAGACCCGCCGACATGATCGCCACGATGCACAGAGCACCCACGTAAATTTTCGGGACGTTTCATTTTTTCACAACCGGGACCGAAACCCTAGGCCGAAGAAAATGGTCGGATGCGAAGTGAAATTTTTTCGCTCGAAATTTTACGAGCATGTGCGGTACTTCTAGGAAATCATATCGGCAGGTGACACGAAGTGATTCGACTTCGTTTGCCCCCCCATTTTCTTTAACGAACGATAACTTTTTGTGAAAATAACAAGTGCCCCGATCCCGGCCGAAACGACTCGAATTACACTTCGAGACCCACCGACATGATCGCCACGATGCACAGAGCACCCTCGTAAATTTTCGGGACGTTTCATTTTTTTACAACCGGGACCGAAACCCTAGGCCGAAGAAAATGGTCGGATGCGAAGTGAAATTTTTTCGCTCGAAATTTTACGAGCATGTGCGGTACTTCTAGGCAATCATATCGGCAGGTGACACGAAGTGATTCGACTTCGTTTGCCCCCCCATTTTCTTTAACGAACGATAACTTTTTGTGAAAATAACAAGTGCCCCGATCCCGGCCGAAACAACTCGAATTACACTTCGAGACCCGCCGACATGACCGCCACGATGCACAGAGCACCCTCGTAAATTTTCGGGACGTTTCATTTTTTCACAATCGGGACCGAAACCCTAGGCCGAACAAATTGGTCGGATGCGAAGTGAAATTTTTTCGTTCGAAATTTTACGAGCTTGTGCAGAACTTCTAGGCAATCATATCGGCGGGTGACACGAAGTGATTCGAGTTCGTTTGCCCCCCCATTTTCTTTAACGAACGATAACTTTTTGTGAAAATAACAAGTGCCCCGATCCCGGCCGAAACGACTCGAATTACACTTCGACACCCACCGACATGGTCGCCACGATGCACAGAGCACCCTCGTAAATTTTCGAGACGTTTCATTTTTTCACAACCGGGACCGAAACCCTAGCCCGAAGAAAATGGTCGGATGCGAAGTGAAATTTTTTCGCTCGAAATTTTACGAGCATGTGCGGTACTTCTAGGCAATCATATCGGCAGGTGACACGAAGTGATTTGACTTCGTTTGCCCCCCCATTTTCTTTAACGAACGATAACTTTTTGTGAAAATAACAAGTTCCCCGAACATGGCCGAAACGAGTAGAATTACACTTCGGGACCCGCCGACATGATCGCCACGATGCACAGAGCACCCTCGTAAATTTTCGGGACGTTTCATTTTTTCACAACCGGGACCGAAACCCTAGGCCGAAGAAAATGGTCGGATGCGAAGTGAAATTTTTTCGCTCGAAATTTGACGAGCATGTGCGGTACTTCTAGGCAATCATATCGGCAGGTGACACGAAGTGATTCGACTTCGTTTGCCCCCCCATTTTCTTTAACGAACGATAACTTTTTGTGAAAATAACAAGTGCCCCGATCCCGGCCGAAACGACTCGAATTACACTTCGACACCCACCGACATGATCGCCACGATGCACAGAGCACCCTCGTAAATTTTCAAGACGTTTCATTTTTTCACAACCGGGACCGAAACCCTAGGCCGAAGAAAATGGTCGGATGCGAAGTGAAATTTTTTCGCTCGAAATTTTACGAGCATGTGCAGAACTTCTAGGCAATCATATCGGCGGGTGACACGAAGTGATTCGAGTTCGTTTGCCCCCCCATTTTCTTTAACGAACGATAACTTTTTGTGAAAATAACAAGTGCCCCGATCCCGGCCGAAACGACTCGAATTACACTTCGACACCCACCGACATGGTCGCCACGATGCACAGAGCACCCTCGTAAATTTTCGAGACGTTTCATTTTTTCACAACCGGGACCGAAACCCTAGCCCGAAGAAAATGGTCGGATGCGAAGTGAAATTTTTTCGCTCGAAATTTTACGAGCATGTGCAGTACTTCTAGGCAATCATATCGGCAGGTGACACGAAGTGATTTGACTTCGTTTGCCCCCCCATTTTCTTTAACGAACGATAACTTTTTGTGAAAATAACAAGTTCCCCGAACATGGCCGAAACGACTAGAATTACACTTCGAGACCCGCCGACATGATCGCCACGATGCACAGAGCACCCTCGTAAATTTTCGGGACGTTTCATTTTTTCACAACCGGGACCGAAACCTTAGGCCGAAGAAAATGGTCGGATGCGAAGTGAAATTTTTTCGCTCGAAATTTTACGAGCATGTGCGGTACTTCTAGGCAATCATATCGGCAGGTGACACGAAGTGATTCGACTTCGTTTGCCCCCCATTTTCTTTAACGAACGATAACTTTTTGTGAAAATAACAAGTGCCCCGATCCCGGCCGAAACGACTCGAATTACACTTCGAGACCCACCGACATGGTCGCCACGATGCACAGAGCACCCTCGTAAATTTTCGAGACGTTTCATTTTTTCACAACCGGGACCGAAACCCTAGCCCGAAGAAAATGGTCGGATGCGAAGTGAAATTTTTTCGCTCGAAATTTTACGAGCATGTGCGGTACTTCTAGGCAATCATATCGGCAGGTGACACGAAGTGATTTGACTTCGTTTGCCCCCCCATTTTCTTTAACGAACGATAACTTTTTGTGAAAATAACAAGTTCCCCGAACATGGCCGAAACGAGTAGAATTACACTTCGGGACCCGCCGACATGATCGCCACGATGCACAGAGCACCCTCGTAAATTTTCGGGACGTTTCATTTTTTCACAACCGGGACCGAAACCCTAGGCCGAAGAAAATGGTCGGATGCGAAGTGAAATTTTTTCGCTCGAAATTTGACGAGCATGTGCGGTACTTCTAGGCAATCATATCGGCAGGTGACACGAAGTGATTCGACTTCGTTTGCCCCCCCATTTTCTTTAACGAACGATAACTTTTTGTGAAAATAACAAGTGCCCCGATCCCGGCCGAAACGACTCGAATTACACTTCGACACCCACCGACATGGTCGCCACGATGCACAGAGCACCCTCGTAAATTTTCGAGACGTTTCATTTTTTCACAACCGGGACCGAAACCCTAGCCCGAAGAAAATGGTCGGATGCGAAGTGAAATTTTTTCGCTCGAAATTTTACGAGCATGTGCGGTACTTCTAGGCAATCATATCGGCAGGTGACACGAAGTGATTTGACTTCGTTTGCCCCCCCATTTTCTTTAACGAACGATAACTTTTTGTGAAAATAACAAGTTCCCCGAACATGGCCGAAACGACTCGAATTACACTTCGAGACCCGCCGACATGATCGCCACGATGCACAGAGCACCGTCGTAAATTTTCGGGACGTTTCATTTTTTCACAACCGGGACCGAAACCCTAGGCCGAAGAAAATGGTCGGATGCGAAGTGAAATTTTTTCGTTTGAAATTTTACGAGCTTGTGCAGAACTTCTAGGCAATCATATCGGCAGGTGACACGAAGTGATTCGAGTTCGTTTGCCCCCCCATTTTCTTTACCGAACGATTACTTTTTGTGAAAATAACAAGTGCCCCGATCCCGGCCGAAACGACTCGAATTACACTTCGAGACCCACCGACATGATCGCCACGATGCACAAAGCACCCTCGTAAATTTTCGGGACGTTTCATTTTTTCACAATCAGGACCGAAACCCTAGGCCGAAGAAAATGGTCGGATGCGAAGTGAAATTTTTTCGCTCAAAATTTTACGAGCTTGTGCAGTATTTCTAGGCAATCATATCGGCAGGTGACACGAAGTGATTCGACTTCGTTTGCCCCCCCATTTTCTTTAACGAACGATAACTTTTTGTGAAAATAACAAGTTCCCCGAACATGGCCGAAACGACTCGAATTACACTTCGAGACCCGCCGACATGATCGCCACGATGCGCAGAGCACCTTCGTAAATTTTCGGGACGTTTCATTTTTTCACAACCGGGACCGAAACCCTAGGCCGAAGAAAATGGTCGGATGCGAAGTGAAATTTTTTCGCTCAAAATTTTACGAGCTTGTGCAGTATTTCTAGGCAATCATATCGGCAGGTGACACGAAGTGATTCGACTTCGTTTGCCCCCCCATTTTCTTTAACGAACGATAACTTTTTGTGAAAATAACAAGTTCCCCGAACATGGCCGAAACGACTCGAATTACATTTCGAGACCCGCCGACATGATCGCCACGATGCACAGAGCACCCTCGTAAATTTTCGGGGCGTTTCATTTTTTCACAACCGGGACCGAAACCCTAGGCCGAAGAAAATGGTCGGATGCGAAGTGAAATTTTTTCGTTCGAAATTTTACGAGGTTGTGCAGAACTTCTAGACAATCATATCGGCCGGTGACACGAAGTGATTCGAGTTCGTTTGCCTCCCCATTTTCTTTAACGAACGATAACTTTTTGTGAAAATAACAAGTTCCCCGAACCCGGCCGAAACGACTCGAATTACACTTCGAGACCCGCCGACATGATCGCCACGATGCACAGAGCACCCTCGTAAATTTTCGGGACGTTTCTTTTTTTCACAACCGGGACCGAAACCCTAGGCCGAAGAAAATGGTCGAATGCGAAGTGAAATTTTTTCGTTCCAAATTTTACGAGCTTGTGCAGAATTTCTAGGCAATCATATCGGCAGGTGACACGAAGTGATTCGAGTTCGTTTGCCCCCCCATTTTCTTTAACGAACGATAACTTTTTGTGAAAATAACAAGTGCCCCGATCCCGGCCGAAACGACTCGAATTACACTTCGAGACCCACAGACATGATCGCCACGATGCACAGAGCACCCTCGTAAATTTTCGGGACGTTTCATTTTTTCACAACCGGGACCGAAACCCTAGGCCGAAGAAAATGGTAGGATGCGAAGTGAAATTTTTTCGCTCGAAATTTTACGAGCATGTGAGGTACTTCTAGGCAATCATATCGGCAGGTGACACGAAGTGATTCGACTTCGTTTGCCCCCCCATTTTCTTTAACGAACGATAACTTTTTGTGAAAATAACAAGTTCCCCGAACATGGCCGAAACGACTCGAATTACACTTCGAGACCCGCCGACATGATCGCCACGATGCACAGAGCACCCTCGTAAATTTTCGGGACGTTTCATTTTTTCACAACTGGGACCGAAACCCTAGGCCGAAGAAAATGGTCGGATGCGAAGTGAAATTTTTTCGTTCGAAATTTTACGAGCTTGTGCAGAACTTCTAGGCAATCATATCGGCAGGTGACACGAAGTGATTCGAGTTCGTTTGCCCCCCCATTTTCTTTAACGAACGATAACTTTTTGTGAAAATAACAAGTGCCCCGATCCCGGCCGAAACGACTCGAATTACACTTCGAGACCCGCCGACATGACCGCCACGATGCACAGACCACCCTCGTAAATTTTCGGGACGTTTCATTTTTTCACAATCGGGACCGACACCCTAGGCCGAACAAATTGGTCGGATGCGAAGTGAAATTTTTTCGTTCGAAATTTTACGAGCTTGTGCAGAACTTCTAGGCAATCATATCGGCGGGTGACACGAAGTGATTCGAGTTCGTTTGCCCCCCCATTTTCTTTAACGAACGATAACTTTTTGTGAAAATAACAAGTGCCCCGATCCCGACCGAAACGACTCGAATTACACTTCGACACCCACCGACATGATCGCCACGATGCACAGAGCACCCTCGTAAATTTTCGAGACGTTTCATTTTTTCACAACCGGGACCGAAACCCTAGGCCGAAGAAAATGGTCGGATGCGAAGTGAAATTTTTTCGCTCGAAATTTTACGAGCATGTGCGGTACTTCTAGGAAATCATATCGGCAGGTGACACGAAGTGATTCGACTTCGTTTGCCCCCCCATTTTCTTTAACGAACGATAACTTTTTGTGAAAATAACAAGTGCCCCAATCCCGGCCTAAACGACTCGAATTACACTTCGAGACCCACCGACATGATCGCCACGATGCACAAAGCACCCTCGTAAATTTTCGGGACGTTTCATTTTTTCACAACCAGGACCGAAACCCTAGGCCGAACAAAATGGTCGGATGCGAAGTGAAATTTTTTCGCTCAAAATTTTACGAGCTTGTGCAGTATTTCTAGGCAATCATTTCGGCAGGTGACACGAAGGGATTCGAGTTCGTTTGCCCACCCATTTTCTTTAACGAACGATAACTTTTTGTGAAAATAACTAGTTCCCCGAACATGGCCGAAACGACTCGAATTACACTTCGAGACCCGCCGACATGATCGCCACGATGTACAGAGCACCCTCGTAAATTTTCGGGATGTTTCATTTTTTCACAACTGGGACCGAAACCCTAGGCCGAAGAAAATGGTCGGATGCGAAGTGAAATTTTTTCGTTCGAAATTTTACGAGCTTGTGCAGAACTTCTAGGCAATCATATCGGCAGGTGACACGAAGTGATTCGAGTTCGTTTGCCCCCCCATTTTCTTTAACGAACGATAACTTTTTGTGAAAATAACAAGTGCCCCGATCCCGGCCGAAACGACTCGAATTACACTTCGAGACCCGCCGACATGACCGCCACGATGCACAGACCACCCTCGTAAATTTTCGGGACGTTTCATTTTTTCACAATCGGGACCGAAACCCTAGGCCGAACAAATTGGTCGGATGCGAAGTGAAATTTTTTCGTTCGAAATTTTACGAGCTTGTGCAGAACTTCTAGGCAATCATATCGGCGGGTGACACGAAGTGGTTCGAGTTCGTTTGCCCCCCCATTTTCTTTAACGAACGATAACTTTTTGTGAAAATAACAAGTGCCCCGATCCCGGCCGAAACGACTCGAATTACACTTCGACACCCACCGACATGATCGCCACGATGCATAGAGCACCCTCGTAAATTTTCGAGACGTTTCATTTTTTCACAACCGGGACCGAAACCCTAGGCCGAAGAAAATGGTCGGATGCGAAGTGAAATTTTTTCGCTCGAAATTTTACGAGCATGTGCGGTACTTCTAGGAAATCATATCGGCAGGTGACACGAAGTGATTCGACTTCGTTTGCCCCCCCATTTTCTTTAACGAACAATAACTTTTTGTGAAAATAACAAGTGCCCCGATCCCGGCCTAAACGACTCGAATTACACTTCGAGACCCACCGACATGATCGCCACGATGCACAAAGCACCCTCGTAAATTTTCGGGACGTTTCATTTTTTCACAACCAGGACCGAAACCCTAGGCCGAACAAAATGGTCGGATGCTAAGTGAAATTTTTTCGCTCAAAATTTTACGAGCTTGTGCAGTATTTCTAGGCAATCATTTCGGCAGGTGACACGAAGGGATTCGAGTTCGTTTGCCCACCCATTTTCTTTAACGAACGATAACTTTTTGTGAAAATAACTAGTTCCCCGAACATGGCCGAAACGACTCGAATTACACTTCGAGACCCGCCGACATGATCGCCACGATGCACAGAGCACCCTCGTAAATTTTCGGGACGTTTCATTTTTTCACAACCGGGACCGAATCCCTAGGCCGAAGAAAATGGTCGGATGCGAAGTGAAATTTTTTCGTTCGAAATTTTACGAGCTTGTGCAGAACTTCTAGGCAATCATATCGGCAGGTGACACGAAGTGATTCGACTTCGTTTGCCCCCCCATTTTCTTTAACGAACGATAACTTTTTGTGAAAATAACAAGTGCCCCGATCCCGGCCGAAACGACTCGAATTACACTTCGAGACCCGCCGACATGACCGCCACGATGCACAGACCACCCTCGTAAATTTTCGGGACGTTTCATTTTTTCACAATCGGGACCGACACCCTAGGCCGAACAAATTGGTCGGATGCGAAGTGAAATTTTTTCGTTCGAAATTTTACGAGCTTGTGCAGAACTTCTAGGCAATCATATCGGCGGGTGACACGAAGTGATTCGAGTTCGTTTGCCCCCCCATTTTCTTTAACGAACGATAACTTTTTGTGAAAATAACAAGTGCCCCGATCCCGACCGAAACGACTCGAATTACACTTCGACACCCACCGACATGATCGCCACGATGCACAGAGCACCCTCGTAAATTTTCGAGACGTTTCATTTTTTCACAACCGGGACCGAAACCCTAGGCCGAAGAAAATGGTCGGATGCGAAGTGAAATTTTTTCGCTCGAAATTTTACGAGCATGTGCGGTACTTCTAGGAAATCATATCGGCAGGTGACACGAAGTGATTCGACTTCGTTTGCCCCCCCATTTTCTTTAACGAACGATAACTTTTTGTGAAAATAACAAGTGCCCCAATCCCGGCCTAAACGACTCGAATTACACTTCGAGACCCACCGACATGATCGCCACGATGCACAAAGCACCCTCGTAAATTTTCGGGACGTTTCATTTTTTCACAACCAGGACCGAAACCCTAGGCCGAACAAAATGGTCGGATGCGAAGTGAAATTTTTTCGCTCAAAATTTTACGAGCTTGTGCAGTATTTCTAGGCAATCATTTCGGCAGGTGACACGAAGGGATTCGAGTTCGTTTGCCCACCCATTTTCTTTAACGAACGATAACTTTTTGTGAAAATAACTAGTTCCTCGAACATGGCCGAAACGACTCGAATTACACTTCGAGACCCGCCGACATGATCGCCACGATGTACAGAGCACCCTCGTAAATTTTCGGGATGTTTCATTTTTTCACAACTGGGACCGAAACCCTAGGCCGAAGAAAATGGTCGGATGCGAAGTGAAATTTTTTCGTTCGAAATTTTACGAGCTTGTGCAGAACTTCTAGGCAATCATATCGGCAGGTGACACGAAGTGATTCGAGTTCGTTTGCCCCCCCATTTTCTTTAACGAACGATAACTTTTTGTGAAAATAACAAGTGCCCCGATCCCGGCCGAAACGACTCGAATTACACTTCGAGACCCGCCGACATGACCGCCACGATGCACAGACCACCCTCGTAAATTTTCGGGACGTTTCATTTTTTCACAATCGGGACCGAAACCCTAGGCCGAACAAATTGGTCGGATGCGAAGTGAAATTTTTTCGTTCGAAATTTTACGAGCTTGTGCAGAACTTCTAGGCAATCATATCGGCGGGTGACACGAAGTGGTTCGAGTTCGTTTGCCCCCCCATTTTCTTTAACGAACGATAACTTTTTGTGAAAATAACAAGTGCCCCGATCCCGGCCGAAACGACTCGAATTACACTTCGACACCCACCGACATGATCGCCACGATGCATAGAGCACCCTCGTAAATTTTCGAGACGTTTCATTTTTTCACAACCGGGACCGAAACCCTAGGCCGAAGAAAATGGTCGGATGCGAAGTGAAATTTTTTCGCTCGAAATTTTACGAGCATGTGCGGTACTTCTAGGAAATCATATCGGCAGGTGACACGAAGTGATTCGACTTCGTTTGCCCCCCCATTTTCTTTAACGAACAATAACTTTTTGTGAAAATAACAAGTGCCCCGATCCCGGCCTAAACGACTCGAATTACACTTCGAGACCCACCGACATGATCGCCACGATGCACAAAGCACCCTCGTAAATTTTCGGGACGTTTCATTTTTTCACAACCAGGACCGAAACCCTAGGCCGAACAAAATGGTCGGATGCGAAGTGAAATTTTTTCGCTCAAAATTTTACGAGCTTGTGCAGTATTTCTAGGCAATCATTTCGGCAGGTGACACGAAGGGATTCGAGTTCGTTTGCCCACCCATTTTATTTAACGAACGATAACTTTTTGTGAAAATAACTAGTTCCCCGAACATGGCCGAAACGACTCGAATTACACTTCGAGACCCGCCGACATGATCGCCACGATGCACAGAGCACCCTCGTAAATTTTCGGGACGTTTCATTTTTTCACAACCGGGACCGAATCCCTAGGCCGAAGAAAATGGTCGGATGCGAAGTGAAATTTTTTCGTTCGAAATTTTACGAGCTTGTGCAGAACTTCTAGGCAATCATATCGGCAGGTGACACGAAGTGATTCGACTTCGTTTGCCCCCCCATTTTCTTTAACGAACGATAACTTTTTGTGAAAATAACAAGTGCCCCGATCCCGGCCGAAACGACTCGAATTACACTTCGACACCCACGGACATGATCGCCACGATGCACAGAGCACCCTCGTAAATTTTCGGGACGTTTCATTTTTTCACAATCGGGACCGAAACTCTAGGCCGAACAAATTGGTCGGATGCGAAGTGAAATTTTTTCGCTCAAAATTTTACGAGCTTGTGCAGTATTTCTAGGCAATCATTTCGGCAGGTGACACGAAGGGATTCGAGTTCGTTTGCCCCCCCTTTTTCTTTAACGAACGATAACTTTTTGTGAAAATAACAAGTTCCCCGAACATGGCCGAAACGACTCGAATTACACTTCGAGACCCGCCGACATGACCGCCACGATGCACAGAGCACCCTCGTAAATTTTCGGGGCGTTTCATTTTTTCACAATCGGGACCGAAACCCTAGGCCGAACAAATTGGTCGGATGCGAAGTGAAATTTTTTCGTTCGAAATTTTACGAGCTTGTGCAGAACTTCTAGGCAATCATATCGGCGGGTGACACGAAGTGATTCGAGTTCGTTTGCCCCCCCATTTTCTTTAACGAACGATAACTTTTTGTGAAAATAACAAGTGCCCCGATCCCGGCCGAAACGACTCGAATTACACTTCGACACCCACCGACATGATCGCCACGATGCACAGAGCACCCTCGTAAATTTTCGAGACGTTTCATTTTTTCACAACCGGGACCGAAACCCTAGGCCGAAGAAAATGGTCGGATGCGAAGTGAAATTTTTTCGCTCGAAATTTTACGAGCATGTGCGGTACTTCTAGGCAATCATATCGGCAGGTGACACGAAGTGATTCGACTTCGTTTGCCCCCCCATTTTCTTTAACGAACGATAACTTTTTGTGAAAATAACAAGTTCCCCGAACAAGGCCGAAACGACTAGAATTACACTTCGAGACCCGCCGACATGATCGCCACGATGCACAGAGCACCCTCGTAAATTTTCGGGACGTTTCATTTTTTCACAACCGGGACCGAAACCCTAGGCCGAAGAAAATGGTCGGATGCGAAGTGAAATTTTTTCGCTCAAAATTTTACGAGCTTGTGCAGTATTTCTAGGCAATCATTTCGGCAGGTGACACGAAGGGATTCGAGTTCGTTTGCCCACCCATTTTATTTAACGAACGATAACTTTTTGTGAAAATAACTAGTTCCCCGAACATGGCCGAAACGACTCGAATTACACTTCGAGACCCGCCGACATGATCGCCACGATGCACAGAGCACCCTCGTAAATTTTCGGGACGTTTCATTTTTTCACAACCGGGACCGAATCCCTAGGCCGAAGAAAATGGTCGGATGCGAAGTGAAATTTTTTCGTTCGAAATTTTACGAGCTTGTGCAGAACTTCTAGGCAATCATATCGGCAGGTGACACGAAGTGATTCGACTTCGTTTGCCCCCCCATTTTCTTTAACGAACGATAACTTTTTGTGAAAATAACAAGTGCCCCGATCCCGGCCGAAACGACTCGAATTACACTTCGACACCCACGGACATGATCGCCACGATGCACAGAGCACCCTCGTAAATTTTCGGGACGTTTCATTTTTTCACAATCGGGACCGAAACTCTAGGCCGAACAAATTGGTCGGATGCGAAGTGAAATTTTTTCGCTCAAAATTTTACGAGCTTGTGCAGTATTTCTAGGCAATCATTTCGGCAGGTGACACGAAGGGATTCGAGTTCGTTTGCCCCCCCTTTTTCTTTAACGAACGATAACTTTTTGTGAAAATAACAAGTTCCCCGAACATGGCCGAAACGACTCGAATTACACTTCGAGACCCGCCGACATGACCGCCACGATGCACAGAGCACCCTCGTAAATTTTCGGGACGTTTCATTTTTTCACAATCGGGACCGAAACCCTAGGCCGAACAAATTGGTCGGATGCGAAGTGAAATTTTTTCGTTCGAAATTTTACGAGCTTGTGCAGAACTTCTAGGCAATCATATCGGCGGGTGACACGAAGTGATTCGAGTTCGTTTGCCCCCCCATTTTCTTTAACGAACGATAACTTTTTGTGAAAATAACAAGTGCCCCGATCCCGGCCGAAACGACTCGAATTACACTTCGACACCCACCGACATGATCGCCACGATGCACAGAGCACCCTCGTAAATTTTCGAGACGTTTCATTTTTTCACAACCGGGACCGAAACCCTAGGCCGAAGAAAATGGTCGGATGCGAAGTGAAATTTTTTCGCTCGAAATTTTACGAGCATGTGCGGTACTTCTAGGCAATCATATCGGCAGGTGACACGAAGTGATTCGACTTCGTTTGCCCCCCCATTTTCTTTAACGAACGATAACTTTTTGTGAAAATAACAAGTTCCCCGAACAAGGCCGAAACGACTAGAATTACACTTCGAGACCCGCCGACATGATCGCCACGATGCACAGAGCACCCTCGTAAATTTTCGGGACGTTTCATTTTTTCACAACCGGGACCGAAACCCTAGGCCGAAGAAAATGGTCGGATGCGAAGTGAAATTTTTTCGCTCAAAATTTTACGAGCTTGTGCAGTATTTCTAGGCAATCATTTCGGCAGGTGACACGAAGGGATTCGAGTTCGTTTGCCCCCCCTTTTTCTTTAACGAACGATAACTTTTTGTGAAAATAACAAGTTCCCCGAACATGGCCGAAACGACTCGAATTACACTTCGAGACCCGCCGACATGATCGCCACGATGCACAGAGCACCCACGTAAATTTTCGGGACGTTTCATTTTTTCAAAACCGGGACCGAAACCCTAGGCCGAAGAAAATGGTCGGATGCGAAGTGAAATTTTTTCGCTCGAAATTTTACGAGCATGTGCGGTACTTCTAGGCAATCATATCGGCAGGTGACACGAAGTGATTCGACTTCGTTTGCCCCCCCATTTTCTTTAACGAACGATAACTTTTTGTGAAAATAACAAGTGCCCCGATCCCGGCCGAAACGACTCGAATTACACTTCGACACCCACCGACATGATCGCCACAAAGCACAGAGTACCCTCGTAAATTTTCGGGACGTTTCATTTTTTCACAATCGGGACCGAAACCCTAGGCCGAACAAATTGGTCGGATGCGAAGTGAAATTTTTTCGCTCAAAATTTTACGAGCTTGTGCAGTATTTCTAGGCAATCATTTCGGCAGGTGACACGAAGGGATTCGAGTTCGTTTGCCCCCCCTTTTTCTTTAACGAACGATAACTTTTTGTGAAAATAACAAGTTCCCCGAACATGGCCGAAACGACTCGAATTACACTTCGAGACCCGCCGACATGATCGCCACGATGCACAGAGCACCCACGTAAATTTTCGGGACGTTTCATTTTTTCACAACCGGGACCGAAACCCTAGGCCGAAGAAAATGGTCGGATGCGAAGTGAAATTTTTTCGCTCGAAATTTTACGAGCATGTGCGGTACTTCTAGGAAATCATATCGGCAGGTGACACGAAGTGATTCGACTTCGTTTGCCCCCCCATTTTCTTTAACGAACGATAACTTTTTGTGAAAATAACAAGTGCCCCGATCCCGGCCGAAACGACTCGAATTACACTTCGAGACCCACCGACATGATCGCCACGATGCACAGAGCACCCTCGTAAATTTTCGGGACGTTTCATTTTTTTACAACCGGGACCGAAACCCTAGGCCGAAGAAAATGGTCGGATGCGAAGTGAAATTTTTTCGCTCGAAATTTTACGAGCATGTGCGGTACTTCTAGGCAATCATATCGGCAGGTGACACGAAGTGATTCGACTTCGTTTGCCCCCCCATTTTCTTTAACGAACGATAACTTTTTGTGAAAATAACAAGTGCCCCGATCCCGGCCGAAACAACTCGAATTACACTTCGAGACCCGCCGACATGACCGCCACGATGCACAGAGCACCCTCGTAAATTTTCGGGACGTTTCATTTTTTCACAATCGGGACCGAAACCCTAGGCCGAACAAATTGGTCGGATGCGAAGTGAAATTTTTTCGTTCGAAATTTTACGAGCTTGTGCAGAACTTCTAGGCAATCATATCGGCGGGTGACACGAAGTGATTCGAGTTCGTTTGCCCCCCCATTTTCTTTAACGAACGATAACTTTTTGTGAAAATAACAAGTGCCCCGATCCCGGCCGAAACGACTCGAATTACACTTCGACACCCACCGACATGGTCGCCACGATGCACAGAGCACCCTCGTAAATTTTCGAGACGTTTCATTTTTTCACAACCGGGACCGAAACCCTAGCCCGAAGAAAATGGTCGGATGCGAAGTGAAATTTTTTCGCTCGAAATTTTACGAGCATGTGCGGTACTTCTAGGCAATCATATCGGCAGGTGACACGAAGTGATTTGACTTCGTTTGCCCCCCCATTTTCTTTAACGAACGATAACTTTTTGTGAAAATAACAAGTTCCCCGAACATGGCCGAAACGAGTAGAATTACACTTCGGGACCCGCCGACATGATCGCCACGATGCACAGAGCACCCTCGTAAATTTTCGGGACGTTTCATTTTTTCACAACCGGGACCGAAACCCTAGGCCGAAGAAAATGGTCGGATGCGAAGTGAAATTTTTTCGCTCGAAATTTGACGAGCATGTGCGGTACTTCTAGGCAATCATATCGGCAGGTGACACGAAGTGATTCGACTTCGTTTGCCCCCCCATTTTCTTTAACGAACGATAACTTTTTGTGAAAATAACAAGTGCCCCGATCCCGGCCGAAACGACTCGAATTACACTTCGACACCCACCGACATGATCGCCACGATGCACAGAGCACCCTCGTAAATTTTCAAGACGTTTCATTTTTTCACAACCGGGACCGAAACCCTAGGCCGAAGAAAATGGTCGGATGCGAAGTGAAATTTTTTCGCTCGAAATTTTACGAGCATGTGCAGAACTTCTAGGCAATCATATCGGCGGGTGACACGAAGTGATTCGAGTTCGTTTGCCCCCCCATTTTCTTTAACGAACGATAACTTTTTGTGAAAATAACAAGTGCCCCGATCCCGGCCGAAACGACTCGAATTACACTTCGACACCCACCGACATGGTCGCCACGATGCACAGAGCACCCTCGTAAATTTTCGAGACGTTTCATTTTTTCACAACCGGGACCGAAACCCTAGCCCGAAGAAAATGGTCGGATGCGAAGTGAAATTTTTTCGCTCGAAATTTTACGAGCATGTGCAGTACTTCTAGGCAATCATATCGGCAGGTGACACGAAGTGATTTGACTTCGTTTGCCCCCCCATTTTCTTTAACGAACGATAACTTTTTGTGAAAATAACAAGTTCCCCGAACATGGCCGAAACGACTAGAATTACACTTCGAGACCCGCCGACATGATCGCCACGATGCACAGAGCACCCTCGTAAATTTTCGGGACGTTTCATTTTTTCACAACCGGGACCGAAACCTTAGGCCGAAGAAAATGGTCGGATGCGAAGTGAAATTTTTTCGCTCGAAATTTTACGAGCATGTGCGGTACTTCTAGGCAATCATATCGGCAGGTGACACGAAGTGATTCGACTTCGTTTGCCCCCCCATTTTCTTTAACGAACGATAACTTTTTGTGAAAATAACAAGTGCCCCGATCCCGGCCGAAACGACTCGAATTACACTTCGAGACCCACCGACATGGTCGCCACGATGCACAGAGCACCCTCGTAAATTTTCGAGACGTTTCATTTTTTCACAACCGGGACCGAAACCCTAGCCCGAAGAAAATGGTCGGATGCGAAGTGAAATTTTTTCGCTCGAAATTTTACGAGCATGTGCGGTACTTCTAGGCAATCATATCGGCAGGTGACACGAAGTGATTTGACTTCGTTTGCCCCCCTATTTTCTTTAACGAACGATAACTTTTTGTGAAAATAACAAGTTCCCCGAACATGGCCGAAACGAGTAGAATTACACTTCGGGACCCGCCGACATGATCGCCACGATGCACAGAGCACCCTCGTAAATTTTCGGGACGTTTCATTTTTTCACAACCGGGACCGAAACCCTAGGCCGAAGAAAATGGTCGGATGCGAAGTGAAATTTTTTCGCTCGAAATTTGACGAGCATGTGCGGTACTTCTAGGCAATCATATCGGCAGGTGACACGAAGTGATTCGACTTCGTTTGCCCCCCCATTTTCTTTAACGAACGATAACTTTTTGTGAAAATAACAAGTGCCCCGATCCCGGCCGAAACGACTCGAATTACACTTCGACACCCACCGACATGGTCGCCACGATGCACAGAGCACCCTCGTAAATTTTCGAGACGTTTCATTTTTTCACAACCGGGACCGAAACCCTAGCCCGAAGAAAATGGTCGGATGCGAAGTGAAATTTTTTCGCTCGAAATTTTACGAGCATGTGCGGTACTTCTAGGCAATCATATCGGCAGGTGACACGAAGTGATTTGACTTCGTTTGCCCCCCCATTTTCTTTAACGAACGATAACTTTTTGTGAAAATAACAAGTTCCCCGAACATGGCCGAAACGACTAGAATTACACTTCGAGACCCGCCGACATGATCGCCACGATGCACAGAGCACCCTCGTAAATTTTCGGGACGTTTCATTTTTTCACAACCGGGACCGAAACCCTAGGCCGAAGAAAATGCTCGGATGCGAAGTGAAATTTTTTCGCTCGAAATTTTACGAGCATGTGCGGTACTTCTAGGCAATCATATCGGCAGGTGACACGAAGTGATTCGACTTCGTTTGCCCCCCCATTTTCTTTAACGAACGATAACTTTTTGTGAAAATAACAAGTGCCCCGATCCCGGCCGAAACGACTCGAATTACACTTCGACACCCACCGACATGATCGCCACGATGCACAGAGCACCCTCGTAAATTTTCGGGACGTTTCATTTTTTCACAATCGGGACCGAAACCCTAGGCCGAACAAATTGGTCGGATGCGAAGTGAAATTTTTTCGTTCGAAATTTTACGAGCTTGTGCAGAACTTCTAGGCAATCATATCGGCGGGTGACACGAAGTGATTCGAGTTCGTTTGCCCCCCCATTTTCTTTAACGAACGATAACTTTTTGTGAAAATAACAAGTGCCCCGATCCCGGCCGAAACGACTCGAATTACACTTCGACACCCACCGACATGGTCGCCACGATGCACAGAGCACCCTCGTAAATTTTCGAGACGTTTCATTTTTTCACAACCGGGACCGAAACCCTAGCCCGAAGAAAATGGTCGGATGCGAAGTGAAATTTTTTCGCTCGAAATTTTACGAGCATGTGCAGTACTTCTAGGCAATCATATCGGCAGGTGACACGAAGTGATTTGACTTCGTTTGCCCCCCCCATTTTCTTTAACGAACGATAACTTTTTGTGAAAATAACAAGTTCCCCGAACATGGCCGAAACGACTAGAATTACACTTCGAGACCCGCCGACATGATCGCCACGATGCACAGAGCACCCTCGTAAATTTTCGGGACGTTTCATTTTTTCACAACCGGGACCGAAACCTTAGGCCGAAGAAAATGGTCGGATGCGAAGTGAAATTTTTTCGCTCGAAATTTTACGAGCATGTGCGGTACTTCTAGGCAATCATATCGGCAGGTGACACGAAGTGATTCGACTTCGTTTGCCCCCCCATTTTCTTTAACGAACGATAACTTTTTGTGAAAATAACAAGTGCCCCGATCCCGGCCGAAACGACTCGAATTACACTTCGAGACCCACCGACATGGTCGCCACGATGCACAGAGCACCCTCGTAAATTTTCGAGACGTTTCATTTTTTCACAACCGGGACCGAAACCCTAGCCCGAAGAAAATGGTCGGATGCGAAGTGAAATTTTTTCGCTCGAAATTTTACGAGCATGTGCGGTACTTCTAGGCAATCATATCGGCAGGTGACACGAAGTGATTTGACTTCGTTTGCCCCCCCATTTTCTTTAACGAACGATAACTTTTTGTGAAAATAACAAGTTCCCCGAACATGGCCGAAACGACTAGAATTACACTTCGAGACCCGCCGACATGATCGCCACGATGCACAGAGCACCCTCGTAAATTTTCGGGACGTTTCATTTTTTCACAACCGGGACCGAAACCTTAGGCCGAAGAAAATGGTCGGATGCGAAGTGAAATTTTTTCGCTCGAAATTTTACGAGCATGTGCGGTACTTCTAGGCAATCATATCGGCAGGTGACACGAAGTGATTCGACTTCGTTTGCCCCCCCATTTTCTTTAACGAACGATAACTTTTTGTGAAAATAACAAGTGCCCCGATCCCGGCCGAAACGACTCGAATTACACTTCGAGACCCACCGACATGGTCGCCACGATGCACAGAGCACCCTCGTAAATTTTCGAGACGTTTCATTTTTTCACAACCGGGACCGAAACCCTAGCCCGAAGAAAATGGTCGGATGCGAAGTGAAATTTTTTCGCTCGAAATTTTACGAGCATGTGCGGTACTTCTAGGCAATCATATCGGCAGGTGACACGAAGTGATTTGACTTCGTTTGCCCCCCCATTTTCTTTAACGAACGATAACTTTTTGTGAAAATAACAAGTTCCCCGAACATGGCCGAAACGAGTAGAATTACACTTCGGGACCCGCCGACATGATCGCCACGATGCACAGAGCACCCTCGTAAATTTTCGGGACGTTTCATTTTTTCACAACCGGGACCGAAACCCTAGGCCGAAGAAAATGGTCGGATGCGAAGTGAAATTTTTTCGCTCGAAATTTGACGAGCATGTGCGGTACTTCTAGGCAATCATATCGGCAGGTGACACGAAGTGATTCGACTTCGTTTGCCCCCCCATTTTCTTTAACGAACGATAACTTTTTGTGAAAATAACAAGTGCCCCGATCCCGGCCGAAACGACTCGAATTACACTTCGACACCCACCGACATGGTCGCCACCATGCACAGAGCACCCTCGTAAATTTTCGAAACGTTTCATTTTTTCACAACCGGGAACGAAACCCTAGCCCGAAGAAAATGGTCGGATGCGAAGTGAAATTTTTTCGCTCGAAATTTTACGAGCATGTGCGGTACTTCTAGGCAATCATATCGGCAGGTGACACGAAGTGATTTGACTTCGTTTGCCCCCCCATTTTCTTTAACGAACGATAACTTTTTGTGAAAATAACAAGTTCCCCGAACATGGCCGAAACGACTAGAATTACACTTCGAGACCCGCCGACATGATCGCCACGATGCACAGAGCACCCTCGTAAATTTTCGGGACGTTTCATTTTTTCACAACCGGGACCGAAACCCTAGGCCGAAGAAAATGCTCGGATGCGAAGTGAAATTTTTTCGCTCGAAATTTTACGAGCATGTGCGGTACTTCTAGGCAATCATATCGGCAGGTGACACGAAGTGATTCGACTTCGTTTGCCCCCCCATTTTCTTTAACGAACGATAACTTTTTGTGAAAATAACAAGTGCCCCGATCCCGGCCGAAACGACTCGAATTACACTTCGACACCCACCGACATGATCGCCACGATGCACAGAGCACCCTCGTAAATTTTCGGGACGTTTCATTTTTTCACAATCGGGACCGAAACCCTAGGCCGAACAAATTGGTCGGATGCGAAGTGAAATTTTTTCGTTCGAAATTTTACGAGCTTGTGCAGAACTTCTAGGCAATCATATCGGCGGGTGACACGAAGTGATTCGAGTTCGTTTGCCCCCCCATTTTCTTTAACGAACGATAACTTTTTGTGAAAATAACAAGTGCCCCGATCCCGGCCGAAACGACTCGAATTACACTTCGACACCCACCGACATGGTCGCCACGATGCACAGAGCACCCTCGTAAATTTTCGAGACGTTTCATTTTTTCACAACCGGGACCGAAACCCTAGCCCGAAGAAAATGGTCGGATGCGAATTGAAATTTTTTCGCTCGAAATTTTACGAGCATGTGCAGTACTTCTAGGCAATCATATCGGCAGGTGACACGAAGTGATTTGACTTCGTTTGCCCCCCCATTTTCTTTAACGAACGATAACTTTTTGTGAAAATAACAAGTTCCCCGAACATGGCCGAAACGACTAGAATTATACTTCGAGACCCGCCGACATGATCGCCACGATGCACAGAGCACCCTCGTAAATTTCAAGGGACGTTTCATTTTTTCACAACCGGGACCGAAACCCTAGGCCGAAGAAAATGGTCGGATGCGAAGTGAAATTTTTTCGCTCGAAATTTTACGAGCATGTGCGGTACTTCTAGGCAATCATATCGGCAGGTGACACGAAGTGATTCGACTTCGTTTGCCCCCCCATTTTCTTTAACGAACGATAACTTTTTGTGAAAATAACAAGTGCCCCGATCCCGGCCGAAACGACTCGAATTACACTTCGAGACCCGCCGACATGACCGCCACGATGCACAGAGCACCCTTGTAAATTTTCGGGACGTTTCATTTTTTCACAATCGGGACCGAAACCCTAGGCCGAACAAATTGGTCGGATGCGAAGTGAAATTTTTTCGTTCGAAATTTTACGAGCTTGTGCAGAACTTCTAGGCAATCATATCGGCGGGTGACACGAAGTGATTCGAGTTCGTTTGCCCCCCCATTTTCTTTAACGAACGATAACTTTTTGTGAAAATAACAAGTGCCCCGATCCCGGCCGAAACGACTCGAATTACACTTCGACACCCACCGACATGATCGCCACGATGCACAGAGCACCCTCGTAAATTTTCGAGACGTTTCATTTTTTCACAACCGGGACCAAAACCCTAGGCCGAAGAAAATGGTCGGATGCGAGTGAAATTTTTTCGCTCGAAATTTTACGAGCATGTGCGGTACTTCTAGGCAATCATATCGGCGGGTGACACGAAGTGATTCGAGTTCGTTTGCCCCCCCATTTTCTTTAACGAACGATAACTTTTTGTGAAAATAACTAGTTCCCCGAACATGGCCGAAACGACTCGAATTACACTTCGAGACCCGCCGACATGATCGCCACGATGCACAGAGCACCCTCGTAAATTTTCGGGACGTTTCATTTTTTCACAACCGGGACCGAATCCCTAGGCCGAAGAAAATGGTCGGATGCGAAGTGAAATTTTTTCGTTCGAAATTTTACGAGCTTGTGCAGAACTTCTAGGCAATCATATCGGCAGGTGACACGAAGTGATTCGACTTCGTTTGCCCCCCCATTTTCTTTAACGAACGATAACTTTTTGTGAAAATAACAAGTGCCCCGATCCCGGCCGAAACGACTCGAATTACACTTCGACACCCACCGACATGATCGCCACGATGCACAGAGCACCCTCGTAAATTTTCGGGACGTTTCATTTTTTCACAATCGGGACCGAAACCCTAGGCCGAACAAATTGGTCGGATGCGAAGTGAAATTTTTTCGTTCGAAATTTTACGAGCTTGTGCAGAACTTCTAGGCAATCATATCGGCGGGTGACACGAAGTGATTCGAGTTCGTTTGCCCCCCCATTTTCTTTAACGAACGATAACTTTTTGTGAAAATAACAAGTTCCCTGAACATGGCCGAAACGACTAGAATTACACTTCGAGACCCGCCGACATGATCGCCACGATGCACAGAGCACCCTCGTAAATTTTCGGGACGTTTCATTTTTTCACAACCGGGACCGAAACCCTAGGCCGAAGAAAATGGTCGGATGCGAAGTGAAATTTTTTCGCTCAAAATTTTACGAGCTTGTGCAGTATTTCTAGGCAATCATTTCGGCAGGTGACACGAAGGGATTCGATTTCGTTTGCCCCCCCTTTTTCTTTAACGAACGATAACTTTTTGTGAAAATAACAAGTGCCCCGATCCCGGCCGAAACGACTCGAATTACACTTCGAGACCCGCCGACATGACCGCCACGATGCACAGACCACCCTCGTAAATTTTCGGGACGTTTCATTTTTTCACAATCGGGACCGAAACCCTAGGCCGAACAAATTGGTCGGATGCGAAGTGAAATTTTTTCGTTCGAAATTTTACGAGCTTGTGCAGAACTTCTAGGCAATCATATCGGCGGGTGACACGAAGTGATTCGAGTTCGTTTGCCCCCCCATTTTCTTTAACGAACGATAACTTTTTGTGAAAATAACAAGTGCCCCGATCCCGGCCGAAACGACTCGAATTACACTTCGACACCCACCGACATGATCGCCACGATGCACAGAGCACCCTCGTAAATTTTCGAGACGTTTCATTTTTTCACAACCGGGACCGAAACCCTAGGCCGAAGAAAATGGTCGGATGCGAAGTGAAATTTTTTCGCTCGAAATTTTACGAGCATGTGCGGTACTTCTAGGCAATCATATCGGCAGGTGACACGAAGTGATTCGACTTCGTTTGCCCCCCCATTTTCTTTAACGAACGATAACTTTTTGTGAAAATAACAAGTTCCCCGAACAAGGCCGAAACGACTAGAATTACACTTCGAGACCCGCCGACATGATCGCCACGATGCACAGAGCACCCTCGTAAATTTTCGGGACGTTTCATTTTTTCACAACCGGGACCGAAACCCTAGGCCGAAGAAAATGGTCGGATGCGAAGTGAAATTTTTTCGCGCGAAATTTTACGAGCATGTGCGGTACTTCTAGGCAATCATATCGGCAGGTGACACGAAGTGATTCGACTTCGTTTGCCCCCCCATTTTCTTTAACGAACGATAACTTTTTGTGAAAATAACAAGTGCCCCGATCCCGGCCGAAACGACTCGAATTACACTTCGACACCCACCGACATGATCGCCACGATGCACAGAGCACCCTCGTAAATTTTCGAGACGTTTCATTTTTTCACAACCGGGACCGAAACCCTAGGCCGAAGAAAATGGTCGGATGCGAAGTGAAATTTTTTCGCTCGAAATTTTAGGAGCATGTGCGGTACTTCTAGGCAATCATATCGGCAGGTGACACGAAGTGATTCGACTTCGTTTGCCCCCCCATTTTCTTTAACGAACGATAACTTTTTGTGAAAATAACAAGTTCCCCGAACATGGCCGAAACGACTAGAATTACACTTCGAGACCCGCCGACATGATCGCCACGATGCACAGAGCACCCTCGTAAATTTTCGGGACGTTTCATTTTTTCACAACCGGGACCGAAACCCTAGGCCGAAGAAAATGGTCGGATGCGAAGTGAAATTTTTTCGCTCAAAATTTTACGAGCTTGTGCAGTATTTCTAGGCAATCATTTCGGCAGGTGACACGAAGGGATTCGAGTTCGTTTGCCCCCCCTTTTTCTTTAACGAACGATAACTTTTTGTGAAAATAACAAGTTCCCCGAACATGGCCGAAACGACTCGAATTACACTTCGAGACCCGCCGACATGATCGCCACGATGCACAGAGCACCCACGTAAATTTTCATGACGTTTCATTTTTTCACAACCGGGACCGAAACCCTAGGCCGAAGAAAATGGTTGGATGCGAAGTGAAATTTTTTCGCTCGAAATTTTACGAGCATGTGCGGTACTTCTAGGCAATCATATCGGCAGGTGACACGAAGTGATTCGAGTTCGTTTGCCCCCCCATTTTCTTTAACGAACGATAACTTTTTGTGAAAATAACAAGTGCCCCGATCCCGGCCGAAACGACTCGAATTACACTTCGACACCCACCGACATGATCGCCACGATGCACAGAGCACCCTCGTAAATTTTCGAGACGTTTCATTTTTTCACAACCGGGACCAAAACCCTAGGCCGAAGAAAATGGTCGGATGCGAGCGAAATTTTTTCGCTCGAAATTTTACGAGCATGTGCGGTACTTCTAGGCAATCATATCGGCAGGTGACACGAAGTGATTCGACTTCGTTTGCCCCCCCATTTTTTTTAACGAACGATAACTTTTTGTGAAAATAACAAGTTCCCTGAACATGGCCGAAACGACTAGAATTACACTTCGAGACCCGCCGACATGATCGCCACGATGCACAGAGCACCCTCGTAAAATTTCGGGACGTTTCATTTTTTCACAACCGGGACCGAAACCCTAGGCCGAAGAAAATGGTCGGATGCGAAGTGAAATTTTTTCGCTCAAAATTTTACGAGCTTGTGCAGTATTTCTAGGCAATCATTTCGGCAGGTGACACGAAGGGATTCGATTTCGTTTGCCCCCCCTTTTTCTTTAACGAACGATAACTTTTTGTGAAAATAACAAGTGCCCCGATCCCGGCCGAAACGACTCGAATTACACTTCGAGACCCGCCGACATGACCGCCACGATGCACAGACCACCCTCGTAAATTTTCGGGACGTTTCATTTTTTCACAATCGGGACCGAAACCCTAGGCCGAACAAATTGGTCGGATGCGAAGTGAAATTTTTTCGTTCGAAATTTTACGAGCTTGTGCAGAACTTCTAGGCAATCATATCGGCGGGTGACACGAAGTGATTCGAGTTCGTTTGCCCCCCCATTTTCTTTAACGAACGATAACTTTTTGTGAAAATAACAAGTGCCCCGATCCCGGCCGAAACGACTCGAATTACACTTCGACACCCACCGACATGATCGCCACGATGCACAGAGCACCCTCGTAAATTTTCGAGACGTTTCATTTTTTCACAACCGGGACCGAAACCCTAGGCCGAAGAAAATGGTCGGATGCGAAGTGAAATTTTTTCGCTCGAAATTTTACGAGCATGTGCGGTACTTCTAGGCAATCATATCGGCAGGTGACACGAAGTGATTCGACTTCGTTTGCCCCCCCATTTTCTTTAACGAACGATAACTTTTTGTGAAAATAACAAGTTCCCCGAACAAGGCCGAAACGACTAGAATTACACTTCGAGACCCGCCGACATGATCGCCACGATGCACAGAGCACCCTCGTAAATTTTCGGGACGTTTCATTTTTTCACAACCGGGACCGAAACCCTAGGCCGAAGAAAATGGTCGGATGCGAAGTGAAATTTTTTCGCTCGAAATTTTACGAGCATGTGCGGTACTTCTAGGCAATCATATCGGCAGGTGACACGAAGTGATTCGACTTCGTTTGCCCCCCCATTTTCTTTAACGAACGATAACTTTTTGTGAAAATAACAAGTGCCCCGATCCCGGCCGAAACGACTCGAATTACACTTCGACACCCACCGACATGATCGCCACGATGCACAGAGCACCCTCGTAAATTTTCGAGACGTTTCATTTTTTCACAACCGGGACCAAAACCCTAGGCCGAAGAAAATGGTCGGATGCGAGTGAAATTTTTTCGCTCGAAATTTTACGAGCATGTGCGGTACTTCTAGGCAATCATATCGGCAGGTGACACGAAGTGATTCGACTTCGTTTGCCCCCCCATTTTCTTTAACGAACGATAACTTTTTGTGAAAATAACAAGTTCCCTGAACATGGCCGAAACGACTAGAATTACACTTCGAGACCCGCCGACATGATCGCCACGATGCACAGAGCACCCTCGTAAAATTTCGGGACGTTTCATTTTTTCACAACCGGGACCGAAACCCTAGGCCGAAGAAAATGGTCGGATGCGAAGTGAAATTTTTTCGCTCAAAATTTTACGAGCTTGTGCAGTATTTCTAGGCAATCATTTCGGCAGGTGACACGAAGGGATTCGATTTCGTTTGCCCCCCCTTTTTCTTTAACGAACGATAACTTTTTGTGAAAATAACAAGTGCCCCGATCCCGGCCGAAACGACTCGAATTACACTTCGAGACCCGCCGACATGACCGCCACGATGCACAGACCACCCTCGTAAATTTTCGGGACGTTTCATTTTTTCACAATCGGGACCGAAACCCTAGGCCGAACAAATTGGTCGGATGCGAAGTGAAATTTTTTCGTTCGAAATTTTACGAGCTTGTGCAGAACTTCTAGGCAATCATATCGGCGGGTGACACGAAGTGATTCGAGTTCGTTTGCCCCCCCATTTTCTTTAACGAACGATAACTTTTTGTGAAAATAACAAGTGCCCCGATCCCGGCCGAAACGACTCGAATTACACTTCGACACCCACCGACATGATCGCCACGATGCACAGAGCACCCTCGTAAATTTTCGAGACGTTTCATTTTTTCACAACCGGGACCGAAACCCTAGGCCGAAGAAAATGGTCGGATGCGAAGTGAAATTTTTTCGCTCGAAATTTTACGAGCATGTGCGGTACTTCTAGGCAATCATATCGGCAGGTGACACGAAGTGATTCGACTTCGTTTGCCCCCCCATTTTCTTTAACGAACGATAACTTTTTGTGAAAATAACAAGTTCCCCGAACAAGGCCGAAACGACTAGAATTACACTTCGAGACCCGCCGACATGATCGCCACGATGCACAGAGCACCCTCGTAAATTTTCGGGACGTTTCATTTTTTCACAACCGGGACCGAAACCCTAGGCCGAAGAAAATGGTCGGATGCGAAGTGAAATTTTTTCGCTCGAAATTTTACGAGCATGTGCGGTACTTCTAGGCAATCATATCGGCAGGTGACACGAAGTGATTCGACTTCGTTTGCCCCCCCATTTTCTTTAACGAACGATAACTTTTTGTGAAAATAACAAGTGCCCCGATCCCGGCCGAAACGACTCGAATTACACTTCGACACCCACCGACATGATCGCCACGATGCACAGAGCACCCTCGTAAATTTTCGAGACGTTTCATTTTTTCACAACCGGGACCAAAACCCTAGGCCGAAGAAAATGGTCGGATGCGAGTGAAATTTTTTCGCTCGAAATTTTACGAGCATGTGCGGTACTTCTAGGCAATCATATCGGCAGGTGACACGAAGTGATTCGACTTCGTTTGCCCCCCCATTTTCTTTAACGAACGATAACTTTTTGTGAAAATAACAAGTTCCCTGAACATGGCCGAAACGACTAGAATTACACTTCGAGACCCGCCGACATGATCGCCACGATGCACAGAGCACCCTCGTAAATTTTCGGGACGTTTCATTTTTTCACAACCGGGACCGAAACCCTAGGCCGAAGAAAATGGTCGGATGCGAAGTGAAATTTTTTCGCTCAAAATTTTACGAGCTTGTGCAGTATTTCTAGGCAATCATTTCGGCAGGTGACACGAAGGGATTCGATTTCGTTTGCCCCCCCTTTTTCTTTAACGAACGATAACTTTTTGTGAAAATAACAAGTGCCCCGATCCCGGCCGAAACGACTCGAATTACACTTCGAGACCCGCCGACATGACCGCCACGATGCACAGACCACCCTCGTAAATTTTCGGGACGTTTCATTTTTTCACAATCGGGACCGAAACCCTAGGCCGAACAAATTGGTCGGATGCGAAGTGAAATTTTTTCGTTCGAAATTTTACGAGCTTGTGCAGAACTTCTAGGCAATCATATCGGCGGGTGACACGAAGTGATTCGAGTTCGTTTGCCCCCCCATTTTCTTTAACGAACGATAACTTTTTGTGAAAATAACAAGTGCCCCGATCCCGGCCGAAACGACTCGAATTACACTTCGACACCCACCGACATGATCGCCACGATGCACAGAGCACCCTCGTAAATTTTCGAGACGTTTCATTTTTTCACAACCGGGACCGAAACCCTAGGCCGAAGAAAATGGTCGGATGCGAAGTGAAATTTTTTCGCTCGAAATTTTACGAGCATGTGCGGTACTTCTAGGCAATCATATCGGCAGGTGACACGAAGTGATTCGACTTCGTTTGCCCCCCCATTTTCTTTAACGAACGATAACTTTTTGTGAAAATAACAAGTTCCCCGAACAAGGCCGAAACGACTAGAATTACACTTCGAGACCCGCCGACATGATCGCCACGATGCACAGAGCACCCTCGTAAATTTTCGGGACGTTTCATTTTTTCACAACCGGGACCGAAACCCTAGGCCGAAGAAAATGGTCGGATGCGAAGTGAAATTTTTTCGCTCGAAATTTTACGAGCATGTGCGGTACTTCTAGGCAATCATATCGGCAGGTGACACGAAGTGATTCGACTTCGTTTGCCCCCCCATTTTCTTTAACGAACGATAACTTTTTGTGAAAATAACAAGTGCCCCGATCCCGGCCGAAACGACTCGAATTACACTTCGACACCCACCGACATGATCGCCACGATGCACAGAGCACCCTCGTAAATTTTCGAGACGTTTCATTTTTTCACAACCGGGACCAAAACCCTAGGCCGAAGAAAATGGTCGGATGCGAGTGAAATTTTTTCGCTCGAAATTTTACGAGCATGTGCGGTACTTCTAGGCAATCATATCGGCAGGTGACACGAAGTGATTCGACTTCGTTTGCCCCCCCATTTTCTTTAACGAACGATAACTTTTTGTGAAAATAACAAGTTCCCTGAACATGGCCGAAACGACTAGAATTACACTTCGAGACCCGCCGACATGATCGCCACGATGCACAGAGCACCCTCGTAAATTTTCGGGACGTTTCATTTTTTCACAACCGGGACCGAAACCCTAGGCCGAAGAAAATGGTCGGATGCGAAGTGAAATTTTTTCGCTCAAAATTTTACGAGCTTGTGCAGTATTTCTAGGCAATCATTTCGGCAGGTGACACGAAGGGATTCGATTTCGTTTGCCCCCCCTTTTTCTTTAACGAACGATAACTTTTTGTGAAAATAACAAGTGCCCCGATCCCGGCCGAAACGACTCGAATTACACTTCGAGACCCGCCGACATGACCGCCACGATGCACAGACCACCCTCGTAAATTTTCGGGACGTTTCATTTTTTCACAATCGGGACCGAAACCCTAGGCCGAACAAATTGGTCGGATGCGAAGTGAAATTTTTTCGTTCGAAATTTTACGAGCTTGTGCAGAACTTCTAGGCAATCATATCGGCGGGTGACACGAAGTGATTCGAGTTCGTTTGCCCCCCCATTTTCTTTAACGAACGATAACTTTTTGTGAAAATAACAAGTGCCCCGATCCCGGCCGAAACGACTCGAATTACACTTCGACACCCACCGACATGATCGCCACGATGCACAGAGCACCCTCGTAAATTTTCGAGACGTTTCATTTTTTCACAACCGGGACCGAAACCCTAGGCCGAAGAAAATGGTCGGATGCGAAGTGAAATTTTTTCGCTCGAAATTTTACGAGCATGTGCGGTACTTCTAGGCAATCATATCGGCAGGTGACACGAAGTGATTCGACTTCGTTTGCCCCCCCATTTTCTTTAACGAACGATAACTTTTTGTGAAAATAACAAGTTCCCCGAACAAGGCCGAAACGACTAGAATTACACTTCGAGACCCGCCGACATGATCGCCACGATGCACAGAGCACCCTCGTAAATTTTCGGGACGTTTCATTTTTTCACAACCGGGACCGAAACCCTAGGCCGAAGAAAATGGTCGGATGCGAAGTGAAATTTTTTCGCGCGAAATTTTACGAGCATGTGCGGTACTTCTAGGCAATCATATCGGCAGGTGACACGAAGTGATTCGACTTCGTTTGCCCCCCCATTTTCTTTAACGAACGATAACTTTTTGTGAAAATAACAAGTGCCCCGATCCCGGCCGAAACGACTCGAATTACACTTCGACACCCACCGACATGATCGCCACGATGCACAGAGCACCCTCGTAAATTTTCGAGACGTTTCATTTTTTCACAACCGGGACCGAAACCCTAGGCCGAAGAAAATGGTCGGATGCGAAGTGAAATTTTTTCGCTCGAAATTTTAGGAGCATGTGCGGTACTTCTAGGCAATCATATCGGCAGGTGACACGAAGTGATTCGACTTCGTTTGCCCCCCCATTTTCTTTAACGAACGATAACTTTTTGTGAAAATAACAAGTTCCCCGAACATGGCCGAAACGACTAGAATTACACTTCGAGACCCGCCGACATGATCGCCACGATGCACAGAGCACCCTCGTAAATTTTCGGGACGTTTCATTTTTTCACAACCGGGACCGAAACCCTAGGCCGAAGAAAATGGTCGGATGCGAAGTGAAATTTTTTCGCTCAAAATTTTACGAGCTTGTGCAGTATTTCTAGGCAATCATTTCGGCAGGTGACACGAAGGGATTCGAGTTCGTTTGCCCCCCCTTTTTCTTTAACGAACGATAACTTTTTGTGAAAATAACAAGTTCCCCGAACATGGCCGAAACGACTCGAATTACACTTCGAGACCCGCCGACATGATCGCCACGATGCACAGAGCACCCACGTAAATTTTCATGACGTTTCATTTTTTCACAACCGGGACCGAAACCCTAGGCCGAAGAAAATGGTTGGATGCGAAGTGAAATTTTTTCGCTCGAAATTTTACGAGCATGTGCGGTACTTCTAGGCAATCATATCGGCAGGTGACACGAAGTGATTCGAGTTCGTTTGCCCCCCCATTTTCTTTAACGAACGATAACTTTTTGTGAAAATAACAAGTGCCCCGATCCCGGCCGAAACGACTCGAATTACACTTCGACACCCACCGACATGATCGCCACGATGCACAGAGCACCCTCGTAAATTTTCGAGACGTTTCATTTTTTCACAACCGGGACCAAAACCCTAGGCCGAAGAAAATGGTCGGATGCGAGCGAAATTTTTTCGCTCGAAATTTTACGAGCATGTGCGGTACTTCTAGGCAATCATATCGGCAGGTGACACGAAGTGATTCGACTTCGTTTGCCCCCCCATTTTTTTTAACGAACGATAACTTTTTGTGAAAATAACAAGTTCCCTGAACATGGCCGAAACGACTAGAATTACACTTCGAGACCCGCCGACATGATCGCCACGATGCACAGAGCACCCTCGTAAAATTTCGGGACGTTTCATTTTTTCACAACCGGGACCGAAACCCTAGGCCGAAGAAAATGGTCGGATGCGAAGTGAAATTTTTTCGCTCAAAATTTTACGAGCTTGTGCAGTATTTCTAGGCAATCATTTCGGCAGGTGACACGAAGGGATTCGATTTCGTTTGCCCCCCCTTTTTCTTTAACGAACGATAACTTTTTGTGAAAATAACAAGTGCCCCGATCCCGGCCGAAACGACTCGAATTACACTTCGAGACCCGCCGACATGACCGCCACGATGCACAGACCACCCTCGTAAATTTTCGGGACGTTTCATTTTTTCACAATCGGGACCGAAACCCTAGGCCGAACAAATTGGTCGGATGCGAAGTGAAATTTTTTCGTTCGAAATTTTACGAGCTTGTGCAGAACTTCTAGGCAATCATATCGGCGGGTGACACGAAGTGATTCGAGTTCGTTTGCCCCCCCATTTTCTTTAACGAACGATAACTTTTTGTGAAAATAACAAGTGCCCCGATCCCGGCCGAAACGACTCGAATTACACTTCGACACCCACCGACATGATCGCCACGATGCACAGAGCACCCTCGTAAATTTTCGAGACGTTTCATTTTTTCACAACCGGGACCGAAACCCTAGGCCGAAGAAAATGGTCGGATGCGAAGTGAAATTTTTTCGCTCGAAATTTTACGAGCATGTGCGGTACTTCTAGGCAATCATATCGGCAGGTGACACGAAGTGATTCGACTTCGTTTGCCCCCCCATTTTCTTTAACGAACGATAACTTTTTGTGAAAATAACAAGTTCCCCGAACAAGGCCGAAACGACTAGAATTACACTTCGAGACCCGCCGACATGATCGCCACGATGCACAGAGCACCCTCGTAAATTTTCGGGACGTTTCATTTTTTCACAACCGGGACCGAAACCCTAGGCCGAAGAAAATGGTCGGATGCGAAGTGAAATTTTTTCGCTCGAAATTTTACGAGCATGTGCGGTACTTCTAGGCAATCATATCGGCAGGTGACACGAAGTGATTCGACTTCGTTTGCCCCCCCATTTTCTTTAACGAACGATAACTTTTTGTGAAAATAACAAGTGCCCCGATCCCGGCCGAAACGACTCGAATTACACTTCGACACCCACCGACATGATCGCCACGATGCACAGAGCACCCTCGTAAATTTTCGAGACGTTTCATTTTTTCACAACCGGGACCGAAACCCTAGGCCGAAGAAAATGGTCGGATGCGAAGTGAAATTTTTTCGCTCGAAATTTTACGAGCATGTGCGGTACTTCTAGGCAATCATATCGGCAGGTGACACGAAGTGATTCGACTTCGTTTGCCCCCCCATTTTCTTTAACGAACGATAACTTTTTGTGAAAATAACAAGTTCCCCGAACATGGCCGAAACGACTAGAATTACACTTCGAGACCCGCCGACATGATCGCCACGATGCACAGAGCACCCTCGTAAATTTTCGGGACGTTTCATTTTTTCACAACCGGGACCGAAACCCTAGGCCGAAGAAAATGGTCGGATGCGAAGTGAAATTTTTTCGCTCAAAATTTTACGAGCTTGTGCAGTATTTCTAGGCAATCATTTCGGCAGGTGACACGAAGGGATTCGAGTTCGTTTGCCCCCCCTTTTGCTTTAACGAACGATAACTTTTTGTGAAAATAACAAGTTCCCCGAACATGGCCGAAACGACTCGAATTACACTTCGAGACCCGCCGACATGATCGCCACGATGCACAGAGCACCCACGTAAATTTTCATGACGTTTCATTTTTTCACAAACGGGACCGAAACCCTAGGCCGAAGAAAATGGTTGGATGCGAAGTGAAATTTTTTCGCTCGAAATTTTACGAGCATGTGCGGTACTTCTAGGCAATCATATCGGCAGGTGACACGAAGTGATTCGAGTTCGTTTGCCCCCCCATTTTCTTTAACGAACGATAACTTTTTGTGAAAATAACAAGTGCCCCGATCCCGGCCGAAACGACTCGAATTACACTTCGAGACCCGCCGACATGACCGCCACGATGCACAGACCACCCTCGTAAATTTTCGGGACGTTTCATTTTTTCACAATCGGGACCGAAACCCTAGGCCGAACAAATTGGTCGGATGCGAAGTTAAATTTTTTCGTTCGAAATTTTACGAGCTTGTGCAGAACTTCTAGGCAATCATATCGGCGGGTGACACGAAGTGATTCGAGTTCGTTTGCCCCCTCATTTTCTTTAACGAACGATAACTTTTTGTGAAAATAACAAGTGCCCCGATCCCGGCCGAAACGACTCGAATTACACTTCGACACCCACCGACATGATCGCCACGATGCACAGAGCACCCTCGTAAATTTTCAAGACGTTTCATTTTTTCACAACCGGGACCGAAACCCTAGGCCGAAGAAAATGGTCGGATGCGAAGTGAAATTTTTTCGCTCGAAATTTTACGAGCATGTGCGGTACTTCTAGGCAATCATATCGGCAGGTGACACGAAGTGATTCGACTTCGTTTGCCCCCCCATTTTCTTTAACGAACGATAACTTTTTGTGAAAATAACAAGTTCCCCGAACAAGGCCGAAACGACTAGAATTACACTTCGAGACCCGCCGACATGATCGCCACGATGCACAGAGCACCCTCGTAAATTTTCGGGACGTTTCATTTTTTCACAACCGGGACCGAAACCCTAGGCCGAAGAAAATGGTCGGATGCGAAGTGAAATTTTTTCGCTCGAAATTTTACGAGCATGTGCGGTACTTCTAGGCAATCATATCGGCAGGTGACACGAAGTGATTCGACTTCGTTTGCCCCCCCATTTTCTTTAACGAACGATAACTTTTTGTGAAAATAACAAGTGCCCCGATCCCGGCCGAAACGACTCGAATTACACTTCGAGACCCGCCGACATGACCGCCACGATGCACAGAGCACCCTCGTAAATTTTCGGGACGTTTCATTTTTTCACAATCGGGACCGAAACCCTAGGCCGAACAAATTGGTCGGATGCGAAGTGAAATTTTTTCGTTCGAAATTTTACGAGCTTGTGCAGAACTTCTAGGCAATCATATCGGCGGGTGACACGAAGTGATTCGAGTTCGTTTGCCCCCCCATTTTCTTTAACGAACGATAACTTTTTGTGATGATAACAAGTGCCCCGATCCCGGCCGAAACGACTCGAATTACACTTCGACACCCACCGACATGGTCGCCACGATGCACAGAGCACCCTCGTAAATTTTCGAGACGTTTCATTTTTTCACAACCGGGACCGAAACCCTAGCCCGAAGAAAATGGTCGGATGCGAAGTGAAATTTTTTCGCTCGAAATTTTACGAGCATGTGCGGTACTTCTAGGCAATCATATCGGCAGGTGACACGAAGTGATTTGACTTCGTTTGCCCCCCCATTTTCTTTAACGAACGATAACTTTTTGTGAAAATAACAAGTTCCCTGAACATGGCCGAAACGACTAGAATTACACTTCGAGACCCGCCGACATGATCGCCACGATGCACAGAGCACCCTCGTAAATTTTCGGGACGTTTCATTTTTTCACAACCGGGACCGAAACCCTAGGCCGAAGAAAATGGTCGGATGCGAAGTGAAATTTTTTCGCTCAAAATTTTACGAGCTTGTGCAGTATTTCTAGGCAATCATTTCGGCAGGTGACACGAAGGGATTCGAGTTCGTTTGCCCCCCCTTTTTCTTTAACGAACGATAACTTTTTGTGAAAATAACAAGTTCCCCGAACATGGCCGAAACGACTCGAATTACACTTCGAGACCCGCCGACATGATCGCCACGATGCACAGAGCACCCACGTAAATTTTCATGACGTTTCATTTTTTCACAACCGGGACCGAAACCCTAGGCCGAAGAAAATGGTTGGATGCGAAGTTAAATTTTTTCGCTCGAAATTTTACGAGCATGTGCGGTACTTCTAGGCAATCATATCGGCAGGTGACACGAAGTGATTCGAGTTCGTTTGCCCCCCCATTTTCTTTAACGAACGATAACTTTTTGTGAAAATAACAAGTGCCCCGATCCCGGCCGAAACGACTCGAATTACACTTCGAGACCCGCCGACATGACCGCCACGATGCACAGACCACCCTCGTAAATTTTCGGGACGTTTCATTTTTTCACAATCGGGACCGAAACCCTAGGCCGAACAAATTGGTCGGATGCGAAGTTAAATTTTTTCGTTCGAAATTTTACGAGCTTGTGCAGAACTTCTAGGCAATCATATCGGCGGGTGACACGAAGTGATTCGAGTTCGTTTGCCCCCCCATTTTCTTTAACGAACGATAACTTTTTGTGAAAATAACAAGTGCCCCGATCCCGGCCGAAACGACTCGAATTACACTTCGACACCCACCGACATGATCGCCACGATGCACAGAGCACCCTCGTAAATTTTCAAGACGTTTCATTTTTTCACAACCGGGACCGAAACCCTAGGCCGAAGAAAATGGTCGGATGCGAAGTGAAATTTTTTCGCTCGAAATTTTACGAGCATGTGCGGTACTTCTAGGCAATCATATCGGCAGGTGACACGAAGTGATTCGACTTCGTTTGCCCCCCCATTTTCTTTAACGAACGATAACTTTTTGTGAAAATAACAAGTTCCCCGAACAAGGCCGAAACGACTAGAATTACACTTCGAGACCCGCCGACATGATCGCCACGATGCACAGAGCACCCTCGTAAATTTTCGGGACGTTTCATTTTTTCACGACCGGGACCGAAACCCTAGGCCGAAGAAAATGGTCGGATGCGAAGTGAAATTTTTTCGCTCGAAATTTTACGAGCATGTGCGGTACTTCTAGGCAATCATATCGGCAGGTGACACGAAGTGATTCGACTTCGTTTGCCCCCCCATTTTCTTTAACGAACGATAACTTTTTGTGAAAATAACAAGTGCCCCGATCCCGGCCGAAACGACTCGAATTACACTTCGAGACCCGCCGACATGACCGCCACGATGCACAGAGCACCCTTGTAAATTTTCGGGACGTTTCATTTTTTCACAATCGGGACCGAAACCCTAGGCCGAACAAATTGGTCGGATGCGAAGTGAAATTTTTTCGTTCGAAATTTTACGAGCTTGTGCAGAACTTCTAGGCAATCATATCGGCGGGTGACACGAAGTGATTCGAGTTCGTTTGCCCCCCCATTTTCTTTAACGAACGATAACTTTTTGTGAAGATAACAAGTGCCCCGATCCCGGCCGAAACGACTCGAATTACACTTCGACACCCACCGACATGGTCGCCACGATGCACAGAGCACCCTCGTAAATTTTCGAGACGTTTCATTTTTTCACAACCGGGACCGAAACCCTAGCCCGAAGAAAATGGTCGGATGCGAAGTGAAATTTTTTCGCTCGAAATTTTACGAGCATGTGCGGTACTTCTAGGCAATCATATCGGCAGGTGACACGAAGTGATTTGACTTCGTTTGCCCCCCCATTTTCTTTAACGAACGATAACTTTTTGTGAAAATAACAAGTTCCCCGAACATGGCCGAAACGACTAGAATTACACTTCGAGACCCGCCGACATGATCGCCACGATGCACAGAGCACCCTCGTAAATTTTCGGGACGTTTCATTTTTTCACAACCGGGACCGAAACCCTAGGCCGAAGAAAATGGTCGGATGCGAAGTGAAATTTTTTCGCTCGAAATTTTACGAGCATGTGCGGTACTTCTAGGCAATCATATCGGCAGGTGACACGAAGTGATTCGACTTCGTTTGCCCCCCCATTTTCTTTAACGAACGATAACTTTTTGTGAAAATAACAAGTGCCCCGATCCCGGCCGAAACGACTCGAATTACACTTCGACACCCACCGACATGATCGCCACGATGCACAGAGCACCCTCGTAAATTTTCAAGACGTTTCATTTTTTCACAACCGGGACCGAAACCCTAGGCCGAAGAAAATGGTCGGATGCGAAGTGAAATTTTTTCGCTCGAAATTTTACGAGCATGTGCGGTACTTCTAGGCAATCATATCGGCAGGTGACACGAAGTGATTCGACTTCGTTTGCCCCCCCATTTTCTTTAACGAACGATAACTTTTTGTGAAAATAACAAGTGCCCCGATCCCGGCCGAAACGACTCGAATTACACTTCGACACCCACCGACATGATCGCCACGATGCACAGAGCACCCTCGTAAATTTTCAAGACGTTTCATTTTTTCACAACCGGGACCGAAACCCTAGGCCGAAGAAAATGGTCGGATGCGAAGTGAAATTTTTTCGCTCGAAATTTTACGAGCATGTGCGGTACTTCTAGGCAATCATATCGGCAGGTGACACGAAGTGATTCGACTTCGTTTGCCCCCCCCATTTTCTTTAACGAACGATAACTTTTTGTGAAAATAACAAGTGCCCCGATCCCGGCCGAAACGACTCGAATTACACTTCGACACCCACCGACATGATCGCCACGATGCACAGAGCACCCTCGTAAATTTTCGAGACGTTTCATTTTTTCACAACCGGGACCGAAACCCTAGGCCGAAGAAAATGGTCGGATGCGAAGTGAAATTTTTTCGCTCGAAATTTTACGAGCATGTGCGGTACTTCTAGGCAATCATATCGGAAGGTGACACGAAGTGATTCGACTTCGTTTGCCCCCCCATTTTCTTTAACGAACGATAACTTTTTGTGAAAATAACAAGTTCCCCGAACATGGCCGAAACGACTAGAATTACACTTCGAGACCCGCCGACATGATCGCCACGATGCACAGAGCACCCTCGTAAATTTTCGGGACGTTTCATTTTTTCACAACCGGGACCGAAACCCTAGGCCGAAGAAAATGGTCGGATGCGAAGTGAAATTTTTTCGCTCAAAATTTTACGAGCTTGTGCAGTATTTCTAGGCAATCATTTCGGCAGGTGACACGAAGGGATTCGAGTTCGTTTGCCCCCCCTTTTTCTTTAACGAACGATAACTTTTTGTGAAAATAACAAGTTCCCCGAACATGGCCGAAACGACTCGAATTACACTTCGAGACCCGCCGACATGATCGCCACGAAGCACAGAGCACCCACGTAAATTTTCATGACGTTTCATTTTTTCACAACCGGGACCGAAACCCTAGGCCGAAGAAAATGGTTGGATGCGAAGTGAAATTTTTTCGCTCGAAATTTTACGAGCATGTGCGGTACTTCTAGGCAATCATATCGGCAGGTGACACGAAGTGATTCGAGTTCGTTTGCCCCCCCATTTTCTTTAACGAACGATAACTTTTTGTGAAAATAACAAGTGCCCCGATCCCGGCCGAAACGACTCGAATTACACTTCGAGACCCGCCGACATGACCGCCACGATGCACAGACCACCCTCGTAAATTTTCGGGACGTTTCATTTTTTCACAATCGGGACCGAAACCCTAGGCCGAACAAATTGGTCGGATGCGAAGTGAAATTTTTTCGCTCGAAATTTTACGAGCATGTGCGGTACTTCTAGGCAATCATATCGGCAGGTGACACGAAGTGATTCGACTTCGTTTGCCCCCCCATTTTCTTTAACGAACGATAACTTTTTGTGAAAATAACAAGTGCCCCGATCCCGGCCGAAACGACTCGAATTACACTTCGACACCCACCGACATGATCGCCACGATGCACAGAGCACCCTCGTAAATTTTCAAGACGTTTCATTTTTTCACAACCGGGACCGAAACCCTAGGCTGAAGAAAATGGTCGGATGCGAAGTGAAATTTTTTCGCTCGAAATTTTACGAGCATGTGCGGTACTTCTAGGCAATCATATCGGCAGGTGACACGAAGTGATTCGACTTCGTTTGCCCCCCCATTTTCTTTAACGAACGATAACTTTTTGTGAAAATAACAAGTTCCCCGAACAAGGCCGAAACGACTAGAATTACACTTCGAGACCCGCCGACATGATCGCCACGATGCACAGAGCACCCTCGTAAATTTTCGGGACGTTTCATTTTTTCACAACCGGGACCGAAACCCTAGGCCGAAGAAAATGGTCGGATGCGATGTGAAATTTTTTCGCTCGAAATTTTACGAGCTTGTGCGGTACTTCTAGGCAATCATATCGGCAGGTGACACGAAGTGATTCGACTTCGTTTGCCCCCCCATTTTCTTTAACGAACGATAACTTTTTGTGAAAATAACAAGTGCCCCGATCCCGGCCGAAACGACTCGAATTACACTTCGAGACCCGCCGACATGACCGCCACGATGCACAGAGCACCCTCGTAAATTTTCGGGACGTTTCATTTTTTCACAATCGGGACCGAAACCCTAGGCCGAACAAATTGGTCGGATGCGAAGTGAAATTTTTTCGTTCGAAATTTTACGAGCTTGTGCAGAACTTCTAGGCAATCATATCGGCGGGTGACACGAAGTGATTCGAGTTCGTTTGCCCCCCCATTTTCTTTAACGAACGATAACTTTTTGTGAAGATAACAAGTGCCCCGATCCCGGCCGAAACGACTCGAATTACACTTCGACACCCACCGACATGGTCGCCACGATGCACAGAGCACCCTCGTAAATTTTCGGGACGTTTCATTTTTTCACAACCGGGACCGAAACCCTAGGCCGAAGAAAATGGTCGGATGCGAAGTGAAATTTTTTCGCTCGAAATTTTACGAGCATGTGCGGTACTTCTAGGCAATCATATCGGCAGGTGACACGAAGTGATTCGACTTCGTTTGCCCCCCCATTTTCTTTAACGAACGATAACTTTTTGTGAAGATAACAAGTGCCCCGATCCCGGCCGAAACGACTCGAATTACACTTCGACACCCACCGACATGGTCGCCACGATGCACAGAGCACCCTCGTAAATTTTCGAGACGTTTCATTTTTTCACAACCGGGACCGAAACCCTAGCCCGAAGAAAATGGTCGGATGCGAAGTGAAATTTTTTCGCTCGAAATTTTACGAGCATGTGCGGTACTTCTAGGCAATCATATCGGCAGGTGACACGAAGTGATTTGACTTCGTTTGCCCCCCCATTTTCTTTAACGAACGATAACTTTTTGTGAAAATAACAAGTTCCCCGAACATGGCCGAAACGACTAGAATTACACTTCGAGACCCGCCGACATGATCGCCACGATGCACAGAGCACCCTCGTAAATTTTCGAGACGTTTCATTTTTTCACAACCGGGACCGAAACCCTAGCCCGAAGAAAATGGTCGGATGCGAAGTGAAATTTTTTCGCTCGAAATTTTACGAGCATGTGCGGTACTTCTAGGCAATCATATCGGCAGGTGACACGAAGTGATTTGACTTCGTTTGCCCCCCCATTTTCTTTAACGAACGATAACTTTTTGTGAAGATAACAAGTGCCCCGATCCCGGCCGAAACGACTCGAATTACACTTCGACACCCACCGACATGGTCGCCACGATGCACAGAGCACCCTCGTAAATTTTCGGGACGTTTCATTTTTTCACAACCGGGACCGAAACCCTAGGCCGAAGAAAATGGTCGGATGCGAAGTGAAATTTTTTCGCTCGAAATTTTACGAGCATGTGCGGTACTTCTAGGCAATCATATCGGCAGGTGACACGAAGTGATTCGACTTCGTTTGCCCCCCCATTTTCTTTAACGAACGATAACTTTTTGTGAAAATAACAAGTGCCCCGATCCCGGCCGAAACGACTCGAATTACACTTCGAGACCCGCCGACATGACCGCCACGATGCACAGAGCACCCTTGTAAATTTTCGGGACGTTTCATTTTTTCACAATCGGGACCGAAACCCTAGGCCGAACAAATTGGTCGGATGCGAAGTGAAATTTTTTCGTTCGAAATTTTACGAGCTTGTGCAGAACTTCTAGGCAATCATATCGGCGGGTGACACGAAGTGATTCGAGTTCGTTTGCCCCCCCATTTTCTTTAACGAACGATAACTTTTTGTGAAAATAACAAGTGCCCCGATCCCGGCCGAAACGACTCGAATTACACTTCGACACCCACCGACATGATCGCCACGATGCACAGAGCACCCTCGTAAATTTTCGAGACGTTTCATTTTTTCACAACCGGGACCGAAACCCTAGGCCGAAGAAAATGGTCGGATGCGAAGTGAAATTTTTTCGCTCGAAATTTTACGAGCATGTGCGGTACTTCTAGGCAATCATATCGGCAGGTGACACGAAGTGATTCGACTTCGTTTGCCCCCCCATTTTCTTTAACGAACGATAACTTTTTGTGAAAATAACAAGTGCCCCGATCCCGGCCGAAACGACTCGAATTACACTTCGAGACCCGCCGACATGACCGCCACGATGCACAGAGCACCCTTGTAAATTTTCGGGACGTTTCATTTTTTCACAATCGGGACCGAAACCCTAGGCCGAACAAATTGGTCGGATGCGAAGTGAAATTTTTTCGTTCGAAATTTTACGAGCTTGTGCAGAACTTCTAGGCAATCATATCGGCGGGTGACACGAAGTGATTCGAGTTCGTTTGCCCCCCCATTTTCTTTAACGAACGATAACTTTTTGTGAAAATAACAAGTGCCCCGATCCCGGCCGAAACGACTAGAATTACACTTCGAGACCCGCCGACATGATCGCCACGATGCACAGAGCACCCTCGTAAATTTTCGGGACGTTTCATTTTTTCACAACCGGGACCGAAACCCTAGGCCGAAGAAAATGGTCGGATGCGAAGTGAAATTTTTTCGCTCAAAATTTTACGAGCTTGTGCAGTATTTCTAGGCAATCATTTCGGCAGGTGACACGAAGGGATTCGAGTTCGTTTGCCCCCCCTTTTTCTTTAACGAACGATTACTTTTTGTGAAAATAACAAGTTCCCCGAACATGGCCGAAACGACTCGAATTACACTTCGAGACCCGCCGACATGATCGCCACGATGCACAGAGCACCCACGTAAATTTTCGGGACGTTTCATTTTTTCACAACCGGGACCGAAACCCTAGGCCGAAGAAAATGGTCGGATGCGAAGTGAAATTTTTTCGCTCGAAATTTTACGAGCATGTGCGGTACTTCTAGGCAATCATATCGGCTGGTGACACGAAGTGATTCGACTTCGTTTGCCCCCCCATTTTCTTTAACGAACGATAACTTTTTGTGAAAATAACAAGTTCCCCGAACAAGGCCGAAACGACTAGAATTACACTTCGAGACCCGCCGACATGATCGCCACGATGCACAGAGCACCCTCGTAAATTTTCGGGACGTTTCATTTTTTCACAACCGGGACCGAAACCCTAGGCCGAAGAAAATGGTCGGATGCGAAGTGAAATTTTTTCGCTCAAAATTTTACGAGCTTGTGCAGTATTTCTAGGCAATCATTTCGGCAGGTGACACGAAGGGATTCGAGTTCGTTTGCCCCCCCTTTTTCTTTAACGAACGATAACTTTTTGTGAAAATAACAAGTTCCCCGAACATGGCCGAAACGACTCGAATTACACTTCGAGACCCGCCGACATGATCGCCACGATGCACAGAGCACCCACGTAAATTTTCGGGACGTTTCATTTTTTCACAACCGGGACCGAAACCCTAGGCCGAAGAAAATGGTCGGATGCGAAGTGAAATTTTTTCGCTCGAAATTTTACGAGCATGTGCGGTACTTCTAGGCAATCATATCGGCAGGTGACACGAAGTGATTCGACTTCGTTTGCCCCCCCATTTTCTTTAACGAACGATAACTTTTTGTGAAAATAACAAGTTCCCCGAACAAGGCCGAAACGACTAGAATTACACTTCGAGACCCGCCGACATGATCGCCACGATGCACAGAGCACCCTCGTAAATTTTCGGGACGTTTCATTTTTTCACAACCGGGACCGAAACCCTAGGCCGAAGAAAATGGTCGGATGCGAAGTGAAATTTTTTCGCTCGAAATTTTACGAGCATGTGCGGTACTTCTAGGCAATCATATCTGCAGGTAACACGAAGTGATTCGACTTCGTTTGCCCCCCCATTTTCTTTAACGAACGATAACTTTTTGTGAAAATAACAAGTGCCCCGATCCCGGCCGAAACGACTCGAATTACACTTCGAGACCCGCCGACATGACCGCCACGATGCACAGAGCACCCTCGTAAATTTTCGGGACGTTTCCTTTTTTCACAATCGGGACCGAAACCCTAGGCCGAACAAATTGGTCGGATGCGAAGTGAAATTTTTTCGCTCGAAATTTTACGAGCATGTGCGGTACTTCTAGGCAATCATATCGGCAGGTGACACGAAGTGAGTCGACTTCGTTTGCCCCCCCATTTTCTTTAACGAACGATAACTTTTTGTGAAAATAACAAGTGCCCCGATCCCGGCCGAAACGACTCGAATTACACTTCGACACCCACCGACATGATCGCCACGATGCACAGAGCACCCTCGTAAATTTTCGGGACGTTTCATTTTTTCACAATCGGGACCGAAACCCTAGGCCGAACAAATTGGTCGGATGCGAAGTGAAATTTTTTCGTTCGAAATTTTACGAGCTTGTGCAGAACTTCTAGGCAATCATATCGGCGGGTGACACGAAGTGATTCGAGTTCGTTTGCCCCCCCATTTTCTTTAACGAACGATAACTTTTTGTGAAAATAACAAGTGCCCCGATCCCGGCCGAAACGACTCGAATTACACTTCGACACCCACCGACATGGTCGCCACGATGCACAGAGCACCCTCGTAAATTTTCGAGACGTTTCATTTTTTCACAACCGGGACCGAAACCCTAGGCCGAAGAAAATGGTCGGATGCGAAGTGAAATTTTTTCGCTCGAAATTTTACGAGCATGTGCGGTACTTCTAGGCAATCATATCGGCAGGTGACACGAAGTGATTTGACTTCGTTTGCCCCCCCATTTTCTTTAACGAACGATAACTTTTTGTGAAAATAACAAGTTCCCCGAACATGGCCGAAACGACTAGAATTACACTTCGAGACCCGCCGACATGATCGCCACGATGCACAGAGCACCCTCGTAAATTTTCGGGACGTTTCATTTTTTCACAACCGGGACCGAAACCCTAGGCCGAAGAAAATGGTCGGATGCGAAGTGAAATTTTTTCGCTCGAAATTTTACGAGCATGTGCGGTACTTCTAGGCAATCATATCGGCAGGTGACACGAAGTGATTCGACTTCGTTTGCCCCCCCATTTTCTTTAACGAACGATAACTTTTTGTGAAAATAACAAGTGCCCCGATCCCGGCCGAAACGACTCGAATTACACTTCGAGACCCGCCGACATGACCGCCACGATGCACAGAGCACCCTTGTAAATTTTCGGGACGTTTCATTTTTTCACAATCGGGACCGAAACCCTCAAATTGGTCGGATGCGAAGTGAAATTTTTTCGTTCGAAATTTTACGAGCTTGTGCAGAACTTCTAGGCAATCATATCGGCGGGTGACACGAAGTGATTCGAGTTCGTTTGCCCCCCCATTTTCTTTAACGAACGATAACTTTTTGTGAAAATAACAAGTGCCCCGATCCCGGCCGAAACGACTCGAATTACACTTCGACACCCACCGACATGATCGCCACGATGCACAGAGCACCCTCGTAAATTTTCGAGACGTTTCATTTTTTCACAACCGGGACCGAAACCCTAGGCCGAAGAAAATGGTCGGATGCGAAGTGAAATTTTTTCGCTCGAAATTTTACGAGCATGTGCGGTACTTCTAGGCAATCATATCGGCAGGTGACACGAAGTGAGTCGACTTCGTTTGCCCCCCCATTTTCTTTAACGAACGATAACTTTTTGTGAAAATAACAAGTGCCCCGATCCCGGCCGAAACGACTCGAATTACACTTCGACACCCACCGACATGATCGCCACGATGCACAGAGCACCCTCGTAAATTTTCGGGACGTTTCATTTTTTCACAATCGGGACCGAAACCCTAGGCCGAACAAATTGGTCGGATGCGAAGTGAAATTTTTTCGTTCGAAATTTTACGAGCTTGTGCAGAACTTCTAGGCAATCATATCGGCGGGTGACACGAAGTGATTCGAGTTCGTTTGCCCCCCCATTTTCTTTAACGAACGATAACTTTTTGTGAAAATAACAAGTGCCCCGATCCCGGCCGAAACGACTCGAATTACATTTCGACACCCACCGACATGGTCGCCACGATGCACAGAGCACCCTCGTAAATTTTCGAGACGTTTCATTTTTTCACAACCGGGACCGAAACCCTAGGCCGAAGAAAATGGTCGGATGCGAAGTGAAATTTTTTCGCTCGAAATTTTACGAGCATGTGCGGTACTTCTAGGCAATCATATCGGCAGGTGACACGAAGTGATTGGACTTCGTTTGCCCCCCCATTTTCTTTAACGAACGATAACTTTTTGTGAAAATAACAAGTTCCCCGAACATGGCCGAAACGACTAGAATTACACTTCGAGACCCGCCGACATGATCGCCACGATGCACAGAGCACCCTCGTAAATTTTCGGGACGTTTCATTTTTTCACAATCGGGACCGAAACCCTAGGCCGAACAAATTGGTCGGATGCGAAGTGAAATTTTTTCGTTCGAAATTTTACGAGCTTGTGCAGAACTTCTAGGCAATCATATCGGCGGGTGACACGAAGTGATTCGAGTTCGTTTGCCCCCCCATTTTCTTTAACGAACGATAACTTTTTGTGAAAATAACAAGTGCCCCGATCCCGGCCGAAACGACTCGAATTACACTTCGACACCCACCGACATGGTCGCCACGATGCACAGAGCACCCTCGTAAATTTTCGAGACGTTTCATTTTTTCACAACCGGGACCGAAACCCTAGGCCGAAGAAAATGGTCGGATGCGAAGTGAAATTTTTTCGCTCGAAATTTTACGAGCATGTGCGGTACTTCTAGGCAATCATATCGGCAGGTGACACGAAGTGATTTGACTTCGTTTGCCCCCCCATTTTCTTTAACGAACGATAACTTTTTGTGAAAATAACAAGTTCCCCGAACATGGCCGAAACGACTAGAATTACACTTCGAGACCCGCCGACATGATCGCCACGATGCACAGAGCACCCTCGTAAATTTTCGGGACGTTTCATTTTTTCACAACCGGGACCGAAACCCTAGGCCGAAGAAAATGGTCGGATGCGAAGTGAAATTTTTTCGCTCGAAATTTTACGAGCATGTGCGGTACTTCTAGGCAATCATATCGGCAGGTGACACGAAGTGATTCGACTTCGTTTGCCCCCCCATTTTCTTTAACGAACGATAACTTTTTGTGAAAATAACAAGTGCCCCGATCCCGGCCGAAACGACTCGAATTACACTTCGAGACCCGCCGACATGACCGCCACGATGCACAGAGCACCCTTGTAAATTTTCGGGACGTTCCATTTTTTCACAATCGGGACCGAAACCCTCAAATTGGTCGGATGCGAAGTGAAATTTTTTCGTTCGAAATTTTACGAGCTTGTGCAGAACTTCTAGGCAATCATATCGGCGGGTGACACGAAGTGATTCGAGTTCGTTTGCCCCCCCATTTTCTTTAACGAACGATAACTTTTTGTGAAAATAACAAGTGCCCCGATCCCGGCCGAAACGACTCGAATTACACTTCGACACCCACCGACATGATCGCCACGATGCACAGAGCACCCTCGTAAATTTTCGAGACGTTTCATTTTTTCACAACCGGGACCGAAACCCTAGGCCGAAGAAAATGGTCGGATGCGAAGTGAAATTTTTTCGCTCGAAATTTTACGAGCATGAGCGGTACTTCTAGGCAATCATATCGGCAGGTGACACGAAGTGATTCGACTTCGTTTGCCCCCCCATTTTCTTTAACGAACGATAACTTTTTGTGAAAATAACAAGTGCCCCGATCCCGGCCGAAACGACTCGAATTACACTTCGAGACCCGCCGACATGACCGCCACGATGCACAGAGCACCCTTGTAAATTTTCGGGACGTTTCATTTTTTCACAATCGGGACCGAAACCCTAGGCCGAACAAATTGGTCGGATGCGAAGTGAAATTTTTTCGTTCGAAATTTTACGAGCTTGTGCAGAACTTCTAGGCAATCATATCGGCGGGTGACACGAAGTGATTCGAGTTCGTTTGCCCCCCCATTTTCTTTAACGAACGATAACTTTTTGTGAAAATAACAAGTGCCCCGATCCCGGCCGAAACGACTAGAATTACACTTCGAGACCCGCCGACATGATCGCCACGATGCACAGAGCACCCTCGTAAATTTTCGGGACGTTTCATTTTTTCACAACCGGGACCGAAACCCTAGGCCGAAGAAAATGGTCGGATGCGAAGTGAAATTTTTTCGCTCAAAATTTTACGAGCTTGTGCAGTATTTCTAGGCAATCATTTCGGCAGGTGACACGAAGGGATTCGAGTTCGTTTGCCCCCCCTTTTTCTTTAACGAACGATTACTTTTTGTGAAAATAACAAGTTCCCCGAACATGGCCGAAACGACTCGAATTACACTTCGAGACCCGCCGACATGATCGCCACGATGCACAGAGCACCCACGTAAATTTTCGGGACGTTTCATTTTTTCACAACCGGGACCGAAACCCTAGGCCGAAGAAAATGGTCGGATGCGAAGTGAAATTTTTTCGCTCGAAATTTTACGAGCATGTGCGGTACTTCTAGGCAATCATATCGATTGGTGACACGAAGTGATTCGACTTCGTTTGCCCCCCCATTTTCTTTAACGAACGATAACTTTTTGTGAAAATAACAAGTTCCCCGAACAAGGCCGAAACGACTAGAATTACACTTCGAGACCCGCCGACATGATCGCCACGATGCACAGAGCACCCTCGTAAATTTTCGGGACGTTTCATTTTTTCACAACCGGGACCGAAACCCTAGGCCGAAGAAAATGGTCGGATGCGAAGTGAAATTTTTTCGCTCGAAATTTTACGAGCATGTGCGGTACTTCTAGGCAATCATATCGGCAGGTGACACGAAGTGATTCGACTTCGTTTGCCCCCCCATTTTCTTTAACGAACGATAACTTTTTGTGAAAATAACAAGTGCCCCGATCCCGGCCGAAACGACTCGAATTACACTTCGAGACCCGCCGACATGACCGCCACGATGCACAGAGCACCCTCGTAAATTTTCGGGACGTTTCATTTTTTCACAATCGGGACCGAAACCCTAGGCCGAACAAATTGGTCGGATGCGAAGTGAAATTTTTTCGTTCGAAATTTTACGAGCTTGTGCAGAACTTCTAGGCAATCATATCGGCGGGTGACACGAAGTGATTCGAGTTCGTTTGCCCCCCCATTTTCTTTAACGAACGATAACTTTTTGTGAAGATAACAAGTGCCCCGATCCCGGCCGAAACGACTCGAATTACACTTCGACACCCACCGACATGGTCGCCACGATGCACAGAGCACCCTCGTAAATTTTCGAGACGTTTCATTTTTTCACAACCGGGACCGAAACCCTAGCCCGAAGAAAATGGTCGGATGCGAAGTGAAATTTTTTCGCTCGAAATTTTACGAGCATGTGCGGTACTTCTAGGCAATCATATCGGCAGGTGACACGAAGTGATTTGACTTCGTTTGCCCCCCCATTTTCTTTAACGAACGATAACTTTTTGTGAAAATAACAAGTTCCCCGAACATGGCCGAAACGACTAGAATTACACTTCGAGACCCGCCGACATGATCGCCACGATGCACAGAGCACCCTCGTAAATTTTCGGGACGTTTCATTTTTTCACAACCGGGACCGAAACCCTAGGCCGAAGAAAATGGTCGGATGCGAAGTGAAATTTTTTCGCTCGAAATTTTACGAGCATGTGCGGTACTTCTAGGCAATCATATCGGCAGGTGACACGAAGTGATTCGACTTCGTTTGCCCCCCCATTTTCTTTAACGAACGATAACTTTTTGTGAAAATAACAAGTGCCCCGATCCCGGCCGAAACGACTCGAATTACACTTCGACACCCACCGACATGATCGCCACGATGCACAGAGCACCCTCGTAAATTTTCAAGACGTTTCATTTTTTCACAACCGGGACCGAAACCCTAGGCCGAAGAAAATGGTCGGATGCGAAGTGAAATTTTTTCGCTCGAAATTTTACGAGCATGTGCGGTACTTCTAGGCAATCATATCGGCAGGTGACACGAAGTGATTCGACTTCGTTTGCCCCCCCATTTTCTTTAACGAACGATAACTTTTTGTGAAAATAACAAGTGCCCCGATCCCGGCCGAAACGACTCGAATTACACTTCGACACCCACCGACATGATCGCCACGATGCACAGAGCACCCTCGTAAATTTTCAAGACGTTTCATTTTTTCACAACCGGGACCGAAACCCTAGGCCGAAGAAAATGGTCGGATGCGAAGTGAAATTTTTTCGCTCGAAATTTTACGAGCATGTGCGGTACTTCTAGGCAATCATATCGGCAGGTGACACGAAGTGATTCGACTTCGTTTGCCCCCCCATTTTCTTTAACGAACGATAACTTTTTGTGAAAATAACAAGTGCCCCGATCCCGGCCGAAACGACTCGAATTACACTTCGACACCCACCGACATGATCGCCACGATGCACAGAGCACCCTCGTAAATTTTCGAGACGTTTCATTTTTTCACAACCGGGACCGAAACCCTAGGCCGAAGAAAATGGTCGGATGCGAAGTGAAATTTTTTCGCTCGAAATTTTACGAGCATGTGCGGTACTTCTAGGCAATCATATCGGAAGGTGACACGAAGTGATTCGACTTCGTTTGCCCCCCCATTTTCTTTAACGAACGATAACTTTTTGTGAAAATAACAAGTTCCCCGAACATGGCCGAAACGACTAGAATTACACTTCGAGACCCGCCGACATGATCGCCACGATGCACAGAGCACCCTCGTAAATTTTCGGGACGTTTCATTTTTTCACAACCGGGACCGAAACCCTAGGCCGAAGAAAATGGTCGGATGCGAAGTGAAATTTTTTCGCTCAAAATTTTACGAGCTTGTGCAGTATTTCTAGGCAATCATTTCGGCAGGTGACACGAAGGGATTCGAGTTCGTTTGCCCCCCCTTTTTCTTTAACGAACGATAACTTTTTGTGAAAATAACAAGTTCCCCGAACATGGCCGAAACGACTCGAATTACACTTCGAGACCCGCCGACATGATCGCCACGATGCACAGAGCACCCACGTAAATTTTCATGACGTTTCATTTTTTCACAACCGGGACCGAAACCCTAGGCCGAAGAAAATGGTTGGATGCGAAGTGAAATTTTTTCGCTCGAAATTTTACGAGCATGTGCGGTACTTCTAGGCAATCATATCGGCAGGTGACACGAAGTGATTCGAGTTCGTTTGCCCCCCCATTTTCTTTAACGAACGATAACTTTTTGTGAAAATAACAAGTGCCCCGATCCCGGCCGAAACGACTCGAATTACACTTCGAGACCCGCCGACATGACCGCCACGATGCACAGACCACCCTCGTAAATTTTCGGGACGTTTCATTTTTTCACAATCGGGACCGAAACCCTAGGCCGAACAAATTGGTCGGATGCGAAGTGAAATTTTTTCGTTCGAAATTTTACGAGCTTGTGCAGAACTTCTAGGCAATCATATCGGCGGGTGACACGAAGTGATTCGAGTTCGTTTGCCCCCCCATTTTCTTTAACGAACGATAACTTTTTGTGAAAATAACAAGTTCCCCGAACAAGGCCGAAACGACTAGAATTACACTTCGAGACCCGCCGACATGATCGCCACGATGCACAGAGCACCCTCGTAAATTTTCGGGACGTTTCATTTTTTCACAACCGGGACCGAAACCCTAGGCCGAAGAAAATGGTCGGATGCGAAGTGAAATTTTTTCGCTCGAAATTTTACGAGCATGTGCGGTACTTCTAGGCAATCATATCGGCAGGTGACACGAAGTGATTCGAGTTCGTTAGCCCCCCCCCATTTTCTTTAACGAACGATAACTTTTTGTGAAAATAACAAGTGCCCCGATCCCGGCCGAAACGACTCGAATTACACTTCGAGACCCACCGACATGATCGCCACGATGCACAGAGCACCCTCGTAAATTTTCGGGACGTTTCATTTTTTCACAACCGGGACCGAAACCCTAGGCCGAAGAAAATGGTCGGATGCGAAGTGAAATTTTTTCGCTCGAAATTTTACGAGCATGTGCGGTACTTCTAGGCAATCATATCGGCAGGTGACACGAAGTGATTCGACTTCGTTTGCCCCCCCATTTTCTTTAACGAACGATAACTTTTTGTGAAAATAACAAGTGCCCCGATCCCGGCCGAAACGACTCGAATTACACTTCGAGACCCGCCGACATGACCGCCACGATGCACAGAGCACCCTTGTAAATTTTCGGGACGTTCCATTTTTTCACAATCGGGACCGAAACCCTCAAATTGGTCGGATGCGAAGTGAAATTTTTTCGTTCGAAATTTTACGAGCTTGTGCAGAACTTCTAGGCAATCATATCGGCGGGTGACACGAAGTGATTCGAGTTCGTTTGCCCCCCCATTTTCTTTAACGAACGATAACTTTTTGTGAAAATAACAAGTGCCCCGATCCCGGCCGAAACGACTCGAATTACACTTCGACACCCACCGACATGATCGCCACGATGCACAGAGCACCCTCGTAAATTTTCGAGACGTTTCATTTTTTCACAACCGGGACCGAAACCCTAGGCCGAAGAAAATGGTCGGATGCGAAGTGAAATTTTTTCGCTCGAAATTTTACGAGCATGTGCGGTACTTCTAGGCAATCATATCGGCAGGTGACACGAAGTGATTCGACTTCGTTTGCCCCCCCATTTTCTTTAACGAACGATAACTTTTTGTGAAAATAACAAGTGCCCCGATCCCGGCCGAAACGACTCGAATTACACTTCGAGACCCGCCGACATGACCGCCACGATGCACAGAGCACCCTTGTAAATTTTCGGGACGTTTCATTTTTTCACAATCGGGACCGAAACCCTAGGCCGAACAAATTGGTCGGATGCGAAGTGAAATTTTTTCGTTCGAAATTTTACGAGCTTGTGCAGAACTTCTAGGCAATCATATCGGCGGGTGACACGAAGTGATTCGAGTTCGTTTGCCCCCCCATTTTCTTTAACGAACGATAACTTTTTGTGAAAATAACAAGTGCCCCGATCCCGGCCGAAACGACTAGAATTACACTTCGAGACCCGCCGACATGATCGCCACGATGCACAGAGCACCCTCGTAAATTTTCGGGACGTTTCATTTTTTCACAACCGGGACCGAAACCCTAGGCCGAAGAAAATGGTCGGATGCGAAGTGAAATTTTTTCGCTCAAAATTTTACGAGCTTGTGCAGTATTTCTAGGCAATCATTTCGGCAGGTGACACGAAGGGATTCGAGTTCGTTTGCCCCCCCTTTTTCTTTAACGAACGATTACTTTTTGTGAAAATAACAAGTTCCCCGAACATGGCCGAAACGACTCGAATTACACTTCGAGACCCGCCGACATGATCGCCACGATGCACAGAGCACCCACGTAAATTTTCGGGACGTTTCATTTTTTCACAACCGGGACCGAAACCCTAGGCCGAAGAAAATGGTCGGATGCGAAGTGAAATTTTTTCGCTCGAAATTTTACGAGCATGTGCGGTACTTCTAGGCAATCATATCGGCTGGTGACACGAAGTGATTCGACTTCGTTTGCCCCCCCATTTTCTTTAACGAACGATAACTTTTTGTGAAAATAACAAGTTCCCCGAACAAGGCCGAAACGACTAGAATTACACTTCGAGACCCGCCGACATGATCGCCACGATGCACAGAGCACCCTCGTAAATTTTCGGGACGTTTCATTTTTTCACAACCGGGACCGAAACCCTAGGCCGAAGAAAATGGTCGGATGCGAAGTGAAATTTTTTCGCTCAAAATTTTACGAGCTTGTGCAGTATTTCTAGGCAATCATTTCGGCAGGTGACACGAAGGGATTCGAGTTCGTTTGCCCCCCCTTTTTCTTTAACGAACGATAACTTTTTGTGAAAATAACAAGTTCCCCGAACATGGCCGAAACGACTCGAATTACACTTCGAGACCCGCCGACATGATCGCCACGATGCACAGAGCACCCACGTAAATTTTCGGGACGTTTCATTTTTTCACAACCGGGACCGAAACCCTAGGCCGAAGATAATGGTCGGATGCGAAGTGAAATTTTTTCGCTCGAAATTTTACGAGCATGTGCGGTACTTCTAGGCAATCATATCGGCAGGTGACACGAAGTGATTCGACTTCGTTTGCCCCCCCATTTTCTTTAACGAACGATAACTTTTTGTGAAAATAACAAGTTCCCCGAACAAGGCCGAAACGACTAGAATTACACTTCGAGACCCGCCGACATGATCGCCACGATGCACAGAGCACCCTCGTAAATTTTCGGGACGTTTCATTTTTTCACAACCGGGACCGAAACCCTAGGCCGAAGAAAATGGTCGGATGCGAAGTGAAATTTTTTCGCTCGAAATTTTACGAGCATGTGCGGTACTTCTAGGCAATCATATCTGCAGGTAACACGAAGTGATTCGACTTCGTTTGCCCCCCCATTTTCTTTAACGAACGATAACTTTTTGTGAAAATAACAAGTGCCCCGATCCCGGCCGAAACGACTCGAATTACACTTCGAGACCCGCCGACATGACCGCCACGATGCACAGAGCACCCTCGTAAATTTTCGGGACGTTTCCTTTTTTCACAATCGGGACCGAAACCCTAGGCCGAACAAATTGGTCGGATGCGAAGTGAAATTTTTTCGCTCGAAATTTTACGAGCATGTGCGGTACTTCTAGGCAATCATATCGGCAGGTGACACGAAGTGAGTCGACTTCGTTTGCCCCCCCATTTTCTTTAACGAACGATAACTTTTTGTGAAAATAACAAGTGCCCCGATCCCGGCCAAACGACTCGAATTACACTTCGACACCCACCGACATGATCGCCACGATGCACAGAGCACCCTCGTAAATTTTCGGGACGTTTCATTTTTTCACAATCGGGACCGAAACCCTAGGCCGAACAAATTGGTCGGATGCGAAGTGAAATTTTTTCGTTCGAAATTTTACGAGCTTGTGCAGAACTTCTAGGCAATCATATCGGCGGGTGACACGAAGTGATTCGAGTTCGTTTGCCCCACCATTTTCTTTAACGAACGATAACTTTTTGTGAAAATAACAAGTGCCCCGATCCCGGCCGAAACGACTCGAATTACACTTCGACACCCACCGACATGGTCGCCACGATGCACAGAGCACCCTCGTAAATTTTCGAGACGTTTCATTTTTTCACAACCGGGACCGAAACCCTAGGCCGAAGAAAATGGTCGGATGCGAAGTGAAATTTTTTCGCTCGAAATTTTACGAGCATGTGCGGTACTTCTAGGCAATCATATCGGCAGGTGACACGAAGTGATTTGACTTCGTTTGCCCCCCCATTTTCTTTAACGAACGATAACTTTTTGTGAAAATAACAAATTCCCCGAACATGGCCGAAACGACTAGAATTACACTTCGAGACCCGCCGACATGATCGCCACGATGCACAGAGCAGCCTCGTAAATTTTCGGGACGTTTCATTTTTTCACAATCGGGACCGAAACCCTAGGCCGAACAAATTGGTCGGATGCGAAGTGAAATTTTTTCGTTCGAAATTTTACGAGCTTGTGCAGAACTTCTAGGCAATCATATCGGCGGGTGACACGAAGTGATTCGAGTTCGTTTGCCCCCCCATTTTCTTTAACGAACGATAACTTTTTGTGAAAATAACAAGTGCCCCGATCCCGGCCGAAACGACTAGAATTACACTTCGAGACCCGCCGACATGATCGCCACGATGCACAGAGCACCCTCGTAAATTTTCGGGACGTTTCATTTTTTCACAACCGGGACCGAAACCCTAGGCCGAAGAAAATGGTCGGATGCGAAGTGAAATTTTTTCGCTCAAAATTTTACGAGCTTGTGCAGTATTTCTAGGCAATCATTTCGGCAGGTGACACGAAGGGATTCGAGTTCGTTTGCCCCCCCTTTTTCTTTAACGAACGATTACTTTTTGTGAAAATAACAAGTTCCCCGAACATGGCCGAAACGACTCGAATTACACTTCGAGACCCGCCGACATGATCGCCACGATGCACAGAGCACCCACGTAAATTTTCGGGACGTTTCATTTTTTCACAACCGGGACCGAAACCCTAGGCCGAAGAAAATGGTCGGATGCGAAGTGAAATTTTTTCGCTCGAAATTTTACGAGCATGTGCGGTACTTCTAGGCAATCATATCGGCTGGTGACACGAAGTGATTCGACTTCGTTTGCCCCCCCATTTTCTTTAACGAACGATAACTTTTTGTGAAAATAACAAGTTCCCCGAACAAGGCCGAAACGACTAGAATTACACTTCGAGACCCGCCGACATGATCGCCACGATGCACAGAGCACCCTCGTAAATTTTCGGGACGTTTCATTTTTTCACAACCGGGACCGAAACCCTAGGCCGAAGAAAATGGTCGGATGCGAAGTGAAATTTTTTCGCTCAAAATTTTACGAGCTTGTGCAGTATTTCTAGGCAATCATTTCGGCAGGTGACACGAAGGGATTCGAGTTCGTTTGCCCCCCCTTTTTCTTTAACGAACGATAACTTTTTGTGAAAATAACAAGTTCCCCGAACATGGCCGAAACGACTCGAATTACACTTCGAGACCCGCCGACATGATCGCCACGATGCACAGAGCACCCACGTAAATTTTCGGGACGTTTCATTTTTTCACAAACGGGACCGAAACCCTAGGCCGAAGATAATGGTCGGATGCGAAGTGAAATTTTTTCGCTCGAAATTTTACGAGCATGTGCGGTACTTCTAGGCAATCATATCGGCAGGTGACACGAAGTGATTCGACTTCGTTTGCCCCCCCATTTTCTTTAACGAACGATAACTTTTTGTGAAAATAACAAGTTCCCCGAACAAGGCCGAAACGACTAGAATTACACTTCGAGACCCGCCGACATGATCGCCACGATGCACAGAGCACCCTCGTAAATTTTCGGGACGTTTCATTTTTTCACAACCGGGACCGAAACCCTAGGCCGAAGAAAATGGTCGGATGCGAAGTGAAATTTTTTCGCTCGAAATTTTACGAGCATGTGCGGTACTTCTAGGCAATCATATCTGCAGGTAACACGAAGTGATTCGACTTCGTTTGCCCCCCCATTTTCTTTAACGAACGATAACTTTTTGTGAAAATAACAAGTGCCCCGATCCCGGCCGAAACGACTCGAATTACACTTCGAGACCCGCCGACATGACCGCCACGATGCACAGAGCACCCTCGTAAATTTTCGGGACGTTTCCTTTTTTCACAATCGGGACCGAAACCCTAGGCCGAACAAATTGGTCGGATGCGAAGTGAAATTTTTTCGCTCGAAATTTTACGAGCATGTGCGGTACTTCTAGGCAATCATATCGGCAGGTGACACGAAGTGAGTCGACTTCGTTTGCCCCCCCATTTTCTTTAACGAACGATAACTTTTTGTGAAAATAACAAGTGCCCCGATCCCGGCCAAACGACTCGAATTACACTTCGACACCCACCGACATGATCGCCACGATGCACAGAGCACCCTCGTAAATTTTCGGGACGTTTCATTTTTTCACAATCGGGACCGAAACCCTAGGCCGAACAAATTGGTCGGATGCGAAGTGAAATTTTTTCGTTCGAAATTTTACGAGCTTGTGCAGAACTTCTAGGCAATCATATCGGCGGGTGACACGAGGTGATTCGAGTTCGTTTGCCCCCCCATTTTCTTTAACGAACGATAACTTTTTGTGAAAATAACTAGTGCCCCGATCCCGGCCGAAACGACTCGAATTACACTTCGACACCCACCGACATGGTCGCCACGATGCACAGAGCACCCTCGTAAATTTTCGAGACGTTTCATTTTTTCACAACCGGGACCGAAACCCTAGGCCGAAGAAAATGGTCGGATGCGAAGTGAAATTTTTTCGCTCGAAATTTTACGAGCATGTGCGGTACTTCTAGGCAATCATATCGGCAGGTGACACGAAGTGATTTGACTTCGTTTGCCCCCCCATTTTCTTTAACGAACGATAACTTTTTGTGAAAATAACAAATTCCCCGAACATGGCCGAAACGACTAGAATTACACTTCGAGACCCGCCGACATGATCGCCACGATGCACAGAGCACCCTCGTAAATTTTCGGGACGTTTCATTTTTTCACAATCGGGACCGAAACCCTAGGCCGAACAAATTGGTCGGATGCGAAGTGAAATTTTTTCGTTCGAAATTTTACGAGCTTGTGCAGAACTTCTAGGCAATCATATCGGCGGGTGACACGAAGTGATTCGAGTTCGTTTGCCCCCCCATTTTCTTTAACGAACGATAACTTTTTGTGAAAATAACAAGTGCCCCGATCCCGGCCGAAACGACTCGAATTACACTTCGACACCCACCGACATGGTCGCCACGATGCACAGAGCACCCTCGTAAATTTTCGAGACGTTTCATTTTTTCACAACCGGGACCGAAACCCTAGGCCGAAGAAAATGGTCGGATGCGAAGTGAAATTTTTTCGCTCGAAATTTTACGATCATGTGCGGTACTTCTAGGCAATCATATCGGCAGGTGACACGAAGTGATTTGACTTCGTTTGCCCCCCCATTTTCTTTAACGAACGATAACTTTTTGTGAAAATAACAAGTTCCCCGAACATGGCCGAAACGACTAGAATTACACTTCGAGACCCGCCGACATGATCGCCACGATGCACAGAGCACCCTCGTAAATTTTCGGGACGTTTCATTTTTTCACAACCGGGACCGAAACCCTAGGCCGAAGAAAATGGTCGGATGCGAAGTGAAATTTTTTCGCTCGAAATTTTACGAGCATGTGCGGTACTTCTAGGCAATCATATCGGCAGGTGACACGAAGTGATTCGACTTCGTTTGCCCCCCCATTTTCTTTAACGAACGATAACTTTTTGTGAAAATAACAAGTGCCCCGATCCCGGCCGAAACGACTCGAATTACACTTCGAGACCCGCCGACATGACCGCCACGATGCACAGAGCACCCTTGTAAATTTTCGGGACGTTTCATTTTTTCACAATCGGGACCGAAACCCTCAAATTGGTCGGATGCGAAGTGAAATTTTTTCGTTCGAAATTTTACGAGCTTGTGCAGAACTTCTAGGCAATCATATCGGCGGGTGACACGAAGTGATTCGAGTTCGTTTGCCCCCCCATTTTCTTTAACGAACGATAACTTTTTGTGAAAATAACAAGTGCCCCGATCCCGGCCGAAACGACTCGAATTACACTTCGACACCCACCGACATGATCGCCACGATGCACAGAGCACCCTCGTAAATTTTCGAGACGTTTCATTTTTTCACAACCGGGACCGAAACCCTAGGCCGAAGAAAATGGTCGGATGCGAAGTGAAATTTTTTCGCTCGAAATTTTACGAGCATGTGCGGTACTTCTAGGCAATCATATCGGCAGGTAACACGAAGTGATTCGACTTCGTTTGCCCCCCCATTTTCTTTAACGAACGATAACTTTTTGTGAAAATAACAAGTGCCCCGATCCCGGCCGAAACGACTCGAATTACACTTCGAGACCCGCCGACATGACCGCCACGATGCACAGAGCACCCTCGTAAATTTTCGGGACGTTTCATTTTTTCACAATCGGGACCGAAACCCTAGGCCGAACAAATTGGTCGGATGCGAAGTGAAATTTTTTCGCTCGAAATTTTACGAGCATGTGCGGTACTTCTAGGCAATCATATCGGCAGGTGACACGAAGTGAGTCGACTTCGTTTGCCCCCCCATTTTCTTTAACGAACGATAACTTTTTGTGAAAATAACAAGTGCCCCGATCCCGGCCGAAACGACTCGAATTACACTTCGACACCCACCGACATGATCGCCACGATGCACAGAGCACCCTCGTAAATTTTCGGGACGTTTCATTTTTTCACAATCGGGACCGAAACCCTAGGCCGAACAAATTGGTCGGATGCGAAGTGAAATTTTTTCGTTCGAAATTTTACGAGCTTGTGCAGAACTTCTAGGCAATCATATCGGCGGGTGACACGAAGTGATTCGAGTTCGTTTGCCCCACCATTTTCTTTAACGAACGATAACTTTTTGTGAAAATAACAAGTGCCCCGATCCCGGCCGAAACGACTCGAATTACACTTCGACACCCACCGACATGGTCGCCACGATGCACAGAGCACCCTCGTAAATTTTCGAGACGTTTCATTTTTTCACAACCGGGACCGAAACCCTAGCCCGAAGAAAATGGTCGGATGCGAAGTGAAATTTTTTCGCTCGAAATTTTACGAGCATGTGCGGTACTTCTAGGCAATCATATCGGCAGGTGACACGAAGTGATTTGACTTCGTTTGCCCCCCCAGTTTCTTTAACGGACGATAACTTTTTGTGAAAATAACAAATTCCCCGAACATGGCCGAAACGACTAGAATTACACTTCGAGACCCGCCGACATGATCGCCACGATGCACAGAGCACCCTCGTAAATTTTCGGGACGTTTCATTTTTTCACAATCGGGACCGAAACCCTAGGCCGAACAAATTGGTCGGATGCGAAGTGAAATTTTTTCGTTCGAAATTTTACGAGCTTGTGCAGAACTTCTAGGCAATCATATCGGCGGGTGACACGAAGTGATTCGAGTTCGTTTGCCCCCCCATTTTCTTTAACGAACGATAACTTTTTGTGAAAATAACAAGTGCCCCGATCCCGGCCGAAACGACTCGAATTACACTTCGACACCCACCGACATGGTCGCCACGATGCACAGAGCACCCTCGTAAATTTTCGAGACGTTTCATTTTTTCACAACCGGGACCGAAACCCTAGGCCGAAGAAAATGGTCGGATGCGAAGTGAAATTTTTTCGCTCGAAATTTTACGAGCATGTGCGGTACTTCTAGGCAATCATATCGGCAGGTGACACGAAGTGATTTGACTTCGTTTGCCCCCCCATTTTCTTTAACGAACGATAACTTTTTGTGAAAATAACAAGTTCCCCGAACATGGCCGAAACGACTAGAATTACACTTCGAGACCCGCCGACATGATCGCCACGATGCACAGAGCACCCTCGTAAATTTTCGGGACGTTTCATTTTTTCACAACCGGGACCGAAACCCTAGGCCGAAGAAAATGGTCGGATGCGAAGTGAAATTTTTTCGCTCGAAATTTTACGAGCATGTGCGGTACTTCTAGGCAATCATATCGGCAGGTGACACGAAGTGATTCGACTTCGTTTGCCCCCCCATTTTCTTTAACGAACGATAACTTTTTGTGAAAATAACAAGTGCCCCGATCCCGGCCGAAACGACTCGAATTACACTTCGAGACCCGCCGACATGACCGCCACGATGCACAGAGCACCCTTGTAAATTTTCGGGACGTTTCATTTTTTCACAATCGGGACCGAAACCCTCAAATTGGTCGGATGCGAAGTGAAATTTTTTCGTTCGAAATTTTACGAGCTTGTGCAGAACTTCTAGGCAATCATATCGGCGGGTGACACGAAGTGATTCGAGTTCGTTTGCCCCCCCATTTTCTTTAACGAACGATAACTTTTTGTGAAAATAACAAGTGCCCCGATCCCGGCCGAAACGATTCGAATTACACTTCGACACCCACCGACATGATCGCCACGATGCACAGAGCACCCTCGTAAATTTTCGAGTCGTTTCATTTTTTCACAACCGGGACCGAAACCCTAGGCCGAAGAAAATGGTCTGATGCGAATTGAAATTTTTTCGCTCGAAATTTTACGAGCATGTGCGGTACTTCTAGGCAATCATATCGGCTGGTGACACGAAGTGATTCGAGTTCGTTTGCCCCCCCATTTTCTTTAACGAACGATAACTTTTTGTGAAAATAACAAGTTCCCCGAACATGGCCGAAACGACTAGAATTACACTTCGAGACCCGCCGACATGATCGCCACGATGCACAGAGCACCCTCGTAAATTTTCGGGACGTTTCATTTTTTCACAATCGGGACCGAAACCCTAGGCCGAACAAATTGGTCGGATGCGAAGTGAAATTTTTTCGTTCGAAATTTTACGAGCTTGTGCAGAACTTCTAGGCAATCATATCGGCGGGTGACACGAAGTGATTCGAGTTCGTTTGCCCCCCCATTTTCTTTAACGAACGATAACTTTTTGTGAAAATAACAAGTGCCCCGATCCCGGCCGAAACGATTCGAATTACACTTCGACACCCACCGACATGGTCGCCACGATGCACAGAGCACCCTCGTAAATTTTCGAGACGTTTCATTTTTTCACAACCGGGACCGAAACCCTAGGCCGAAGAAAATGGTCGGATGCGAAGTGAAATTTTTTCGCTCGAAATTTTACGAGCATGTGCGGTACTTCTAGGCAATCATATCGGCAGGTGACACGAAGTGATTTGACTTCGTTTGCCCCCCCATTTTCTTTAACGAACGATAACTTTTTGTGAAAATAACAAGTTCCCCGAACAAGGCCGAAACGACTAGAATTACACTTCGAGACCCGCCGACATGATCGCCACGATGCACAGAGCACCCTCGTAAATTTTCGGGACGTTTCATTTTTTCACAATCGGGACCGAAACCCTAGGCCGAACAAATTGGTCGGATGCGAAGTGAAATTTTTTCGTTCGAAATTTTACGAGCTTGTGCAGAAGGCAATCATATCGGCGGGTGACACGAAGTGATTCGAGTTCGTTTGCCCCCCCATTTTCTTTAACGAACGATAACTTTTTGTGAAAATAACAAGTGCCCCGATCCCGGCCGAAACGATTCGAATTACACTTCGACACCCACCGACATGGTCGCCACGATGCACAGAGCACCCTCGTAAATTTTCGAGACGTTTCATTTTTTCACAACCGGGACCGAAACCCTAGGCCGAAGAAAATGGTCGGATGCGAAGTGAAATTTTTTCGCTCGAAATTTTACGAGCATGTGCGGTACTTCTAGGCAATCATATCGGCAGGTGACACGAAGTGATTCGAGTTCGTTTGCCCCCCCATTTTCTTTAACGAACGATAACTTTTTCTGAAAATAACAAGTGCCCCGATCCCGGCCGAAACGACTCGAATTACACTTCGAGACCCGCCGACATGACCGCCACGATACACAGACCACCCTCGTAAATTTTCGGGACGTTTCGTTTTTTCACAATCGGGACCGAAACCCTAGGCCGAACAAATTGGTCGGATGCGAAGTGAAATTTTTTCGTTCGAAATTTTACGAGCTTGTGCAGAACTTCTAGGCAATCATATCGGCGGGTGACACGAAGTGATTCGAGTTCGTTTGCCCCCCCATTTTCTTTAACGAACGATAACTTTTTGTGAAAATAACAAGTGCCCCGATCCCGGCCGAAACGACTCGAATTACACTTCGACACCCACCGACATGATCGCCACGATGCACAGAGCACCCTCGTAAATTTTCGAGACGTTTCATTTTTTCACAACCGGGACCGAAACCCTAGGCCGAAGAAAATGGTCGGATGCGAAGTGAAATTTTTTCGCTCGAAATTTTACGAGCATGTGCGGTACTTCTAGGCAATCATATCGGCAGGTGACACGAAGTGATTTGACTTCGTTTGCCCCCCAATTTTCTTTAATGAACGATAACTTTTTGTGAAAATAACAAGTTCCCCGAACAAGGCCGAAACGACTAGAATTACACTTCGAGACCCGCCGACATGATCGCCACGATGCACAGAGCACCCTCGTAAATTTTCGGGACGTTTCATTTTTTCACAACCGGGACCGAAACCCAAGGCCGAAGAAAATGGTCGGATGCGAAGTGAAATTTTTTCGCTCGAAATTTTACGAGCATGTGCGGTACTTCTAGGCAATCATATCGGCAGGTGACACGAAGTGATTCGACTTCGTTTGCCCCCCCATTTTCTTTAACGAACGATAACTTTTTGTGAAAATAACAAGTGCCCCGATCCCGGCCGAAACGACTCGAATTACACTTCGAGACCCGCCGACATGACCGCCACGATGCACAGAGCACCCTCGTAAATTTTCGGGACGTTTCATTTTTTCACAATCGGGACCGAAACCCTAGGCCGAACAAATTGGTCGGATGCGAAGTGAAATTTTTTCGTTCGAAATTTTACGAGCTTGTGCAGAACTTCTAGGCAATCATATCGGCGGGTGACACGAAGTGATTCGAGTTCGTTAGCCCCCCCCCATTTTCTTTAACGAACGATAACTTTTTGTGAAAATAACAAGTGCCCCGATCCCGGCCGAAACGACTCGAATTACACTTCGACACCCACCGACATGATCGCCACGATGCACAGAGCACCCTCGTAAATTTTCGGGACGTTTCATTTTTTCACAACCGGGACCGAAACCTTAGGCCGAAGAAAATGGTCGGATGCGAAGTGAAATTTTTTCGCTCGAAATTTTACGAGCATGTGCGGTACTTCTAGGCAATCATATCGGCAGGTGACACGAAGTGATTCGACTTCGTTTGCCCCCCCATTTTCTTTAACGAACGATAACTTTTTGTGAAAATAACAAGTGCCCCGATCCCGGCCGAAACGACTCGAATTACACTTCGAGACCCGCCGACATGACCGCCACGATGCACAGAGCACCCTCGTAAATTTTCGGGACGTTTCATTTTTTCACAATCGGGACCGAAACCCTAGGCCGAACAAATTGGTCGGATGCGAAGTGAAATTTTTTCGTTCAAAATTTGACGAGCTTGTGCAGAACTTCTAGGCAATCATATCGGCGGGTGACACGAAGTGATTCGAGTTCGTTTGCCCCCCCATTTTCTTTAACGAACGATAACTTTTTGTGAAAATAACAAGTGCCCCGATCCCGGCCGAAACGATTCGAATTACACTTCGACACCCACCGACATGGTCGCCACGATGCACAGAGCACCCTCGTAAATTTTCGAGACGTTTCATTTTTTCACAACCGGGACCGAAACCCTAGGCCGAAGAAAATGGTCGGATGCGAAGTGAAATTTTTTCGCTCGAAATTTTACGAGCATGTGCGGTACTTCTAGGCAATCATATCGGCAGGTGACACGAAGTGATTTGACTTCGTTTGCCCCCCCATTTTCTTTAACGAACGATAACTTTTTGTGAAAATAACAAGTTCCCCGAACAAGGCCGAAACGACTAGAATTACACTTCGAGACCCGCCGACATGATCGCCACGATGCACAGAGCACCCTCGTAAATTTTCGGGACGTTTCATTTTTTCACAATCGGGACCGAAACCCTAGGCCGAACAAATTGGTCGGATGCGAAGTGAAATTTTTTCGTTCGAAATTTTACGAGCTTGTGCAGAAGGCAATCATATCGGCGGGTGACACGAAGTGATTCGAGTTCGTTTGCCCCCCCATTTTCTTTAACGAACGATAACTTTTTGTGAAAATAACAAGTGCCCCGATCCCGGCCGAAACGATTCGAATTACACTTCGACACCCACCGACATGGTCGCCACGATGCACAGAGCACCCTCGTAAATTTTCGAGACGTTTCATTTTTTCACAACCGGGACCGAAACCCTAGGCCGAAGAAAATGGTCGGATGCGAAGTGAAATTTTTTCGCTCGAAATTTTACGAGCATGTGCGGTACTTCTAGGCAATCATATCGGCAGGTGACACGAAGTGATTCGAGTTCGTTTGCCCCCCCATTTTCTTTAACGAACGATAACTTTTTCTGAAAATAACAAGTGCCCCGATCCCGGCCGAAACGACTCGAATTACACTTCGAGACCCGCCGACATGACCGCCACGATACACAGACCACCCTCGTAAATTTTCGGGACGTTTCGTTTTTTCACAATCGGGACCGAAACCCTAGGCCGAACAAATTGGTCGGATGCGAAGTGAAATTTTTTCGTTCGAAATTTTACGAGCTTGTGCAGAACTTCTAGGCAATCATATCGGCGGGTGACACGAAGTGATTCGAGTTCGTTTGCCCCCCCATTTTCTTTAACGAACGATAACTTTTTGTGAAAATAACAAGTGCCCCGATCCCGGCCGAAACGACTCGAATTACACTTCGACACCCACCGACATGATCGCCACGATGCACAGAGCACCCTCGTAAATTTTCGAGACGTTTCATTTTTTCACAACCGGGACCGAAACCCTAGGCCGAAGAAAATGGTCGGATGCGAAGTGAAATTTTTTCGCTCGAAATTTTACGAGCATGTGCGGTACTTCTAGGCAATCATATCGGCAGGTGACACGAAGTGATTTGACTTCGTTTGCCCCCCAATTTTCTTTAATGAACGATAACTTTTTGTGAAAATAACAAGTTCCCCGAACAAGGCCGAAACGACTAGAATTACACTTCGAGACCCGCCGACATGATCGCCACGATGCACAGAGCACCCTCGTAAATTTTCGGGACGTTTCATTTTTTCACAACCGGGACCGAAACCCAAGGCCGAAGAAAATGGTCGGATGCGAAGTGAAATTTTTTCGCTCGAAATTTTACGAGCATGTGCGGTACTTCTAGGCAATCATATCGGCAGGTGACACGAAGTGATTCGACTTCGTTTGCCCCCCCATTTTCTTTAACGAACGATAACTTTTTGTGAAAATAACAAGTGCCCCGATCCCGGCCGAAACGACTCGAATTACACTTCGAGACCCGCCGACATGACCGCCACGATGCACAGAGCACCCTCGTAAATTTTCGGGACGTTTCATTTTTTCACAATCGGGACCGAAACCCTAGGCCGAACAAATTGGTCGGATGCGAAGTGAAATTTTTTCGTTCGAAATTTTACGAGCTTGTGCAGAACTTCTAGGCAATCATATCGGCGGGTGACACGAAGTGATTCGAGTTCGTTAGCCCCCCCCCATTTTCTTTAACGAACGATAACTTTTTGTGAAAATAACAAGTGCCCCGATCCCGGCCGAAACGACTCGAATTACACTTCGACACCCACCGACATGATCGCCACGATGCACAGAGCACCCTCGTAAATTTTCGGGACGTTTCATTTTTTCACAACCGGGACCGAAACCTTAGGCCGAAGAAAATGGTCGGATGCGAAGTGAAATTTTTTCGCTCGAAATTTTACGAGCATGTGCGGTACTTCTAGGCAATCATATCGGCAGGTGACACGAAGTGATTCGACTTCGTTTGCCCCCCCATTTTCTTTAACGAACGATAACTTTTTGTGAAAATAACAAGTGCCCCGATCCCGGCCGAAACGACTCGAATTACACTTCGAGACCCGCCGACATGACCGCCACGATGCACAGAGCACCCTCGTAAATTTTCGGGACGTTTCATTTTTTCACAATCGGGACCGAAACCCTAGGCCGAACAAATTGGTCGGATGCGAAGTGAAATTTTTTCGTTCAAAATTTGACGAGCTTGTGCAGAACTTCTAGGCAATCATATCGGCGGGTGACACGAAGTGATTCGAGTTCGTTTGCCCCCCCATTTTCTTTAACGAACGATAACTTTTTGTAAAAATAACAAGTGCCCCGATCCCGGCCGAAACGACTCGAATTACACTTCGAGACCAACCGACATGATCGCCACGATGCACAGAGCACCCTCGTAAATTTTCGGGACGTTTCATTTTTTCACAACCGGGACCGAAACCCTAGGCCGAAGAAAATGGTCGGATGCGAAGTGAAATTTTTTCGCTCGAAATTTTACGAGCATGTGCGGTACTTCTAGGCAATCATATCGGCAGGTGACACGAAGTGATTCGACTTCGTTTGCCCCCCCATTTTCTTTAACGAACGATAACTTTTTGTGAAAATAACAAGTGCCCCGATCCCGGCCGAAATGACTCGAATTACACTTCGAGACCCACCGACATGATCGCCACGATGCACAGAGCACCCTCGTAAATTTTCGGGACGTTTCATTTTTTCATAACCGGAACCGAAACCCTAGGCCGAAGAAAATGGTCGGATGCGAAGTGAAATTTTTTCGCTCGAAATTTTACAAGCATGTGCGGTACTTCTAGGCAATCATATCGGCAGGTGACACGAAGTGATTCGACTTCGTTTGCCCCCCCATTTTCTTTAAGGAACGATAACTTTTTGTGAAAATAACAAGTTCCCCGAACATGGCCGAAACGACTCGAATTACACTTCGAGACCCGCCGACATGATCGCCACGATGCACAGAGCACCCTCGTAAATTTTCGGGGCGTTTCATTTTTTCACAACCGGGACCGAAACCCTAGGCCGAAGAAAATGGTCGGATACGAAGTGAAATTTTTTCGTTCCAAATTTTACGAGCTTGTGCAGAACTTCAAGGCAATCATATCGGTAGGTGACACGAAGTGATTCGAGTTCGTTTGGCCCCCCATTTTCTTTAACGAACGATAACTTTTTGTAAAAAAAACAAGTTCCCCGAACCCAGCCAAAACGACTCGAATTACACTTCGAGACCCGCCGACATGATCGCCACGATGCACAGAGCACCCTCGTAAATTTTCGGGACGTTTCATTTTTTCACAACCGGGACCGAAACCGTAGGCCGAACAAATTGGTCGGATGCGAAGTGAAATTTTTTCGCTCGAAATTTTACGAGCATGTGCGGTACTTCTAGGCAATCATATCGGCAGGTGACACGAAGTGATTTGACTTCGTTTGCCCCCCCATTTTCTTTAATGAACGATAACTTTTTGTGAAAATAACAAGTTCCCCGAACAAGGCCGAAACGACTAGAATTACACTTCGAGACCCGCCGACATGATCGCCACGATGCACAGAGCACCCTCGTAAATTTTCGGGACGTTTCATTTTTTCACAACCGGGACCGAAACCCAAGGCCGAAGAAAATGGTCGGATGCGAAGTGAAATTTTTTCGCTCGAAATTTTACGAGCATGTGCGGTACTTCTAGGCAATCATATCGGCAGGTGACACGAAGTGATTCGACTTCGTTTGCCCCCCCATTTTCTTTAACGAACGATAACTTTTTGTGAAAATAACAAGTGCCCCGATCCCGGCCGAAACGACTCGAATTACACTTCGAGACCCGCCGACATGACCGCCACGATGCACAGAGCACCCTCGTAAATTTTCGGGACGTTTCATTTTTTCACAATCGGGACCGAAACCCTAGGCCGAACAAATTGGTCGGATGCGAAGTGAAATTTTTTCGTTCGAAATTTTACGAGCTTGTGCAGAACTTCTAGGCAATCATATCGGCGGGTGACACGAAGTGATTCGAGTTCGTTAGCCCCCCCCATTTTCTTTAACGAACGATAACTTTTTGTGAAAATAACAAGTGCCCCGATCCCGGCCGAAACGACTCGAATTACACTTCGACACCCACCGACATGATCGCCACGATGCACAGAGCACCCTCGTAAATTTTCGGGACGTTTCATTTTTTCACAACCGGGACCGAAACCTTAGGCCGAAGAAAATGGTCGGATGCGAAGTGAAATTTTTTCGCTCGAAATTTTACGAGCATGTGCGGTACTTCTAGGCAATCATATCGGCAGGTGACACGAAGTGATTCGACTTCGTTTGCCCCCCCATTTTCTTTAACGAACGATAACTTTTTGTGAAAATAACAAGTGCCCCGATCCCGGCCGAAACGACTCGAATTACACTTCGAGACCCGCCGACATGACCGCCACGATGCACAGAGCACCCTCGTAAATTTTCGGGACGTTTCATTTTTTCACAATCGGGACCGAAACCCTAGGCCGAACAAATTGGTCGGATGCGAAGTGAAATTTTTTCGTTCAAAATTTGACGAGCTTGTGCAGAACTTCTAGGCAATCATATCGGCGGGTGACACGAAGTGATTCGAGTTCGTTTGCCCCCCCATTTTCTTTAACGAACGATAACTTTTTGTAAAAATAACAAGTGCCCCGATCCCGGCCGAAACGACTCGAATTACACTTCGAGACCAACCGACATGATCGCCACGATGCACAGAGCACCCTCGTAAATTTTCGGGACGTTTCATTTTTTCACAACCGGGACCGAAACCCTAGGCCGAAGAAAATGGTCGGATGCGAAGTGAAATTTTTTCGCTCGAAATTTTACGAGCATGTGCGGTACTTCTAGGCAATCATATCGGCAGGTGACACGAAGTGATTCGACTTCGTTTGCCCCCCCATTTTCTTTAACGAACGATAACTTTTTGTGAAAATAACAAGTGCCCCGATCCCGGCCGAAATGACTCGAATTACACTTCGAGACCCACCGACATGATCGCCACGATGCACAGAGCACCCTCGTAAATTTTCGGGACGTTTCATTTTTTCATAACCGGAACCGAAACCCTAGGCCGAAGAAAATGGTCGGATGCGAAGTGAAATTTTTTCGCTCGAAATTTTACAAGCATGTGCGGTACTTCTAGGCAATCATATCGGCAGGTGACACGAAGTGATTCGACTTCGTTTGCCCCCCCATTTTCTTTAAGGAACGATAACTTTTTGTGAAAATAACAAGTTCCCCGAACATGGCCGAAACGACTCGAATTACACTTCGAGACCCGCCGACATGATCGCCACGATGCACAGAGCACCCTCGTAAATTTTCGGGGCGTTTCATTTTTTCACAACCGGGACCGAAACCCTAGGCCGAAGAAAATGGTCGGATACGAAGTGAAATTTTTTCGTTCCAAATTTTACGAGCTTGTGCAGAACTTCAAGGCAATCATATCGGTAGGTGACACGAAGTGATTCGAGTTCGTTTGGCCCCCCATTTTCTTTAACGAACGATAACTTTTTGTAAAAAAAACAAGTTCCCCGAACCCAGCCAAAACGACTCGAATTACACTTCGAGACCCGCCGACATGATCGCCACGATGCACAGAGCACCCTCGTAAATTTTCGGGACGTTTCATTTTTTCACAACCGGGACCGAAACCGTAGGCCGAACAAATTGGTCGGATGCGAAGTGAAATTTTTTCGTTCGAAATTTGACGAGCTTGTACAGAAGTTCTAGGCAATCATATCGGCAGGTGACACGAAGTGATTCGAGTTCGTTTGCCCCCCCATTTTCTTTAACGAACGATAACTTTTTGTGAAAATAACAAGTGCCCCGATCCCGGCCGAAACGACTCGAATTACACTTCGAGACCCACCGACATGATCGCCACGATGCACAGAGCACCCTCGTAAATTTTCGGGACGTTTCATTTTTTCACAACCGGGACCGAAACCCTAGGCCGAAGAAAATGGTCGGATGCGAAGTGAAATTTTTTCGCTCGAAATTTTACGAGCATGTGCGGTACTTCTAGGCAATCATATCGGCAGGTGACACGAAGTGATTCGACTTCGTTTGCCCCCCCATTTTCTTTAACGAACGATAACTTTTTGTGAAAATAACAAGTTCCCGGAACAAGGCCGAAACGACTCGAATTACACTTCGAGACCCGCCGACATGATCGCCACGATGCACAGAGCACCCTCGTAAATTTTCGGGACGTTTCATTTTTTCACAACCGGGACCGAAACCCTAGGCCGAAGAAAATGGTCGGATGCGAAGTGAAATTTTTTCGTTCGAAATTTTACGAGCTTGTGCAGAACTTCTAGGCAATCATATCGGCGGGTGACACGAAGTGATTCGAGTTCGTTAGCCCCCCCCCATTTTCTTTAACGAACGATAACTTTTTGTGAAAATAACAAGTGCCCCGATCCCGGCCGAAACGATTCGAATTACACTTCGACACCCACCGACATGGTCGCCACGATGCACAGAGCACCCTCGTAAATTTTCGAGACGTTTCATTTTTTCACAACCGGGACCGAAACCCTAGGCCGAAGAAAATGGTCGGATGCGAAGTGAAATTTTTTCGCTCGAAATTTTACGAGCATGTGCGGTACTTCTAGGCAATCATATCGGCAGGTGACACGAAGTGATTCGAGTTCGTTTGCCCCCCCATTTTCTTTAACGAACGATAACTTTTTCTGAAAATAACAAGTGCCCCGATCCCGGCCGAAACGACTCGAATTACACTTCGAGACCCGCCGACATGACCGCCACGATACACAGACCACCCTCGTAAATTTTCGGGACGTTTCATTTTTTCACAATCGGGACCGAAACCCTAGGCCGAACAAATTGGTCGGATGCGAAGTGAAATTTTTTCGTTCGAAATTTTACGAGCTTGTGCAGAACTTCTAGGCAATCATATCGGCGGGTGACACGAAGTGATTCGAGTTCGTTTGCCCCCCCATTTTCTTTAACGAACGATAACTTTTTGTGAAAATAACAAGTGCCCCGATCCCGGCCGAAACGACTCGAATTACACTTCGACACCCACCGACATGATCGCCACGATGCACAGAGCACCCTCGTAAATTTTCGAGACGTTTCATTTTTTCACAACCGGGACCGAAACCCTAGGCCGAAGAAAATGGTCGGATGCGAAGTGAAATTTTTTCGCTCGAAATTTTACGAGCATGTGCGGTACTTCTAGGCAATCATATCGGCAGGTGACACGAAGTGATTTGACTTCGTTTGCCCCCCAATTTTCTTTAATGAACGATAACTTTTTGTGAAAATAACAAGTTCCCCGAACAAGGCCGAAACGACTAGAATTACACTTCGAGACCCGCCGACATGATCGCCACGATGCACAGAGCACCCTCGTAAATTTTCGGGACGTTTCATTTTTTCACAACCGGGACCGAAACCCAAGGCCGAAGAAAATGGTCGGATGCGAAGTGAAATTTTTTCGCTCGAAATTTTACGAGCATGTGCGGTACTTCTAGGCAATCATATCGGCAGGTGACACGAAGTGATTCGACTTCGTTTGCCCCCCCATTTTCTTTAACGAACGATAACTTTTTGTGAAAATAACAAGTGCCCCGATCCCGGCCGAAACGACTCGAATTACACTTCGAGACCCGCCGACATGACCGCCACGATGCACAGAGCACCCTCGTAAATTTTCGGGACGTTTCATTTTTTCACAATCGGGACCGAAACCCTAGGCCGAACAAATTGGTCGGATGCGAAGTGAAATTTTTTCGTTCGAAATTTTACGAGCTTGTGCAGAACTTCTAGGCAATCATATCGGCGGGTGACACGAAGTGATTCGAGTTCGTTAGCCCCCCCCCATTTTCTTTAACGAACGATAACTTTTTGTGAAAATAACAAGTGCCCCGATCCCGGCCGAAACGACTCGAATTACACTTCGACACCCACCGACATGATCGCCACGATGCACAGAGCACCCTCGTAAATTTTCGGGACGTTTCATTTTTTCACAACCGGGACCGAAACCTTAGGCCGAAGAAAATGGTCGGATGCGAAGTGAAATTTTTTCGCTCGAAATTTTACGAGCATGTGCGGTACTTCTAGGCAATCATATCGGCAGGTGACACGAAGTGATTCGACTTCGTTTGCCCCCCCATTTTCTTTAACGAACGATAACTTTTTGTGAAAATAACAAGTGCCCCGATCCCGGCCGAAACGACTCGAATTACACTTCGAGACCCGCCGACATGACCGCCACGATGCACAGAGCACCCTCGTAAATTTTCGGGACGTTTCATTTTTTCACAATCGGGACCGAAACCCTAGGCCAAACAAATTGGTCGGATGCGAAGTGAAATTTTTTCGTTCAAAATTTGACGAGCTTGTGCAGAACTTCTAGGCAATCATATCGGCGGGTGACACGAAGTGATTCGAGTTCGTTTGCCCCCCCATTTTCTTTAACGAACGATAACTTTTTGTAAAAATAACAAGTGCCCCGATCCCGGCCGAAACGACTCGAATTACACTTCGAGACCAACCGACATGATCGCCACGATGCACAGAGCACCCTCGTAAATTTTCGGGACGTTTCATTTTTTCACAACCGGGACCGAAACCCTAGGCCGAAGAAAATGGTCGGATGCGAAGTGAAATTTTTTCGCTCGAAATTTTACGAGCATGTGCGGTACTTCTAGGCAATCATATCGGCAGGTGACACGAAGTGATTCGACTTCGTTTGCCCCCCCATTTTCTTTAACGAACGATAACTTTTTGTGAAAATAACAAGTGCCCCGATCCCGGCCGAAATGACTCGAATTACACTTCGAGACCCACCGACATGATCGCCACGATGCACAGAGCACCCTCGTAAATTTTCGGGACGTTTCATTTTTTCATAACCGGAACCGAAACCCTAGGCCGAAGAAAATGGTCGGATGCGAAGTGAAATTTTTTCGCTCGAAATTTTACAAGCATGTGCGGTACTTCTAGGCAATCATATCGGCAGGTGACACGAAGTGATTCGACTTCGTTTGCCCCCCCATTTTCTTTAAGGAACGATAACTTTTTGTGAAAATAACAAGTTCCCGGAACAAGGCCGAAACGACTCGAATTACACTTCGAGACCCGCCGACATGATCGCCACGATGCACAGAGCACCCTCGTAAATTTTCGGGACGTTTCATTTTTTCACAACCGGGACCGAAACCCTAGGCCGAAGAAAATGGTCGGATGCGAAGTGAAATTTTTTCGCTCGAAATTTTACGAGCATGTGCGGTACTTCTAGGCAATCATATCGGCAGGTGACACGAAGTGATTCGACTTCGTTTGCCCCCCCATTTTCTTTAACGAACGATAACTTTTTGTGAAAATAACAAGTTCCCCGAACATGGCCGAAACGACTCGAATTACACTTCGAGACCCGCCGACATGATCGCCACGATGCACAGAGCACCCTCGTAAATTTTCGGGACGTTTCATTTTTTCACAACCGGGACCGAAACCCTAGGCCGAAGAAAATGGTCGGATGCGAAGTGAAATTTTTTCGTTCCAAATTTTACGAGCTTGTGCAGAATTTCTAGGCAATCATATCGGCAGGTGACACGAAGTGATTCGAGTTCATTTGCCCCCCCATTTTCTTTAACGAACGTTAACTTTTTGTGAAAATAACAAGTGCCCCGATCCCGGCCGAAATGACTCGAATTACACTTCGAGACCCACCGACATGATCGCCACGATGCACAGAGCACCCTCGTAAATTTTCGGGACGTTTCATTTTTTCACAACCGGGACCGAAACCCTAGGCCGAAGAAAATGGTCGGATGCGAAGTGAGATTTTTTCGCTCGAAATTTTACGAGCATGTGCGGTACTTCTAGGCAATCATATCGGCAGGTGACACGAAGTGATTAGACTTCGTTTGCCCCCCCATTTTCTTTAACGAACGATAACTTTTTGTGAAAATAACAAGTGCCCCGATCCCGGCCGAAATGACTCGAATTACACTTCGAGACCCACCGACATGATCGCCACGATGCACAGAGCACCCTCGTAAATTTTCGGGACGTTTCATTTTTTCATAACCGGAACCGAAACCCTAGGCCGAAGAAAATGGTCGGATGCGAAGTGAAATTTTTTCGCTCGAAATTTTACAAGCATGTGCGGTACTTCTAGGCAATCATATCGGCAGGTGACACGAAGTGATTCGACTTCGTTTGCCCCCCCATTTTCTTTAAGGAACGATAACTTTTTGTGAAAATAACAAGTTCCCCGAACATGGCCGAAACGACTCGAATTACACTTCGAGACCCGCCGACATGATCGCCACGATGCACAGAGCACCCTCGTAAATTTTCGGGGCGTTTCATTTTTTCACAACCGGGACCGAAACCCTAGGCCGAAGAAAATGGTCGGATGCGAAGTGAAATTTTTTCGTTCCATATTTTACGAGCTTGTGCAGAACTTCAAGGCAATCATATCGGTAGGTGACACGAAGTGATTCGAGTTCGTTTGGCCCCCCATTTTCTTTAACGAACGATAACTTTTTGTAAAAAAAACAAGTTCCCCGAACCCAGCCAAAACGACTCGAATTACACTTCGAGACCCGCCGACATGATCGCCACGATGCACAGAGCACCCTCGTAAATTTTCGGGACGTTTCATTTTTTCACAACCGGGACCGAAACCGTAGGCCGAACAAATTGGTCGGATGCGAAGTGAAATTTTTTCGTTCGAAATTTGACGAGCTTGTGCAGAAGTTCTAGGCAATCATATCGGCAGGTGACACGAAGTGATTCGAGTTCGTTTGCCCCCCCATTTTCTTTAACGAACGATAACTTTTTGTGAAAATAACAAGTGCCCCGATCCCGGCCGAAACGACTCGAATTACACTTCGAGACCCACCGACATGATCGCCACGATGCACAGAGCACCCTCGTAAATTTTCGGGACGTTTCATTTTTTCACAACCGGGACCGAAACCCTAGGCCGAAGAAAATGGTCGGATGCGAAGTGAGATTTTTTCGCTCGAAATTTTACGAGCATGTGCGGTACTTCTAGGCAATCATATCGGCAGGTGACACGAAGTGATTCGACTTCGTTTGCCCCCCCATTTTCTTTAACGAACGATAACTTTTTGTGAAAATAACAAGTGCCCCGATCCCGGCCGAAATGACTCGAATTACACTTCGAGACCCACCGACATGATCGCCACGATGCACAGAGCACCCTCGTAAATTTTCGGGACGTTTCATTTTTTCATAACCGGAACCGAAACCCTAGGCCGAAGAAAATGGTCGGATGCGAAGTGAAATTTTTTCGCTCGAAATTTTACAAGCATGTGCGGTACTTCTAGGCAATCATATCGGCAGGTGACACGAAGTGATTCGACTTCGTTTGCCCCCCCATTTTCTTTAAGGAACGATAACTTTTTGTGAAAATAACAAGTTCCCCGAACATGGCCGAAACGACTCGAATTACACTTCGAGACTCGCCGACATGATCGCCACGATGCACAGAGCACCCTCGTAAATTTTCGGGGCGTTTCATTTTTTCACAACCGGGACCGAAACCCTAGGCCGAAGAAAATGGTCGGATGCGAAGTGAAATTTTTTCGTTCCAAATTTTACGAGCTTGTGCAGAACTTCAAGGCAATCATATCGGCAGGTGACACGAAGTAATTCGAGTTCGTTTGCCCCCCCATTTTCTTTAACGAACGATAACTTTTTGTGAAAATAACAAGTGCCCCGATCCCGGACGAAACGACTCGAATTACACTTCGAGACCCACCGACATGATCGCCACGATGCACAGAGCACCCTCGTAAATTTTCGGGACGTTTCATTTTTTCATAACCGGAACCGAAACCCTAGGCCGAAGAAAATGGTCGGATGCGAAGTGAAATTTTTTCGCTCGAAATTTTACGAGCATGTGCGGTACTTCTAGGCAATCATATCGGCAGGTGACACGAAGTGATTCGACTTCGTTTGCCCCCCCCATTTTCTTTAACGAACGATAACTTTTTGTGAAAATAACAAGTGCCCCGATCCCGGCCGAAATGACTCGAATTACACTTCGAGACCCACCGACATGATCGCCACGATGCACAGAGCACCCTCGTAAATTTTCGGGACGTTTCATTTTTTCATAACCGGAACCGAAACCCTAGGCCGAAGAAAATGGTCGGATGCGAAGTGAAATTTTTTCGCTCGAAATTTTACAAGCATGTGCGGTACTTCTAGGCAATCATATCGGCAGGTGACACGAAGTGATTCGACTTCGTTTGCCCCCCCCATTTTCTTTAACGAACGATAACTTTTTGTGAAAATAACAAGTGCCCCGATCCCGGCCGAAACGACTCGAATTACACTTCGAGACCCACCGACATGATCGCCACAATGCACAGAGCACCCTCGTAAATTTTCGGGACGTTTCATTTTTTCACAACCGGGACCGAAACCCTAGGCCGAAGAAAATGGTCCGATGCGAAGTGAAATTTTTTCGCTCGAAATTTTACGAGCATGTGCGGTACTTCTAGGCAATCATATCGGCAGGTGACACGAAGTGATTCGACTTCGTTTGCCCCCCCATTTTCTTTAACGAACGATAACTTTTTGTGAAAATAACAAGTTCCCGGAACATGGCCGAAACGACTCGAATTACACTTCGAGACCCGCCGACATTTTACGAGCTTGTGCAGAACTTCTAGGCAATCATATCGGCGGGTGACACGAAGTGATTCGACTTCGTTTGCCCCCCCATTTTCTTTAACGAACGATAACTTTTTGTGAAAATAACAAGTGCCCCGATCCCGGCCGAAACGACTCGAATTACACTTCGACACCCACCGACATGATCGCCACGATGCACAGAGCACCCTCGTAAATTTTCGAGACGTTTCATTTTTTCACAACCGGGACCGAAACCCTAGGCCGAAGAAAATGGTCGGATGCGAAGTGAAATTTTTTCGTTCCAAATTTTACGAGCTTGTGCAGAATTTCTAGGCAATCATATCGGCAGGTGACACGAAGTGATTCGAGTTCGTTTGCCCCCCCATTTTCTTTAACGAACGATAACTTTTTGTGAAAATAACAAGTGCCCCGATCCCGGCCGAAACGACTCGAATTACACTTCGAGACCCACAGACATGATCGCCACGATGCACAGAGCACCCTCGTAAATTTTCGGGACGTTTCATTTTTTCACAACCGGGACCGAAACCCTAGGCCGAAGAAAATGGTAGGATGCGAAGTGAAATTTTTTCGCTCGAAATTTTACGAGCATGTGCGGTACTTCTAGGCAATCATATCGGCAGGTGACACGAAGTGATTCGACTTCGTTTGCCCCCCCATTTTCTTTAACGAACGATAACTTTTTGTGAAAATAACAAGTTCCCCGAACATGGCCGAAACGACTCGAATTACACTTCGAGACCCGCCGACATGATCGCCACGATGCACAGAGCACCCTCGTAAATTTTCGGGACGTTTCATTTTTTCACAACTGGGACCGAAACCCTAGGCCGAAGAAAATGGTCGGATGCGAAGTGAAATTTTTTCGTTCGAAATTTTACGAGCTTGTGCAGAACTTCTAGGCAATCATATCGGCAGGTGACACGAAGTGATTCGAGTTCGTTTGCCCCCCCATTTTCTTTAACGAACGATAACTTTTTGTGAAAATAACAAGTGCCCCGATCCCGGCCGAAACAACTCGAATTACACTTCGAGACCCACCGACATGATCGCCACGATGCACAAAGCACCCTCGTAAATTTTCGGGACGTTTCATTTTTTCACAACTGGGACCGAAACCCTAGGCCGAAGAAAATGGTCGGATGCGAAGTGAAATTTTTTCGTTCGAAATTTGACGAACTTGTGCAGAAGTTCTAGGCAATCATATCGGCAGGTGACACGAAGTGATTCGAGTTCGTTTGCCCCCCCATTTTCTTTAACGAACGATAACTTTTTGTGAAAATAACAAGTGCCCCGATCCCGGCCGAAACGACTCGAATTACACTTCGAGACCCACCGACATGATCGCCACGATGCACAGAGCACCCTCGTAAATTTTCGGGACGTTTCATTTTTTCACAACCGGGACCGAAACCTTAGGCCGAAGAAAATGGTCGGATGCGAAGTGAAATTTTTTCGCTCGAAATTTTACGAGCATGTGCGGTACTTCTAGGCAATCATATCGGCAGGTGACACGAAGTGATTCGACTTCGTTTGCCCCCCCATTTTCTTTAACGAACGATAACTTTTTGTGAAAATAACAAGTTCCCCGAACATGGCCGAAACGACTCGAATTACACTTCGAGACCCGCCGACATGATCGCCACGATGCACAGAGCACCCTCGTAAATTTTCGGGGCGTTTCATTTTTTCACAACCGGGACCGAAACCCTAGGCCGAAGAAAATGGTCGGATGCGAAGTGAAATTTTTTCGTTCCAAATTTTACGAGCTTGTGCAGAACTTCAAGGCAATCATATCGGCAGGTGACACGAAGTAATTCGAGTTCGTTTGCCCCCCCATTTTCTTTAACGAACGATAACTTTTTGTGAAAATAACAAGTGCCCCGATCCCGGACGAAACGACTCGAATTACACTTCGAGACCCACCGACATGATCGCCACGATGCACAGAGCACCCTCGTAAATTTTCGGGACGTTTCATTTTTTCATAACCGGAACCGAAACCCTAGGCCGAAGAAAATGGTCGGATGCGAAGTGAAATTTTTTCGCTCGAAATTTTACGAGCATGTGCGGTACTTCTAGGCAATCATATCGGCAGGTGACACGAAGTGATTCGACTTCGTTTGCCCCCCCCATTTTCTTTAACGAACGATAACTTTTTGTGAAAATAACAAGTGCCCCGATCCCGGCCGAAATGACTCGAATTACACTTCGAGACCCACCGACATGATCGCCACGATGCACAGAGCACCCTCGTAAATTTTCGGGACGTTTCATTTTTTCATAACCGGAACCGAAACCCTAGGCCGAAGAAAATGGTCGGATGCGAAGTGAAATTTTTTCGCTCGAAATTTTACAAGCATGTGCGGTACTTCTAGGCAATCATATCGGCAGGTGACACGAAGTGATTCGACTTCGTTTGCCCCCCCCATTTTCTTTAACGAACGATAACTTTTTGTGAAAATAACAAGTGCCCCGATCCCGGCCGAAACGACTCGAATTACACTTCGAGACCCACCGACATGATCGCCACAATGCACAGAGCACCCTCGTAAATTTTCGGGACGTTTCATTTTTTCACAACCGGGACCGAAACCCTAGGCCGAAGAAAATGGTCGGATGCGAAGTGAAATTTTTTCGCTCGAAATTTTACGAGCATGTGCGGTACTTCTAGGCAATCATATCGGCAGGTGACACGAAGTGATTCGACTTCGTTTGCCCCCCCCATTTTCTTTAACGAACGATAACTTTTTGTGAAAATAACAAGTTCCCCGAACATGGCCGAAACGACTCGAATTACACTTCGAGACCCGCCGACATGATCGCCACGATGCACAGAGCACCCTCGTAAATTTTTGGGGCGTTTCATTTTTTCACAACCGGGACCGAAACCCTAGGCCGAAGAAAATGGTCGGATGCGAAGTGAAATTTTTTCGTTCCAAATTTTACGAGCTTGTGCAGAACTTCATGGCAATCATATCGGCAGGTGACACGAAGTGATTCGAGTTCGTTTGCCCCCCCATTTTCTTTAACGAACGAGAACTTTTTGTAAAAATAACAAGTTCCCCGAACCCAGCCAAAACGACTCGAATTACACTTCGAGACCCGCCGACATGATCGCCACGATGCACAGAGCACCCTCGTAAATTTTCGGGACGTTTCATTTTTTCACAACCGGGACCGAAACCGTAGGCCGAACAAATTGGTCGGATGCGAAGTGAAATTTTTTCGTTCGAAATTTGACGAACTTGTGCAGAAGTTCTAGGCAATCATATCGGCAGGTGACACGAAGTGATTCGAGTTCGTTTGCCCCCCCATTTTCTTTAACGAACGATAACTTTTTGTGAAAATAACAAGTGCCCCGATCCCGGCCGAAACGACTCGAATTACACTGCGAGACCCACCGACATGATCGCCACGATGCACAGAGCACCCTCGTAAATTTTCGGGACGTTTCATTTTTTCACAACCGGGACCGAAACCTTAGGCCGAAGAAAATGGTCGGATGCGAAGTGAAATTTTTTCGCTCGAAATTTTACGAGCATGTGCGGTACTTCTAGGCAATCATATCGGCAGGTGACACGAAGTGATTCGACTTCGTTTGCCCCCCCATTTTCTTTAACGAACGATAACTTTTTGTGAAAATAACAAGTTCCCGGAACATGGCCGAAACGACTCGAATTACACTTCGAGACCCGCCGACATGATCGCCACGATGCACAGAGCACCCTCGTAAATTTTCGGGACGTTTCATTTTTTCACAACCGGGACCGAAACCGTAGGCCGAACAAATTGGTCGGATGCGAAGTGAAATTTTTTCGTTCGAAATTTGACGAGCTTGTGCAGAAGTTCTAGGCAATCATATCGGCAGGTGACACGAAGTGATTCGAGTTCGTTTGCCCCCCCATTTTCTTTAACGAACGATAACTTTTTGTGAAAATAACAAGTGCCCCGATCCCGGCCGAAACGACTCGAATTACACTTCGAGACCCACCGACATGATCGCCACGATGCACAGAGCACCCTCGTAAATTTTCGGGACGTTTCATTTTTTCACAACCGGGACCGAAACCCTAGGCCGAAGAAAATGGTCGGATGCGAAGTGAAATTTTTTCGCTCGAAATTTTACGAGCATGTGCGGTACTTCTAGGCAATCATATCGGCAGGTGACACGAAGTGATTCGACTTCGTTTGCCCCCCCATTTTCTTTAACGAACGATAACTTTTTGTGAAAATAACAAGTTCCCGGAACATGGCCGAAACGACTCGAATTACACTTCGAGACCCGCCGACATGATCGCCACGATGCACAGAGCACCCTCGTAAATTTTCGGGACGTTTCATTTTTTCACAACCGGGACCGAAACCCTAGGTCGAAGAAAATGGTCGGATGCGAAGTGAAATTTTTTCGTTCCAAATTTTACGAGCTTGTGCAGAATTTCTAGGCAATCATATCGGCAGGTGACACGAAGTGATTCGAGTTCATTTGCCCCCCCATTTTCTTTAACGAACGTTAACTTTTTGTGAAAATAACAAGTGCCCCGATCCCGGCCGAAATGACTCGAATTACACTTCGAGACCCACCGACATGATCGCCACGATGCACAGAGCACCCTCGTAAATTTTCGGGACGTTTCATTTTTTCATAACCGGAACCGAAACCCTAGGCCGAAGAAAATGGTCGGATGCGAAGTGAAATTTTTTCGCTCGAAATTTTACGAGCATGTGCGGTACTTCTAGGCAATCATATCGGCAGGTGACACGAAGTGATTCGACTTCGTTTGCCCCCCCATTTTCTTTAACGAACGATAACTTTTTGTGAAAATAACAAGTTCTCCGAACATGGCCGAAACGACTCGAATTACACTTCGAGACCCGCCGACATGATCGCCACGATGCACAGAGCACCCTCGTAAATTTTCGGGGCGTTTCATTTTTTCACAACCGGGACCGAAACCCTAGGCCGAAGAAAATGGTCGGATGCGAAGTGAAATTTTTTCGTTCCAAATTTTACGAGCTTGTGCAGAACTTCAAGGCAATCATATCGGCAGGTGACACGAAGTAATTCGAGTTCGTTTGCCCCCCCATTTTCTTTAACGAACGATAACTTTTTGTGAAAATAACAAGTGCCCCGATCCCGGACGAAACGACTCGAATTACACTTCGAGACCCACCGACATGATCGCCACGATGCACAGAGCACCCTCGTAAATTTTCGGGACGTTTCATTTTTTCATAACCGGAACCGAAACCCTAGGCCGAAGAAAATGGTCGGATGCGAAGTGAAATTTTTTCGCTCGAAATTTTACGAGCATGTGCGGTACTTCTAGGCAATCATATCGGCAGGTGACACGAAGTGATTCGACTTCGTTTGCCCCCCCCATTTTCTTTAACGAACGATAACTTTTTGTGAAAATAACAAGTGCCCCGATCCCGGCCGAAATGACTCGAATTACACTTCGAGACCCACCGACATGATCGCCACGATGCACAGAGCACCCTCGTAAATTTTCGGGACGTTTCATTTTTTCATAACCGGAACCGAAACCCTAGGCCGAAGAAAATGGTCGGATGCGAAGTGAAATTTTTTCGCTCGAAATTTTACAAGCATGTGCGGTACTTCTAGGCAATCATATCGGCAGGTGACACGAAGTGATTCGACTTCGTTTGCCCCCCCCATTTTCTTTAACGAACGATAACTTTTTGTGAAAATAACAAGTGCCCCGATCCCGGCCGAAACGACTCGAATTACACTTCGAGACCCACCGACATGATCGCCACAATGCACAGAGCACCCTCGTAAATTTTCGGGACGTTTCATTTTTTCACAACCGGGACCGAAACCCTAGGCCGAAGAAAATGGTCGGATGCGAAGTGAAATTTTTTCGCTCGAAATTTTACGAGCATGTGCGGTACTTCTAGGCAATCATATCGGCAGGTGACACGAAGTGATTCGACTTCGTTTGCCCCCCCCATTTTCTTTAACGAACGATAACTTTTTGTGAAAATAACAAGTTCCCCGAACATGGCCGAAACGACTCGAATTACACTTCGAGACCCGCCGACATGATCGCCACGATGCACAGAGCACCCTCGTAAATTTTTGGGGCGTTTCATTTTTTCACAACCGGGACCGAAACCCTAGGCCGAAGAAAATGGTCGGATGCGAAGTGAAATTTTTTCGTTCCAAATTTTACGAGCTTGTGCAGAACTTCATGGCAATCATATCGGCAGGTGACACGAAGTGATTCGAGTTCGTTTGCCCCCCCATTTTCTTTAACGAACGAGAACTTTTTGTAAAAATAACAAGTTCCCCGAACCCAGCCAAAACGACTCGAATTACACTTCGAGACCCGCCGACATGATCGCCACGATGCACAGAGCACCCTCGTAAATTTTCGGGACGTTTCATTTTTTCACAACCGGGACCGAAACCGTAGGCCGAACAAATTGGTCGGATGCGAAGTGAAATTTTTTCGTTCGAAATTTGACGAACTTGTGCAGAAGTTCTAGGCAATCATATCGGCAGGTGACACGAAGTGATTCGAGTTCGTTTGCCCCCCCATTTTCTTTAACGAACGATAACTTTTTGTGAAAATAACAAGTGCCCCGATCCCGGCCGAAACGACTCGAATTACACTGCGAGACCCACCGACATGATCGCCACGATGCACAGAGCACCCTCGTAAATTTTCGGGACGTTTCATTTTTTCACAACCGGGACCGAAACCTTAGGCCGAAGAAAATGGTCGGATGCGAAGTGAAATTTTTTCGCTCGAAATTTTACGAGCATGTGCGGTACTTCTAGGCAATCATATCGGCAGGTGACACGAAGTGATTCGACTTCGTTTGCCCCCCCATTTTCTTTAACGAACGATAACTTTTTGTGAAAATAACAAGTTCCCGGAACATGGCCGAAACGACTCGAATTACACTTCGAGACCCGCCGACATGATCGCCACGATGCACAGAGCACCCTCGTAAATTTTCGGGACGTTTCATTTTTTCACAACCGGGACCGAAACCGTAGGCCGAACAAATTGGTCGGATGCGAAGTGAAATTTTTTCGTTCGAAATTTGACGAGCTTGTGCAGAAGTTCTAGGCAATCATATCGGCAGGTGACACGAAGTGATTCGAGTTCGTTTGCCCCCCCATTTTCTTTAACGAACGATAACTTTTTGTGAAAATAACAAGTGCCCCGATCCCGGCCGAAACGACTCGAATTACACTTCGAGACCCACCGACATGATCGCCACGATGCACAGAGCACCCTCGTAAATTTTCGGGACGTTTCATTTTTTCACAACCGGGACCGAAACCCTAGGCCGAAGAAAATGGTCGGATGCGAAGTGAAATTTTTTCGCTCGAAATTTTACGAGCATGTGCGGTACTTCTAGGCAATCATATCGGCAGGTGACACGAAGTGATTCGACTTCGTTTGCCCCCCCATTTTCTTTAACGAACGATAACTTTTTGTGAAAATAACAAGTTCCCGGAACATGGCCGAAACGACTCGAATTACACTTCGAGACCCGCCGACATGATCGCCACGATGCACAGAGCACCCTCGTAAATTTTCGGGACGTTTCATTTTTTCACAACCGGGACCGAAACCCTAGGTCGAAGAAAATGGTCGGATGCGAAGTGAAATTTTTTCGTTCCAAATTTTACGAGCTTGTGCAGAATTTCTAGGCAATCATATCGGCAGGTGACACGAAGTGATTCGAGTTCATTTGCCCCCCCATTTTCTTTAACGAACGTTAACTTTTTGTGAAAATAACAAGTGCCCCGATCCCGGCCGAAATGACTCGAATTACACTTCGAGACCCACCGACATGATCGCCACGATGCACAGAGCACCCTCGTAAATTTTCGGGACGTTTCATTTTTTCATAACCGGAACCGAAACCCTAGGCCGAAGAAAATGGTCGGATGCGAAGTGAAATTTTTTCGCTCGAAATTTTACGAGCATGTGCGGTACTTCTAGGCAATCATATCGGCAGGTGACACGAAGTGATTCGACTTCGTTTGCCCCCCCATTTTCTTTAACGAACGATAACTTTTTGTGAAAATAACAAGTTCTCCGAACATGGCCGAAACGACTCGAATTACACTTCGAGACCCGCCGACATGATCGCCACGATGCACAGAGCACCCTCGTAAATTTTCGGGGCGTTTCATTTTTTCACAACCGGGACCGAAACCCTAGGCCGAAGAAAATGGTCGGATGCGAAGTGAAATTTTTTCGTTCCAAATTTTACGAGCTTGTGCAGAACTTCAAGGCAATCATATCGGCAGGTGACACGAAGTAATTCGAGTTCGTTTGCCCCCCCATTTTCTTTAACGAACGATAACTTTTTGTGAAAATAACAAGTGCCCCGATCCCGGACGAAACGACTCGAATTACACTTCGAGACCCACCGACATGATCGCCACGATGCACAGAGCACCCTCGTAAATTTTCGGGACGTTTCATTTTTTCATAACCGGAACCGAAACCCTAGGCCGAAGAAAATGGTCGGATGCGAAGTGAAATTTTTTCGCTCGAAATTTTACGAGCATGTGCGGTACTTCTAGGCAATCATATCGGCAGGTGACACGAAGTGATTCGACTTCGTTTGCCCCCCCCATTTTCTTTAACGAACGATAACTTTTTGTGAAAATAACAAGTGCCCCGATCCCGGCCGAAATGACTCGAATTACACTTCGAGACCCACCGACATGATCGCCACGATGCACAGAGCACCCTCGTAAATTTTCGGGACGTTTCATTTTTTCACAACTGGGACCGAAACCCTAGGCCGATGAAAATGGTCGGATGCGAAGTGAAATTTTTTCGTTCGAAATTTTACGAGCTTGTGCAGAACTTCTAGGCAATCATATCGGCAGGTGACACGAAGTGATTCGAGTTCGTTTGCCCCCCCATTTTCTTTAACGAACGATAACTTTTTGTGAAAATAACAAGTGCCCCGATCCCGGCCGAAACGACTCGAATTACACTTCGAGACCCACCGACATGATCGCCACGATGCACAAAGCACCCTCGTAAATTTTCGGGACGTTTCATTTTTTCACAACCAGGACCGAAACCCTAGGCCGAACAAAATGGTCGGATGCGAAGTGAAATTTTTTCGCTCAAAATTTTACGAGCTTGTGCAGTATTTCTAGGCAATCATTTCGGCAGGTGACACGAAGTGATTCGAGTTCGTTTGCCCCCCCCATTTTCTTTAACGAACGATAACTTTTTGTGAAAATAACAAGTTCCCCGAACATGGCCGAAACGACTCGAATTACACTTCGAGACCCGCCGACATGATCGCCACGATGCACAGAGCACCCTCGTAAATTTTTGGGACGTTTCATTTTTTCACAACCGGGACCGAAACCCTAGGCCGAAGAAAATGGTCGGATGCGAAGTGAAATTTTTTCGTTCCAAATTTTACGAGCTTGTGCAGAATTTCTAGGCAATCATATCGGCAGGTGACACGAAGTGATTCGAGGTCGTTTGCCCCCCCATTTTCTTTAACGAACGATAACTTTTTGTGAAAATAACAAGTGCCCCGATCCCGGCCGAAACGACTCGAATTACACTTCGAGACCCACAGACATGATCGCCACGATGCACAGAGCACCCTCGTAAATTTTCGGGACGTTTCATTTTTTCACAACCGGGACCGAAACCCTAGGCCGAAGAAAATGGTCGGATGCGAAGTGAAATTTTTTCGCTCGAAATTTTACGAGCATGTGCGGTACTTCTAGGCAATCATATCGGCAGGTGACACGAAGTGATTCGACTTCGTTTGCCCCCCCATTTTTTTTAACGAACGATAACTTTTTGTGAAAATAACAAGTTCCCCGAACATGGCCGAAACGACTCGAATTACACTTCGAGACCCGCCGACATGATCGTCACGATGCACAGACCACCCTCGTAAATTTTCGGGACGTTTCATTTTTTCACAACTGGGACCGAAACCCTAGGCCGAAGAAAATGGTCGGATGCGAAGTGAAATTTTTTCGTTCCAAATTTTACGAGCTTGTGCAGAATTTCTAGGCAATCATATCGGCAGGTGACACGAAGTGATTCGAGTTCGTTTGCCCCCCCATTTTCTTTAACGAACGATAACTTTTTGTGAAAATAACAAGTGCCCCGATACCGGCCGAAACGACTCGAATTACACTTCGAGACCCACAGACATGATCGCCACGATGCACAGAGCACCCTCGTAAATTTTCGGGACGTTTCATTTTTTCACAACCGGGACCGAAACCCTAGGCCGAAGAAAATGGTAGGATGCGAAGTGAAATTTTTTCGCTCGAAATTTTACGAGCATGTGCGGTACTTCTAGGCAATCATATCGGCAGGTGACACGAAGTGATTCGACTTCGTTTGCCCCCCCCATTTTCTTTAACGAACGATAACTTTTTGTGAAAATAACAAGTTCCCCGAACATGGCCGAAACGACTCGAATTACACTTCGAGACCCGCCGACATGATCGCCACGATGCACAGAGCACCCTCGTAAATTTTCGGGACGTTTCATTTTTTCACAACTGGGACCGAAACCCTAGGCCGAAGAAAATGGTCGGATGCGAAGTGAAATTTTTTCGTTCGAAATTTTACGAGCTTGTGCAGAACTTCTAGGCAATCATATCGGCAGGTGACACGAAGTGATTCGAGTTCGTTTGCCCCCCCATTTTCTTTAACGAACGATAACTTTTTGTGAAAATAACAAGTGCCCCGATCCCGGCCGAAACAACTCGAATTACACTTCGAGACCCACCGACATGATCGCCACGATGCACAAAGCACCCTCGTAAATTTTCGGGACGTTTCATTTTTTCACAACTGGGACCGAAACCCTAGGCCGAAGAAAATGGTCGGATGCGAAGTGAAATTTTTTCGCTCGAAATTTTACGAGCATGTGCGGTACTTCTAGGCAATCATATCGGCAGGTGACACGAAGTGATTCGACTTCGTTTGCCCCCCCATTTTCTTTAACGAACGATAACTTTTTGTGAAAATAACAAGTTCTCCGAACATGGCCGAAACGACTCGAATTACACTTCGAGACCCGCCGACATGATCGCCACGATGCACAAAGCACCCTCGTAAATTTTCGGGACGTTTCATTTTTTCACAACTGGGACCGAAACCCTAGGCCGAAGAAAATGGTCGGATGCGAAGTGAAATTTTTTCGTTCGAAATTTTACGAGCTTGTGCAGAACTTCAAGGCAATCATATCGGCAGGTGACACGAAGTAATTCGAGTTCGTTTGCCCCCCCATTTTCTTTAACGAACGATAACTTTTTGTGAAAATAACAAGTGCCCCGATCCCGGACGAAACGACTCGAATTACACTTCGAGACCCGCCGACATGATCGCCACGATGCACAGAGCACCCTCGTAAATTTTCGGGACGTTTCATTTTTTCATAACCGGAACCGAAACCCTAGGCCGAAGAAAATGGTCGGATGCGAAGTGAAATTTTTTCGCTCGAAATTTTACGAGCATGTGCGGTACTTCTAGGCAATCATATCGGCAGGTGACACGAAGTGATTCGACTTCGTTTGCCCCCCCCATTTTCTTTAACGAACGATAACTTTTTGTGAAAATAACAAGTGCCCCGATCCCGGCCGAAACGACTCGAATTACACTTCGAGACCCACCGACATGATCGCCACGATGCACAGAGCACCCTCGTAAATTTTTGAGACGTTTCATTTTTTCACTACCGGGACCGAAACCCTAGGCCGAAGAAAATGGTCGGATGCGAAGTGAAATTTTTTCGCTCGAAATTTTACGAGCATGTGCGGTACTTCTAGGAAATCATATCGGCAGGTAACACGAAGTGATTCGACTTCGTTTGCCCCCCCATTTTCTTTAACGAACCATAACTTTTTGTGAAAATAACAAGTGCCCCGATCCCGGCCGAAACGACTCGAATTACACTTCGAGACCCGCCGACATGATCGCCACGATGCACAAAGCACCCTCGTAAATTTTCGGGACGTTTCATTTTTTCACAACCAGGACCGAAACCCTAGGCCGAACAAAATGGTCGGATGCGAAGTGAAATTTTTTCGCTCAAAATTTTACGAGCTTGTGCAGTATTTCTAGGCAATCATTTCGGCAGGTGACACGAAGTGATTCGAGTTCGTTTGCCCCCCCCATTTTCTTTAACGAACGATAACTTTTTGTGAAAATAACAAGTTCCCCGAACATGGCCGAAACGACTCGAATTACACTTCGAGACCCGCCGACATGATCGCCACGATGCACAGAGCACCCTCGTAAATTTTTGGGACGTTTCATTTTTTCACAACCGGGACCGAAACCCTAGGCCGAAGAAAATGGTCGGATGCGAAGTGAAATTTTTTCGTTCCAAATTTTACGAGCTTGTGCAGAATTTCTAGGCAATCATATCGGCAGGTGACACGAAGTGATTCGAGGTCGTTTGCCCCCCCATTTTCTTTAACGAACGATAACTTTTTGTGAAAATAACAAGTGCCCCGATCCCGGCCGAAACGACTCGAATTACACTTCGAGACCCACAGACATGATCGCCACGATGCACAGAGCACCCTCGTAAATTTTCGGGACGTTTCATTTTTTCACAACCGGGACCGAAACCCTAGGCCGAAGAAAATGGTCGGATGCGAAGTGAAATTTTTTCGCTCGAAATTTTACGAGCATGTGCGGTACTTCTAGGCAATCATATCGGCAGGTGACACGAAGTGATTCGACTTCGTTTGCCCCCCCATTTTTTTTAACGAACGATAACTTTTTGTGAAAATAACAAGTTCCCCGAACATGGCCGAAACGACTCGAATTACACTTCGAGACCCGCCGACATGATCGTCACGATGCACAGACCACCCTCGTAAATTTTCGGGACGTTTCATTTTTTCACAACTGGGACCGAAACCCTAGGCCGAAGAAAATGGTCGGATGCGAAGTGAAATTTTTTCGTTCCAAATTTTACGAGCTTGTGCAGAATTTCTAGGCAATCATATCGGCAGGTGACACGAAGTGATTCGAGTTCGTTTGCCCCCCCATTTTCTTTAACGAACGATAACTTTTTGTGAAAATAACAAGTGCCCCGATACCGGCCGAAACGACTCGAATTACACTTCGAGACCCACAGACATGATCGCCACGATGCACAGAGCACCCTCGTAAATTTTCGGGACGTTTCATTTTTTCACAACCGGGACCGAAACCCTAGGCCGAAGAAAATGGTAGGATGCGAAGTGAAATTTTTTCGCTCGAAATTTTACGAGCATGTGCGGTACTTCTAGGCAATCATATCGGCAGGTGACACGAAGTGATTCGACTTCGTTTGCCCCCCCCATTTTCTTTAACGAACGATAACTTTTTGTGAAAATAACAAGTTCCCCGAACATGGCCGAAACGACTCGAATTACACTTCGAGACCCGCCGACATGATCGCCACGATGCACAGAGCACCCTCGTAAATTTTCGGGACGTTTCATTTTTTCACAACTGGGACCGAAACCCTAGGCCGAAGAAAATGGTCGGATGCGAAGTGAAATTTTTTCGTTCGAAATTTTACGAGCTTGTGCAGAACTTCTAGGCAATCATATCGGCAGGTGACACGAAGTGATTCGAGTTCGTTTGCCCCCCCATTTTCTTTAACGAACGATAACTTTTTGTGAAAATAACAAGTGCCCCGATCCCGGCCGAAACAACTCGAATTACACTTCGAGACCCACCGACATGATCGCCACGATGCACAAAGCACCCTCGTAAATTTTCGGGACGTTTCATTTTTTCACAACTGGGACCGAAACCCTAGGCCGAAGAAAATGGTCGGATGCGAAGTGAAATTTTTTCGTTCGAAATTTTACGAGCTTGTGCAGAACTTCTAGGCAATCATATCGGCAGGTGACACGAAGTGATTCGAGTTCGTTTGCCCCCCCATTTTCTTTAACGAACGATAACTTTTTGTGAAAATAACAAGTGCCCCGATCCCGGCCGAAACGACTCGAATTACACTTCGAGACCCACCGACATGATCGCCACGATGCACAAAGCACCCTCGTAAATTTTCGGGACGTTTCATTTTTTCACAACTGGGACCGAAACCCTAGGCCGAAGAAAATGGTCGGATGCGAAGTGAAATTTTTTCGTTCGAAATTTTACGAGCTTGTGCAGAACTTCTAGGCAATCATATCGGCAGGTGACACGAAGTGATTCGAGTTCGTTTGCCCCCCCATTTTCTTTAACGAACGATAACTTTTTGTGAAAATAACAAGTGCCCCGATCCCGGCCGAAACGACTCGAATTACACTTCGAGACCCGCCGACATGACCGCCACGATGCACAGACCACCCTCGTAAATTTTCGGGACGTTTCATTTTTTCACAATCGGGACCGAAACCCTAGGCCGAACAAATTGGTCGGATGCGAAGTGAAATTTTTTCGTTCGAAATTTTACGAGCTTGTGCAAAACTTCTAGGCAATCATATCGGCGGGTGACACGAAGTGATTCGAGTTCGTTTGCCCCCCCATTTTCTTTAACGAACGATAACTTTTTGTGAAAATAACAAGTGCCCCGATCCCGGCCGAAACGACTCGAATTACACTTCGACACCCACCGACATGATCGCCACGATGCACAGAGCACCCTCGTAAATTTTTGAGACGTTTCATTTTTTCACTACCGGGACCGAAACCCTAGGCCGAAGAAAATGGTCGGATGCGAAGTGAAATTTTTTCGCTCGAAATTTTACGAGCATGTGCGGTACTTCTAGGAAATCATATCGGCAGGTAACACGAAGTGATTCGACTTCGTTTGCCCCCCCATTTTCTTTAACGAACGATAACTTTTTGTGAAAATAACAAGTTCCCCGAACATGGCCGAAACGACTCGAATTACACTTCGAGACCCGCCGACATGATCGCCACGATGCACAGAGCACCCTCGTAAATTTTCGGGACGTTTCATTTTTTCACAACCGGGACCGAAACCCTAGGCCGAAGAAAATGGTCGGATGCGAAGTGAAATTTTTTCGTTCCAAATTTTTCGAGCTTGTGCAGAATTTCTAGGCAATCATATCGGCAGGTGACACGAAGTGATTCGAGTTCGTTTGCCCCCCCATTTTCTTTAACGAACGATAACTTTTTGTGAAAATAACAAGTGCCCCGATCCCGGCCGAAACGACTCGAATTACACTTCGAGACCCACAGACATGATCGCCACGATGCACAGAGCACCCTCGTAAATTTTCGGGACGTTTCATTTTTTCACAACCGGGACCGAAACCCTAGGCCGAAGAAAATGGTAGGATGCGAAGTGAAATTTTTTCGCTCGAAATTTTACGAGCATGTGCGGTACTTCTAGGCAATCATATCGGCAGGTGACACGAAGTGATTCGACTTCGTTTGCCCCCCCATTTTCTTTAACGAACGATAACTTTTTGTGAAAAAAACAAGTTCCCCGAACATGGCCGAAACGACTCGAATTACACTTCGAGACCCGCCGACATGATCGCCACGATGCACAGAGCACCCTCGTAAATTTTCGGGACGTTTCATTTTTTCACAACTGGGACCGAAACCCTAGGCCGAAGAAAATGGTCGGATGCGAAGTGAAATTTTTTGGTTCGAAATTTTACGAGCTTGTGCAGAACTTCTAGGCAATCATATCGGCAGGTGACACGAAGTGATTCGAGTTCGTTTGCCCCCCCATTTTCTTTAACGAACGATAACTTTTTGTGAAAATAACAAGTGCCCCGATCCCGGCCGAAACGACTCGAATTACACTTCGAGACCCGCCGACATGACCGCCACGATGCACAGACCACCCTCGTAAATTTTCGGGACGTTTCATTTTTTCACAATCGGGACCGAAACCCTAGGCCGAACAAATTGGTCGGATGCGAAGTGAAATTTTTTCGTTCGAAATTTTACGAGCTTGTGCAGAACTTCTAGGCAATCATATCGGCGGGTGACACGAAGTGATTCGAGTTCGTTTGCCCCCCCATTTTCTTTAACGAACGATAACTTTTTGTGAAAATAACAAGTGCCCCGATCCCGGCCGAAACGACTCGAATTACACTTCGAGACCCGCCGACATGACCGCCACGATGCACAGACCACCCTCGTAAATTTTCGGGACGTTTCATTTTTTCACAACCGGGACCGAAACCCTAGGCCGAAGAAAATGGTCGGATGCGAAGTGAAATTTTTTCGCTCGAAATTTTGCGAGCATGTGCGTTACTTCTAGGAAATCATATCGGCAGGTGACACGAAGTGATTCGACTTCGTTTGCCCCCCCATTTTCTTTAACGAACGATAACTTTTTGTGAAAATAACAAGTTCCCCGAACATGGCCGAAACGACTCGAATTACACTTCGAGACCCGCCGACATGATCGCCACGATGCACAGAGCACCCACGTAAATTTTCGGGACGTTTCATTTTTTCACAACCGGGACCGAAAACCTAGGCCGAAGAAAATGGTCGGATGCGAAGAGAAATTTTTTCGTTCCAAATTTTACGAGCTTGTGCAGAATTTCTAGGCAATCATATCGGCAGGTGACACGAAGTGATTCGAGTTCGTTTGCCCCCCCATTTTCTTTAACGAACGATAACTTTTTGTGAAAATAACAAGTGCCCCGATCCCGGCCGAAACGACTCGAATTACACTTCGAGACCCACAGACATGATCGCCACGATGCACAGAGCACCCTCGTAAATTTTCGGGACGTTTCATTTTTTCACAACCGGGACCGAAACCCTAGGCCGAAGAAAATGGTAGGATGCGAAGTGAAATTTTTTCGCTCGAAATTTTACGAGCATGTGCGGTACTTCTAGGCAATCATATCGGCAGGTGACACGAAGTGGTTCGACTTCGTTTGCCCCCCCATTTTCTTTAACGAACGATAACTTTTTGTGAAAATAACAAGTTCCCCGAACATGGCCGAAACGACTCGAATTACACTTCGAGACCCGCCGACATGATCGCCACGATGCACAGAGCACCCTCGTAAATTTTCGGGACGTTTCATTTTTTCACAACTGGGACCGAAACCCTAGGCCGAAGAAAATGGTCGGATGCGAAGTGAAATTTTTTGGTTCGAAATTTTACGAGCTTGTGCAGAACTTCTAGGCAATCATATCGGCAGGTGACACGAAGTGATTCGAGTTCGTTTGCCCCCCCATTTTCTTTAACGAACGATAACTTTTTGTGAAAATAACAAGTGCCCCGATCCCGGCCGAAACGACTCGAATTACACTTCGAGACCCGCCGACATGACCGCCACGATGCACAGACCACCCTCGTAAATTTTCGGGACGTTTCATTTTTTCACAATCGGGACCGAAACCCTAGGCCGAACAAATTGGTCGGATGCGAAGTGAAATTTTTTCGTTCGAAATTTTACGAGCTTGTGCAGAACTTCTAGGCAATCATATCGGCGGGTGACACGAAGTGATTCGAGTTCGTTTGCCCCCCCATTTTCTTTAACGAACGATAACTTTTTGTGAAAATAACAAGTGCCCCGATCCCGGCCGAAACGACTCGAATTACACTTCGACACCCACCGACATGATCGCCACGATGCACAGAGCACCCTCGTAAATTTTCGAGACGTTTCATTTTTTCACAACCGGGACCGAAACCCTAGACCGAAGAAAATGGTCGGATGCGAAGTGGAATTTTTTCGCTCGAAATTTTACGAGCATGTGCGGTACTTCTAGGAAATCATATCGGCAGGTGACACGAAGTGATTCGACTTCGTTTGCCCCCCCATTTTCTTTAACGAACGATAACTTTTTGTGAAAATAACAAGTGCCCCGATCCCGGCCGAAACGACTCGAATTACACTTCGAGACCCACAGACATGATCGCCACGATGCACAGAGCACCCTCGTAAATTTTCGGGACGTTTCATTTTTTCACAACCGGGACCGAAACCGTAGGCCGAACAAATTGGTCGGATGCGAAGTGAAATTTTTTCGTTCGAAATTTGACGAGCTTGTGCAGAAGTTCTAGGCAATCATATCGGCAGGTGACACGAAGTGATTCGAGTTCGTTTGCCCCCCCATTTTCTTTAACGAACGATAACTTTTTGTGAAAATAACAAGTGCCCCGATCCCGGCCGAAACGACTCGAATTACACTTCGAGACCCGCCGACATGACCGCCACGATGCACAGACCACCCTCGTAAATTTTCGGGACGTTTTATTTTTTCACAATCGGGACCGAAACCCTAGGCCGAACAAATTGGTCGCATGCGAAGTGAAATTTTTTCGTTCGAAATTTTACGAGCTTGTGCAGAACTTCTAGGCAATCATATCGGCGGGTGACACGAAGTGATTCGAGTTCGTTTGCCCCCCCATTTTCTTTAACGAACGATAACTTTTTGTGAAAATAACAAGTGCCCCGATCCCGGCCGAAACGACTCGAATTACACTTCGACACCCACCGACATGATCGCCACGATGCACAGAGCACCCTCGTAAATTTTCGAGACGTTTCATTTTTTCACAACCGGGACCGAAACCCTAGGCCGAAGAAAATGGTCGGATGCGAAGTGAAATTTTTTCGCTCGAAATTTTACGAGCATGTGCGGTACTTCTAGGAAATCATATCGGCAGGTGACACGAAGTGATTCGACTTCGTTTGCCCCCCCATTTTCTTTAACGAACGATAACTTTTTGTGAAAATAACAAGTTCCCCGAACATGGCCGAAACGACTCGAATTACACTTCGAGACCCGCCGACATGATCGCCACGATGCACAGAGCACCCTCGTAAATTTTCGGGACGTTTCATTTTTTCACAACCGGGACCGAAACCCTAGGCCGAAGAAAATGGTCGGATGCGAAGTGAAATTTTTTCGTTCGAAATTTGACGAGCTTGTGCAGAAGTTCTAGGCAATCATATCGGCAGGTGACACGAAGTGATTCGAGTTCGTTTGCCCCCCCATTTTCTTTAACGAACGATAACTTTTTGTGAAAATAACAAGTGCCCCGATCCCGGCCGAAACGACTCGAATTACACTTCGAGACCCACAGACATGATCGCCACGATGCACAGAGCACCCTCGTAAATTTTCGGGACGTTTCATTTTTTCACAACCGGGACCGAAACCCTAAGCCGAAGAAAATGGTAGGATGCGAAGTGAAATTTTTTCGCTCGAAATTTTACGAGCATGTGCGGTACTTCTAGGCAATCATATCGGCAGGTGACACGAAGTGATTCGACTTCGTTTGCCCCCCCATTTTCTTTAACGAACGATAACTTTTTGTGAAAAAAACAAGTTCCCCGAACATGGCCGAAACGACTCGAATTACACTTCGAGACCCGCCGACATGATCGCCACGATGCACAGAGCACCCTCGTAAATTTTCGGGACGTTTCATTTTTTCACAACTGGGACCGAAACCCTAGGCCGAAGAAAATGGTCGGATGCGAAGTGAAATTTTTTCGTTCGAAATTTTACGAGCTTGTGCAGAAGTTCTAGGCAATCATATCGGCAGGTGACACGAAGTGATTCGAGTTCGTTTGCCCCCCCATTTTCTTTAACGAACGATAACTTTTTGTGAAAATAACAAGTGCCCCGATCCCGGCCGAAACGTCTCGAATTACACTTCGAGACCCGCCGACATGACCGCCACGATGCACAGACCACCCTCGTAAATTTTCGGGACGTTTCATTTTTTCACAATCGGGACCGAAACCCTAGGCCGAACAAATTGGTCGCATGCGAAGTGAAATTTTTTCGTTCGAAATTTTACGAGCTTGTGCAGAACTTCTAGGCAATCATATCGGCGGGTGACACGAAGTGATTCGAGTTCGTTTGCCCCCCCATTTTCTTTAACGAACGATAACTTTTTGTGAAAATAACAAGTGCCCCGATCCCGGCCGAAACGACTCGAATTACACTTCGACACCCACCGACATGATCGCCATGATGCACAGAGCACCCTCGTAAATTTTCGAGACGTTTCATTTTTTCACAACCGGGACCGAAACCCTAGGCCGAAGAAAATGGTCGGATGCGAAGTGAAATTTTTTCGCTCGAAATTTTGCGAGCATGTGCGTTACTTCTAGGAAATCATATCGGCAGGTGACACGAAGTGATTCGACTTCGTTTGCCCCCCCATTTTCTTTAACGAACGATAACTTTTTGTGAAAATAACAAGTTCCCCGAACATGGCCGAAACGACTCGAATTACACTTCGAGACCCGCCGACATGATCGCCACGATGCACAGAGCACCCTCGTAAATTTTCGGGACGTTTCATTTTTTCACAACCGGGACCGAAAACCTAGGCCGAAGAAAATGGTCGGATGCGAAGAGAAATTTTTTCGTTCCAAATTTTACGAGCTTGTGCAGAATTTCTAGGCAATCATATCGGCAGGTGACACGAAGTGATTCGAGTTCGTTTGCCCCCCCATTTTCTTTAACGAACGATAACTTTTTGTGAAAATAACAAGTGCCCCGATCCCGGCCGAAACGACTCGAATTACACTTCGAGACCCACAGACATGATCGCCACGATGCACAGAGCACCCTCGTAAATTTTCGGGACGTTTCATTTTTTCACAACCGGGACCGAAACCCTAGGCCGAAGAAAATGGTAGGATGCGAAGTGAAATTTTTTCGCTCGAAATTTTACGAGCATGTGCGGTACTTCTAGGCAATCATATCGGCAGGTGACACGAAGTGGTTCGACTTCGTTTGCCCCCCCATTTTCTTTAACGAACGATAACTTTTTGTGAAAATAACAAGTTCCCCGAACATGGCCGAAACGACTCGAATTACACTTCGAGACCCGCCGACATGATCGCCACGATGCACAGAGCACCCTCGTAAATTTTCGGGACGTTTCATTTTTTCACAACTGGGACCGAAACCCTAGGCCGAAGAAAATGGTCGGATGCGAAGTGAAATTTTTTGGTTCGAAATTTTACGAGCTTGTGCAGAACTTCTAGGCAATCATATCGGCAGGTGACACGAAGTGATTCGAGTTCGTTTGCCCCCCCATTTTCTTTAACGAACGATAACTTTTTGTGAAAATAACAAGTGCCCCGATCCCGGCCGAAACGACTCGAATTACACTTCGAGACCCGCCGACATGACCGCCACGATGCACAGACCACCCTCGTAAATTTTCGGGACGTTTCATTTTTTCACAATCGCGACCGAAACCCTAGGCCGAACAAATTGGTCGGATGCGAAGTGAAATTTTTTCGTTCGAAATTTTACGAGCTTGTGCAGAACTTCTAGGCAATCATATCGGCGGGTGACACGAAGTGATTCGAGTTCGTTTGCCCCCCCATTTTCTTTAACGAACGATAACTTTTTGTGAAAATAACAAGTGCCCCGATCCCGGCCGAAACGACTCGAATTACACTTCGAGACCCGCCGACATGATCGCCACGATGCACAGAGCACCCTCGTAAATTTTCGGGACGTTTCATTTTTTCACAACTGGGACCGAAACCCTAGGCCGAAGAAAATGGTCGGATGCGAAGTGAAATTTTTTGGTTCGAAATTTTACGAGCTTGTGCAGAACTTCTAGGCAATCATATCGGCAGGTGACACGAAGTGATTCGAGTTCGTTTGCCCCCCCATTTTCTTTAACGAACGATAACTTTTTGTGAAAATAACAAGTGCCCCGATCCCGGCCGAAACGACTCGAATTACACTTCGAGACCCGCCGACATGACCGCCACGATGCACAGACCACCCTCGTAAATTTTCGGGACGTTTCATTTTTTCACAACCGGGACCGAAACCCTAGGCCGAAGAAAATGGTCGGATGCGAAGTGAAATTTTTTCGCTCGAAATTTTGCGAGCATGTGCGTTACTTCTAGGAAATCATATCGGCAGGTGACACGAAGTGATTCGACTTCGTTTGCCCCCCCATTTTCTTTAACGAACGATAACTTTTTGTGAAAATAACAAGTTCCCCGAACATGGCCGAAACGACTCGAATTACACTTCGAGACCCGCCGACATGATCGCCACGATGCACAGAGCACCCACGTAAATTTTCGGGACGTTTCATTTTTTCACAACCGGGACCGAAAACCTAGGCCGAAGAAAATGGTCGGATGCGAAGAGAAATTTTTTCGTTCCAAATTTTACGAGCTTGTGCAGAATTTCTAGGCAATCATATCGGCAGGTGACACGAAGTGATTCGAGTTCGTTTGCCCCCCCATTTTCTTTAACGAACGATAACTTTTTGTGAAAATAACAAGTGCCCCGATCCCGGCCGAAACGACTCGAATTACACTTCGAGACCCACAGACATGATCGCCACGATGCACAGAGCACCCTCGTAAATTTTCGGGACGTTTCATTTTTTCACAACCGGGACCGAAACCCTAGGCCGAAGAAAATGGTAGGATGCGAAGTGAAATTTTTTCGCTCGAAATTTTACGAGCATGTGCGGTACTTCTAGGCAATCATATCGGCAGGTGACACGAAGTGGTTCGACTTCGTTTGCCCCCCCATTTTCTTTAACGAACGATAACTTTTTGTGAAAATAACAAGTTCCCCGAACATGGCCGAAACGACTCGAATTACACTTCGAGACCCGCCGACATGATCGCCACGATGCACAGAGCACCCTCGTAAATTTTCGGGACGTTTCATTTTTTCACAACTGGGACCGAAACCCTAGGCCGAAGAAAATGGTCGGATGCGAAGTGAAATTTTTTGGTTCGAAATTTTACGAGCTTGTGCAGAACTTCTAGGCAATCATATCGGCAGGTGACACGAAGTGATTCGAGTTCGTTTGCCCCCCCATTTTCTTTAACGAACGATAACTTTTTGTGAAAATAACAAGTGCCCCGATCCCGGCCGAAACGACTCGAATTACACTTCGAGACCCGCCGACATGACCGCCACGATGCACAGACCACCCTCGTAAATTTTCGGGACGTTTCATTTTTTCACAATCGGGACCGAAACCCTAGGCCGAACAAATTGGTCGGATGCGAAGTGGAATTTTTTCGCTCGAAATTTTACGAGCATGTGCGGTACTTCTAGGAAATCATATCGGCAGGTGACACGAAGTGATTCGACTTCGTTTGCCCCCCCATTTTCTTTAACGAACGATAACTTTTTGTGAAAATAACAAGTGCCCCGATCCCGGCCGAAACGACTCGAATTACACTTCGAGACCCACAGACATGATCGCCACGATGCACAGAGCACCCTCGTAAATTTTCGGGACGTTTCATTTTTTCACAACCGGGACCGAAACCGTAGGCCGAACAAATTGGTCGGATGCGAAGTGAAATTTTTTCGTTCGAAATTTGACGAGCTTGTGCAGAAGTTCTAGGCAATCATATCGGCAGGTGACACGAAGTGATTCGAGTTCGTTTGCTCCCCCATTTTCTTTAACGAACGATAACTTTTTGTGAAAATAACAAGTGCCCCGATCCCGGCCGAAACGACTCGAATTACACTTCGACACCCACCGACATGATCGCCACGATGCACAGAGCACCCTCGTAAATTTTCGAGACGTTTCATTTTTTCACAACCGGGACCGAAACCCTAGGCCGAAGAAAATGGTCGGATGCGAAGTGGAATTTTTTCGCTCGAAATTTTACGAGCATGTGCGGTACTGCTAGGAAATCATATCGGCAGGTGACACGAAGTGATTCGACTTCGTTTGCCCCCCCATTTTCTTTAACGAACGATAACTTTTTGTGAAAATAACAAGTGCCCCGATCCCGGCCGAAACGACTCGAATTACACTTCGAGACCCGCCGACATGACCGCCACGATGCACAGACCACCCTCGTAAATTTTCGGGACGTTTCATTTTTTCACAATCGGGACCGAAACCCTAGGCCGAACAAATTGGTCGGATGCGAAGTGAAATTTTTTCGTTCGAAATTTTACGAGCTTGTGCAGAACTTCTAGGCAATCATATCGGCGGGTGACACGAAGTGATTCGAGTTCGTTTGCCCCCCCATTTTCTTTAACGAACGATAACTTTTTGTGAAAATAACAAGTGCCCCGATCCCGGCCGAAACGACTCGAATTACACTTCGACACCCACCGACATGATCGCCACGATGCACAGAGCACCCTCGTAAATTTTCGAGACGTTTCATTTTTTCACAACCGGGACCGAAACCCTAGGCCGAAGAAAATGGTCGGATGCGAAGTGAAATTTTTTCGCTCGAAATTTTACGAGCATGTGCGGTACTTCTAGGAAATCATATCGGCAGGTGACACGAAGTGATTCGACTTCGTTTGCCCCCCCATTTTCTTTAACGAACGATAACTTTTTGTGAAAATAACAAGTTCCCCGAACATGGCCGAAACGACTCGAATTACACTTCGAGACCCGCCGACATGATCGCCACGATGCACAGAGCACCCTCGTAAATTTTCGGGACGTTTCATTTTTTCACAACCGGGACCGAAACCCTAGGCCGAAGAAAATGGTCGGATGCGAAGTGAAATTTTTTCGTTCCAAATTTTACGAGCTTGTGCAGAATTTCTAGGCAATCATATCGGCAGGTGACACGAAGTGATTCGAGTTCGTTTGCCCCCCCATTTTCTTTAACGAACGATAACTTTTTGTGAAAATAACAAGTGCCCCGATCCCGGCCGAAACGACTCGAATTACACTTCGAGACCCACAGACATGATCGCCACGATGCACAGAGCACCCTCGTAAATTTTCGGGACGTTTCATTTTTTCACAACCGGGACCGAAACCCTAGGCCGAAGAAAATGGTAGGATGCGAAGTGAAATTTTTTCGCTCGAAATTTTACGAGCATGTGCGGTACTTCTAGGCAATCATATCGGCAGGTGACACGAAGTGATTCGACTTCGTTTGCCCCCCCATTTTCTTTAACGAACGATAACTTTTTGTGAAAATAACAAGTTCCCCGAACATGGCCGAAACGACTCGAATTACACTTCGAGACCCGCCGACATGATCGCCACGATGCACAGAGCACCCTCGTAAATTTTCGGGACGTTTCATTTTTTCACAACTGGGACCGAAACCCTAGGCCGAAAAAAATGGTCGGATGCGAAGTGAAATTTTTTGGTTCGAAATTTTACGAGCTTGTGCAGAACTTCTAGGCAATCATATCGGCAGGTGACACGAAGTGATTCGAGTTCGTTTGCCCCCCCATTTTCTTTAACGAACGATAACTTTTTGTGAAAATAACAAGTGCCCCGATCCCGGCCGAAACGACTCGAATTACACTTCGAGACCCGCCGACATGACCGCCACGATGCACAGACCACCCTCGTAAATTTTCGGGACGTTTCATTTTTTCACAATCGGGACCGAAACCCTAGGCCGAACAAATTGGTCGGATGCGAAGTAAAATTTTTTCGTTCGAAATTTTACGAGCTTGTGCAGAACTTCTAGGCAATCATATCGGCGGGTGACACGAAGTGATTCGAGTTCGTTTGCCCCCCCATTTTCTTTAACGAACGATAACTTTTTGTGAAAATAACAAGTGCCCCGATCCCGGCCGAAACGACTCGAATTACACTTCGACACCCACCGACATGATCGCCACGATGCACAGAGCACCCTCGTAAATTTTCGAGACGTTTCATTTTTTCACAACCGGGACCGAAACCCTAGGCCGAAGAAAATGGTCGGATGCGAAGTGGAATTTTTTCGCTCGAAATTTTACGAGCATGTGCGGTACTTCTAGGAAATCATATCGGCAGGTGACACGAAGTGATTCGACTTCGTTTGCCCCCCCATTTTCTTTAACGAACGATAACTTTTTGTGAAAATAACAAGTGCCCCGATCCCGGCCGAAACGACTCGAATTACACTTCGAGACCCACAGACATGATCGCCACGATGCACAGAGCACCCTCGTAAATTTTCGGGACGTTTCATTTTTTCACAACCGGGACCGAAACCGTAGGCCGAACAAATTGGTCGGATGCGAAGTGAAATTTTTTCGTTCGAAATTTGACGAGCTTGTGCAGAAGTTCTAGGCAATCATATGCAGGTGACACGAAGTGATTCGAGTTCGTTTGCCCCCCCATTTTCTTTAACGAACGATAACTTTTTGTGAAAATAACAAGTGCCCCGATCCCGGCCGAAACGACTCGAATTACACTTCGAGACCCGCCGACATGACCGCCACGATGCACAGACCACCCTCGTAAATTTTCGGGACGTTTCATTTTTTCACAATCGGGACCGAAACCCTAGGCCGAACAAATTGGTCGCATGCGAAGTGAAATTTTTTCGTTCGAAATTTTACGAGCTTGTGCAGAACTTCTAGGCAATCATATCGGCGGGTGACACGAAGTGATTCGAGTTCGTTTGCCCCCCCATTTTCTTTAACGAACGATAACTTTTTGTGAAAATAACAAGTGCCCCGATCCCGGCCGAAACGACTCGAATTACACTTCGACACCCACCGACATGATCGCCACGATGCACAGAGCACCCTCGTAAATTTTCGAGACGTTTCATTTTTTCACAACCGGGACCGAAACCCTAGGCCGAAGAAAATGGTCGGATGCGAAGTGAAATTTTTTCGCTCGAAATTTTACGAGCATGTGCGGTACTTCTAGGAAATCATATCGGCAGGTGACACGAAGTGATTCGACTTCGTTTGCCCCCCCATTTTCTTTAACGAACGATAACTTTTTGTGAAAATAACAAGTTCCCCGAACATGGCCGAAACGACTCGAATTACACTTCGAGACCCGCCGACATGATCGCCACGATGCACAGAGCACCCTCGTAAATTTTCGGGACGTTTCATTTTTTCACAACCGGGACCGAAACCCTAGGCCGAAGAAAATGGTCGGATGCGAAGTGAAATTTTTTCGTTCCAAATTTTACGAGCTTGTGCAGAATTTCTAGGCAATCATATCGGCAGGTGACACGAAGTGATTCGAGTTCGTTTGCCCCCCCATTTTCTTTAACGAACGATAACTTTTTGTGAAAATAACAAGTGCCCCGATCCCGGCCGAAACGACTCGAATTACACTTCGAGACCCACAGACATGATGGCCACGATGCACAGAGCACCCTCGTAAATTTTCGGGACGTTTCATTTTTTCACAACCGGGACCGAAACCCTAGGCCGAAGAAAATGGTAGGATGCGAAGTGAAATTTTTTCGCTCGAAATTTTACGAGCATGTGCGGTACTTCTAGGCAATCATATCGGCAGGTGACACGAAGTGATTCGACTTCGTTTGCCCCCCCATTTTCTTTAACGAACGATAACTTTTTGTGAAAATAACAAGTTCCCCGAACATGGCCGAAACGACTCGAATTACACTTCGAGACCCGCCGACATGATCGCCACGATGCACAGAGCACCCTCGTAAATTTTCGGGACGTTTCATTTTTTCACAACTGGGACCGAAACCCTAGGCCGAAGAAAATGGTCGGATGCGAAGTGAAATTTTTTGGTTCGAAATTTTACGAGCTTGTGCAGAACTTCTAGGCAATCATATCGGCAGGTGACACGAAGTGATTCGAGTTCGTTTGCCCCCCCATTTTCTTTAACGAACGATAACTTTTTGTGAAAATAACAAGTGCCCCGATCCCGGCCGAAACGACTCGAATTACACTTCGAGACCCGCCGACATGACCGCCACGATGCACAGACCACCCTCGTAAATTTTCGGGACGTTTCATTTTTTCACAATCGGGACCGAAACCCTAGGCCGAACAAATTGGTCGGATGCGAAGTAAAATTTTTTCGTTCGAAATTTTACGAGCTTGTGCAGAACTTCTAGGCAATCATATCGGCGGGTGACACGAAGTGATTCGAGTTCGTTTGCCCCCCCATTTTCTTTAACGAACGATAACTTTTTGTGAAAATAACAAGTGCCCCGATCCCGGCCGAAACGACTCGAATTACACTTCGACACCCACCGACATGATCGCCACGATGCACAGAGCACCCTCGTAAATTTTCGAGACGTTTCATTTTTTCACAACCGGGACCGAAACCCTAGGCCGAAGAAAATGGTCGGATGCGAAGTGGAATTTTTTCGCTCGAAATTTTACGAGCATGTGCGGTACTTCTAGGAAATCATATCGGCAGGTGACACGAAGTGATTCGACTTCGTTTGCCCCCCCCATTTTCTTTAACGAACGATAACTTTTTGTGAAAATAACAAGTTCCCCGAACATGGCCGAAACGACTCGAATTACACTTCGAGACCCGCCGACATGATCGCCACGATGCACAGAGCACCCTCGTAAATTTTCGGGACGTTTCATTTTTTCAAAACCGGGACCGAAACCCTAGGCCGAAGAAAATGGTCGGATGCGAAGTGAAATTTTTTCGTTCCAAATTTTACGAGCTTGTGCAAAATTTCTAGGCAATCATATCGGCAGGTGACACGAAGTGATTCGAGTTCGTTTGCCCCCCCATTTTCTTTAACGAACGATAACTTTTTGTGAAAATAACAAGGGCCCCGATCCCGGCCGAAACGACTCGAATTACACTTCGAGACCCACAGACATGATCGCCACGATGCACAGAGCACCCTCGTAAATTTTCGGGACGTTTCATTTTTTCACAACCGGGACCGAAACCCTAGGCCGAAGAAAATGGTAGGATGCGAAGTGAAATTTTTTCGCTCGAAATTTTACGAGCATGTGCGGTACTTCTAGGCAATCATATCGGCAGGTGACACGAAGTGATTCGAGTTCGTTTGCCCCCCCATTTTCTTTAACGAACGATAACTTTTTGTGAAAATAACAAGTGCCCCGATCCCGGCCGAAACGACTCGAATTACACTTCGAGACCCGCCGACATGACCGCCACGATGCACAGACCACCCTCGTAAATTTTCGGGACGTTTCATTTTTTCACAATCGGGACTGAAACCCTAGGCCGAACAAATTGGTCGGATGCGAAGTGAAATTTTTTCGTTCGAAATTTTACGAGCTTGTGCAGAACTTCTAGGCAATCATATCGGCGGGTGACACGAAGTGATTCGAGTTCGTTTGCCCCCCCATTTTCTTTAACGAACGATAACTTTTTGTGAAAATAACAAGTGCCCCGATCCCGGCCGAAACGACTCGAATTACACTTCGACACCCGCCGACATGACCGCCACGATGCACAGAGCACCCTTGTAAATTTTCGGGACGTTTCATTTTTTCACAATCGGGACCGAAACCCTCAAATTGGTCGGATGCGAAGTGAAATTTTTTCGTTCGAAATTTTACGAGCTTGTGCAGAACTTCTAGGCAATCATATCGGCGGGTGACACGAAGTGATTCGAGTTCGTTTGCCCCCCCATTTTCTTTAACGAACGATAACTTTTTGTGAAAATAACAAGTGCCCCGATCCCGGCCGAAACGACTCGAATTACACTTCGAGACCCACAGACATGATCGCCACGATGCACAGAGCACTCTCGTAAATTTTCGGGACGTTTCATTTTTTCACAACCGGGACCGAAACCCTAGGCCGAAGAAAATGGTAGGATGCGAAGTGAAATTTTTTCGCTCGAAATTTTACGAGCATGTGCGGTACTTCTAGGCAATCATATCGGCAGGTGACACGAAGTGATTCGACTTCGTTTGCCCCCCCATTTTCTTTAACGAACGATAACTTTTTGTGAAAAAAACAAGTTCCCCGAACATGGCCGAAACGACTCGAATTACACTTCGAGACCCGCCGACATGATCGCCACGATGCACAGAGCACCCTCGTAAATTTTCGGGACGTTTCATTTTTTCACAACTGGGACCGAAACCCTAGGCCGAAGAAAATGGTCGGATGCGAAGTGAAATTTTTTGGTTCGAAATTTTACGAGCTTGTGCAGAACTTCTAGGCAATCATATCGGCAGGTGACACGAAGTGATTCGAGTTCGTTTGCCCCCCCATTTTCTTTAACGAACGATAACTTTTTGTGAAAATAACAAGTGCCCCGATCCCGGCCGAAACGACTCGAATTACACTTCGAGACCCGCCGACATGACCGCCACGATGCACAGACCACCCTCGTAAATTTTCGGGACGTTTCATTTTTTCACAACTGGGACCGAAACCCTAGGCCGAAGAAAATGGTCGGATGCGAAGTGAAATTTTTTGGTTCGAAATTTTACGAGCTTGTGCAGAACTTCTAGGCAATCATATCGGCAGGTGACACGAAGTGATTCGAGTTCGTTTGCCCCCCCATTTTCTTTAACGAACGATAACTTTTTGTGAAAATAACAAGTGCCCCGATCCCGGCCGAAACGACTCGAATTACACTTCGAGACCCGCCGACATGACCGCCACGATGCACAGACCACCCTCGTAAATTTTCGGGACGTTTCATTTTTTCACAATCGGGACCGAAACCCTAGGCCGAACAAATTGGTCGGATGCGAAGTGAAATTTTTTCGTTCGAAATTTTACGAGCTTGTGCAGAACTTCTAGGCAATCATATCGGCGGGTGACACGAAGTGATTCGAGTTCGTTTGCCCCCCCATTTTCTTTAACGAACGATAACTTTTTGTGAAAATAACAAGTGCCCCGATCCCGGCCGAAACGACTCGAATTACACTTCGACACCCACCGACATGATCGCCACGATGCACAGAGCACCCTCGTAAATTTTCGAGACGTTTCATTTTTTCACAACCGGGACCGAAACCCTAGGCCGAAGAAAATGGTCGGATGCGAAGTGAAATTTTTTCGCTCGAAATTTTACGAGCATGTGCGGTACTTCTAGGAAATCATATCGGCAGGTGACACGAAGTGATTCGACTTCGTTTGCCCCCCCATTTTCTTTAACGAACGATAACTTTTTGTGAAAATAACAAGTTCCCCGAACATGGCCGAAATGACTCGAATTACACTTCGAGACCCGCCGACATGATCGCCACGATGCACAGAGCACCCTCGTAAATTTTCGGGACGTTTCATTTTTTCACAACCGGGACCGAAACCCTAGGCCGAAGAAAATGGTCGGATGCGAAGTGAAATTTTTTCGTTCCAAATTTTACGAGCCTGTGCAGAACTTCTAGGCAATCATATCGGCAGGTGACACGAAGTGATTCGAGTTCGTTTGCCCCCCCCCATTTTCTTTAACGAACGATAACTTTTTGTGAAAATAACAAGTGCCCCGATCCCGGCCGAAACGACTCGAATTACACTTCGACACCCACCGACATGATCGCCACGATGCACAGAGCACCCTCGTAAATTTTCGAGACGTTTCATTTTTTCACAACCGGGACCGAAACCCTAGGCCGAAGAAAATGGTAGGATGCGAAGTGAAATTTTTTCGCTCGAAATTTTACGAGCATGTGCGGTACTTCTAGGAAATCATATCGGCAGGTGACACGAAGTGATTCGAGTTCGTTTGCCCCCCCATTTTCTTTAACGAACGATAACTTTTTGTGAAAATAACAAGTGCCCCGATCCCGGCCGAAACGACTCGAATTAAACTTCGAGACCCACAGACATGATCGCCACGATGCACAGAGCACCCTCGTAAATTTTCGGGACGTTTCATTTTTTCACAACCGGGACCGAAACCCTAGGCCGAAGAAAATGGTAGGATGCGAAATGAAATTTTTTCGCTCGAAATTTTACGAGCATGTGCGGTACTTCTAGGCAATCATATCGGCAGGTGACACGAAGTGATTCGACTTCGTTTGCCCCCCCATTTTCTTTAACGAACGATAACTTTTTGTGAAAATAACAAGTTCCCCGAACATGGCCGAAACGACTCGAATTACACTTCGAGACCCGCCGACATGATCGCCACGATGCACAGAGCACCCTCGTAAATTTTCGGGACGTTTCTTTTTTTCACAACTGGGACCGAAACCCTAGGCCGAAGAAAATGGTCGGATGCGAAGTGAAATTTTTTCGTTCGAAATTTTACGAGCTTGTGCAGAACTTCTAGGCAATCATATCGGCAGGTGACACGAAGTGATTCGAGTTCGTTTGCCCCCCCCCATTTTCTTTAACGAACGATAACTTTTTGTGAAAATAACAAGTGCCCCGATCCCGGCCGAAACGACTCGAATTACACTTCGAGACCCGCCGACATGACCGCCACGATGCACAGACCACCCTCGTAAATTTTCGGGACGTTTCATTTTTTCACAATCGGGACCGAAACCCTAGGCCGAACAAATTGGTCGGATGCGAAGTGAAATTTTTTCGTTCGAAATTTTACGAGCTTGTGCAGAACTTCTAGGCAATCATATCGGCGGGTGACACGAAGTGATTCGAGTTCGTTTGCCCCCCCATTTTCTTTAACGAACGATAACTTTTTGTGAAAATAACAAGTGCCCCGATCCCGGCCGAAACGACTCGAATTACACTTCGACACCCACCGACATGATCGCCACGATGCACAGAGCACCCTCGTAAATTTTCGAGACGTTTCATTTTTTCACAACCGGGACCGAAACCCTAGGCCGAAGAAAATGGTCGGATGCGAAGTGAAATTTTTTCGCTCGAAATTTTACGAGCATGTGCGGTACTTCTAGGAAATCATATCGGCAGGTGACACGAAGTGATTCGACTTCGTTTGCCCCCCCATTTTCTTTAACGAACGATAACTTTTTGTGAAAATAACAAGTTCCCCGAACATGGCCGAAACGACTCGAATTACACTTCGAGACCCGCCGACATGATCGCCACGATGCACAGAGCACCCTCGTAAATTTTCGAGACGTTTCATTTTTTCACAACCGGGACCGAAACCCTAGGCCGAAGAAAATGGTAGGATGCGAAGTGAAATTTTTTCGCTCGAAATTTTACGTGCATGTGCGGTACTTCTAGGAAATCATATCGGCAGGTGACACGAAGTGATTCGACTTCGTTTGCCCCCCCATTTTCTTTAACGAACGATAACTTTTTGTGAAAATAACAAGTTCCCCGAACATGGCCGAAACGACTCGAATTACACTTCGAGACCCGCCGACATGACCGCCACGATGCACAGACCACCCTCGTAAATTTTCGGGACGTTTCATTTTTTCAAAACCGGGACCGAAACCCTAGGCCGAAGAAAATGGTCGGATGCGAAGTGAAATTTTTTGGTTCGAAATTTTACGAGCTTGTGCAGAACTTCTAGGCAATCATATCGGCGGGTGACACGAAGTGATTCGAGTTCGTTTGCCCCCCCATTTTCTTTAACGAACGATAACTTTTTGTGAAAATAACAAGTGCCCCGATCCCGGCCGAAACGACTCGAATTACACTTCGAGACCCGCCGACATGACCGCCACGATGCACAGACCACCCTCGTAAATTTTCGGGACGTTTCATTTTTTCACAACTGGGACCGAAACCCTAGGCCGAAGAAAATGGTCGGATGCGAAGTGAAATTTTTTGGTTCGAAATTTTACGAGCTTGTGCAGAACTTCTAGGCAATCATATCGGCAGGTGACACGAAGTGATTCGAGTTCGTTTGCCCCCCCATTTTCTTTAACGAACGATAACTTTTTGTGAAAATAACAAGTGCCCCGATCCCGGCCGAAACGACTCGAATTACACTTCGAGACCCGCCGACATGACCGCCACGATGCACAGACCACCCTCGTAAATTTTCGGGACGTTTCATTTTTTCACAATCGGGACCGAAACCCTAGGCCGAACAAATTGGTCGGATGCGAAGTGAAATTTTTTCGTTCGAAATTTTACGAGCTTGTGCAGAACTTCTAGGCAATCATATCGGCGGGTGACACGAAGTGATTCGAGTTCGTTTGCCCCCCCATTTTCTTTAACGAACGATAACTTTTTGTGAAAATAACAAGTGCCCCGATCCCGGCCGAAACGACTCGAATTACACTTCGACACCCACCGACATGATCGCCACGATGCACAGAGCACCCTCGTAAATTTTCGAGACGTTTCATTTTTTCACAACCGGGACCGAAACCCTAGGCCGAAGAAAATGGTCGGATGCGAAGTGAAATTTTTTCGCTCGAAATTTTACGAGCATGTGCGGTACTTCTAGGAAATCATATCGGCAGGTGACACGAAGTGATTCGACTTCGTTTGCCCCCCCATTTTCTTTAACGAACGATAACTTTTTGTGAAAATAACAAGTTCCCCGAACATGGCCGAAATGACTCGAATTACACTTCGAGACCCGCCGACATGATCGCCACGATGCACAGAGCACCCTCGTAAATTTTCGGGACGTTTCATTTTTTCACAACCGGGACCGAAACCCTAGGCCGAAGAAAATGGTCGGATGCGAAGTGAAATTTTTTCGTTCCAAATTTTACGAGCCTGTGCAGAACTTCTAGGCAATCATATCGGCAGGTGACACGAAGTGATTCGAGTTCGTTTGCCCCCCCCCATTTTCTTTAACGAACGATAACTTTTTGTGAAAATAACAAGTGCCCCGATCCCGGCCGAAACGACTCGAATTACACTTCGACACCCACCGACATGATCGCCACGATGCACAGAGCACCCTCGTAAATTTTCGAGACGTTTCATTTTTTCACAACCGGGACCGAAACCCTAGGCCGAAGAAAATGGTAGGATGCGAAGTGAAATTTTTTCGCTCGAAATTTTACGAGCATGTGCGGTACTTCTAGGAAATCATATCGGCAGGTGACACGAAGTGATTCGAGTTCGTTTGCCCCCCCATTTTCTTTAACGAACGATAACTTTTTGTGAAAATAACAAGTGCCCCGATCCCGGCCGAAACGACTCGAATTAAACTTCGAGACCCACAGACATGATCGCCACGATGCACAGAGCACCCTCGTAAATTTTCGGGACGTTTCATTTTTTCACAACCGGGACCGAAACCCTAGGCCGAAGAAAATGGTAGGATGCGAAATGAAATTTTTTCGCTCGAAATTTTACGAGCATGTGCGGTACTTCTAGGCAATCATATCGGCAGGTGACACGAAGTGATTCGACTTCGTTTGCCCCCCCATTTTCTTTAACGAACGATAACTTTTTGTGAAAATAACAAGTTCCCCGAACATGGCCGAAACGACTCGAATTACACTTCGAGACCCGCCGACATGATCGCCACGATGCACAGAGCACCCTCGTAAATTTTCGGGACGTTTCTTTTTTTCACAACTGGGACCGAAACCCTAGGCCGAAGAAAATGGTCGGATGCGAAGTGAAATTTTTTCGTTCGAAATTTTACGAGCTTGTGCAGAACTTCTAGGCAATCATATCGGCAGGTGACACGAAGTGATTCGAGTTCGTTTGCCCCCCCCATTTTCTTTAACGAACGATAACTTTTTGTGAAAATAACAAGTGCCCCGATCCCGGCCGAAACGACTCGAATTACACTTCGAGACCCGCCGACATGACCGCCACGATGCACAGACCACCCTCGTAAATTTTCGGGACGTTTCATTTTTTCACAATCGGGACCGAAACCCTAGGCCGAACAAATTGGTCGGATGCGAAGTGAAATTTTTTCGTTCGAAATTTTACGAGCTTGTGCAGAACTTCTAGGCAATCATATCGGCGGGTGACACGAAGTGATTCGAGTTCGTTTGCCCCCCCATTTTCTTTAACGAACGATAACTTTTTGTGAAAATAACAAGTGCCCCGATCCCGGCCGAAACGACTCGAATTACACTTCGACACCCACCGACATGATCGCCACGATGCACAGAGCACCCTCGTAAATTTTCGAGACGTTTCATTTTTTCACAACCGGGACCGAAACCCTAGGCCGAAGAAAATGGTCGGATGCGAAGTGAAATTTTTTCGCTCGAAATTTTACGAGCATGTGCGGTACTTCTAGGAAATCATATCGGCAGGTGACACGAAGTGATTCGACTTCGTTTGCCCCCCCATTTTCTTTAACGAACGATAACTTTTTGTGAAAATAACAAGTTCCCCGAACATGGCCGAAATGACTCGAATTACACTTCGAGACCCGCCGACATGATCGCCACGATGCACAGAGCACCCTCGTAAATTTTCGGGACGTTTCATTTTTTCACAACCGGGACCGAAACCCTAGGCCGAAGAAAATGGTCGGATGCGAAGTGAAATTTTTTCGTTCCAAATTTTACGAGCTTGTGCAGAACTTCTAGGCAATCATATCGGCAGGTGACACGAAGTGATTCGAGTTCGTTTGCCCCCCCCCATTTTCTTTAACGAACGATAACTTTTTGTGAAAATAACAAGTGCCCCGATCCCGGCCGAAACGACTCGAATTACACTTCGACACCCACCGACATGATCGCCACGATGCACAGAGCACCCTCGTAAATTTTCGAGACGTTTCATTTTTTCACAACCGGGACCGAAACCCTAGGCCGAAGAAAATGGTAGGATGCGAAGTGAAATTTTTTCGCTCGAAATTTTACGAGCATGTGCGGTACTTCTAGGAAATCATATCGGCAGGTGACACGAAGTGATTCGAGTTCGTTTGCCCCCCCATTTTCTTTAACGAACGATAACTTTTTGTGAAAATAACAAGTGCCCCGATCCCGGCCGAAACGACTAGAATTAAACTTCGAGACCCACAGACATGATCGCCACGATGCACAGAGCACCCTCGTAAATTTTCGGGACGTTTCATTTTTTCACAACCGGGACCGAAACCCTAGGCCGAAGAAAATGGTAGGATGCGAAATGAAATTTTTTCGCTCGAAATTTTACGAGCATGTGCGGTACTTCTAGGCAATCATATCGGCAGGTGACACGAAGTGATTCGACTTCGTTTGCCCCCCCATTTTCTTTAACGAACGATAACTTTTTGTGAAAATAACAAGTTCCCCGAACATGGCCGAAACGACTCGAATTACACTTCGAGACCCGCCGACATGATCGCCACGATGCACAGAGCACCCTCGTAAATTTTCGGGACGTTTCTTTTTTTCACAACTGGGACCGAAACCCTAGGCCGAAGAAAATGGTCGGATGCGAAGTGAAATTTTTTCGTTCGAAATTTTACGAGCTTGTGCAGAACTTCTAGGCAATCATATCGGCAGGTGACACGAAGTGATTCGAGTTCGTTTGCCCCCCCCATTTTCTTTAACGAACGATAACTTTTTGTGAAAATAACAAGTGCCCCGATCCCGGCCGAAACGACTCGAATTACACTTCGAGACCCGCCGACATGACCGCCACGATGCACAGACCACCCTCGTAAATTTTCGGGACGTTTCATTTTTTCACAATCGGGACCGAAACCCTAGGCCGAACAAATTGGTCGGATGCGAAGTGAAATTTTTTCGTTCGAAATTTTACGAGCTTGTGCAGAACTTCTAGGCAATCATATCGGCGGGTGACACGAAGTGATTCGAGTTCGTTTGCCCCCCCATTTTCTTTAACGAACGATAACTTTTTGTGAAAATAACAAGTGCCCCGATCCCGGCCGAAACGACTCGAATTACACTTCGAGACCCACAGACATGATCGCCACGATGCACAGAGCACCCTCGTAAATTTTCGGGACGTTTCATTTTTTCACAACCGGGACCGAAACCCTAGGCCGAAGAAAATGGTAGGATGCGAAGTGAAATTTTTTCGCTCGAAATTTTACGAGCATGTGCGGTACTTCTAGGCAATCATATCGGCAGGTGACACGAAGTGATTCGACTTCGTTTGCCCCCCCATTTTCTTTAACGAACGATAACTTTTTGTGAAAATAACAAGTGCCCCGATCCCGGCCGAAACGACTCGAATTACACTTCGAGACCCGCCGACATGACCGCCACGATGCACAGACCACCCTCGTAAATTTTCGGGACGTTTCATTTTTTCACAATCGGGACCGAAACCCTAGGCCGAACAAATTGGTCGGATGCGAAGTGAAATTTTTTCGTTCGAAATTTTACGAGCTTGTGCAGAACTTCTAGGCAATCATATCGGCGGGTGACACGAAGTGATTCGAGTTCGTTTGCCCCCCCATTTTCTTTAACGAACGATAACTTTTTGTGAAAATAACAAGTGCCCCGATCCCGGCCGAAACGACTCGAATTACACTTCGACACCCACCGACATGATCGCCACGATGCACAGAGCACCCTCGTAAATTTTCGAGACGTTTCATTTTTTCACAACCGGGACCGAAACCCTAGGCCGAAGAAAATGGTCGGATGCGAAGTGAAATTTTTTCGCTCGAAATTTTACGAGCATGTGCGGTACTTCTAGGAAATCATATCGGCAGGTGACACGAAGTGATTCGAGTTCGTTTGCCCCCCCATTTTCTTTAACGAACGATAACTTTTTGTGAAAATAACAAGTGCCCCGATCCCGGCCGAAACGACTCGAATTACACTTCGAGACCCACAGACATGATCGCCACGATGCACAGAGCACCCTCGTAAATTTTCGGGACGTTTCATTTTTTCACAACCGGGACCGAAACCCTAGGCCGAAGAAAATGGTAGGATGCGAAGTGAAATTTTTTCGCTCGAAATTTTACGAGCATGTGCGGTACTTCTAGGCAATCATATCGGCAGGTGACACGAAGTGATTCGACTTCGTTTGCCCCCCCATTTTCTTTAACGAACGATAACTTTTTGTGAAAATAACAAGTTCCCCGAACATGGCCGAAACGACTCGAATTACACTTCGAGACCCGCCGACATGATCGCCACGATGCACAGAGCACCCTCGTAAATTTTCGGGACGTTTCTTTTTTTCACAACTGGGACCGAAACCCTAGGCCGAAGAAAATGGTCGGATGCGAAGTGAAATTTTTTCGTTCGAAATTTTACGAGCTTGTGCAGAACTTCTAGGCAATCATATCGGCAGGTGACACGAAGTGATTCGAGTTCGTTTGCCCCCCCCATTTTCTTTAACGAACGATAACTTTTTGTGAAAATAACAAGTGCCCCGATCCCGGCCGAAACGACTCGAATTACACTTCGAGACCCGCCGACATGACCGCCACGATGCACAGACCACCCTCGTAAATTTTCGGGACGTTTCATTTTTTCACAATCGGGACCGAAACCCTAGGCCGAACAAATTGGTCGGATGCGAAGTGAAATTTTTTCGTTCGAAATTTTACGAGCTTGTGCAGAACTTCTAGGCAATCATATCGGCGGGTGACACGAAGTGATTCGAGTTCGTTTGCCCCCCCATTTTCTTTAACGAACGATAACTTTTTGTGAAAATAACAAGTGCCCCGATCCCGGCCGAAACGACTCGAATTACACTTCGAGACCCACAGACATGATCGCCACGATGCACAGAGCACCCTCGTAAATTTTCGGGACGTTTCATTTTTTCACAACCGGGACCGAAACCCTAGGCCGAAGAAAATGGTAGGATGCGAAGTGAAATTTTTTCGCTCGAAATTTTACGAGCATGTGCGGTACTTCTAGGCAATCATATCGGCAGGTGACACGAAGTGATTCGACTTCGTTTGCCCCCCCATTTTCTTTAACGAACGATAACTTTTTGTGAAAATAACAAGTGCCCCGATCCCGGCCGAAACGACTCGAATTACACTTCGAGACCCGCCGACATGACCGCCACGATGCACAGACCACCCTCGTAAATTTTCGGGACGTTTCATTTTTTCACAATCGGGACCGAAACCCTAGGCCGAACAAATTGGTCGGATGCGAAGTGAAATTTTTTCGTTCGAAATTTTACGAGCTTGTGCAGAACTTCTAGGCAATCATATCGGCGGGTGACACGAAGTGATTCGAGTTCGTTTGCCCCCCCATTTTCTTTAACGAACGATAACTTTTTGTGAAAATAACAAGTGCCCCGATCCCGGCCGAAACGACTCGAATTACACTTCGACACCCACCGACATGATCGCCACGATGCACAGAGCACCCTCGTAAATTTTCGAGACGTTTCATTTTTTCACAACCGGGACCGAAACCCTAGGCCGAAGAAAATGGTCGGATGCGAAGTGAAATTTTTTCGCTCGAAATTTTACGAGCATGTGCGGTACTTCTAGGAAATCATATCGGCAGGTGACACGAAGTGATTCGAGTTCGTTTGCCCCCCCATTTTCTTTAACGAACGATAACTTTTTGTGAAAATAACAAGTGCCCCGATCCCGGCCGAAACGACTCGAATTACACTTCGAGACCCACAGACATGATCGCCACGATGCACAGAGCACCCTCGTAAATTTTCGGGACGTTTCATTTTTTCACAACCGGGACCGAAACCCTAGGCCGAAGAAAATGGTAGGATGCGAAGTGAAATTTTTTCGCTCGAAATTTTACGAGCATGTGCGGTACTTCTAGGCAATCATATCGGCAGGTGACACGAAGTGATTCGACTTCGTTTGCCCCCCCATTTTCTTTAACGAACGATAACTTTTTGTGAAAATAACAAGTTCCCCGAACATGGCCGAAACGACTCGAATTACACTTCGAGACCCGCCGACATGATCGCCACGATGCACAGAGCACCCTCGTAAATTTTCGGGACGTTTCTTTTTTTCACAACTGGGACCGAAACCCTAGGCCGAAGAAAATGGTCGGATGCGAAGTGAAATTTTTTCGTTCGAAATTTTACGAGCTTGTGCAGAACTTCTAGGCAATCATATCGGCAGGTGACACGAAGTGATTCGAGTTCGTTTGCCCCCCCCATTTTCTTTAACGAACGATAACTTTTTGTGAAAATAACAAGTGCCCCGATCCCGGCCGAAACGACTCGAATTACACTTCGAGACCCGCCGACATGACCGCCACGATGCACAGACCACCCTCGTAAATTTTCGGGACGTTTCATTTTTTCACAATCGGGACCGAAACCCTAGGCCGAACAAATTGGTCGGATGCGAAGTGAAATTTTTTCGTTCGAAATTTTACGAGCTTGTGCAGAACTTCTAGGCAATCATATCGGCGGGTGACACGAAGTGATTCGAGTTCGTTTGCCCCCCCATTTTCTTTAACGAACGATAACTTTTTGTGAAAATAACAAGTGCCCCGATCCCGGCCGAAACGACTCGAATTACACTTCGAGACCCACAGACATGATCGCCACGATGCACAGAGCACCCTCGTAAATTTTCGGGACGTTTCATTTTTTCACAACCGGGACCGAAACCCTAGGCCGAAGAAAATGGTAGGATGCGAAGTGAAATTTTTTCGCTCGAAATTTTACGAGCATGTGCGGTACTTCTAGGCAATCATATCGGCAGGTGACACGAAGTGATTCGACTTCGTTTGCCCCCCCATTTTCTTTAACGAACGATAACTTTTTGTGAAAATAACAAGTGCCCCGATCCCGGCCGAAACGACTCGAATTACACTTCGAGACCCGCCGACATGACCGCCACGATGCACAGACCACCCTCGTAAATTTTCGGGACGTTTCATTTTTTCACAATCGGGACCGAAACCCTAGGCCGAACAAATTGGTCGGATGCGAAGTGAAATTTTTTCGTTCGAAATTTTACGAGCTTGTGCAGAACTTCTAGGCAATCATATCGGCGGGTGACACGAAGTGATTCGAGTTCGTTTGCCCCCCCATTTTCTTTAACGAACGATAACTTTTTGTGAAAATAACAAGTGCCCCGATCCCGGCCGAAACGACTCGAATTACACTTCGACACCCACCGACATGATCGCCACGATGCACAGAGCACCCTCGTAAATTTTCGAGACGTTTCATTTTTTCACAACCGGGACCGAAACCCTAGGCCGAAGAAAATGGTCGGATGCGAAGTGAAATTTTTTCGCTCGAAATTTTACGAGCATGTGCGGTACTTCTAGGAAATCATATCGGCAGGTGACACGAAGTGATTCGAGTTCGTTTGCCCCCCCATTTTCTTTAACGAACGATAACTTTTTGTGAAAATAACAAGTGCCCCGATCCCGGCCGAAACGACTCGAATTACACTTCGAGACCCACAGACATGATCGCCACGATGCACAGAGCACCCTCGTAAATTTTCGGGACGTTTCATTTTTTCACAACCGGGACCGAAACCCTAGGCCGAAGAAAATGGTAGGATGCGAAGTGAAATTTTTTCGCTCGAAATTTTACGAGCATGTGCGGTACTTCTAGGCAATCATATCGGCAGGTGACACGAAGTGATTCGACTTCGTTTGCCCCCCCATTTTCTTTAACGAACGATAACTTTTTGTGAAAATAACAAGTTCCCCGAACATGGCCGAAACGACTCGAATTACACTTCGAGACCCGCCGACATGATCGCCACGATGCACAGAGCACCCTCGTAAATTTTCGGGACGTTTCTTTTTTTCACAACTGGGACCGAAACCCTAGGCCGAAGAAAATGGTCGGATGCGAAGTGAAATTTTTTCGTTCGAAATTTTACGAGCTTGTGCAGAACTTCTAGGCAATCATATCGGCAGGTGACACGAAGTGATTCGAGTTCGTTTGCCCCCCCCATTTTCTTTAACGAACGATAACTTTTTGTGAAAATAACAAGTGCCCCGATCCCGGCCGAAACGACTCGAATTACACTTCGAGACCCGCCGACATGACCGCCACGATGCACAGACCACCCTCGTAAATTTTCGGGACGTTTCATTTTTTCACAATCGGGACCGAAACCCTAGGCCGAACAAATTGGTCGGATGCGAAGTGAAATTTTTTCGTTCGAAATTTTACGAGCTTGTGCAGAACTTCTAGGCAATCATATCGGCGGGTGACACGAAGTGATTCGAGTTCGTTTGCCCCCCCATTTTCTTTAACGAACGATAACTTTTTGTGAAAATAACAAGTGCCCCGATCCCGGCCGAAACGACTCGAATTACACTTCGAGACCCACAGACATGATCGCCACGATGCACAGAGCACCCTCGTAAATTTTCGGGACGTTTCATTTTTTCACAACCGGGACCGAAACCCTAGGCCGAAGAAAATGGTAGGATGCGAAGTGAAATTTTTTCGCTCGAAATTTTACGAGCATGTGCGGTACTTCTAGGCAATCATATCGGCAGGTGACACGAAGTGATTCGACTTCGTTTGCCCCCCCATTTTCTTTAACGAACGATAACTTTTTGTGAAAATAACAAGTGCCCCGATCCCGGCCGAAACGACTCGAATTACACTTCGAGACCCGCCGACATGACCGCCACGATGCACAGACCACCCTCGTAAATTTTCGGGACGTTTCATTTTTTCACAATCGGGACCGAAACCCTAGGCCGAACAAATTGGTCGGATGCGAAGTGAAATTTTTTCGTTCGAAATTTTACGAGCTTGTGCAGAACTTCTAGGCAATCATATCGGCGGGTGACACGAAGTGATTCGAGTTCGTTTGCCCCCCCATTTTCTTTAACGAACGATAACTTTTTGTGAAAATAACAAGTGCCCCGATCCCGGCCGAAACGACTCGAATTACACTTCGACACCCACCGACATGATCGCCACGATGCACAGAGCACCCTCGTAAATTTTCGAGACGTTTCATTTTTTCACAACCGGGACCGAAACCCTAGGCCGAAGAAAATGGTCGGATGCGAAGTGAAATTTTTTCGCTCGAAATTTTACGAGCATGTGCGGTACTTCTAGGAAATCATATCGGCAGGTGACACGAAGTGATTCGACTTCGTTTGCCCCCCCATTTTCTTTAACGAACGATAACTTTTTGTGAAAATAACAAGTTCCCCGAACATGGCCGAAACGACTCGAATTACACTTCGAGACCCGCCGACATGATCGCCACGATGCACAGAGCACCCTCGTAAATTTTCGGGACGTTTCATTTTTTCACAACCGGGACCGAAACCCTAGGCCGAAGAAAATGGTCGGATGCGAAGTGAAATTTTTTCGTTCCAAATTTTACGAGCTTGTGCAAAATTTCTAGGCAATCATATCGGCAGGTGACACGAAGTGATTCGAGTTCGTTTGCCCCCCCATTTTCTTTAACGAACGATAACTTTTTGTGAAAATAACAAGTGCCCCGATCCCGGCCGAAACGACTCGAATTACACTTCGAGACCCACAGACATGATCGCCACGATGCACAGAGCACCCTCGTAAATTTTCGGGACGTTTCATTTTTTCACAACCGGGACCGAAACCCTAGGCCGAAGAAAATGGTAGGATGCGAAGTGAAATTTTTTCGCTCGAAATTTTACGAGCATGTGCGGTACTTCTAGGCAATCATATCGGCAGGTGACACGAAGTGATTCGACTTCGTTTGCCCCCCCATTTTCTTTAACGAACGATAACTTTTTGTGAAAAAAACAAGTTCCCCGAACATGGCCGAAACGACTCGAATTACACTTCGAGACCCGCCGACATGATCGCCACGATGCACAGAGCACCCTCGTAAATTTTCGGGACGTTTCATTTTTTCACAACCGGGACCGAAACCCTAGGCCGAAGAAAATGGTCGGATGCGAAGTGAAATTTTTTCGTTCCAAATTTTACGAGCTTGTGCAGAACTTCTAGGCAATCATATCGGCAGGTGACACGAAGTGATTCGAGTTCGTTTGCCCCCCCCATTTTCTTTAACGAACGATAACTTTTTGTGAAAATAACAAGTGCCCCGATCCCGGCCGAAACGACTCGAATTACACTTCGACACCCACCGACATGATCGCCACGATGCACAGAGCACCCTCGTAAATTTTCGAGACGTTTCATTTTTTCACAACCGGGACCGAAACCCTAGGCCGAAGAAAATGGTAGGATGCGAAGTGAAATTTTTTCGCTCGAAATTTTACGAGCATGTGCGGTACTTCTAGGAAATCATATCGGCAGGTGACACGAAGTGAGTCGAGTTCGTTTGCCCCCCCATTTTCTTTAACGAACGATAACTTTTTGTGAAAATAACAAGTGCCCCGATCCCGGCCGAAACGACTCGAATTACACTTCGAGACCCGCCGACATGACCGCCACGATGCACAGACCACCCTCGTAAATTTTCGGGACGTTTCATTTTTTCACAATCGGGACCGAAACCCTAGGCCGAACAAATTGGTCGGATGCGAAGTGAAATTTTTTCGTTCGAAATTTTACGAGCTTGTGCAGAACTTCTAGGCAATCATATCGGCGGGTGACACGAAGTGATTCGAGTTCGTTTGCCCCCCCATTTTCTTTAACGAACGATAACTTTTTGTGAAAATAACAAGTGCCCCGATCCCGGCCGAAACGACTCGAATTACACTTCGAGACCCACAGACATGATCGCCACGATGCACAGAGCACCCTCGTAAATTTTCGGGACGTTTCATTTTTTCACAACCGGGACCGAAACCCTAGGCCGAAGAAAATGGTAGGATGCGAAGTGAAATTTTTTCGCTCGAAATTTTACGAGCATGTGCGGTACTTCTAGGCAATCATATCGGCAGGTGACACGAAGTGATTCGACTTCGTTTGCCCCCCCATTTTCTTTAACGAACGATAACTTTTTGTGAAAATAACAAGTGCCCCGATCCCGGCCGAAACGACTCGAATTACACTTCGAGACCCGCCGACATGACCGCCACGATGCACAGACCACCCTCGTAAATTTTCGGGACGTTTCATTTTTTCACAATCGGGACCGAAACCCTAGGCCGAACAAATTGGTCGGATGCGAAGTGAAATTTTTTCGTTCGAAATTTTACGAGCTTGTGCAGAACTTCTAGGCAATCATATCGGCGGGTGACACGAAGTGATTCGAGTTCGTTTGCCCCCCCATTTTCTTTAACGAACGATAACTTTTTGTGAAAATAACAAGTGCCCCGATCCCGGCCGAAACGACTCGAATTACACTTCGACACCCACCGACATGATCGCCACGATGCACAGAGCACCCTCGTAAATTTTCGAGACGTTTCATTTTTTCACAACCGGGACCGAAACCCTAGGCCGAAGAAAATGGTCGGATGCGAAGTGAAATTTTTTCGCTCGAAATTTTATGAGCATGTGCGGTACTTCTAGGAAATCATATCGGCAGGTGACACGAAGTGATTCGACTTCGTTTGCCCCCCCATTTTCTTTAACGAACGATAACTTTTTGTGAAAATAACAAGTTCCCCGAACATGGCCGAAACGACTCGAATTACACTTCGAGACCCGCCGACATGATCGCCACGATGCACAGAGCACCCTCGTAAATTTTCGGGACGTTTCATTTTTTCACAACCGGGACCGAAACCCTAGGCCGAAGAAAATGGTCGGATGCGAAGTGAAATTTTTTCGTTCCAAATTTTACGAGCTTGTGCAGAACTTCTAGGCAATCATATCGGCAGGTGACACGAAGTGATTCGAGTTCGTTTGCCCCCCCCCATTTTCTTTAACGAACGATAACTTTTTGTGAAAATAACAAGTGCCCCGATCCCGGCCGAAACGACTCGAATTACACTTCGACACCCACCGACATGATCGCCACGATGCACAGAGCACCCTCGTAAATTTTCGGGACGTTTCATTTTTTCACAACCGGGACCGAAACCCTAGGCCGAAGAAAATGGTAGGATGCGAAGTGAAATTTTTTCGCTCGAAATTTTACGAGCATGTGCGGTACTTCTAGGCAATCATATCGGCAGGTGACACGAAGTGATTCGACTTCGTTTGCCCCCCCATTTTCTTTAACGAACGATAACTTTTTGTGAAAAAAACAAGTTCCCCGAACATGGCCGAAACGACTCGAATTACACTTCGAGACCCGCCGACATGATCGCCACGATGCACAGAGCACCCTCGTAAATTTTCGGGACGTTTCATTTTTTCACAACCGGGACCGAAACCCTAGGCCGAAGAAAATGGTCGGATGCGAAGTGAAATTTTTTCGTTCCAAATTTTACGAGCTTGTGCAGAACTTCTAGGCAATCATATCGGCAGGTGACACGAAGTGATTCGAGTTCGTTTGCCCCCCCCATTTTCTTTAACGAACGATAACTTTTTGTGAAAATAACAAGTGCCCCGATCCCGGCCGAAACGACTCGAATTACACTTCGACACCCACCGACATGATCGCCACGATGCACAGAGCACCCTCGTAAATTTTCGAGACGTTTCATTTTTTCACAACCGGGACCGAAACCCTAGGCCGAAGAAAATGGTAGGATGCGAAGTGAAATTTTTTCGCTCGAAATTTTACGAGCATGTGCGGTACTTCTAGGAAATCATATCGGCAGGTGACACGAAGTGAGTCGAGTTCGTTTGCCCCCCCATTTTCTTTAACGAACGATAACTTTTTGTGAAAATAACAAGTGCCCCGATCCCGGCCGAAACGACTCGAATTACACTTCGAGACCCGCCGACATGACCGCCACGATGCACAGACCACCCTCGTAAATTTTCGGGACGTTTCATTTTTTCACAATCGGGACCGAAACCCTAGGCCGAACAAATTGGTCGGATGCGAAGTGAAATTTTTTCGTTCGAAATTTTACGAGCTTGTGCAGAACTTCTAGGCAATCATATCGGCGGGTGACACGAAGTGATTCGAGTTCGTTTGCCCCCCCATTTTCTTTAACGAACGATAACTTTTTGTGAAAATAACAAGTGCCCCGATCCCGGCCGAAACGACTCGAATTACACTTCGAGACCCACAGACATGATCGCCACGATGCACAGAGCACCCTCGTAAATTTTCGGGACGTTTCATTTTTTCACAACCGGGACCGAAACCCTAGGCCGAAGAAAATGGTAGGATGCGAAGTGAAATTTTTTCGCTCGAAATTTTACGAGCATGTGCGGTACTTCTAGGCAATCATATCGGCAGGTGACACGAAGTGATTCGACTTCGTTTGCCCCCCCATTTTCTTTAACGAACGATAACTTTTTGTGAAAATAACAAGTGCCCCGATCCCGGCCGAAACGACTCGAATTACACTTCGAGACCCGCCGACATGACCGCCACGATGCACAGACCACCCTCGTAAATTTTCGGGACGTTTCATTTTTTCACAATCGGGACCGAAACCCTAGGCCGAACAAATTGGTCGGATGCGAAGTGAAATTTTTTCGTTCGAAATTTTACGAGCTTGTGCAGAACTTCTAGGCAATCATATCGGCGGGTGACACGAAGTGATTCGAGTTCGTTTGCCCCCCCATTTTCTTTAACGAACGATAACTTTTTGTGAAAATAACAAGTGCCCCGATCCCGGCCGAAACGACTCGAATTACACTTCGACACCCACCGACATGATCGCCACGATGCACAGAGCACCCTCGTAAATTTTCGAGACGTTTCATTTTTTCACAACCGGGACCGAAACCCTAGGCCGAAGAAAATGGTCGGATGCGAAGTGAAATTTTTTCGCTCGAAATTTTATGAGCATGTGCGGTACTTCTAGGAAATCATATCGGCAGGTGACACGAAGTGATTCGACTTCGTTTGCCCCCCCATTTTCTTTAACGAACGATAACTTTTTGTGAAAATAACAAGTTCCCCGAACATGGCCGAAACGACTCGAATTACACTTCGAGACCCGCCGACATGATCGCCACGATGCACAGAGCACCCTCGTAAATTTTCGGGACGTTTCATTTTTTCACAACCGGGACCGAAACCCTAGGCCGAAGAAAATGGTCGGATGCGAAGTGAAATTTTTTCGTTCCAAATTTTACGAGCTTGTGCAGAACTTCTAGGCAATCATATCGGCAGGTGACACGAAGTGATTCGAGTTCGTTTGCCCCCCCCATTTTCTTTAACGAACGATAACTTTTTGTGAAAATAACAAGTGCCCCGATCCCGGCCGAAACGACTCGAATTACACTTCGAGACCCACAGACATGATCGCCACGATACACAGAGCACCCTCGTAAATTTTCGGGACGTTTCATTTTTTCACAACCGGGACCGAAACCCTAGGCCGAAGAAAATGGTAGGATGCGAAGTGAAATTTTTTCGCTCGAAATTTTACGAGCATGTGCGGTACTTCTAGGCAATCATATCGGCAGGTGACACGAAGTGATTCGACTTCGTTTGCCCCCCCATTTTCTTTAACGAACGATAACTTTTTGTGAAAATAACAAGTTCCCCGAACATGGCCGAAACGACTCGAATTACACTTCGAGACCCGCCGACATGATCGCCACGATGCACAGAGCACCCTCGTAAATTTTCGGGACGTTTCTTTTTTTCACAACTGGGACCGAAACCCTAGGCCGAAGAAAATGGTCGGATGCGAAGTGAAATTTTTTCGTTCGAAATTTTACGAGCTTGTGCAGAACTTCTAGGCAATCATATCGGCAGGTGACACGAAGTGATTCGAGTTCGTTTGCCCCCCCATTTTCTTTAACGAACGATAACTTTTTGTGAAAATAACAAGTGCCCCGATCCCGGCCGAAACGACTCGAATTACACTTCGAGACCCGCCTACATGACCGCCACGATGCACAGACCACCCTCGTAAATTTTCGGGACGTTTCATTTTTTCACAATCGGGACCGAAACCCTAGGCCGAACAAATTGGTCGGATGCGAAGTGAAATTTTTTCGTTCGAAATTTTACGAGCTTGTGCAGAACTTCTAGGCAATCATATCGGCGGGTGACACGAAGTGATTCGAGTTCGTTTGCCCCCCCATTTTCTTTAACGAACGATAACTTTTTGTGAAAATAACAAGTGCCCCGATCCCGGCCGAAACGACTCGAATTACACTTCGAGACCCACAGACATGATCGCCACGATGCACAGAGCACCCTCGTAAATTTTCGGGACGTTTCATTTTTTCACAACCGGGACCGAAACCCTAGGCCGAAGAAAATGGTAGGATGCGAAGTGAAATTTTTTCACTCGAAATTTTACGAGCATGTGCGGTACTTCTAGGCAATCATATCGGCAGGTGACACGAAGTGATTCGACTTCGTTTGCCCCCCCATTTTCTTTAACGAACGATAACTTTTTGTGAAAATAACAAGTTCCCCGAACATGGCCGAAACGACTCGAATTACACTTCGAGACCCGCCGACATGATCGCCACGATGCACAGAGCACCCTCGTAAATTTTCGGGACGTTTCTTTTTTTTCACAACTGGGACCGAAACCCTAGGCCGAAGAAAATGGTCGGATGCGAAGTGAAATTTTTTCGTTCGAAATTTTACGAGCTTGTGCAGAACTTCTAGGCAATCATATCGGCAGGTGACACGAAGTGATTCGAGTTCGTTTGCCCCCCCATTTTCTTTAACGAACGATAACTTTTTGTGAAAATAACAAGTGCCCCGATCCCGGCCGAAACGACTCGAATTACACTTCGAGACCCGCCGACATGACCGCCACGATGCACAGACCACCCTCGTAAATTTTCGGGACGTTTCATTTTTTCACAATCGGGACCGAAACCCTAGGCCGAACAAATTGGTCGGATGCGAAGTGAAATTTTTTCGTTCGAAATTTTACGAGCTTGTGCAGAACTTCTAGGCAATCATATCGGCGGGTGACACGAAGTGATTCGAGTTCGTTTGCCCCCCCATTTTCTTTAACGAACGATAACTTTTTGTGAAAATAACAAGTGCCCCGATCCCGGCCGAAACGACTCGAATTACACTTCGAGACCCACAGACATGATCGCCACGAAGCACAGAGCACCCTCGTAAATTTTCGGGACGTTTCATTTTTTCACAACCGGGACCGAAACCCTAGGCCGAAGAAAATGGTAGGATGCGAAGTGAAATTTTTTCGCTCGAAATTTTACGAGCATGTGCGGTACTTCTAGGCAATCATATCGGCAGGTGACACGAAGTGATTCGACTTCGTTTGCCCCCCCATTTTCTTTAACGAACGATAACTTTTTGTGAAAATAACAAGTTCCCCGAACATGGCCGAAACGACTCGAATTACACTTCGAGACCCGCCGACATGATCGCCACGATGCACAGAGCACCCTCGTAAATTTTCGGGACGTTTCTTTTTTTCACAACTGGGACCGAAACCCTAGGCCGAAGAAAATGGTCGGATGCGAAGTGAAATTTTTTCGTTCGAAATTTTACGAGCTTGTGCAGAACTTCTAGGCAATCATATCGGCAGGTGACACGAAGTGATTCGAGTTCGTTTGCCCCCCCATTTTCTTTAACGAACGATAACTTTTTGTGAAAATAACAAGTGCCCCGATCCCGGCCGAAACGACTCGAATTACACTTCGAGACCCACAGACATGATCGCCACGATGCACAGAGCACCCTCGTAAATTTTCGGGACGTTTCATTTTTTCACAACCGGGACCGAAACCCTAGGCCGAAGAAAATGGTAGGATGCGAAGTGAAATTTTTTCGCTCGAAATTTTACGAGCATGTGCGGTACTTCTAGGAAATCATATCGGCAGGTGACACGAAGTGATTCGAGTTCGTTTGCCCCCCCATTTTCTTTAACGAACGATAACTTTTTGTGAAAATAACAAGTGCCCCGATCCCGGCCGAAACGACTCGAATTACACTTCGAGACCCGCCGACATGACCGCCACGATGCACAGACCACCCTCGTAAATTTTCGGGACGTTTCATTTTTTCACAATCGGGACCGAAACCCTAGGCCGAACAAATTGGTCGGATGCGAAGTGAAATTTTTTCGTTCGAAATTTTACGAGCTTGTGCAGAACTTCTAGGCAATCATATCGGCGGGTGACACGAAGTGATTCGAGTTCGTTTGCCCCCCCATTTTCTTTAACGAACGATAACTTTTTGTGAAAATAACAAGTGCCCCGATCCCGGCCGAAACGACTCGAATTACACTTCGACACCCACCGACATGATCGCCACGATGCACAGAGCACCCTCGTAAATTTTCGAGACGTTTCATTTTTTCACAACCGGGACCGAAACCCTAGGCCGAAGAAAATGGTCGGATGCGAAGTGAAATTTTTTCGCTCGAAATTTTACGAGCATGTGCGGTACTTCTAGGAAATCATATCGGCAGGTGACACGAAGTGATTCGACTTCGTTTGCCCCCCCATTTTCTTTAACGAACGATAACTTTTTGTGAAAATAACAAGTTCCCCGAACATGGCCGAAACGACTCGAATTACACTTCGAGACCCGCCGACATGATCGCCACGATGCACAGAGCACCCTCGTAAATTTTCGGGACGTTTCATTTTTTCACAACCGGGACCGAAACCCTAGGCCGAAGAAAATGGTCGGATGCGAAGTGAAATTTTTTCGTTCCAAATTTTACGAGCTTGTGCAAAATTTCTAGGCAATCATATCGGCAGGTGACACGAAGTGATTCGAGTTCGTTTGCCCCCCCATTTTCTTTAACGAACGATAACTTTTTGTGAAAATAACAAGTGCCCCGATCCCGGCCGAAACGACTCGAATTACACTTCGAGACCCACAGACATGATCGCCACGATGCACAGAGCACCCTCGTAAATTTTCGGGACGTTTCATTTTTTCACAACCGGGACCGAAACCCTAGGCCGAAGAAAATGGTAGGATGCGAAGTGAAATTTTTTCGCTCGAAATTTTACGAGCATGTGCGGTACTTCTAGGCAATCATATCGGCAGGTGACACGAAGTGATTCGACTTCGTTTGCCCCCCCATTTTCTTTAACGAACGATAACTTTTTGTGAAAAAAACAAGTTCCCCGAACATGGCCGAAACGACTCGAATTACACTTCGAGACCCGCCGACATGATCGCCACGATGCACAGAGCACCCTCGTAAATTTTCGGGACGTTTCATTTTTTCACAACTGGGACCGAAACCCTAGGCCGAAGAAAATGGTCGGATGCGAAGTGAAATTTTTTGGTTCGAAATTTTACGAGCTTGTGCAGAACTTCTAGGCAATCATATCGGCAGGTGACACGAAGTGATTCGAGTTCGTTTGCCCCCCCATTTTCTTTAACGAACGATAACTTTTTGTGAAAATAACAAGTGCCCCGATCCCGGCCGAAACGACTCGAATTACACTTCGAGACCCGCCGACATGACCGCCACGATGCACAGACCACCCTCGTAAATTTTCGGGACGTTTCATTTTTTCACAATCGGGACCGAAACCCTAGGCCGAACAAATTGGTCGGATGCGAAGTGAAATTTTTTCGTTCGAAATTTTACGAGCTTGTGCAGAACTTCTAGGCAATCATATCGGCGGGTGACACGAAGTGATTCGAGTTCGTTTGCCCCCCCATTTTCTTTAACGAACGATAACTTTTTGTGAAAATAACAAGTGCCCCGATCCCGGCCGAAACGACTCGAATTACACTTCGACACCCACCGACATGATCGCCACGATGCACAGAGCACCCTCGTAAATTTTCGAGACGTTTCATTTTTTCACAACCGGGACCGAAACCCTAGGCCGAAGAAAATGGTCGGATGCGAAGTGAAATTTTTTCGCTCGAAATTTTACGAGCATGTGCGGTACTTCTAGGAAATCATATCGGCAGGTGACACGAAGTGATTCGACTTCGTTTGCCCCCCCATTTTCTTTAACGAACGATAACTTTTTGTGAAAATAACAAGTTCCCCGAACATGGCCGAAACGACTCGAATTACACTTCGAGACCCGCCGACATGATCGCCACGATGCACAGAGCACCCTCGTAAATTTTCGGGACGTTTCATTTTTTCACAACCGGGACCGAAACCCTAGGCCGAAGAAAATGGTCGGATGCGAATTGAAATTTTTTCGTTCCAAATTTTACGAGCTTGTGCAAAATTTCTAGGCAATCATATCGGCAGGTGACACGAAGTGATTCGAGTTCGTTTGCCCCCCCATTTTCTTTAACGAACGATAACTTTTTGTGAAAATAACAAGTGCCCCGATCCCGGCCGAAACGACTCGAATTACACTTCGAGACCCACAGACATGATCGCCACGATGCACAGAGCACCCTCGTAAATTTTCGGGACGTTTCATTTTTTCACAACCGGGACCGAAACCCTAGGCCGAAGAAAATGGTAGGATGCGAAGTGAAATTTTTTCGCTCGAAATTTTACGAGCATGTGCGGTACTTCTAGGCAATCATATCGGCAGGTGACACGAAGTGATTCGACTTCGTTTGCCCCCCCATTTTCTTTAACGAACGATAACTTTTTGTGAAAAAAACAAGTTCCCCGAACATGGCCGAAACGACTCGAATTACACTTCGAGACCCGCCGACATGATCGCCACGATGCACAGAGCACCCTCGTAAATTTTCGGGACGTTTCATTTTTTCACAACTGGGACCGAAACCCTAGGCCGAAGAAAATGGTCGGATGCGAAGTGAAATTTTTTGGTTCGAAATTTTACGAGCTTGTGCAGAACTTCTAGGCAATCATATCGGCAGGTGACACGAAGTGATTCGAGTTCGTTTGCCCCCCCATTTTCTTTAACGAACGATAACTTTTTGTGAAAATAACAAGTGCCCCGATCCCGGCCGAAACGACTCGAATTACACTTCGAGACCCGCCGACATGACCGCCACGATGCACAGACCACCCTCGTAAATTTTCGGGACGTTTCATTTTTTCACAATCGGGACCGAAACCCTAGGCCGAACAAATTGGTCGGATGCGAAGTGAAATTTTTTCGTTCGAAATTTTACGAGCTTGTGCAGAACTTCTAGGCAATCATATCGGCGGGTGACACGAAGTGATTCGAGTTCGTTTGCCCCCCCATTTTCTTTAACGAACGATAACTTTTTGTGAAAATAACAAGTGCCCCGATCCCGGCCGAAACGACTCGAATTACACTTCGACACCCACCGACATGATCGCCACGATGCACAGAGCACCCTCGTAAATTTTCGAGACGTTTCATTTTTTCACAACCGGGACCGAAACCCTAGGCCGAAGAAAATGGTCGGATGCGAAGTGAAATTTTTTCGCTCGAAATTTTACGAGCATGTGCGGTACTTCTAGGAAATCATATCGGCAGGTGACACGAAGTGATTCGACTTCGTTTGCCCCCCCATTTTCTTTAACGAACGATAACTTTTTGTGAAAATAACAAGTTCCCCGAACATGGCCGAAACGACTCGAATTACACTTCGAGACCCGCCGACATGATCGCCACGATGCACAGAGCACCCTCGTAAATTTTCGGGACGTTTCATTTTTTCACAACCGGGACCGAAACCCTAGGCCGAAGAAAATGGTCGGATGCGAAGTGAAATTTTTTCGTTCCAAATTTTACGAGCTTGTGCAGAACTTCTAGGCAATCATATCGGCAGGTGACACGAAGTGATTCGAGTTCGTTTGCCCCCCCCATTTTCTTTAACGAACGATAACTTTTTGTGAAAATAACAAGTGCCCCGAACATGGCCGAAACGACTCGAATTACACTTCGAGACCCGCCGACATGATCGCCACGATGCACAGAGCACCCTCGTAAATTTTCGGGACGTTTCTTTTTTTCACAACTGGGACCGAAACCCTAGGCCGAAGAAAATGGTCGGATGCGAAGTGAAATTTTTTCGTTCGAAATTTTACGAGCTTGTGCAGAACTTCTAGGCAATCATATCGGCAGGTGACACGAAGTGATTCGAGTTCGTTTGCCCCCCCATTTTCTTTAACGAACGATAACTTTTTGTGAAAATAACAAGTGCCCCGATCCCGGCCGAAACGACTCGAATTACACTTCGAGACCCGCCGACATGACCGCCACGATGCACAGACCACCCTCGTAAATTTTCGGGACGTTTCATTTTTTCACAATCGGGACCGAAACCCTAGGCCGAACAAATTGGTCGGATGCGAAGTGAAATTTTTTCGTTCGAAATTTTACGAGCTTGTGCAGAACTTCTAGGCAATCATATCGGCGGGTGACACGAAGTGATTCGAGTTCGTTTGCCCCCCCATTTTCTTTAACGAACGATAACTTTTTGTGAAAATAACAAGTGCCCCGATCCCGGCCGAAACGACTCGAATTACACTTCGAGACCCACAGACATGATCGCCACGATGCACAGAGCACCCTCGTAAATTTTCGGGACGTTTCATTTTTTCACAACCGGGACCGAAACCCTAGGCCGAAGAAAATGGTAGGATGCGAAGTGAAATTTTTTCACTCGAAATTTTACGAGCATGTGCGGTACTTCTAGGCAATCATATCGGCAGGTGACACGAAGTGATTCGACTTCGTTTGCCCCCCCATTTTCTTTAACGAACGATAACTTTTTGTGAAAATAACAAGTTCCCCGAACATGGCCGAAACGACTCGAATTACACTTCGAGACCCGCCGACATGATCGCCACGATGCACAGAGCACCCTCGTAAATTTTCGGGACGTTTCTTTTTTTCACAACTGGGACCGAAACCCTAGGCCGAAGAAAATGGTCGGATGCGAAGTGAAATTTTTTCGTTCGAAATTTTACGAGCTTGTGCAGAACTTCTAGGCAATCATATCGGCAGGTGACACGAAGTGATTCGAGTTCGTTTGCCCCCCCATTTTCTTTAACGAACGATAACTTTTTGTGAAAATAACAAGTGCCCCGATCCCGGCCGAAACGACTCGAATTACACTTCGAGACCCGCCGACATGACCGCCACGATGCACAGACCACCCTCGTAAATTTTCGGGACGTTTCATTTTTTCACAATCGGGACCGAAACCCTAGGCCGAACAAATTGGTCGGATGCGAAGTGAAATTTTTTCGTTCGAAATTTTACGAGCTTGTGCAGAACTTCTAGGCAATCATATCGGCGGGTGACACGAAGTGATTCGAGTTCGTTTGCCCCCCCATTTTCTTTAACGAACGATAACTTTTTGTGAAAATAACAAGTGCCCCGATCCCGGCCGAAACGACTCGAATTACACTTCGAGACCCACAGACATGATCGCCACGAAGCACAGAGCACCCTCGTAAATTTTCGGGACGTTTCATTTTTTCACAACCGGGACCGAAACCCTAGGCCGAAGAAAATGGTAGGATGCGAAGTGAAATTTTTTCGCTCGAAATTTTACGAGCATGTGCGGTACTTCTAGGCAATCATATCGGCAGGTGACACGAAGTGATTCGACTTCGTTTGCCCCCCCATTTTCTTTAACGAACGATAACTTTTTGTGAAAATAACAAGTTCCCCGAACATGGCCGAAACGACTCGAATTACACTTCGAGACCCGCCGACATGATCGCCACGATGCACAGAGCACCCTCGTAAATTTTCGGGACGTTTCTTTTTTTCACAACTGGGACCGAAACCCTAGGCCGAAGAAAATGGTCGGATGCGAAGTGAAATTTTTTCGTTCGAAATTTTACGAGCTTGTGCAGAACTTCTAGGCAATCATATCGGCAGGTGACACGAAGTGATTCGAGTTCGTTTGCCCCCCCATTTTCTTTAACGAACGATAACTTTTTGTGAAAATAACAAGTGCCCCGATCCCGGCCGAAACGACTCGAATTACACTTCGAGACCCACAGACATGATCGCCACGATGCACAGAACACCCTCGTAAATTTTCGGGACGTTTCATTTTTTCACAACCGGGACCGAAACCCTAGGCCGAAGAAAATGGTAGGATGCGAAGTGAAATTTTTTCGCTCGAAATTTTACGAGCATGTGCGGTACTTCTAGGCAATCATATCGGCAGGTGACACGAAGTGATTCGACTTCGTTTGCCCCCCCATTTTCTTTAACGAACGATAACTTTTTGTGAAAATAACAAGTGCCCCGATCCCGGCCGAAACGACTCGAATTACACTTCGAGACCCGCCGACATGACCGCCACGATGCACAGACCACCCTCGTAAATTTTCGGGACGTTTCATTTTTTCACAATCGGGACCGAAACCCTAGGCCGAACAAATTGGTCGGATGCGAAGTGAAATTTTTTCGTTCGAAATTTTACGAGCTTGTGCAGAACTTCTAGGCAATCATATCGGCGGGTGACACGAAGTGATTCGAGTTCGTTTGCCCCCCCATTTTCTTTAACGAACGATAACTTTTTGTGAAAATAACAAGTGCCCCGATCCCGGCCGAAACGACTCGAATTACACTTCGACACCCACCGACATGATCGCCACGATGCACAGAGCACCCTCGTAAATTTTCGAGACGTTTCATTTTTTCACAACCGGGACCGAAACCCTAGGCCGAAGAAAATGGTCGGATGCGAAGTGAAATTTTTTCGCTCGAAATTTTACGAGCATGTGCGGTACTTCTAGGAAATCATATCGGCAGGTGACACGAAGTGATTCGACTTCGTTTGCCCCCCCATTTTCTTTAACGAACGATAACTTTTTGTGAAAATAACAAGTTCCCCGAACATGGCCGAAACGACTCGAATTACACTTCGAGACCCGCCGACATGATCGCCACGATGCACAGAGCACCCTCGTAAATTTTCGGGACGTTTCATTTTTTCACAACCGGGACCGAAACCCTAGGCCGAAGAAAATGGTCGGATGCGAAGTGAAATTTTTTCGTTCCAAATTTTACGAGCTTGTGCAAAATTTCTAGGCAATCATATCGGCAGGTGACACGAAGTGATTCGAGTTCGTTTGCCCCCCCATTTTCTTTAACGAACGATAACTTTTTGTGAAAATAACAAGTGCCCCGATCCCGGCCGAAACGACTCGAATTACACTTCGAGACCCACAGACATGATCGCCACGATGCACAGAGCACCCTCGTAAATTTTCGGGACGTTTCATTTTTTCACAACCGGGACCGAAACCCTAGGCCGAAGAAAATGGTAGGATGCGAAGTGAAATTTTTTCGCTCGAAATTTTACGAGCATGTGCGGTACTTCTAGGCAATCATATCGGCAGGTGACACGAAGTGATTCGACTTCGTTTGCCCCCCCATTTTCTTTAACGAACGATAACTTTTTGTGAAAAAAACAAGTTCCCCGAACATGGCCGAAACGACTCGAATTACACTTCGAGACCCGCCGACATGATCGCCACGATGCACAGAGCACCCTCGTAAATTTTCGGGACGTTTTATTTTTTCACAACTGGGACCGAAACCCTAGGCCGAAGAAAATGGTCGGATGCGAAGTGAAATTTTTTGGTTCGAAATTTTACGAGCTTGTGCAGAACTTCTAGGCAATCATATCGGCAGGTGACACGAAGTGATTCGAGTTCGTTTGCCTCCCCATTTTCTTTAACGAACGATAACTTTTTGTGAAAATAACAAGTGCCCCGATCCCGGCCGAAACGACTCGAATTACACTTCGAGACCCGCCGACATGACCGCCACGATGCACAGACCACCCTCGTAAATTTTCGGGACGTTTCATTTTTTCACAACCGGGACCGAAACCCTAGGCCGAACAAATTGGTCGGATGCGAAGTGAAATTTTTTCGTTCGAAATTTTACGAGCTTGTGCAGAACTTCTAGGCAATCATATCGGCGGGTGACACGAAGTGATTCGAGTTCGTTTGCCCCCCCATTTTCTTTAACGAACGATAACTTTTTGTGAAAATAACAAGTGCCCCGATCCCGGCCGAAACGACTCGAATTACACTTCGACACCCACCGACATGATCGCCACGATGCACAGAGCACCCTCGTAAATTTTCGAGACGTTTCTTTTTTTCACAACCGGGACCGAAACCCTAGGCCGAAGAAAATGGTCGGATGCGAAGTGAAATTTTTTCGTTCGAAATTTTACGAGCTTGTGCAGAACTTCTAGGCAATCATATCGGCAGGTGACACGAAGTGATTCGAGTTCGTTTGCCCCCCCATTTTCTTTAACGAACGATAACTTTTTGTGAAAATAACAAGTGCCCCGATCCCGGCCGAAACGACTCGAATTACACTTCGAGACCCACAGACATGATCGCCACGATGCACAGAGCACCCTCGTAAATTTTCGGGACGTTTCATTTTTTCACAACCGGGACCGAAACCCTAGGCCGAAGAAAATGGTAGGATGCGAAGTGAAATTTTTTCGCTCGAAATTTTACGAGCATGTGCGGTACTTCTAGGCAATCATATCGGCAGGTGACACGAAGTGATTCGACTTTGTTTGCCCCCCCATTTTCTTTAACGAACGATAACTTTTTGTGAAAATAACAAGTGCCCCGATCCCGGCCGAAACGACTCGAATTACACTTCGAGACCCGCCGACATGACCGCCACGATGCACAGACCACCCTCGTAAATTTTCGGGACGTTTCATTTTTTCACAATCGGGACCGAAACCCTAGGCCGAACAAATTGGTCGGATGCGAAGTGAAATTTTTTCGTTCGAAATTTTACGAGCTTGTGCAGAACTTCTAGGCAATCATATCGGCGGGTGACACGAAGTGATTCGAGTTCGTTTGCCCCCCCATTTTCTTTAACGAACGATAACTTTTTGTGAAAATAACAAGTGCCCCGATCCCGGCCGAAACGACTCGAATTACACTTCGACACCCACCGACATGATCGCCACGATGCACAGAGCACCCTCGTAAATTTTCGAGACGTTTCATTTTTTCACAACCGGGACCGAAACCCTAGGCCGAAGAAAATGGTCGGATGCGAAGTGAAATTTTTTCGCTCGAAATTTTACGAGCATGTGCGGTACTTCTAGGCAATCATATCGGCAGGTGACACGAAGTGATTCGACTTCGTTTGCCCCCCCATTTTCTTTAACGAACGATAACTTTTTGTGAAAATAACAAGTTCCCCGAACATGGCCGAAACGACTCGAATTACACTTCGAGACCCGCCGACATGATCGCCACGATGCACAGAGCACCCTCGTAAATTTTCGGGACGTTTCTTTTTTTCACAACTGGGACCGAAACCCTAGGCCGAAGAAAATGGTCGGATGCGAAGTGAAATTTTTTCGTTCGAAATTTTACGAGCTTGTGCAGAACTTCTAGGCAATCATATCGGCAGGTGACACGAAGTGATTCGAGTTCGTTTGCCCCCCCATTTTCTTTAACGAACGATAACTTTTTGTGAAAATAACAAGTGCCCCGATCCCGGCCGAAACGACTCGAATTACACTTCGAGACCCGCCGACATGACCGCCACGATGCACAGACCACCCTCGTAAATTTTCGGGACGTTTCATTTTTTCACAATCGGGACCGAAACCCTAGGCCGAACAAATTGGTCGGATGCGAAGTGAAATTTTTTCGTTCGAAATTTTACGAGCTTGTGCAGAACTTCTAGGCAATCATATCGGCGGGTGACACGAAGTGATTCGAGTTCGTTTGCCCCCCCATTTTCTTTAACGAACGATAACTTTTTGTGAAAATAACAAGTGCCCCGATCCCGGCCGAAACGACTCGAATTACACTTCGAGACCCACAGACATGATCGCCACGAAGCACAGAGCACCCTCGTAAATTTTCGGGACGTTTCATTTTTTCACAACCGGGACCGAAACCCTAGGCCGAAGAAAATGGTAGGATGCGAAGTGAAATTTTTTCGCTCGAAATTTTACGAGCATGTGCGGTACTTCTAGGCAATCATATCGGCAGGTGACACGAAGTGATTCGACTTCGTTTGCCCCCCCATTTTCTTTAACGAACGATAACTTTTTGTGAAAATAACAAGTTCCCCGAACATGGCCGAAACGACTCGAATTACACTTCGAGACCCGCCGACATGATCGCCACGATGCACAGAGCACCCTCGTAAATTTTCGGGACGTTTCTTTTTTTCACAACTGGGACCGAAACCCTAGGCCGAAGAAAATGGTCGGATGCGAAGTGAAATTTTTTCGTTCGAAATTTTACGAGCTTGTGCAGAACTTCTAGGCAATCATATCGGCAGGTGACACGAAGTGATTCGAGTTCGTTTGCCCCCCCATTTTCTTTAACGAACGATAACTTTTTGTGAAAATAACAAGTGCCCCGATCCCGGCCGAAACGACTCGAATTACACTTCGAGACCCACAGACATGATCGCCACGATGCACAGAGCACCCTCGTAAATTTTCGGGACGTTTCATTTTTTCACAACCGGGACCGAAACCCTAGGCCGAAGAAAATGGTAGGATGCGAAGTGAAATTTTTTCGCTCGAAATTTTACGAGCATGTGCGGTACTTCTAGGCAATCATATCGGCAGGTGACACGAAGTGATTCGACTTCGTTTGCCCCCCCATTTTCTTTAACGAACGATAACTTTTTGTGAAAATAACAAGTGCCCCGATCCCGGCCGAAACGACTCGAATTACACTTCGAGACCCGCCGACATGACCGCCACGATGCACAGACCACCCTCGTAAATTTTCGGGACGTTTCATTTTTTCACAATCGGGACCGAAACCCTAGGCCGAACAAATTGGTCGGATGCGAAGTGAAATTTTTTCGTTCGAAATTTTACGAGCTTGTGCAGAACTTCTAGGCAATCATATCGGCGGGTGACACGAAGTGATTCGAGTTCGTTTGCCCCCCCATTTTCTTTAACGAACGATAACTTTTTGTGAAAATAACAAGTGCCCCGATCCCGGCCGAAACGACTCGAATTACACTTCGACACCCACCGACATGATCGCCACGATGCACAGAGCACCCTCGTAAATTTTCGAGACGTTTCATTTTTTCACAACCGGGACCGAAACCCTAGGCCGAAGAAAATGGTCGGATGCGAAGTGAAATTTTTTCGCTCGAAATTTTACGAGCATGTGCGGTACTTCTAGGAAATCATATCGGCAGGTGACACGAAGTGATTCGACTTCGTTTGCCCCCCCATTTTCTTTAACGAACGATAACTTTTTGTGAAAATAACAAGTTCCCCGAACATGGCCGAAACGACTCGAATTACACTTCGAGACCCGCCGACATGATCGCCACGATGCACAGAGCACCCTCGTAAATTTTCGGGACGTTTCATTTTTTCACAACCGGGACCGAAACCCTAGGCCGAAGAAAATGGTCGGATGCGAAGTGAAATTTTTTCGTTCCAAATTTTACGAGCTTGTGCAAAATTTCTAGGCAATCATATCGGCAGGTGACACGAAGTGATTCGAGTTCGTTTGCCCCCCCATTTTCTATTACGAACGATAACTTTTTGTGAAAATAACAAGTGCCCCGATCCCGGCCGAAACGACTCGAATTACACTTCGAGACCCACAGACATGATCGCCACGATGCACAGAGCACCCTCGTAAATTTTCGGGACGTTTCATTTTTTCACAACCGGGACCGAAACCCTAGGCCGAAGAAAATGGTAGGATGCGAAGTGAAATTTTTTCGCTCGAAATTTTACGAGCATGTGCGGTACTTCTAGGCAATCATATCGGCAGGTGACACGAAGTGATTCGACTTCGTTTGCCCCCCCATTTTCTTTAACGAACGATAACTTTTTGTGAAAAAAACAAGTTCCCCGAACATGGCCGAAACGACTCGAATTACACTTCGAGACCCGCCGACATGATCGCCACGATGCACAGAGCACCCTCGTAAATTTTCGGGACGTTTCATTTTTTCACAACTGGGACCGAAACCCTAGGCCGAAGAAAATGGTCGGATGCGAAGTGAAATTTTTTGGTTCGAAATTTTACGAGCTTGTGCAGAACTTCTAGGCAATCATATCGGCAGGTGACACGAAGTGATTCGAGTTCGTTTGCCTCCCCATTTTCTTTAACGAACGATAACTTTTTGTGAAAATAACAAGTGCCCCGATCCCGGCCGAAACGACTCGAATTACACTTCGAGACCCGCCGACATGACCGCCACGATGCACAGACCACCCTCGTAAATTTTCGGGACGTTTCATTTTTTCACAATCGGGACCGAAACCCTAGGCCGAACAAATTGGTCGGATGCGAAGTGAAATTTTTTCGTTCGAAATTTTACGAGCTTGTGCAGAACTTCTAGGCAATCATATCGGCGGGTGACACGAAGTGATTCGAGTTCGTTTGCCCCCCCATTTTCTTTAACGAACGATAACTTTTTGTGAAAATAACAAGTGCCCCGATCCCGGCCGAAACGACTCGAATTACACTTCGAGACCCACAGACATGATCGCCACGAAGCACAGAGCACCCTCGTAAATTTTCGGGACGTTTCATTTTTTCACAACCGGGACCGAAACCCTAGGCCGAAGAAAATGGTAGGATGCGAAGTGAAATTTTTTCGCTCGAAATTTTACGAGCATGTGCGGTACTTCTAGGCAATCATATCGGCAGGTGACACGAAGTGATTCGACTTCGTTTGCCCCCCCATTTTCTTTAACGAACGATAACTTTTTGTGAAAATAACAAGTTCCCCGAACATGGCCGAAACGACTCGAATTACACTTCGAGACCCGCCGACATGATCGCCACGATGCACAGAGCACCCTCGTAAATTTTCGGGACGTTTCTTTTTTTCACAACTGGGACCGAAACCCTAGGCCGAAGAAAATGGTCGGATGCGAAGTGAAATTTTTTCGTTCGAAATTTTACGAGCTTGTGCAGAACTTCTAGGCAATCATATCGGCAGGTGACACGAAGTGATTCGAGTTCGTTTGCCCCCCCATTTTCTTTAACGAACGATAACTTTTTGTGAAAATAACAAGTGCCCCGATCCCGGCCGAAACGACTCGAATTACACTTCGAGACCCACAGACATGATCGCCACGATGCACAGAGCACCCTCGTAAATTTTCGGGACGTTTCATTTTTTCACAACCGGGACCGAAACCCTAGGCCGAAGAAAATGGTAGGATGCGAAGTGAAATTTTTTCGCTCGAAATTTTACGAGCATGTGCGGTACTTCTAGGCAATCATATCGGCAGGTGACACGAAGTGATTCGACTTCGTTTGCCCCCCCATTTTCTTTAACGAACGATAACTTTTTGTGAAAATAACAAGTGCCCCGATCCCGGCCGAAACGACTCGAATTACACTTCGAGACCCGCCGACATGACCGCCACGATGCACAGACCACCCTCGTAAATTTTCGGGACGTTTCATTTTTTCACAATCGGGACCGAAACCCTAGGCCGAACAAATTGGTCGGATGCGAAGTGAAATTTTTTCGTTCGAAATTTTACGAGCTTGTGCAGAACTTCTAGGCAATCATATCGGCGGGTGACACGAAGTGATTCGAGTTCGTTTGCCCCCCCATTTTCTTTAACGAACGATAACTTTTTGTGAAAATAACAAGTGCCCCGATCCCGGCCGAAACGACTCGAATTACACTTCGACACCCACCGACATGATCGCCACGATGCACAGAGCACCCTCGTAAATTTTCGAGACGTTTCATTTTTTCACAACCGGGACCGAAACCCTAGGCCGAAGAAAATGGTCGGATGCGAAGTGAAATTTTTTCGCTCGAAATTTTACGAGCATGTGCGGTACTTCTAGGAAATCATATCGGCAGGTGACACGAAGTGATTCGACTTCGTTTGCCCCCCCATTTTCTTTAACGAACGATAACTTTTTGTGAAAATAACAAGTTCCCCGAACATGGCCGAAACGACTCGAATTACACTTCGAGACCCGCCGACATGATCGCCACGATGCACAGAGCACCCTCGTAAATTTTCGGGACGTTTCATTTTTTCACAACCGGGACCGAAACCCTAGGCCGAAGAAAATGGTCGGATGCGAAGTGAAATTTTTTCGTTCCAAATTTTACGAGCTTGTGCAAAATTTCTAGGCAATCATATCGGCAGGTGACACGAAGTGATTCGAGTTCGTTTGCCCCCCCATTTTCTATTACGAACGATAACTTTTTGTGAAAATAACAAGTGCCCCGATCCCGGCCGAAACGACTCGAATTACACTTCGAGACCCGCCGACATGATCGCCACGATGCACAGAGCACCCTCGTAAATTTTCGGGACGTTTCATTTTTTCACAACTGGGACCGAAACCCTAGGCCGAAGAAAATGGTCGGATGCGAAGTGAAATTTTTTGGTTCGAAATTTTACGAGCTTGTGCAGAACTTCTAGGCAATCATATCGGCAGGTGACACGAAGTGATTCGAGTTCGTTTGCCTCCCCATTTTCTTTAACGAACGATAACTTTTTGTGAAAATAACAAGTGCCCCGATCCCGGCCGAAACGACTCGAATTACACTTCGAGACCCGCCGACATGACCGCCACGATGCACAGACCACCCTCGTAAATTTTCGGGACGTTTCATTTTTTCACAATCGGGACCGAAACCCTAGGCCGAACAAATTGGTCGGATGCGAAGTGAAATTTTTTCGTTCGAAATTTTACGAGCTTGTGCAGAACTTCTAGGCAATCATATCGGCGGGTGACACGAAGTGATTCGAGTTCGTTTGCCCCCCCATTTTCTTTAACGAACGATAACTTTTTGTGAAAATAACAAGTGCCCCGATCCCGGCCGAAACGACTCGAATTACACTTCGACACCCACCGACATGATCGCCACGATGCACAGAGCACCCTCGTAAATTTTCGAGACGTTTCATTTTTTCACAACCGGGACCGAAACCCTAGGCCGAAGAAAATGGTCGGATGCGAAGTGAAATTTTTTCGCTCGAAATTTTACGAGCATGTGCGGTACTTCTAGGAAATCATATCGGCAGGTGACACGAAGTGATTCGACTTCGTTTGCCCCCCCATTTTCTTTAACGAACGATAACTTTTTGTGAAAATAACAAGTTCCCCGAACATGGCCGAAACGACTCGAATTACACTTCGAGACCCGCCGACATGATCGCCACGATGCACAGAGCACCCTCGTAAATTTTCGGGACGTTTCATTTTTTCACAACCGGGACCGAAACCCTAGGCCGAAGAAAATGGTCGGATGCGAAGTGAAATTTTTTCGTTCCAAATTTTACGAGCTTGTGCAAAATTTCTAGGCAATCATATCGGCAGGTGACACGAAGTGATTCGAGTTCGTTTGCCCCCCCATTTTCTATTACGAACGATAACTTTTTGTGAAAATAACAAGTGCCCCGATCCCGGCCGAAACGACTCGAATTACACTTCGAGACCCACAGACATGATCGCCACGATGCACAGAGCACCCTCGTAAATTTTCGGGACGTTTCATTTTTTCACAACCGGGACCGAAACCCTAGGCCGAAGAAAATGGTAGGATGCGAAGTGAAATTTTTTCGCTCGAAATTTTACGAGCATGTGCGGTACTTCTAGGCAATCATATCGGCAGGTGACACGAAGTGATTCGACTTCGTTTGCCCCCCCATTTTCTTTAACGAACGATAACTTTTTGTGAAAAAAACAAGTTCCCCGAACATGGCCGAAACGACTCGAATTACACTTCGAGACCCGCCGACATGATCGCCACGATGCACAGAGCACCCTCGTAAATTTTCGGGACGTTTCATTTTTTCACAACTGGGACCGAAACCCTAGGCCGAAGAAAATGGTCGGATGCGAAGTGAAATTTTTTGGTTCGAAATTTTACGAGCTTGTGCAGAACTTCTAGGCAATCATATCGGCAGGTGACACGAAGTGATTCGAGTTCGTTTGCCTCCCCATTTTCTTTAACGAACGATAACTTTTTGTGAAAATAACAAGTGCCCCGATCCCGGCCGAAACGACTCGAATTACACTTCGAGACCCGCCGACATGACCGCCACGATGCACAGACCACCCTCGTAAATTTTCGGGACGTTTCATTTTTTCACAATCGGGACCGAAACCCTAGGCCGAACAAATTGGTCGGATGCGAAGTGAAATTTTTTCGTTCGAAATTTTACGAGCTTGTGCAGAACTTCTAGGCAATCATATCGGCGGGTGACACGAAGTGATTCGAGTTCGTTTGCCCCCCCATTTTCTTTAACGAACGATAACTTTTTGTGAAAATAACAAGTGCCCCGATCCCGGCCGAAACGACTCGAATTACACTTCGAGACCCACAGACATGATCGCCACGATGCACAGAGCACCCTCGTAAATTTTCGGGACGTTTCTTTTTTTCACAACTGGGACCGAAACCCTAGGCCGAAGAAAATGGTCGGATGCGAAGTGAAATTTTTTCGTTCGAAATTTTACGAGCTTGTGCAGAACTTCTAGGCAATCATATCGGCAGGTGACACGAAGTGATTCGAGTTCGTTTGCCCCCCCATTTTCTTTAACGAACGATAACTTTTTGTGAAAATAACAAGTGCCCCGATCCCGGCCGAAACGACTCGAATTACACTTCGAGACCCACAGACATGATCGCCACGATGCACAGAGCACCCTCGTAAATTTTCGGGACGTTTCATTTTTTCACAACCGGGACCGAAACCCTAGGCCGAAGAAAATGGTAGGATGCGAAGTGAAATTTTTTCGCTCGAAATTTTACGAGCATGTGCGGTACTTCTAGGCAATCATATCGGCAGGTGACACGAAGTGATTCGACTTCGTTTGCCCCCCCATTTTCTTTAACGAACGATAACTTTTTGTGAAAATAACAAGTGCCCCGATCCCGGCCGAAACGACTCGAATTACACTTCGAGACCCGCCGACATGACCGCCACGATGCACAGACCACCCTCGTAAATTTTCGGGACGTTTCATTTTTTCACAATCGGGACCGAAACCCTAGGCCGAACAAATTGGTCGGATGCGAAGTGAAATTTTTTCGTTCGAAATTTTACGAGCTTGTGCAGAACTTCTAGGCAATCATATCGGCGGGTGACACGAAGTGATTCGAGTTCGTTTGCCCCCCCATTTTCTTTAACGAACGATAACTTTTTGTGAAAATAACAAGTGCCCCGATCCCGGCCGAAACGACTCGAATTACACTTCGACACCCACCGACATGATCGCCACGATGCACAGAGCACCCTCGTAAATTTTCGAGACGTTTCATTTTTTCACAACCGGGACCGAAACCCTAGGCCGAAGAAAATGGTCGGATGCGAAGTGAAATTTTTTCGCTCGAAATTTTACGAGCATGTGCGGTACTTCTAGGAAATCATATCGGCAGGTGACACGAAGTGATTCGACTTCGTTTGCCCCCCCATTTTCTTTAACGAACGATAACTTTTTGTGAAAATAACAAGTTCCCCGAACATGGCCGAAACGACTCGAATTACACTTCGAGACCCGCCGACATGATCGCCACGATGCACAGAGCACCCTCGTAAATTTTCGGGACGTTTCATTTTTTCACAACCGGGACCGAAACCCTAGGCCGAAGAAAATGGTCGGATGCGAAGTGAAATTTTTTCGTTCCAAATTTTACGAGCTTGTGCAAAATTTCTAGGCAATCATATCGGCAGGTGACACGAAGTGATTCGAGTTCGTTTGCCCCCCCATTTTCTATTACGAACGATAACTTTTTGTGAAAATAACAAGTGGCCCGATCCCGGCCGAAACGACTCGAATTACACTTCGAGACCCGCCGACATGATCGCCACGATGCACAGAGCACCCTCGTAAATTTTCGGGACGTTTCATTTTTTCACAACTGGGACCGAAACCCTAGGCCGAAGAAAATGGTCGGATGCGAAGTGAAATTTTTTGGTTCGAAATTTTACGAGCTTGTGCAGAACTTCTAGGCAATCATATCGGCAGGTGACACGAAGTGATTCGAGTTCGTTTGCCTCCCCATTTTCTTTAACGAACGATAACTTTTTGTGAAAATAACAAGTGCCCCGATCCCGGCCGAAACGACTCGAATTACACTTCGAGACCCGCCGACATGACCGCCACGATGCACAGACCACCCTCGTAAATTTTCGGGACGTTTCATTTTTTCACAATCGGGACCGAAACCCTAGGCCGAACAAATTGGTCGGATGCGAAGTGAAATTTTTTCGTTCGAAATTTTACGAGCTTGTGCAGAACTTCTAGGCAATCATATCGGCGGGTGACACGAAGTGATTCGAGTTCGTTTGCCCCCCCATTTTCTTTAACGAACGATAACTTTTTGTGAAAATAACAAGTGCCCCGATCCCGGCCGAAACGACTCGAATTACACTTCGACACCCACCGACATGATCGCCACGATGCACAGAGCACCCTCGTAAATTTTCGAGACGTTTCATTTTTTCACAACCGGGACCGAAACCCTAGGCCGAAGAAAATGGTCGGATGCGAAGTGAAATTTTTTCGCTCGAAATTTTACGAGCATGTGCGGTACTTCTAGGAAATCATATCGGCAGGTGACACGAAGTGATTCGACTTCGTTTGCCCCCCCATTTTCTTTAACGAACGATAACTTTTTGTGAAAATAACAAGTTCCCCGAACATGGCCGAAACGACTCGAATTACACTTCGAGACCCGCCGACATGATCGCCACGATGCACAGAGCACCCTCGTAAATTTTCGGGACGTTTCATTTTTTCACAACCGGGACCGAAACCCTAGGCCGAAGAAAATGGTCGGATGCGAAGTGAAATTTTTTCGTTCCAAATTTTACGAGCTTGTGCAAAATTTCTAGGCAATCATATCGGCAGGTGACACGAAGTGATTCGAGTTCGTTTGCCCCCCCATTTTCTATTACGAACGATAACTTTTTGTGAAAATAACAAGTGCCCCGATCCCGGCCGAAACGACTCGAATTACACTTCGAGACCCACAGACATGATCGCCACGATGCACAGAGCACCCTCGTAAATTTTCGGGACGTTTCATTTTTTCACAACCGGGACCGAAACCCTAGGCCGAAGAAAATGGTAGGATGCGAAGTGAAATTTTTTCGCTCGAAATTTTACGAGCATGTGCGGTACTTCTAGGCAATCATATCGGCAGGTGACACGAAGTGATTCGACTTCGTTTGCCCCCCCATTTTCTTTAACGAACGATAACTTTTTGTGAAAAAAACAAGTTCCCCGAACATGGCCGAAACGACTCGAATTACACTTCGAGACCCGCCGACATGATCGCCACGATGCACAGAGCACCCTCGTAAATTTTCGGGACGTTTCATTTTTTCACAACTGGGACCGAAACCCTAGGCCGAAGAAAATGGTCGGATGCGAAGTGAAATTTTTTGGTTCGAAATTTTACGAGCTTGTGCAGAACTTCTAGGCAATCATATCGGCAGGTGACACGAAGTGATTCGAGTTCGTTTGCCTCCCCATTTTCTTTAACGAACGATAACTTTTTGTGAAAATAACAAGTGCCCCGATCCCGGCTGAAACGACTCGAATTACACTTCGAGACCCGCCGACATGACCGCCACGATGCACAGACCACCCTCGTAAATTTTCGGGACGTTTCATTTTTTCACAATCGGGACCGAAACCCTAGGCCGAACAAATTGGTCGGATGCGAAGTGAAATTTTTTCGTTCGAAATTTTACGAGCTTGTGCAGAACTTCTAGGCAATCATATCGGCGGGTGACACGAAGTGATTCGAGTTCGTTTGCCCCCCCATTTTCTTTAACGAACGATAACTTTTTGTGAAAATAACAAGTGCCCCGATCCCGGCCGAAACGACTCGAATTACACTTCGAGACCCACAGACATGATCGCCACGAAGCACAGAGCACCCTCGTAAATTTTCGGGACGTTTCATTTTTTCACAACCGGGACCGAAACCCTAGGCCGAAGAAAATGGTAGGATGCGAAGTGAAATTTTTTCGCTCGAAATTTTACGAGCATGTGCGGTACTTCTAGGCAATCATATCGGCAGGTGACACGAAGTGATTCGACTTCGTTTGCCCCCCCATTTTCTTTAACGAACGATAACTTTTTGTGAAAATAACAAGTTCCCCGAACATGGCCGAAACGACTCGAATTACACTTCGAGACCCGCCGACATGATCGCCACGATGCACAGAGCACCCTCGTAAATTTTCGGGACGTTTCTTTTTTTCACAACTGGGACCGAAACCCTAGGCCGAAGAAAATGGTCGGATGCGAAGTGAAATTTTTTCGTTCGAAATTTTACGAGCTTGTGCAGAACTTCTAGGCAATCATATCGGCAGGTGACACGAAGTGATTCGAGTTCGTTTGCCCCCCCATTTTCTTTAACGAACGATAACTTTTTGTGAAAATAACAAGTGCCCCGATCCCGGCCGAAACGACTCGAATTACACTTCGAGACCCGCCGACATGACCGCCACGATGCACAGACCACCCTCGTAAATTTTCGGGACGTTTCATTTTTTCACAATCGGGACCGAAACCCTAGGCCGAACAAATTGGTCGGATGCGAAGTGAAATTTTTTCGTTCGAAATTTTACGAGCTTGTGCAGAACTTCTAGGCAATCATATCGGCGGGTGACACGAAGTGATTCGAGTTCGTTTGCCCCCCCATTTTCTTTAACGAACGATAACTTTTTGTGAAAATAACAAGTGCCCCGATCCCGGCCGAAACGACTCGAATTACACTTCGAGACCCACAGACATGATCGCCACGATGCACAGAGCACCCTCGTAAATTTTCGGGACGTTTCTTTTTTTCACAACTGGGACCGAAACCCTAGGCCGAAGAAAATGGTCGGATGCGAAGTGAAATTTTTTCGTTCGAAATTTTACGAGCTTGTGCAGAACTTCTAGGCAATCATATCGGCAGGTGACACGAAGTGATTCGAGTTCGTTTGCCCCCCCATTTTCTTTAACGAACGATAACTTTTTGTGAAAATAACAAGTGCCCCGATCCCGGCCGAAACGACTCGAATTACACTTCGAGACCCACAGACATGATCGCCACGATGCACAGAGCACCCTCGTAAATTTTCGGGACGTTTCATTTTTTCACAACCGGGACCGAAACCCTAGGCCGAAGAAAATGGTAGGATGCGAAGTGAAATTTTTTCGCTCGAAATTTTACGAGCATGTGCAGTACTTCTAGGCAATCATATCGGCAGGTGACACGAAGTGATTCGACTTCGTTTGCCCCTCCATTTTCTTTAACGAACGATAACTTTTTGTGAAAAAAACAAGTTCCCCGAACATGGCCGAAACGACTCGAATTACACTTCGAGACCCGCCGACATGATCGCCACGATGCACAGAGCACCCTCGTAAATTTTCGGGACGTTTCATTTTTTCACAACTGGGACCGAAACCCTAGGCCGAAGAAAATGGTCGGATGCGAAGTGAAATTTTTTGGTTCGAAATTTTACGAGCTTGTGCAGAACTTCTAGGCAATCATATCGGCAGGTGACACGAAGTGATTCGAGTTCGTTTGCCTCCCCATTTTCTTTAACGAACGATAACTTTTTGTGAAAATAACAAGTGCCCCGATCTCGGCCGAAACGACTCGAATTACACTTCGAGACCCGCCGACATGACCGCCACGATGCACAGACCACCCTCGTAAATTTTCGGGACGTTTCATTTTTTCACAATCGGGACCGAAACCCTAGGCCGAACAAATTGGTCGGATGCGAAGTGAAATTTTTTCGTTCGAAATTTTACGAGCTTGTGCAGAACTTCTAGGCAATCATATCGGCGGGTGACACGAAGTGATTCGAGTTCGTTTGCCCCCCCATTTTCTTTAACGAACGATAACTTTTTGTGAAAATAACAAGTGCCCCGATCCCGGCCGAAACGACTCGAATTACACTTCGACACCCACCGACATGATCGCCACGATGCACAGAGCACCCTCGTAAATTTTCGGGACGTTTCATTTTTTCACAACCGGGACCGAAACCCTAGGCCGAAGAAAATGGTAGGATGCGAAGTGAAATTTTTTCGCTCGAAATTTTACGAGCATGTGCGGTACTTCTAGGCAATCATATCGGCAGGTGACACGAAGTGATTCGACTTCGTTTGCCCCCCCATTTTCTTTAACGAACGATAACTTTTTGTGAAAATAACAAGTTCCCCGAACATGGCCGAAACGACTCGAATTACACTTCGAGACCCGCCGACATGATCGCCACGATGCACAGAGCACCCTCGTAAATTTTCGGGACGTTTCTTTTTTTCACAACTGGGACCGAAACCCTAGGCCGAAGAAAATGGTCGGATGCGAAGTGAAATTTTTTCGTTCGAAATTTTACGAGCTTGTGCAGAACTTCTAGGCAATCATATCGGCAGGTGACACGAAGTGATTCGAGTTCGTTTGCCCCCCCATTTTCTTTAACGAACGATAACTTTTTGTGAAAATAACAAGTGCCCCGATCCCGGCCGAAACGACTCGAATTACACTTCGAGACCCGCCGACATGACCGCCACGATGCACAGACCACCCTCGTAAATTTTCGGGACGTTTCATTTTTTCACAATCGGGACCGAAACCCTAGGCCGAACAAATTGGTCGGATGCGAAGTGAAATTTTTTCGTTCGAAATTTTACGAGCTTGTGCAGAACTTCTAGGCAATCATATCGGCAGGTGACACGAAGTGATTCGAGTTCGTTTGCCCCCCCATTTTCTTTAACGAACGATAACTTTTTGTGAAAATAACAAGTGCCCCGATCCCGGCCGAAACGACTCGAATTACACTTCGAGACCCGCCGACATGACCGCCACGATGCACAGACCACCCTCGTAAATTTTCGGGACGTTTCATTTTTTCACAATCGGGACCGAAACCCTAGGCCGAACAAATTGGTCGGATGCGAAGTGAAATTTTTTCGTTCGAAATTTTACGAGCTTGTGCAGAACTTCTAGGCAATCATATCGGCGGGTGACACGAAGTGATTCGAGTTCGTTTGCCCCCCCATTTTCTTTAACGAACGATAACTTTTTGTGAAAATAACAAGTGCCCCGATCCCGGCCGAAACGACTCGAATTACACTTCGAGACCCACAGACATGATCGCCACGATGCACAGAGCACCCTCGTAAATTTTCGGGACGTTTCTTTTTTTCACAACTGGGACCGAAACCCTAGGCCGAAGAAAATGGTCGGATGCGAAGTGAAATTTTTTCGTTCGAAATTTTACGAGCTTGTGCAGAACTTCTAGGCAATCATATCGGCAGGTGACACGAAGTGATTCGAGTTCGTTTGCCCCCCCATTTTCTTTAACGAACGATAACTTTTTGTGAAAATAACAAGTGCCCCGATCCCGGCCGAAACGACTCGAATTACACTTCGAGACCCACAGACATGATCGCCACGATGCACAGAGCACCCTCGTAAATTTTCGGGACGTTTCATTTTTTCACAACCGGGACCGAAACCCTAGGCCGAAGAAAATGGTAGGATGCGAAGTGAAATTTTTTCGCTCGAAATTTTACGAGCATGTGCGGTACTTCTAGGCAATCATATCGGCAGGTGACACGAAGTGATTCGACTTCGTTTGCCCCCCCATTTTCTTTAACGAACGATAACTTTTTGTGAAAATAACAAGTGCCCCGATCCCGGCCGAAACGACTCGAATTACACTTCGACACCCACCGACATGATCGCCACGATGCACAGAGCACCCTCGTAAATTTTCGAGACGTTTCATTTTTTCACAACCGGGACCGAAACCCTAGGCCGAAGAAAATGGTCGGATGCGAAGTGAAATTTTTTCGTTCGAAATTTTACGAGCTTGTGCAGAACTTCTAGGCAATCATATCGGCAGGTGACACGAAGTGATTCGAGTTCGTTTGCCCCCCCATTTTCTTTAACGAACGATAACTTTTTGTGAAAATAACAAGTTCCCCGAACATGGCCGAAACGACTCGAATTACACTTCGAGACCCGCCGACATGATCGCCACGATGCACAGAGCACCCTCGTAAATTTTCGGGACGTTTCTTTTTTTCACAACTGGGACCGAAACCCTAGGCCGAAGAAAATGGTCGGATGCGAAGTGAAATTTTTTCGTTCGAAATTTTACGAGCTTGTGCAGAACTTCTAGGCAATCATATCGGCAGGTGACACGAAGTGATTCGAGTTCGTTTGCCCCCCCATTTTCTTTAACGAACGATAACTTTTTGTGAAAATAACATGTGCCCCGATCCCGGCCGAAACGACTCGAATTACACTTCGAGACCCACAGACATGATCGCCACGATGCACAGAGCACCCTCGTAAATTTTCGGGACGTTTCATTTTTTCACAACCGGGACCGAAACCCTAGGCCGAAGAAAATGGTAGGATGCGAAGTGAAATTTTTTCGCTCGAAATTTTACGAGCATGTGCGGTACTTCTAGGCAATCATATCGGCAGGTGACACGAAGTGATTCGACTTCGTTTGCCCCCCCATTTTCTTTAACGAACGATAACTTTTTGTGAAAATAACAAGTGCCCCGATCCCGGCCGAAACGACTCGAATTACACTTCGACACCCACCGACATGATCGCCACGATGCACAGAGCACCCTCGTAAATTTTCGAGACGTTTCATTTTTTCACAACCGGGACCGAAACCCTAGGCCGAAGAAAATGGTCGGATGCGAAGTGAAATTTTTTCGCTCGAAATTTTACGAGCATGTGCGGTACTTCTAGGAAATCATATCGGCAGGTGACACGAAGTGATTCGACTTCGTTTGCCCCCCCATTTTCTTTAACGATCGATAACTTTTTGTGAAAATAACAAGTTCCCCGAACATGGCCGAAACGACTCGAATTACACTTCGAGACCCGCCGACATGATCGCCACGATGCACAGAGCACCCTCGTAAATTTTCGGGACGTTTCATTTTTTCACAACCGGGACCGAAACCCTAGGCCGAAGAAAATGGTCGGATGCGAAGTGAAATTTTTTCGTTCCAAATTTTACGAGCTTGTGCAAAATTTCTAGGCAATCATATCGGCAGGTGACACGAAGTGATTCGAGTTCGTTTGCCCCCCCATTTTCTTTAACGAACGATAACTTTTTGTGAAAATAACAAGTGCCCCGATCCCGGCCGAAACGACTCGAATTACACTTCGAGACCCACAGACATGATCGCCACGATGCACAGAGCACCCTCGTAAATTTTCGGGACGTTTCATTTTTTCACAACCGGGACCGAAACCCTAGGCCGAAGAAAATGGTAGGATGCGAAGTGAAATTTTTTCGCTCGAAATTTTACGAGCATGTGCGGTACTTCTAGGCAATCATATCGGCAGGTGACACGAAGTGATTCGACTTCGTTTGCCCCCCCATTTTCTTTAACGAACGATAACTTTTTGTGAAAAAAACAAGTTCCCCGAACATGGCCGAAACGACTCGAATTACACTTCGAGACCCGCCGACATGATCGCCACGATGCACAGAGCACCCTCGTAAATTTTCGGGACGTTTCATTTTTTCACAACTGGGACCGAAACCCTAGGCCGAAGAAAATGGTCGGATGCGAAGTGAAATTTTTTGGTTCGAAATTTTACGAGCTTGTGCAGAACTTCTAGGCAATCATATCGGCAGGTGACACGAAGTGATTCGAGTTCGTTTGCCTCCCCATTTTCTTTAACGAACGATAACTTTTTGTGAAAATAACAAGTGCCCCGATCCCGGCCGAAACGACTCGAATTACACTTCGAGACCCGCCGACATGACCGCCACGATGCACAGACCACCCTCGTAAATTTTCGGGACGTTTCATTTTTTCACAATCGGGACCGAAACCCTAGGCCGAACAAATTGGTCGGATGCGAAGTGAAATTTTTTCGTTCGAAATTTTACGAGCTTGTGCAGAACTTCTAGGCAATCATATCGGCGGGTGACACGAAGTGATTCGAGTTCGTTTGCCCCCCCATTTTCTTTAACGAACGATAACTTTTTGTGAAAATAACAAGTGCCCCGATCCCGGCCGAAACGACTCGAATTACACTTCGACACCCACCGACATGATCGCCACGATGCACAGAGCACCCTCGTAAATTTTCGAGACGTTTCATTTTTTCACAACCGGGACCGAAACCCTAGGCCGAAGAAAATGGTCGGATGCGAAGTGAAATTTTTTCGCTCGAAATTTTACGAGCATGTGCGGTACTTCTAGGAAATCATATCGGCAGGTGACACGAAGTGATTCGACTTCGTTTGCCCCCCCATTTTCTTTAACGAACGATAACTTTTTGTGAAAATAACAAGTTCCCCGAACATGGCCGAAACGACTCGAATTACACTTCGAGACCCGCCGACATGATCGCCACGATGCACAGAGCACCCTCGTAAATTTTCGGGACGTTTCATTTTTTCACAACCGGGACCGAAACCCTAGGCCGAAGAAAATGGTCGGATGCGAAGTGAAATTTTTTCGTTCCAAATTTTACGAGCTTGTGCAGAACTTCTAGGCAATCATATCGGCAGGTGACACGAAGTGATTCGAGTTCGTTTGCCCCCCCCATTTTCTTTAACGAACGATAACTTTTTGTGAAAATAACAAGTGCCCCGATCCCGGCCGAAACGACTCGAATTACACTTCGACACCCACCGACATGATCGCCACGATGCACAGAGCACCCTCGTAAATTTTCGAGACGTTTCATTTTTTCACAACCGGGACCGAAACCCTAGGCCGAAGAAAATGGTAGGATGCGAAGTGAAATTTTTTCGCTCGAAATTTTACGAGCATGTGCGGTACTTCTAGGAAATCATATCGGCAGGTGACACGAAGTGATTCGAGTTCGTTTGCCCCCCCATTTTCTTTAACGAACGATAACTTTTTGTGAAAATAACAAGTGCCCCGATCCCGGCCGAAACGACTCGAATTACACTTCGAGACCCACAGACATGATCGCCACGATGCACAGAGCACCCTCGTAAATTTTCGGGACGTTTCATTTTTTCACAACCGGGACCGAAACCCTAGGCCGAAGAAAATGGTAGGATGCGAAGTGAAATTTTTTCGCTCGAAATTTTACGAGCATGTGCGGTACTTCTAGGAAATCATATCGGCAGGTGACACGAAGTGATTCGACTTCGTTTGCCCCCCCATTTTCTTTAACGAACGATAACTTTTTGTGAAAATAACAAGTTCCCCGAACATGGCCGAAACGACTCGAATTACACTTCGAGACCCGCCGACATGATCGCCACGATGCACAGAGCACCCTCGTAAATTTTCGGGACGTTTCTTTTTTTCACAACTGGGACCGAAACCCTAGGCCGAAGAAAATGGTCGGATGCGAAGTGAAATTTTTTCGTTCGAAATTTTACGAGCTTGTGCAGAACTTCTAGGCAATCATATCGGCAGGTGACACGAAGTGATTCGAGTTCGTTTGGCCCCCCATTTTCTTTAACGAACGATAACTTTTTGTGAAAATAACAAGTGCCCCGATCCCGGCCGAAACGACTCGAATTACACTTCGAGACCCGCCGACATGACCGCCACGATGCACAGACCACCCTCGTAAATTTTCGGGACGTTTCATTTTTTCACAATCGGGACCGAAACCCTAGGCCGAACAAATTGGTCGGATGCGAAGTGAAATTTTTTCGTTCGAAATTTTACGAGCTTGTGCAGAACTTCTAGGCAATCATATCGGCGGGTGACACGAAGTGATTCGAGTTCGTTTGCCCCCCCATTTTCTTTAACGAACGATAACTTTTTGTGAAAATAACAAGTGCCCCGATCCCGGCCGAAACGACTCGAATTACACTTCGAGACCCACAGACATGATCGCCACGATGCACAGAGCACCCTCGTAAATTTTCGGGACGTTTCATTTTTTCACAACCGGGACCGAAACCCTAGGCCGAAGAAAATGGTAGGATGCGAAGTGAAATTTTTTCGCTCGAAATTTTACGAGCATGTGCGGTACTTCTAGGCAATCATATCGGCAGGTGACACGAAGTGATTCGACTTCGTTTGCCCCCCCATTTTCTTTAACGAACGATAACTTTTTGTGAAAATAACAAGTTCCCCGAACATGGCCGAAACGACTCGAATTACACTTCGAGACCCGCCGACATGATCGCCACGATGCACAGAGCACCCTCGTAAATTTTCGGGACGTTTCTTTTTTTCACAACTGGGACCGAAACCCTAGGCCGAAGAAAATGGTCGGATGCGAAGTGAAATTTTTTCGTTCGAAATTTTACGAGCTTGTGCAGAACTTCTAGGCAATCATATCGGCAGGTGACACGAAGTGATTCGAGTTCGTTTGGCCCCCCATTTTCTTTAACGAACGATAACTTTTTGTGAAAATAACAAGTGCCCCGATCCCGGCCGAAACGACTCGAATTACACTTCGAGACCCGCCGACATGACCGCCACGATGCACAGACCACCCTCGTAAATTTTCGGGACGTTTCATTTTTTCACAATCGGGACCGAAACCCTAGGCCGAACAAATTGGTCGGATGCGAAGTGAAATTTTTTCGTTCGAAATTTTACGAGCTTGTGCAGAACTTCTAGGCAATCATATCGGCGGGTGACACGAAGTGATTCGAGTTCGTTTGCCCCCCCATTTTCTTTAACGAACGATAACTTTTTGTGAAAATAACCAGTGCCCCGATCCCGGCCGAAACGACTCGAATTACACTTCGAGACCCACAGACATGATCGCCACGATGCACAGAGCACCCTCGTAAATTTTCGGGACGTTTCATTTTTTCACAACCGGGACCGAAACCCTAGGCCGAAGAAAATGGTAGGATGCGAAGTGAAATTTTTTCGCTCGAAATTTTACGAGCATGTGCGGTACTTCTAGGCAATCATATCGGCAGGTGACACGAAGTGATTCGACTTCGTTTGCCCCCCCATTTTCTTTAACGAACGATAACTTTTTGTGAAAATAACAAGTTCCCCGAACATGGCCGAAACGACTCGAATTACACTTCGAGACCCGCCGACATGATCGCCACGATGCACAGAGCACCCTCGTAAATTTTCGGGACGTTTCTTTTTTTCACAACTGGGACCGAAACCCTAGGCCGAAGAAAATGGTCGGATGCGAAGTGAAATTTTTTCGTTCGAAATTTTACGAGCTTGAGCAGAACTTCTAGGCAATCATATCGGCAGGTGACACGAAGTGATTCGAGTTCGTTTGCCCCCCCATTTTCTTTAACGAACGATAACTTTTTGTGAAAATAACAAGTGCCCCGATCCCGGCCGAAACGACTCGAATTACACTTCGAGACCCGCCGACATGACCGCCACGATGCACAGACCACCCTCGTAAATTTTCGGGACGTTTCATTTTTTCACAATCGGGACCGAAACCCTAGGCCGAACAAATTGGTCGGATGCGAAGTGAAATTTTTTCGTTCGAAATTTTACGAGCTTGTGCAGAACTTCTAGGCAATCATATCGGCGGGAGACACGAAGTGATTCGAGTTCGTTTGCCCCCCCATTTTCTTTAACGAACGATAACTTTTTGTGAAAATAACAAGTGCCCCGATCCCGGCCGAAACGACTCGAATTACACTTCGAGACCCACAGACATGATCGCCACGATGCACAGAGCACCCTCGTAAATTTTCGGGACGTTTCATTTTTTCACAACCGGGACAGAAACCCTAGGCCGAAGAAAATGGTAGGATGCGAAGTGAAATTTTTTCGCTCGAAATTTTACGAGCATGTGCGGTACTTCTAGGCAATCATATCGGCAGGTGACACGAAGTGATTCGACTTCGTTTGCCCCCCCCATTTTCTTTAACGAACGATAACTTTTTGTGAAAATAACAAGTTCCCCGAACATGGCCGAAACGACTCGAATTACACTTCGAGACCCGCCGACATGATCGCCACGATGCACAGAGCACCCTCGTAAATTTTCGGGACGTTTCTTTTTTTCACAACTGGGACCGAAACCCTAGGCCGAAGAAAATGGTCGGATGCGAAGTGAAATTTTTTCGTTCGAAATTTTACGAGCTTGTGCAGAACTTCTAGGCAATCATATCGGCAGGTGACACGAAGTGATTCGAGTTCGTTTGCCCCCCCATTTTCTTTAACGAACGATAACTTCTTGTGAAAATAACAAGTGCCCCGATCCCGGCCGAAACGACTCGAATTACACTTCGACACCCACCGACATGATCGCCACGATGCACAGAGCACCCTCGTAAATTTTCGAGACGTTTCATTTTTTCACAACCGGGACCGAAACCTTAGGCCGAAGAAAATGGTCGGATGCGAAGTGAAATTTTTTCGCTCGAAATTTTACGAGCATGTGCGGTACTTCTAGGAAATCATATCGGCAGGTGACACGAAGTGATTCGACTTCGTTTGCCCGCCCATTTTCTTTAACGAACGATAACTCTTTGTGAAAATAACAAGTTCCCCGAACATGGCCGAAACGACTCGAATTACACTTCGAGACCCGCCGACATGATCGCCACGATGCACAGAGCACCCTCGTAAATTTTCGGGACGTTTCATTTTTTCACAACCGGGACCGAAACCCTAGGCCGAAGAAAATGGTCGGATGCGAAGTGAAATTTTTTCGTTCCAAATTTTACGAGCTTGTGCAGAACTTCTAGGCAATCATATCGGCAGGTGACACGAAGTGATTCGAGTTCGGTTGCCCCCATTTTCTTTAACGAACGATAACTTTTTGTGAAAATAACAAGTGCCCCGATCCCGGCCGAAACGACTCGAATTACACTTCGACACCCACCGACATGATCGCCACGATGCACAGAGCACCCTCGTAAATTTTCGAGACGTTTCATTTTTTCACAACCGGGACCGAAACCCTAGGCCGAAGAAAATGGTAGGATGCGAAGTGAAATTTTTTCGCTCGAAATTTTACGAGCATGTGCGGTACTTCTAGGAAATCATATCGGCAGGTGACACGAAGTGATTCGAGTTCGTTTGCCCCCCCCATTTTCTTTAACGAACGATAACTTTTTGTGAAAATAACAAGTGCCCCGATCCCGGCCGAAACGACTCGAATTACACTTCGAGACCCACAGACATGATCGCCACGATGCACAGAGCACCCTCGTAAATTTTCGGGACGTTTCATTTTTTCACAACCGGGACCGAAACCCTAGGCCGAAGAAAATGGTAGGATGCGAAGTGAAATTTTTTCGCTCGAAATTTTACGAGCATGTGCGGTACTTCTAGGCAATCATATCGGCAGGTGACACGAAGTGATTCGACTTCGTTTGCCCCCCCATTTTCTTTAACGAACGATAACTTTTTGTGAAAATAACAAGTTCCCCGAACATGGCCGAAACGACTCGAATTACACTTCGAGACCCGCCGACATGATCGCCACGATGCACAGAGCACCCTCGTAAATTTTCGGGACGTTTCTTTTTTTCACAACTGGGACCGAAACCCTAGGCCGAAGAAAATGGTCGGATGCGAAGTGAAATTTTTTCGTTCGAAATTTTACGAGCTTGTGCAGAACTTCTAGGCAATCATATCGGCAGGTGACACGAAGTGATTCGAGTTCGTTTGGCCCCCCATTTTCTTTAACGAACGATAACTTTTTGTGAAAATAACAAGTGCCCCGATCCCGGCCGAAACGACTCGAATTACACTTCGAGACCCGCCGACATGACCGCCACGATGCACAGACCACCCTCGTAAATTTTCGGGACGTTTCATTTTTTCACAATCGGGACCGAAACCCTAGGCCGAACAAATTGGTCGGATGCGAAGTGAAATTTTTTCGTTCGAAATTTTACGAGCTTGTGCAGAACTTCTAGGCAATCATATCGGCGGGTGACACGAAGTGATTCGAGTTCGTTTGCCCCCCCATTTTCTTTAACGAACGATAACTTTTTGTGAAAATAACAAGTGCCCCGATCCCGGCCGAAACGACTCGAATTACACTTCGAGACCCACAGACATGATCGCCACGATGCACAGAGCACCCTCGTAAATTTTCGGGACGTTTCATTTTTTCACAACCGGGACCGAAACCCTAGGCCGAAGAAAATGGTAGGATGCGAAGTGAAATTTTTTCGCTCGAAATTTTACGAGCATGTGCGGTACTTCTAGGCAATCATATCGGCAGGTGACACGAAGTGATTCGACTTCGTTTGCCCCCCCATTTTCTTTAACGAACGATAACTTTTTGTGAAAATAACAAGTTCCCCGAACATGGCCGAAACGACTCGAATTACACTTCGAGACCCGCCGACATGATCGCCACGATGCACAGAGCACCCTCGTAAATTTTCGGGACGTTTCTTTTTTTCACAACTGGGACCGAAACCCTAGGCCGAAGAAAATGGTCGGATGCGAAGTGAAATTTTTTCGTTCGAAATTTTACGAGCTTGAGCAGAACTTCTAGGCAATCATATCGGCAGGTGACACGAAGTGATTCGAGTTCGTTTGCCCCCCCATTTTCTTTAACGAACGATAACTTTTTGTGAAAATAACAAGTGCCCCGATCCCGGCCGAAACGACTCGAATTACACTTCGAGACCCGCCGACATGACCGCCACGATGCACAGACCACCCTCGTAAATTTTCGGGACGTTTCATTTTTTCACAATCGGGACCGAAACCCTAGGCCGAACAAATTGGTCGGATGCGAAGTGAAATTTTTTCGTTCGAAATTTTACGAGCTTGTGCAGAACTTCTAGGCAATCATATCGGCGGGAGACACGAAGTGATTCGAGTTCGTTTGCCCCCCCATTTTCTTTAACGAACGATAACTTTTTGTGAAAATAACAAGTGCCCCGATCCCGGCCGAAACGACTCGAATTACACTTCGAGACCCACAGACATGATCGCCACGATGCACAGAGCACCCTCGTAAATTTTCGGGACGTTTCATTTTTTCACAACCGGGACAGAAACCCTAGGCCGAAGAAAATGGTAGGATGCGAAGTGAAATTTTTTCGCTCGAAATTTTACGAGCATGTGCGGTACTTCTAGGCAATCATATCGGCAGGTGACACGAAGTGATTCGACTTCGTTTGCCCCCCCATTTTCTTTAACGAACGATAACTTTTTGTGAAAATAACAAGTTCCCCGAACATGGCCGAAACGACTCGAATTACACTTCGAGACCCGCCGACATGATCGCCACGATGCACAGAGCACCCTCGTAAATTTTCGGGACGTTTCTTTTTTTCACAACTGGGACCGAAACCCTAGGCCGAAGAAAATGGTCGGATGCGAAGTGAAATTTTTTCGTTCGAAATTTTACGAGCTTGTGCAGAACTTCTAGGCAATCATATCGGCAGGTGACACGAAGTGATTCGAGTTCGTTTGCCCCCCCATTTTCTTTAACGAACGATAACTTCTTGTGAAAATAACAAGTGCCCCGATCCCGGCCGAAACGACTCGAATTACACTTCGACACCCACCGACATGATCGCCACGATGCACAGAGCACCCTCGTAAATTTTCGAGACGTTTCATTTTTTCACAACCGGGACCGAAACCTTAGGCCGAAGAAAATGGTCGGATGCGAAGTGAAATTTTTTCGCTCGAAATTTTACGAGCATGTGCGGTACTTCTAGGAAATCATATCGGCAGGTGACACGAAGTGATTCGACTTCGTTTGCCCGCCCATTTTCTTTAACGAACGATAACTCTTTGTGAAAATAACAAGTTCCCCGAACATGGCCGAAACGACTCGAATTACACTTCGAGACCCGCCGACATGATCGCCACGATGCACAGAGCACCCTCGTAAATTTTCGGGACGTTTCATTTTTTCACAACCGGGACCGAAACCCTAGGCCGAAGAAAATGGTCGGATGCGAAGTGAAATTTTTTCGTTCCAAATTTTACGAGCTTGTGCAGAACTTCTAGGCAATCATATCGGCAGGTGACACGAAGTGATTCGAGTTCGGTTGCCCCCCCATTTTCTTTAACGAACGATAACTTTTTGTGAAAATAACAAGTGCCCCGATCCCGGCCGAAACGACTCGAATTACACTTCGACACCCACCGACATGATCGCCACGATGCACAGAGCACCCTCGTAAATTTTCGAGACGTTTCATTTTTTCACAACCGGGACCGAAACCCTAGGCCGAAGAAAATGGTAGGATGCGAAGTGAAATTTTTTCGCTCGAAATTTTACGAGCATGTGCGGTACTTCTAGGAAATCATATCGGCAGGTGACACGAAGTGATTCGAGTTCGTTTGCCCCCCCATTTTCTTTAACGAACGATAACTTTTTGTGAAAATAACAAGTGCCCCGATCCCGGCCGAAACGACTCGAATTACACTTCGAGACCCACAGACATGATCGCCACGATGCACAGAGCACCCTCGTAAATTTTCGGGACGTTTCATTTTTTCACAACCGGGACCGAAACCCTAGGCCGAAGAAAATGGTAGGATGCGAAGTGAAATTTTTTCGCTCGAAATTTTACGAGCATGTGCGGTACTTCTAGGCAATCATATCGGCAGGTGACACGAAGTGATTCGACTTCGTTTGCCCCCCCATTTTCTTTAACGAACGATAACTTTTTGTGAAAATAACAAGTTCCCCGAACATGGCCGAAACGACTCGAATTACACTTCGAGACCCGCCGACATGATCGCCACGATGCACAGACAACCCTCGTAAATTTTCGGGACGTTTCTTTTTTTCACAACTGGGACCGAAACCCTAGGCCGAAGAAAATGGTCGGATGCGAAGTGAAATTTTTTCGTTCGAAATTTTACGAGCTTGTGCAGAACTTCTAGGCAATCATATCGGCAGGTGACACGAAGTGATTCGAGTTCGTTTGCCCCCCCATTTTCTTTAACGAACGATAACTTTTTGTGAAAATAACAAGTGCCCCGATCCCGGCCGAAACGACTCGAATTACACTTCGAGACCCGCCGACATGACCGCCACGATGCACAGACCACCCTCGTAAATTTTCGGGACGTTTCATTTTTTCACAATCGGGACCGAAACCCTAGGCCGAACAAATTGGTCGGATGCGAAGTGAAATTTTTTCGTTCGAAATTTTACGAGCTTGTGCAGAACTTCTAGGCAATCATATCGGCGGGTGACACGAAGTGATTCGAGTTCGTTTGCCCCCCCATTTTCTTTAACGAACGATAACTTTTTGTGAAAATAACAAGTGCCCCGATCCCGGCCGAAACGACTCGAATTACACTTCGAGACCCACAGACATGATCGCCACGATGCACAGAGCACCCTCGTAAATTTTCGGGACGTTTCATTTTTTCACAACCGGGACCGAAACCCTAGGCCGAAGAAAATGGTAGGATGCGAAGTGAAATTTTTTCGCTCGAAATTTTACGAGCATGTGCGGTACTTCTAGGCAATCATATCGGCAGGTGACACGAAGTGATTCGACTTCGTTTGCCCCCCCATTTTCTTTAACGAACGATAACTTTTTGTGAAAATAACAAGTTCCCCGAACATGGCCGAAACGACTCGAATTACACTTCGAGACCCGCCGACATGATCGCCACGATGCACAGAGCACCCTCGTAAATTTTCGGGACGTTTCTTTTTTTCACAACTGGGACCGAAACCCTAGGCCGAAGAAAATGGTCGGATGCGAAGTGAAATTTTTTCGTTCGAAATTTTACGAGCTTGAGCAGAACTTCCAGGCAATCATATCGGCAGGTGACACGAAGTGATTCGAGTTCGTTTGCCCCCCCATTTTCTTTAACGAACGATAACTTTTTGTGAAAATAACAAGTGCCCCGATCCCGGCCGAAACGACTCGAATTACACTTCGAGACCCGCCGACATGACCGCCACGATGCACAGACCACCCTCGTAAATTTTCGGGACGTTTCATTTTTTCACAATCGGGACCGAAACCCTAGGCCGAACAAATTGGTCGGATGCGAAGTGAAATTTTTTCGTTCGAAATTTTACGAGCTTGTGCAGAACTTCTAGGCAATCATATCGGCGGGAGACACGAAGTGATTCGAGTTCGTTTGCCCCCCCATTTTCTTTAACGAACGATAACTTTTTGTGAAAATAACAAGTGCCCCGATCCCGGCCGAAACGACTCGAATTACACTTCGAGACCCACAGACATGATCGCCACGATGCACAGAGCACCCTCGTAAATTTTCGGGACGTTTCATTTTTTCACAACCGGGACAGAAACCCTAGGCCGAAGAAAATGGTAGGATGCGAAGTGAAATTTTTTCGCTCGAAATTTTACGAGCATGTGCGGTACTTCTAGGCAATCATATCGGCAGGTGACACGAAGTGATTCGACTTCGTTTGCCCCCCCATTTTCTTTAACGAACGATAACTTTTTGTGAAAATAACAAGTTCCCCGAACATGGCCGAAACGACTCGAATTACACTTCGAGACCCGCCGACATGATCGCCACGATGCACAGAGCACCCTCGTAAATTTTCGGGACGTTTCTTTTTTTCACAACTGGGACCGAAACCCTAGGCCGAAGAAAATGGTCGGATGCGAAGTGAAATTTTTTCGTTCGAAATTTTACGAGCTTGTGCAGAACTTCTAGGCAATCATATCGGCAGGTGACACGAAGTGATTCGAGTTCGTTTGCCCCCCCATTTTCTTTAACGAACGATAACTTCTTGTGAAAATAACAAGTGCCCCGATCCCGGCCGAAACGACTCGAATTACACTTCGACACCCACCGACATGATCGCCACGATGCACAGAGCACCCTCGTAAATTTTCGAGACGTTTCATTTTTTCACAACCGGGACCGAAACCTTAGGCCGAAGAAAATGGTCGGATGCGAAGTGAAATTTTTTCGCTCGAAATTTTACGAGCATGTGCGGTACTTCTAGGAAATCATATCGGCAGGTGACACGAAGTGATTCGACTTCGTTTGCCCGCCCATTTTCTTTAACGAACGATAACTCTTTGTGAAAATAACAAGTTCCCCGAACATGGCCGAAACGACTCGAATTACACTTCGAGACCCGCCGACATGATCGCCACGATGCACAGAGCACCCTCGTAAATTTTCGGGACGTTTCATTTTTTCACAACCGGGACCGAAACCCTAGGCCGAAGAAAATGGTCGGATGCGAAGTGAAATTTTTTCGTTCCAAATTTTACGAGCTTGTGCAGAACTTCTAGGCAATCATATCGGCAGGTGACACGAAGTGATTCGAGTTCGGTTGCCCCCATTTTCTTTAACGAACGATAACTTTTTGTGAAAATAACAAGTGCCCCGATCCCGGCCGAAACGACTCGAATTACACTTCGACACCCACCGACATGATCGCCACGATGCACAGAGCACCCTCGTAAATTTTCGAGACGTTTCATTTTTTCACAACCGGGACCGAAACCCTAGGCCGAAGAAAATGGTAGGATGCGAAGTGAAATTTTTTCGCTCGAAATTTTACGAGCATGTGCGGTACTTCTAGGCAATCATATCGGCAGGTGACACGAAGTGATTCGAGTTCGTTTGCCCCCCCATTTTCTTTAACGAACGATAACTTTTTGTGAAAATAACAAGTGCCCCGATCCCGGCCGAAACGACTCGAATTACACTTCGAGACCCACAGACATGATCGCCACGATGCACAGAGCACCCTCGTAAATTTTCGGGACGTTTCATTTTTTCACAACCGGGACCGAAACCCTAGGCCGAAGAAAATGGTAGGATGCGAAGTGAAATTTTTTCGCTCGAAATTTTACGAGCATGTGCGGTACTTCTAGGCAATCATATCGGCAGGTGACACGAAGTGATTCGACTTCGTTTGCCCCCCCATTTTCTTTAACGAACGATAACTTTTTGTGAAAATAACAAGTTCCCCGAACATGGCCGAAACGACTCGAATTACACTTCGAGACCCGCCGACATGATCGCCACGATGCACAGAGCACCCTCGTAAATTTTCGGGACGTTTCTTTTTTTCACAACCGGGACCGAAACCCTAGGCCGAAGAAAATGGTCGGATGCGAAGTGAAATTTTTTCGCTCGAAATTTTACGAGCATGTGCGGTACTTCTAGGCAATCATATCGGCAGGTGACACGAAGTGATTCGACTTCGTTTGCCCCCCCATTTTCTTTAACGAACGATAACTTTTTGTGAAAATAACAAGTTCCCCGAACATGGCCGAAACGACTCGAATTACACTTCGAGACCCGCCGACATGATCGCCACGATGCACAGAGCACCCTCGTAAATTTTCGGGACGTTTCTTTTTTTCACAACTGGGACCGAAACCCTAGGCCGAAGAAAATGGTCGGATGCGAAGTGAAATTTTTTCGTTCGAAATTTTACGAGCTTGTGCAGAACTTCTAGGCAATCATATCGACAGGTGACACGAAGTGATTCGAGTTCGTTTGCCCCCCCATTTTCTTTAACGAACGATAACTTTTTGTGAAAATAACAAGTGCCCCGATCCCGGCCGAAACGACTCGAATTACACTTCGAGACCCGCCGACATGACCGCCACGATGCACAGACCACCCTCGTAAATTTTCGGGACGTTTCATTTTTTCACAATCGGGACCGAAACCCTAGGCCGAACAAATTGGTCGGATGCGAAGTGAAATTTTTTCGTTCGAAATTTTACGAGCTTGTGCAGAACTTCTAGGCAATCATATCGGCGGGTGACACGAAGTGATTCGAGTTCGTTTGCCCCCCCATTTTCTTTAACGAACGATAACTTTTTGTGAAAATAACAAGTGCCCCGATCCCGGCCGAAACGACTCGAATTACACTTCGACACCCACCGACATGATCGCCACGATGCACAGAGCACCCTCGTAAATTTTCGGGACGTTTCATTTTTTCACAACCGGGACCGAAACCCTAGGCCGAAGAAAATGGTAGGATGCGAAGTGAAATTTTTTCGCTCGAAATTTTACGAGCATGTGCGGTACTTCTAGGCAATCATATCGGCAGGTGACACGAAGTGATTCGACTTCGTTTGCCCCCCCATTTTCTTTAACGAACGATAACTTTTTGTGAAAATAACAAGTTCCCCGAACATGGCCGAAACGACTCGAATTACACTTCGAGACCCGCCGACATGATCGCCACGATGCACAGAGCACCCTCGTAAATTTTCGGGACGTTTCTTTTTTTCACAACTGGGACCGAAACCCTAGGCCGAAGAAAATGGTCGGATGCGAAGTGAAATTTTTTCGTTCGAAATTTTACGAGCTTGTGCAGAACTTCTAGGCAATCATATCGACAGGTGACACGAAGTGATTCGAGTTCGTTTGCCCCCCCATTTTCTTTAACGAACGATAACTTTTTGTGAAAATAACAAGTGCCCCGATCCCGGCCGAAACGACTCGAATTACACTTCGAGACCCGCCGACATGACCGCCACGATGCACAGACCACCCTCGTAAATTTTCGGGACGTTTCATTTTTTCACAATCGGGACCGAAACCCTAGGCCGAACAAATTGGTCGGATGCGAAGTGAAATTTTTTCGTTCGAAATTTTACGAGCTTGTGCAGAACTTCTAGGCAATCATATCGGCGGGTGACACGAAGTGATTCGAGTTCGTTTGCCCCCCCATTTTCTTTAACGAACGATAACTTTTTGTGAAAATAACAAGTGCCCCGATCCCGGCCGAAACGACTCGAATTACACTTCGACACCCACCGACATGATCGCCACGATGCACAGAGCACCCTCGTAAATTTTCGGGACGTTTCATTTTTTCACAACCGGGACCGAAACCCTAGGCCGAAGAAAATGGTAGGATGCGAAGTGAAATTTTTTCGCTCGAAATTTTACGAGCATGTGCGGTACTTCTAGGCAATCATATCGGCAGGTGACACGAAGTGATTCGACTTCGTTTGCCCCCCCATTTTCTTTAACAAACGATAACTTTTTGTGAAAATAACAAGTTCCCCGAACATGGCCGAAACGACTCGAATTACACTTCGAGACCCGCCGACATGATCGCCACGATGCACAGAGCACCCTCGTAAATTTTCGGGACGTTTCTTTTTTTCACAACTGGGACCGAAACCCTAGGCCGAAGAAAATGGTCGGATGCGAAGTGAAATTTTTTCGTTCGAAATTTTACGAGCTTGTGCAGAACTTCTAGGCAATCATATCGACAGGTGACACGAAGTGATTCGAGTTCGTTTGCCCCCCCATTTTCTTTAACGAACGATAACTTTTTGTGAAAATAACAAGTGCCCCGATCCCGGCCGAAACGACTCGAATTACACTTCGAGACCCGCCGACATGACCGCCACGATGCACAGACCACCCTCGTAAATTTTCGGGACGTTTCATTTTTTCACAATCGGGACCGAAACCCTAGGCCGAACAAATTGGTCGGATGCGAAGTGAAATTTTTTCGTTCGAAATTTTACGAGCTTGTGCAGAACTTCTAGGCAATCATATCGGCGGGTGACACGAAGTGATTCGAGTTCGTTTGCCCCCCCATTTTCTTTAACGAACGATAACTTTTTGTGAAAATAACAAGTGCCCCGATCCCGGCCGAAACGACTCGAATTACACTTCGACACCCACCGACATGATCGCCACGATGCACAGAGCACCCTCGTAAATTTTCGGGACGTTTCATTTTTTCACAACCGGGACCGAAACCCTAGGCCGAAGAAAATGGTAGGATGCGAAGTGAAATTTTTTCGCTCGAAATTTTACGAGCATGTGCGGTACTTCTAGGCAATCATATCGGCAGGTGACACGAAGTGATTCGACTTCGTTTGCCCCCCCATTTTCTTTAACGAACGATAACTTTTTGTGAAAATAACAAGTTCCCCGAACATGGCCGAAACGACTCGAATTACACTTCGAGACCCGCCGACATGATCGCCACGATGCACAGAGCACCCTCGTAAATTTTCGGGACGTTTCTTTTTTTCACAACTGGGACCGAAACCCTAGGCCGAAGAAAATGGTCGGATGCGAAGTGAAATTTTTTCGTTCGAAATTTTACGAGCTTGTGCAGAACTTCTAGGCAATCATATCGACAGGTGACACGAAGTGATTCGAGTTCGTTTGCCCCCCCATTTTCTTTAACGAACGATAACTTTTTGTGAAAATAACAAGTGCCCCGATCCCGGCCGAAACGACTCGAATTACACTTCGAGACCCGCCGACATGACCGCCACGATGCACAGACCACCCTCGTAAATTTTCGGGACGTTTCATTTTTTCACAATCGGGACCGAAACCCTAGGCCGAACAAATTGGTCGGATGCGAAGTGAAATTTTTTCGTTCGAAATTTTACGAGCTTGTGCAGAACTTCTAGGCAATCATATCGGCGGGTGACACGAAGTGATTCGAGTTCGTTTGCCCCCCCATTTTCTTTAACGAACGATAACTTTTTGTGAAAATAACAAGTGCCCCGATCCCGGCCGAAACGACTCGAATTACACTTCGACACCCACCGACATGATCGCCACGATGCACAGAGCACCCTCGTAAATTTTCGGGACGTTTCATTTTTTCACAACCGGGACCGAAACCCTAGGCCGAAGAAAATGGTAGGATGCGAAGTGAAATTTTTTCGCTCGAAATTTTACGAGCATGTGCGGTACTTCTAGGCAATCATATCGGCAGGTGACACGAAGTGATTCGACTTCGTTTGCCCCCCCATTTTCTTTAACGAACGATAACTTTTTGTGAAAATAACAAGTTCCCCGAACATGGCCGAAACGACTCGAATTACACTTCGAGACCCGCCGACATGATCGCCACGATGCACAGAGCACCCTCGTAAATTTTCGGGACGTTTCTTTTTTTCACAACTGGGACCGAAACCCTAGGCCGAAGAAAATGGTCGGATGCGAAGTGAAATTTTTTCGTTCGAAATTTTACGAGCTTGTGCAGAACTTCTAGGCAATCATATCGACAGGTGACACGAAGTGATTCGAGTTCGTTTGCCCCCCCATTTTCTTTAACGAACGATAACTTTTTGTGAAAATAACAAGTGCCCCGATCCCGGCCGAAACGACTCGAATTACACTTCGAGACCCGCCGACATGACCGCCACGATGCACAGACCACCCTCGTAAATTTTCGGGACGTTTCATTTTTTCACAATCGGGACCGAAACCCTAGGCCGAACAAATTGGTCGGATGCGAAGTGAAATTTTTTCGTTCGAAATTTTACGAGCTTGTGCAGAACTTCTAGGCAATCATATCGGCGGGTGACACGAAGTGATTCGAGTTCGTTTGCCCCCCCATTTTCTTTAACGAACGATAACTTTTTGTGAAAATAACAAGTGCCCCGATCCCGGCCGAAACGACTCGAATTACACTTCGACACCCACCGACATGATCGCCACGATGCACAGAGCACCCTCGTAAATTTTCGGGACGTTTCATTTTTTCACAACCGGGACCGAAACCCTAGGCCGAAGAAAATGGTAGGATGCGAAGTGAAATTTTTTCGCTCGAAATTTTACGAGCATGTGCGGTACTTCTAGGCAATCATATCGGCAGGTGACACGAAGTGATTCGACTTCGTTTGCCCCCCCATTTTCTTTAACAAACGATAACTTTTTGTGAAAATAACAAGTTCCCCGAACATGGCCGAAACGACTCGAATTACACTTCGAGACCCGCCGACATGATCGCCACGATGCACAGAGCACCCTCGTAAATTTTCGGGACGTTTCTTTTTTTCACAACTGGGACCGAAACCCTAGGCCGAAGAAAATGGTCGGATGCGAAGTGAAATTTTTTCGTTCGAAATTTTACGAGCTTGTGCAGAACTTCTAGGCAATCATATCGACAGGTGACACGAAGTGATTCGAGTTCGTTTGCCCCCCCATTTTCTTTAACGAACGATAACTTTTTGTGAAAATAACAAGTGCCCCGATCCCGGCCGAAACGACTCGAATTACACTTCGAGACCCGCCGACATGACCGCCACGATGCACAGACCACCCTCGTAAATTTTCGGGACGTTTCATTTTTTCACAATCGGGACCGAAACCCTAGGCCGAACAAATTGGTCGGATGCGAAGTGAAATTTTTTCGTTCGAAATTTTACGAGCTTGTGCAGAACTTCTAGGCAATCATATCGGCGGGTGACACGAAGTGATTCGAGTTCGTTTGCCCCCCCATTTTCTTTAACGAACGATAACTTTTTGTGAAAATAACAAGTGCCCCGATCCCGGCCGAAACGACTCGAATTACACTTCGACACCCACCGACATGATCGCCACGATGCACAGAGCACCCTCGTAAATTTTCGGGACGTTTCATTTTTTCACAACCGGGACCGAAACCCTAGGCCGAAGAAAATGGTAGGATGCGAAGTGAAATTTTTTCGCTCGAAATTTTACGAGCATGTGCGGTACTTCTAGGCAATCATATCGGCAGGTGACACGAAGTGATTCGACTTCGTTTGCCCCCCCATTTTCTTTAACGAACGATAACTTTTTGTGAAAATAACAAGTTCCCCGAACATGGCCGAAACGACTCGAATTACACTTCGAGACCCGCCGACATGATCGCCACGATGCACAGAGCACCCTCGTAAATTTTCGGGACGTTTCTTTTTTTCACAACTGGGACCGAAACCCTAGGCCGAAGAAAATGGTCGGATGCGAAGTGAAATTTTTTCGTTCGAAATTTTACGAGCTTGTGCAGAACTTCTAGGCAATCATATCGACAGGTGACACGAAGTGATTCGAGTTCGTTTGCCCCCCCATTTTCTTTAACGAACGATAACTTTTTGTGAAAATAACAAGTGCCCCGATCCCGGCCGAAACGACTCGAATTACACTTCGAGACCCGCCGACATGACCGCCACGATGCACAGACCACCCTCGTAAATTTTCGGGACGTTTCATTTTTTCACAATCGGGACCGAAACCCTAGGCCGAACAAATTGGTCGGATGCGAAGTGAAATTTTTTCGTTCGAAATTTTACGAGCTTGTGCAGAACTTCTAGGCAATCATATCGGCGGGTGACACGAAGTGATTCGAGTTCGTTTGCCCCCCCATTTTCTTTAACGAACGATAACTTTTTGTGAAAATAACAAGTGCCCCGATCCCGGCCGAAACGACTCGAATTACACTTCGACACCCACCGACATGATCGCCACGATGCACAGAGCACCCTCGTAAATTTTCGGGACGTTTCATTTTTTCACAACCGGGACCGAAACCCTAGGCCGAAGAAAATGGTAGGATGCGAAGTGAAATTTTTTCGCTCGAAATTTTACGAGCATGTGCGGTACTTCTAGGCAATCATATCGGCAGGTGACACGAAGTGATTCGACTTCGTTTGCCCCCCCATTTTCTTTAACGAACGATAACTTTTTGTGAAAATAACAAGTTCCCCGAACATGGCCGAAACGACTCGAATTACACTTCGAGACCCGCCGACATGATCGCCACGATGCACAGAGCACCCTCGTAAATTGTCGGGACGTTTCTTTTTTTCACAACTGGGACCGAAACCCTAGGCCGAAGAAAATGGTCGGATGCGAAGTGAAATTTTTTCGTTCGAAATTTTACGAGCTTGTGCAGAACTTCTAGGCAATCATATCGGCGGGTGACACGAAGCGATTCGAGTTCGTTTGCCCCCCCATTTTCTTTAACGAACGATAACTTTTTGTGAAAATAACAAGTTCCCCGAACATGGCCGAAACGACTCGAATTAAACTTCGAGACCCGCCGACATGATCGCCACGATGCACAGAGCACCCTCGTAAATTTTCGGGACGTTTCATTTTTTCACAACCGGGACCGAAACCCTAGGCCGAAGAAAATGGTAGGATGCGAAGTGAAATTTTTTCGCTCGAAATTTTACGAGCATGTGCGGTACTTCTAGGCAATCATATCGGCAGGTGACACGAAGTGATTCGACTTCGTTTGCCCCCCCCATTTTCTTTAACGAACGATAACTTTTTGTGAAAATAACAAGTTCCCCGAACATGGCCGAAACGACTCGAATTACACTTCGAGACCCGCCGACATGACCGCCACGATGCACAGACCACCCTCGTAAATTTTCGGGACGTTTCATTTTTTCACAACCGGGACCGAAACCCTAGGCCGAAGAAAATGGTAGGATGCGAAGTGAAATTTTTTCGCTCGAAATTTTACGAGCATGTGCGGTACTTCTAGGCAATCATATCGGCAGGTGACACGAAGTGATTCGACTTCGTTTGCCCCCCCATTTTCTTTAACAAACGATAACTTTTTGTGAAAATAACAAGTTCCCCGAACATGGCCGAAACGACTCGAATTACACTTCGAGACCCGCCGACATGATCGCCACGATGCACAGAGCACCCTCGTAAATTTTCGGGACGTTTCTTTTTTTCACAACTGGGACCGAAACCCTAGGCCGAAGAAAATGGTCGGATGCGAAGTGAAATTTTTTCGTTCGAAATTTTACGAGCTTGTGCAGAACTTCTAGGCAATCATATCGACAGGTGACACGAAGTGATTCGAGTTCGTTTGCCCCCCCATTTTCTTTAACGAACGATAACTTTTTGTGAAAATAACAAGTGCCCCGATCCCGGCCGAAACGACTCGAATTACACTTCGAGACCCGCCGACATGACCGCCACGATGCACAGACCACCCTCGTAAATTTTCGGGACGTTTCATTTTTTCACAATCGGGACCGAAACCCTAGGCCGAACAAATTGGTCGGATGCGAAGTGAAATTTTTTCGTTCGAAATTTTACGAGCTTGTGCAGAACTTCTAGGCAATCATATCGGCGGGTGACACGAAGTGATTCGAGTTCGTTTGCCCCCCCATTTTCTTTAACGAACGATAACTTTTTGTGAAAATAACAAGTGCCCCGATCCCGGCCGAAACGACTCGAATTACACTTCGACACCCACCGACATGATCGCCACGATGCACAGAGCACCCTCGTAAATTTTCGGGACGTTTCATTCTTTCACAACCGGGACCGAAACCCTAGGCCGAAGAAAATGGTAGGATGCGAAGTGAAATTTTTTCGCTCGAAATTTTACGAGCATGTGCGGTACTTCTAGGCAATCATATCGGCAGGTGACACGAAGTGATTCGACTTCGTTTGCCCCCCCATTTTCTTTAACGAACGATAACTTTTTGTGAAAATAACAAGTTCCCCGAACATGGCCGAAACGACTCGAATTACACTTCGAGACCCGCCGACATGATCGCCACGATGCACAGAGCACCCTCGTAAATTTTCGGGACGTTTCTTTTTTTCACAACTGGGACCGAAACCCTAGGCCGAAGAAAATGGTCGGATGCGAAGTGAAATTTTTTCGTTCGAAATTTTACGAGCTTGTGCAGAACTTCTAGGCAATCATATCGACAGGTGACACGAAGTGATTCGAGTTCGTTTGCCCCCCCATTTTCTTTAACGAACGATAACTTTTTGTGAAAATAACAAGTGCCCCGATCCCGGCCGAAACGACTCGAATTACACTTCGAGACCCGCCGACATGACCGCCACGATGCACAGACCACCCTCGTAAATTTTCGGGACGTTTCATTTTTTCACAATCGGGACCGAAACCCTAGGCCGAACAAATTGGTCGGATGCGAAGTGAAATTTTTTCGTTCGAAATTTTACGAGCTTGTGCAGAACTTCTAGGCAATCATATCGGCGGGTGACACGAAGTGATTCGAGTTCGTTTGCCCCCCCATTTTCTTTAACGAACGATAACTTTTTGTGAAAATAACAAGTGCCCCGATCCCGGCCGAAACGACTCGAATTACACTTCGAGACCCGCCGACATGACCGCCACGATGCACAGACCACCCTCGTAAATTTTCGGGACGTTTCATTTTTTCACAATCGGGACCGAAACCCTAGGCCGAACAAATTGGTCGGATGCGAAGTGAAATTTTTTCGTTCGAAATTTTACGAGCTTGTGCAGAACTTCTAGGCAATCATATCGGCGGGTGACACGAAGTGATTCGAGTTCGTTTGCCCCCCCATTTTCTTTAACGAACGATAACTTTTTGTGAAAATAACAAGTGCCCCGATCCCGGCCGAAACGACTCGAATTACACTTCGACACCCACCGACATGATCGCCACGATGCACAGAGCACCCTCGTAAATTTTCGGGACGTTTCATTTTTTCACAACCGGGACCGAAACCCTAGGCCGAAGAAAATGGTAGGATGCGAAGTGAAATTTTTTCGCTCGAAATTTTACGAGCATGTGCGGTACTTCTAGGCAATCATATCGGCAGGTGACACGAAGTGATTCGACTTCGTTTGCCCCCCCATTTTCTTTAACGAACGATAACTTTTTGTGAAAATAACAAGTTCCCCGAACATGGCCGAAACGACTCGAATTACACTTCGAGACCCGCCGACATGATCGCCACGATGCACAGAGCACCCTCGTAAATTGTCGGGACGTTTCTTTTTTTCACAACTGGGACCGAAACCCTAGGCCGAAGAAAATGGTCGGATGCGAAGTGAAATTTTTTCGTTCGAAATTTTACGAGCTTGTGCAGAACTTCTAGGCAATCATATCGGCGGGTGACACGAAGCGATTCGAGTTCGTTTGCCCCCCCATTTTCTTTAACGAACGATAACTTTTTGTGAAAATAACAAGTTCCCCGAACATGGCCGAAACGACTCGAATTAAACTTCGAGACCCGCCGACATGATCGCCACGATGCACAGAGCACCCTCGTAAATTTTCGGGACGTTTCATTTTTTCACAACCGGGACCGAAACCCTAGGCCGAAGAAAATGGTAGGATGCGAAGTGAAATTTTTTCGCTCGAAATTTTACGAGCATGTGCGGTACTTCTAGGCAATCATATCGGCAGGTGACACGAAGTGATTCGACTTCGTTTGCCCCCCCCATTTTCTTTAACGAACGATAACTTTTTGTGAAAATAACAAGTTCCCCGAACATGGCCGAAACGACTCGAATTACACTTCGAGACCCGCCGACATGACCGCCACGATGCACAGACCACCCTCGTAAATTTTCGGGACGTTTCATTTTTTCACAACCGGGACCGAAACCCTAGGCCGAAGAAAATGGTAGGATGCGAAGTGAAATTTTTTCGCTCGAAATTTTACAAGCATGTGCGGTACTTCTAGGCAATCATATCGGCAGGTGACACGAAGTGATTCGACTTCGTTTGCCCCCCCATTTTCTTTAACAAACGATAACTTTTTGTGAAAATAACAAGTTCCCCGAACATGGCCGAAACGACTCGAATTACACTTCGAGACCCGCCGACATGATCGCCACGATGCACAGAGCACCCTCGTAAATTTTCGGGACGTTTCTTTTTTTCACAACTGGGACCGAAACCCTAGGCCGAAGAAAATGGTCGGATGCGAAGTGAAATTTTTTCGTTCGAAATTTTACGAGCTTGTGCAGAACTTCTAGGCAATCATATCGACAGGTGACACGAAGTGATTCGAGTTCGTTTGCCCCCCCATTTTCTTTAACGAACGATAACTTTTTGTGAAAATAACAAGTGCCCCGATCCCGGCCGAAACGACTCGAATTACACTTCGAGACCCGCCGACATGACCGCCACGATGCACAGACCACCCTCGTAAATTTTCGGGACGTTTCATTTTTTCACAATCGGGACCGAAACCCTAGGCCGAACAAATTGGTCGGATGCGAAGTGAAATTTTTTCGTTCGAAATTTTACGAGCTTGTGCAGAACTTCTAGGCAATCATATCGGCGGGTGACACGAAGTGATTCGAGTTCGTTTGCCCCCCCATTTTCTTTAACGAACGATAACTTTTTGTGAAAATAACAAGTGCCCCGATCCCGGCCGAAACGACTCGAATTACACTTCGACACCCACCGACATGATCGCCACGATGCACAGAGCACCCTCGTAAATTTTCGGGACGTTTCATTCTTTCACAACCGGGACCGAAACCCTAGGCCGAAGAAAATGGTAGGATGCGAAGTGAAATTTTTTCGCTCGAAATTTTACGAGCATGTGCGGTACTTCTAGGCAATCATATCGGCAGGTGACACGAAGTGATTCGACTTCGTTTGCCCCCCCATTTTCTTTAACGAACGATAACTTTTTGTGAAAATAACAAGTTCCCCGAACATGGCCGAAACGACTCGAATTACACTTCGAGACCCGCCGACATGATCGCCACGATGCACAGAGCACCCTCGTAAATTTTCGGGACGTTTCTTTTTTTCACAACTGGGACCGAAACCCTAGGCCGAAGAAAATGGTCGGATGCGAAGTGAAATTTTTTCGTTCGAAATTTTACGAGCTTGTGCAGAACTTCTAGGCAATCATATCGACAGGTGACACGAAGTGATTCGAGTTCGTTTGCCCCCCCATTTTCTTTAACGAACGATAACTTTTTGTGAAAATAACAAGTGCCCCGATCCCGGCCGAAACGACTCGAATTACACTTCGAGACCCGCCGACATGACCGCCACGATGCACAGACCACCCTCGTAAATTTTCGGGACGTTTCATTTTTTCACAATCGGGACCGAAACCCTAGGCCGAACAAATTGGTCGGATGCGAAGTGAAATTTTTTCGTTCGAAATTTTACGAGCTTGTGCAGAACTTCTAGGCAATCATATCGGCGGGTGACACGAAGTGATTCGAGTTCGTTTGCCCCCCCATTTTCTTTAACGAACGATAACTTTTTGTGAAAATAACAAGTGCCCCGATCCCGGCCGAAACGACTCGAATTACACTTCGACACCCACCGACATGATCGCCACGATGCACAGAGCACCCTCGTAAATTTTCGGGACGTTTCATTTTTTCACAACCGGGACCGAAACCCTAGGCCGAAGAAAATGGTAGGATGCGAAGTGAAATTTTTTCGCTCGAAATTTTACGAGCATGTGCGGTACTTCTAGGCAATCATATCGGCAGGTGACACGAAGTGATTCGACTTCGTTTGCCCCCCCATTTTCTTTAACGAACGATAACTTTTTGTGAAAATAACAAGTGCCCCGATCCCGGCCGAAACGACTCGAATTACACTTCGAGACCCGCCGACATGACCGCCACGATGCACAGACCACCCTCGTAAATTTTCGGGACGTTTCATTTTTTCACAATCGGGACCGAAACCCTAGGCCGAACAAATTGGTCGGATGCGAAGTGAAATTTTTTCGTTCGAAATTTTACGAGCTTGTGCAGAACTTCTAGGCAATCATATCGGCGGGTGACACGATGTGATTCGAGTTCGTTTGCCCCCCCATTTTCTTTAACGAACGATAACTTTTTGTGAAAATAACAAGTGCCCCGATCCCGGCCGAAACGACTCGAATTACACTTCGACACCCACCGACATGATCGCCACGATGCACAGAGCACCCTCGTAAATTTTCGGGACGTTTCATTTTTTCACAACCGGGACCGAAACCCTAGGCCGAAGAAAATGGTAGGATGCGAAGTGAAATTTTTTCGCTCGAAATTTTACGAGCATGTGCGGTACTTCTAGGCAATCATATCGGCAGGTGACACGAAGTGATTCGACTTCGTTTGCCCCCCCATTTTCTTTAACGAACGATAACTTTTTGTGAAAATAACAAGTTCCCCGAACATGGCCGAAACGACTCGAATTACACTTCGAGACCCGCCGACATGATCGCCACGATGCACAGAGCACCCTCGTAAATTTTCGGGACGTTTCTTTTTTTCACAACTGGGACCGAAACCCTAGGCCGAAGAAAATGGTCGGATGCGAAGTGAAATTTTTTCGTTCGAAATTTTACGAGCTTGTGCAGAACTTCTAGGCAATCATATCGACAGGTGACACGAAGTGATTCGAGTTCGTTTGCCCCCCCATTTTCTTTAACGAACGATAACTTTTTGTGAAAATAACAAGTGCCCCGATCCCGGCCGAAACGACTCGAATTACACTTCGAGACCCGCCGACATGACCGCAACGATGCACAGACCACCCTCGTAAATTTTCGGGACGTTTCATTTTTTCACAATCGGGACCGAAACCCTAGGCCGAACAAATTCGTCGGATGCGAAGTGAAATTTTTTCGTTCGAAATTTTACGAGCTTGTGCAGAACTTCTAGGCAATCATATCGGCGGGTGACACGAAGTGATTCGAGTTCGTTTGCCCCCCCATTTTCTTTAACGAACGATAACTTTTTGTGAAAATAACAAGTGCCCCGATCCCGGCCGAAACGACTCGAATTACACTTCGACACCCACCGACATGATCGCCACGATGCACAGAGCACCCTCGTAAATTTTCGGGACGTTTCATTTTTTCACAACCGGGACCGAAACCCTAGGCCGAAGAAAATGGTAGGATGCGAAGTGAAATTTTTTCGCTCGAAATTTTACGAGCATGTGCGGTACTTCTAGGCAATCATATCGGCAGGTGACACGAAGTGATTCGACTTCGTTTGCCCCCCCATTTTCTTTAACGAACGATAACTTTTTGTGAAAATAACAAGTTCCCCGAACATGGCCGAAACGACTCGAATTACACTTCGAGACCCGCCGACATGATCGCCACGATGCACAGAGCACCCTCGTAAATTGTCGGGACGTTTCTTTTTTTCACAACTGGGACCGAAACCCTAGGCCGAAGAAAATGGTCGGATGCGAAGTGAAATTTTTTCGTTCGAAATTTTACGAGCTTGTGCAGAACTTCTAGGCAATCATATCGGCGGGTGACACGAAGTGATTCGAGTTCGTTTGCCCCCCCATTTTCTTTAACGAACGATAACTTTTTGTGAAAATAACAAGTGCCCCGATCCCGGCCGAAACGACTCGAATTACACTTCGACACCCACCGACATGATCGCCACGATGCACAGAGCACCCTCGTAAATTTTCGAGACGTTTCATTTTTTCACAACCGGGACCGAAACCCTAGGCCGAAGAAAATGGTCGGATGCGAAGTGAAATTTTTTCGCTCGAAATTTTACGAGCATGTGCGGTACTTCTAGGAAATCATATCGGCAGGTGACACGAAGTGATTCGACTTCGTTTGCCCCCCCATTTTCTTTAACGAACGATAACTTTTTGTGAAAATAACAAGTTCCCCGAACATGGCCGAAACGACTCGAATTAAACTTCGAGACCCGCCGACATGATCGCCACGATGCACAGAGCACCCTCGTAAATTTTCGGGACGTTTCATTTTTTCACAACCGGGACCGAAACCCTAGGCCGAAGAAAATGGTAGGATGCGAAGTGAAATTTTTTCGCTCGAAATTTTACGAGCATGTGCGGTACTTCTAGGCAATCATATCGGCAGGTGACACGAAGTGATTCGACTTCGTTTGCCCCCCCATTTTCTTTAACGAACGATAACTTTTTGTGAAAATAACAAGTTCCCCGAACATGGCCGAAACGACTCGAATTACACTTCGAGACCCGCCGACATGATCGCCACGATGCACAGAGCACCCTCGTAAATTGTCGGGACGTTTCTTTTTTTCACAACTGGGACCGAAACCCTAGGCCGAAGAAAATGGTCGGATGCGAAGTGAAATTTTTTCGTTCGAAATTTTACGAGCTTGTGCAGAACTTCTAGGCAATCATATCGGCGGGTGACACGAAGTGATTCGAGTTCGTTTGCCCCCCCATTTTCTTTAACGAACGATAACTTTTTGTGAAAATAACAAGTGCCCCGATCCCGGCCGAAACGACTCGAATTACACTTCGACACCCACCGACATGATCGCCACGATGCACAGAGCACCCTCGTAAATTTTCGAGACGTTTCATTTTTTCACAACCGGGACCGAAACCCTAGGCCGAAGAAAATGGTCGGATGCGAAGTGAAATTTTTTCGCTCGAAATTTTACGAGCATGTGCGGTACTTCTAGGAAATCATATCGGCAGGTGACACGAAGTGATTCGACTTCGTTTGCCCCCCCATTTTCTTTAACGAACGATAACTTTTTGTGAAAATAACAAGTTCCCCGAACATGGCCGAAACGACTCGAATTAAACTTCGAGACCCGCCGACATGATCGCCACGATGCACAGAGCACCCTCGTAAATTTTCGGGACGTTTCATTTTTTCACAACCGGGACCGAAACCCTAGGCCGAAGAAAATGGTAGGATGCGAAGTGAAATTTTTTCGCTCGAAATTTTACGAGCATGTGCGGTACTTCTAGGCAATCATATCGGCAGGTGACACGAAGTGATTCGACTTCGTTTGCCCCCCCCATTTTCTTTAACGAACGATAACTTTTTGTGAAAATAACAAGTTCCCCGAACATGGCCGAAACGACTCGAATTACACTTCGAGACCCGCCGACATGATCGCCACGATGCACAGAGCACCCTCGTAAATTTTCGGGACGTTTCTTTTTTTCACAACTGGGACCGAAACCCTAGGCCGAAGAAAATGGTCGGATGCGAAGTGAAATTTTTTCGTTCGAAATTTTACGAGCTTGTGCAGAACTTCTAGGCAATCATATCGGCAGGTGACACGAAGTGATTCGAGTTCGTTTGCCCCCCCATTTTCTTTAACGAACGATAACTTTTTGTGAAAATAACAAGTGCCCCGATCCCGGCCGAAACGACTCGAATTACACTTCGAGACCCGCCGACATGACCGCCACGATGCACAGACCACCCTCGTAAATTTTCGGGACGTTTCATTTTTTCACAATCGGGACCGAAACCCTAGGCCGAACAAATTGGTCGGATGCGAAGTGAAATTTTTTCGTTCGAAATTTTACGAGCTTGTGCAGAACTTCTAGGCAATCATATCGGCGGGTGACACGATGTGATTCGAGTTCGTTTGCCCCCCCATTTTCTTTAACGAACGATAACTTTTTGTGAAAATAACAAGTGCCCCGATCCCGGCCGAAACGACTCGGATTACATTTCGACACCCACCGACATGATCGCCACGATGCACAGAGCACCCTCGTAAATTTTCGAGACGTTTCATTTTTTCACAACCGGGACCGAAACCCTAGGCCGAAGAAAATGGTCGGATGCGAAGTGAAATTTTTTCGCTCGAAATTTTACGAGCATGTGCGGTACTTCTAGGAAATCATATCGGCAGGTGACACGAAGTGATTCGACTTCGTTTGCCCCCCCATTTTCTTTACCCTCGTAAATTTTCGGGACGTTTCTTTTTTTCACAACTGGGACCGAAACCCTAGGCCGAAGAAAATGGTCGGATGCGAAGTGAAATTTTTTCGTTCGAAATTTTACGAGCTTGTGCAGAACTTCTAGGCAATCATATCGGCAGGTGACACGAAGTGATTCGAGTTCGTTTGCCCCCCCATTTTCTTTAACGAACGATAACTTTTTGTGAAAATAACAAGTGCCCCGATCCCGGCCGAAACGACTCGAATTACACTTCGAGACCCGCCGACATGACCGCCACGATGCACAGACCACCCTCGTAAATTTTCGGGACGTTTCATTTTTTCACAATCGGGACCGAAACCCTAGGCCGAACAAATTGGTCGGATGCGAAGTGAAATTTTTTCGTTCGAAATTTTACGAGCTTGTGCAGAACTTCTAAGCAATCATATCGGCGGGTGACACGAAGTGATTCGAGTTCGTTTGCCCCCCCATTTTCGTTAACGAACGATAACTTTTTGTGAAAATAACAAGTGCCCCGATCCCGGCCGAAACGACTCGAATTACACTTCGAGACCCACAGACATGATCGCCACGATGCACAGAGCACCCTCGTAAATTTTCGGGACGTTTCATTTTTTCACAACCGGGACCGAAACCCTAGGCCGAAGAAAATGGTAGGATGCGAAGTGAAATTTTTTCGCTCGAAATTTTAAGAGCATGTGCGGTACTTCTAGGCAATCATATCGGCAGGTGACACGAAGTGATTCGACTTCGTTTGCCCCCCCATTTTCTTTAACGAACGATAACTTTTTGTGAAAACAACAAGTTCCCCGAACATGGCCGAAACGACTCGAATTACACTTCGAGACCCGCCGACATGATCGCCACGATGCACAGAGCACCCTCGTAAATTTTCGGGACGTTTCTTTTTTTCACAACCGGGACCGAAACCCTAGGCCGAAGAAAATGGTCGGATGCGAAGTGAAATTTTTTCGCTCGAAATTTTACGAGCATGTGCGGTACTTCTAGGAAATCATATCGGCAGGTGACACGAAGTGATTCGACTTCGGTTGCCCCCATTTTCTTTAACGAACGATAACTTTTTGTGAAAATAACAAGTGCCCCGATCCCGGCCGAAACGACTCGAATTACACTTCGACACCCACCGACATGATCGCCACGATGCACAGAGCACCCTCGTAAATTTTCGAGACGTTTCATTTTTTCACAACCGGGACCGAAACCCTAGGCCGAAGAAAATGGTAGGATGCGAAGTGAAATTTTTTCGCTCGAAATTTTACGAGCATGTGCGGTACTTCTAGGAAATCATATCGGCAGGTGACACGAAGTGATTCGAGTTCGTTTGCCCCCCCATTTTCTTTAACGAACGATAACTTTTTGTGAAAATAACAAGTGCCCCGATCCCGGCCGAAACGACTCGAATTACACTTCGAGACCCACAGACATGATCGCCACGATGCACAGAGCACCCTCGTAAATTTTCGGGACGTTTCATTTTTTCACAACCGGGACCGAAACCCTAGGCCGAAGAAAATGGTAGGATGCGAAGTGAAATTTTTTCGCTCGAAATTTTACGAGCATGTGCGGTACTTCTGGGCAATCATATCGGCAGGTGACACGAAGTGATTCGACTTCGTTTGCCCCCCCATTTTCTTTAACGAACGATAACTTTTTGTGAAAATAACAAGTTCCCCGAACATGGCCGAAACGACTCGAATTACACTTCGAGACCCGCCGACATGATCGCCACGATGCACAGAGCACCCTCGTAAATTTTCGGGACGTTTCTTTTTTTCACAACCGGGACCGAAACCCTAGGCCGAAGAAAATGGTCGGATGCGAAGTGAAATTTTTTCGCTCGAAATTTTACGAGCATGTGCGGTACTTCTAGGCAATCATATCGGCAGGTGACACGAAGTGATTCGAGTTCGTTTGCCCCCCCATTTTCTTTAACGAACGATAACTTTTTGTGAAAATAACAAGTTCCCCGAACATGGCCGAAACGACTCGAATTACACTTCGAGACCCGCCGACATGATCGCCACGATGCACAGAGCACCCTCGTAAATTTTCGGGACGTTTCATTTTTTCACAACCGGGACCGAAACCCTAGGCCGAAGAAAATGGTCGGATGCGAAGTGAAATTTTTTCGTTCGAAATTTTACGAGCTTGTGCAGAACTTCTAGGCAATCATATCGGCAGGTGACACGAAGTGATTCGAGTTCGTTTGCCCCCCCCCCCATTTTCTTTAACGAACGATAACTTTTTGTGAAAATAACAAGTGCCCCGATCCCGGCCGAAACGACTCGAATTACACTTCGACACCCACCGACATGATCGCCACGATGCACAGAGCACCCTCGTAAATTTTCGAGACGTTTCATTTTTTCACAACCGGGACCGAAACCCTAGGCCGAAGAAAATGGTCGGATGCGAAGTGAAATTTTTTCGCTCGAAATTTTACGAGCATGTGCGGTACTTCTAGGCAATCATATCGGCAGGTGACACGAAGTGATTCGACTTCGTTTGCCCCCCCATTTTCTTTAACGAACGATAACTTTTTGTGAAAATAACAAGTTCCCCGAACATGGCCGAAACGACTCGAATTACACTTCGAGACCCGCCGACATGATCGCCACGATGCACAGAGCACCCTCGTAAATTTTCGGGACGTTTCATTTTTTCACAACCGGGACCGAAACCCTAGGCCGAAGAAAATGGTCGGATGCGAAGTGAAATTTTTTCGCTCAAAATTTTACGAGCTTGTGCAGTATTTCTAGGCAATCATTTCGGCAGGTGACACGAAGGAATTCGAGTTCGTTTGCCCCCCCCATTTTCTTTAACGAACGATAACTTTTTGTGAAAATAACAAGTTCCCCGAACATGGCCGAAACGACTAGAATTACACTTCGAGACCCGCCGACATGATCGCCACGATGCACAGAGCACCCTCGTAAATTTTCGGGACGTTTCATTTTTTCACAACCGGGACCGAAACCCTAGGCCGAAGAAAATGGTCGGATGCGAAGTGAAATTTTTTCGCTCGAAATTTTACGAGCATGTGCGGTACTTCTAGGCAATCATATCGGCAGGTGAAACGAAGTGATTCGACTTCGTTTGCCCCCCCATTTTCTTTAACGAACGATAACTTTTTGTGAAAATAACAAGTGCCCCGATCCCGGCCGAAACGACTCGAATTACACTTCGAGACCCGCCGACATGACCGCCACGATGCACAGAGCACCCTCCTAAATTTTCGGGACGTTTCATTTTTTCACAATCGGGACCGAAACCTTAGGCCGAACAAATTGGTCGGATGCGAAGTGAAATTTTTTCGTTCGAAATTTTACGAGCTTGTGCAGAACTTCTAGGCAATCATATCGGCGGGTGACACGAAGTGATTCGAGTTCGTTTGCCCCCCCATTTTCTTTAACGAACGATAACTTTTTGTGAAAATAACAAGTGCCCCGATCCCGGCCGAAACGACTCGAATTACACTTCGACACCCACCGACATGATCGCCACGATGCACAGAGCACCCTCGTAAATTTTCGAGACGTTTCATTTTTTCACCACCGGGACCGAAACCCTAGGCCGAAGAAAATGGTCGGATGCGAAGTGAAATTTTTTCGCTCAAAATTTTACGAGCTTGTGCAGTATTTCTAGGCAATCATTTCGGCAGGTGACACGAAGGGATTCGAAGTGAGTCGACTTCGTTTGCCCCCCCATTTTCTTTAACGAACGATAACTTTTTGTGAAAATAACAAGTTCCCCGAACATGGCCGAAACGACTCGAATTACACTTCGAGACCCGCCGACATGATCGCCACGATGCACAGAGCACCCACGTAAATTTTCGGGACGTTTCATTTTTTCACAACCGGGACCGAAACCCTAGGCCGAAGAAAATGGTCGGATGCGAAGTGAAATTTTTTCGCTCGAAATTTTACGAGCATGTGCGGTACTTCTAGGCAATCATATCGGCAGGTGACACGAAGTGATTCGACTTCGTTTGCCCCCCCATTTTCTTTAACGAACGATAACTTTTTGTGAAAATAACAAGTTCCCCGAACATGGCCGAAACGACTAGAATTACACTTCGAGACCCGCCGACATGATCGCCACGATGCACAGAGCACCCTCGTAAATTTTCGGGACGTTTCATTTTTTCACAACCGGGACCGAAACCCTAGGCCGAAGAAAATGGTCGGATGCGAAGTGAAATTTTTTCGCTCGAAATTTTACGAGCATGTGCGGTACTTCTAGGCAATCATATCGGCAGGTGACACGAAGTGAGTCGACTTCGTTTGCCCCCCCATTTTCTTTAACGAACGATAACTTTTTGTGAAAATAACAAGTTTCCCGAACATGGCCGAAACGACTCGAACTACACTTCGAGACCCGCCGACATGATCGCCACGATGCACAGAGCACCCTCGTAAATTTTCGGGACGTTTCATTTTTTCACAACCGGGACCTTTCACCCTAGGCCGAAGAAAATGGTCGGATGCGAAGTGAAATTTTTTCGTTCGAAATTTTACGAGCTTGTGCAGAACTTCTAGGCAATCATATCGACAGGTGACACGAAGTGATTCGAGTTCGTTTGCCCCCCCATTTTCTTTAACGAACGATAACTTTTTGTGAAAATAACAAGTGCCCCGATCCCGGCCGAAACGACTCGAATTACACTTCGAGACCCGCCGACATGACCGCCACGATGCACAGACCACCCTCGTAAATTTTCGGGACGTTTCATTTTTTCACAATCGGGACCGAAACCCTAGGCCGAACAAATTGGTCGGATGCGAAGTGAAATTTTTTCGTTCGAAATTTTACGAGCTTGTGCAGAACTTCTAGGCAATCATATCGGCGGGTGACACGAAGTGATTCGAGTTCGTTTGCCCCCCCATTTTCTTTAACGAACGATAACTTTTTGTGAAAATAACAAGTGCCCCGATCCCGGCCGAAACGACTCGAATTACACTTCGACACCCACCGACATGATCGCCACGATGCACAGAGCACCCTCGTAAATTTTCGAGACGTTTCATTTTTTCACCACCGGGACCGAAACCCTAGGCCGAAGAAAATGGTCGGATGCGAAGTGAAATTTTTTCGCTCAAAATTTTACGAGCTTGTGCAGTATTTCTAGGCAATCATTTCGGCAGGTGACACGAAGGGATTCGAAGTGAGTCGACTTCGTTTGCCCCCCCATTTTCTTTAACGAACGATAACTTTTTGTGAAAATAACAAGTTCCCCGAACATGGCCGAAACGACTCGAATTACACTTCGAGACCCGCCGACATGATCGCCACGATGCACAGAGCACCCACGTAAATTTTCGGGACGTTTCATTTTTTCACAACCGGGACCGAAACCCTAGGCCGAAGAAAATGGTCGGATGCGAAGTGAAATTTTTTCGCTCGAAATTTTACGAGCATGTGCGGTACTTCTAGGCAATCATATCGGCAGGTGACACGAAGTGATTCGACTTCGTTTGCCCCCCCATTTTCTTTAACGAACGATAACTTTTTGTGAAAATAACAAGTTCCCCGAACATGGCCGAAACGACTAGAATTACACTTCGAGACCCGCCGACATGATCGCCACGATGCACAGAGCACCCTCGTAAATTTTCGGGACGTTTCATTTTTTCACAACCGGGACCGAAACCCTAGGCCGAAGAAAATGGTCGGATGCGAAGTGAAATTTTTTCGCTCGAAATTTTACGAGCATGTGCGGTACTTCTAGGCAATCATATCGGCAGGTGACACGAAGTGAGTCGACTTCGTTTGCCCCCCCATTTTCTTTAACGAACGATAACTTTTTGTGAAAATAACAAGTTTCCCGAACATGGCCGAAACGACTCGAACTACACTTCGAGACCCGCCGACATGATCGCCACGATGCACAGAGCACCCTCGTAAATTTTCGGGACGTTTCATTTTTTCACAACCGGGACCTTTCACCCTAGGCCGAAGAAAATGGTCGGATGCGAAGTGAAATTTTTTCGTTCGAAATTTTACGAGCTTGTGCAGAACTTCTAGGCAATCATATCGACAGGTGACACGAAGTGATTCGAGTTCGTTTGCCCCCCCATTTTCTTTAACGAACGATAACTTTTTGTGAAAATAACAAGTGCCCCGATCCCGGCCGAAACGACTCGAATTACACTTCGAGACCCGCCGACATGACCGCCACGATGCACAGACCACCCTCGTAAATTTTCGGGACGTTTCATTTTTTCACAATCGGGACCGAAACCCTAGGCCGAACAAATTGGTCGGATGCGAAGTGAAATTTTTTCGTTCGAAATTTTACGAGCTTGTGCAGAACTTCTAGGCAATCATATCGGCGGGTGACACGAAGTGATTCGAGTTCGTTTGCCCCCCCATTTTCTTTAACGAACGATAACTTTTTGTGAAAATAACAAGTGCCCCGATCCCGGCCGAAACGACTCGAATTACACTTCGACACCCACCGACATGATCGCCACGATGCACAGAGCACCCTCGTAAATTTTCGGGACGTTTCATTTTTTCACAACCGGGACCGAAACCCTAGGCCGAAGAAAATGGTAGGATGCGAAGTGAAATTTTTTCGCTCGAAATTTTACGAGCATGTGCGGTACTTCTAGGCAATCATATCGGCAGGTGACACGAAGTGATTCGACTTCGTTTGCCCCCCCATTTTCTTTAACGAACGATAACTTTTTGTGAAAATAACAAGTTCCCCGAACATGGCCGAAACGACTCGAATTACACTTCGAGACCCGCCGACATGATCGCCACGATGCACAGAGCACCCTCGTAAATTTTCGGGACGTTTCATTTTTTCACAACCGGGACCGAAACCCTAGGCCGAAGAAAATGGTCGGATGCGAAGTGAAATTTTTTCGCTCAAAATTTTACGAGCTTGTGCAGTATTTCTAGGCAATCATTTCGGCAGGTGACACGAAGGAATTCGAGTTCGTTTGCCCCCCCCATTTTCTTTAACGAACGATAACTTTTTGTGAAAATAACAAGTTCCCCGAACATGGCCGAAACGACTAGAATTACACTTCGAGACCCGCCGACATGATCGCCACGATGCACAGAGCACCCTCGTAAATTTTCGGGACGTTTCATTTTTTCACAACCGGGACCGAAACCCTAGGCCGAAGAAAATGGTCGGATGCGAAGTGAAATTTTTTCGCTCGAAATTTTACGAGCATGTGCGGTACTTCTAGGCAATCATATCGGCAGGTGAAACGAAGTGATTCGACTTCGTTTGCCCCCCCATTTTCTTTAACGAACGATAACTTTTTGTGAAAATAACAAGTGCCCCGATCCCGGCCGAAACGACTCGAATTACACTTCGAGACCCGCCGACATGACCGCCACGATGCACAGAGCACCCTCCTAAATTTTCGGGACGTTTCATTTTTTCACAATCGGGACCGAAACCTTAGGCCGAACAAATTGGTCGGATGCGAAGTGAAATTTTTTCGTTCGAAATTTTACGAGCTTGTGCAGAACTTCTAGGCAATCATATCGGCGGGTGACACGAAGTGATTCGAGTTCGTTTGCCCCCCCATTTTCTTTAACGAACGATAACTTTTTGTGAAAATAACAAGTGCCCCGATCCTGGCCGAAACGACTCGAATTACACTTCGACACCCACCGACATGATCGCCACGATGCACAGAGCACCCTCGTAAATTTTCGAGACGTTTCATTTTTTCACCACCGGGACCGAAACCCTAGGCCGAAGAAAATGGTCGGATGCGAAGTGAAATTTTTTCGCTCAAAATTTTACGAGCTTGTGCAGTATTTCTAGGCAATCATTTCGGCAGGTGACACGAAGGGATTCGAAGTGAGTCGACTTCGTTTGCCCCCCCATTTTCTTTAACGAACGATAACTTTTTGTGAAAATAACAAGTTCCCCGAACATGGCCGAAACGACTCGAATTACACTTCGAGACCCGCCGACATGATCGCCACGATGCACAGAGCACCCACGTAAATTTTCGGGACGTTTCATTTTTTCACAACCGGGACCGAAACCCTAGGCCGAAGAAAATGGTCGGATGCGAAGTGAAATTTTTTCGCTCGAAATTTTACGAGCATGTGCGGTACTTCTAGGCAATCATATCGGCAGGTGACACGAAGTGATTCGACTTCGTTTGCCCCCCCATTTTCTTTAACGAACGATAACTTTTTGTGAAAATAACAAGTTCCCCGAACATGGCCGAAACGACTAGAATTACACTTCGAGACCCGCCGACATGATCGCCACGATGCACAGAGCACCCTCGTAAATTTTCGGGACGTTTCATTTTTTCACAACCGGGACCGAAACCCTAGGCCGAAGAAAATGGTCGGATGCGAAGTGAAATTTTTTCGCTCGAAATTTTACGAGCATGTGCGGTACTTCTAGGCAATCATATCGGCAGGTGACACGAAGTGAGTCGACTTCGTTTGCCCCCCCATTTTCTTTAACGAACGATAACTTTTTGTGAAAATAACAAGTTTCCCGAACATGGCCGAAACGACTCGAACTACACTTCGAGACCCGCCGACATGATCGCCACGATGCACAGAGCACCCTCGTAAATTTTCGGGACGTTTCATTTTTTCACAACCGGGACCGAAACCCTAGGCCGAAGAAAATGGTCGGATGCGAAGTGAAATTTTTTCGTTCGAAATTTTACGAGCTTGTGCAGAACTTCTAGGCAATCATATCGACAGGTGACACGAAGTGATTCGAGTTCGTTTGCCCCCCCATTTTCTTTAACGAACGATAACTTTTTGTGAAAATAACAAGTGCCCCGATCCCGGCCGAAACGACTCGAATTACACTTCGAGACCCGCCGACATGACCGCCACGATGCACAGACCACCCTCGTAAATTTTCGGGACGTTTCATTTTTTCACAATCGGGACCGAAACCCTAGGCCGAACAAATTGGTCGGATGCGAAGTGAAATTTTTTCGTTCGAAATTTTACGAGCTTGTGCAGAACTTCTAGGCAATCATATCGGCGGGTGACACGAAGTGATTCGAGTTCGTTTGCCCCCCCATTTTCTTTAACGAACGATAACTTTTTGTGAAAATAACAAGTGCCCCGATCCCGGCCGAAACGACTCGAATTACACTTCGACACCCACCGACATGATCGCCACGATGCACAGAGCACCCTCGTAAATTTTCGGGACGTTTCATTTTTTCACAACCGGGACCGAAACCCTAGGCCGAAGAAAATGGTAGGATGCGAAGTGAAATTTTTTCGCTCGAAATTTTACGAGCATGTGCGGTACTTCTAGGCAATCATATCGGCAGGTGACACGAAGTGATTCGACTTCGTTTGCCCCCCCATTTTCTTTAACGAACGATAACTTTTTGTGAAAATAACAAGTTCCCCGAACATGGCCGAAACGACTCGAATTACACTTCGAGACCCGCCGACATGATCGCCACGATGCACAGAGCACCCTCGTAAATTTTCGGGACGTTTCTTTTTTTCACAACTGGGACCGAAACCCTAGGCCGAAGAAAATGGTCGGATGCGAAGTGAAATTTTTTCGTTCGAAATTTTACGAGCTTGTGCAGAACTTCTAGGCAATCATATCGACAGGTGACACGAAGTGATTCGAGTTCGTTTGCCCCCCCATTTTCTTTAACGAACGATAACTTTTTGTGAAAATAACAAGTGCCCCGATCCCGGCCGAAACGACTCGAATTACACTTCGAGACCCGCCGACATGACCGCCACGATGCACAGACCACCCTCGTAAATTTTCGGGACGTTTCATTTTTTCACAATCGGGACCGAAACCCTAGGCCGAACAAATTGGTCGGATGCGAAGTGAAATTTTTTCGTTCGAAATTTTACGAGCTTGTGCAGAACTTCTAGGCAATCATATCGGCGGGTGACACGAAGTGATTCGAGTTCGTTTGCCCCCCCATTTTCTTTAACGAACGATAACTTTTTGTGAAAATAACAAGTGCCCCGATCCCGGCCGAAACGACTCGAATTACACTTCGACACCCACCGACATGATCGCCACGATGCACAGAGCACCCTCGTAAATTTTCGGGACGTTTCATTTTTTCACAACCGGGACCGAAACCCTAGGCCGAAGAAAATGGTAGGATGCGAAGTGAAATTTTTTCGCTCGAAATTTTACGAGCATGTGCGGTACTTCTAGGCAATCATATCGGCAGGTGACACGAAGTGATTCGACTTCGTTTGCCCCCCCATTTTCTTTAACGAGAGATAACTTTTTGTGAAAATAACAAGTTCCCCGAACATGGCCGAAACGACTCGAATTACACTTCGAGACCCGCCGACATGATCGCCACGATGCACAGAGCACCCTCGTAAATTTTCGGGACGTTTCTTTTTTTCACAACTGGGACCGAAACCCTAGGCCGAAGAAAATGGTCGGATGCGAAGTGAAATTTTTTCGTTCGAAATTTTACGAGCTTGTGCAGAACTTCTAGGCAATCATATCGGCGGGTGACACGAAGTGATTCGAGTTCGTTTGCCCCCCCATTTTCTTTAACGAACGATAACTTTTTGTGAAAATAACAAGTGCCCCGATCCCGGCCGAAACGACTCGAATTACACTTCGACACCCACCGACATGATCGCCACGATGCACAGAGCACCCTCGTAAATTTTCGAGACGTTTCATTTTTTCACAACCGGGACCGAAACCCTAGGCCGAAGAAAATGGTCGGATGCGAAGTGAAATTTTTTCGCTCGAAATTTTACGAGCATGTGCGGTACTTCTAGGAAATCATATCGGCAGGTGACACGAAGTGATTCGACTTCGTTTGCCCCCCCATTTTCTTTAACGAACGATAACTTTTTGTGAAAATAACAAGTTCCCCGAACATGGCCGAAACGACTCGAATTAAACTTCGAGACCCGCCGACATGATCGCCACGATGCACAGAGCACCCTCGTAAATTTTCGGGACGTTTCATTTTTTCACAACCGGGACCGAAACCCTAGGCCGAAGAAAATGGTAGGATGCGAAGTGAAATTTTTTCGCTCGAAATTTTACGAGCATGTGCGGTACTTCTAGGCAATCATATCGGCAGGTGACACGAAGTGATTCGACTTCGTTTGCCCCCCCCATTTTCTTTAACGAACGATAACTTTTTGTGAAAATAACAAGTTCCCCGAACATGGCCGAAACGACTCGAATTACACTTCGAGACCCGCCGACATGATCGCCACGATGCACAGAGCACCCTCGTAAATTTTCGGGACGTTTCTTTTTTTCACAACTGGGACCGAAACCCTAGGCCGAAGAAAATGGTCGGATGCGAAGTGAAATTTTTTCGTTCGAAATTTTACGAGCTTGTGCAGAACTTCTAGGCAATCATATCGGCAGGTGACACGAAGTGATTCGAGTTCGTTTGCCCCCCCATTTTCTTTAACGAACGATAACTTTTTGTGAAAATAACAAGTGCCCCGATCCCGGCCGAAACGACTCGAATTACACTTCGAGACCCGCCGACATGACCGCCACGATGCACAGACCACCCTCGTAAATTTTCGGGACGTTTCATTTTTTCACAATCGGGACCGAAACCCTAGGCCGAACAAATTGGTCGGATGCGAAGTGAAATTTTTTCGTTCGAAATTTTACGAGCTTGTGCAGAACTTCTAGGCAATCATATCGGCGGGTGACACGATGTGATTCGAGTTCGTTTGCCCCCCCATTTTCTTTAACGAACGATAACTTTTTGTGAAAATAACAAGTGCCCCGATCCCGGCCGAAACGACTCGAATTACACTTCGACACCCACCGACATGATCGCCACGATGCACAGAGCACCCTCGTAAATTTTCGGGACGTTTCATTTTTTCACAACCGGGACCGAAACCCTAGGCCGAAGAAAATGGTAGGATGCGAAGTGAAATTTTTTCGCTCGAAATTTTACGAGCATGTGCGGTACTTCTAGGAAATCATATCGGCAGGTGACACGAAGTGATTCGACTTCGTTTGCCCCCCCATTTTCTTTACTCTCGTAAATTTTCGGGACGTTTCTTTTTTTCACAACTGGGACCGAAACCCTAGGCCGAAGAAAATGGTCGGATGCGAAGTGAAATTTTTTCGTTCGAAATTTTACGAGCTTGTGCAGAACTTCTAGGCAATCATATCGGCAGGTGACACGAAGTGATTCGAGTTCGTTTGCCCCCCCATTTTCTTTAACGAACGATAACTTTTTGTGAAAATAACAAGTGCCCCGATCCCGGCCGAAACGACTCGAATTACACTTCGAGACCCGCCGACATGACCGCCACGATGCACAGACCACCCTCGTAAATTTTCGGGACGTTTCATTTTTTCACAATCGGGACCGAAACCCTAGGCCGAACAAATTGGTCGGATGCGAAGTGAAATTTTTTCGTTCGAAATTTTACGAGCTTGTGCAGAACTTCTAGGCAATCATATCGGCGGGTGACACGAAGTGATTCGAGTTCGTTTGCCCCCCCATTTTCTTTAACGAACGATAACTTTTTGTGAAAATAACAAGTGCCCCGATCCCGGCCGAAACGACTCGAATTACACTTCGACACCCACCGACATGATCGCCACGATGCACAGAGCACCCTCGTAAATTTTCGAGACGTTTCATTTTTTCACCACCGGGACCGAAACCCTAGGCCGAAGAAAATGGTCGGATGCGAAGTGAAATTTTTTCGCTCAAAATTTTACGAGCTTGTGCAGTATTTCTAGGCAATCATTTCGGCAGGTGACACGAAGGGATTCGAAGTGAGTCGACTTCGTTTGCCCCCCCATTTTCTTTAACGAACGATAACTTTTTGTGAAAATAACAAGTTCCCCGAACATGGCCGAAACGACTCGAATTACACTTCGAGACCCGCCGACATGATCGCCACGATGCACAGAGCACCCACGTAAATTTTCGGGACGTTTCATTTTTTCACAACCGGGACCGAAACCCTAGGCCGAAGAAAATGGTCGGATGCGAAGTGAAATTTTTTCGCTCGAAATTTTACGAGCATGTGCGGTACTTCTAGGCAATCATATCGGCAGGTGACACGAAGTGATTCGACTTCGTTTGCCCCCCCATTTTCTTTAACGAACGATAACTTTTTGTGAAAATAACAAGTTCCCCGAACATGGCCGAAACGACTAGAATTAAACTTCGAGACCCGCCGACATGATCGCCACGATGCACAGAGCACCCTCGTAAATTTTCGGGACGTTTCATTTTTTCACAACCGGGACCGAAACCCTAGGCCGAAGAAAATGGTCGGATGCGAAGTGAAATTTTTTCGCTCGAAATTTTACGAGCATGTGCGGTACTTCTAGGCAATCATATCGGCAGGTGACACGAAGTGAGTCGACTTCGTTTGCCCCCCCATTTTCTTTAACGAACGATAACTTTTTGTGAAAATAACAAGTTTCCCGAACATGGCCGAAACGACTCGAACTACACTTCGAGACCCGCCGACATGATCGCCACGATGCACAGAGCACCCTCGTAAATTTTCGGGACGTTTCATTTTTTCACAACCGGGACCGAAACCCTAGGCCGAAGAAAATGGTCGGATGCGAAGTGAAATTTTTTCGTTCGAAATTTTACGAGCTTGTGCAGAACTTCTAGGCAATCATATCGACAGGTGACACGAAGTGATTCGAGTTCGTTTGCCCCCCCATTTTCTTTAACGAACGATAACTTTTTGTGAAAATAACAAGTGCCCCGATCCCGGCCGAAACGACTCGAATTACACTTCGAGACCCGCCGACATGACCGCCACGATGCACAGACCACCCTCGTAAATTTTCGGGACGTTTCATTTTTTCACAATCGGGACCGAAACCCTAGGCCGAACAAATTGGTCGGATGCGAAGTGAAATTTTTTCGTTCGAAATTTTACGAGCTTGTGCAGAACTTCTAGGCAATCATATCGGCGGGTGACACGAAGTGATTCGAGTTCGTTTGCCCCCCCATTTTCTTTAACGAACGATAACTTTTTGTGAAAATAACAAGTGCCCCGATCCCGGCCGAAACGACTCGAATTACACTTCGACACCCACCGACATGATCGCCACGATGCACAGAGCACCCTCGTAAATTTTCGGGACGTTTCATTTTTTCACAACCGGGACCGAAACCCTAGGCCGAAGAAAATGGTAGGATGCGAAGTGAAATTTTTTCGCTCGAAATTTTACGAGCATGTGCGGTACTTCTAGGCAATCATATCGGCAGGTGACACGAAGTGATTCGACTTCGTTTGCCCCCCCATTTTCTTTAACGAACGATAACTTTTTGTGAAAATAACAAGTTCCCCGAACATGGCCGAAACGACTCGAATTACACTTCGAGACCCGCCGACATGATCGCCACGATGCACAGAGCACCCTCGTAAATTTTCGGGACGTTTCTTTTTTTCACAACTGGGACCGAAACCCTAGGCCGAAGAAAATGGTCGGATGCGAAGTGAAATTTTTTCGTTCGAAATTTTACGAGCTTGTGCAGAACTTCTAGGCAATCATATCGACAGGTGAGACGAAGTGATTCGAGTTCGTTTGCCCCCCCATTTTCTTTAACGAACGATAACTTTTTGTGAAAATAACAAGTGCCCCGATCCCGGCCGAAACGACTCGAATTACACTTCGAGACCCGCCGACATGACCGCCACGATGCACAGACCACCCTCGTAAATTTTCGGGACGTTTCATTTTTTCACAATCGGGACCGAAACCCTAGGCCGAACAAATTGGTCGGATGCGAAGTGAAATTTTTTCGTTCGAAATTTTACGAGCTTGTGCAGAACTTCTAGGCAATCATATCGGCGGGTGACACGAAGTGATTCGAGTTCGTTTGCCCCCCCATTTTCTTTAACGAACGATAACTTTTTGTGAAAATAACAAGTGCCCCGATCCCGGCCGAAACGACTCGAATTACACTTCGACACCCACCGACATGATCGCCACGATGCACAGAGCACCCTCGTAAATTTTCGGGACGTTTCATTTTTTCACAACCGGGACCGAAACCCTAGGCCGAAGAAAATGGTAGGATGCGAAGTGAAATTTTTTCGCTCGAAATTTTACGAGCATGTGCGGTACTTCTAGGCAATCATATCGGCAGGTGACACGAAGTGATTCGACTTCGTTTGCCCCCCCATTTTCTTTAACGAACGATAACTTTTTGTGAAAATAACAAGTTCCCCGAACATGGCCGAAACGACTCGAATTACACTTCGAGACCCGCCGACATGATCGCCACGATGCACAGAGCACCCTCGTAAATTTTCGGGACGTTTCTTTTTTTCACAACTGGGACCGAAACCCTAGGCCGAAGAAAATGGTCGGATGCGAAGTGAAATTTTTTCGTTCGAAATTTTACGAGCTTGTGCAGAACTTCTAGGCAATCATATCGGCGGGTGACACGAAGTGATTCGAGTTCGTTTGCCCCCCCATTTTCTTTAACGAACGATAACTTTTTGTGAAAATAACAAGTGCCCCGATCCCGGCCGAAACGACTCGAATTACACTTCGACACCCACCGACATGATCGCCACGATGCACAGAGCACCCTCGTAAATTTTCGAGACGTTTCATTTTTTCACAACCGGGACCGAAACCCTAGGCCGAAGAAAATGGTCGGATGCGAAGTGAAATTTTTTCGCTCGAAATTTTACGAGCATGTGCGGTACTTCTAGGAAATCATATCGGCAGGTGACACGAAGTGATTCGACTTCGTTTGCCCCCCCATTTTCTTTAACGAACGATAACTTTTTGTGAAAATAACAAGTTCCCCGAACATGGCCGAAACGACTCGAATTAAACTTCGAGACCCGCCGACATGATCGCCACGATGCACAGAGCACCCTCGTAAATTTTCGGGACGTTTCATTTTTTCACAACCGGGACCGAAACCCTAGGCCGAAGAAAATGGTAGGATGCGAAGTGAAATTTTTTCGCTCGAAATTTTACGAGCATGTGCGGTACTTCTAGGAAATCATATCGGCAGGTGACACGAAGTGATTCGACTTCGTTTGCCCCCCCATTTTCTTTAACGAACGATAACTTTTTGTGAAAATAACAAGTTCCCCGAACATGGCCGAAACGACTCGAATTACACTTCGAGACCCGCCGACATGATCGCCACGATGCACAGAGCACCCTCGTAAATTTTCGGGACGTTTCTTTTTTTCACAACCGGGACCGAAACCCTAGGCCGAAGAAAATGGTCGGATGCGAAGTGAAATTTTTTCGCTCGAAATTTTACGAGCATGTGCGGTACTTCTAGGAAATCATATCGGCAGGTGACACGAAGTGATTCGACTTCGTTTGCCCCCCCATTTTCTTTAACGAACGATAACTTTTTGTGAAAATAACAAGTTCCCCGAACATGGCCGAAACGACTCGAATTAAACTTCGAGACCCGCCGACATGATCGCCACGATGCACAGAGCACCCTCGTAAATTTTCGGGACGTTTCATTTTTTCACAACCGGGACCGAAACCCTAGGCCGAAGAAAATGGTAGGATGCGAAGTGAAATTTTTTCGCTCGAAATTTTACGAGCATGTGCGGTACTTCTAGGCAATCATATCGGCAGGTGACACGAAGTGATTCGACTTCGTTTGCCCCCCCCATTTTCTTTAACGAACGATAACTTTTTGTGAAAATAACAAGTTCCCCGAACATGGCCGAAACGACTCGAATTACACTTCGAGACCCGCCGACATGATCGCCACGATGCACAGAGCACCCTCGTAAATTTTCGGGACGTTTCTTTTTTTCACAACTGGGACCGAAACCCTAGGCCGAAGAAAATGGTCGGATGCGAAGTGAAATTTTTTCGTTCGAAATTTTACGAGCTTGTGCAGAACTTCTAGGCAATCATATCGGCAGGTGACACGAAGTGATTCGAGTTCGTTTGCCCCCCCATTTTCTTTAACGAACGATAACTTTTTGTGAAAATAACAAGTGCCCCGATCCCGGCCGAAACGACTCGAATTACACTTCGAGACCCGCCGACATGACCGCCACGATGCACAGACCACCCTCGTAAATTTTCGGGACGTTTCATTTTTCACAATCGGGACCGAAACCCTAGGCCGAACAAATTGGTCGGATGCGAAGTGAAATTTTTTCGTTCGAAATTTTACGAGCTTGTGCAGAACTTCTAGGCAATCATATCGGCGGGTGACACGATGTGATTCGAGTTCGTTTGCCCCCCCATTTTCTTTAACGAACGATAACTTTTTGTGAAAATAACAACTGCCCCGATCCCGGCCGAAACGACTCGAATTACACTTCGACACCCACCGACATGATCGCCACGATGCACAGAGCACCCTCGTAAATTTTCGGGACGTTTCATTTTTTCACAACCGGGACCGAAACCCTAGGCCGAAGAAAATGGTAGGATGCGAAGTGAAATTTTTTCGCTCGAAATTTTACGAGCATGTGCGGTACTTCTAGGAAATCATATCGGCAGGTGACACGAAGTGATTCGACTTCGTTTGCCCCCCCATTTTCTTTACCCTCGTAAATTTTCGGGACGTTTCTTTTTTTCACAACTGGGACCGAAACCCTAGGCCGAAGAAAATGGCCGGATGCGAAGTGAAATTTTTTCGTTCGAAATTTTACGAGCTTGTGCAGAACTTCTAGGCAATCATATCGGCAGGTGACACGAAGTGATTCGAGTTCGTTTGCCCCCCCATTTTCTTTAACGAACGATAACTTTTTGTGAAAATAACAAGTGCCCCGATCCCGGCCGAAACGACTCGAATTACACTTCGAGACCCGCCGACATGACCGCCACGATGCACAGACCACCCTCGTAAATTTTCGGGACGTTTCATTTTTTCACAATCGGGACCGAAACCCTAGGCCGAACAAATTGGTCGGATGCGAAGTGAAATTTTTTCGTTCGAAATTTTACGAGCTTGTGCAGAACTTCTAGGCAATCATATCGGCGGGTGACACGAAGTGATTCGAGCTCGTTTGCCCCCCCATTTTCGTTAACGAACGATAACTTTTTGTGAAAATAACAAGTGCCCCGATCCCGGCCGAAACGACTCGAATTACACTTCGAGACCCACAGACATGATCGCCACGATGCACAGAGCACCCTCGTAAATTTTCGGGACGTTTCATTTTTTCACAATCGGGACCGAAACCCTAGGCCGAACAAATTGGTCGGATGCGAAGTGAAATTTTTTCGTTCGAAATTTTACGAGCTTGTGCAGAACTTCTAGGCAATCATATCGGCGGGTGACACGAAGTGATTCGAGTTCGTTTGCCCCCCCATTTTCTTTAACGAACGATAACTTTTTGTGAAAATAACAAGTGCCCCGATCCCGGCCGAAACGACTCGAATTACACTTCGACACCCACCGACATGATCGCCACGATGCACAGAGCACCCTCGTAAATTTTCGGGACGTTTCATTTTTTCACAACCGGGACCGAAACCCTAGGCCGAAGAAAATGGTAGGATGCGAAGTGAAATTTTTTCGCTCGAAATTTTACGAGCATGTGCGGTACTTCTAGGCAATCATATCGGCAGGTGACACGAAGTGATTCGACTTCGTTTGCCCCCCCATTTTCTTTAACGAACGATAACTTTTTGTGAAAATAACAAGTTCCCCGAACATGGCCGAAACGACTCGAATTACACTTCGAGACCCGCCGACATGATCGCCACGATGCACAGAGCACCCTCGTAAATTTTCGGGACGTTTCTTTTTTTCACAACTGGGACCGAAACCCTAGGCCGAAGAAAATGGTCGGATGCGAAGTGAAATTTTTTCGTTCGAAATTTTACGAGCTTGTGCAGAACTTCTAGGCAATCATATCGGCGGGTGACACGAAGTGATTCGAGTTCGTTTGCCCCCCCATTTTCTTTAACGAACGATAACTTTTTGTGAAAATAACAAGTGCCCCGATCCCGGCCGAAACGACTCGAATTACACTTCGACACCCACCGACATGATCGCCACGATGCACAGAGCACCCTCGTAAATTTTCGAGACGTTTCATTTTTTCACAACCGGGACCGAAACCCTAGGCCGAAGAAAATGGTCGGATGCGAAGTGAAATTTTTTCGCTCGAAATTTTACGAGCATGTGCGGTACTTCTAGGAAATCATATCGGCAGGTAACACGAAGTGATTCGACTTCGTTTGCCCCCCCATTTTCTTTAACGAACGATAACTTTTTGTGAAAATAACAAGTTCCCCGAACATGGCCGAAACGACTCGAATTAAACTTCGAGACCCGCCGACATGATCGCCACGATGCACAGAGCACCCTCGTAAATTTTCGGGACGTTTCATTTTTTCACAACCGGGACCGAAACCCTAGGCCGAAGAAAATGGTAGGATGCGAAGTGAAATTTTTTCGCTCGAAATTTTACGAGCATGTGCGGTACTTCTAGGCAATCATATCGGCAGGTGACACGAAGTGATTCGACTTCGTTTGCCCCCCCCATTTTCTTTAACGAACGATAACTTTTTGTGAAAATAACAAGTTCCCCGAACATGGCCGAAACGACTCGAATTACACTTCGAGACCCGCCGACATGATCGCCACGATGCACAGAGCACCCTCGTAAATTTTCGGGACGTTTCTTTTTTTCACAACTGGGACCGAAACCCTAGGCCGAAGAAAATGGTCGGATGCGAAGTGAAATTTTTTCGTTCGAAATTTTACGAGCTTGTGCAGAACTTCTAGGCAATCATATCGGCAGGTGACACGAAGTGATTCGAGTTCGTTTGCCCCCCCATTTTCTTTAACGAACGATAACTTTTTGTGAAAATAACAAGTGCCCCGATCCCGGCCGAAACGACTCGAATTACACTTCGAGACCCGCCGACATGACCGCCACGATGCACAGACCACCCTCGTAAATTTTCGGGACGTTTCATTTTTTCACAATCGGGACCGAAACCCTAGGCCGAACAAATTGGTCGGATGCGAAGTGAAATTTTTTCGTTCGAAATTTTACGAGCTTGTGCAGAACTTCTAGGCAATCATATCGGCGGGTGACACGATGTGATTCGAGTTCGTTTGCCCCCCCATTTTCTTTAACGAACGATAACTTTTTGTGAAAATAACAAGTGCCCCGATCCCGGCCGAAACGACTCGAATTACACTTCGACACCCACCGACATGATCGCCACGATGCACAGAGCACCCTCGTAAATTTTCGGGACGTTTCATTTTTTCACAACCGGGACCGAAACCCTAGGCCGAAGAAAATGGTAGGATGCGAAGTGAAATTTTTTCGCTCGAAATTTTACGAGCATGTGCGGTACTTCTAGGAAATCATATCGGCAGGTGACACGAAGTGATTCGACTTCGTTTGCCCCCCCATTTTCTTTACCCTCGTAAATTTTCGGGACGTTTCTTTTTTTCACAACTGGGACCGAAACCCTAGGCCGAAGAAAATGGTCGGATGCGAAGTGAAATTTTTTCGTTCGAAATTTTACGAGCTTGTGCAGAACTTCTAGGCAATCATATCGGCAGGTGACACGAAGTGATTCGAGTTCGTTTGCCCCCCCATTTTCTTTAACGAACGATAACTTTTTGTGAAAATAACAAGTGCCCCGATCCCGGCCGAAACGACTCGAATTACACTTCGAGACCCGCCGACATGACCGCCACGATGCACAGACCACCCTCGTAAATTTTCGGGACGTTTCATTTTTTCACAATCGGGACCGAAACCCTAGGCCGAACAAATTGGTCGGATGCGAAGTGAAATTTTTTCGTTCGAAATTTTACGAGCTTGTGCAGAACTTCTAGGCAATCATATCGGCGGGTGACACGAAGTGATTCGAGTTCGTTTGCCCCCCCATTTTCGTTAACGAACGATAACTTTTTGTGAAAATAACAAGTGCCCCGATCCCGGCCGAAACGACTCGAATTACACTTCGAGACCCACAGACATGATCGCCACGATGCACAGAGAACCCTCGTAAATTTTCGGGACGTTTCATTTTTTCACAACCGGGACCGAAACCCTAGGCCGAAGAAAATGGTAGGATGCGAAGTGAAATTTTTTCGCTCGAAATTTTAAGAGCATGTGCGGTACTTCTAGGCAATCATATCGGCAGGTGACACGAAGTGATTCGACTTCGTTTGCCCCCCCATTTTCTTTAACGAACGATAACTTTTTGTGAAAATAACAAGTTCCCCGAACATGGCCGAAACGACTCGAATTACACTTCGAGACCCGCCGACATGATCGCCACGATGCACAGAGCACCCTCGTAAATTTTCGGGACGTTTCTTTTTTTCACAACCGGGACCGAAACCCTAGGCCGAAGAAAATGGTCGGATGCGAAGTGAAATTTTTTCGCTCGAAATTTTACGAGCATGTGCGGTACTTCTAGGAAATCATATCGGCAGGTGACACGAAGTGATTCGACTTCGGTTGCCCCCATTTTCTTTAACGAACGATAACTTTTTGTGAAAATAACAAGTGCCCCGATCCCGGCCGAAACGACTCGAATTACACTTCGACACCCACCGACATGATCGCCACGATGCACAGAGCACCCTCGTAAATTTTCGAGACGTTTCATTTTTTCACAACCGGGACCGAAACCCTAGGCCGAAGAAAATGGTAGGATGCGAAGTGAAATTTTTTCGCTCGAAATTTTACGAGCATGTGCGGTACTTCTAGGAAATCATATCGGCAGGTGACACGAAGTGATTCGAGTTCGTTTGCCCCCCCATTTTCTTTAACGAACGATAACTTTTTGTGAAAATAACAAGTGCCCCGATCCCGGCCGAAACGACTCGAATTACACTTCGAGACCCACAGACATGATCGCCACGATGCACAGAGCACCCTCGTAAATTTTCGGGACGTTTCATTTTTTCACAACCGGGACCGAAACCCTAGGCCGAAGAAAATGGTAGGATGCGAAGTGAAATTTTTTCGCTCGAAATTTTACGAGCATGTGCGGTACTTCTGGGCAATCATATCGGCAGGTGACACGAAGTGATTCGACTTCGTTTGCCCCCCCATTTTCTTTAACGAACGATAACTTTTTGTGAAAATAACAAGTTCCCCGATCCCGGCCGAAACGACTCGAATTACACTTCGACACCCACCGACATGATCGCCACGATGCACAGAGCACCCTCGTAAATTTTCGAGACGTTTCATTTTTTCACAACCGGGACCGAAACCCTAGGCCGAAGAAAATGGTCGGATGCGAAGTGAAATTTTTTCGCTCGAAATTTTACGAGCATGTGCGGTACTTCTAGGCAATCATATCGGCAGGTGACACGAAGTGATTCGACTTCGTTTGCCCCCCCATTTTCTTTAACGAACGATAACTTTTTGTGAAAATAACAAGTTCCCCGAACATGGCCGAAACGACTCGAATTACACTTCGAGACCCGCCGACATGATCGCCACGATGCACAGAGCACCCTCGTAAATTTTCGGGACGTTTCATTTTTTCACAACCGGGACCGAAACCCTAGGCCGAAGAAAATGGTCGGATGCGAAGTGAAATTTTTTCGCTCAAAATTTTACGAGCTTGTGCAGTATTTCTAGGCAATCATTTCGGCAGGTGACACGAAGGAATTCGAGTTCGTTTGCCCCCCCATTTTCTTTAACGAACGATAACTTTTTGTGAAAATAACAAGTTCCCCGAACATGGCCGAAACGACTAGAATTACACTTCGAGACCCGCCGACATGATCGCCACGATGCACAGAGCACCCTCGTAAATTTTCGGGACGTTTCATTTTTTCACAACCGGGACCGAAACCCTAGGCCGAAGAAAATGGTCGGATGCGAAGTGAAATTTTTTCGCTCGAAATTTTACGAGCATGTGCGGTACTTCTAGGCAATCATATCGGCAGGTGAAACGAAGTGATTCGACTTCGTTTGCCCCCCCATTTTCTTTAACGAACGATAACTTTTTGTGAAAATAACAAGTGCCCCGATCCCGGCCGAAACGACTCGAATTACACTTCGAGACCCGCCGACATGACCGCCACGATGCACAGAGCACCCTCCTAAATTTTCGGGACGTTTCATTTTTTCACAATCGGGACCGAAACCCTAGGCCGAACAAATTGGTCGGATGCGAAGTGAAATTTTTTCGTTCGAAATTTTACGAGCTTGTGCAGAACTTCTAGGCAATCATATCGGCGGGTGACACGAAGTGATTCGAGTTCGTTTGCCCCCCCATTTTCTTTAACGAACGATAACTTTTTGTGAAAATAACAAGTGCCCCGATCCCGGCCGAAACGACTCGAATTACACTTCGACACCCACCGACATGATCGCCACGATGCACAGAGCACCCTCGTAAATTTTCGAGACGTTTCATTTTTTCACCACCGGGACCGAAACCCTAGGCCGAAGAAAATGGTCGGATGCGAAGTGAAATTTTTTCGCTCAAAATTTTACGAGCTTGTGCAGTATTTCTAGGCAATCATTTCGGCAGGTGACACGAAGGGATTCGAAGTGAGTCGACTTCGTTTATCCCCCCATTTTCTTTAACGAACGATAACTTTTTGTGAAAATAACAAGTTCCCCGAACATGGCCGAAACGACTCGAATTACACTTCGAGACCCGCCGACATGATCGCCACGATGCACAGAGCACCCACGTAAATTTTCGGGACGTTTCATTTTTTCACAACCGGGACCGAAACCCTAGGCCGAAGAAAATGGTCGGATGCGAAGTGAAATTTTTTCGCTCGAAATTTTACGAGCATGTGCGGTACTTCTAGGCAATCATATCGGCAGGTGACACGAAGTGATTCGACTTCGTTTGCCCCCCCATTTTCTTTAACGAACGATAACTTTTTGTGAAAATAACAAGTTCCCCGAACATGGCCGAAACGACTAGAATTACACTTCGAGACCCGCCGACATGATCGCCACGATGCACAGAGCACCCTCGTAAATTTTCGGGACGTTTCATTTTTTCACAACCGGGACCGAAACCCTAGGCCGAAGAAAATGGTCGGATGCGAAGTGAAATTTTTTCGCACGAAATTTTACGAGCATGTGCGGTACTTCTAGGCAATCATATCGGCAGGTGACACGAAGTGAGTCGACTTCGTTTGCCCCCCCATTTTCTTTAACGAACGATAACTTTTTGTGAAAATAACAAGTTTCCCGAACATGGCCGAAACGACTCGAACTACACTTCGAGACCCGCCGACATGATCGCCACGATGCACAGAGCACCCTCGTAAATTTTCGGGACGTTTCATTTTTTCACAACCGGGACCGAAACCCTAGGCCGAAGAAACTGGTCGGATGCGAAGTGAAATTTTTTCGCACGAAATTTTACGAGCATGTGCGGTACTTCTAGGCAATCATATCGGCAGGTGACACGAAGTGAGTCGACTTCGTTTGCCCCCCCATTTTCTTTAACGAACGATAACTTTTTGTGAAAATAACAAGTTTCCCGAACATGGCCGAAACGACTCGAACTACACTTCGAGACCCGCCGACATGATCGCCACGATGCACAGAGCACCCTCGTAAATTTTCGGGACGTTTCATTTTTTCACAACCGGGACCGAAACCCTAGGCCGAAGAAAATGGTCGGATGCGAAGTGAAATTTTTTCGTTCGAAATTTTACGAGCTTGTGCAGAACTTCTAGGCAATCATATCGGCAGGTGACACGAAGTGATTCGAGTTCGTTTGCCCCCCCCCCCCATTTTCTTTAACGAACGATAACTTTTTGTGAAAATAACAAGTGCCCCGATCCCGGCCGAAACGACTCGAATTACACTTCGACACCCACCGACATGATCGCCACAATGCACAGAGCACCCTCGTAAATTTTCGAGACGTTTCATTTTTTCACAACCGGGACCGAAACCCTAGGCCGAAGAAAATGGTCAGATGCGAAGTGAAATTTTTTCGTTCGAAATTTTACGAGCTTGTGCAGAACTTCTAGGCAATCATATCGGCAGGTGACACGAAGTGATTCGAGTTCGTTTGCCCCCCCCATTTTCTTTAACGAACGATAACTTTTTGTGAAAATAACAAGTGCCCCGATCCCGGCCGAAACGACTCGAATTACACTTCGACACCCACCGACATGATCGCCACGATGCACAGAGCACCCTCGTAAATTTTCGAGACGTTTCATTTTTTCACAACCGGGACCGAAACCCTAGGCCGAAGAAAATGGTCGGATGCGAAGTGAAATTTTTTCGTTCGAAATTTTACGAGCTTGTGCAGAACTTCTAGGCAATCATATCGGCAGGTGACACGAAGTGATTCGAGTTCGTTTGCCCCCCCCATTTTCTTTAACGAACGATAACTTTTTGTGAAAATAACAAGTGCCCCGATCCCGGCCGAAACGACTCGAATTACACTTCGACACCCACCGACATGATCGCCACGATGCACAGAGCACCCTCGTAAATTTTCGAGACGTTTCATTTTTTCACAACTGGGACCGAAACCCTAGGCCGAAGAAAATGGTCGGATGCGAAGTGAAATTTTTTCGCTCGAAATTTTACGAGCATGTGCGGTACTTCTAGGCAATCATATCGGCAGGTGACACGAAGTGATTCGACTTCGTTTGCCCCCCCATTTTCTTTAACGAACGATAACTTTTTGTGAAAATAACAAGTTCCCCGAACATGGCCGAAACGACTCGAATTACACTTCGAGACCCGCCGACATGATCGCCACGATGCACAGAGCACCCTCGTAAATTTTCGGGACGTTTCATTTTTTCACAACCGGGACCGAAACCCTAGGCCGAAGAAAATGGTCGGATGCGAAGTGAAATTTTTTCGCTCGAAATTTTACGAGCATGTGCGGTACTTCTAGGCAATCATATCGGCAGGTGACACGAAGTGAGTCGACTTCGTTTGCCCCCCCATTTTCTTTAACGAACGATAACTTTTTGTGAAAATAACAAGTTTCCCGAACATGGCCGAAACGACTCGAACTACACTTCGAGACCCGCCGACATGATCGCCACGATGCACAGAGCACCCTCGTAAATTTTCGGGACGTTTCATTTTTTCACAACCGGGACCGAAACCCTAGGCCGAAGAAAATGGTCGGATGCGAAGTGAAATTTTTTCGCTCGAAATTTTACGAGCATGTGCGGTACTTCTAGGCAATCATATCGGCAGGTGACACGAAGTGATTCGACTTCGTTTGCCCCCCCATTTTCTTTAACGAACGATAACTTTTTGTGAAAATAACAAGTTCCCCGAACATGGCCGAAACGACTCGAATTACACTTCGAGACCCGCCGACATGATCGCCACGATGCACAGAGCACCCTCGTAAATTTTCGGGACGTTTCATTTTTTCACAACCGGGACCGAAACCCTAGGCCGAAGAAAATGGTCGGATGCGAAGTGAAATTTTTTCGCTCGAAATTTTACGAGCATGTGCGGTACTTCTAGGCAATCATATCGGCAGGTGACACGACGTGAGTCGACTTCGTTTGCCCCCCCATTTTCTTTAACGAACGATAACTTTTTGTGAAAATAACAAGTTTCCCGAACATGGCCGAAACGACTCGAACTACACTTCGAGACCCGCCGACATGATCGCCACGATGCACAGAGCACCCTCGTAAATTTTCGGGACGTTTCATTTTTTCACAACCGGGACCGAAACCCTAGGCCGAAGAAAATGGTAGGATGCGAAGTGAAATTTTTTCGCTCGAAATTTTACGAGCATGTGCGGTACTTCTAGGAAATCATATCGGCAGGTGACACGAAGTGATTCGAGTTCGTTTGCCCCCCCATTTTCTTTAACGAACGATAACTTTTTGTGAAAATAACAAGTGCCCCGATCCCGGCCGAAACGACTCGAATTACACTTCGAGACCCACAGACATGATCGCCACGATGCACAGAGCACCCTCGTAAATTTTCGGGACGTTTCATTTTTTCACAACCGGGACCGAAACCCTAGGCCGAAGAAAATGGTAGGATGCGAAGTGAAATTTTTTCGCTCGAAATTTTACGAGCATGTGCGGTACTTCTGGGCAATCATATCGGCAGGTGACACGAAGTGATTCGACTTCGTTTGCCCCCCCATTTTCTTTAACGAACGATAACTTTTTGTGAAAATAACAAGTTCCCCGATCCCGGCCGAAACGACTCGAATTACACTTCGACACCCACCGACATGATCGCCACGATGCACAGAGCACCCTCGTAAATTTTCGAGACGTTTCATTTTTTCACAACCGGGACCGAAACCCTAGGCCGAAGAAAATGGTCGGATGCGAAGTGAAATTTTTTCGCTCGAAATTTTACGAGCATGTGCGGTACTTCTAGGCAATCATATCGGCAGGTGACACGAAGTGATTCGACTTCGTTTGCCCCCCCATTTTCTTTAACGAACGATAACTTTTTGTGAAAATAACAAGTTCCCCGAACATGGCCGAAACGACTCGAATTACACTTCGAGACCCGCCGACATGATCGCCACGATGCACAGAGCACCCTCGTAAATTTTCGGGACGTTTCATTTTTTCACAACCGGGACCGAAACCCTAGGCCGAAGAAAATGGTCGGATGCGAAGTGAAATTTTTTCGCTCAAAATTTTACGAGCTTGTGCAGTATTTCTAGGCAATCATTTCGGCAGGTGACACGAAGGAATTCGAGTTCGTTTGCCCCCCCATTTTCTTTAACGAACGATAACTTTTTGTGAAAATAACAAGTTCCCCGAACATGGCCGAAACGACTAGAATTACACTTCGAGACCCGCCGACATGATCGCCACGATGCACAGAGCACCCTCGTAAATTTTCGGGACGTTTCATTTTTTCACAACCGGGACCGAAACCCTAGGCCGAAGAAAATGGTCGGATGCGAAGTGAAATTTTTTCGCTCGAAATTTTACGAGCATGTGCGGTACTTCTAGGCAATCATATCGGCAGGTGAAACGAAGTGATTCGACTTCGTTTGCCCCCCCATTTTCTTTAACGAACGATAACTTTTTGTGAAAATAACAAGTGCCCCGATCCCGGCCGAAACGACTCGAATTACACTTCGAGACCCGCCGACATGACCGCCACGATGCACAGAGCACCCTCCTAAATTTTCGGGACGTTTCATTTTTTCACAATCGGGACCGAAACCCTAGGCCGAACAAATTGGTCGGATGCGAAGTGAAATTTTTTCGTTCGAAATTTTACGAGCTTGTGCAGAACTTCTAGGCAATCATATCGGCGGGTGACACGAAGTGATTCGAGTTCGTTTGCCCCCCCATTTTCTTTAACGAACGATAACTTTTTGTGAAAATAACAAGTGCCCCGATCCCGGCCGAAACGACTCGAATTACACTTCGACACCCACCGACATGATCGCCACGATGCACAGAGCACCCTCGTAAATTTTCGAGACGTTTCATTTTTTCACCACCGGGACCGAAACCCTAGGCCGAAGAAAATGGTCGGATGCGAAGTGAAATTTTTTCGCTCAAAATTTTACGAGCTTGTGCAGTATTTCTAGGCAATCATTTCGGCAGGTGACACGAAGGGATTCGAAGTGAGTCGACTTCGTTTGCCCCCCCATTTTCTTTAACGAACGATAACTTTTTGTGAAAATAACAAGTTCCCCAAACATGGCCGAAACGACTCGAATTACACTTCGAGACCCGCCGACATGATCGCCACGATGCACAGAGCACCCACGTAAATTTTCGGGACGTTTCATTTTTTCACAACCGGGACCGAAACCCTAGGCCGAAGAAAATGGTCGGATGCGAAGTGAAATTTTTTCGCTCGAAATTTTACGAGCATGTGCGGTACTTCTAGGCAATCATATCGGCAGGTGACACGAAGTGATTCGACTTCGTTTGCCCCCCCATTTTCTTTAACGAACGATAACTTTTTGTGAAAATAACAAGTTCCCCGAACATGGCCGAAACGACTAGAATTACACTTCGAGACCCGCCGACATGATCGCCACGATGCACAGAGCACCCTCGTAAATTTTCGGGACGTTTCATTTTTTCACAACCGGGACCGAAACCCTAGGCCGAAGAAAATGGTCGGATGCGAAGTGAAATTTTTTCGCTCGAAATTTTACGAGCATGTGCGGTACTTCTAGGCAATCATATCGGCAGGTGACACGAAGTGAGTCGACTTCGTTTGCCCCCCCATTTTCTTTAACGAACGATAACTTTTTGTGAAAATAACAAGTTTCCCGAACATGGCCGAAACGACTCGAACTACACTTCGAGACCCGCCGACATGATCGCCACGATGCACAGAGCACCCTCGTAAATTTTCGGGACGTTTCATTTTTTCACAACCGGGACCGAAACCCTAGGCCGAAGAAAATGGTCGGATGCGAAGTGAAATTTTTTCGTTCGAAATTTTACGAGCTTGTGCAGAACTTCTAGGCAATCATATCGGCAGGTGACACGAAGTGATTCGAGTTCGTTTGCCCCCCCCCCCCATTTTCTTTAACGAACGATAACTTTTTGTGAAAATAACAAGTGCCCCGATCCCGGCCGAAACGACTCGAATTACACTTCGACACCCACCGACATGATCGCCACAATGCACAGAGCACCCTCGTAAATTTTCGAGACGTTTCATTTTTTCACAACCGGGACCGAAACCCTAGGCCGAAGAAAATGGTCAGATGCGAAGTGAAATTTTTTCGTTCGAAATTTTACGAGCTTGTGCAGAACTTCTAGGCAATCATATCGGCAGGTGACACGAAGTGATTCGAGTTCGTTTGCCCCCCCCATTTTCTTTAACGAACGATAACTTTTTGTGAAAATAACAAGTGCCCCGATCCCGGCCGAAACGACTCGAATTACACTTCGACACCCACCGACATGATCGCCACGATGCACAGAGCACCCTCGTAAATTTTCGAGACGTTTCATTTTTTCACAACCGGGACCGAAACCCTAGGCCGAAGAAAATGGTCGGATGCGAAGTGAAATTTTTTCGTTCGAAATTTTACGAGCTTGTGCAGAACTTCTAGGCAATCATATCGGCAGGTGACACGAAGTGATTCGAGTTCGTTTGCCCCCCCCATTTTCTTTAACGAACGATAACTTTTTGTGAAAATAACAAGTGCCCCGATCCCGGCCGAAACGACTCGAATTACGCTTCGACACCCACCGACATGATCGCCACGATGCACAGAGCACCCTCGTAAATTTTCGAGACGTTTCATTTTTTCACAACTGGGACCGAAACCCTAGGCCGAAGAAAATGGTCGGATGCGAAGTGAAATTTTTTCGCTCGAAATTTTACGAGCATGTGCGGTACTTCTAGGCAATCATATCGGCAGGTGACACGAAGTGATTCGACTTCGTTTGCCCCCCCATTTTCTTTAACGAACGATAACTTTTTGTGAAAATAACAAGTTCCCCGAACATGGCCGAAACGACTCGAATTACACTTCGAGACCCGCCGACATGATCGCCACGATGCACAGAGCACCCTCGTAAATTTTCGGGACGTTTCATTTTTTCACAACCGGGACCGAAACCCTAGGCCGAAGAAAATGGTCGGATGCGAAGTGAAATTTTTTCGCTCGAAATTTTACGAGCATGTGCGGTACTTCTAGGCAATCATATCGGCAGGTGACACGAAGTGAGTCGACTTCGTTTGCCCCCCCATTTTCTTTAACGAACGATAACTTTTTGTGAAAATAACAAGTTTCCCGAACATGGCCGAAACGACTCGAACTACACTTCGAGACCCGCCGACATGATCGCCACGATGCACAGAGCACCCTCGTAAATTTTCGGGACGTTTCATTTTTTCACAACCGGGACCGAAACCCTAGGCCGAAGAAAATGGTCGGATGCGAAGTGAAATTTTTTCGCTCGAAATTTTACGAGCATGTGCGGTACTTCTAGGCAATCATATCGGCAGGTGACACGAAGTGAGTCGACTTCGTTTGCCCTCCCATTTTCTTTAACGAACGATAACTTTTTGTGAAAATAACAAGTTTCCCGAACATGGCCGAAACGACTCGAACTACACTTCGAGACCCGCCGACATGATCGCCACGATGCACAGAGCACCCTCGTAAATTTTCGAGACGTTTCATTTTTTCACAACCGGGACCGAAACCCTAGGCCGAAGAAAATGGTCGGATGCGAAGTGAAATTTTTTCGCTCGAAATTTTACAAGCATGTGCGGTACTTCTAGGCAATCATATCGGCAGGTGACACGAAGTGATTCGAGTTCGTTTGCCCCCCCATTTTCTTTAACGAACGATAACTTTTTGTGAAAATAACAAGTTCCCCGAACATGGCCGAAACGACTAGAATTACACTTCGAGACCCGCCGACATGATCGCCACGATGCACAGAGCACCCTCGTAAATTTTCGGGACGTTTCATTTTTTCACAACCGGGACCGAAACCCTAGGCCGAAGAAAATGGTCGGATGCGAAGTGAAATTTTTTCGCTCGAAATTTTACGAGCATGTGCGGTACTTCTAGGAAATCATATCGGCAGGTGACACGAAGTGAGTCGACTTCGTTTGCCCCCCCATTTTCTTTAACGAACGATAACTTTTTGTGAAAATAACAAGTTTCCCGAACATGGCCGAAACGACTCGAACTACACTTCGAGACCCGCCGACATGATCGCCACGATGCACAGAGCACCCTCGTAAATTTTTGGGACGTTTCATTTTTTCACAACCGGGACCGAAACCCTAGGCCGAAGAAAATGGTCGGATGCGAAGTGAAATTTTTTCGCTCGAAATTTTACGAGCATGTGCGGTACTTCTAGGAAATCATATCGGCAGGTGACACGAAGTGAGTCGACTTCGTTTGCCCCCCCATTTTCTTTAACGAACGATAACTTTTTGTGAAAATAACAAGTTTCCCGAACATGGCCGAAACGACTCGAACTACACTTCGAGACCCGCCGACATGATCGCCACGATGCACAGAGCACCCTCGTAAATTTTCGGGACGTTTCATTTTTTCACAACCGGGACCGAAACCCTAGGCCGAAGAAAATGGTCGGATGCGAAGTGAAATTTTTTCGTTCGAAATTTTACGAGCTTGTGCAGAACTTCTAGGCAATCATATCGGCAGGTGACACGAAGTGATTCGAGTTCGTTTGCCCGCCCCATTTTCTTTAACGAACGATAACTTTTTCTGAAAATAACAAGTGCCCCGATCCCGGCCGAAACGACTCGAATTACACTTCGACACCCACCGACATGATCGCCACGATGCACAGAGCACCCTCGTAAATTTTCGAGACGTTTCATTTTTTCACAACCGGGACCGAAACCCTAGGCCGAAGAAAATGGTCGGATGCGAAGTGAAATTTTTTCGCTCGAAATTTTACGAGCATGTGCGGTACTTCTAGGCAATCATATCGGCAGGTGACACGAAGTGATTCGACTTCGTTTGCCCCCCCATTTTCTTTAACGAACGATAACTTTTTGTGAAAATAACAACTTCCCCGAACATGGCCGAAACGACTAGAATTACACTTCGAGACCCGCCGACATGATCGCCACGATGCACAGAGCACCCTCGTAAATTTTCGGGACGTTTCATTTTTTCACAACCGGGACCGAAACCCTAGGCCGAAGAAAATGGTCGGATGCGAAGTGAAATTTTTTCGCTCAAAATTTTACGAGCTTGTGCAGTATTTCTAGGCAATCATTTCGGCTGGTGACACGAAGGAATTCGAGTTCGTTTGCCCCCCCATTTTCTTTAACGAACGATAACTTTTTGTGAAAATAACAAGTTCCCCGAACATGGCCGAAACGACTAGAATTACACTTCGAGACCCGCCGACATGATCGCCACGATGCACAGAGCACCCTCGTAAATTTTCGGGACGTTTCATTTTTTCACAACCGGGACCGAAACCCTAGGCCGAAGAAAATGGTCGGATGCGAAGTGAAATTTTTTCGCTCGAAATTTTACGAGCATGTGCGGTACTTCTAGACAATCATATCGGCAGGTGACACGAAGTGATTCGACTTCGTTTGCCCTCCCATTTTCTTTAACGAACGATAACTTTTTGTGAAAATAACAAGTGCCCCGATCCCGGCCGAAACGACTCGAATTACACTTCGAGACCCGCCGACATGACCGCCACGATGCACAGAGCACCCTCCTAAATTTTCGGGACGTTTCATTTTTTCACAATCGGGACCGAAACCCTAGGCCGAACAAATTGGTCGGATGCGAAGTGAAATTTTTTCGTTCGAAATTTTACGAGCTTGTGCAGAACTTCTAGGCAATCATATCGGCGGGTGACACGAAGTGATTCGAGTTCGTTTGCCCCCCCATTTTCTTTAACGAACGATAACTTTTTGTGAAAATAACAAGTTCCCCGATCCCGGCCGAAACGACTCGAATTACACTTCGACACCCACCGACATGATCGCCACGATGCACAGAGCACCCTCGTAAATTTTCGGGACGTTTCATTTTTTCACAACCGGGACCGAAACCCTAGGCCGAAGAAAATGGTCGGATGCGAAGTGAAATTTTTTCGTTCGAAATTTTACGAGCTTGTGCAGAACTTCTAGGCAATCATATCGGCAGGTGACACGAAGTGATTCGAGTTCGTTTGCCCGCCCCATTTTCTTTAACGAACGATAACTTTTTCTGAAAATAACAAGTGCCCCGATCCCGGCCGAAACGACTCGAATTACACTTCGACACCCACCGACATGATCGCCACGATGCACAGAGCACCCTCGTAAATTTTCGAGACGTTTCATTTTTTCACAACCGGGACCGAAACCCTAGGCCGAAGAAAATGGTCGGATGCGAAGTGAAATTTTTTCGCTCGAAATTTTACGAGCATGTGCGGTACTTCTAGGCAATCATATCGGCAGGTGACACGAAGTGATTCGACTTCGTTTGCCCCCCCATTTTCTTTAACGAACGATAACTTTTTGTGAAAATAACAACTTCCCCGAACATGGCCGAAACGACTAGAATTACACTTCGAGACCCGCCGACATGATCGCCACGATGCACAGAGCACCCTCGTAAATTTTCGGGACGTTTCATTTTTTCACAACCGGGACCGAAACCCTAGGCCGAAGAAAATGGTCGGATGCGAAGTGAAATTTTTTCGCTCAAAATTTTACGAGCTTGTGCAGTATTTCTAGGCAATCATTTCGGCTGGTGACACGAAGGAATTCGAGTTCGTTTGCCCCCCCATTTTCTTTAACGAACGATAACTTTTTGTGAAAATAACAAGTTCCCCGAACATGGCCGAAACGACTAGAATTACACTTCGAGACCCGCCGACATGATCGCCACGATGCACAGAGCACCCTCGTAAATTTTCGGGACGTTTCATTTTTTCACAACCGGGACCGAAACCCTAGGCCGAAGAAAATGGTCGGATGCGAAGTGAAATTTTTTCGCTCGAAATTTTACGAGCATGTGCGGTACTTCTAGACAATCATATCGGCAGGTGACACGAAGTGATTCGACTTCGTTTGCCCTCCCATTTTCTTTAACGAACGATAACTTTTTGTGAAAATAACAAGTGCCCCGATCCCGGCCGAAACGACTCGAATTACACTTCGAGACCCGCCGACATGACCGCCACGATGCACAGAGCACCCTCCTAAATTTTCGGGACGTTTCATTTTTTCACAATCGGGACCGAAACCCTAGGCCGAACAAATTGGTCGGATGCGAAGTGAAATTTTTTCGTTCGAAATTTTACGAGCTTGTGCAGAACTTCTAGGCAATCATATCGGCGGGTGACACGAAGTGATTCGAGTTCGTTTGCCCCCCCATTTTCTTTAACGAACGATAACTTTTTGTGAAAATAACAAGTTCCCCGATCCCGGCCGAAACGACTCGAATTACACTTCGACACCCACCGACATGATCGCCACGATGCACAGAGCACCCTCGTAAATTTTCGGGACGTTTCATTTTTTCACAACCGGGACCGAAACCCTAGGCCGAAGAAAATGGTCGGATGCGAAGTGAAATTTTTTCGTTCGAAATTTTACGAGCTTGTGCAGAACTTCTAGGCAATCATATCGGCAGGTGACACGAAGTGATTCGAGTTCGTTTGCCCGCCCCATTTTCTTTAACGAACGATAACTTTTTCTGAAAATAACAAGTGCCCCGATCCCGGCCGAAACGACTCGAATTACACTTCGACACCCACCGACATGATCGCCACGATGCACAGAGCACCCTCGTAAATTTTCGAGACGTTTCATTTTTTCACAACCGGGACCGAAACCCTAGGCCGAAGAAAATGGTCGGATGCGAAGTGAAATTTTTTCGCTCGAAATTTTACGAGCATGTGCGGTACTTCTAGGCAATCATATCGGCAGGTGACACGAAGTGATTCGACTTCGTTTGCCCCCCCATTTTCTTTAACGAACGATAACTTTTTGTGAAAATAACAACTTCCCCGAACATGGCCGAAACGACTAGAATTACACTTCGAGACCCGCCGACATGATCGCCACGATGCACAGAGCACCCTCGTAAATTTTCGGGACGTTTCATTTTTTCACAACCGGGACCGAAACCCTAGGCCGAAGAAAATGGTCGGATGCGAAGTGAAATTTTTTCGCTCAAAATTTTACGAGCTTGTGCAGTATTTCTAGGCAATCATTTCGGCTGGTGACACGAAGGAATTCGAGTTCGTTTGCCCCCCCATTTTCTTTAACGAACGATAACTTTTTGTGAAAATAACAAGTTCCCCGAACATGGCCGAAACGACTAGAATTACACTTCGAGACCCGCCGACATGATCGCCACGATGCACAGAGCACCCTCGTAAATTTTCGGGACGTTTCATTTTTTCACAACCGGGACCGAAACCCTAGGCCGAAGAAAATGGTCGGATGCGAAGTGAAATTTTTTCGCTCGAAATTTTACGAGCATGTGCGGTACTTCTAGACAATCATATCGGCAGGTGACACGAAGTGATTCGACTTCGTTTGCCCTCCCATTTTCTTTAACGAACGATAACTTTTTGTGAAAATAACAAGTGCCCCGATCCCGGCCGAAACGACTCGAATTACACTTCGAGACCCGCCGACATGACCGCCACGATGCACAGAGCACCCTCCTAAATTTTCGGGACGTTTCATTTTTTCACAATCGGGACCGAAACCCTAGGCCGAACAAATTGGTCGGATGCGAAGTGAAATTTTTTCGTTCGAAATTTTACGAGCTTGTGCAGAACTTCTAGGCAATCATATCGGCGGGTGACACGAAGTGATTCGAGTTCGTTTGCCCCCCCATTTTCTTTAACGAACGATAACTTTTTGTGAAAATAACAAGTTCCCCGATCCCGGCCGAAACGACTCGAATTACACTTCGACACCCACCGACATGATCGCCACGATGCACAGAGCACCCTCGTAAATTTTCGGGACGTTTCATTTTTTCACAACCGGGACCGAAACCCTAGGCCGAAGAAAATGGTCGGATGCGAAGTGAAATTTTTTCGTTCGAAATTTTACGAGCTTGTGCAGAACTTCTAGGCAATCATATCGGCAGGTGACACGAAGTGATTCGAGTTCGTTTGCCCCCCCCATTTTCTTTAACGAACGATAACTTTTTCTGAAAATAACAAGTGCCCCGATCCCGGCCGAAACGACTCGAATTACACTTCGACACCCACCGACATGATCGCCACGATGCACAGAGCACCCTCGTAAATTTTCGAGACGTTTCATTTTTTCACAACCGGGACCGAAACCCTAGGCCGAAGAAAATGGTCGGATGCGAAGTGAAATTTTTTCGCTCGAAATTTTACGAGCATGTGCGGTACTTCTAGGCAATCATATCGGCAGGTGACACGAAGTGATTCGACTTCGTTTGCCCCCCCCATTTTCTTTAACGAACGATAACTTTTTGTGAAAATAACAAGTTCCCCGAACATGGCTGAAACGACTCGAATTACACTTCGAGACCCGCCGACATGATCGCCACGATGCACAGAGCACCCTCGTAAATTTTCGGGACGTTTCATTTTTTCACAACCGGGACCGAAACCCTAGGCCGAAGAAAATGGTCGGATGCGAAGTGAAATTTTTTCGCTCGAAATTTTACGAGCATGTGCGGTACTTCTAGGAAATCATATCGGCAGGTGACACGAAGTGAGTCGACTTCGTTTGCCCCCCCATTTTCTTTAACGAACGATAACTTTTTGTGAAAATAACAAGTTTCTCGAACATGGCCGAAACGACTCGAACTACACTTCGAGACCCGCCGACATGATCGCCACGATGCACAGAGCACCCTCGTAAATTTTCGGGACGTTTCATTTTTTCACAACCGGGACCGAAACCCTAGGCCGAAGAAAATGGTCGGATGCGAAGTGAAATTTTTTCGTTCGAAATTTTACGAGCTTGTGCAGAACTTCTAGGCAATCATATCGGCAGGTGACACGAAGTGATTCGAGTTCGTTTGCCCGCCCCATTTTCTTTAACGAACGATAACTTTTTCTGAAAATAACAAGTGCCCCGATCCCGGCCGAAACGACTCGAATTACACTTCGACACCCACCGACATGATCGCCACGATGCACAGAGCACCCTCGTAAATTTTCGAGACGTTTCATTTTTTCACAACCGGGACCGAAACCCTAGGCCGAAGAAAATGGTCGGATGCGAAGTGAAATTTTTTCGCTCGAAATTTTACGAGCATGTGCGGTACTTCTAGGCAATCATATCGGCAGGTGACACGAAGTGATTCGACTTCGTTTGCCCCCCCATTTTCTTTAACGAACGATAACTTTTTGTGAAAATAACAACTTCCCCGAACATGGCCGAAACGACTAGAATTACACTTCGAGACCCGCCGACATGATCGCCACGATGCACAGAGCACCCTCGTAAATTTTCGGGACGTTTCATTTTTTCACAACCGGGACCGAAACCCTAGGCCGAAGAAAATGGTCGGATGCGAAGTGAAATTTTTTCGCTCAAAATTTTACGAGCTTGTGCAGTATTTCTAGGCAATCATTTCGGCTGGTGACACGAAGGAATTCGAGTTCGTTTGCCCCCCCATTTTCTTTAACGAACGATAACTTTTTGTGAAAATAACAAGTTCCCCGAACATGGCCGAAACGACTAGAATTACACTTCGAGACCCGCCGACATGATCGCCACGATGCACAGAGCACCCTCGTAAATTTTCGGGACGTTTCATTTTTTCACAACCGGGACCGAAACCCTAGGCCGAAGAAAATGGTCGGATGCGAAGTGAAATTTTTTCGCTCGAAATTTTACGAGCATGTGCGGTACTTCTAGACAATCATATCGGCAGGTGACACGAAGTGATTCGACTTCGTTTGCCCTCCCATTTTCTTTAACGAACGATAACTTTTTGTGAAAATAACAAGTGCCCCGATCCCGGCCGAAACGACTCGAATTACACTTCGAGACCCGCCGACATGACCGCCACGATGCACAGAGCACCCTCCTAAATTTTCGGGACGTTTCATTTTTTCACAATCGGGACCGAAACCCTAGGCCGAACAAATTGGTCGGATGCGAAGTGAAATTTTTTCGTTCGAAATTTTACGAGCTTGTGCAGAATTTCTAGGCAATCATATCGGCGGGTGACACGAAGTGATTCGAGTTCGTTTGCCCCCCCATTTTCTTTAACGAACGATAACTTTTTGTGAAAATAACAAGTTCCCCGATCCCGGCCGAAACGACTCGAATTACACTTCGACACCCACCGACATGATCGCCACGATGCACAGAGCACCCTCGTAAATTTTCGGGACGTTTCATTTTTTCACAACCGGGACCGAAACCCTAGGCCGAAGAAAATGGTCGGATGCGAAGTGAAATTTTTTCGTTCGAAATTTTACGAGCTTGTGCAGAACTTCTAGGCAATCATATCGGCAGGTGACACGAAGTGATTCGAGTTCGTTTGCCCGCCCCATTTTCTTTAACGAACGATAACTTTTTCTGAAAATAACAAGTGCCCCGATCCCGGCCGAAACGACTCGAATTACACTTCGACACCCACCGACATGATCGCCACGATGCACAGAGCACCCTCGTAAATTTTCGAGACGTTTCATTTTTTCACAACCGGGACCGAAACCCTAGGCCGAAGAAAATGGTCGGATGCGAAGTGAAATTTTTTCGCTCGAAATTTTACGAGCATGTGCGGTACTTCTAGGCAATCATATCGGCAGGTGACACGAAGTGATTCGACTTCGTTTGCCCCCCCATTTTCTTTAACGAACGATAACTTTTTGTGAAAATAACAACTTCCCCGAACATGGCCGAAACGACTAGAATTACACTTCGAGACCCGCCGACATGATCGCCACGATGCACAGAGCACCCTCGTAAATTTTCGGGACGTTTCATTTTTTCACAACCGGGACCGAAACCCTAGGCCGAAGAAAATGGTCGGATGCGAAGTGAAATTTTTTCGCTCAAAATTTTACGAGCTTGTGCAGTATTTCTAGGCAATCATTTCGGCTGGTGACACGAAGGAATTCGAGTTCGTTTGCCCCCCCATTTTCTTTAACGAACGATAACTTTTTGTGAAAATAACAAGTTCCATGGCCGAAACGACTAGAATTACACTTCGAGACCCGCCGACATGATCGCCACGATGCACAGAGCACCCTCGTAAATTTTCGGGACGTTTCATTTTTTCACAACCGGGACCGAAACCCTAGGCCGAAGAAAATGGTCGGATGCGAAGTGAAATTTTTTCGCTCGAAATTTTACGAGCATGTGCGGTACTTCTAGACAATCATATCGGCAGGTGACACGAAGTGATTCGACTTCGTTTGCCCTCCCATTTTCTTTAACGAACGATAACTTTTTGTGAAAATAACAAGTGCCCCGATCCCGGCCGAAACGACTCGAATTACACTTCGAGACCCGCCGACATGACCGCCACGATGCACAGAGCACCCTCCTAAATTTTCGGGACGTTTCATTTTTTCACAATCGGGACCGAAACCCTAGGCCGAACAAATTGGTCGGATGCGAAGTGAAATTTTTTCGTTCGAAATTTTACGAGCTTGTGCAGAACTTCTAGGCAATCATATCGGCGGGTGACACGAAGTGATTCGAGTTCGTTTGCCCCCCCATTTTCTTTAACGAACGATAACTTTTTGTGAAAATAACAAGTTCCCCGATCCCGGCCGAAACGACTCGAATTACACTTCGACACCCACCGACATGATCGCCACGATGCACAGAGCACCCTCGTAAATTTTCGGGACGTTTCATTTTTTCACAACCGGGACCGAAACCCTAGGCCGAAGAAAATGGTCGGATGCGAAGTGAAATTTTTTCGTTCGAAATTTTACGAGCTTGTGCAGAACTTCTAGGCAATCATATCGGCAGGTGACACGAAGTGATTCGAGTTCGTTTGCCCCCCCCATTTTCTTTAACGAACGATAACTTTTTCTGAAAATAACAAGTGCCCCGATCCCGGCCGAAACGACTCGAATTACACTTCGACACCCACCGACATGATCGCCACGATGCACAGAGCACCCTCGTAAATTTTCGAGACGTTTCATTTTTTCACAACCGGGACCGAAACCCTAGGCCGAAGAAAATGGTCGGATGCGAAGTGAAATTTTTTCGCTCGAAATTTTACGAGCATGTGCGGTACTTCTAGGCAATCATATCGGCAGGTGACACGAAGTGATTCGACTTCGTTTGCCCCCCCATTTTCTTTAACGAACGATAACTTTTTGTGAAAATAACAAGTTCCCCGAACATGGCTGAAACGACTCGAATTACACTTCGAGACCCGCCGACATGATCGCCACGATGCACAGAGCACCCTCGTAAATTTTCGGGACGTTTCATTTTTTCACAACCGGGACCGAAACCCTAGGCCGAAGAAAATGGTCGGATGCGAAGTGAAATTTTTTCGCTCAAAATTTTACGAGCTTGTGCAGTATTTCTAGGCAATCATTTCGGCAGGTGACACGAAGGAATTCGAGTTCGTTTGCCCCCCCATTTTCTTTAACGAACGATAACTTTTTGTGAAAATAACAAGTTCCCCGAACGTGGCCGAAACGACTAGAATTACACTTCGAGACCCGCCGACATGATCGCCACGATGCACAGAGCACCCTCATAAATTTTCGAGACGTTTCATTTTTTCACAACCGGGACCGAAACCCTAGGCCGAAGAAAATGGTCAGATGCGAAGTGAAATTTTTTCGCTCGAAATTTTACGAGCATGTGCGGTACTTCTAGGCAATCATATCGGCAGGTGACACGAAGTGATTCGAGTTCGTTTGCCCCCCCATTTTCTTTAACGAACGATAACTTTTTGTGAAAATAACAAGTTCCCCGAACATGGCCGAAACGACTAGAATTACACTTCGAGACCCGCCGACATGATCGCCACGATGCACAGAGCACCCTCGTAAATTTTCGGGACGTTTCATTTGTTCACAACCGGGACCGAAACCCTAGGCCGAAGAAAATGGTCGGATGCGAAGTGAAATTTTTTCGCTCGAAATTTTACGAGCATGTGCGGTACTTCTAGGCAATCATATCGGCAGGTGACACGAAGTGATTCGAGTTCGTTTGCCCCCCCATTTTCTTTAACGAACGATAACTTTTTGTGAAAATAACAAGTGCCCCGATCCCAGCCGAAACGACTCGAATTACACTTCGAGACCCGCCGACATGACCGCCACGATGCACAGAGCACCCTCCTAAATTTTCGGGACGTTTCATTTTTTCACAATCGGGACCGAAACCCTAGGCCGAACAAATTGGTCGGATGCGAAGTGAAATTTTTTCGTTCGAAATTTTACGAGCTTGTGCAGAACTTCTAGGCAATCATATCGGCGGGTGACACGAAGTGATTCGAGTTCGTTTGCCCCCCCATTTTCTTTAACGAACGATAACTTTTTGTGAAAATAACAAGTGCCCCGATCCCGGCCGAAACGACTCGAATTACACTTCGACACCCACCGACATGATCGCCACGATGCACAGAGCACCCTCGTAAATTTTCGAGACGTTTCATTTTTTCACAACCGGGACCGAAACCCTAGGCCGATGAAAATGGTCGGATGCGAAGTGAAATTTTTTCGCTCAAAATTTTACGAGCTTGTGCAGTATTTCTAGGCAATCATTTCGGCAGGTGACACGAAGGGATTCGAGTTCGTTTCCCCCCCCCCATTTTCTTTAACGAACGATAACTTTTTGTGAAAATAACAAGTTCCCCGAACATGGCCGAAACGACTCGAATTACACTTCGAGACCCGCCGACATGATCGCCACGATGCACAGAGCACCCACGTAAATTTTCGGGACGTTTCATTTTTTCACAACCGGGACCGAAACCCTAGGCCGAAGAAAATGGTCGGATGCGAAGTGAAATTTTTTCGCTCGAAATTTTACGAGCATGTGCGGTACTTCTAGGCAATCATATCGGCAGGTGACACGAAGTGATTCGACTTCGTTTGCCCCCCCATTTTCTTTAACGAACGATAACTTTTTGTGAAAATAACAAGTTCCCCGAACATGGCCGAAACGACTCGAATTACACTTCGAGACCCGCCGACATGATCGCCACGATGCACAGAGCACCCTCGTAAATTTTCGGGACGTTTCTTTTTTTCACAACCGGGACCGAAACCCTAGGCCGAAGAAAATGGTCGGATGCGAAGTGAAATTTTTTCGCTCGAAATTTTACGAGCATGTGCGGTACTTCTAGGAAATCATATCGGCAGGTGACACGAAGTGATTCGACTTCGGTTGCCCCCATTTTCTTTAACGGACGATAACTTTTTGTGAAAATAACAAGTGCCCCGATCCCGGCCGAAACGACTCGAATTACACTTCGACACCCACCGACATGATCGCCACGATGCACAGAGCACCCTCGTAAATTTTCGGGACGTTTCATTTTTTCACAACCGGGACCGAAACCCTAGGCCGAAGAAAATGGTCGGATGCGAAGTGAAATTTTTTCGCTCGAAATTTTACGAGCATGTGCGGTACTTCTAGGCAATCATATCGGCAGGTGACACGAAGTGAGTCGACTTCGTTTGCCCCCCCATTTTCTTTAACGAACGATAACTTTTTGTGAAAATAACAAGTTTCCCGAACATGGCCGAAACGACTCGAACTACACTTCGACACCCACCGACATGATCGCCACAATGCACAGAGCACCCTCGTAAATTTTCGAGACGTTTCATTTTTTCACAACCGGGACCGAAACCCTAGGCCGAAGAAAATGGTCGGATGCGAAGTGAAATTTTTTCGCTCGAAATTTTACGAGCATGTGCGGTACTTCTAGGCAATCATATCGGCAGGTGACACGAAGTGATTCGAGTTCGTTTGCCCCCCCATTTTCTTTAACGAACGATAACTTTTTGTGAAAATAACAAGTTCCCCGAACATGGCCGAAACGACTCGAATTACACTTCGAGACCCGCCGACATGATCGCCACGATGCACAGAGCACCCTCGTAAATTTTCGGGACGTTTCATTTTTTCACAACCGGGACCGAAACCCTAGGCCGAAGAAAATGGTCGGATGCGAAGTGAAATTTTTTCGCTCGAAATTTTACGAGCTTGTGCGGTACTTCTAGGCAATCATATCGGCAGGTGACACGAAGTGATTCGAGTTCGTTTGCCCCCCCATTTTCTTTAACGAACGATAACTTTTTGTGAAAATAACAAGTTCCCCGAACATGGCCGAAACGACTCGAATTACACTTCGAGACCCGCCGACATGATCGCCACGATGCACAGAGCACCCTCGTAAATTTTCGGGACGTTTCTTTTTTTCACAACCGGGACCGAAACCCTAGGCCGAAGAAAATGGTCGGATGCGAAGTGAAATTTTTTCGCTCGAAATTTTACGAGCATGTGCGGTACTTCTAGGAAATCATATCGGCAGGTGACACGAAGTGATTCGACTTCGGTTGCCCCCATTTTCTTTAACGGACGATAACTTTTTGTGAAAATAACAAGTGCCCCGATCCCGGCCGAAACGACTCGAATTACACTTCGAGACCCGCCGACATGATCGCCACGATGCACAGAGCACCCTCGTAAATTTTCGGGACGTTTCTTTTTTTCACAACCGGGACCGAAACCCTAGGCCGAAGAAAATGGTCGGATGCGAAGTGAAATTTTTTCGCTCGAAATTTTACGAGCATGTGCGGTACTTCTAGGAAATCATATCGGCAGGTGACACGAAGTGATTCGACTTCGGTTGCCCCCATTTTCTTTAACGGACGATAACTTTTTGTGAAAATAACAAGTGCCCCGATCCCGGCCGAAACGACTCGAATTACACTTCGACACCCACCGACATGATCGCCACGATGCACAGAGCACCCTCGTAAATTTTCGGGACGTTTCATTTTTTCACAACCGGGACCGAAACCCTAGGCCGAAGAAAATGGTCGGATGCGAAGTGAAATTTTTTCGTTCGAAATTTTACGAGCTTGTGCAGAATTTCTAGGCAATCATATCGGCAGGTGACACGAAGTGATTCGAGTTCGTTTGCCCCCCCCCCCCCCCCCCCATTTTCTTTAACGAACGATAACTTTTTGTGAAAATAACAAGTGCCCCGATCCCGGCCGAAACGACTCGAATTACACTTCGACACCCACCGACATGATCGCCACAATGCACAGAGCACCCTCGTAAATTTTCGAGACGTTTCATTTTTTCACAACCGGGACCGAAACCCTAGGCCGAAGAAAATGGTCGGATGCGAAGTGAAATTTTTTCGCTCGAAATTTTACGAGCATGTGCGGTACTTCTAGGCAATCATATCGGCAGGTGACACGAAGTGATTCGAGTTCGTTTGCCCCCCCATTTTCTTTAACGAACGATAACTTTTTGTGAAAATAACAAGTTCCCCGAACATGGCCGAAACGACTCGAATTACACTTCGAGACCCGCCGACATGATCGCCACGATGCACAGAGCACCCTCGTAAATTTTCGGGACGTTTCATTTTTTCACAACCGGGACCGAAACCCTAGGCCGAAGAAAATGGTCGGATGCGAAGTGAAATTTTTTCGCTCGAAATTTTACGAGCTTGTGCGGTACTTCTAGGCAATCATATCGGCAGGTGACACGAAGTGATTCGAGTTCGTTTGCCCCCCCATTTTCTTTAACGAACGATAACTTTTTGTGAAAATAACAAGTGCCCCGATCCCGGCCGAAACGACTCGAATTACACTTCGACACCCACCGACATGATCGCCACGATGCACAGAGCACCCTCGTAAATTTTCGAGACGTTTCATTTTTTCACAACCGGGACCGAAACCCTAGGCCGAAGAAAATGGTCGGATGCGAAGTGAAATTTTTTCGTTCGAAATTTTACGAGCTTGTGCAGAACTTCTAGGCAATCATATTGGCAGATGACAGGAAGTGATTCGAGTTCGTTTGCCCCCCCATTTTCTTTAACGAACGATAACTTTTTGTGAAAATAACAAGTGCCCCGATCCCGGCCGAAATGATTCGAATTACACTTCGACACCCACCGACATGATCGCCACGATGCACAGAGCACCCTCGTAAATTTTCGGGACGTTTCATTTTTTCACAACCGGGACCGAAACCCTAGGCCGAAGAAAATGGTCGGATGCGAAGTGAAATTTTTTCGCTCAAAATTTTACGAGCTTGTGCAGTATTTCTAGGCAATCATTTCGGCAGGTGACACGAAGGAATTCGAGTTCGTTTGCCCCCCCATTTTCTTTAACGAACGATAACTTTTTGTGAAAATAACAAGTTCCCCGAACGTGGCCGAAACGACTAGAATTACACTTCGAGACCCGCCGACATGATCGCCACGATGCACAGAGCACCCTCATAAATTTTCGAGACGTTTCATTTTTTCACAACCGGGACCGAAACCCTAGGCCGAAGAAAATGGTCGGATGCGAAGTGAAATTTTTTCGCTCGAAATTTTACGAGCATGTGCGGTACTTCTAGGCAATCATATCGGCAGGTGACACGAAGTGATTCGACTTCGTTTGCCCCCCCATTTTCTTTAACGAACGATAACTTTTTGTGAAAATAACAAGTTCCCCGATCCCGGCCGAAACGACTCGAATTACACTTCGACACCCACCGACATGATCGCCACGATGCACAGAGCACCCTCGTAAATTTTCGAGACGTTTCATTTTTTCACCACCGGGACCGAAACCCTAGGCCGAAGAAAATGGTCGGATGCGAAGTGAAATTTTTTCGCTCAAAATTTTACGAGCTTGTGCAGTATTTCTAGGCAATCATTTCGGCAGGTGACACGAAGGGATTCGAGTTCGTTTGCCCCCCCCATTTTCTTTAACGAACGATAACTTTTTGTGAAAATAACAAGTTCCCCGAACATGGCCGAAACGACTCGAATTACACTTCGAGACCCGCCGACATGATCGCCACGATGCACAGAGCACCCACGTAAATTTTCGGGGCGTTTCATTTTTTCACAACCGGGACCGAAACCCTAGGCCGAAGAAAATGGTCGGATGCGAAGTGAAATTTTTTCGCTCGAAATTTTACGAGCATGTGCGGTACTTCTAGGCAATCATATCGGCAGGTGACACGAAGTGATTCGACTTCGTTTGCCCCCCCATTTTCTTTAACGAACGATAACTTTTTGTGAAAATAACAAGTTCCCCGAACATGGCCGAAACGACTCGAATTACACTTCGAGACCCGCCGACATGATCGCCACGATGCACAGAGCACCCTCGTAAATTTTCGGGACGTTTCATTTTTTCACAACCGGGACCGAAACCCTAGGCCGAAGAAAATGGTCGGATGCGAAGTGAAATTTTTTCGCTCGAAATTTTACGAGCATGTGCGGTACTTCTAGGCAATCATATCGGCAGGTGACACGAAGTGAGTCGACTTCGTTTGCCCCCCCATTTTCTTTAACGAACGATAACTTTTTGTGAAAATAACAAGTTTCCCGAACATGGCCGAAACGACTCGAACTACACTTCGAGACCCGCCGACATGATCGCCACGATGCACAGAGCACCCTCGTAAATTTTCGGGACGTTTCATTTTTTCACAACCGGGACCGAAACCCTAGGCCGAAGAAAATGGTCGGATGCGAAGTGAAATTTTTTCGTTCGAAATTTTACGAGCTTGTGCAGAACTTCTAGGCAATCATATCGGCAGGTGACACGAAGTGATTCGAGTTCGTTTGCCCCCCCCCCCCATTTTCTTTAACGAACGATAACTTTTTGTGAAAATAAGAAGTGCCCCGATCCCGGCCGAAACGACTCGAATTACACTTTGACACCCACCGACATGATCGCCACGATGCACAGAGCACCCTCGTAAATTTTCGAGACGTTTCATTTTTTCACAACCGGGACCGAAACCCTAGGCCGAAGAAAATGGTCGGATGCGAAGTGAAATTTTTTCGCTCGAAATTTTACAAGCATGTGCGGTACTTCTAGGCAATCATATCGGCAGGTGACACGAAGTGATTCGAGTTCGTTTGCCCCCCCATTTTCTTTAACGAACGATAACTTTTTGTGAAAATAACAAGTTCCCCGAACATGGCCGAAACGACTAGAATTACACTTCGAGACCCGCCGACATGATCGCCACGATGCACAGAGCACCCTCGTAAATTTTCGGGACGTTTCATTTTTTCACAACCGGGACCGAAACCCTAGGCCGAAGAAAATGGTCGGATGCGAAGTGAAATTTTTTCGCTCGAAATTTTACGAGCATGTGCGGTACTTCTAGGCAATCATATCGGCAGGTGACACGAAGTGAGTCGACTTCGTTTGCCCCCCCATTTTCTTTAACGAACGATAACTTTTTGTGAAAATAACAAGTTTCCCGAACATGGCCGAAACGACTCGAACTACACTTCGAGAGCCGCCGACATGATCGCCACGATGCACAGAGCACCCTCGTAAATTTTCGGGACGTTTCATTTTTTCACAACCGGGACCGAAACCCTAGGCCGAAGAAAATGGTCGGATGCGAAGTGAAATTTTTTCGTTCGAAATTTTACGAGCTTGTGCAGAACTTCTAGGCAATCATATCGGCAGGTGACACGAAGTGATTCGAGTTCGTTTGCCCCCCCCATTTTCTTTAACGAACGATAACTTTTTCTGAAAATAACAAGTGCCCCGATCCCGGCCGAAACGACTCGAATTACACTTCGACACCCACCGACATGATCGCCACGATGCACAGAGCACCCTCGTAAATTTTCGAGACGTTTCATTTTTTCACAACCGGGACCGAAACCCTAGGCCGAAGAAAATGGTCGGATGCGAAGTGAAATTTTTTCGCTCGAAATTTTACGAGCATGTGCGGTACTTCTAGGCAATCATATCGGCAGGTGACACGAAGTGATTCGACTTCGTTTGCCCCCCCATTTTCTTTAACGAACGATAACTTTTTGTGAAAATAACAAGTTCCCCGAACATGGCTGAAACGACTCGAATTACACTTCGAGACCCGCCGACATGATCGCCACGATGCACAGAGCACCCTCGTAAATTTTCGGGACGTTTCATTTTTTCACAACCGGGACCGAAACCCTAGGCCGAAGAAAATGGTCGGATGCGAAGTGAAATTTTTTCGCTCAAAATTTTACGAGCTTGTGCAGTATTTCTAGGCAATCATTTCGGCAGGTGACACGAAGGAATTCGAGTTCGTTTGCCCCCCCATTTTCTTTAACGAACGATAACTTTTTGTGAAAATAACAAGTTCCCCGAACGTGGCCGAAACGACTAGAATTACACTTCGAGACCCGCCGACATGATCGCCACGATGCACAGAGCACCCTCATAAATTTTCGAGACGTTTCATTTTTTCACAACCGGGACCGAAACCCTAGGCCGAAGAAAATGGTCAGATGCGAAGTGAAATTTTTTCGCTCGAAATTTTACGAGCATGTGCGGTACTTCTAGGCAATCATATCGGCAGGTGACACGAAGTGATTCGAGTTCGTTTGCCCCCCCATTTTCTTTAACGAACGATAACTTTTTGTGAAAATAACAAGTTCCCCGAACATGGCCGAAACGACTAGAATTACACTTCGAGACCCGCCGACATGATCGCCACGATGCACAGAGCACCCTCGTAAATTTTCGGGACGTTTCATTTGTTCACAACCGGGACCGAAACCCTAGGCCGAAGAAAATGGTCGGATGCGAAGTGAAATTTTTTCGCTCGAAATTTTACGAGCATGTGCGGTACTTCTAGGCAATCATATCGGCAGGTGACACGAAGTGATTCGAGTTCGTTTGCCCCCCCATTTTCTTTAACGAACGATAACTTTTTGTGAAAATAACAAGTGCCCCGATCCCAGCCGAAACGACTCGAATTACACTTCGAGACCCGCCGACATGACCGCCACGATGCACAGAGCACCCTCCTAAATTTTCGGGACGTTTCATTTTTTCACAATCGGGACCGAAACCCTAGGCCGAACAAATTGGTCGGATGCGAAGTGAAATTTTTTCGTTCGAAATTTTACGAGCTTGTGCAGAACTTCTAGGCAATCATATCGGCGGGTGACACGAAGTGATTCGAGTTCGTTTGCCCCCCCATTTTCTTTAACGAACGATAACTTTTTGTGAAAATAACAAGTGCCCCGATCCCGGCCGAAACGACTCGAATTACACTTCGACACCCACCGACATGATCGCCACGATGCACAGAGCACCCTCGTAAATTTTCGAGACGTTTCATTTTTTCACAACCGGGACCGAAACCCTAGGCCGATGAAAATGGTCGGATGCGAAGTGAAATTTTTTCGCTCAAAATTTTACGAGCTTGTGCAGTATTTCTAGGCAATCATTTCGGCAGGTGACACGAAGGGATTCGAGTTCGTTTCCCCCCCCCCATTTTCTTTAACGAACGATAACTTTTTGTGAAAATAACAAGTTCCCCGAACATGGCCGAAACGACTCGAATTACACTTCGAGACCCGCCGACATGATCGCCACGATGCACAGAGCACCCACGTAAATTTTCGGGACGTTTCATTTTTTCACAACCGGGACCGAAACCCTAGGCCGAAGAAAATGGTCGGATGCGAAGTGAAATTTTTTCGCTCGAAATTTTACGAGCATGTGCGGTACTTCTAGGCAATCATATCGGCAGGTGACACGAAGTGATTCGACTTCGTTTGCCCCCCCATTTTCTTTAACGAACGATAACTTTTTGTGAAAATAACAAGTTCCCCGAACATGGCCGAAACGACTCGAATTACACTTCGAGACCCGCCGACATGATCGCCACGATGCACAGAGCACCCTCGTAAATTTTCGGGACGTTTCATTTTTTCACAACCGGGACCGAAACCCTAGGCCGAAGAAAATGGTCGGATGCGAAGTGAAATTTTTTCGCTCGAAATTTTACGAGCATGTGCGGTACTTCTAGGAAATCATATCGGCAGGTGACACGAAGTGATTCGACTTCGGTTGCCCCCATTTTCTTTAACGAACGATAACTTTTTGTGAAAATAACAAGTGCCCCGATCCCGGCCGAAACGACTCGAATTACACTTCGACACCCACCGACATGATCGCCACGATGCACAGAGCACCCTCGTAAATTTTCGGGACGTTTCATTTTTTCACAACCGGGACCGAAACCCTAGGCCGAAGAAAATGGTCGGATGCGAAGTGAAATTTTTTCGCTCGAAATTTTACGAGCATGTGCGGTACTTCTAGGCAATCATATCGGCAGGTGACACGAAGTGAGTCGACTTCGTTTGCCCCCCCATTTTCTTTAACGAACGATAACTTTTTGTGAAAATAACAAGTTTCCCGAACATGGCCGAAACGACTCGAACTACACTTCGAGACCCGCCGACATGATCGCCACGATGCACAGAGCACCCTCGTAAATTTTCGGGACGTTTCATTTTTTCACAACCGGGACCGAAACCCTAGGCCGAAGAAAATGGTCGGATGCGAAGTGAAATTTTTTCGTTCGAAATTTTACGAGCTTGTGCAGAATTTCTAGGCAATCATATCGGCAGGTGACACGAAGTGATTCGAGTTCGTTTGCCCCCCCCCCCCCCATTTTCTTTAACGAACGATAACTTTTTGTGAAAATAACAAGTGCCCCGATCCCGGCCGAAACGACTCGAATTACACTTCGACACCCACCGACATGATCGCCACGATGCACAGAGCACCCTCGTAAATTTTCGGGACGTTTCATTTTTTCACAACCGGGACCGAAACCCTAGGCCGAAGAAAATGGTCGGATGCGAAGTGAAATTTTTTCGCTCGAAATTTTACGAGCATGTGCGGTACTTCTAGGCAATCATATCGGCAGGTGACACGAAGTGATTCGAGTTCGTTTGCCCCCCCATTTTCTTTAACGAACGATAACTTTTTGTGAAAATAACAAGTTCCCCGAACATGGCCGAAACGACTAGAATTACACTTCGAGACCCGCCGACATGATCGCCACGATGCACAGAGCACCCTCGTAAATTTTCGGGACGTTTCATTTGTTCACAACCGGGACCGAAACCCTAGGCCGAAGAAAATGGTCGGATGCGAAGTGAAATTTTTTCGCTCGAAATTTTACGAGCATGTGCGGTACTTCTAGGCAATCATATCGGCAGGTGACACGAAGTGATTCGAGTTCGTTTGCCCCCCCATTTTCTTTAACGAACGATAACTTTTTGTGAAAATAACAAGTGCCCCGATCCCAGCCGAAACGACTCGAATTACACTTCGAGACCCGCCGACATGACCGCCACGATGCACAGAGCACCCTCCTAAATTTTCGGGACGTTTCATTTTTTCACAATCGGGACCGAAACCCTAGGCCGAACAAATTGGTCGGATGCGAAGTGAAATTTTTTCGTTCGAAATTTTACGAGCTTGTGCAGAACTTCTAGGCAATCATATCGGCGGGTGACACGAAGTGATTCGAGTTCGTTTGCCCCCCCATTTTCTTTAACGAACGATAACTTTTTGTGAAAATAACAAGTGCCCCGATCCCGGCCGAAACGACTCGAATTACACTTCGACACCCACCGACATGATCGCCACGATGCACAGAGCACCCTCGTAAATTTTCGAGACGTTTCATTTTTTCACAACCGGGACCGAAACCCTAGGCCGATGAAAATGGTCGGATGCGAAGTGAAATTTTTTCGCTCAAAATTTTACGAGCTTGTGCAGTATTTCTAGGCAATCATTTCGGCAGGTGACACGAAGGGATTCGAGTTCGTTTCCCCCCCCCCATTTTCTTTAACGAACGATAACTTTTTGTGAAAATAACAAGTTCCCCGAACATGGCCGAAACGACTCGAATTACACTTCGAGACCCGCCGACATGATCGCCACGATGCACAGAGCACCCACGTAAATTTTCGGGACGTTTCATTTTTTCACAACCGGGACCGAAACCCTAGGCCGAAGAAAATGGTCGGATGCGAAGTGAAATTTTTTCGCTCGAAATTTTACGAGCATGTGCGGTACTTCTAGGCAATCATATCGGCAGGTGACACGAAGTGATTCGACTTCGTTTGCCCCCCCATTTTCTTTAACGAACGATAACTTTTTGTGAAAATAACAAGTTCCCCGAACATGGCCGAAACGACTCGAATTACACTTCGAGACCCGCCGACATGATCGCCACGATGCACAGAGCACCCTCGTAAATTTTCGGGACGTTTCATTTTTTCACAACCGGGACCGAAACCCTAGGCCGAAGAAAATGGTCGGATGCGAAGTGAAATTTTTTCGCTCGAAATTTTACGAGCATGTGCGGTACTTCTAGGAAATCATATCGGCAGGTGACACGAAGTGATTCGACTTCGGTTGCCCCCATTTTCTTTAACGAACGATAACTTTTTGTGAAAATAACAAGTGCCCCGATCCCGGCCGAAACGACTCGAATTACACTTCGACACCCACCGACATGATCGCCACGATGCACAGAGCACCCTCGTAAATTTTCGGGACGTTTCATTTTTTCACAACCGGGACCGAAACCCTAGGCCGAAGAAAATGGTCGGATGCGAAGTGAAATTTTTTCGCTCGAAATTTTACGAGCATGTGCGGTACTTCTAGGCAATCATATCGGCAGGTGACACGAAGTGAGTCGACTTCGTTTGCCCCCCCATTTTCTTTAACGAACGATAACTTTTTGTGAAAATAACAAGTTTCCCGAACATGGCCGAAACGACTCGAACTACACTTCGAGACCCGCCGACATGATCGCCACGATGCACAGAGCACCCTCGTAAATTTTCGGGACGTTTCATTTTTTCACAACCGGGACCGAAACCCTAGGCCGAAGAAAATGGTCGGATGCGAAGTGAAATTTTTTCGTTCGAAATTTTACGAGCTTGTGCAGAATTTCTAGGCAATCATATCGGCAGGTGACACGAAGTGATTCGAGTTCGTTTGCCCCCCCCCCCCCCATTTTCTTTAACGAACGATAACTTTTTGTGAAAATAACAAGTGCCCCGATCCCGGCCGAAACGACTCGAATTACACTTCGACACCCACCGACATGATCGCCACGATGCACAGAGCACCCTCGTAAATTTTCGGGACGTTTCATTTTTTCACAACCGGGACCGAAACCCTAGGCCGAAGAAAATGGTCGGATGCGAAGTGAAATTTTTTCGCTCGAAATTTTACGAGCATGTGCGGTACTTCTAGGCAATCATATCGGCAGGTGACACGAAGTGAGTCGACTTCGTTTGCCCCCCCATTTTCTTTAACGAACGATAACTTTTTGTGAAAATAACAAGTTTCCCGAACATGGCCGAAACGACTCGAACTACACTTCGAGACCCGCCGACATGATCGCCACGATGCACAGAGCACCCTCGTAAATTTTCGGGACGTTTCATTTTTTCACAACCGGGACCGAAACCCTAGGCCGAAGAAAATGGTCGGATGCGAAGTGAAATTTTTTCGTTCGAAATTTTACGAGCTTGTGCAGAATTTCTAGGCAATCATATCGGCAGGTGACACGAAGTGATTCGAGTTCGTTTGCCCCCCCCCCCCCCCCCATTTTCTTTAACGAACGATAACTTTTTGTGAAAATAACAAGTGCCCCGATCCCGGCCGAAACGACTCGAATTACACTTCGACACCCACCGACATGATCGCCACAATGCACAGAGCACCCTCGTAAATTTTCGAGACGTTTCATTTTTTCACAACCGGGACCGAAACCCTAGGCCGAAGAAAATGGTCGGATGCGAAGTGAAATTTTTTCGCTCGAAATTTTACGAGCATGTGCGGTACTTCTAGGCAATCATATCGGCAGGTGACACGAAGTGATTCGAGTTCGTTTGCCCCCCCATTTTCTTTAACGAACGATAACTTTTTGTGAAAATAACAAGTTCCCCGAACATGGCCGAAACGACTCGAATTACACTTCGAGACCCGCCGACATGATCGCCACGATGCACAGAGCACCCTCGTAAATTTTCGGGACGTTTCATTTTTTCACAACCGGGACCGAAACCCTAGGCCGAAGAAAATGGTCGGATGCGAAGTGAAATTTTTTCGCTCGAAATTTTACGAGCTTGTGCGGTACTTCTAGGCAATCATATCGGCAGGTGACACGAAGTGATTCGAGTTCGTTTGCCCCCCCATTTTCTTTAACGAACGATAACTTTTTGTGAAAATAACAAGTGCCCCGATCCCGGCCGAAACGACTCGAATTACACTTCGACACCCACCGACATGATCGCCACGATGCACAGAGCACCCTCGTAAATTTTCGAGACGTTTCATTTTTTCACAACCGGGACCGAAACCCTAGGCCGAAGAAAATGGTCGGATGCGAAGTGAAATTTTTTCGTTCGAAATTTTACGAGCTTGTGCAGAACTTCTAGGCAATCATATCGGCAGATGACAGGAAGTGATTCGAGTTCGTTTGCCCCCCCATTTTCTTTAACGAACGATAACTTTTTGTGAAAATAACAAGTGCCCCGATCCCGGCCGAAATGACTCGAATTACACTTCGACACCCACCGACATGATCGCCACGATGCACAGAGCACCCTCGTAAATTTTCGAGACGTTTCATTTTTTCACAACCGGGACCGAAACCCTAGGCCGAAGAAAATGGTCGGATGCGAAGTGAAATTTTTTCGCTCGAAATTTTACGAGCATGTGCGGTACTTCTAGGCAATCATATCGGCAGGTGACACGAGGTGATTCGAGTTCGTTTGCCCCCCCATTTTCTTTAACGAACGATAACTTTTTGTGAAAATAACAAGTGCCCCGATCCCGGCCGAAACGACTCGAATTACACTTCGAGACCCGCCGACATGACCGCCACGATGCACAGAGCACCCTCGTAAATTTTCGGGACGTTTCATTTTTTCACAATCGGGACCGAAACCCTAGGCCGAACGAATTGGTCGGATGCGAAGTGAAATTTTTTCGTTCGAAATTTTACGAGCTTGTGCAGAACTTCTAGGCAATCGTATCGGCGGGTGACACGAAGTGATTCGAGTTCGTTTGCCCCCCCCATTTTCTTTAACGAACGATACCTTTTTGTGAAAATAAGAAGTGCCCCGATCCCGGCCGAAACGACTCGAATTACACTTCGACACCCACCGACATGATCGCCACGATGCACAGAGCACCCTCGTAAATTTTCGAGACGTTTCATTTTTTCACAACCGGGACCGAAACCCTAGGCCGAAGAAAATGGTCGGATGCGAAGTGAAATTTTTTCGCTCGAAATTTTACGAGCATGTGCGGTACTTCTAGGCAATCATATCGGCAGGTGACACGAAGTGATTTGACTTCGTTTGCCCCCCCATTTTCTTTAACGAACGATAACTTTTTGTGAAAATAACAAGTTCCCCGAACATGGCCGAAACGACTCGAATTACACTTCGAGACCCGCCGACATGATCGCCACGATGCACAGAGCACCCTCGTAAATTTTCGGGACGTTTCATTTTTTCACAACCGGGACCGAAACCCTAGGCCGAAGAAAATGGTCGGATGCGAAGTGAAATTTTTTCGCTCGAAATTTTACGAGCATGTGCGGTACTTCTAGGCAATCATATCGGCAGGTGACACGAAGTGATTCGAGTTCGTTTGCCCCCCCATTTTCTTTAACGAACGATAACTTTTTGTGAAAATAACAAGTGCCCCGATCCCGGCCGAAATGACTCGAATTACACTTCGACACCCACCGACATGATCGCCACGATGCACAGAGCACCCTCGTAAATTTTCGAGACGTTTCATTTTTTCACAACCGGGACCGAAACCCTAGGCCGAAGAAAATGGTCGGATGCGAAGTGAAATTTTTTCGCTCGAAATTTTACGAGCATGTGCGGTACTTCTAGGCAATCATATCGGCAGGTGACACGAAGTGATTTGACTTCGTTTGCCCCCCCATTTTCTTTAACGAACGATAACTTTTTGTGAAAATAACAAGTTCCCCGAACATGGCCGAAACGACTCGAATTACACTTCGAGACCCGCCGACATGATCGCCACGATGCACAGAGCACCCTCGTAAATTTTCGGGACGTTTCATTTTTTCACAACCGGGACCGAAACCCTAGGCCGAAGAAAATGGTCGGATGCGAAGTGAAATTTTTTCGCTCGAAATTTTACGAGCATGTGCGGTACTTCTAGGCAATCATATCGGCAGGTGACACGAAGTAATTCGACATCGTTTGCCCCCCCATTTTCTTTAACGAACGATAACTTTTTGTGAAAATAACAAGTTCCCCGAACATGGCCGAAACGACTCGAATTACACTTCGAGACCCGCCGACATGATCGCCACGATGCACAGAGCACCCTCGTAAATTTTCGGGACGTTTCATTTTTTCAAAACCGGGACCGAAACCCTAGGCCGAAGAAAATGGTCGGATGCGAAGTGAAATTTTTTCGTTCGAAATTTTACGAGCTTGTGCAGAACTTCTAGGCAATCATATCGGCAGGTGACACGAGGTGATTCGAGTTCGTTTGCCCCCCCATTTTCTTTAACGAACGATAACTTTTTGTGAAAATAACAAGTGCCCCGATCCCGGCCGAAACGACTCGAATTACACTTCGAGACCCGCCGACATGACCGCCACGATGCACAGAGCACCCTCGTAAATTTTCGGGACGTTTCATTTTTTCACAATCGGGACCGAAACCCTAGGCCGAACGAATTGGTCGGATGCGAAGTGAAATTTTTTCGTTCGAAATTTTACGAGCTTGTGCAGAACTTCTAGGCAATCGTATCGGCGGGTGACACGAAGTGATTCGAGTTCGTTTGCCCCCCCCATTTTCTTTAACGAACGATACCTTTTTGTGAAAATAAGAAGTGCCCCGATCCCGGCCGAAACGACTCGAATTACACTTCGACACCCACCGACATGATCGCCACGATGCACAGAGCACCCTCGTAAATTTTCGAGACGTTTCATTTTTTCACAACCGGGACCGAAACCCTAGGCCGAAGAAAATGGTCGGATGCGAAGTGAAATTTTTTCGTTCGAAATTTTACGAGCTTGTGCAGAACTTCTAGGCAATCATATCGGCAGATGACAGGAAGTGATTCGAGTTCGTTTGCCCCCCCATTTTCTTTAACGAACGATAACTTTTTGTGAAAATAACAAGTGCCCCGATCCCGGCCGAAACGACTCGAATTACACTTCGACACCCACCGACATGATCGCCACGATGCACAGAGCACCCTCGTAAATTTTCGAGACGTTTCATTTTTTCACAACCGGGACCGAAACCCTAGGCCGAAGAAAATGGTCGGATGCGAAGTGAAATTTTTTCGCTCGAAATTTTACGAGCATGTGCGGTACTTCTAGGCAATCATATCGGCAGGTGACACGAAGTGATTTGACTTCGTTTGCCCCCCCATTTTCTTTAACGAACGATAACTTTTTGTGAAAATAACAAGTTCCCCGAACATGGCCGAAACGACTCGAATTACACTTCGAGACCCGCCGACATGATCGCCACGATGCACAGAGCACCCTCGTAAATTTTCGGGACGTTTCATTTTTTCACAACCGGGACCGAAACCCTAGGCCGAAGAAAATGGTCGGATGCGAAGTGAAATTTTTTCGCTCGAAATTTTACGAGCATGTGCGGTACTTCTAGGCAATCATATCGGCAGGTGACACGAAGTAATTCGACTTCGTTTGCCCCCCCATTTTCTTTAACGAACGATAACTTTTTGTGAAAATAACAAGTTCCCCGAACATGGCCGAAACAACTCGAATTACACTTCGAGACCCGCCGACATGATCGCCACGATGCACAGAGCACCCTCGTAAATTTTCGGGACGTTTCATTTTTTCACAACCGGGACCGAAACCCTAGGCCGAAGAAAATGGTCGGATGCGAAGTGAAATTTTTTCGCTCGAAATTTTACGAGCATGTGCGGTACTTCTAGGCAATCATATCGGCAGGTGACACGAAGTAATTCGACATCGTTTGCCCCCCCATTTTCTTTAACGAACGATAACTTTTTGTGAAAATAACAAGTTCCCCGAACATGGCCGAAACGACTCGAATTACACTTCGAGACCCGCCGACATGATCGCCACGATGCACAGAGCACCCTCGTAAATTTTCGGGACGTTTCATTTTTTCAAAACCGGGACCGAAACCCTAGGCCGAAGAAAATGGTCGGATGCGAAGTGAAATTTTTTCGTTCGAAATTTTACGAGCTTGTGCAGAACTTCTAGGCAATCATATCGGCAGGTGACACGAGGTGATTCGAGTTCGTTTGCCCCCCCATTTTCTTTAACGAACGATAACTTTTTGTGAAAATAACAAGTGCCCCGATCCCGGCCGAAACGACTCGAATTACACTTCGAGACCCGCCGACATGACCGCCACGATGCACAGAGCACCCTCGTAAATTTTCGGGACGTTTCATTTTTTCACAATCGGGACCGAAACCCTAGGCCGAACGAATTGGTCGGATGCGAAGTGAAATTTTTTCGTTCGAAATTTTACGAGCTTGTGCAGAACTTCTAGGCAATCGTATCGGCGGGTGACACGAAGTGATTCGAGTTCGTTTGCCCCCCCCATTTTCTTTAACGAACGATACCTTTTTGTGAAAATAAGAAGTGCCCCGATCCCGGCCGAAACGACTCGAATTACACTTCGACACCCACCGACATGATCGCCACGATGCACAGAGCACCCTCGTAAATTTTCGAGACGTTTCATTTTTTCACAACCGGGACCGAAACCCTAGGCCGAAGAAAATGGTCGGATGCGAAGTGAAATTTTTTCGCTCGAAATTTTACGAGCATGTGCGGTACTTCTAGGCAATCATATCGGCAGGTGACACGAAGTGATTTGACTTCGTTTGCCCCCCCATTTTCTTTAACGAACGATAACTTTTTGTGAAAATAACAAGTTCCCCGAACATGGCCGAAACGACTCGAATTACACTTCGAGACCCGCCGACATGATCGCCACGATGCACAGAGCACCCTCGTAAATTTTCGGGACGTTTCATTTTTTCACAACCGGGACCGAAACCCTAGGCCGAAGAAAATGGTCGGATGCGAAGTGAAATTTTTTCGCTCGAAATTTTACGAGCATGTGCGGTACTTCTAGGCAATCATATCGGCAGGTGACACGAAGTAATTCGACTTCGTTTGCCCCCCCATTTTCTTTAACGAACGATAACTTTTTGTGAAAATAACAAGTTCCCCGAACATGGCCGAAACAACTCGAATTACACTTCGAGACCCGCCGACATGATCGCCACGATGCACAGAGCACCCTCGTAAATTTTCGGGACGTTTCATTTTTTCACAACCGGGACCGAAACCCTAGGCCGAAGAAAATGGTCGGATGCGAAGTGAAATTTTTTCGCTCGAAATTTTACGAGCATGTGCGGTACTTCTAGGCAATCATATCGGCAGGTGACACGAAGTAATTCGACATCGTTTGCCCCCCCATTTTCTTTAACGAACGATAACTTTTTGTGAAAATAACAAGTTCCCCGAACATGGCCGAAACGACTCGAATTACACTTCGAGACCCGCCGACATGATCGCCACGATGCACAGAGCACCCTCGTAAATTTTCGGGACGTTTCATTTTTTCAAAACCGGGACCGAAACCCTAGGCCGAAGAAAATGGTCGGATGCGAAGTGAAATTTTTTCGTTCGAAATTTTACGAGCTTGTGCAGAACTTCTAGGCAATCATATCGGCAGGTGACACGAAGTGATTCGAGTTCGTTTGCCCCCCCATTTTCTTTAACGAACGATAACTTTTTGTGAAAATAACAAGTGCCCCGATCCCGGCCGAAACGACTCGAATTACACTTCGAGACCCGCCGACATGACCGCCACGATGCACAGAGCACCCTCGTAAATTTTCGGGACGTTTCATTTTTTCACAATCGGGACCGAAACCCTAGGCCGAACGAATTGGTCGGATGCGAAGTGAAATTTTTTCGTTCGAAATTTTACGAGCTTGTGCAGAACTTCTAGGCAATCGTATCGGCGGGTGACACGAAGTGATTCGAGTTCGTTTGCCCCCCCCATTTTCTTTAACGAACGATACCTTTTTGTGAAAATAAGAAGTGCCCCGATCCCGGCCGAAACGACTCGAATTACACTTCGACACCCACCGACATGATCGCCACGATGCACAGAGCACCCTCGTAAATTTTCGAGACGTTTCATTTTTTCACAACCGGGACCGAAACCCTAGGCCGAAGAAAATGGTCGGATGCGAAGTGAAATTTTTTCGCTCGAAATTTTACGAGCATGTGCGGTACTTCTAGGCAATCATATCGGCAGGTGACACGAAGTGATTTGACTTCGTTTGCCCCCCCATTTTCTTTAACGAACGATAACTTTTTGTGAAAATAACAAGTTCCCCGAACATGGCCGAAACGACTCGAATTACACTTCGAGACCCGCCGACATGATCGCCACGATGCACAGAGCACCCTCGTAAATTTTCGGGACGTTTCATTTTTTCACAACCGGGACCGAAACCCTAGGCCGAAGAAAATGGTCGGATGCGAAGTGAAATTTTTTCGCTCGAAATTTTACGAGCATGTGCGGTACTTCTAGGCAATCATATCGGCAGGTGACACGAAGTAATTCGACTTCGTTTGCCCCCCCATTTTCTTTAACGAACGATAACTTTTTGTGAAAATAACAAGTTCCCCGAACATGGCCGAAACAACTCGAATTACACTTCGAGACCCGCCGACATGATCGCCACGATGCACAGAGCACCCTCGTAAATTTTCGGGACGTTTCATTTTTTCACAACCGGGACCGAAACCCTAGGCCGAAGAAAATGGTCGGATGCGAAGTGAAATTTTTTCGCTCGAAATTTTACGAGCATGTGCGGTACTTCTAGGCAATCATATCGGCAGGTGACACGAAGTAATTCGACATCGTTTGCCCCCCCATTTTCTTTAACGAACGATAACTTTTTGTGAAAATAACAAGTTCCCCGAACATGGCCGAAACGACTCGAATTACACTTCGAGACCCGCCGACATGATCGCCACGATGCACAGAGCACCCTCGTAAATTTTCGGGACGTTTCATTTTTTCAAAACCGGGACCGAAACCCTAGGCCGAAGAAAATGGTCGGATGCGAAGTGAAATTTTTTCGTTCGAAATTTTACGAGCTTGTGCAGAACTTCTAGGCAATCATATCGGCAGGTGACACGAAGTGATTCGAGTTCGTTTGCCCCCCCATTTTCTTTAACGAACGATAACTTTTTGTGAAAATAACAAGTGCCCCGATCCCGGCCGAAACGACTCGAATTACACTTCGAGACCCGCCGACATGACCGCCACGATGCACAGAGCACCCTCGTAAATTTTCGGGACGTTTCATTTTTTCACAATCGGGACCGAAACCCTAGGCCGAACGAATTGGTCGGATGCGAAGTGAAATTTTTTCGTTCGAAATTTTACGAGCTTGTGCAGAACTTCTAGGCAATCATATCGGCGGGTGACACGAAGTGATTCGAGTTCGTTTGCCCCCCCCATTTTCTTTAACGAACGATACCTTTTTGTGAAAATAAGAAGTGCCCCGATCCCGGCCGAAACGACTCGAATTACACTTCGACACCCACCGACATGATCGCCACGATGCACAGAGCACCCTCGTAAATTTTCGAGATGTTTCATTTTTTCACAACCGGGACCGAAACCCTAAGCCGAAGAAAATGGTCGGATGCGAAGTGAAATTTTTTCGTTCGAAATTTTACGAGCTTGTGCAGAACTTCTAGGCAATCATATCGGCAGGTGACAGGAAGTGATTCGAGTTCGTTTGCCCCCCCATTTTCTTTAACGAACGATAACTTTTTGTGAAAATAACAAGTTCCCCGAACATGGCCGAAACGACTCGAATTACACTTCGAGACCTGCCGACATGATCGCCACGATGCACAGAGCACCCTCGTAAATTTTCGGGACGTTTCATTTTTTCACAACCGGGACCGAAACCCTAGGCCGAAGAAAATGGTCGGATGCGAAGTGAAATTTTTTCGCTCGAAATTTTACGAGCATGTGCGGTACTTCTAGGCAATCATATCGGCAGGTGACACGAAGTGATTCGAGTTCGTTTGCCCCCCCATTTTCTTTAACGAACGATAACTTTTTGTGAAAATAACAAGTGCCCCGATCCCGGCCGAAACGACTCGAATTACACTTCGAGACCCGCCGACATGACCGCCACGATGCACAGAGCACCCTCGTAAATTTTCGGGACGTTTCATTTTTTCACAATCGGGACCGAAACCCTAGGCCGAACAAATTGGTCGGATGCGAAGTGAAATTTTTTCGTTCGAAATTTTACGAGCTTGTGCAGAACTTCTAGGCAATCATATCGGCGGGTGACACGAAGTGATTCGAGTTCGTTTGCCCCCCCCATTTTCTTTAACGAACGATACCTTTTTGTGAAAATAAGAAGTGCCCCGATCCCGGCCGAAACGACTCGAATTACACTTCGACACCCACCGACATGATCGCCACGATGCACAGAGCACCCTCGTAAATTTTCGAGATGTTTCATTTATTCACAACCGGGACCGAAACCCTAGGCCGAAGAAAATGGTCGGATGCGAAGTGAAATTTTTTCGCTCGAAATTTTACGAGCTTGTGCGGTACTTCTAGGCAATCATATCGGCAGGTGACACGAAGTGATTCGAGTTCGTTTGCCCCCCCATTTTCTTTAACGAACGATAACTTTTTGTGAAAATAACAAGTGCCCCGATCCCGGCCGAAACGACTCGAATTACACTTCGACACCCACCGACATGATCGCCACGATGCACAGAGCACCCTCGTAAATTTTCGAGACGTTTCATTTTTTCACAACCGGGACCGAAACCTTAGGCCGAAGAAAATGGTCGGATGCGAAGTGAAATTTTTTCGTTCGAAATTTTACGAGCTTGTGCAGAACTTCTAGGCAATCATATCGGCAGGTGACAGGAAGTGATTCGAGTTCGTTTGCCCCCCCATTTTCTTTAACGAACGATAACTTTTTGTGAAAATAACAAGTTCCCCGAACATGGCCGAAACGACTCGAATTACACTTCGAGACCTGCCGACATGATCGCCACGATGCACAGAGCACCCTCGTAAATTTTCGGGACGTTTCATTTTTTCACAACCGGGACCGAAACCCTAGGCCGAAGAAAATGGTCGGATGCGAAGTGAAATTTTTTCGCTCGAAATTTTACGAGCATGTGCTACTTCTAGGCAATCATATCGGCAGGTGACACGAAGTGATTCGACTTCGTTTGCCCCCCCATTTTCTTTAACGAACGATAACTTTTTGTGAAAATAACAAGTTCCCCGAACATGGCCGAAACGACTCGAATTACACTTCGAGACCCGCCGACATGATCGCCACGATGCACAGAGCACCCTCGTAAATTTTCGGGACGTTTAATTTTTTCACAACCGGGACCGAAACCCTAGGCCGAATAAAAATGGTCGGATGCGAAGTGAAATTTTTTCGCTCAAAATTTTACGAGCTTGTGCAGTATTTCTAGGCAATCATTTCGGCAGGTGACACGAAGGGATTCGAGTTCGTTTGCCCCCCCATTTTCTTTAACGAACGATAACTTTTTGTGAAAATAACAAGTTCCCCGAACATGGCCGAAACGACTCGAATTACACTTCGAGACCCGCCGACATGATCGCCACGATGCACAGAGCACCCTCGTAAATTTTCGGGACGTTTCATTTTTTCACAACCGGGACCGAAACCCTAGGCCGAAGAAAATGGTCGGATGCGAAGTGAAATTTTTTCGCTCGAAATTTTACGAGCATGTGCGGTACTTCTAGGCAATCATATCGGCAGGTGACACGAAGTGATTCGAGTTCGTTTGCCCCCCCATTTTCTTTAACGAACGATAACTTTTTGTGAAAATAACAAGTGCCCCGATCCCGGCCGAAACGACTCGAATTACACTTCGAGACCCGCCGACATGACCGCCACGATGCACAGAGCACCCTCGTAAATTTTCGGGACGTTTCATTTTTTCACAATCGGGACCGAAACCCTAGGCCGAACGAATTGGTCGGATGCGAAGTGAAATTTTTTCGTTCGAAATTTTACGAGCTTGTGCAGAACTTCTAGGCAATCATATCGGCGGGTGACACGAAGTGATTCGAGTTCGTTTGCCCCCCCCATTTTCTTTAACGAACGATACCTTTTTGTGAAAATAAGAAGTGCCCCGATCCCGGCCGAAACGACTCGAATTACACTTCGACACCCACCGACATGATCGCCACGATGCACAGAGCACCCTCGTAAATTTTCGAGATGTTTCATTTTTTCACAACCGGGACCGAAACCCTAAGCCGAAGAAAATGGTCGGATGCGAAGTGAAATTTTTTCGCTCGAAATTTTACGAGCTTGTGCGGTACTTCTAGGCAATCATATCGGCAGGTGACACGAAGTGATTCGAGTTCGTTTGCCCCCCCATTTTCTTTAACGAACGATAACTTTTTGTGAAAATAACAAGTGCCCCGATCCCGGCCGAAATGACTCGAATTACACTTCGACACCCACCGACATGATCGCCACGATGCACAGAGCACCCTCGTAAATTTTCGAGACGTTTCATTTTTTCACAACCGGGACCGAAACCCTAGGCCGAAGAAAATGGTCGGATGCGAAGTGAAATTTTTTCGCTCGAAATTTTACGAGCATGTGCGGTACTTCTAGGCAATCATATCGGCAGGTGACACGAAGTGATTTGACTTCGTTTGCCCCCCCATTTTCTTTAACGAACGATAACTTTTTGTGAAAATAACAAGTTCCCCGAACATGGCCGAAACGACTCGAATTACACTTCGAGACCCGCCGACATGATCGCCACGATGCACAGAGCACCCTCGTAAATTTTCGGGACGTTTCATTTTTTCACAACCGGGACCGAAACCCTAGGCCGAAGAAAATGGTCGGATGCGAAGTGAAATTTTTTCGCTCGAAATTTTACGAGCATGTGCGGTACTTCTAGGCAATCATATCGGCAGGTGACACGAAGTAATTCGACTTCGTTTGCCCCCCCATTTTCTTTAACGAACGATAACTTTTTGTGAAAATAACAAGTTCCCCGAACATGGCCGAAACAACTCGAATTACACTTCGAGACCCGCCGACATGATCGCCACGATGCACAGAGCACCCTCGTAAATTTTCGGGACGTTTCATTTTTTCACAACCGGGACCGAAACCCTAGGCCGAAGAAAATGGTCGGATGCGAAGTGAAATTTTTTCGCTCGAAATTTTACGAGCATGTGCGGTACTTCTAGGCAATCATATCGGCAGGTGACACGAAGTAATTCGACATCGTTTGCCCCCCCATTTTCTTTAACGAACGATAACTTTTTGTGAAAATAACAAGTTCCCCGAACATGGCCGAAACGACTCGAATTACACTTCGAGACCCGCCGACATGATCGCCACGATGCACAGAGCACCCTCGTAAATTTTCGGGACGTTTCATTTTTTCAAAACCGGGACCGAAACCCTAGGCCGAAGAAAATGGTCGGATGCGAAGTGAAATTTTTTCGTTCGAAATTTTACGAGCTTGTGCAGAACTTCTAGGCAATCATATCGGCAGGTGACACGAAGTGATTCGAGTTCGTTTGCCCCCCCATTTTCTTTAACGAACGATAACTTTTTGTGAAAATAACAAGTGCCCCGATCCCGGCCGAAACGACTCGAATTACACTTCGAGACCCGCCGACATGACCGCCACGATGCACAGAGCACCCTCGTAAATTTTCGGGACGTTTCATTTTTTCACAATCGGGACCGAAACCCTAGGCCGAACGAATTGGTCGGATGCGAAGTGAAATTTTTTCGTTCGAAATTTTACGAGCTTGTGCAGAACTTCTAGGCAATCATATCGGCGGGTGACACGAAGTGATTCGAGTTCGTTTGCCCCCCCCATTTTCTTTAACGAACGATACCTTTTTGTGAAAATAAGAAGTGCCCCGATCCCGGCCGAAACGACTCGAATTACACTTCGACACCCACCGACATGATCGCCACGATGCACAGAGCACCCTCGTAAATTTTCGAGATGTTTCATTTTTTCACAACCGGGACCGAAACCCTAAGCCGAAGAAAATGGTCGGATGCGAAGTGAAATTTTTTCGTTCGAAATTTTACGAGCTTGTGCAGAACTTCTAGGCAATCATATCGGCAGGTGACAGGAAGTGATTCGAGTTCGTTTGCCCCCCCATTTTCTTTAACGAACGATAACTTTTTGTGAAAATAACAAGTTCCCCGAACATGGCCGAAACGACTCGAATTACACTTCGAGACCTGCCGACATGATCGTCACGATGCACAGAGCACCCTCGTAAATTTTCGGGACGTTTCATTTTTTCACAACCGGGACCGAAACCCTAGGCCGAAGAAAATGGTCGGTTGCGAAGTGAAATTTTTTCGCTCGAAATTTTACGAGCATGTGCGGTACTTCTAGGCAATCATATCGGCAGGTGACACGAAGTGATTCGAGTTCGTTTGCCCCCCCATTTTCTTTAACGAACGATAACTTTTTGTGAAAATAACAAGTGCCCCGATCCCGGCCGAAACGACTCGAATTACACTTCGAGACCCGCCGACATGACCGCCACGATGCACAGAGCACCCTCGTAAATTTTCGGGACGTTTCATTTTTTCACAATCGGGACCGAAACCCTAGGCCGAACAAATTGGTCGGATGCGAAGTGAAATTTTTTCGTTCGAAATTTTACGAGCTTGTGCAGAACTTCTAGGCAATCATATCGGCGGGTGACACGAAGTGATTCGAGTTCGTTTGCCCCCCCCATTTTCTTTAACGAACGATACCTTTTTGTGAAAATAAGAAGTGCCCCGATCCCGGCCGAAACGACTCGAATTACACTTCGACACCCACCGACATGATCGCCACGATGCACAGAGCACCCTCGTAAATTTTCGAGATGTTTCATTTATTCACAACCGGGACCGAAACCCTAGGCCGAAGAAAATGGTCGGATGCGAAGTGAAATTTTTTCGCTCGAAATTTTACGAGCTTGTGCGGTACTTCTAGGCAATCATATCGGCAGGTGACACGAAGTGATTCGAGTTCGTTTGCCCCCCCATTTTCTTTAACGAACGATAACTTTTTGTGAAAATAACAAGTGCCCCGATCCCGGCCGAAACGACTCGAATTACACTTCGACACCCACCGACATGATCGCCACGATGCACAGAGCACCCTCGTAAATTTTCGAGACGTTTCATTTTTTCACAACCGGGACCGAAACCTTAGGCCGAAGAAAATGGTCGGATGCGAAGTGAAATTTTTTCGTTCGAAATTTTACGAGCTTGTGCAGAACTTCTAGGCAATCATATCGGCAGGTGACAGGAAGTGATTCGAGTTCGTTTGCCCCCCCATTTTCTTTAACGAACGATAACTTTTTGTGAAAATAACAAGTTCCCCGAACATGGCCGAAACGACTCGAATTACACTTCGAGACCTGCCGACATGATCGCCACGATGCACAGAGCACCCTCGTAAATTTTCGGGACGTTTCATTTTTTCACAACCGGGACCGAAACCCTAGGCCGAAGAAAATGGTCGGATGCGAAGTGAAATTTTTTCGCTCGAAATTTTACGAGCATGTGCTACTTCTAGGCAATCATATCGGCAGGTGACACGAAGTGATTCGACTTCGTTTGCCCCCCCATTTTCTTTAACGAACGATAACTTTTTGTGAAAATAACAAGTTCCCCGAACATGGCCGAAACGACTCGAATTACACTTCGAGACCCGCCGACATGATCGCCACGATGCACAGAGCACCCTCGTAAATTTTCGGGACGTTTAATTTTTTCACAACCGGGACCGAAACCCTAGGCCGAATAAAAATGGTCGGATGCGAAGTGAAATTTTTTCGCTCAAAATTTTACGAGCTTGTGCAGTATTTCTAGGCAATCATTTCGGCAGGTGACACGAAGGGATTCGAGTTCGTTTGCCCCCCCATTTTCTTTAACGAACGATAACTTTTTGTGAAAATAACAAGTTCCCCGAACATGGCCGAAACGACTCGAATTACACTTCGAGACCCGCCGACATGATCGCCAAGATGCACAGAGCACCCTCGTAAATTTTCGGGACGTTTCATTTTTTCACAACCGGGACCGAAACCCTAGGCCGAAGAAAATGGTCGGATGCGAAGTGAAATTTTTTCGCTCGAAATTTTACGAGCATGTGCGGTACTTCTAGGCAATCATATCGGCAGGTGACACGAAGTGATTCGACTTCGTTTGCCCCCCCATTTTCTTTAACGAACGATAACTTTTTGTGAAAATAACAAGTTCCCCGAACATGGCCGAAACGACTCGAATTACACTTCGAGACCCGCCGACATGATCGCCACGATGCACAGAGCACCCTCGTAAATTTTCGGGACGTTTCATTTTTTCACAACCGGGACCGAAACCCTAGGCCGAAGAAAATGGTCGGATGCGAAGTGAAATTTTTTTCGTTCGAAATTTTACGAGCTTGTGCAGAACTTCTAGGCAATCATATCGGCAGGTGACACGAAGTGATTCGAATTCGTTTGCCCCCCCATTTTCTTTAACGAACGATAACTTTTTGTGAAAATAACAAGTGCCCCGATCCCGGCCGAAACGACTCGAATTACACTTCGAGACCCGCCGACAATACCGCCACGATGCACAGAGCACCCTCGTAAATTTTCGGGACGTTTCATTTTTTCACAATCGGGACCGAAACCCTAGGCCGAACAAATTGGTCGGATGCGAAGTGAAATTTTTTCGTTCGAAATTTTACGAGCTTGTGCAGAACTTCTAGGCAATCATATCGGCGGGTGACACGAAGTGATTCGAGTTCGTTTGCCCCCCCATTTTCTTTAACGAACGATACCTTTTTGTGAAAATAAGAAGTGCCCTGATCCCGGCCGAAACGAGTCGAATTACACTTCGACACCCACCGACATGATCGCCACGATGCACAGAGCACCCTCGTAAATTTTCGAGACGTTTCATTTTTTCACAACCGGGACCGAAACCCTAGGCCGAAGAAAATGGTCGGATGCGAAGTGAAATTTTTTCGTTCGAAATTTTACGAGCTTGTGCAGAACTTCTAGGCAATCATATCGGCAGGTGACAGGAAGTGATTCGAGTTCGTTTGCCCCCCCATTTTTTTTAACGAACGATAACTTTTTGTGAAAATAACAAGTGCCCCGATCCCGGCCGAAACGACTCGAATTACACTTCGAGACCCACCGACATGATCGCCACGATGCACAGAGCACCCTCGTAAATTTTCGGGACGTTTCATTTTTTCACAACCGGGACCGAAACCCTAGGCCGAAGAAAATGGTCGTATGCGAAGTGAAATTTTTTCGCTCGAAATTTTACGAGCTTGTGCAGAACTTCTAGGCAATCATATCGGCAGGTGACACGAAGTGATTTGACTTCGTTTGCCCCCCCATTTTCTTTAACGAACGATAACTTTTTGTGAAAATAACAAGTTCCCCGATCCCGGCCGAAACGACTCGAATTACACTTCGAGACCCGCCGACAATACCGCCACGATGCACAGAGCACCCTCGTAAATTTTCGGGACGTTTCATTTTTTCACAATCGGGACCGAAACCCTAGGCCGAACAAATTGGTCGGATGCGAAGTGAAATTTTTTCGTTCGAAATTTTACGAGCTTGTGCAGAACTTCTAGGCAATCATATCGGCGGGTGACACGAAGTGATTCGAGTTCGTTTGCCCCCCCATTTTCTTTAACGAACGATACCTTTTTGTGAAAATAAGAAGTGCCCTGATCCCGGCCGAAACGAGTCGAATTACACTTCGACACCCACCGACATGATCGCCACGATGCACAGAGCACCCTCGTAAATTTTCGAGACGTTTCATTTTTTCACAACCGGGACCGAAACCCTAGGCCGAAGAAAATGGTCGGATGCGAAGTGAAATTTTTTCGTTCGAAATTTTACGAGCTTGTGCAGAACTTCTAGGCAATCATATCGGCAGGTGACAGGAAGTGATTCGAGTTCGTTTGCCCCCCCATTTTTTTTAACGAACGATAACTTTTTGTGAAAATAACAAGTGCCCCGATCCCGGCCGAAACGACTCGAATTACACTTCGACACCCACCGACATGATCGCCACGATGCACAGAGCACCCTCGTAAATTTTCGAGACGTTTCATTTTTTGACAACCGGGACCGAAACCCTAGGCCGAAGAAAATGGTCGTATGCGAAGTGAAATTTTTTCGCTCGAAATTTTACGAGCATGTGCGGTACTTCTAGGCAATCATATCGGCAGGTGACACGAAGTGATTTGACTTCGTTTGCCCCCCCATTTTCTTTAACGAACGATAACTTTTTGTGAAAATAACAAGTTCCCCGAACATGGCCGAAACGACTCGAATTACACTTCGAGACCCGCCGACATGATCGCCACGATGCACAGAGCACCCTCGTAAATTTTCGGGACGTTTCATTTTTTCACAACCGGGACCGAAACCCTAGGCCGAATAAAATGGTCGGATGCGAAGTGAAATTTTTTCGCTCAAAATTTTACGAGCTTGTGCAGTATTTCTAGGCAATCATTTCGGCAGGTGACACGAAGGGATTCGAGTTCGTTTGCCCCCCCATTTTCTTTAACGAACGATAACTTTTTGTGAAAATAACAAGTTCCCCGAGCATGGCCGAAACGACTCGAATTACACTTCGAGACCCGCCGACATGATCGCCACGATGCACAGAGCACCCTCGTAAATTTTCGGGACGTTTCATTTTTTCACAACCGGGACCGAAACCCTAGGCCGAAGAAAATGGTCGGATGCGAAGTGAAATTTTTTCGCTCGAAATTTTACGAGCATGTGCGGTACTTCTAGGCAATCATATCGGCAGGTGACACGAAGTGATTCGACTTCGTTTGCCCCCCCCATTTTCTTTAACGAACGATAACTTTTTGTGAAAATAACAAGTTCCCCGAACATGGCCGAAACGACTCGAATTACACTTCGAGACCCGCCGACATGATCGCCACGATGCACAGAGCACCCTCGTAAATTTTCGGGACGTTTAATTTTTTCACAACCGGGACCGAAACCCTAGGCCGAATAAAAATGGTCGGATGCGAAGTGAAATTTTTTCGCTCAAAATTTTACGAGCTTGTGCAGTATTTCTAGGCAATCATTTCGGCAGGTGACACGAAGGGATTCGAGTTCGTTTGCCCCCCCATTTTCTTTAACGAACGATAACTTTTTGTGAAAATAACAAGTTCCCCGAACATGGCCGAAACGACTCGAATTACACTTCGAGACCCGCCGACATGATCGCCACGATGCACAGAGCACCCTCGTAAATTTTCGGGACGTTTCATTTTTTCACAACCGGGACCGAAACCCTAGGCCGAAGAAAATGGTCGGATGCGAAGTGAAATTTTTTCGCTCGAAATTTTACGAGCATGTGCGGTACTTCTAGGCAATCATATCGGCAGGTGACACGAAGTGATTCGACTTCGTTTGCCCCCCCATTTTCTTTAACGAACGATAACTTTTTGTGAAAATAACAAGTTCCCCGAACATGGCCGAAACGACTCGAATTACACTTCGAGACCCGCCGACATGATCGCCACGATGCACAGAGCACCCTCGTAAATTTTCGGGACGTTTCATTTTTTCACAACCGGGACCGAAACCCTAGGCCGAAGAAAATGGTCGGATGCGAAGTGAAATTTTTTTCGTTCGAAATTTTACGAGCTTGTGCAGAACTTCTAGGCAATCATATCGGCAGGTGACACGAAGTGATTCGAGTTCGTTTGCCCCCCCATTTTCTTTAACGAACGATAACTTTTTGTGAAAATAACAAGTGCCCCGATCCCGGCCGAAACGACTCGAATTACACTTCGAGACCCGCCGACAATACCGCCACGATGCACAGAGCACCCTCGTAAATTTTCGGGACGTTTCATTTTTTCACAATCGGGACCGAAACCCTAGGCCGAACAAATTGGTCGGATGCGAAGTGAAATTTTTTCGTTCGAAATTTTACGAGCTTGTGCAGAACTTCTAGGCAATCATATCGGCGGGTGACACGAAGTGATTCGAGTTCGTTTGCCCCCCCATTTTCTTTAACGAACGATACCTTTTTGTGAAAATAAGAAGTGCCCTGATCCCGGCCGAAACGAGTCGAATTACACTTCGACACCCACCGACATGATCGCCACGATGCACAGAGCACCCTCGTAAATTTTCGAGACGTTTCATTTTTTCACAACCGGGACCGAAACCCTAGGCCGAAGAAAATGGTCGGATGCGAAGTGAAATTTTTTCGTTCGAAATTTTACGAGCTTGTGCAGAACTTCTAGGCAATCATATCGGCAGGTGACAGGAAGTGATTCGAGTTCGTTTGCCCCCCCATTTTTTTTAACGAACGATAACTTTTTGTGAAAATAACAAGTGCCCCGATCCCGGCCGAAACGACTCGAATTACACTTCGACACCCACCGACATGATCGCCACGATGCACAGAGCACCCTCGTAAATTTTCGAGACGTTTCATTTTTTGACAACCGGGACCGAAACCCTAGGCCGAAGAAAATGGTCGTATGCGAAGTGAAATTTTTTCGCTCGAAATTTTACGAGCATGTGCGGTACTTCTAGGCAATCATATCGGCAGGTGACACGAAGTGATTTGACTTCGTTTGCCCCCCCATTTTCTTTAACGAACGATAACTTTTTGTGAAAATAACAAGTTCCCCGAACATGGCCGAAACGACTCGAATTACACTTCGAGACCCGCCGACATGATCGCCACGATGCACAGAGCACCCTCGTAAATTTTCGGGACGTTTCATTTTTTCACAACCGGGACCGAAACCCTAGGCCGAATAAAATGGTCGGATGCGAAGTGAAATTTTTTCGCTCAAAATTTTACGAGCTTGTGCAGTATTTCTAGGCAATCATTTCGGCAGGTGACACGAAGGGATTCGAGTTCGTTTGCCCCCCCATTTTCTTTAACGAACGATAACTTTTTGTGAAAATAACAAGTTCCCCGAGCATGGCCGAAACGACTCGAATTACACTTCGAGACCCGCCGACATGATCGCCACGATGCACAGAGCACCCTCGTAAATTTTCGGGACGTTTAATTTTTTCACAACCGGGACCGAAACCCTAGGCCGAATAAAAATGGTCGGATGCGAAGTGAAATTTTTTCGCTCAAAATTTTACGAGCTTGTGCGGTACTTCTAGGCAATCATATCGGCAGGTGACACGAAGTGATTCGAGTTCGTTTGCCCCCCCATTTTCTTTAACGAACGATAACTTTTTGTGAAAATAACAAGTTCCCCGAGCATGGCCGAAACGACTCGAATTACACTTCGAGACCCGCCGACATGATCGCCACGATGCACAGAGCACCCTCGTAAATTTTCGGGACGTTTAATTTTTTCACAACCGGGACCGAAACCCTAGGCCGAATAAAAATGGTCGGATGCGAAGTGAAATTTTTTCGCTCAAAATTTTACGAGCTTGTGCAGTATTTCTAGGCAATCATTTCGGCAGGTGACACGAAGGGATTCGAGTTCGTTTGCCCCCCCATTTTCTTTAACGAACGATAACTTTTTGTGAAAATAACAAGTTCCCCGCGCATGGCCGAAACGACTCGAATTACACTTCGAAACCCGCCGACATGATCCCCACGATGCACAGAGCACCCTCGTAAATTTTCGGGACGTTTCATTTTTTCACAACCGGGACCGAAACCCTAGGCCGAAGAAAATGGTCGGATGCGAAGTGAAATTTTTTCGCTCGAAATTTTACGAGCTTGTGCGGTACTTCTAGGCAATCATATCGGCAGGTGACACGAAGTGATTCGAGTTCGTTTGCCCCCCCATTTTCTTTAACGAACGATAACTTTTTGTGAAAATAACAAGTGCCCCGATCCCGGCCGAAACGACTCGAATTACACTTCGACACCCACCGACATGATCGCAACGATGCACAGAGCACCCTCGTAAATTTTCGAGACGTTTCATTTTTTCACAACCGGGACCGAAACCCTAGGCCGAAGAAAATGGTCGGATGCGAAGTGAAATTTTTTCGCTCGAAATTTTACGAGCATGTGCGGTACTTCTAGGCAATCATATCGGCAGGTGACACGAAGTGATTCGACTTCGTTTGCCCCCCCCATTTTCTTTAACGAACGATAACTTTTTGTGAAAATAACAAGTTCCCCGAACATGGCCGAAACGACTCGAATTACACTTCGAGACCCGCCGACATGATCGCCACGATGCACAGAGCACCCTCGTAAATTTTCGGGACGTTTCATTTTTTCACAACCGGGACCGAAACCCTAGGCCGAAGAAAATGGTCGGATGCGAAGTGAAATTTTTTCGTTCGAAATTTTACGAGCTTGTGCAGAACTTCTAGGCAATCATATCGGCAGGTGACACGAAGTGATTCGAGTTCGTTTGCCCCCCCATTTTCTTTAACGAACGATAACTTTTTGTGAAAATAACAAGTGCCCCGATCCCGGCCGAAACGACTCGAATTACACTTCGAGACCCGCCGACATGACCGCCACGATGCACAGAGCACCCACGTAAATTTTCGGGACGTTTCATTTTTTCACAATCGAGACCGAGACCCTAGGCCGAACAAATTGGTCGGATGCGAAGTGAAATTTTTTCGTTCGAAATTTTACGAGCTTGTGCAGAACTTCTAGGCAATCATATCGGCGGGTGACACGAAGTGATTCGAGTTCGTTTGCCCCCCCATTTTCTTTAACGAACGATACCTTTTTGTGAAAATAAGAAGTGCCCCGATCCCGGCCGAAACGACTCGAATTACACTTCGACACCCACCGACATGATCGCCACGATGCACAGAGCACCCTCGTAAATTTTCGAGACGTTTCATTTTTTCACAACCGGGACCGAAACCCTAGGCCGAAGAAAATGGTCGGATGCGAAGTGAAATTTTTTCGCTCGAAATTTTACGAGCTTGTGCGGTACTTCTAGGCAATCATATCGGCAGGTGACACGAAGTGATTCGAGTTCGTTTGCCCCCCCATTTTCTTTAACGAACGATAACTTTTTGTGAAAATAACAAGTGCCCCGATCCCGGCCGAAACGACTCGAATTACACTTCGACACCCACCGACATGATCGCCACGATGCACAGAGCACCCTCGTAAATTTTCGAGACGTTTCATTTTTTCACAACCGGGACCGAAACCCTAGGCCGAAGAAAATGGTCGGATGCGAAGTGAAATTTTTTCGCTCAAAATTTTACGAGCTTGTGCAGTATTTCTAGGCAATCATTTCGGCAGGTGACACGAAGGGATTCGAGTTCGTTTGCCCCCCCATTTTCTTTAACGAACGATAACTTTTTGTGAAAATAACAAGTTCCCCGAACATGGCCGAAACGACTCGAATTACACTTCGAGACCCGCCGACATGATCGCCACGATGCACAGAGCACCCTCGTAAATTTTCGGGACGTTTCATTTTTTCACAACCGGGACCGAAACCCTAGGCCGAAGAAAATGGTCGGATGCGAAGTGAAATTTTTTCGCTCGAAATTTTACGAGCATGTGCGGTACTTCTAGGCAATCATATCGGCAGGTGACACGAAGTGATTCGACTTCGTTTGCCCCCCCATTTTCTTTAACGAACGATAACTTTTTGTGAAAATAACAAGTGCCCCGATCCCGGCCGAAACGACTCGAATTACACTTCGAGACCCGCCGACATGACCGCCACGATGCACAGAGCACCCACGAAAATTTTCGGGACGTTTCATTTTTTCACAATCGAGACCGAAACCCTAGGCCGAACAAATTGGTCGGATGCGAAGTGAAATTTTTTCGTTCGAAATTTTACGAGCTTGTGCAGAACTTCTAGGCAATCATATCGGCGGGTGACACGAAGTGATTCGAGTTCGTTTGCCCCCCCATTTTCTTTAACGAACGATACCTTTTTGTGAAAATAAGAAGTGCCCCGATCCCGGCCGAAACGACTCGAATTACACTTCGACACCCACCGACATGATCGCCACGATGCACAGAGCACCCTCGTAAATTTTCGAGACGTTTCATTTTTTCACAACCGGGACCGAAACCCTAGGCCGAAGAAAATGGTCGGATGCGAAGTGAAATTTTTTCGCTCGAAATTTTACGAGCTTGTGCGGTACTTCTAGGCAATCATATCGGCAGGTGACACGAAGTGATTCGAGTTCGTTTGCCCCCCCATTTTCTTTAACGAACGATAACTTTTTGTGAAAATAACAAGTGCCCCGATCCCGGCCGAAACGACTCAATTACACTTCGACACCCACCGACATGATCGCCACGATGCACAGAGCACCCTCGTAAATTTTCGAGACGTTTCATTTTTTCACAACCGGAACCGAAACCCTAGGCCGAAGAAAATGGTCGGATGTGAAGTGAAATTTTTTCGTTCGAAATTTTACGAGCTTGTGCAGAACTTCTAGGCAATCATATCGGCAGGTGACAGGAAGTGATTCGAGTTCGTTTGCCCCCCCATTTTCTTTAACGAACGATAACTTTTTGTGAAAATAACAAGTGCCCCGATCCCGGCCGAAACGACTCGAATTACACTTCGACACCCACCGACATGATCGCCACGATGCACAGAGCACCGTCGTAAATTTTCGAGACGTTTCATTTTTTCACAACCGGGACCGAAACCCTAGGCCGAAGAAAATGGTCGGATGCGAAGTGAAATTTTTTCGCTCGAAATTTTACGAGCATGTGCGGTACTTCTAGGCAATCATATCGGCAGGTGACACGAAGTGATTTGACTTCGTTTGCCCCCCCATTTTCTTTAACGAACGATAACTTTTTGTGAAAATAACAAGTTCCCCGAACATGGCCGAAACGACTCGAATTACACTTCGAGACCCGCCGACATGATCGCCACGATGCACAGAGCACCCTCGTAAATTTTCGGGACGTTTCATTTTTTCACAACCGGGACCGAAACCCTAGGCCGAATAAAATGGTCGGATGCGAAGTGAAATTTTTTCGCTCAAAATTTTACGAGCTTGTGCAGTATTTCTAGGCAATCATTTCGGCAGGTGACACGAAGGGATTCGAGTTCGTTTGCCCCCCCATTTTCTTTAACGAACGATAACTTTTTGTGAAAATAACAAGTTCCCCGAACATGGCCGAAACGACTCGAATTACACTTCGAGACCCGCCGACATGATCGCCACGATGCACAGAGCACCCTCGTAAATTTTCGGGACGTTTCATTTTTTCACAACCGGGACCGAAACCCTAGGCCGAAGAAAATGGTCGGATGCGAAGTGAAATTTTTTCGTTCGAAATTTTACGAGCTTGTGCAGAACTTCTAGGCAATCATATCGGCAGGTGACACGAAGTGATTCGAGTTCGTTTGCCCCCCCATTTTCTTTAACGAACGATAACTTTTTGTGAAAATAACAAGTTCCCCGAACATGGCCGAAACGACTCGAATTACACTTCGAGACCCGCCGACATGATCGCCACGATGCACAGAGCACCCTCGTAAATTTTCGGGACGTTTCATTTTTTCACAACCGGGACCGAAACCCTAGGCCGAAGAAAATGGTCGGATGCGAAGTGAAATTTTTTCGCTCGAAATTTTACGAGCATGTGCGGTACTTCTAGGCGATCATATCGGCAGGTGACACGAAGTGATTCGACTTCGTTTGCCCCCCCATTTTCTTTAACGAACGATAACTTTTTGTGAAAATAACAAGTTCCCCGAACATGGCCGAAACGACTCGAATTACACTTCGAGACCCGCCGACATGATCGCCACGATGCACAGAGCACCCTCGTAAATTTTCGGGACGTTTAATTTTTTCACAACCGGGACCGAAACCCTAGGCCGAATAAAAATGGTCGGATGCGAAGTGAAATTTTTTCGCTCAAAATTTTACGAGCTTGTGCAGTATTTCTAGGCAATCATTTCGGCAGGTGACACGAAGGGATTCGAGTTCGTTTGCCCCCCCATTTTCTTTAACGAACGATAACTTTTTGTGAAAATAACAAGTTCCCCGCGCATGGCCGAAACGACTCGAATTACACTTCGAGACCCGCCGACATGATCCCCACGATGCACAGAGCACCCTCGTAAATTTTCGGGACGTTTCATTTTTTCACAACCGGGACCGAAACCCTAGGCCGAAGAAAATGGTCGGATGCGAAGTGAAATTTTTTCGCTCGAAATTTTACGAGCTTGTGCGGTACTTCTAGGCAATCATATCGGCAGGTGACACGAAGTGATTCGAGTTCGTTTGCCCCCCCATTTTCTTTAACGAACGATAACTTTTTGTGAAAATAACAAGTGCCCCGATCCCGGCCGAAACGACTCGAATTACACTTCGACACCCACCGACATGATCGCAACGATGCACAGAGCACCCTCGTAAATTTTCGAGACGTTTCATTTTTTCACAACCGGGACCGAAACCCTAGGCCGAAGAAAATGGTCGGATGCGAAGTGAAATTTTTTCGCTCGAAATTTTACGAGCATGTGCGGTACTTCTAGGCAATCATATCGGCAGGTGACACGAAGTGATTCGACTTCGTTTGCCCCCCCCATTTTCTTTAACGAACGATAACTTTTTGTGAAAATAACAAGTTCCCCGAACATGGCCGAAACGACTCGAATTACACTTCGAGACCCGCCGACATGATCGCCACGATGCACAGAGCACCCTCGTAAATTTTCGGGACGTTTCATTTTTTCACAACCGGGACCGAAACCCTAGGCCGAAGAAAATGGTCGGATGCGAAGTGAAATTTTTTCGTTCGAAATTTTACGAGCTTGTGCAGAACTTCTAGGCAATCATATCGGCAGGTGACACGAAGTGATTCGAGTTCGTTTGCCCCCCCATTTTCTTTAACGAACGATAACTTTTTGTGAAAATAACAAGTGCCCCGATCCCGGCCGAAACGACTCGAATTACACTTCGAGACCCGCCGACATGACCGCCACGATGCACAGAGCACCCACGTAAATTTTCGGGACGTTTCATTTTTTCACAATCGAGACCGAAACCCTAGGCCGAACAAATTGGTCGGATGCGAAGTGAAATTTTTTCGTTCGAAATTTTACGAGCTTGTGCAGAACTTCTAGGCAATCATATCGGCGGGTGACACGAAGTGATTCGAGTTCGTTTGCCCCCCCATTTTCTTTAACGAACGATACCTTTTTGTGAAAATAAGAAGTGCCCCGATCCCGGCCGAAACGACTCGAATTACACTTCGACACCCACCGACATGATCGCCACGATGCACAGAGCACCCTCGTAAATTTTCGAGACGTTTCATTTTTTCACAACCGGGACCGAAACCCTAGGCCGAAGAAAATGGTCGGATGCGAAGTGAAATTTTTTCGCTCGAAATTTTACGAGCTTGTGCGGTACTTCTAGGCAATCATATCGGCAGGTGACACGAAGTGATTCGAGTTCGTTTGCCCCCCCATTTTCTTTAACGAACGATAACTTTTTGTGAAAATAACAAGTGCCCCGATCCCGGCCGAAACGACTCGAATTACACTTCGACACCCACCGACATGATCGCCACGATGCACAGAGCACCCTCGTAAATTTTCGAGACGTTTCATTTTTTCACAACCGGGACCGAAACCCTAGGCCGAAGAAAATGGTCGGATGCGAAGTGAAATTTTTTCGCTCAAAATTTTACGAGCTTGTGCAGTATTTCTAGGCAATCATTTCGGCAGGTGACACGAAGGGATTCGAGTTCGTTTGCCCCTCCATTTTCTTTAACGAACGATAACTTTTTGTGAAAATAACAAGTTCCCCGAACATGGCCGAAACGACTCGAATTACACTTCGAGACCCGCCGACATGATCGCCACGATGCACAGAGCACCCTCGTAAATTTTCGGGACGTTTCATTTTTTCACAACCGGGACCGAAACCCTAGGCCGAAGAAAATGGTCGGATGCGAAGTGAAATTTTTTCGCTCGAAATTTTACGAGCATGTGCGGTACTTCTAGGCAATCATATCGGCAGGTGACACGAAGTGATTCGACTTCGTTTGCCCCCCCATTTTCTTTAACGAACGATAACTTTTTGTGAAAATAACAAGTGCCCCGATCCCGGCCGAAACGACTCGAATTACACTTCGAGACCCGCCGACATGACCGCCACGATGCACAGAGCACCCACGAAAATTTTCGGGACGTTTCATTTTTTCACAATCGAGACCGAAACCCTAGGCCGAACAAATTGGTCGGATGCGAAGTGAAATTTTTTCGTTCGAAATTTTACGAGCTTGTGCAGAACTTCTAGGCAATCATATCGGCGGGTGACACGAAGTGATTCGAGTTCGTTTGCCCCCCCATTTTCTTTAACGAACGATACCTTTTTGTGAAAATAAGAAGTGCCCCGATCCCGGCCGAAACGACTCGAATTACACTTCGACACCCACCGACATGATCGCCACGATGCACAGAGCACCCTCGTAAATTTTCGAGACGTTTCATTTTTTCACAACCGGGACCGAAACCCTAGGCCGAAGAAAATGGTCGGATGCGAAGTGAAATTTTTTCGCTCGAAATTTTACGAGCTTGTGCGGTACTTCTAGGCAATCATATCGGCAGGTGACACGAAGTGATTCGAGTTCGTTTGCCCCCCCATTTTCTTTAACGAACGATAACTTTTTGTGAAAATAACAAGTGCCCCGATCCCGGCCGAAACGACTCAATTACACTTCGACACCCACCGACATGATCGCCACGATGCACAGAGCACCCTCGTAAATTTTCGAGACGTTTCATTTTTTCACAACCGGGACCGAAACCCTAGGCCGAAGAAAATGGTCGGATGTGAAGTGAAATTTTTTCGTTCGAAATTTTACGAGCTTGTGCAGAACTTCTAGGCAATCATATCGGCAGGTGACAGGAAGTGATTCGAGTTCGTTTGCCCCCCCATTTTCTTTAACGAACGATAACTTTTTGTGAAAATAACAAGTGCCCCGATCCCGGCCGAAACGACTCGAATTACAATTCGACACCCACCGACATGATCGCCACGATGCACAGAGCACCGTCGTAAATTTTCGAGACGTTTCATTTTTTCACAACCGGGACCGAAACCCTAGGCCGAAGAAAATGGTCGGATGCGAAGTGAAATTTTTTCGCTCGAAATTTTACGAGCATGTGCGGTACTTCTAGGCAATCATATCGGCAGGTGACACGAAGTGATTTGACTTCGTTTGCCCCCCCATTTTCTTTAACGAACGATAACTTTTTGTGAAAATAACAAGTTCCCCGAACATGGCCGAAACGACTCGAATTACACTTCGAGACCCGCCGACATGATCGCCACGATGCACAGAGCACCCTCGTAAATTTTCGGGACGTTTCATTTTTTCACAACCGGGACCGAAACCCTAGGCCGAATAAAATGGTCGGATGCGAAGTGAAATTTTTTCGCTCAAAATTTTACGAGCTTGTGCAGTATTTCTAGGCAATCATTTCGGCAGGTGACACGAAGGGATTCGAGTTCGTTTGCCCCCCCATTTTCTTTAACGAACGATAACTTTTTGTGAAAATAACAAGTTCCCCGAACATGGCCGAAACGACTCGAATTACACTTCGAGACCCGCCGACATGATCGCCACGATGCACAGAGCACCCTCGTAAATTTTCGGGACGTTTCATTTTTTCACAACCGGGACCGAAACCCTAGGCCGAAGAAAATGGTCGGATGCGAAGTGAAATTTTTTCGTTCGAAATTTTACGAGCTTGTGCAGAACTTCTAGGCAATCATATCGGCAGGTGACACGAAGTGATTCGAGTTCGTTTGCCCCCCCATTTTCTTTAACGAACGATAACTTTTTGTGAAAATAACAAGTTCCCCGAACATGGCCGAAACGACTCGAATTACACTTCGAGACCCGCCGACATGATCGCCACGATGCACAGAGCACCCTCGTAAATTTTCGGGACGTTTCATTTTTTCACAACCGGGACCGAAACCCTAGGCCGAAGAAAATGGTCGGATGCGAAGTGAAATTTTTTCGCTCGAAATTTTACGAGCATGTGCGGTACTTCTAGGCGATCATATCGGCAGGTGACACGAAGTGATTCCACTTCGTTTGCCCCCCCATTTTCTTTAACGAACGATAACTTTTTGTGAAAATAACAAGTTCCCCGAACATGGCCGAAACGACTCGAATTACACTTCGAGACCCGCCGACATGATCGCCACGATGCACAGAGCACCCTCGTAAATTTTCGGGACGTTTAATTTTTTCACAACCGGGACCGAAACCCTAGGCCGAATAAAAATGGTCGGATGCGAAGTGAAATTTTTTCGCTCAAAATTTTACGAGCTTGTGCAGTATTTCTAGGCAATCATTTCGGCAGGTGACACGAAGGGATTCGAGTTCGTTTGCCCCCCCATTTTCTTTAACGAACGATAACTTTTTGTGAAAATAACAAGTTCCCCGCGCATGGCCGAAACGACTCGAATTACACTTCGAGACCCGCCGACATGATCCCCACGATGCACAGAGCACCCTCGTAAATTTTCGGGACGTTTCATTTTTTCACAACCGGGACCGAAACCCTAGGCCGAAGAAAATGGTCGGATGCGAAGTGAAATTTTTTCGCTCGAAATTTTACGAGCTTGTGCGGTACTTCTAGGCAATCATATCGGCAGGTGACACGAAGTGATTCGAGTTCGTTTGCCCCCCCATTTTCTTTAACGAACGATAACTTTTTGTGAAAATAACAAGTGCCCCGATCCCGGCCGAAACGACTCGAATTACACTTCGACACCCACCGACATGATCGCAACGATGCACAGAGCACCCTCGTAAATTTTCGAGACGTTTCATTTTTTCACAACCGGGACCGAAACCCTAGGCCGAAGAAAATGGTCGGATGCGAAGTGAAATTTTTTCGCTCGAAATTTTACGAGCATGTGCGGTACTTCTAGGCAATCATATCGGCAGGTGACACGAAGTGATTCGACTTCGTTTGCCCCCCCCATTTTCTTTAACGAACGATAACTTTTTGTGAAAATAACAAGTTCCCCGAACATGGCCGAAACGACTCGAATTACACTTCGAGACCCGCCGACATGATCGCCACGATGCACAGAGCACCCTCGTAAATTTTCGGGACGTTTCATTTTTTCACAACCGGGACCGAAACCCTAGGCCGAAGAAAATGGTCGGATGCGAAGTGAAATTTTTTCGTTCGAAATTTTACGAGCTTGTGCAGAACTTCTAGGCAATCATATCGGCAGGTGACACGAAGTGATTCGAGTTCGTTTGCCCCCCCATTTTCTTTAACGAAATATAACTTTTTGTGAAAATAAGAAGTGCCCCGATCCCGGCCGAAACGACTCGAATTACACTTCGAGACCCGCCGACATGACCGCCACGATGCACAGAGCACCCACGTAAATTTTCGGGACGTTTCATTTTTTCACAATCGAGACCGAAACCCTAGGCCGAACAAATTGGTCGGATGCGAAGTGAAATTTTTTCGTTCGAAATTTTACGAGCTTGTGCAGAACTTCTAGGCAATCATATCGGCGGGTGACACGAAGTGATTCGAGTTCGTTTGCCCCCCCATTTTCTTTAACGAACGATACCTTTTTGTGAAAATAAGAAGTGCCCCGATCCCGGCCGAAACGACTCGAATTACACTTCGACACCCACCGACATGATCGCCACGATGCACAGAGCACCCTCGTAAATTTTCGAGACGTTTCATTTTTTCACAACCGGGACCGAAACCCTAGGCCGAAGAAAATGGTCGGATGCGAAGTGAAATTTTTTCGCTCGAAATTTTACGAGCTTGTGCGGTACTTCTAGGCAATCATATCGGCAGGTGACACGAAGTGATTCGAGTTCGTTTGCCCCCCCATTTTCTTTAACGAACGATAACTTTTTGTGAAAATAACAAGTGCCCCGATCCCGGCCGAAACGACTCGAATTACACTTCGACACCCACCGACATGATCGCCACGATGCACAGAGCACCCTCGTAAATTTTCGAGACGTTTCATTTTTTCACAACCGGGACCGAAACCCTAGGCCGAAGAAAATGGTCGGATGCGAAGTGAAATTTTTTCGCTCAAAATTTTACGAGCTTGTGCAGTATTTCTAGGCAATCATTTCGGCAGGTGACACGAAGGGATTCGAGTTCGTTTGCCCCCCCATTTTCTTTAACGAACGATAACTTTTTGTGAAAATAACAAGTTCCCCGAACATGGCCGAAACGACTCGAATTACACTTCGAGACCCGCCGACATGATCGCCACGATGCACAGAGCACCCTCGTAAATTTTCGGGACGTTTCATTTTTTCACAACCGGGACCGAAACCCTAGGCCGAAGAAAATGGTCGGATGCGAAGTGAAATTTTTTCGCTCGAAATTTTACGAGCATGTGCGGTACTTCTAGGCAATCATATCGGCAGGTGACACGAAGTGATTCGACTTCGTTTGCCCCCCCATTTTCTTTAACGAACGATAACTTTTTGTGAAAATAACAAGTGCCCCGATCCCGGCCGAAACGACTCGAATTACACTTCGAGACCCGCCGACATGACCGCCACGATGCACAGAGCACCCACGAAAATTTTCGGGACGTTTCATTTTTTCACAATCGAGACCGAAACCCTAGGCCGAACAAATTGGTCGGATGCGAAGTGAAATTTTTTCGTTCGAAATTTTACGAGCTTGTGCAGAACTTCTAGGCAATCATATCGGCGGGTGACACGAAGTGATTCGAGTTCGTTTGCCCCCCCATTTTCTTTAACGAACGATACCTTTTTGTGAAAATAAGAAGTGCCCCGATCCCGGCCGAAACGACTCGAATTACACTTCGACACCCACCGACATGATCGCCACGATGCACAGAGCACCCTCGTAAATTTTCGAGACGTTTCATTTTTTCACAACCGGGACCGAAACCCTAGGCCGAAGAAAATGGTCGGATGCGAAGTGAAATTTTTTCGCTCGAAATTTTACGAGCTTGTGCGGTACTTCTAGGCAATCATATCGGCAGGTGACACGAAGTGATTCGAGTTCGTTTGCCCCCCCATTTTCTTTAACGAACGATAACTTTTTGTGAAAATAACAAGTGCCCCGATCCCGGCCGAAACGACTCAATTACACTTCGACACCCACCGACATGATCGCCACGATGCACAGAGCACCCTCGTAAATTTTCGAGACGTTTCATTTTTTCACAACCGGGACCGAAACCCTAGGCCGAAGAAAATGGTCGGATGTGAAGTGAAATTTTTTCGTTCGAAATTTTACGAGCTTGTGCAGAACTTCTAGGCAATCATATCGGCAGGTGACAGGAAGTGATTCGAGTTCGTTTGCCCCCCCATTTTCTTTAACGAACGATAACTTTTTGTGAAAATAACAAGTGCCCCGATCCCGGCCGAAACGACTCGAATTACACTTCGACACCCACCGACATGATCGCCACGATGCACAGAGCACCGTCGTAAATTTTCGAGACGTTTCATTTTTTCACAACCGGGACCGAAACCCTAGGCCGAAGAAAATGGTCGGATGCGAAGTGAAATTTTTTCGCTCGAAATTTTACGAGCATGTGCGGTACTTCTAGGCAATCATATCGGCAGGTGACACGAAGTGATTTGACTTCGTTTGCCCCCCCATTTTCTTTAACGAACGATAACTTTTTGTGAAAATAACAAGTTCCCCGAACATGGCCGAAACGACTCGAATTACACTTCGAGACCCGCCGACATGATCGCCACGATGCACAGAGCACCCTCGTAAATTTTCGGGACGTTTCATTTTTTCACAACCGGGACCGAAACCCTAGGCCGAATAAAATGGTCGGATGCGAAGTGAAATTTTTTCGCTCAAAATTTTACGAGCTTGTGCAGTATTTCTAGGCAATCATTTCGGCAGGTGACACGAAGGGATTCGAGTTCGTTTGCCCCCCCATTTTCTTTAACGAACGATAACTTTTTGTGAAAATAACAAGTTCCCCGAACATGGCCGAAACGACTCGAATTACACTTCGAGACCCGCCGACATGATCGCCACGATGCACAGAGCACCCTCGTAAATTTTCGGGACGTTTCATTTTTTCACAACCGGGACCGAAACCCTAGGCCGAAGAAAATGGTCGGATGCGAAGTGAAATTTTTTCGTTCGAAATTTTACGAGCTTGTGCAGAACTTCTAGGCAATCATATCGGCAGGTGACACGAAGTGATTCGAGTTCGTTTGCCCCCCCATTTTCTTTAACGAACGATAACTTTTTGTGAAAATAACAAGTTCCCCGAACATGGCCGAAACGACTCGAATTACACTTCGAGACCCGCCGACATGATCGCCACGATGCACAGAGCACCCTCGTAAATTTTCGGGACGTTTCATTTTTTCACAACCGGGACCGAAACCCTAGGCCGAAGAAAATGGTCGGATGCGAAGTGAAATTTTTTCGCTCGAAATTTTACGAGCATGTGCGGTACTTCTAGGCGATCATATCGGCAGGTGACACGAAGTGATTCGACTTCGTTTGCCCCCCCATTTTCTTTAACGAACGATAACTTTTTGTGAAAATAACAAGTTCCCCGAACATGGCCGAAACGACTCGAATTACACTTCGAGACCCGCCGACATGATCGCCACGATGCACAGAGCACCCTCGTAAATTTTCGGGACGTTTCATTTTTTCACAACCGGGACCGAAACCCTAGGCCGAATAAAATGGTCGGATGCGAAGTGAAATTTTTTCGCTCAAAATTTTACGAGCTTGTGCAGTATTTCTAGGCAATCATTTCGGCAGGTGACACGAAGGGATTCGAGTTCGTTTGCCCCCCCATTTTCTTTAACGAACGATAACTTTTTGTGAAAATAACAAGTTCCCCGAACATGGCCGAAACGACTCGAATTACACTTCGAGACCCGCCGACATGATCGCCACGATGCACAGAGCACCCTCGTAAATTTTCGGGACGTTTCATTTTTTCACAACCGGGACCGAAACCCTAGGCCGAAGAAAATGGTCGGATGCGAAGTGAAATTTTTTCGCTCGAAATTTTACGAGCATGTGCGGTACTTCTAGGCAATCATATCGGCAGGTGACACGAAGTGATTCGACTTCGTTTGCCCCCCCATTTTCTTTAACGAACGATAACTTTTTGTGAAAATAACAAGTTCCCCGAACATGGCCGAAACGACTCGAATTACACTTCGAGACCCGCCGACATGATCGCCACGATGCACAGAGCACCCTCGTAAATTTTCGGGACGTTTCATTTTTTCACAACCGGGACCGAAACCCTAGGCCGAAGAAAATGGTCGGATGCGAAGTGAAATTTTTTCGTTCGAAATTTTACGAGCTTGTGCAGAACTTCTAGGCAATCATATCGGCAGGTGACACGAAGTGATTCGAGTTCGTTTGCCCCCCCATTTTCTTTAACGAACGATAACTTTTTGTGAAAATAACAAGTGCCCCGATCCCGGCCGAAACGACTCGAATTACACTTCGAGACCCGCCGACATGACCGCCACGATGCACAGAGCACCCACGTAAATTTTCGGGACGTTTCATTTTTTCACAATCGAGACCGAAACCCTAGGCCGAACAAATTGGTCGGATGCGAAGTGAAATTTTTTCGTTCGAAATTTTACGAGCTTGTGCAGAACTTCTAGGCAATCATATCGGCGGGTGACACGAAGTGATTCGAGTTCGTTTGCCCCCCCATTTTCTTTAACGAACGATACCTTTTTGTGAAAATAAGAAGTGCCCCGATCCCGGCCGAAACGACTCGAATTACACTTCGACACCCACCGACATGATCGCCACGATGCACAGAGCACCCTCGTAAATTTTCGAGACGTTTCATTTTTTCACAACCGGGACCGAAACCCTAGGCCGAAGAAAATGGTCGGATGCGAAGTGAAATTTTTTCGCTCGAAATTTTACGAGCTTGTGCGGTACTTCTAGGCAATCATATCGGCAGGTGACACGAAGTGATTCGAGTTCGTTTGCCCCCCCATTTTCTTTAACGAACGATAACTTTTTGTGAAAATAACAAGTGCCCCGATCCCGGCCGAAACGACTCGAATTAGACTTCGACACCCACCGACATGATCGCCACGATGCACAGAGCACCCTCGTAAATTTTCGAGACGTTTCATTTTTTCACAACCGGGACCGAAACCCTAGGCCGAAGAAAATGGTCGGATGCGAAGTGAAATTTTTCCGTTCGAAATTTTACGAGCTTGTGCAGAACTTCTAGGCAATCATATCGGCAGGTGACAGGAAGTGATTCGAGTTCGTTTGCCCCCCCATTTTCTTTAACGAACGATAACTTTTTGTGAAAATAACAAGTGCCCCGATCCCGGCCGAAACGACTCGAATTACACTTCGACACCCACCGACATGATCGCCACGATGCACAGAGCACCCTCGTAAATTTTCGAGACGTTTCATTTTTTCACAACCGGGACCGAAACCCTAGGCCGAAGAAAATGGTCGGATGCGAAGTGAAATTTTTTCGCTCGAAATTTTACGAGCATGTGCGGTACTTCTAGGCGATCATATCGGCAGGTGACACGAAGTGATTCGACTTCGTTTGCCCCCCCATTTTCTTTAACGAACGATAACTTTTTGTGAAAATAACAAGTTCCCCGAACATGGCCGAAACGACTCGAATTACACTTCGAGACCCGCCGACATGATCGCCACGATGCACAGAGCACCCTCGTAAATTTTCGGGACGTTTCATTTTTTCACAACCGGGACCGAAACCCTAGGCCGAATAAAATGGTCGGATGCGAAGTGAAATTTTTTCGCTCAAAATTTTACGAGCTTGTGCAGTATTTCTAGGCAATCATTTCGGCAGGTGACACGAAGGGATTCGAGTTCGTTTGCCCCCCCATTTTCTTTAACGAACGATAACTTTTTGTGAAAATAACAAGTTCCCCGAACACGGCCGAAACGACTCGAATTACACTTCGAGACCCGCCGACATGATCGCCACGATGCACAGAGCACCCTCGTAAATTTTCGGGACGTTTCATTTTTTCACAACCGGGACCGAAACCCTAGGCCGAAGAAAATGGTCGGATGCGAAGTGAAATTTTTTCGCTCGAAATTTTACGAGCATGTGCGGTACTTCTAGGCAATCATATCGGCAGGTGACACGAAGTGATTCGACTTCGTTTGCCCCCCCATTTTCTTTAACGAACGATAACTTTTTGTGAAAATAACAAGTTCCCCGAACATGGCCGAAACGACTCGAATTACACTTCGAGACCCGCCGACATGATCGCCACGATGCACAGAGCACCCTCGTAAATTTTCGGGACGTTTCATTTTTTCACAACCGGGACCGAAACCCTAGGCCGAATAAAATGGTCGGATGCGAAGTGAAATTTTTTCGCTCAAAATTTTACGAGCTTGTGCAGTATTTCTAGGCAATCATTTCGGCAGGTGACACGAAGGGATTCGAGTTCGTTTGCCCCCCCATTTTCTTTAACGAACGATAACTTTTTGTGAAAATAACAAGTTCCCCGAACATGGCCGAAACGACTCGAATTACACTTCGAGACCCGCCGACATGATCGCCACGATGCACAGAGCACCCTCGTAAATTTTCGGGACGTTTCATTTTTTCACAACCGGGACCGAAACCCTAGGCCGAAGAAAATGGTCGGATGCGAAGTGAAATTTTTTCGTTCGAAATTTTACGAGCTTGTGCAGAACTTCTAGGCAATCATATCGGCAGGTGACACGAAGTGATTCGAGTTCGTTTGCCCCCCCATTTTCTTTAACGAACGATAACTTTTTGTGAAAATAACAAGTTCCCCGAACATGGCCGAAACGACTCGAATTACACTTCGAGACCCGCCGACATGATCGCCACGATGCACAGAGCACCCTCGTAAATTTTCGGGACGTTTCATTTTTTCACAACCGGGACCGAAACCCTAGGCCGAAGAAAATGGTCGGATGCGAAGTGAAATTTTTTCGCTCGAAATTTTACGAGCATGTGCGGTACTTCTAGGCGATCATATCGGCAGGTGACACGAAGTGATTCGACTTCGTTTGCCCCCCCATTTTCTTTAACGAACGATAACTTTTTGTGAAAATAACAAGTTCCCCGAACATGGCCGAAACGACTCGAATTACACTTCGAGACCCGCCGACATGATCGCCACGATGCACAGAGCACCCTCGTAAATTTTCGGGACGTTTCATTTTTTCACAACCGGGACCGAAACCCTAGGCCGAATAAAATGGTCGGATGCGAAGTGAAATTTTTTCGCTCAAAATTTTACGAGCTTGTGCAGTATTTCTAGGCAATCATTTCGGCAGGTGACACGAAGGGATTCGAGTTCGTTTGCCCCCCCATTTTCTTTAACGAACGATAACTTTTTGTGAAAATAACAAGTTCCCCGAACATGGCCGAAACGACTCGAATTACACTTCGAGACCCGCCGACATGATCGCCACGATGCACAGAGCACCCTCGTAAATTTTCGGGACGTTTCATTTTTTCACAACCGGGACCGAAACCCTAGGCCGAAGAAAATGGTCGGATGCGAAGTGAAATTTTTTCGCTCGAAATTTTACGAGCATGTGCGGTACTTCTAGGCAATCATATCGGCAGGTGACACGAAGTGATTCGACTTCGTTTGCCCCCCCATTTTCTTTAACGAACGATAACTTTTTGTGAAAATAACAAGTTCCCCGAACATGGCCGAAACGACTCGAATTACACTTCGAGACCCGCCGACATGATCGCCACGATGCACAGAGCACCCTCGTAAATTTTCGGGACGTTTCATTTTTTCACAACCGGGACCGAAACCCTAGGCCGAAGAAAATGGTCGGATGCGAAGTGAAATTTTTTCGTTCGAAATTTTACGAGCTTGTGCAGAACTTCTAGGCAATCATATCGGCAGGTGACACGAAGTGATTCGAGTTCGTTTGCCCCCCCATTTTCTTTAACGAACGATAACTTTTTGTGAAAATAACAAGTGCCCCGATCCCGGCCGAAACGACTCGAATTACACTTCGAGACCCGCCGACATGACCGCCACGATGCACAGAGCACCCACGTAAATTTTCGGGACGTTTCATTTTTTCACAATCGAGACCGAAACCCTAGGCCGAACAAATTGGTCGGATGCGAAGTGAAATTTTTTCGTTCGAAATTTTACGAGCTTGTGCAGAACTTCTAGGCAATCATATCGGCGGGTGACACGAAGTGATTCGAGTTCGTTTGCCCCCCCATTTTCTTTAACGAACGATACCTTTTTGTGAAAATAAGAAGTGCCCCGATCCCGGCCGAAACGACTCGAATTACACTTCGACACCCACCGACATGATCGCCACGATGCACAGAGCACCCTCGTAAATTTTCGAGACGTTTCATTTTTTCACAACCGGGACCGAAACCCTAGGCCGAAGAAAATGGTCGGATGCGAAGTGAAATTTTTTCGCTCGAAATTTTACGAGCTTGTGCGGTACTTCTAGGCAATCATATCGGCAGGTGACACGAAGTGATTCGAGTTCGTTTGCCCCCCCATTTTCTTTAACGAACGATAACTTTTTGTGAAAATAACAAGTGCCCCGATCCCGGCCGAAACGACTCGAATTACACTTCGACACCCACCGACATGATCGCCACGATGCACAGAGCACCCTCGTAAATTTTCGAGACGTTTCATTTTTTCACAACCGGGACCGAAACCCTAGGCCGAAGAAAATGGTCGGATGCGAAGTGAAATTTTTCCGTTCGAAATTTTACGAGCTTGTGCAGAACTTCTAGGCAATCATATCGGCAGGTGACAGGAAGTGATTCGAGTTCGTTTGCCCCCCCATTTTCTTTAACGAACGATAACTTTTTGTGAAAATAACAAGTGCCCCGATCCCGGCCGAAACGACTCGAATTACACTTCGACACCCACCGACATGATCGCCACGATGCACAGAGCACCCTCGTAAATTTTCGAGACGTTTCATTTTTTCACAACCGGGACCGAAACCCTAGGCCGAAGAAAATGGTCGGATGCGAAGTGAAATTTTTTCGCTCGAAATTTTACGAGCATGTGCGGTACTTCTAGGCGATCATATCGGCAGGTGACACGAAGTGATTCGACTTCGTTTGCCCCCCCATTTTCTTTAACGAACGATAACTTTTTGTGAAAATAACAAGTTCCCCGAACATGGCCGAAACGACTCGAATTACACTTCGAGACCCGCCGACATGATCGCCACGATGCACAGAGCACCCTCGTAAATTTTCGGGACGTTTCATTTTTTCACAACCGGGACCGAAACCCTAGGCCGAATAAAATGGTCGGATGCGAAGTGAAATTTTTTCGCTCAAAATTTTACGAGCTTGTGCAGTATTTCTAGGCAATCATTTCGGCAGGTGACACGAAGGGATTCGAGTTCGTTTGCCCCCCCATTTTCTTTAACGAACGATAACTTTTTGTGAAAATAACAAGTTCCCCGAACACGGCCGAAACGACTCGAATTACACTTCGAGACCCGCCGACATGATCGCCACGATGCACAGAGCACCCTCGTAAATTTTCGGGACGTTTCATTTTTTCACAACCGGGACCGAAACCCTAGGCCGAAGAAAATGGTCGGATGCGAAGTGAAATTTTTTCGCTCGAAATTTTACGAGCATGTGCGGTACTTCTAGGCAATCATATCGGCAGGTGACACGAAGTGATTCGACTTCGTTTGCCCCCCCATTTTCTTTAACGAACGATAACTTTTTGTGAAAATAACAAGTTCCCCGAACATGGCCGAAACGACTCGAATTACACTTCGAGACCCGCCGACATGATCGCCACGATTCACAGAGCACCCTCGTAAATTTTCGGGACGTTTCATTTTTTCACAACCGGGACCGAAACCCTAGGCCGAAGAAAATGGTCGGATGCGAAGTGAAATTTTTTCGCTCGAAATTTTACGAGCATGTGCGGTACTTCTAGGCAATCATATCGGCAGGTGACACGAAGTGATTCGACTTCGTTTGCCCCCCCATTTTCTCTAACGAACGATAACTTTTTGTGAAAATAACAAGTTCCCCGAACATGGCCGAAACGACTCGAATTACACTTCGAGACCCGCCGACATGATCGCCACGATGCACAGAGCACCCTCGTAAATTTTCGGGACGTTTCATTTTTTCACAACCGGGACCGAAACCCTAGGCCGAAGAAAATGGTCGGATGCGAAGTGAAATTTTTTCGCTCGAAATTTTACGAGCATGTGCGGTACTTCTAGGCGATCATATCGGCAGGTGACACGAAGTGATTCGACTTCGTTTGCCCCCCCATTTTCTTTAACGAACGATAACTTTTTGTGAAAATAACAAGTTCCCCGAACATGGCCGAAACGACTCGAATTACACTTCGAGACCCGCCGACATGATCGCCACGATGCACAGAGCACCCTCGTAAATTTTCGGGACGTTTCATTTTTTCACAACCGGGACCGAAACCCTAGGCCGAATAAAATGGTCGGATGCGAAGTGAAATTCTTTCGCTCAAAATTTTACGAGCTTGTGCAGTATTTCTAGGCAATCATTTCGGCAGGTGACACGAAGGGATTCGAGTTCGTTTGCCCCCCCATTTTCTTTAACGAACGATAACTTTTTGTGAAAATAACAAGTTCCCCGAACATGGCCGAAACGACTCGAATTACACTTCGAGACCCGCCGACATGATCGCCACGATGCACAGAGCACCCTCGTAAATTTTCGGGACGTTTCATTTTTTCACAACCGGGACCGAAACCCTAGGCCGAAGAAAATGGTCGGATGCGAAGTGAAATTTTTTCGCTCGAAATTTTACGAGCATGTGCGGTACATCTAGGCAATCTTATCGGCAGGTGACACGAAGTGATTCGACTTCGTTTGCCCCCCCATTTTCTTTAACGAACGATAACTTTTTGTGAAAATAACAAGTTCCCCGAACATGGCCGAAACGACTCGAATTACACTTCGAGACCCGCCGACATGATCGCCACGATGCACAGAGCACCCTCGTAAATTTTCGGGACGTTTCATTTTTTCACAACCGGGACCGAAACCCTAGGCCGAAGAAAATGGTCGGATGCGAAGTGAAATTTTTTCGCTCGAAATTTTACGAGCATGTGCGGTAGTTCTAGGCAATCATATCGGCAGGTGACACGAAGTGATTCGACTTCGTTTGCCCCCCCATTTTCTGTAACGAACGATAACTTTTTGTGAAAATAACAAGTTCCCCGAACATGGCCGAAACGACTCGAATTACACTTCGAGACCCGCCGACATGATCGCCACGATGCACAGAGCACCCTCGTAAATTTTCGGGACGTTTCATTTTTTCACAACCGGGACCGAAACCCTAGGCCGAAGAAAATGGTCGGATGCGAAGTGAAATTTTTTCGCTCGAAATTTTACGAGCATGTGCGGTACTTCTAGGCGATCATATCGGCAGGTGACACGAAGTGATTCGACTTCGTTTGCCCCCCCATTTTCTTTAACGAACGATAACTTTTTGTGAAAATAACAAGTTCCCCGAACATGGCCGAAACGACTCGAATTACACTTCGAGACCCGCCGACATGATCGCCACGATGCACAGAGCACCCTCGTAAATTTTCGGGACGTTTCATTTTTTCACAACCGGGACCGAAACCCTAGGCCGTATAAAATGGTCGGATGCGAAGTGAAATTTTTTCGCTCAAAATTTTACGAGCTTGTGCAGTATTTCTAGGCAATCATTTCGGCAGGTGACACGAAGGGATTCGAGTTCGTTTGCCCCCCCATTTTCTTTAACGAACGATAACTTTTTGTGAAAATAACAAGTTCCCCGAACATGGCCGAAACGACTCGAATTACACTTCGAGACCCGCCGACATGATCGCCACGATGCACAGAGCACCCTCGTACATTTTCGGGACGTTTCATTTTTTCACAACCGGGACCGAAACCCTAGGCCGAAGAAAATGGTCGGATGCGAAGTGAAATTTTTTCGCTCGAAATTTTACGAGCATGTGCGGTACTTCTAGGCAATCATATCGGCAGGTGACACGAAGTGATTCGACTTCGTTTTGCCCCCCCATTTTCTTTAACGAACGATAACTTTTTGTGAAAATAACAAGTTCCCCGAACATGGCCGAAACGACTCGAATTACACTTCGAGACCCGCAGACATGATCGCCACGATGCACAGAGCACCCTCGTAAATTTTCGGGACATTTCATTTTTTCACAACCGGGACCGAAACCCTAGGCCGAAGAAAATGGTCGGATGCGAAGTGAAATTTTTTCGTTCGAAATTTTACGAGCTTGTGCAGAACTTCTAGGCAATCATATCGGCAGGTGACACGAAGTGATTCGACTTCGTTTGCCCCCCCATTTTCTTTAACGAACGATAACTTTTTGTGAAAATAACAAGTTCCCCGAACATGGCCGAAACGACTCGAATTACACTTCGAGACCCGCCGACATGATCGCCACGATGCACAGAGCACCCTCGTAAATTTTCGGGACGTTTCATTTTTTCACAACCGGGACCGAAACCCTAGGCCGAAGAAAATGGTCGGATGCGAAGTGAAATTTTTTCGCTCGAAATTTTACGAGCATGTGCGGTACTTCTAGGCGATCATATCGGCAGGTGACACGATGTGATTCGAGTTCGTTTGCCCCCCCATTTTCTTTAACGAACGATAACTTTTTGTGAAAATAACAAGTTCCCCGAACATGGCCGAAACGACTCGAATTACACTTCGAGACCCGCCGACATGATCGCCACGATGCACAGAGCACCCTCGTAAATTTTCGGGACGTTTCATTTTTTCACAACCGGGACCGAAACCCTAGGCCGAAGAAAATGGTCGGATGCGAAGTGAAATTTTTTCGCTCGAAATTTTACGAGCATGTGCGGTACTTCTAGGCAATCATATCGGCAGGTGACACGAAGTGATTCGACTTCGTTTGCCCCCCCATTTTCTTTAACGAACGATAACTTTTTGTGAAAATAACAAGTTCCCCGAACATGGCCGAAACGACTCGAATTACACTTCGAGACCCGCCGACATGATCGCCACGATGCACAGAGCACCCTCGTAAATTTTCGGGACGTTTCATTTTTTCACAACCGGGACCGAAACCCTAGGCCGAAGAAAATGGTCGGATGCGAAGTGAAATTTTTTCGTTCGAAATTTTACGAGCTTGTGCAGAACTTCTAGGCAATCATATCGGCAGGTGACACGAAGTGATTCGAGTTCGTTTGCCCCCCCATTTTCTTTATCGAACGATAACTTTTTGTGAAAATAACAAGTGCCCCGATCCCGGCCAAAACGACTCGAATTACACTTCGAGACCCGCCGACATGACCGCCACGATGCACAGAGCACCCACGTAAATTTTCGGGACGTTTCATTTTTTCACAATCGAGACCGAAACCCTAGGCCGAACAAATTGGTCGGATGCGAAGTGAAATTTTTTCGTTCGAAATTTTACGAGCTTGTGCAGAACTTCTAGGCAATCATATCGGCGGGTGACAGGAAGTGATTCGAGTTCGTTTGCCCCCCCTTTTTCTTTAACGAACGATACCTTTTTGTGAAAATAAGAAGTGCCCCGATCCCGGCCGAAACGACTCGAATTACACTTCGACACCCACCGACATGATCGCCACGATGCACAGAGCACCCTCGTAAATTTTCGAGACGTTTCATTTTTTCACAACCGGGACCGAAACCCTAGGCCGAAGAAAATGGTCGGATGCGAAGTGAAATTTTTTCGCTCGAAATTTTACGAGCTTGTGCGGTACTTCTAGGCAATCATATCGGCAGGTGACACGAAGTGATTCGAGTTCGTTTGCCCCCCCATTTTCTTTAACGAACGATAACTTTTTGTGAAAATAACAAGTGCCCCGATCCCGGCCGAAACGACTCGAATTACACTTCGACACCCACCGACATGATCGCCACGATGCACAGAGCACCCTCGTAAATTTTCGAGACATTTCATTTTTTCACAACCGGGACCGAAACCCTAGGCCGAAGAAAATGGTCGGATGCGAAGTGAAATTTTTTCGTTCGAAATTTTACGAGCTTGTGCAGAACTTCTAGGCAATCATATCGGCAGGTGACAGGAAGTGATTCGAGTTCGTTTGCCCCCCCATTTTCTTTAACGAACGATAACTTTTTGTGAAAATAACAAGTGCCCCGATCCCGGCCGAAACGACTCGAATTACACTTCGACACCCACCGACATGATCGCCACGATGCACAGAGCACCCTCGTAAATTTTCGAGACGTTTCATTTTTTCACAACCGGGACCGAAACCCTAGGCCGAAGAAAATGGTCGGATGCGAAGTGAAATTTTTTCGCTCGAAATTTTACGAGCATGTGCGGTACTTCTAGGCAATCATATCGGCAGGTGACACGAAGTGATTGGACTTCGTTTGCCCCCCCATTTTCTTTAACGAACGATAACTTTTTGTGAAAATAACAAGTTCCCCGAACATGGCCGAAACGACTCGAATTACACTTCGAGACCCGCCGACATGATCGCCACGATGCACAGAGCACCCTCGTAAATTTTCGGGACGTTTCATTTTTTCACAACCGGGACCGAAACCCTAGGCCGAATAAAATGGTCGGATGCGAAGTGAAATTTTTTCGCTCAAAATTTTACGAGCTTGTGCAGTATTTCTAGGCAATCATTTCGGCAGGTGACACGAAGGGATTCGAGTTCGTTTGCCCCCCCATTTTCTTTAACGAACGATAACTTTTTGTGAAAATAACAAGTTCCCCGAACATGGCCGAAACGACTCGAATTACACTTCGAGACCCGCCGACATGATCGCCACGATGCACAGAGCACCCTCGTAAATTTTCGGGACGTTTCATTTTTTCACAACCGGGACCGAAACCCTAGGCCGAAGAAAATGGTCGGATGCGAAGTGAAATTTTTTCGCTCGAAATTTTACGAGCATGTGCGGTACTTCTAGGCAATCATATCGGCAGGTGACACGAAGTGATTCGACTTCGTTTGCCCCCCCATTTTCTTTAACGAACGATAACTTTTTGTGAAAATAACAAGTTCCCCGAACATGGCCGAAACGACTCGAATAACACTTCGAGTCCCGCCGACATGATCGCCACGATGCACAGAGCACCCTCGTAAATTTTCGGGATGTTTCATTTTTTCACAACCGGGACCGAAACCCTAGGCCGAAGAAAATGGTCGGATGCGAAGTGAAATTTTTTCGCTCGAAATTTTACGAGCATGTGCGGTACTTCTAGGCGATCATATCGGCAGGTGACACGAAGTGATTCGACTTCGTTTGCCCCCCCATTTTCTTTAACGAACGATAACTTTTTGTGAAAATAACAAGTTCCCCGAACATGGCCGAAACGACTCGAATTACACTTCGAGACCCGCCGACATGATCGCCACGATGCACAGAGCACCCTCGTAAATTTTCGGGACGTTTCATTTTTTCACAACCGGGACCGAAACCCTAGGCCGAAGAAAATGGTCGGATGCGAAGTGAAATTTTTTCGTTCGAAATTTTACGAGCTTGTGCAGAACTTCTAGGCAATCATATCGGCAGGTGACACGAAGTGATTCGAGTTCGTTTGTCCCCTCATTTTCTTTAACGAACGATAACTTTTTGTGAAAATAACAAGTGCCCCGATCCCGGCCGAAACGACTCGAATTACACTTCGAGACCCGCCGACATGACCGCCACGATGCACAGAGCACCCACGTAAATTTTCGGGACGTTTCATTTTTTCACAATCGAGACCGAAACCCTAGGCCGAACAAATTGGTCGGATGCGAAGTGAAATTTTTTCGTTCGAAATTTTACGAGCTTGTGCAGAACTTCTAGGCAATCATATCGGCGGGTGACACGAAGTGATTCGAGTTCGTTTGCCCCCCCATTTTCTTTAACGAACGATACCTTTTTGTGAAAATAAGAAGTGCCCCGATCCCGGCCGAAACGACTCGAATTACACTTCGAGACCCGCCGACATGATCGCCACGATGCACAGAGCACCCTCGTAAATTTTCGGGACGTTTCATTTTTTCACAACCGGGACCGAAACCCTAGGCCGAAGAAAATGGTCGGATGCGAAGTGAAATTTTTTCGCTCGAAATTTTACGAGGTTGTGCGGTACTTCTAGGCAATCATATCGGCAGGTGACACGAAGTGATTCGAGTTCGTTTGCCCCCCCATTTTCTTTAACGAACGATAACTTTTTGTGAAAATAACAAGTGCCCCGATCCCGGCCGAAACGACTCGAATTACACTTCGACACCCACCGACATGATCGCCACGATGCACAGAGCACCCTCGTAAATTTTTGAGACGTTTCATTTTTTCACAACCGGGACCGAAACCCTAGGCCGAAGAAAATGGTCGGATGCGAAGTGAAATTTTTTCGTTCGAAATTTTACGAGCTTGTGCAGAACTTCTAGGCAATCATATCGGCAGGTGACAGGAAGTGATTCGAGTTCGTTTGCCCCCCCATTTTCTTTAACGAACGATAACTTTTTGTGAAAATAACAAGTGCCCCGATCCCGGCCGAAACGACTCGAATTACACTTCGACACCCACCGACATGATCGCCACGATGCACAGAGCACCCTCGTAAATTTTCGAGACGTTTCATTTTTTCACAACCGGGACCGAAACCCTAGGCCGAAGAAAATGGTCGGATGCGAAGTGAAATTTTTTCGCTCGAAATTTTACGAGCATGTGCGGTACTTCTAGGCAATCATATCGGCAGGTGACACGAAGTGATTTGACTTCGTTTGCCCCCCCATTTTCTTTAACGAACGATAACTTTTTGTGAAAATAACAAGTTCCCCGAACATGGCCGAAACGACTCGAATTACACTTCGAGACCCGCCGACATGATCGCCACGATGCACAGAGCACCCTCGTAAATTTTCGGGACGTTTCATTTTTTCACAACCGGGACCGAAACCCTAGGCCGAATAAAATGGTCGGATGCGAAGTGAAATTTTTTCGCTCAAAATTTTACGAGCTTGTGCAGTATTTCTAGGCAATCATTTCGGCAGGTGACACGAAGGGATTCGAGTTCGTTTGCCCCCCCATTTTCTTTAACGAACGATAACTTTTTGTGAAAATAACAAGTTCCCCGAACATGGCCGAAACGACTCGAATTACACTTCGAGACCCGCCGACATGATCGCCACGATGCACAGAGCACCCTCGTAAATTTTCGGGACGTTTCATTTTTTCACAACCGGGACCGAAACCCTAGGCCGAAGAAAATGGTCGGATGCGAAGTGAAATTTTTTCGCTCGAAATTTTACGAGCATGTGCGGTACTTCTAGGCAATCATATCGGCAGGTGACACGAAGTGATTCGACTTCGTTTGCCCCCCCATTTTCTCTAACGAACGATAACTTTTTGTGAAAATAACAAGTTCCCCGAACATGGCCGAAACGACTCGAATTACACTTCGAGACCGGCCGACATGATCGCCACGATGCACAGAGCACCCTCGTAAATTTTCGGGACGTTTCATTTTTTCACAACCGGGACCGAAACCCTAGGCCGAAGAAAATGGTCGGATGCGAAGTGAAATTTTTTCGCTCGAAATTTTACGAGCATGTGCGGTACTTCTAGGCGATCATATCGGCAGGTGACACGAAGTGATTCGACTTCGTTTGCCCCCCCATTTTCTTTAACGAACGATAACTTTTTGTGAAAATAACAAGTTCCCCGAACATGGCCGAAACGACTCGAATTACACTTCGAGACCCGCCGACATCATCGCCACGATGCACAGAGCACCCTCGTAAATTTTCGGGACGTTTCATTTTTTCACAACCGGGACCGAAACCCTAGGCCGAATAAAATGGTCGGATGCGAAGTGAAATTTTTTCGCTCAAAATTTTACGAGCTTGTGCAGTATTTCTAGGCAATCATTTCGGCAGGTGACACGAAGGGATTCGAGTTCGTTTGCCCCCCCATTTTCTTTAACGAACGATAACTTTTTGTGAAAATAACAAGTTCCCCGAACATGGCCGAAACGACTCGAATTACACTTCGAGACCCGCCGACATGATCGCCACGATGCACAGAGCACCCTCGTAAATTTTCGGGACGTTTCATTTTTTCACAACCGGGACCGAAACCCTAGGCCGAAGAAAATGGTCGGATGCGAAGTGAAATTTTTTCGCTCGAAATTTTACGAGCATGTGCGGTACTTCTAGGCAATCATATCGGCACGTGACACGAAGTGATTCGACTTCGTTTGCCCCCCCATTTTCTTTAACGAACGATAACTTTTTGTGAAAATAACAAGTTCCCCGAACATGGCCGAAACGACTCGAATTACACTTCGAGACCCGCCGCCATGATCGCCACGATGCACAGAGTACCCTCGTAAATTTTCGGGACGTTTCATTTTTTCACAACCGGGACCGAAACCCTAGGCCGAAGAAAATGGTCGGATGCGAAGTGAAATTTTTTCGCTCGAAATTTTACGAGCATGTGCGGTACTTCTAGGCAATCATATCGGCAGGTGACACGAAGTGATTCGACTTCGTTTGCCCCCCCATTTTCTTTAACGAACGATAACTTTTTGTGAAAATAACAAGTTCCCCGAACATGGCCGAAACGACTCGAATTACACTTCGAGACCCGCCGACATGATCGCCACGATGCACAGAGCACCCTCGTAAATTTTCGGGACGTTTCATTTTTTCACAACCGGGACCGAAACCCTAGGCCGAAGAAAATGGTCGGATGCGAAGTGAAATTTTTTCGTTCCAAATTTTACGAGCTTGTGCAGAATTTCTAGGCAATCATATCGGCAGGTGACACGAAGTGATTCGAGTTCGTTTGCCCCCCCATTTTCTTTAACGAACGATAACTTTTTGTGAAAATAACAAGTGCCCCGATCCCGGCCGAAACGACTCGAATTACACTTCGAGACCCACAGACATGATCGCCACGATGCACAGAGCACCCTCGTAAATTTTCGGGACGTTTCATTTTTTCACAACCGGGACCGAAACCCTAGGCCGAAGAAAATGGTCGGATGCGAAGTGAAATTTTTTCGCTCGAAATTTTACGAGCATGTGCGGTACTTCTAGGCAATCATATCGGCAGGTGACACGAAGTGATTCGACTTCGTTTGCCCCCCCATTTTTTTTAACGAACGATAACTTTTTGTGAAAATAACAAGTTCCCCGAACATGGCCGAAACGACTAGAATTACACTTCGAGACCCGCCGACATGATCGTCACGATGCACAGACCACCCTCGTAAATTTTCGGCACGTTTCATTTTTTCACAACTGGGACCGAAACCCTAGGCCGAAGAAAATGGTCGGATGCGAAGTGAAATTTTTTCGTTCGAAATTTTACGAGCTTGTGCAGAACTTCTAGGCAATCATATCGGCAGGTGACACGAAGTGATTCGAGTTCGTTTGCCCCCCCATTTTCTTTAACGAACGATAACTTTTTGTGAAAATAACAAGTGCCCCGATCCCGGCCGAAACGACTCGAATTACACTTCGAGACCCGCCGACATGACCGCCACGATGCACAGACCACCCTCGTAAATTTTCGGGACGTTTCATTTTTTGACAATCGGGACCGAAACCCTAGGCCGAACAAATTGGTCGGATGCGAAGTGAAATTTTTTCGTTCGAAATTTTACGAGCTTGTGCAGAACTTCTAGGCAATCATATCGGCGGGTGACACGAAGTGATTCGAGTTCGTTTGCCCCCCCCATTTTCTTTAACGAACGATAACTTTTTGTGAAAATAACAAGTGCCCCGATCCCGGCCGAAACGACTCGAATTACACTTCGAGACCCACAGACATGATCGCCACGATGCACAGAGCACCCTCGTAAATTTTCGGGACGTTTCATTTTTTCACAACCGGGACCGAAACCCTAGGCCGAAGAAAATGGTCGGATGCGAAGTGAAATTTTTTCGCTCGAAATTTTACGAGCATGTGCGGTACTTCTAGGCAATCATATCGGCAGGTGACACGAAGTGATTCGACTTCGTTTGCCCCCCCATTTTCTTTAACGAACGATAACTTTATGTAAAAATAACAAGTTCCCCGAACCCAGCCAAAACGACTCGAATTACACTTCGAGACCCGCCGACATGATCGCCACGATGCACAGAGCACCCTCGTAAATTTTCGGGACGTTTCATTTTTTCACAACCGGGACCGAAACCCTAGGCCGAACAAATTGGTCGGATGCGAAGTGAAATTTTTTCGTTCGAAATTTGACAAGCTTGTGCAGAAGTTCTAGGCAATCATATCGGCAGGTGACACGAAGTGATTCGAGTTCGTTTGCCCCCCCCATTTTCTTTAACGAACGATAACTTTTTGTGAAAATAACAAGTGCCCCGATCCCGGCCGAAACGACTCGAATTACACTTCGAGACCCACCGACATGATCGCCACGATGCACAGAGCAACCTCGTAAATTTTCGGGACGTTTCATTTTTTCACAACCGGGACCGAAACCCTAGGCCGAAGAAAATGGTCGGATGCGAAGTGAAATTTTTTCGCTCGAAATTTTACGAGCATGTGCGGTACTTCTAGCCAATCATATCGGCTGGTGACATGAAGTGATTCGACTTCGTTTGCCCCCCAATTTTCTTTAACGAACGATAACTTTTTGTGAAAATAACAAGTTCCCCGAACATGGCCGAAACGACTCGAATTACACTTCGAGACCCGCCGACATGATCGCCACGATGCACAGAGCACCCTCGTAAATTTTCGGGACGTTTCATTTTTTCACAACCGGGACCGAAACCCTAGTTCGAAGAAAATGGTCGGATGCGAAGTGAAATTTTTTCGCTCGAAATTTTACGAGCATGTGCGGTACTTCTAGGCAATCATATCGGCACGTGACACGAAGTGATTCGACTTCGTTTGCCCCCCCATTTTCTTTAACGAACGATAACTTTTTGTGAAAATAACAAGTTCCCCGAACATGGCCGAAACGACTCGAATTACACTTCGAGACCCGCCGACATGATCGCCACGATGCACAGAGCACCCTCGTAAATTTTCGGGACGTTTCATTTTTTCACAACCGGGACCGAAACCCTAGGCCGAATAAAATGGTCGGATGCGAAGTGAAATTTTTTCGCTCAAAATTTTACGAGCTTGTGCAGTATTTCTAGGCAATCATTTCGGCAGGTGACACGAAGGGATTCGAGTTCGTTTGCCCCCCCATTTTCTTGAACGAACGATAACTTTTTGTGAAAATAACAAGTTCCCCGAACATGGCCGAAACGACTCGAATTACACTTCGAGACCCGCCGACATGATCGCCACGATGCACAGAGCACCCTCGTAAATTTTCGGGACGTTTCATTTTTTCACAACCGGGACCGAAACCCTAGGCCGAAGAAAATGGTCGGATGCGAAGTGAAATTTTTTCGCTCGAAATTTTACGAGCATGTGCGGTACTTCTAGGCAATCATATCGGCAGGTGACACGAAGTGATTCGACTTCGTTTGCCCCCCCATTTTCTTTAACGAACGATAACTTTTTGTGAAAATAACAAGTTCCCCGAACATGGCCGAAACGACTCGAATTACACTTCGAGACCCGCCGACATGATCGCCACGATGCACAGAGCACCCTCGTAAATTTTCGGGACGTTTCATTTTTTCACAACCGGGACCGAAACCCTAGGCCGAAGAAAATGGTCGGATGCGAAGTGAAATTTTTTCGCTCGAAATTTTACGAGCATGTGCGGTACTTCTAGGAAATCATATCGGCAGGTGACACGAAGTGATTCGACTTCGTTTGCCCCCCCATTTTCTTTAACGAACGATAACTTTTTGTGAAAATAACAAGTTCCCCGAACATGGCCGAAACGACTCGAATTACACTTCGAGACCCGCCGACATGATCGCCACGATGCACAGAGCACCCTCGTAAATTTTTGGGACGTTTCATTTTTTCACAACCGGGACCGAAACCCTAGGCCGAAGAAAATGGTCGGATGCGAAGTGAAATTTTTTCGTTCGAAATTTTACGAGCTTGTGCAGAACTTCTAGGCAATCATATCGGCAGGTGACACGAAGTGATTCGATTTCGTTTGCCCCCCCATTTTCTTTAACGAACGATAACTTTTTGTGAAAATAACAAGTGCCCCGATCCCGGCCGAAACGACTCGAATTACACTTCGAGACCCACCGACATGATCGCCACGATGCACAAAGCACCCTCGTAAATTTTCGGGACGTTTCATTTTTTCACAACCGGGACCGAATCCCTAGGCCGAAGAAAATGGTCGGATGCGAAGTGAAATTTTTTCGTTCGAAATTTTACGAGCTTGTGCAGAACTTCTAGGCAATCATATCGGCAGGTGACACGAAGTGATTCGAGTTCGTTTGCCCCCCCATTTTCTTTAACGAACGATAACTTTTTGTGAAAATAACAAGTGCCCCGATCCCGGCCGAAACGACTCGAATTACACTTCGAGACCCGCCGACATGACCGCCACCATGCACAGACCACCCTCGTAAATTTTCGGGACGTTTCATTTTTTCACAATCGGGACCGAAACCCTAGGCCGAACAAATTGGTCGGATGCGAAGTGAAATTTTTTCGTTCGAAATTTTACGAGCTAGTGCAGAACTTCTAGGCAATCATATCGGCGGGTGACACGAAGTGATTCGAGTTCGTTTGCCCCCCCATTTTCTTTAACGAACGATAACTTTTTGTGAAAATAACAAGTGCCCCGATCCCGGCCGAAACGACTCGAATTACACTTCGACACCCACCGACATGATCGCCACGATGCACAGAGCACCCTCGTAAATTTTCGAGACGTTTCATTTTTTCACAACCGGGACCGAAACCCTAGGCCGAAGAAAATGGTCGGATGCGAAGTGAAATTTTTTCGCTCGAAATTTTACGAGCATGTGCGGTACTTCTAGGAAATCATATCGGCAGGTGACACGAAGTGATTCGACTTCGTTTGCCCCCCCATTTTCTTTAACGAACGATAACTTTTTGTGAAAATAACAAGTTCCCCGAACATGGCCGAAACGACTCGAATTACACTTCGAGACCCGCCGACATGATCGCCACGATGCACAGAGCACCCTCGTAAATTTTCGGGACGTTTCATTTTTTCACAACCGGGACCGAAACCCTAGGCCGAAGAAAATGGTCGGATGCGAAGTGAAATTTTTTCGTTCCAAATTTTACGAGCTTGTGCAGAATTTCTAGGCAATCATATCGGCAGGTGACACGAAGTGATTCGAGTTCGTTTGCCCCCCCATTTTCTTTAACGAACGATAACTTTTTGTGAAAATAACAAGTGCCCCGATCCCGGCCGAAACGACTCGAATTACACTTCGAGACCCACAGACATGATCGCCACGATGCACAGAGCACCCTCGTAAATTTTCGGGACGTTTCATTTTTTCACAACCGGGACCGAAATCCTAGGCCGAAGAAAATGGTCGGATGCGAAGTGAAATTTTTTCGCTCGAAATTTTACGAGCATGTGCGGTACTTCTAGGCAATCATATCGGCAGGTGACACGAAGTGATTCGACTTCGTTTGCCCCCCCATTTTCTTTAACGAACGATAACTTTTTGTGAAAATAACAAGTTCCCCGAACATGGCCAAAACGACTCGAATTACACTTCGAGACCCGCCGACATGATCGCCACGATGCACAGATCACCCTCGTAAATTTTCGGGACGTTTCATTTTTTCACAACTGGGACCGAAACCCTAGGCCGAAGAAAATGGTCGGATGCGAAGTGAAATTTTTTCGTTCGAAATTTTACGAGCTTGTGCAGAACTTCTAGGCAATCATATCGGCAGGTGACACGAAGTGATTCGAGTTCGTTTGCCCCCCCATTTTCTTTAACGAACGATAACTTTTTGTGAAAATAGCAAGTGCCCCGATCCCGGCCGAAACTACTCGAATTACACTTCGACACCCACCGACATGATCGCCACGATGCACAGAGCACCCTCGTAAATTTTCGGGACGTTTCATTTTTTCACAACCGGGACCGAAACCCTAGGCCGAAGAAAATGGTCGGATGCGAAGTGAAATTTTTTCGTTCCAAATTTTACGAGCTTGTGCAGAATTTCTAGGCAATCATATCGGCAGGTGACACGAAGTGATTCGACTTCGTTTGCCCCCCCATTTTCTTTAACGAACGATAACTTTTTGTGAAAATAACAAGTTCCCCGAACATGGCCAAAACGACTCGAATTACACTTCGAGACCCGCCGACATGATCGCCACGATGCACAGATCACCCTCGTAAATTTTCGGGACGTTTCATTTTTTCACAACTGGGACCGAAACCCTAGGCCGAAGAAAATGGTCGGATGCGAAGTGAAATTTTTTCGTTCGAAATTTTACGAGCTTGTGCATAACTTCTAGGCAATCATATCGGCAGGTGACACGAAGTGATTCGAGTTCGTTTGCCCCCCCATTTTCTTTAACGAACGATAACTTTTTGTGAAAATAGCAAGTGCCCCGATCCCGGCCGAAACTACTCGAATTACACTTCGACACCCACCGACATGATCGCCACGATGCACAGAGCACCCTCGTAAATTTTCGGGACGTTTCATTTTTTCACAACCGGGACCGAAACCCTAGGCCGAAGAAAATGGTCGGATGCGAAGTGAAATTTTTTCGTTCCAAATTTTACGAGCTTGTGCAGAATTTCTAGGCAATCATATCGGCAGGTGACACGAAGTGATTCGAGTTCGTTTGCCCACCCATTTTCTTTAACGAACGATAACTTTTTGTGAAAATAACTAGTTCCCCGAACATGGCCGAAACGACTCGAATTACACTTCGAGACCCGCCGACATGATCGCCACGATGCACAGAGCACCCTCGTAAATTTTCGGGACGTTTCATTTTTTCACAACCGGGACCGAATCCCTAGGCCGAAGAAAATGGTCGGATGCGAAGTGAAATTTTTTCGTTCGAAATTTTACGAGCTTGTGCAGAACTTCTAGGCAATCATATCGGCAGGTGACACGAAGTGATTCGACTTCGTTTGCCCCCCCATTTTCTTTAACGAACGATAACTTTTTGTGAAAATAACAAGTGCCCCGATCCCGGCCGAAACGACTCGAATTACACTTCGACACCCACCGACATGATCGCCACGATGCACAGAGCACCCTCGTAAATTTTCGGGACGTTTCATTTTTTCACAATCGGGACCGAAACCCTAGGCCGAACAAATTGGTCGGATGCGAAGTGAAATTTTTTTGTTCGAAATTTTACGAGCTTGTGCAGAACTTCTAGGCAATCATATCGGCGGGTGACACGAAGTGATTCGAGTTCGTTTGCCCCCCCATTTTCTTTAACGAACGATAACTTTTTGTGAAAATAACAAGTGCCCCGATCCCGGCCGAAACGACTCGAATTACACTTCGACACCCACCGACATGATCGCCACGATGCACAGAGCACCCTCGTAAATTTTCGAGACGTTTCATTTTTTCACAACCGGGACCGAAACCCTAGGCCGAAGAAAATGGTCGGATGCGAAGTGAAATTTTTTCGCTCGAAATTTTACGAGCATGTGCGGTACTTCTAGGAAATCATATCGGCAGGTGACACGAAGTGATTCGACTTCGTTTGCCCCCCCATTTTCTTTAACGAACGATAACTTTTTGTGAAAATAACAAGTTCCCCGAACATGGCCGAAACGACTCGAATTACACTTCGAGACCCGCCGACATGATCGCCACGATGCACAGAGCACCCTCGTAAATTTTCGGGACGTTTCATTTTTTCACAACCGGGACCGAAACCCTAGGCCGAAGAAAATGGTCGGATGCGAAGTGAAATTTTTTCGTTCGAAATTTTACGAGCTTGTGCAGAACTTCTAGGCAATCATATCGGCAGGTGACACGAAGTGATTCGATTTCGTTTGCCCCCCCATTTTCTTTAACGAACGATAACTTTTTGTGAAAATAACAAGTGCCCCGATCCCGGCCGAAACAACTCGAATTACACTTCGAGACCCACCGACATGATCGCCACGATGCACAAAGCACCCTCGTAAATTTTCGGGACGTTTCATTTTTTCACAACCAGGACCGAAACCCTAGGCCGAACAAAATGGTCGGATGCGAAGTGAAATTTTTTCGCTCAAAATTTTACGAGCTTGTGCAGTATTTCTAGGCAATCATTTCGGCAGGTGACACGAAGGGATTCGAGTTCGTTTGCCCACCCATTTTCTTTAACGAACGATAACTTTTTGTGAAAATAACTAGTTCCCCGAACATGGCCGAAACGACTCGAATTACACTTCGAGACCCGCCGACATGATCGCCACGATGCACAGAGCACCCTCGTAAATTTTCGGGACGTTTCATTTTTTCACAACCGGGACCGAATCCCTAGGCCGAAGAAAATGGTCGGATGCGAAGTGAAATTTTTTCGTTCGAAATTTTACGAGCTTGTGCAGAACTTCTAGGCAATCATATCGGCAGGTGACACGAAGTGATTCGACTTCGTTTGCCCCCCCATTTTCTTTAACGAACGATAACTTTTTGTGAAAATAACAAGTGCCCCGATCCCGGCCGAAACGACTCGAATTACATTTCGACACCCACCGACATGATCGCCACGATGCACAGAGCACCCTCGTAAATTTTCGGGACGTTTCATTTTTTCACAATCGGGACCGAAACCCTAGGCCGAACAAATTGGTCGGATGCGAAGTGAAATTTTTTCGTTCGAAATTTTACGAGCTTGTGCAGAACTTCTAGGCAATCATATCGGCGGGTGACACGAAGTGATTCGAGTTCGTTTGCCCCCCCATTTTCTTTAACGAACGATAACTTTTTGTGAAAATAACAAGTGCCCCGATCCCGGCCGAAACGACTCGAATTACACTTCGAGACCCGCCGACATGACCGCCACGATGCACAGAGCACCCTCGTAAATTTTCGGGACGTTTCATTTTTTCACAATCGGGACCGAAACCCTAGGCCGAACAAATTGGTCGGATGCGAAGTGAAATTTTTTCGTTCGAAATTTTACGAGCTTGTGCAGAACTTCTAGGCAATCATATCGGCGGGTGACACGAAGTGATTCGAGTTCGTTTGCCCCCCCATTTTCTTTAACGAACGATAACTTTTTGTGAAAATAACAAGTGCCCCGATCCCGGCCGAAACGACTCGAATTACACTTCGACACCCACCGACATGATCGCCACGATGCACAGAGCACCCTCGTAAATTTTCGAGACGTTTCATTTTTTCACAACCGGGACCGAAACCCTAGGCCGAAGAAAATGGTCGGATGCGAAGTGAAATTTTTTCGCTCGAAATTTTACGAGCATGTGCGGTACTTCTAGGCAATCTTATTGGCTGGTGACACGAAGTGATTCGACTTCGTTTGCCCCCCCATTTTCTTTAACGAACGATAACTTTTTGTGAAAATAACAAGTTCCCCGAACATGGCCGAAACGACTAGAATTACACTTCGAGACCCGCCGACATGATCGCCACGATGCACAGAGCACCCTCGTAAATTTTCGGGACGTTTCATTTTTTCACAACCGGGACCGAAACCCTAGGCCGAAGAAAATGGTCGGATGCGAAGTGAAATTTTTTCGCTCAAAATTTTACGAGCTTGTGCAGTATTTCTAGGCAATCATTTCGGCAGGTGACACGAAGGGATTCGAGTTCGTTTGCCCCCCCTTTTTCTTTAACGAACGATAACTTTTTATGAAAATAACAAGTGCCCCGATCCCGGCCGAAACGACTCGAATTACACTTCGAGACCCACCGACATGATCGCCACGATGCACAAAGCACCCTCGTAAATTTTTGGGACGTTTCATTTTTTCACAACCAGGACCGAAACCTTAGGCCGAACAAAATGGTCGGATGCGAAGTGAAATTTTTTCGCTCAAAATTTTACGAGCTTGTGCAGTATTTCTAGGCAATCATTTCGGCAGGTGACACGAAGGGATTCGAGTTCGTTTGCCCACCCATTTTCTTTAACGAACGATAACTTTTTGTGAAAATAACTAGTTCCCCGAACATGGCCGAAACGACTCGAATTACACTTCGAGACCCGCCGACATGATCGCCACGATGCACAGAGCACCCTCGTAAATTTTCGGGACGTTTCATTTTTTCACAACCGGGACCGAATCCCTAGGCCGAAGAAAATGGTCGGATGCGAAGTGAAATTTTTTCGTTCGAAATTTTACGAGCTTGTGCAGAACTTCTAGGCAATCATATCGGCAGGTGACACGAAGTGATTCGACTTCGTTTGCCCCCCCATTTTCTTTAACGAACGATAACTTTTTGTGAAAATAACAAGTTCCCCGAACATGGCCGAAACGACTAGAATTACACTTCGAGACCCGCCGACATGATCGCCACGATGCACAGAGCACCCTCGTAAATTTTCGGGACGTTTCATTTTTTCACAACCGGGACCGAAACCCTAGGCCGAAGAAAATGGTCGGATGCGAAGTGAAATTTTTTCGCTCAAAATTTTACGAGCTTGTGCAGTATTTCTAGGCAATCATTTCGGCAGGTGACACGAAGGGATTCGAGTTCGTTTGCCCCCCCTTTTTCTTTAACGAACGATAACTTTTTGTGAAAATAACAAGTGCCCCGATCCCGGCCGAAACGACTCGAATTACACTTCGAGACCCACCGACATGATCGCCACGATACACAAAGCACCCTCGTAAATTTTCGGGACGTTTCATTTTTTCACAACCAGGACCGAAACCCTAGGCCGAACAAAATGGTCGGATGCGAAGTGAAATTTTTTCGCTCAAAATTTTAGGAGCTTGTGCAGTATTTCTAGGCAATCATTTCGGCAGGTGACACGAAGGGATTCGAGTTCGTTTGCCCACCCATTTTCTTTAACGAACGATAACTTTTTGTGAAAATAACTAGTTCCCCGAACATGGCCGAAACGACTCGAATTACACTTCGAGACCCGCCGACATGATCGCCACGATGCACAGAGCACCCTCGTAAATTTTCGGGACGTTTCATTTTTTCACAACCGGGACCGAATCCCTAGGCCGAAGAAAATGGTCGGATGCGAAGTGAAATTTTTTCGTTCGAAATTTTACGAGCTTGTGCAGAACTTCTAGGCAATCATATCGGCAGGTGACACGAAGTGATTCGAGTTCGTTTGCCCCCCCATTTTCTTTAACGAACGATAACTTTTTGTGAAAATAACAAGTGCCCCGATCCCGGCCGAAACGACTCGAATTACACTTCGACACCCACCGACATGATCGCCACAATGCACAGAGCACCCTCGTAAATTTTCGGGACGTTTCATTTTTTCACAATCGGGACCGAAACCCTAGGCCGAACAAATTGGTCGGATGCGAAGTGAAATTTTTTCGTTCGAAATTTTACGAGCTTGTGCAGAACTTCTAGGCAATCATATCGGCGGGTGACACGAAGTGATTCGAGTTCGTTTGCCCCCCCATTTTCTTTAACGAACGATAACTTTTTGTGAAAATAACAAGTGCCCCGATCCCGGCCGAAACGACTCGAATTACACTTCGAGACCCGCCGACATGACCGCCACGATGCACAGAGCACCCTCGTAAATTTTCGGGACGTTTCATTTTTTCACAATCGGGACCGAAACCCTAGGCCGAACAAATTGGTCGGATGCGAAGTGAAATTTTTTCGTTCGAAATTTTACGAGCTTGTGCAGAACTTCTAGGCAATCATATCGGCGGGTGACACGAAGTGATTCGAGTTCGTTTGCCCCCCCATTTTCTTTAACGAACGATAACTTTTTGTGAAAATAACAAGTGCCCGGATCCCGGCCGAAACGACTCGAATTACACTTCGACACCCACCGACATGATCGCCACGATGCACAGAGCACCTCGTAAATTTTCGAGACGTTTCATTTTTTCACAACCGGGACCGAAACCCTAGGCCGAAGAAAATGGTCGGATGCGAAGTGAAATTTTTTCGCTCGAAATTTTACGAGCATGTGCGGTACTTCTAGGCAATCATATCGGCAGGTGACACGAAGTGATTCGACTTCGTTTGCCCCCCCATTTTCTTTAACGAACGATAACTTTTTGTGAAAATAACAAGTTCCCCGAACATGGCCGAAACGACTAGAATTACACTTCGAGACCCGCCGACATGATCGCCACGATGCACAGAGCACCCTCGTAAATTTTCGGGACGTTTCATTTTTTCACAACCGGGACCGAAACCCTAGGCCGAAGAAAATGGTCGGATGCGAAGTGAAATTTTTTCGCTCAAAATTTTACGAGCTTGTGCAGTATTTCTAGGCAATCATTTCGGCAGGTGACACGAAGGGATTCGAGTTCGTTTGCCCCCCCTTTTTCTTTAACGAACGATAACTTTTTGTGAAAATAACAAGTGCCCCGATCCCGGCCGAAACGACTCGAATTACACTTCGAGACCCACCGACATGATCGCCACGATGCACAAAGCACCCTCGTAAATTTTCGGGACGTTTCATTTTTTCACAACAAGGACCGAAACCCTAGGCCGAACAAAATGGTCGGATGCGAAGTGAAATTTTTTCGCTCAAAATTTTACGAGCTTGTGCAGTATTTCTAGGCAATCATTTCGGCAGGTGACACGAAGGGATTCGAGTTCGTTTGCCCACCCATTTTCTTTAACGAACGATAACTTTTTGTGAAAATAACTAGTTCCCCGAACATGGCCGAAACGACACGAATTACACTTCGAGACCCGCCGACATGATCGCCACGATGCACAGAGCACCCTCGTAAATTTTCGGGACGTTTCATTTTTTCACAACCGGGACCGAATCCCTAGGCCGAAGAAAATGGTCGGATGCGAAGTGAAATTTTTTCGTTCGAAATTTTACGAGCTTGTGCAGAACTTCTAGGCAATCATATCGGCAGGTGACACGAAGTGATTCGACTTCGTTTGCCCCCCCATTTTCTTTAACGAACGATAACTTTTTGTGAAAATAACAAGTTCCCCGAACATGGCCGAAACGACTAGAATTACACTTCGAGACCCGCCGACATGATCGCCACGATGCACAGAGCACCCTCGTAAATTTTCGGGACGTTTCATTTTTTCACAACCGGGACCGAAACCCTAGGCCGAAGAAAATGGTCGGATGCGAAGTGAAATTTTTTCGCTCAAAATTTTACGAGCTTGTGCAGTATTTCTAGGCAATCATTTCGGCAGGTGACACGAAGGGATTCGAGTTCGTTTGCCCCCCCTTTTTCTTTAACGAACGATAACTTTTTGTGAAAATAACAAGTGCCCCGATCCCGGCCGAAACGACTCGAATTACACTTCGAGACCCACCGACATGATCGCCACGATGCACAAAGCACCCTCGTAAATTTTCGGGACGTTTCATTTTTTCACAACCAGGACCGAAACCCTAGGCCGAACAAAATGGTCGGATGCGAAGTGAAATTTTTTCGCTCAAAATTTTAGGAGCTTGTGCAGTATTTCTAGGCAATCATTTCGGCAGGTGACACGAAGGGATTCGAGTTCGTTTGCCCACCCATTTTCTTTAACGAACGATAACTTTTTGTGAAAATAACTAGTTCCCCGAACATGGCCGAAACGACTCGAATTACACTTCGAGACCCGCCGACATGATCGCCACGATGCACAGAGCACCCTCGTAAATTTTCGGGACGTTTCATTTTTTCACAACCGGGACCGAATCCCTAGGCCGAAGAAAATGGTCGGATGCGAAGTGAAATTTTTTCGTTCGAAATTTTACGAGCTTGTGCAGAACTTCTAGGCAATCATATCGGCAGGTGACACGAAGTGATTCGAGTTCGTTTGCCCCCCCATTTTCTTTAACGAACGATAACTTTTTGTGAAAATAACAAGTGCCCCGATCCCGGCCGAAACGACTCGAATTACACTTCGACACCCACCGACATGATCGCCACAATGCACAGAGCACCCTCGTAAATTTTCGGGACGTTTCATTTTTTCACAATCGGGACCGAAACCCTAGGCCGAACAAATTGGTCGGATGCGAAGTGAAATTTTTTCGTTCGAAATTTTACGAGCTTGTGCAGAACTTCTAGGCAATCATATCGGCGGGTGACACGAAGTGATTCGAGTTCGTTTGCCCCCCCATTTTCTTTAACGAACGATAACTTTTTGTGAAAATAACAAGTGCCCCGATCCCGGCCGAAACGACTCGAATTACACTTCGAGACCCGCCGACATGACCGCCACGATGCACAGAGCACCCTCGTAAATTTTCGGGACGTTTCATTTTTTCACAATCGGGACCGAAACCCTAGGCCGAACAAATTGGTCGGATGCGAAGTGAAATTTTTTCGTTCGAAATTTTACGAGCTTGTGCAGAACTTCTAGGCAATCATATCGGCGGGTGACACGAAGTGATTCGAGTTCGTTTGCCCCCCCATTTTCTTTAACGAACGATAACTTTTTGTGAAAATAACAAGTGCCCGGATCCCGGCCGAAACGACTCGAATTACACTTCGACACCCACCGACATGATCGCCACGATGCACAGAGCACCTCGTAAATTTTCGAGACGTTTCATTTTTTCACAACCGGGACCGAAACCCTAGGCCGAAGAAAATGGTCGGATGCGAAGTGAAATTTTTTCGCTCGAAATTTTACGAGCATGTGCGGTACTTCTAGGCAATCATATCGGCAGGTGACACGAAGTGATTCGACTTCGTTTGCCCCCCCATTTTCTTTAACGAACGATAACTTTTTGTGAAAATAACAAGTTCCCCGAACATGGCCGAAACGACTAGAATTACACTTCGAGACCCGCCGACATGATCGCCACGATGCACAGAGCACCCTCGTAAATTTTCGGGACGTTTCATTTTTTCACAACCGGGACCGAAACCCTAGGCCGAAGAAAATGGTCGGATGCGAAGTGAAATTTTTTCGCTCAAAATTTTACGAGCTTGTGCAGTATTTCTAGGCAATCATTTCGGCAGGTGACACGAAGGGATTCGAGTTCGTTTGCCCCCCCTTTTTCTTTAACGAACGATAACTTTTTGTGAAAATAACAAGTGCCCCGATCCCGGCCGAAACGACTCGAATTACACTTCGAGACCCACCGACATGATCGCCACGATGCACAAAGCACCCTCGTAAATTTTCGGGACGTTTCATTTTTTCACAACAAGGACCGAAACCCTAGGCCGAACAAAATGGTCGGATGCGAAGTGAAATTTTTTCGCTCAAAATTTTACGAGCTTGTGCAGTATTTCTAGGCAATCATTTCGGCAGGTGACACGAAGGGATTCGAGTTCGTTTGCCCACCCATTTTCTTTAACGAACGATAACTTTTTGTGAAAATAACTAGTTCCCCGAACATGGCCGAAACGACACGAATTACACTTCGAGACCCGCCGACATGATCGCCACGATGCACAGAGCACCCTCGTAAATTTTCGGGACGTTTCATTTTTTCACAACCGGGACCGAATCCCTAGGCCGAAGAAAATGGTCGGATGCGAAGTGAAATTTTTTCGTTCGAAATTTTACGAGCTTGTGCAGAACTTCTAGGCAATCATATCGGCAGGTGACACGAAGTGATTCGACTTCGTTTGCCCCCCCATTTTCTTTAACGAACGATAACTTTTTGTGAAAATAACAAGTTCCCCGAACATGGCCGAAACGACTAGAATTACACTTCGAGACCCGCCGACATGATCGCCACGATGCACAGAGCACCCTCGTAAATTTTCGGGACGTTTCATTTTTTCACAACCGGGACCGAAACCCTAGGCCGAAGAAAATGGTCGGATGCGAAGTGAAATTTTTTCGCTCAAAATTTTACGAGCTTGTGCAGTATTTCTAGGCAATCATTTCGGCAGGTGACACGAAGGGATTCGAGTTCGTTTGCCCCCCCTTTTTCTTTAACGAACGATAACTTTTTGTGAAAATAACAAGTGCCCCGATCCCGGCCGAAACGACTCGAATTACACTTCGAGACCCACCGACATGATCGCCACGATGCACAAAGCACCCTCGTAAATTTTCGGGACGTTTCATTTTTTCACAACCAGGACCGAAACCCTAGGCCGAACAAAATGGTCGGATGCGAAGTGAAATTTTTTCGCTCAAAATTTTAGGAGCTTGTGCAGTATTTCTAGGCAATCATTTCGGCAGGTGACACGAAGGGATTCGAGTTCGTTTGCCCACCCATTTTCTTTAACGAACGATAACTTTTTGTGAAAATAACTAGTTCCCCGAACATGGCCGAAACGACTCGAATTACACTTCGAGACCCGCCGACATGATCGCCACGATGCACAGAGCACCCTCGTAAATTTTCGGGACGTTTCATTTTTTCACAACCGGGACCGAATCCCTAGGCCGAAGAAAATGGTCGGATGCGAAGTGAAATTTTTTCGTTCGAAATTTTACGAGCTTGTGCAGAACTTCTAGGCAATCATATCGGCAGGTGACACGAAGTGATTCGAGTTCGTTTGCCCCCCCATTTTCTTTAACGAACGATAACTTTTTGTGAAAATAACAAGTGCCCCGATCCCGGCCGAAACGACTCGAATTACACTTCGACACCCACCGACATGATCGCCACAATGCACAGAGCACCCTCGTAAATTTTCGGGACGTTTCATTTTTTCACAATCGGGACCGAAACCCTAGGCCGAACAAATTGGTCGGATGCGAAGTGAAATTTTTTCGTTCGAAATTTTACGAGCTTGTGCAGAACTTCTAGGCAATCATATCGGCGGGTGACACGAAGTGATTCGAGTTCGTTTGCCCCCCCATTTTCTTTAACGAACGATAACTTTTTGTGAAAATAACAAGTGCCCCGATCCCGGCCGAAACGACTCGAATTACACTTCGAGACCCGCCGACATGACCGCCACGATGCACAGAGCACCCTCGTAAATTTTCGGGACGTTTCATTTTTTCACAATCGGGACCGAAACCCTAGGCCGAACAAATTGGTCGGATGCGAAGTGAAATTTTTTCGTTCGAAATTTTACGAGCTTGTGCAGAACTTCTAGGCAATCATATCGGCGGGTGACACGAAGTGATTCGAGTTCGTTTGCCCCCCCATTTTCTTTAACGAACGATAACTTTTTGTGAAAATAACAAGTGCCCGGATCCCGGCCGAAACGACTCGAATTACACTTCGACACCCACCGACATGATCGCCACGATGCACAGAGCACCTCGTAAATTTTCGAGACGTTTCATTTTTTCACAACCGGGACCGAAACCCTAGGCCGAAGAAAATGGTCGGATGCGAAGTGAAATTTTTTCGCTCGAAATTTTACGAGCATGTGCGGTACTTCTAGGCAATCATATCGGCAGGTGACACGAAGTGATTCGACTTCGTTTGCCCCCCCATTTTCTTTAACGAACGATAACTTTTTGTGAAAATAACAAGTTCCCCGAACATGGCCGAAACGACTAGAATTACACTTCGAGACCCGCCGACATGATCGCCACGATGCACAGAGCACCCTCGTAAATTTTCGGGACGTTTCATTTTTTCACAACCGGGACCGAAACCCTAGGCCGAAGAAAATGGTCGGATGCGAAGTGAAATTTTTTCGCTCAAAATTTTACGAGCTTGTGCAGTATTTCTAGGCAATCATTTCGGCAGGTGACACGAAGGGATTCGAGTTCGTTTGCCCCCCCTTTTTCTTTAACGAACGATAACTTTTTGTGAAAATAACAAGTGCCCCGATCCCGGCCGAAACGACTCGAATTACACTTCGAGACCCACCGACATGATCGCCACGATGCACAAAGCACCCTCGTAAATTTTCGGGACGTTTCATTTTTTCACAACAAGGACCGAAACCCTAGGCCGAACAAAATGGTCGGATGCGAAGTGAAATTTTTTCGCTCAAAATTTTACGAGCTTGTGCAGTATTTCTAGGCAATCATTTCGGCAGGTGACACGAAGGGATTCGAGTTCGTTTGCCCACCCATTTTCTTTAACGAACGATAACTTTTTGTGAAAATAACTAGTTCCCCGAACATGGCCGAAACGACACGAATTACACTTCGAGACCCGCCGACATGATCGCCACGATGCACAGAGCACCCTCGTAAATTTTCGGGACGTTTCATTTTTTCACAACCGGGACCGAATCCCTAGGCCGAAGAAAATGGTCGGATGCGAAGTGAAATTTTTTCGTTCGAAATTTTACGAGCTTGTGCAGAACTTCTAGGCAATCATATCGGCAGGTGACACGAAGTGATTCGACTTCGTTTGCCCCCCCATTTTCTTTAACGAACGATAACTTTTTGTGAAAATAACAAGTTCCCCGAACATGGCCGAAACGACTAGAATTACACTTCGAGACCCGCCGACATGATCGCCACGATGCACAGAGCACCCTCGTAAATTTTCGGGACGTTTCATTTTTTCACAACCGGGACCGAAACCCTAGGCCGAAGAAAATGGTCGGATGCGAAGTGAAATTTTTTCGCTCAAAATTTTACGAGCTTGTGCAGTATTTCTAGGCAATCATTTCGGCAGGTGACACGAAGGGATTCGAGTTCGTTTGCCCCCCCTTTTTCTTTAACGAACGATAACTTTTTGTGAAAATAACAAGTGCCCCGATCCCGGCCGAAACGACTCGAATTACACTTCGAGACCCACCGACATGATCGCCACGATGCACAAAGCACCCTCGTAAATTTTCGGGACGTTTCATTTTTTCACAACCAGGACCGAAACCCTAGGCCGAACAAAATGGTCGGATGCGAAGTGAAATTTTTTCGCTCAAAATTTTAGGAGCTTGTGCAGTATTTCTAGGCAATCATTTCGGCAGGTGACACGAAGGGATTCGAGTTCGTTTGCCCACCCATTTTCTTTAACGAACGATAACTTTTTGTGAAAATAACTAGTTCCCCGAACATGGCCGAAACGACTCGAATTACACTTCGAGACCCGCCGACATGATCGCCACGATGCACAGAGCACCCTCGTAAATTTTCGGGACGTTTCATTTTTTCACAACCGGGACCGAATCCCTAGGCCGAAGAAAATGGTCGGATGCGAAGTGAAATTTTTTCGTTCGAAATTTTACGAGCTTGTGCAGAACTTCTAGGCAATCATATCGGCAGGTGACACGAAGTGATTCGAGTTCGTTTGCCCCCCCATTTTCTTTAACGAACGATAACTTTTTGTGAAAATAACAAGTGCCCCGATCCCGGCCGAAACGACTCGAATTACACTTCGACACCCACCGACATGATCGCCACAATGCACAGAGCACCCTCGTAAATTTTCGGGACGTTTCATTTTTTCACAATCGGGACCGAAACCCTAGGCCGAACAAATTGGTCGGATGCGAAGTGAAATTTTTTCGTTCGAAATTTTACGAGCTTGTGCAGAACTTCTAGGCAATCATATCGGCGGGTGACACGAAGTGATTCGAGTTCGTTTGCCCCCCCATTTTCTTTAACGAACGATAACTTTTTGTGAAAATAACAAGTGCCCCGATCCCGGCCGAAACGACTCGAATTACACTTCGAGACCCGCCGACATGACCGCCACGATGCACAGAGCACCCTCGTAAATTTTCGGGACGTTTCATTTTTTCACAATCGGGACCGAAACCCTAGGCCGAACAAATTGGTCGGATGCGAAGTGAAATTTTTTCGTTCGAAATTTTACGAGCTTGTGCAGAACTTCTAGGCAATCATATCGGCGGGTGACACGAAGTGATTCGAGTTCGTTTGCCCCCCCATTTTCTTTAACGAACGATAACTTTTTGTGAAAATAACAAGTGCCCGGATCCCGGCCGAAACGACTCGAATTACACTTCGACACCCACCGACATGATCGCCACGATGCACAGAGCACCTCGTAAATTTTCGAGACGTTTCATTTTTTCACAACCGGGACCGAAACCCTAGGCCGAAGAAAATGGTCGGATGCGAAGTGAAATTTTTTCGCTCGAAATTTTACGAGCATGTGCGGTACTTCTAGGCAATCATATCGGCAGGTGACACGAAGTGATTCGACTTCGTTTGCCCCCCCATTTTCTTTAACGAACGATAACTTTTTGTGAAAATAACAAGTTCCCCGAACATGGCCGAAACGACTAGAATTACACTTCGAGACCCGCCGACATGATCGCCACGATGCACAGAGCACCCTCGTAAATTTTCGGGACGTTTCATTTTTTCACAACCGGGACCGAAACCCTAGGCCGAAGAAAATGGTCGGATGCGAAGTGAAATTTTTTCGCTCAAAATTTTACGAGCTTGTGCAGTATTTCTAGGCAATCATTTCGGCAGGTGACACGAAGGGATTCGAGTTCGTTTGCCCCCCCTTTTTCTTTAACGAACGATAACTTTTTGTGAAAATAACAAGTGCCCCGATCCCGGCCGAAACGACTCGAATTACACTTCGAGACCCACCGACATGATCGCCACGATGCACAAAGCACCCTCGTAAATTTTCGGGACGTTTCATTTTTTCACAACAAGGACCGAAACCCTAGGCCGAACAAAATGGTCGGATGCGAAGTGAAATTTTTTCGCTCAAAATTTTACGAGCTTGTGCAGTATTTCTAGGCAATCATTTCGGCAGGTGACACGAAGGGATTCGAGTTCGTTTGCCCACCCATTTTCTTTAACGAACGATAACTTTTTGTGAAAATAACTAGTTCCCCGAACATGGCCGAAACGACACGAATTACACTTCGAGACCCGCCGACATGATCGCCACGATGCACAGAGCACCCTCGTAAATTTTCGGGACGTTTCATTTTTTCACAACCGGGACCGAATCCCTAGGCCGAAGAAAATGGTCGGATGCGAAGTGAAATTTTTTCGTTCGAAATTTTACGAGCTTGTGCAGAACTTCTAGGCAATCATATCGGCAGGTGACACGAAGTGATTCGACTTCGTTTGCCCCCCCATTTTCTTTAACGAACGATAACTTTTTGTGAAAATAACAAGTTCCCCGAACATGGCCGAAACGACTAGAATTACACTTCGAGACCCGCCGACATGATCGCCACGATGCACAGAGCACCCTCGTAAATTTTCGGGACGTTTCATTTTTTCACAACCGGGACCGAAACCCTAGGCCGAAGAAAATGGTCGGATGCGAAGTGAAATTTTTTCGCTCAAAATTTTACGAGCTTGTGCAGTATTTCTAGGCAATCATTTCGGCAGGTGACACGAAGGGATTCGAGTTCGTTTGCCCCCCCTTTTTCTTTAACGAACGATAACTTTTTGTGAAAATAACAAGTGCCCCGATCCCGGCCGAAACGACTCGAATTACACTTCGAGACCCACCGACATGATCGCCACGATGCACAAAGCACCCTCGTAAATTTTCGGGACGTTTCATTTTTTCACAACCAGGACCGAAACCCTAGGCCGAACAAAATGGTCGGATGCGAAGTGAAATTTTTTCGCTCAAAATTTTAGGAGCTTGTGCAGTATTTCTAGGCAATCATTTCGGCAGGTGACACGAAGGGATTCGAGTTCGTTTGCCCACCCATTTTCTTTAACGAACGATAACTTTTTGTGAAAATAACTAGTTCCCCGAACATGGCCGAAACGACTCGAATTACACTTCGAGACCCGCCGACATGATCGCCACGATGCACAGAGCACCCTCGTAAATTTTCGGGACGTTTCATTTTTTCACAACCGGGACCGAATCCCTAGGCCGAAGAAAATGGTCGGATGCGAAGTGAAATTTTTTCGTTCGAAATTTTACGAGCTTGTGCAGAACTTCTAGGCAATCATATCGGCAGGTGACACGAAGTGATTCGAGTTCGTTTGCCCCCCCATTTTCTTTAACGAACGATAACTTTTTGTGAAAATAACAAGTGCCCCGATCCCGGCCGAAACGACTCGAATTACACTTCGACACCCACCGACATGATCGCCACAATGCACAGAGCACCCTCGTAAATTTTCGGGACGTTTCATTTTTTCACAATCGGGACCGAAACCCTAGGCCGAACAAATTGGTCGGATGCGAAGTGAAATTTTTTCGTTCGAAATTTTACGAGCTTGTGCAGAACTTCTAGGCAATCATATCGGCGGGTGACACGAAGTGATTCGAGTTCGTTTGCCCCCCCATTTTCTTTAACGAACGATAACTTTTTGTGAAAATAACAAGTGCCCCGATCCCGGCCGAAACGACTCGAATTACACTTCGAGACCCGCCGACATGACCGCCACGATGCACAGAGCACCCTCGTAAATTTTCGGGACGTTTCATTTTTTCACAATCGGGACCGAAACCCTAGGCCGAACAAATTGGTCGGATGCGAAGTGAAATTTTTTCGTTCGAAATTTTACGAGCTTGTGCAGAACTTCTAGGCAATCATATCGGCGGGTGACACGAAGTGATTCGAGTTCGTTTGCCCCCCCATTTTCTTTAACGAACGATAACTTTTTGTGAAAATAACAAGTGCCCGGATCCCGGCCGAAACGACTCGAATTACACTTCGACACCCACCGACATGATCGCCACGATGCACAGAGCACCTCGTAAATTTTCGAGACGTTTCATTTTTTCACAACCGGGACCGAAACCCTAGGCCGAAGAAAATGGTCGGATGCGAAGTGAAATTTTTTCGCTCGAAATTTTACGAGCATGTGCGGTACTTCTAGGCAATCATATCGGCAGGTGACACGAAGTGATTCGACTTCGTTTGCCCCCCCATTTTCTTTAACGAACGATAACTTTTTGTGAAAATAACAAGTTCCCCGAACATGGCCGAAACGACTAGAATTACACTTCGAGACCCGCCGACATGATCGCCACGATGCACAGAGCACCCTCGTAAATTTTCGGGACGTTTCATTTTTTCACAACCGGGACCGAAACCCTAGGCCGAAGAAAATGGTCGGATGCGAAGTGAAATTTTTTCGCTCAAAATTTTACGAGCTTGTGCAGTATTTCTAGGCAATCATTTCGGCAGGTGACACGAAGGGATTCGAGTTCGTTTGCCCCCCCTTTTTCTTTAACGAACGATAACTTTTTGTGAAAATAACAAGTGCCCCGATCCCGGCCGAAACGACTCGAATTACACTTCGAGACCCACCGACATGATCGCCACGATGCACAAAGCACCCTCGTAAATTTTCGGGACGTTTCATTTTTTCACAACAAGGACCGAAACCCTAGGCCGAACAAAATGGTCGGATGCGAAGTGAAATTTTTTCGCTCAAAATTTTACGAGCTTGTGCAGTATTTCTAGGCAATCATTTCGGCAGGTGACACGAAGGGATTCGAGTTCGTTTGCCCACCCATTTTCTTTAACGAACGATAACTTTTTGTGAAAATAACTAGTTCCCCGAACATGGCCGAAACGACACGAATTACACTTCGAGACCCGCCGACATGATCGCCACGATGCACAGAGCACCCTCGTAAATTTTCGGGACGTTTCATTTTTTCACAACCGGGACCGAATCCCTAGGCCGAAGAAAATGGTCGGATGCGAAGTGAAATTTTTTCGTTCGAAATTTTACGAGCTTGTGCAGAACTTCTAGGCAATCATATCGGCAGGTGACACGAAGTGATTCGACTTCGTTTGCCCCCCCATTTTCTTTAACGAACGATAACTTTTTGTGAAAATAACAAGTTCCCCGAACATGGCCGAAACGACTAGAATTACACTTCGAGACCCGCCGACATGATCGCCACGATGCACAGAGCACCCTCGTAAATTTTCGGGACGTTTCATTTTTTCACAACCGGGACCGAAACCCTAGGCCGAAGAAAATGGTCGGATGCGAAGTGAAATTTTTTCGCTCAAAATTTTACGAGCTTGTGCAGTATTTCTAGGCAATCATTTCGGCAGGTGACACGAAGGGATTCGAGTTCGTTTGCCCCCCCTTTTTCTTTAACGAACGATAACTTTTTGTGAAAATAACAAGTGCCCCGATCCCGGCCGAAACGACTCGAATTACACTTCGAGACCCACCGACATGATCGCCACGATGCACAAAGCACCCTCGTAAATTTTCGGGACGTTTCATTTTTTCACAACCAGGACCGAAACCCTAGGCCGAACAAAATGGTCGGATGCGAAGTGAAATTTTTTCGCTCAAAATTTTAGGAGCTTGTGCAGTATTTCTAGGCAATCATTTCGGCAGGTGACACGAAGGGATTCGAGTTCGTTTGCCCACCCATTTTCTTTAACGAACGATAACTTTTTGTGAAAATAACTAGTTCCCCGAACATGGCCGAAACGACTCGAATTACACTTCGAGACCCGCCGACATGATCGCCACGATGCACAGAGCACCCTCGTAAATTTTCGGGACGTTTCATTTTTTCACAACCGGGACCGAATCCCTAGGCCGAAGAAAATGGTCGGATGCGAAGTGAAATTTTTTCGTTCGAAATTTTACGAGCTTGTGCAGAACTTCTAGGCAATCATATCGGCAGGTGACACGAAGTGATTCGAGTTCGTTTGCCCCCCCATTTTCTTTAACGAACGATAACTTTTTGTGAAAATAACAAGTGCCCCGATCCCGGCCGAAACGACTCGAATTACACTTCGACACCCACCGACATGATCGCCACAATGCACAGAGCACCCTCGTAAATTTTCGGGACGTTTCATTTTTTCACAATCGGGACCGAAACCCTAGGCCGAACAAATTGGTCGGATGCGAAGTGAAATTTTTTCGTTCGAAATTTTACGAGCTTGTGCAGAACTTCTAGGCAATCATATCGGCGGGTGACACGAAGTGATTCGAGTTCGTTTGCCCCCCCATTTTCTTTAACGAACGATAACTTTTTGTGAAAATAACAAGTGCCCCGATCCCGGCCGAAACGACTCGAATTACACTTCGAGACCCGCCGACATGACCGCCACGATGCACAGAGCACCCTCGTAAATTTTCGGGACGTTTCATTTTTTCACAATCGGGACCGAAACCCTAGGCCGAACAAATTGGTCGGATGCGAAGTGAAATTTTTTCGTTCGAAATTTTACGAGCTTGTGCAGAACTTCTAGGCAATCATATCGGCGGGTGACACGAAGTGATTCGAGTTCGTTTGCCTCCCCATTTTCTTTAACGAACGATAACTTTTTGTGAAAATAACAAGTGCCCGGATCCCGGCCGAAACGACTCGAATTACACTTCGACACCCACCGACATGATCGCCACGATGCACAGAGCACCTCGTAAATTTTCGAGACGTTTCATTTTTTCACAACCGGGACCGAAACCCTAGGCCGAAGAAAATGGTCGGATGCGAAGTGAAATTTTTTCGCTCGAAATTTTACGAGCATGTGCGGTACTTCTAGGCAATCATATCGGCAGGTGACACGAAGTGATTCGACTTCGTTTGCCCCCCCATTTTCTTTAACGAACGATAACTTTTTGTGAAAATAACAAGTTCCCCGAACATGGCCGAAACGACTAGAATTACACTTCGAGACCCGCCGACATGATCGCCACGATGCACAGAGCACCCTCGTAAATTTTCGGGACGTTTCATTTTTTCACAACCGGGACCGAAACCCTAGGCCGAAGAAAATGGTCGGATGCGAAGTGAAATTTTTTCGCTCAAAATTTTACGAGCTTGTGCAGTATTTCTAGGCAATCATTTCGGCAGGTGACACGAAGGGATTCGAGTTCGTTTGCCCCCCCTTTTTCTTTAACGAACGATAACTTTTTGTGAAAATAACAAGTGCCCCGATCCCGGCCGAAACGACTCGAATTACACTTCGAGACCCACCGACATGATCGCCACGATGCACAAAGCACCCTCGTAAATTTTCGGGACGTTTCATTTTTTCACAACAAGGACCGAAACCCTAGGCCGAACAAAATGGTCGGATGCGAAGTGAAATTTTTTCGCTCAAAATTTTACGAGCTTGTGCAGTATTTCTAGGCAATCATTTCGGCAGGTGACACGAAGGGATTCGAGTTCGTTTGCCCACCCATTTTCTTTAACGAACGATAACTTTTTGTGAAAATAACTAGTTCCCCGAACATGGCCGAAACGACACGAATTACACTTCGAGACCCGCCGACATGATCGCCACGATGCACAGAGCACCCTCGTAAATTTTCGGGACGTTTCATTTTTTCACAACCGGGACCGAATCCCTAGGCCGAAGAAAATGGTCGGATGCGAAGTGAAATTTTTTCGTTCGAAATTTTACGAGCTTGTGCAGAACTTCTAGGCAATCATATCGGCAGGTGACACGAAGTGATTCGACTTCGTTTGCCCCCCCATTTTCTTTAACGAACGATAACTTTTTGTGAAAATAACAAGTTCCCCGAACATGGCCGAAACGACTAGAATTACACTTCGAGACCCGCCGACATGATCGCCACGATGCACAGAGCACCCTCGTAAATTTTCGGGACGTTTCATTTTTTCACAACCGGGACCGAAACCCTAGGCCGAAGAAAATGGTCGGATGCGAAGTGAAATTTTTTCGCTCAAAATTTTACGAGCTTGTGCAGTATTTCTAGGCAATCATTTCGGCAGGTGACACGAAGGGATTCGAGTTCGTTTGCCCCCCCTTTTTCTTTAACGAACGATAACTTTTTGTGAAAATAACAAGTGCCCCGATCCCGGCCGAAACGACTCGAATTACACTTCGAGACCCACCGACATGATCGCCACGATGCACAAAGCACCCTCGTAAATTTTCGGGACGTTTCATTTTTTCACAACCAGGACCGAAACCCTAGGCCGAACAAAATGGTCGGATGCGAAGTGAAATTTTTTCGCTCAAAATTTTAGGAGCTTGTGCAGTATTTCTAGGCAATCATTTCGGCAGGTGACACGAAGGGATTCGAGTTCGTTTGCCCACCCATTTTCTTTAACGAACGATAACTTTTTGTGAAAATAACTAGTTCCCCGAACATGGCCGAAACGACTCGAATTACACTTCGAGACCCGCCGACATGATCGCCACGATGCACAGAGCACCCTCGTAAATTTTCGGGACGTTTCATTTTTTCACAACCGGGACCGAATCCCTAGGCCGAAGAAAATGGTCGGATGCGAAGTGAAATTTTTTCGTTCGAAATTTTACGAGCTTGTGCAGAACTTCTAGGCAATCATATCGGCAGGTGACACGAAGTGATTCGAGTTCGTTTGCCCCCCCATTTTCTTTAACGAACGATAACTTTTTGTGAAAATAACAAGTGCCCCGATCCCGGCCGAAACGACTCGAATTACACTTCGACACCCACCGACATGATCGCCACAATGCACAGAGCACCCTCGTAAATTTTCGGGACGTTTCATTTTTTCACAATCGGGACCGAAACCCTAGGCCGAACAAATTGGTCGGATGCGAAGTGAAATTTTTTCGTTCGAAATTTTACGAGCTTGTGCAGAACTTCTAGGCAATCATATCGGCGGGTGACACGAAGTGATTCGAGTTCGTTTGCCCCCCCATTTTCTTTAACGAACGATAACTTTTTGTGAAAATAACAAGTGCCCCGATCCCGGCCGAAACGACTCGAATTACACTTCGAGACCCGCCGACATGACCGCCACGATGCACAGAGCACCCTCGTAAATTTTCGGGACGTTTCATTTTTTCACAATCGGGACCGAAACCCTAGGCCGAACAAATTGGTCGGATGCGAAGTGAAATTTTTTCGTTCGAAATTTTACGAGCTTGTGCAGAACTTCTAGGCAATCATATCGGCGGGTGACACGAAGTGATTCGAGTTCGTTTGCCCCCCCATTTTCTTTAACGAACGATAACTTTTTGTGAAAATAACAAGTGCCCGGATCCCGGCCAAAACGACTCGAATTACACTTCGACACCCACCGACATGATCGCCACGATGCACAGAGCACCTCGTAAATTTTCGAGACGTTTCATTTTTTCACAACCGGGACCGAAACCCTAGGCCGAAGAAAATGGTCGGATGCGAAGTGAAATTTTTTCGCTCGAAATTTTACGAGCATGTGCGGTACTTCTAGGCAATCATATCGGCAGGTGACACGAAGTGATTCGACTTCGTTTGCCCCCCCATTTTCTTTAACGAACGATAACTTTTTGTGAAAATAACAAGTTCCCCGAACATGGCCGAAACGACTAGAATTACACTTCGAGACCCGCCGACATGATCGCCACGATGCACAGAGCACCCTCGTAAATTTTCGGGACGTTTCATTTTTTCACAACCGGGACCGAAACCCTAGGCCGAAGAAAATGGTCGGATGCGAAGTGAAATTTTTTCGCTCAAAATTTTACGAGCTTGTGCAGTATTTCTAGGCAATCATTTCGGCAGGTGACACGAAGGGATTCGAGTTCGTTTGCCCCCCCTTTTTCTTTAACGAACGATAACTTTTTGTGAAAATAACAAGTGCCCCGATCCCGGCCGAAACGACTCGAATTACACTTCGAGACCCACCGACATGATCGCCACGATGCACAAAGCACCCTCGTAAATTTTCGGGACGTTTCATTTTTTCACAACAAGGACCGAAACCCTAGGCCGAACAAAATGGTCGGATGCGAAGTGAAATTTTTTCGCTCAAAATTTTACGAGCTTGTGCAGTATTTCTAGGCAATCATTTCGGCAGGTGACACGAAGGGATTCGAGTTCGTTTGCCCACCCATTTTCTTTAACGAACGATAACTTTTTGTGAAAATAACTAGTTCCCCGAACATGGCCGAAACGACACGAATTACACTTCGAGACCCGCCGACATGATCGCCACGATGCACAGAGCACCCTCGTAAATTTTCGGGACGTTTCATTTTTTCACAACCGGGACCGAATCCCTAGGCCGAAGAAAATGGTCGGATGCGAAGTGAAATTTTTTCGTTCGAAATTTTACGAGCTTGTGCAGAACTTCTAGGCAATCATATCGGCAGGTGACACGAAGTGATTCGACTTCGTTTGCCCCCCCATTTTCTTTAACGAACGATAACTTTTTGTGAAAATAACAAGTTCCCCGAACATGGCCGAAACGACTAGAATTACACTTCGAGACCCGCCGACATGATCGCCACGATGCACAGAGCACCCTCGTAAATTTTCGGGACGTTTCATTTTTTCACAACCGGGACCGAAACCCTAGGCCGAAGAAAATGGTCGGATGCGAAGTGAAATTTTTTCGCTCAAAATTTTACGAGCTTGTGCAGTATTTCTAGGCAATCATTTCGGCAGGTGACACGAAGGGATTCGAGTTCGTTTGCCCCCCCTTTTTCTTTAACGAACGATAACTTTTTGTGAAAATAACAAGTGCCCCGATCCCGGCCGAAACGACTCGAATTACACTTCGAGACCCACCGACATGATCGCCACGATGCACAAAGCACCCTCGTAAATTTTCGGGACGTTTCATTTTTTCACAACAAGGACCGAAACCCTAGGCCGAACAAAATGGTCGGATGCGAAGTGAAATTTTTTCGCTCAAAATTTTAGGAGCTTGTGCAGTATTTCTAGGCAATCATTTCGGCAGGTGACACGAAGGGATTCGAGTTCGTTTGCCCACCCATTTTCTTTAACGAACGATAACTTTTTGTGAAAATAACTAGTTCCCCGAACATGGCCGAAACGACACGAATTACACTTCGAGACCCGCCGACATGATCGCCACGATGCACAGAGCACCCTCGTAAATTTTCGGGACGTTTCATTTTTTCACAACCGGGACCGAATCCCTAGGCCGAAGAAAATGGTCGGATGCGAAGTGAAATTTTTTCGTTCGAAATTTTACGAGCTTGTGCAGAACTTCTAGGCAATCATATCGGCAGGTGACACGAAGTGATTCGACTTCGTTTGCCCCCCCATTTTCTTTAACGAACGATAACTTTTTGTGAAAATAACAAGTTCCCCGAACATGGCCGAAACGACTAGAATTACACTTCGAGACCCGCCGACATGATCGCCACGATGCACAGAGCACCCTCGTAAATTTTCGGCACGTTTCATTTTTTCACAACCGGGACCGAAACCCTAGGCCGAAGAAAATGGTCGGATGCGAAGTGAAATTTTTTCGCTCAAAATTTTACGAGCTTGTGCAGTATTTCTAGGCAATCATTTCGGCAGGTGACACGAAGGGATTCGAGTTCGTTTGCCCCCCCTTTTTCTTTAACGAACGATAACTTTTTGTGAAAATAACAAGTGCCCCGATCCCGGCCGAAACGACTCGAATTACACTTCGAGACCCACCGACATGATCGCCACGATGCACAAAGCACCCTCGTAAATTCTCGGGACGTTTCATTTTTTCACAACCAGGACCGAAAACCTAGGCCGAACAAAATGGTCGGATGCGAAGTGAAATTTTTTCGCTCAAAATTTTACGAGCTTGTGCAGGATTTCTAGGCAATCATTTCGGCAGGTGACACGAAGGGATTCGAGTTCGTTTGCCCACCCATTTTCTTTAACGAACGATAACTTTTTGTGAAAATAACTAGTTCCCCGAACATGGCCGAAACGACTCGAATTACACTTCGAGACCCGCCGACATGATCGCCACGATGCACAGAGCACCCTCGTAAATTTTCGGGACGTTTCATTTTTTCACAACCGGGACCGAATCCCTAGGCCGAAGAAAATGGTCGGATGCGAAGTGAAATTTTTTCGTTCGAAATTTTACGAGCTTGTGCAGAACTTCTAGGCAATCATATCGGCAGGTGACACGAAGTGATTCGACTTCGTTTGCCCCCCCATTTTCTTTAACGAACGATAACTTTTTGTGAAAATAACAAGTGCCCCGATCCCGGCCGAAACGACTCGAATTACATTTCGACACCCACCGACATGATCGCCACGATGCACAGAGCACCCTCGTAAATTTTCGGGACGTTTCATTTTTTCACAATCGGGACCGAAACCCTAGGCCGAACAAATTGGTCGGATGCGAAGTGAAATTTTTTCGTTCGAAATTTTACGAGCTTGTGCAGAACTTCTAGGCAATCATATCGGCGGGTGACACGAAGTGATTCGAGTTCGTTTGCCCCCCCATTTTCTTTAACGAACGATAACTTTTTGTGAAAATAACAAGTGCCCCGATCCCGGCCGAAACGACTCGAATTACACTTCGAGACCCGCCGACATGACCGCCACGATGCACAGAGCACCCTCGTAAATTTTCGGGACGTTTCATTTTTTCACAATCGGGACCGAAACCCTAGGCCGAACAAATTGGTCGGATGCGAAGTGAAATTTTTTCGTTCGAAATTTTACGAGCTTGTGCAGAACTTCTAGGCAATCATATCGGCGGGTGACACGAAGTGATTCGAGTTCGTTTGCCCCCCCATTTTCTTTAACGAACGATAACTTTTTGTGAAAATAACAAGTGCCCCGATCCCGGCCGAAACGACTCGAATTACACTTCGACACCCACCGACATGATCGCCACGATGCACAGAGCACCCTCGTAAATTTTCGAGACGTTTCATTTTTTCACAACCGGGACCGAAACCCTAGGCCGAAGAAAATGGTCGGATGCGAAGTGAAATTTTTTCGCTCGAAATTTTACGAGCATGTGCGGTACTTCTAGGCAATCTTATCGGCTGGTGACACGAAGTGATTCGACTTCGTTTGCCCCCCCATTTTCTTTAACGAACGATAACTTTTTGTGAAAATAACAAGTTCCCCGAACATGGCCGAAACGACTAGAATTACACTTCGAGACCCGCCGACATGATCGCCACGATGCACAGAGCACCCTCGTAAATTTTCGGGACGTTTCATTTTTTCACAACCGGGACCGAAACCCTAGGCCGAAGAAAATGGTCGGATGCGAAGTGAAATTTTTTCGCTCAAAATTTTAGGAGCTTGTGCAGTATTTCTAGGCAATCATTTCGGCAGGTGACACGAAGGGATTCGAGTTCGTTTGCCCCCCCTTTTTCTTTAACGAACGATAACTTTTTGTGAAAATAACAAGTGCCCCGATCCCGGCCGAAACGACTCGAATTACACTTCGAGACCCACCGACATGATCGCCACGATGCACAAAGCACCCTCGTAAATTTTCGGGACGTTTCATTTTTTCACAACCAGGACCGAAACCCTAGGCCGAACAAAATGGTCGGATGCGAAGTGAAATTTTTTCGCTCAAAATTTTACGAGCTTGTGCAGTATTTCTAGGCAATCATTTCGGCAGGTGACACGAAGGGATTCGAGTTCGTTTGCCCACCCATTTTCTTTAACGAACGATAACTTTTTGTGAAAATAACTAGTTCCCCGAACATGGCCGAAACGACTCGAATTACACTTCGAGACCCGCCGACATGATCGCCACGATGCACAGAGCACCCTCGTAAATTTTCGGGACGTTTCATTTTTTCACAACCGGGACCGAATCCCTAGGCCGAAGAAAATGGTCGGATGCGAAGTGAAATTTTTTCGTTCGAAATTTTACGAGCTTGTGCAGAACTTCTAGGCAATCATATCGGCAGGTGACACGAAGTGATTCGACTTCGTTTGCCCCCCCATTTTCTTTAACGAACGATAACTTTTTGTGAAAATAACAAGTTCCCCGAACATGGCCGAAACGACTAGAATTACACTTCGAGACCCGCCGACATGATCGCCACGATGCACAGAGCACCCTCGTAAATTTTCGGGACGTTTCATTTTTTCACAACCGGGACCGAAACCCTAGGCCGAAGAAAATGGTCGGATGCGAAGTGAAATTTTTTCGCTCAAAATTTTACGAGCTTGTGCAGTATTTCTAGGCAATCATTTCGGCAGGTGACACGAAGGGATTCGAGTTCGTTTGCCCCCCCTTTTTCTTTAACGAACGATAACTTTTTGTGAAAATAACAAGTGCCCCGATCCCGGCCGAAACGACTCGAATTACACTTCGAGACCCACCGACATGATCGCCACGATGCACAAAGCACCCTCGTAAATTTTCGGGACGTTTCATTTTTTCACAACCAGGACCGAAACCCTAGGCCGAACAAAATGGTCGGATGCGAAGTGAAATTTTTTCGCTCAAAATTTTAGGAGCTTGTGCAGTATTTCTAGGCAATCATTTCGGCAGGTGACACGAAGGGATTCGAGTTCGTTTGCCCACCCATTTTCTTTAACGAACGATAACTTTTTGTGAAAATAACTAGTTCCCCGAACATGGCCGAAACGACTCGAATTACACTTCGAGACCCGCCGACATGATCGCCACGATGCACAGAGCACCCTCGTAAATTTTCGGGACGTTTCATTTTTTCACAACCGGGACCGAATCCCTAGGCCGAAGAAAATGGTCGGATGCGAAGTGAAATTTTTTCGTTCGAAATTTTACGAGCTTGTGCAGAACTTCTAGGCAATCATATCGGCAGGTGACACGAAGTGATTCGAGTTCGTTTGCCCCCCCATTTTCTTTAACGAACGATAACTTTTTGTGAAAATAACAAGTGCCCCGATCCCGGCCGAAACGACTCGAATTACACTTCGACACCCACCGACATGATCGCCACAATGCACAGAGCACCCTCGTAAATTTTCGGGACGTTTCATTTTTTCACAATCGGGACCGAAACCCTAGGCCGAACAAATTGGTCGGATGCGAAGTGAAATTTTTTCGTTCGAAATTTTACGAGCTTGTGCAGAACTTCTAGGCAATCATATCGGCGGGTGACACGAAGTGATTCGAGTTCGTTTGCCCCCCCATTTTCTTTAACGAACGATAACTTTTTGTGAAAATAACAAGTGCCCCGATCCCGGCCGAAACGACTCGAATTACACTTCGAGACCCGCCGACATGACCGCCACGATGCACAGAGCACCCTCGTAAATTTTCGGGACGTTTCATTTTTTCACAATCGGGACCGAAACCCTAGGCCGAACAAATTGGTCGGATGCGAAGTGAAATTTTTTCGTTCGAAATTTTACGAGCTTGTGCAGAACTTCTAGGCAATCATATCGGCGGGTGACACGAAGTGATTCGAGTTCGTTTGCCCCCCCATTTTCTTTAACGAACGATAACTTTTTGTGAAAATAACAAGTGCCCGGATCCCGGCCGAAACGACTCGAATTACACTTCGACACCCACCGACATGATCGCCACGATGCACAGAGCACCTCGTAAATTTTCGAGACGTTTCATTTTTTCACAACCGGGACCGAAACCCTAGGCCGAAGAAAATGGTCGGATGCGAAGTGAAATTTTTTCGCTCGAAATTTTACGAGCATGTGCGGTACTTCTAGGCAATCATATCGGCAGGTGACACGAAGTGATTCGACTTCGTTTGCCCCCCCATTTTCTTTAACGAACGATAACTTTTTGTGAAAATAACAAGTTCCCCGAACATGGCCGAAACGACTAGAATTACACTTCGAGACCCGCCGACATGATCGCCACGATGCACAGAGCACCCTCGTAAATTTTCGGGACGTTTCATTTTTTCACAACCGGGACCGAAACCCTAGGCCGAAGAAAATGGTCGGATGCGAAGTGAAATTTTTTCGCTCAAAATTTTACGAGCTTGTGCAGTATTTCTAGGCAATCATTTCGGCAGGTGACACGAAGGGATTCGAGTTCGTTTGCCCCCCCTTTTTCTTTAACGAACGATAACTTTTTGTGAAAATAACAAGTGCCCCGATCCCGGCCGAAACGACTCGAATTACACTTCGAGACCCACCGACATGATCGCCACGATGCACAAAGCACCCTCGTAAATTTTCGGGACGTTTCATTTTTTCACAACAAGGACCGAAACCCTAGGCCGAACAAAATGGTCGGATGCGAAGTGAAATTTTTTCGCTCAAAATTTTACGAGCTTGTGCAGTATTTCTAGGCAATCATTTCGGCAGGTGACACGAAGGGATTCGAGTTCGTTTGCCCACCCATTTTCTTTAACGAACGATAACTTTTTGTGAAAATAACTAGTTCCCCGAACATGGCCGAAACGACACGAATTACACTTCGAGACCCGCCGACATGATCGCCACGATGCACAGAGCACCCTCGTAAATTTTCGGGACGTTTCATTTTTTCACAACCGGGACCGAATCCCTAGGCCGAAGAAAATGGTCGGATGCGAAGTGAAATTTTTTCGTTCGAAATTTTACGAGCTTGTGCAGAACTTCTAGGCAATCATATCGGCAGGTGACACGAAGTGATTCGACTTCGTTTGCCCCCCCATTTTCTTTAACGAACGATAACTTTTTGTGAAAATAACAAGTTCCCCGAACATGGCCGAAACGACTAGAATTACACTTCGAGACCCGCCGACATGATCGCCACGATGCACAGAGCACCCTCGTAAATTTTCGGCACGTTTCATTTTTTCACAACCGGGACCGAAACCCTAGGCCGAAGAAAATGGTCGGATGCGAAGTGAAATTTTTTCGCTCAAAATTTTACGAGCTTGTGCAGTATTTCTAGGCAATCATTTCGGCAGGTGACACGAAGGGATTCGAGTTCGTTTGCCCCCCCTTTTTCTTTAACGAACGATAACTTTTTGTGAAAATAACAAGTGCCCCGATCCCGGCCGAAACGACTCGAATTACACTTCGAGACCCACCGACATGATCGCCACGATGCACAAAGCACCCTCGTAAATTCTCGGGACGTTTCATTTTTTCACAACCAGGACCGAAAACCTAGGCCGAACAAAATGGTCGGATGCGAAGTGAAATTTTTTCGCTCAAAATTTTACGAGCTTGTGCAGTATTTCTAGGCAATCATTTCGGCAGGTGACACGAAGGGATTCGAGTTCGTTTGCCCACCCATTTTCTTTAACGAACGATAACTTTTTGTGAAAATAACTAGTTCCCCGAACATGGCCGAAACGACTCGAATTACACTTCGAGACCCGCCGACATGATCGCCACGATGCACAGAGCACCCTCGTAAATTTTCGGGACGTTTCATTTTTTCACAACCGGGACCGAATCCCTAGGCCGAAGAAAATGGTCGGATGCGAAGTGAAATTTTTTCGTTCGAAATTTTACGAGCTTGTGCAGAACTTCTAGGCAATCATATCGGCAGGTGACACGAAGTGATTCGACTTCGTTTGCCCCCCCATTTTCTTTAACGAACGATAACTTTTTGTGAAAATAACAAGTGCCCCGATCCCGGCCGAAACGACTCGAATTACATTTCGACACCCACCGACATGATCGCCACGATGCACAGAGCACCCTCGTAAATTTTCGGGACGTTTCATTTTTTCACAATCGGGACCGAAACCCTAGGCCGAACAAATTGGTCGGATGCGAAGTGAAATTTTTTCGTTCGAAATTTTACGAGCTTGTGCAGAACTTCTAGGCAATCATATCGGCGGGTGACACGAAGTGATTCGAGTTCGTTTGCCCCCCCATTTTCTTTAACGAACGATAACTTTTTGTGAAAATAACAAGTGCCCCGATCCCGGCCGAAACGACTCGAATTATACTTCGACACCCACTGACATGATCGCCACGATGCACAGAGCACCCTCGTAAATTTTCGAGACGTTTCATTTTTTCACAACCGGGACCGAAACCCTAGGCCGAAGAAAATGGTCGGATGCGAAGTGAAATTTTTTCGTTCGAAATTTTACGAGCTTGTGCAGAACTTCTAGGCAATCTTATCGGCAGGTGACACGAAGTGATTCGATTTCGTTTGCCCCCCCATTTTCTTTAACGAACGATAACTTTTTGTGAAAATAACAAGTGCCCCGATCCCGGCCGAAACGACTCGAATTACACTTCGAGACCCGCCGACATGACCGCCACGATGCACAGAGCACCCTCGTAAATTTTCGGGACGTTTCATTTTTTCACAATCGGGACCGAAACCCTAGGCCGAACAAATTGGTCGGATGCGAAGTGAAATTTTTTCGTTCGAAATTTTACGAGCTTGTGCAGAACTTCTAGGCAATCATATCGGCGGGTGACACGAAGTGATTCGAGTTCGTTTGCCCCCCCATTTTCTTTAACGAACGATAACTTTTTGTGAAAATAACAAGTGCCCCGATCCCGGCCGAAACGACTCGAATTACACTTCGACACCCACCGACATGATCGCCACGATGCACAAAGCACCCTCGTAAATTTTCGGGACGTTTCATTTTTTCACAACCAGGACCGAAACCCTAGGCCGAACAAAATGGTCGGATGCGAAGTGAAATTTTTTCGCTCAAAATTTTACGAGCTTGTGCAGTATTTCTAGGCAATCATTTCGGCAGGTGACACGAAGGGATTCGAGTTCGTTTGCCCACCCATTTTCTTTAACGAACGATAACTTTTTGTGAAAATAACTAGTTCCCCGAACATGGCCGAAACGACTCGAATTACACTTCGAGACCCGCCGACATGATCGCCACGATGCACAGAGCACCCTCGTAAATTTTCGGGACGTTTCATTTTTTCACAACCGGGACCGAATCCCTAGGCCGAAGAAAATGGTCGGATGCGAAGTGAAATTTTTTCGTTCGAAATTTTACGAGCTTGTGCAGAACTTCTAGGCAATCATATCGGCAGGTGACACGAAGTGATTCGACTTCGTTTGCCCCCCCATTTTCTTTAACGAACGATAACTTTTTGTGAAAATAACAAGTTCCCCGAACATGGCCGAAACGACTAGAATTACACTTCGAGACCCGCCGACATGATCGCCACGATGCACAGAGCACCCTCGTAAATTTTCGGGACGTTTCATTTTTTCACAACCGGGACCGAAACCCTAGGCCGAAGAAAATGGTCGGATGCGAAGTGAAATTTTTTCGCTCAAAATTTTACGAGCTTGTGCAGTATTTCTAGGCAATCATTTCGGCAGGTGACACGAAGGGATTCGAGTTCGTTTGCCCCCCCTTTTTCTTTAACGAACGATAACTTTTTGTGAAAACAACAAGTGCCCCGATCCCGGCCGAAACGACTCGAATTACACTTCGAGACCCACCGACATGATCGCCACGATGCACAAAGCACCCTCGTAAATTTTCGGGACGTTTCATTTTTTCACAACCAGGACCGAAACCCTAGGCCGAACAAAATGGTCGGATGCGAAGTGAAATTTTTTCGCTCAAAATTTTAGGAGCTTGTGCAGTATTTCTAGGCAATCATTTCGGCAGGTGACACGAAGGGATTCGAGTTCGTTTGCCCACCCATTTTCTTTAACGAACGATAACTTTTTGTGAAAATAACTAGTTCCCCGAACATGGCCGAAACGACTCGAATTACACTTCGAGACCCGCCGACATGATCGCCACGATGCACAGAGCACCCTCGTAAATTTTCGGGACGTTTCATTTTTTCACAACCGGGACCGAATCCCTAGGCCGAAGAAAATGGTCGGATGCGAAGTGAAATTTTTTCGTTCGAAATTTTACGAGCTTGTGCAGAACTTCTAGGCAATCATATCGGCAGGTGACACGAAGTGATTCGAGTTCGTTTGCCCCCCCATTTTCTTTAACGAACGATAACTTTTTGTGAAAATAACAAGTGCCCCGATCCCGGCCGAAACGACTCGAATTACACTTCGACACCCACCGACATGATCGCCACAATGCACAGAGCACCCTCGTAAATTTTCGGGACGTTTCATTTTTTCACAATCGGGACCGAAACCCTAGGCCGAACAAATTGGTCGGATGCGAAGTGAAATTTTTTCGTTCGAAATTTTACGAGCTTGTGCAGAACTTCTAGGCAATCATATCGGCGGGTGACACGAAGTGATTCGAGTTCGTTTGCCCCCCCATTTTCTTTAACGAACGATAACTTTTTGTGAAAATAACAAGTGCCCCGATCCCGGCCGAAACGACTCGAATTACACTTCGAGACCCGCCGACATGACCGCCACGATGCACAGAGCACCCTCGTAAATTTTCGGGACGTTTCATTTTTTCACAATCGGGACCGAAACCCTAGGCCGAACAAATTGGTCGGATGCGAAGTGAAATTTTTTCGTTCGAAATTTTACGAGCTTGTGCAGAACTTCTAGGCAATCATATCGGCGGGTGACACGAAGTGATTCGAGTTCGTTTGCCCCCCCATTTTCTTTAACGAACGATAACTTTTTGTGAAAATAACAAGTGCCCGGATCCCGGCCGAAACGACTCGAATTACACTTCGACACCCACCGACATGATCGCCACGATGCACAGAGCACCTCGTAAATTTTCGAGACGTTTCATTTTTTCACAACCGGGACCGAAACCCTAGGCCGAAGAAAATGGTCGGATGCGAAGTGAAATTTTTTCGCTCGAAATTTTACGAGCATGTGCGGTACTTCTAGGCAATCATATCGGCAGGTGACACGAAGTGATTCGACTTCGTTTGCCCCCCCATTTTCTTTAACGAACGATAACTTTTTGTGAAAATAACAAGTTCCCCGAACATGGCCGAAACGACTAGAATTACACTTCGAGACCCGCCGACATGATCGCCACGATGCACAGAGCACCCTCGTAAATTTTCGGGACGTTTCATTTTTTCACAACCGGGACCGAAACCCTAGGCCGAAGAAAATGGTCGGATGCGAAGTGAAATTTTTTCGCCCAAAATTTTACGAGCTTGTGCAGTATTTCTAGGCAATCATTTCGGCAGGTGACACGAAGGGATTCGAGTTCGTTTGCCCCCCCTTTTTCTTTAACGAACGATAACTTTTTGTGAAAATAACAAGTGCCCCGATCCCGGCCGAAACGACTCGAATTACACTTCGAGACCCACCGACATGATCGCCACGATGCACAAAGCACCCTCGTAAATTTTCGGGACGTTTCATTTTTTCACAACAAGGACCGAAACCCTAGGCCGAACAAAATGGTCGGATGCGAAGTGAAATTTTTTCGCTCAAAATTTTACGAGCTTGTGCAGTATTTCTAGGCAATCATTTCGGCAGGTGACACGAAGGGATTCGAGTTCGTTTGCCCACCCATTTTCTTTAACGAACGATAACTTTTTGTGAAAATAACTAGTTCCCCGAACATGGCCGAAACGACACGAATTACACTTCGAGACCCGCCGACATGATCGCCACGATGCACAGAGCACCCTCGTAAATTTTCGGGACGTTTCATTTTTTCACAACCGGGACCGAATCCCTAGGCCGAAGAAAATGGTCGGATGCGAAGTGAAATTTTTTCGTTCGAAATTTTACGAGCTTGTGCAGAACTTCTAGGCAATCATATCGGCAGGTGACACGAAGTGATTCGACTTCGTTTGCCCCCCCATTTTCTTTAACGAACGATAACTTTTTGTGAAAATAACAAGTTCCCCGAACATGGCCGAAACGACTAGAATTACACTTCGAGACCCGCCGACATGATCGCCACGATGCACAGAGCACCCTCGTAAATTTTCGGCACGTTTCATTTTTTCACAACCGGGACCGAAACCCTAGGCCGAAGAAAATGGTCGGATGCGAAGTGAAATTTTTTCGCTCAAAATTTTACGAGCTTGTGCAGTATTTCTAGGCAATCATTTCGGCAGGTGACACGAAGGGATTCGAGTTCGTTTGCCCCCCCTTTTTCTTTAACGAACGATAACTTTTTGTGAAAATAACAAGTGCCCCGATCCCGGCCGAAACGACTCGAATTACACTTCGAGACCCACCGACATGATCGCCACGATGCACAAAGCACCCTCGTAAATTCTCGGGACGTTTCATTTTTTCACAACCAGGACCGAAAACCTAGGCCGAACAAAATGGTCGGATGCGAAGTGAAATTTTTTCGCTCAAAATTTTACGAGCTTGTGCAGTATTTCTAGGCAATCATTTCGGCAGGTGACACGAAGGGATTCGAGTTCGTTTGCCCACCCATTTTCTTTAACGAACGATAACTTTTTGTGAAAATAACTAGTTCCCCGAACATGGCCGAAACGACTCGAATTACACTTCGAGACCCGCCGACATGATCGCCACGATGCACAGAGCACCCTCGTAAATTTTCGGGACGTTTCATTTTTTCACAACCGGGACCGAATCCCTAGGCCGAAGAAAATGGTCGGATGCGAAGTGAAATTTTTTCGTTCGAAATTTTACGAGCTTGTGCAGAACTTCTAGGCAATCATATCGGCAGGTGACACGAAGTGATTCGACTTCGTTTGCCCCCCCATTTTCTTTAACGAACGATAACTTTTTGTGAAAATAACAAGTGCCCCGATCCCGGCCGAAACGACTCGAATTACACTTCGACACCCACCGACATGATCGCCACAATGCACAGAGCACCCTCGTAAATTTTCGGGACGTTTCATTTTTTCACAATCGGGACCGAAACCCTAGGCCGAACAAATTGGTCGGATGCGAAGTGAAATTTTTTCGTTCGAAATTTTACGAGCTTGTGCAGAACTTCTAGGCAATCATATCGGCGGGTGACACGAAGTGATTCGAGTTCGTTTGCCCCCCCATTTTCTTTAACGAACGATAACTTTTTGTGAAAATAACAAGTGCCCCGATCCCGGCCGAAACGACTCGAATTACACTTCGAGACCCGCCGACATGACCGCCACGATGCACAGAGCACCCTCGTAAATTTTCGGGACGTTTCATTTTTTCACAATCGGGACCGAAACCCTAGGCCGAACAAATTGGTCGGATGCGAAGTGAAATTTTTTCGTTCGAAATTTTACGAGCTTGTGCAGAACTTCTAGGCAATCATATCGGCGGGTGACACGAAGTGATTCGAGTTCGTTTGCCCCCCCATTTTCTTTAACGAACGATAACTTTTTGTGAAAATAACAAGTGCCCGGATCCCGGCCGAAACGACTCGAATTACACTTCGACACCCACCGACATGATCGCCACGATGCACAGAGCACCTCGTAAATTTTCGAGACGTTTCATTTTTTCACAACCGGGACCGAAACCCTAGGCCGAAGAAAATGGTCGGATGCGAAGTGAAATTTTTTCGCTCGAAATTTTACGAGCATGTGCGGTACTTCTAGGCAATCATATCGGCAGGTGACACGAAGTGATTCGACTTCGTTTGCCCCCCCAGTTTCTTTAACGAACGATAACTTTTTGTGAAAATAACAAGTTCCCCGAACATGGCCGAAACGACTAGAATTACACTTCGAGACCCGCCGACATGATCGCCACGATGCACAGAGCACCCTCGTAAATTTTCGGGACGTTTCATTTTTTCACAACCGGGACCGAAACCCTAGGCCGAAGAAAATGGTCGGATGCGAAGTGAAATTTTTTCGCTCAAAATTTTACGAGCTTGTGCAGTATTTCTAGGCAATCATTTCGGCAGGTGACACGAAGGGATTCGAGTTCGTTTGCCCCCCCTTTTTCTTTAACGAACGATAACTTTTTGTGAAAATAACAAGTGCCCCGATCCCGGCCGAAACGACTCGAATTACACTTCGAGACCCACCGACATGATCGCCACGATGCACAAAGCACCCTCGTAAATTTTCGGGACGTTTCATTTTTTCACAACAAGGACCGAAACCCTAGGCCGAACAAAATGGTCGGATGCGAAGTGAAATTTTTTCGCTCAAAATTTTACGAGCTTGTGCAGTATTTCTAGGCAATCATTTCGGCAGGTGACACGAAGGGATTCGAGTTCGTTTGCCCACCCATTTTCTTTAACGAACGATAACTTTTTGTGAAAATAACTAGTTCCCCGAACATGGCCGAAACGACACGAATTACACTTCGAGACCCGCCGACATGATCGCCACGATGCACAGAGCACCCTCGTAAATTTTCGGGACGTTTCATTTTTTCACAACCGGGACCGAATCCCTAGGCCGAAGAAAATGGTCGGATGCGAAGTGAAATTTTTTCGTTCGAAATTTTACGAGCTTGTGCAGAACTTCTAGGCAATCATATCGGCAGGTGACACGAAGTGATTCGACTTCGTTTGCCCCCCCATTTTCTTTAACGAACGATAACTTTTTGTGAAAATAACAAGTTCCCCGAACATGGCCGAAACGACTAGAATTACACTTCGAGACCCGCCGACATGATCGCCACGATGCACAGAGCACCCTCGTAAATTTTCGGCACGTTTCATTTTTTCACAACCGGGACCGAAACCCTAGGCCGAAGAAAATGGTCGGATGCGAAGTGAAATTTTTTCGCTCAAAATTTTACGAGCTTGTGCAGTATTTCTAGGCAATCATTTCGGCAGGTGACACGAAGGGATTCGAGTTCGTTTGCCCCCCCTTTTTCTTTAACGAACGATAACTTTTTGTGAAAATAACAAGTGCCCCGATCCCGGCCGAAACGACTCGAATTACACTTCGAGACCCACCGACATGATCGCCACGATGCACAAAGCACCCTCGTAAATTCTCGGGACGTTTCATTTTTTCACAACCAGGACCGAAAACCTAGGCCGAACAAAATGGTCGGATGCGAAGTGAAATTTTTTCGCTCAAAATTTTACGAGCTTGTGCAGTATTTCTAGGCAATCATTTCGGCAGGTGACACGAAGGGATTCGAGTTCGTTTGCCCACCCATTTTCTTTAACGAACGATAACTTTTTGTGAAAATAACTAGTTCCCCGAACATGGCCGAAACGACTCGAATTACACTTCGAGACCCGCCGACATGATCGCCACGATGCACAGAGCACCCTCGTAAATTTTCGGGACGTTTCATTTTTTCACAACCGGGACCGAATCCCTAGGCCGAAGAAAATGGTCGGATGCGAAGTGAAATTTTTTCGTTCGAAATTTTACGAGCTTGTGCAGAACTTCTAGGCAATCATATCGGCAGGTGACACGAAGTGATTCGACTTCGTTTGCCCCCCCATTTTCTTTAACGAACGATAACTTTTTGTGAAAATAACAAGTGCCCCGATCCCGGCCGAAACGACTCGAATTACATTTCGACACCCACCGACATGATCGCCACGATGCACAGAGCACCCTCGTAAATTTTCGGGACGTTTCATTTTTTCACAATCGGGACCGAAACCCTAGGCCGAACAAATTGGTCGGATGCGAAGTGAAATTTTTTCGTTCGAAATTTTACGAGCTTGTGCAGAACTTCTAGGCAATCATATCGGCGGGTGACACGAAGTGATTCGAGTTCGTTTGCCCCCCCATTTTCTTTAACGAACGATAACTTTTTGTGAAAATAACAAGTGCCCCGATCCCGGCCGAAACGACTCGAATTATACTTCGACACCCACTGACATGATCGCCACGATGCACAGAGCACCCTCGTAAATTTTCGAGACGTTTCATTTTTTCACAACCGGGACCGAAACCCTAGGCCGAAGAAAATGGTCGGATGCGAAGTGAAATTTTTTCGTTCGAAATTTTACGAGCTTGTGCAGAACTTCTAGGCAATCTTATCGGCAGGTGACACGAAGTGATTCGATTTCGTTTGCCCCCCCATTTTCTTTAACGAACGATAACTTTTTGTGAAAATAACAAGTGCCCCGATCCCGGCCGAAACGACTCGAATTACACTTCGAGACCCACCGACATGATCGCCACGATGCACAAAGCACCCTCGTAAATTTTCGGGACGTTTCATTTTTTCACAACCAGGACCGAAACCCTAGGCCGAACAAAATGGTCGGATGCGAAGTGAAATTTTTTCGCTCAAAATTTTACGAGCTTGTGCAGTATTTCTAGGCAATCATTTCGGCAGGTGACACGAAGGGATTCGAGTTCGTTTGCCCACCCATTTTCTTTAAGGAACGATAACTTTTTGTGAAAATAACTAGTTCCCCGAACATGGCCGAAACGACTCGAATTACACTTCGAGACCCGCCGACATGATCGCCACGATGCACAGAGCACCCTCGTAAATTTTCGGGACGTTTCATTTTTTTCACAACCGGGACCGAATCCCTAGGCCGAAGAAAATGGTCGGATGCGAAGTGAAATTTTTTCGTTCGAAATTTTACGAGCTTGTGCAGAACTTCTAGGCAATCATATCGGCAGGTGACACGAAGTGATTCGAGTTCGTTTGCCCCCCCATTTTCTTTAACGAACGATAACTTTTTGTGAAAATAACAAGTGCCCCGATCCCGGCCGAAACGACTCGAATTACACTTCGACACCCACCGACATGATCGCCACAATGCACAGAGCACCCTCGTAAATTTTCGGGACGTTTCATTTTTTCACAATCGGGACCGAAACCCTAGGCCGAACAAATTGGTCGGATGCGAAGTGAAATTTTTTCGTTCGAAATTTTACGAGCTTGTGCAGAACTTCTAGGCAATCATATCGGCGGGTGACACGAAGTGATTCGAGTTCGTTTGCCCCCCCATTTTCTTTAACGAACGATAACTTTTTGTGAAAATAACAAGTGCCCCGATCCCGGCCGAAACGACTCGAATTACACTTCGAGACCCGCCGACATGACCGCCACGATGCACAGAGCACCCTCGTAAATTTTCGGGACGTTTCATTTTTTCACAATCGGGACCGAAACCCTAGGCCGAACAAATTGGTCGGATGCGAAGTGAAATTTTTTCGTTCGAAATTTTACGAGCTTGTGCAGAACTTCTAGGCAATCATATCGGCGGGTGACACGAAGTGATTCGAGTTCGTTTGCCCCCCCATTTTCTTTAACGAACGATAACTTTTTGTGAAAATAACAAGTGCCCGGATCCCGGCCGAAACGACTCGAATTACACTTCGACACCCACCGACATGATCGCCACGATGCACAGAGCACCTCGTAAATTTTCGAGACGTTTCATTTTTTCACAACCGGGACCGAAACCCTAGGCCGAAGAAAATGGTCGGATGCGAAGTGAAATTTTTTCGCTCGAAATTTTACGAGCATGTGCGGTACTTCTAGGCAATCATATCGGCAGGTGACACGAAGTGATTCGACTTCGTTTGCCCCCCCATTTTCTTTAACGAACGATAACTTTTTGTGAAAATAACAAGTTCCCCGAACATGGCCGAAACGACTAGAATTACACTTCGAGACCCGCCGACATGATCGCCACGATGCACAGAGCACCCTCGTAAATTTTCGGGACGTTTCATTTTTTCACAACCGGGACCGAAACCCTAGGCCGAAGAAAATGGTCGGATGCGAAGTGAAATTTTTTCGCTCAAAATTTTACGAGCTTGTGCAGTATTTCTAGGCAATCATTTCGGCAGGTGACACGAAGGGATTCGAGTTCGTTTGCCCCCCCTTTTTCTTTAATGAACGATAACTTTTTGTGAAAATAACAAGTGCCCCGATCCCGGCCGAAACGACTCGAATTACACTTCGAGACCCACCGACATGATCGCCACGATGCACAAAGCACCCTCGTAAATTTTCGGGACGTTTCATTTTTTCACAACAAGGACCGAAACCCTAGGCCGAACAAAATGGTCGGATGCGAAGTGAAATTTTTTCGCTCAAAATTTTACGAGCTTGTGCAGTATTTCTAGGCAATCATTTCGGCAGGTGACACGAAGGGATTCGAGTTCGTTTGCCCACCCATTTTCTTTAACGAACGATAACTTTTTGTGAAAATAACTAGTTCCCCGAACATGGCCGAAACGACACGAATTACACTTCGAGACCCGCCGACATGATCGCCACGATGCACAGAGCACCCTCGTAAATTTTCGGGACGTTTCATTTTTTCACAACCGGGACCGAATCCCTAGGCCGAAGAAAATGGTCGGATGCGAAGTGAAATTTTTTCGTTCGAAATTTTACGAGCTTGTGCAGAACTTCTAGGCAATCATATCGGCAGGTGACACGAAGTGATTCGACTTCGTTTGCCCCCCCATTTTCTTTAACGAACGATAACTTTTTGTGAAAATAACAAGTTCCCCGAACATGGCCGAAACGACTAGAATTACACTTCGAGACCCGCCGACATGATCGCCACGATGCACAGAGCACCCTCGTAAATTTTCGGCACGTTTCATTTTTTCACAACCGGGACCGAAACCCTAGGCCGAAGAAAATGGTCGGATGCGAAGTGAAATTTTTTCGCTCAAAATTTTACGAGCTTGTGCAGTATTTCTAGGCAATCATTTCGGCAGGTGACACGAAGGGATTCGAGTTCGTTTGCCCCCCCTTTTTCTTTAACGAACGATAACTTTTTGTGAAAATAACAAGTGCCCCGATCCCGGCCGAAACGACTCGAATTACACTTCGAGACCCACCGACATGATCGCCACGATGCACAAAGCACCCTCGTAAATTCTCGGGACGTTTCATTTTTTCACAACCAGGACCGAAAACCTAGGCCGAACAAAATGGTCGGATGCGAAGTGAAATTTTTTCGCTCAAAATTTTACGAGCTTGTGCAGTATTTCTAGGCAATCATTTCGGCAGGTGACACGAAGGGATTCGAGTTCGTTTGCCCACCCATTTTCTTTAACGAACGATAACTTTTTGTGAAAATAACTAGTTCCCCGAACATGGCCGAAACGACTCGAATTACACTTCGAGACCCGCCGACATGATCGCCACGATGCACAGAGCACCCTCGTAAATTTTCGGGACGTTTCATTTTTTCACAACCGGGACCGAATCCCTAGGCCGAAGAAAATGGTCGGATGCGAAGTGAAATTTTTTCGTTCGAAATTTTACGAGCTTGTGCAGAACTTCTAGGCAATCATATCGGCAGGTGACACGAAGTGATTCGACTTCGTTTGCCCCCCCATTTTCTTTAACGAACGATAACTTTTTGTGAAAATAACAAGTGCCCCGATCCCGGCCGAAACGACTCGAATTACATTTCGACACCCACCGACATGATCGCCACGATGCACAGAGCACCCTCGTAAATTTTCGGGACGTTTCATTTTTTCACAATCGGGACCGAAACCCTAGGCCGAACAAATTGGTCGGATGCGAAGTGAAATTTTTTCGTTCGAAATTTTACGAGCTTGTGCAGAACTTCTAGGCAATCATATCGGCGGGTGACACGAAGTGATTCGAGTTCGTTTGCCCCCCCATTTTCTTTAACGAACGATAACTTTTTGTGAAAATAACAAGTGCCCCGATCCCGGCCGAAACGACTCGAATTATACTTCGACACCCACTGACATGATCGCCACGATGCACAGAGCACCCTCGTAAATTTTCGAGACGTTTCATTTTTTCACAACCGGGACCGAAACCCTAGGCCGAAGAAAATGGTCGGATGCGAAGTGAAATTTTTTCGTTCGAAATTTTACGAGCTTGTGCAGAACTTCTAGGCAATCTTATCGGCAGGTGACACGAAGTGATTCGATTTCGTTTGCCCCCCCATTTTCTTTAACGAACGATAACTTTTTGTGAAAATAACAAGTGCCCCGATCCCGGCCGAAACGACTCGAATTACACTTCGAGACCCACCGACATGATCGCCACGATGCACAAAGCACCCTCGTAAATTTTCGGGACGTTTCATTTTTTCACAACCAGGACCGAAACCCTAGGCCGAACAAAATGGTCGGATGCGAAGTGAAATTTTTTCGCTCAAAATTTTACGAGCTTGTGCAGTATTTCTAGGCAATCATTTCGGCAGGTGACACGAAGGGATTCGAGTTCGTTTGCCCACCCATTTTCTTTAAGGAACGATAACTTTTTGTGAAAATAACTAGTTCCCCGAACATGGCCGAAACGACTCGAATTACACTTCGAGACCCGCCGACATGATCGCCACGATGCACAGAGCACCCTCGTAAATTTTCGGGACGTTTCATTTTTTCACAACCGGGACCGAATCCCTAGGCCGAAGAAAATGGTCGGATGCGAAGTGAAATTTTTTCGTTCGAAATTTTACGTGCTTGTGCAGAACTTCTAGGCAATCATATCGGCAGGTGACACGAAGTGATTCGAGTTCGTTTGCCCCCCCATTTTCTTTAACGAACGATAACTTTTTGTGAAAATAACAAGTGCCCCGATCCCGGCCGAAACGACTCGAATTACACTTCGACACCCACCGACATGATCGCCACAATGCACAGAGCACCCTCGTAAATTTTCGGGACGTTTCATTTTTTCACAATCGGAACCGAAACCCTAGGCCGAACAAATTGGTCGGATGCGAAGTGAAATTTTTTCGTTCGAAATTTTACGAGCTTGTGCAGAACTTCTAGGCAATCATATCGGCGGGTGACACGAAGTGATTCGAGTTCGTTTGCCCCCCCATTTTCTTTAACGAACGATAACTTTTTGTGAAAATAACAAGTGCCCCGATCCCGGCCGAAACGACTCGAATTACACTTCGAGACCCGCCGACATGACCGCCACGATGCACAGAGCACCCTCGTAAATTTTCGGGACGTTTCATTTTTTCACAATCGGGACCGAAACCCTAGGCCGAACAAATTGGTCGGATGCGAAGTGAAATTTTTTCGTTCGAAATTTTACGAGCTTGTGCAGAACTTCTAGGCAATCATATCGGCGGGTGACACGAAGTGATTCGAGTTCGTTTGCCCCCCCATTTTCTTTAACGAACGATAACTTTTTGTGAAAATAACAAGTGCCCCGATCCCGGCCGAAACGACTCGAATTACACTTCGAGACCCACCGACATGATCGCCACGATGCACAGAGCAACCTCGTAAATTTTCGGGACGTTTCATTTTTTCACAACCGGGACCGAAACCCTTGGCCGAAGAAAATGGTCGGATGCGAAGTGAAATATTTTCGCTCGAAATTTTACGAGCATGTGCGGTACTTCTAGCCAATCATATCGGCTGGTGACATGAAGTGATTCGACTTCGTTTGCCCCCCAATTTTCTTTAACGAACGATAACTTTTTGTGAAAATAACAAGTTCCCCGAACATGGCCGAAACGACTCGAATTACACTTCGAGACCCGCCGACATGATCGCCACGATGCACAGAGCACCCTCGTAAATTTTCGGGACGTTTCATTTTTTCACAACCGGGACCGAAACCCTAGGCCGAAGAAAATGGTCGGATGCGAAGTGAAATTTTTTCGCTCGAAATTTTACGAGCATGTGCGGTACTTCTAGGCAATCATATCGGCAGGTGACACGAAGTGATTCGACTTCGTTTGCCCCCCCATTTTCTTTAACGAACGATAACTTTTTGTGAAAATAACAAGTTCCCCGAACATGGCCGAAACGACTCGAATTACACTTCGAGACCCGCCGACATGATCGCCACGATGCACAGAGCACCCTCGTAAATTTTCGGGACGTTTCATTTTTTCACAACCGGGACCGAAACCCTAGGCCGAAGAAAATGGTCGGATGCGAAGTGAAATTTTTTCGCTCGAAATTTTACGAGCATGTGCGGTACTTCTAGGAAATCATATCGGCAGGTGACACGAAGTGATTCGACTTCGTTTGCCCCCCCATTTTCTTTAACGAACGATAACTTTTTGTGAAAATAACAAGTTCCCCGAACATGGCCGAAACGACTCGAATTACACTTCGAGACCCGCCGACATGATCGCCACGATGCACAGAGCACCCTCGTAAATTTTCGGGACGTTTCATTTTTTCACAACCGGGACCGAAACCCTAGGCCGAAGAAAATGGTCGGATGCGAAGTGAAATTTTTTCGTTCGAAATTTTACGAGCTTGTGCAGAACTTCTAGGCAATCATATCGGCAGGTGACACGAAGTGATTCGATTTCGTTTGCCCCCCCATTTTCTTTAACGAACGATAACTTTTTGTGAAAATAACAAGTGCCCCGATCCCGGCCGAAACGACTCGAATTACACTTCGAGACCCACCGACATGATCGCCACGATGCACAAAGCACCCTCGTAAATTTTCGGGACGTTTCATTTTTTCACAACCGGGACCGAATCCCTAGGCCGAAGAAAATGGTCGGATGCGAAGTGAAATTTTTTCGTTCGAAATTTTACGAGCTTGTGCAGAACTTCTAGGCAATCATATCGGCAGGTGACACGAAGTGATTCGAGTTCGTTTGCCCCCCCATTTTCTTTAACGAACGATAACTTTTTGTGAAAATAACAAATGCCCCGATCCCGGCCGAAACGACTCGAATTACACTTCGAGACCCGCCGACATGACCGCCACCATGCACAGACCACCCTCGTAAATTTTCGGGACGTTTCATTTTTTCACAATCGGGACCGAAACCCTAGGCCGAACAAATTGGTCGGATGCGAAGTGAAATTTTTTCGTTCGAAATTTTACGAGCTAGTGCAGAACTTCTAGGCAATCATATCGGCGGGTGACACGAAGTGATTCGAGTTCGTTTGCCCCCCCATTTTCTTTAACGAACGATAACTTTTTGTGAAAATAACAAGTGCCCCGATCCCGGCCGAAACGACTCGAATTACACTTCGACACCCACCGACATGATCGCCACGATGCACAGAGCACCCTCGTAAATTTTCGAGACGTTTCATTTTTTCACAACCGGGACCGAAACCCTAGGCCGAAGAAAATGGTCGGATGCGAAGTGAAATTTTTTCGCTCGAAATTTTACGAGCATGTGCGGTACTTCTAGGAAATCATATCGGCAGGTGACACGAAGTGATTCGACTTCGTTTGCCCCCCCATTTTCTTTAACGAACGATAACTTTTTGTGAAAATAACAAGTTCCCCGAACATGGCCGAAACGACTCGAATTACACTTCGAGACCCGCCGACATGATCGCCACGATGCACAGAGCACCCTCGTAAATTTTCGGGACGTTTCATTTTTTCACAACCGGGACCGAAACCCTAGGCCGAAGAAAATGGTCGGATGCGAAGTGAAATTTTTTCGCTCGAAATTTTACGAGCATGTGCGGTACTTCTAGGCAATCATATCGGCAGGTGACACGAAGTGATTCGACTTCGTTTGCCCCCCCATTTTCTTTAACGAACGATAACTTTTTGTGAAAATAACAAGTTCCCCGAACATGGCCGAAACGACTCGAATTACACTTCGAGACCCGCCGACATGATCGCCACGATGCACAGAGCACCCTCGTAAATTTTCGGGACGTTTCATTTTTTCACAACCGGGACCGAAACCCTAGGCCGAAGAAAATGGTCGGATGCGAAGTGAAATTTTTTCGCTCGAAATTTTACGAGCATGTGCGGTACTTCTAGGAAATCATATCGGCAGGTGACACGAAGTGATTCGACTTCGTTTGCCCCCGCATTTTCTTTAACGAACGATAACTTTTTGTGAAAATAACAAGTTCCCCGAACATGGCCGAAACGACTCGAATTACACTTCGAGACCCGCCGACATGATCGCCACGATGCACAGAGCACCCTCGTAAATTTTCGGGACGTTTCATTTTTTCACAACCGGGACCGAAACCCTAGGCCGAAGAAAATGGTCGGATGCGAAGTGAAATTTTTTCGTTCGAAATTTTACGAGCTTGTGCAGAACTTCTAGGCAATCATATCGGCAGGTGACACGAAGTGATTCGATTTCGTTTGCCCCCCCATTTTCTTTAACGAACGATAACTTTTTGTGAAAATAACAAGTGCCCCGATCCCGCCGAAACGACTCGAATTACACTTCGAGACCCACCGACATGATCGCCACGATGCACAAAGCACCCTCGTAAATTTTCGGGACGTTTCATTTTTTCACAACCGGGACCGAATCCCTAGGCCGAAGAAAATGGTCGGATGCGAAGTGAAATTTTTTCGTTCGAAATTTTACGAGCTTGTGCAGAACTTCTAGGCAATCATATCGGCAGGTGACACGAAGTGATTCGAGTTCGTTTGCCCCCCCATTTTCTTTAACGAACGATAACTTTTTGTGAAAATAACAAGTGCCCCGATCCCGGCCGAAACGACTCGAATTACACTTCGAGACCCGCCGACATGACCGCCACCATGCACAGACCACCCTCGTAAATTTTCGGGACGTTTCATTTTTTCACAATCGGGACCGAAACCCTAGGCCGAACAAATTGGTCGGATGCGAAGTGAAATTTTTTCGTTCGAAATTTTACGAGCTAGTGCAGAACTTCTAGGCAATCATATCGGCGGGTGACACGAAGTGATTCGAGTTCGTTTGCCCCCCCATTTTCTTTAACGAACGATAACTTTTTGTGAAAATAACAAGTGCCCCGATCCCGGCCGAAACGACTCGAATTACACTTCGACACCCACCGACATGATCGCCACGATGCACAGAGCACCCTCGTAAATTTTCGAGACGTTTCATTTTTTCACAACCGGGACCGAAACCCTAGGCCGAAGAAAATGGTCGGATGCGAAGTGAAATTTTTTCGCTCGAAATTTTACGAGCATGTGCGGTACTTCTAGGAAATCATATCGGCAGGTGACACGAAGTGATTCGACTTCGTTTGCCCCCCCATTTTCTTTAACGAACGATAACTTTTTGTGAAAATAACAAGTTCCCCGAACATGGCCGAAACGACTCGAATTACACTTCGAGACCCGCCGACATGATCGCCACGATGCACAGAGCACCCTCGTAAATTTTCGGGACGTTTCATTTTTTCACAACCGGGACCGAAACCCTAGGCCGAAGAAAATGGTCGGATGCGAAGTGAAATTTTTTCGTTCCAAATTTTACGAGCTTGTGCAGAATTTCTAGGCAATCATATCGGCAGGTGACACGAAGTGATTCGAGTTCGTTTGCCCCCCCATTTTCTTTAACGAACGATAACTTTTTGTGAAAATAACAAGTGCCCCGATCCCGGCCGAAACGACTCGAATTACACTTCGAGACCCACAGACATGATCGCCACGATGCACAGAGCACCCTCGTAAATTTTCGGGACGTTTCATTTTTTCACAACCGGGACCGAAACCCTAGGCCGAAGAAAATGGTCGGATGCGAAGTGAAATTTTTTCGTTCCAAATTTTACGAGCTTGTGCAGAATTTCTAGGCAATCATATCGGCAGGTGACACGAAGTGATTCGAGTTCGTTTGCCCACCCATTTTCTTTAACGAACGATAACTTTTTGTGAAAATAACTAGTTCCCCGAACATGGCCGAAACGACTCGAATTACACTTCGAGACCCGCCGACATGATCGCCACGATGCACAGAGCACCCTCGTAAATTTTCGGGACGTTTCATTTTTTCACAACCGGGACCGAATCCCTAGGCCGAAGAAAATGGTCGGATGCGAAGTGAAATTTTTTCGTTCGAAATTTTACGAGCTTGTGCAGAACTTCTAGGCAATCATATCGGCAGGTGACACGAAGTGATTCGACTTCGTTTGCCCCCCCATTTTCTTTAACGAACGATAACTTTTTGTGAAAATAACAAGTGCCCCGATCCCGGCCGAAACGACTCGAATTACACTTCGACACCCACCGACATGATCGCCACGATGCACAGAGCACCCTCGTAAATTTTCGGGACGTTTCATTTTTTCACAATCGGGACCGAAACCCTAGGCCGAACAAATTGGTCGGATGCGAAGTGAAATTTTTTTGTTCGAAATTTTACGAGCTTGTGCAGAACTTCTAGGCAATCATATCGGCGGGTGACACGAAGTGATTCGAGTTCGTTTGCCCCCCCATTTTCTTTAACGAACGATAACTTTTTGTGAAAATAACAAGTGCCCCGATCCCGGCCGAAACGACTCGAATTACACTTCGACACCCACCGACATGATCGCCACGATGCACAGAGCACCCTCGTAAATTTTCGAGACGTTTCATTTTTTCACAACCGGGACCGAAACCCTAGGCCGAAGAAAATGGTCGGATGCGAAGTGAAATTTTTTCGCTCGAAATTTTACGAGCATGTGCGGTACTTCTAGGAAATCATATCGGCAGGTGACACGAAGTGATTCGACTTCGTTTGCCCCCCCATTTTCTTTAACGAACGATAACTTTTTGTGAAAATAACAAGTTCCCCGAACATGGCCGAAACGACTCGAATTACACTTCGAGACCCGCCGACATGATCGCGACGATGCACAGAGCACCCTCGTAAATTTTCGGGACGTTTCATTTTTTCACAACCGGGACCGAAACCCTAGGCCGAAGAAAATGGTCGGATGCGAAGTGAAATTTTTTCGTTCGAAATTTTACGAGCTTGTGCAGAACTTCTAGGCAATCATATCGGCAGGTGACACGAAGTGATTCGATTTCGTTTGCCCCCCCATTTTCTTTAACGAACGATAACTTTTTGTGAAAATAACAAGTGCCCCGATCCCGGCCGAAACGACTCGAATTACACTTCGAGACCCACCGACATGATCACCACGATGCACAAAGCACCCTCGTAAATTTTCGGGACGTTTCATTTTTTCACAACCGGGACCGAATCCCTAGGCCGAAAAAGATGGTCGGATGCGAAGTGAAATTTTTTCGTTCGAAATTTTACGAGCTTGTGCAGAACTTCTAGGCAATCATATCGGCAGGTGACACAAAGTGATTCGAGTTCGTTTGCCCCCCCATTTTCTTTAACGAACGATAACTTTTTGTGAAAATAACAAGTGCCCCGATCCCGGCCGAAACGACTCGAATTACACTTCGAGACCCGCCGACATGACCGCCACCATGCACAGACCACCCTCGTAAATTTTCGGGACGTTTCATTTTTTCACAATCGGGACCGAAACCCTAGGCCGAACAAATTGGTCGGATGCGAAGTGAAATTTTTTCGTTCGAAATTTTACGAGCTAGTGCAGAACTTCTAGGCAATCATATCGGCGGGTGACACGAAGTGATTCGAGTTCGTTTGCCCCCCCATTTTCTTTAACGAACGATAACTTTTTGTGAAAATAACAAGTGCCCCGATCCCGGCCGAAACGACTCGAATTACACTTCGACACCCACCGACATGATCGCCACGATGCACAGAGCACCCTCGTAAATTTTCGAGACGTTTCATTTTTTCACAACCGGGACCGAAACCCTAGGCCGAAGAAAATGGTCGGATGCGAAGTGAAATTTTTTCGCTCGAAATTTTACGAGCATGTGCGGTACTTCTAGGAAATCATATCGGCAGGTGACACGAAGTGATTCGACTTCGTTTGCCCCCCCATTTTCTTTAACGAACGATAACTTTTTGTGAAAATAACAAGTTCCCCGAACATGGCCGAAACGACTCGAATTACACTTCGAGACCCGCCGACATGATCGCCACGATGCACAGAGCACCCTCGTAAATTTTCGGGACGTTTCATTTTTTCACAACCGGGACCGAAACCCTAGGCCGAAGAAAATGGTCGGATGCGAAGTGAAATTTTTTCGTTCCAAATTTTACGAGCTTGTGCAGAATTTCTAGGCAATCATATCGGCAGGTGACACGAAGTGATTCGAGTTCGTTTGCCCCCCCATTTTCTTTAACGAACGATAACTTTTTGTGAAAATAACAAGTGCCCCGATCCCGGCCGAAACGACTCGAATTACACTTCGAGACCCACAGACATGATCGCCACGATGCACAGAGCACCCTCGTAAATTTTCGGGACGTTTCATTTTTTCACAACCGGGACCGAAATCCTAGGCCGAAGAAAATGGTCGGATGCGAAGTGAAATTTTTTCGTTCGAAATTTTACGAGCTTGTGCAGAACTTCTAGGCAATCATATCGGCAGGTGACACGAAGTGATTCGAGTTCGTTTGCCCCCCCATTTTCTTTAACGAACGATAACTTTTTGTGAAAATAGCAAGTGCCCCGATCCCGGCCGAAACTACTCGAATTACACTTCGACACCCACCGACATGATCGCCACGATGCACAGAGCACCCTCGTAAATTTTCGGGACGTTTCATTTTTTCACAACCGGGACCGAAACCCTAGGCCGAAGAAAATGGTCGGATGCGAAGTGAAATTTTTTCGTTCCAAATTTTACGAGCTTGTGCAGAATTTCTAGGCAATCATATCGGCAGGTGACACGAAGTGATTCGAGTTCGTTTGCCCACCCATTTTCTTTAACGAACGATAACTTTTTGTGAAAATAACTAGTTCCCCGAACATGGCCGAAACGACTCGAATTACACTTCGAGACCCGCCGACATGATCGCCACGATGCACAGAGCACCCTCGTAAATTTTCGGGACGTTTCATTTTTTCACAACCGGGACCGAATCCCTAGGCCGAAGAAAATGGTCGGATGCGAAGTGAAATTTTTTCGTTCGAAATTTTACGAGCTTGTGCAGAACTTCTAGGCAATCATATCGGCAGGTGACACGAAGTGATTCGACTTCGTTTGCCCCCCCATTTTCTTTAACGAACGATAACTTTTTGTGAAAATAACAAGTGCCCCGATCCCGGCCGAAACGACTCGAATTACACTTCGACACCCACCGACATGATCGCCACGATGCACAGAGCACCCTCGTAAATTTTCGGGACGTTTCATTTTTTCACAATCGGGACCGAAACCCTAGGCCGAACAAATTGGTCGGATGCGAAGTGAAATTTTTTTGTTCGAAATTTTACGAGCTTGTGCAGAACTTCTAGGCAATCATATCGGCGGGTGACACGAAGTGATTCGAGTTCGTTTGCCCCCCCATTTTCTTTAACGAACGATAACTTTTTGTGAAAATAACAAGTGCCCCGATCCCGGCCGAAACGACTCGAATTACACTTCGACACCCACCGACATGATCGCCACGATGCACAGAGCACCCTCGTAAATTTTCGAGACGTTTCATTTTTTCACAACCGGGACCGAAACCCTAGGCCGAAGAAAATGGTCGGATGCGAAGTGAAATTTTTTCGCTCGAAATTTTACGAGCATGTGCGGTACTTCTAGGAAATCATATCGGCAGGTGACACGAAGTGATTCGACTTCGTTTGCCCCCCCATTTTCTTTAACGAACGATAACTTTTTGTGAAAATAACTAGTTCCCCGAACATGGCCGAAACGACTCGAATTACACTTCGAGACCCGCCGACATGATCGCCACGATGCACAGAGCACCCTCGTAAATTTTCGGGACGTTTCATTTTTTCACAACCGGGACCGAAACCCTAGGCCGAAGAAAATGGTCGGATGCGAAGTGAAATTTTTTCGTTCGAAATTTTACGAGCTTGTGCAGAACTTCTAGGCAATCATATCGGCAGGTGACACGAAGTGATTCGATTTCGTTTGCCCCCCCATTTTCTTTAACGAACGATAACTTTTTGTGAAAATAACAAGTGCCCCGATCCCGGCCGAAACAACTCGAATTACACTTCGAGACCCACCGACATGATCGCCACGATGCACAAAGCACCCTCGTAAATTTTCGGGACGTTTCATTTTTTCACAACCAGGACCGAAACCCTAGGCCGAACAAAATGGTCGGATGCGAAGCGAAATTTTTTCGCTCAAAATTTTACGAGCTTGTGCAGTATTTCTAGGCAATCATTTCGGCAGGTGACACGAAGGGATTCGAGTTCGTTTGCCCACCCATTTTCTTTAACGAACGATAACTTTTTGTGAAAATAACTAGTTCCCCGAACATGGCCGAAACGACTCGAATTACACTTCGAGACCCGCCGACATGATCGCCACGATGCACAGAGCACCCTCGTAAATTTTCGGGACGTTTCATTTTTTCACAACCGGGACCGAATCCCTAGGCCGAAGAAAATGGTCGGATGCGAAGTGAAATTTTTTCGTTCGAAATTTTACGAGCTTGTGCAGAACTTCTAGGCAATCATATCGGCAGGTGACACGAAGTGATTCGACTTCGTTTGCCCCCCCATTTTCTTTAACGAACGATAACTTTTTGTGAAAATAACAAGTGCCCCGATCCCGGCCGAAACGACTCGAATTACATTTCGACACCCACCGACATGATCGCCACGATGCACAGAGCACCCTCGTAAATTTTCGGGACGTTTCATTTTTTCACAATCGGGACCGAAACCCTAGGCCGAACAAATTGGTCGGATGCGAAGTGAAATTTTTTCGTTCGAAATTTTACGAGCTTGTGCAGAACTTCTAGGCAATCATATCGGCGGGTGACACGAAGTGATTCGAGTTCGTTTGCCCCCCCATTTTCTTTAACGAACGATAACTTTTTGTGAAAATAACAAGTGCCCCGATCCCGGCCGAAACGACTCGAATTACACTTCGAGACCCGCCGACATGACCGCCACGATGCACAGAGCACCCTCGTAAATTTTCGGGACGTTTCATTTTTTCACAATCGGGACCGAAACCCTAGGCCGAACAAATTGGTCGGATGCGAAGTGAAATTTTTTCGTTCGAAATTTTACGAGCTTGTGCAGAACTTCTAGGCAATCATATCGGCGGGTGACACGAAGTGATTCGAGTTCGTTTGCCCCCCCATTTTCTTTAACGAACGATAACTTTTTGTGAAAATAACAAGTGCCCCGATCCCGGCCGAAACGACTCGAATTACACTTCGACACCCACCGACATGATCGCCACGATGCACAGAGCACCCTCGTAAATTTTCGAGACGTTTCATTTTTTCACAACCGGGACCGAAACCCTAGGCCGAAGAAAATGGTCGGATGCGAAGTGAAATTTTTTCGCTCGAAATTTTACGAGCATGTGCGGTACTTCTAGGCAATCTTATCGGCTGGTGACACGAAGTGATTCGACTTCGTTTGCCCCCCCATTTTCTTTAACGAACGATAACTTTTTGTGAAAATAACAAGTTCCCCGAACATGGCCGAAACGACTAGAATTACACTTCGAGACCCGCCGACATGATCGCCACGATGCACAGAGCACCCTCGTAAATTTTCGGGACGTTTCATTTTTTCACAACCGGGACCGAAACCCTAGGCCGAAGAAAATGGTCGGATGCGAAGTGAAATTTTTTCGCTCAAAATTTTACGAGCTTGTGCAGTATTTCTAGGCAATCATTTCGGCAGGTGACACGAAGGGATTCGAGTTCGTTTGCCCCCCCTTTTTCTTTAACGAACGATAACTTTTTGTGAAAATAACAAGTGCCCCGATCCCGGCCGAAACGACTCGAATTACACTTCGAGACCCACCGACATGATCGCCACGATGCACAAAGCACCCTCGTAAATTTTCGGGACGTTTCATTTTTTCACAACCAGGACCGAAACCCTAGGCCGAACAAAATGGTCGGATGCGAAGTGAAATTTTTTCGCTCAAAATTTTACGAGCTTGTGCAGTATTTCTAGGCAATCATTTCGGCAGGTGACACGAAGGGATTCGAGTTCGTTTGCCCACCCATTTTCTTTAACGAACGATAACTTTTTGTGAAAATAACTAGTTCCCCGAACATGGCCGAAACGACTCGAATTACACTTCGAGACCCGCCGACATGATCGCCACGATGCACAGAGCACCCTCGTAAATTTTCGGGACGTTTCATTTTTTCACAACCGGGACCGAATCCCTAGGCCGAAGAAAATGGTCGGATGCGAAGTGAAATTTTTTCGTTCGAAATTTTACGAGCTTGTGCAGAACTTCTAGGCAATCATATCGGCAGGTGACACGAAGTGATTCGACTTCGTTTGCCCCCCCATTTTCTTTAACGAACGATAACTTTTTGTGAAAATAACAAGTTCCCCGAACATGGCCGAAACGACTAGAATTACACTTCGAGACCCGCCGACATGATCGCCACGATGCACAGAGCACCCTCGTAAATTTTCGGGACGTTTCATTTTTTCACAACCGGGACCGAAACCCTAGGCCGAAGAAAATGGTCGGATGCGAAGTGAAATTTTTTCGCTCAAAATTTTACGAGCTTGTGCAGTATTTCTAGGCAATCATTTCGGCAGGTGACACGAAGGGATTCGAGTTCGTTTGCCCCCCCTTTTTCTTTAACGAACGATAACTTTTTGTGAAAATAACAAGTGCCCCGATCCCGGCCGAAACGACTCGAATTACACTTCGAGACCCACCGACATGATCGCCACGATGCACAAAGCACCCTCGTAAATTTTCGGGACGTTTCATTTTTTCACAACCAGGACCGAAACCCTAGGCCGAACAAAATGGTCGGATGCGAAGTGAAATTTTTTCGCTCAAAATTTTAGGAGCTTGTGCAGTATTTCTAGGCAATCATTTCGGCAGGTGACACGAAGGGATTCGAGTTCGTTTGCCCACCCATTTTCTTTAACGAACGATAACTTTTTGTGAAAATAACTAGTTCCCCGAACATGGCCGAAACGACTCGAATTACACTTCGAGACCCGCCGACATGATCGCCACGATGCACAGAGCACCCTCGTAAATTTTCGGGACGTTTCATTTTTTCACAACCGGGACCGAATCCCTAGGCCGAAGAAAATGGTCGGATGCGAAGTGAAATTTTTTCGTTCGAAATTTTACGAGCTTGTGCAGAACTTCTAGGCAATCATATCGGCAGGTGACACGAAGTGATTCGAGTTCGTTTGCCCCCCCATTTTCTTTAACGAACGATAACTTTTTGTGAAAATAACAAGTGCCCCGATCCCGGCCGAAACGACTCGAATTACACTTCGACACCCACCGACATGATCGCCACAATGCACAGAGCACCCTCGTAAATTTTCGGGACGTTTCATTTTTTCACAATCGGGACCGAAACCCTAGGCCGAACAAATTGGTCGGATGCGAAGTGAAATTTTTTCGTTCGAAATTTTACGAGCTTGTGCAGAACTTCTAGGCAATCATATCGGCGGGTGACACGAAGTGATTCGAGTTCGTTTGCCCCCCCATTTTCTTTAACGAACGATAACTTTTTGTGAAAATAACAAGTGCCCCGATCCCGGCCGAAACGACTCGAATTACACTTCGAGACCCGCCGACATGACCGCCACGATGCACAGAGCACCCTCGTAAATTTTCGGGACGTTTCATTTTTTCACAATCGGGACCGAAACCCTAGGCCGAACAAATTGGTCGGATGCGAAGTGAAATTTTTTCGTTCGAAATTTTACGAGCTTGTGCAGAACTTCTAGGCAATCATATCGGCGGGTGACACGAAGTGATTCGAGTTCGTTTGCCCCCCCATTTTCTTTAACGAACGATAACTTTTTGTGAAAATAACAAGTGCCCGGATCCCGGCCGAAACGACTCGAATTACACTTCGACACCCACCGACATGATCGCCACGATGCACAGAGCACCTCGTAAATTTTCGAGACGTTTCATTTTTTCACAACCGGGACCGAAACCCTAGGCCGAAGAAAATGGTCGGATGCGAAGTGAAATTTTTTCGCTCGAAATTTTACGAGCATGTGCGGTACTTCTAGGCAATCATATCGGCAGGTGACACGAAGTGATTCGACTTCGTTTGCCCCCCCATTTTCTTTAACGAACGATAACTTTTTGTGAAAATAACAAGTTCCCCGAACATGGCCGAAACGACTAGAATTACACTTCGAGACCCGCCGACATGATCGCCACGATGCACAGAGCACCCTCGTAAATTTTCGGCACGTTTCATTTTTTCACAACCGGGACCGAAACCCTAGGCCGAAGAAAATGGTCGGATGCGAAGTGAAATTTTTTCGCTCAAAATTTTACGAGCTTGTGCAGTATTTCTAGGCAATCATTTCGGCAGGTGACACGAAGGGATTCGAGTTCGTTTGCCCCCCCTTTTTCTTTAACGAACGATAACTTTTTGTGAAAATAACAAGTGCCCCGATCCCGGCCGAAACGACTCGAATTACACTTCGAGACCCACCGACATGATCGCCACGATGCACAAAGCACCCTCGTAAATTTTCGGGACGTTTCATTTTTTCACAACAAGGACCGAAACCCTAGGCCGAACAAAATGGTCGGATGCGAAGTGAAATTTTTTCGCTCAAAATTTTACGAGCTTGTGCAGTATTTCTAGGCAATCATTTCGGCAGGTGACACGAAGGGATTCGAGTTCGTTTGCCCACCCATTTTCTTTAACGAACGATAACTTTTTGTGAAAATAACTAGTTCCCCGAACATGGCCGAAACGACACGAATTACACTTCGAGACCCGCCGACATGATCGCCACGATGCACAGAGCACCCTCGTAAATTTTCGGGACGTTTCATTTTTTCACAACCGGGACCGAATCCCTAGGCCGAAGAAAATGGTCGGATGCGAAGTGAAATTTTTTCGTTCGAAATTTTACGAGCTTGTGCAGAACTTCTAGGCAATCATATCGGCAGGTGACACGAAGTGATTCGACTTCGTTTGCCCCCCCATTTTCTTTAACGAACGATAACTTTTTGTGAAAATAACAAGTTCCCCGAACATGGCCGAAACGACTAGAATTACACTTCGAGACCCGCCGACATGATCGCCACGATGCACAGAGCACCCTCGTAAATTTTCGGCACGTTTCATTTTTTCACAACCGGGACCGAAACCTTAGGCCGAAGAAAATGGTCGGATGCGAAGTGAAATTTTTTCGCTCAAAATTTTACGAGCTTGTGCAGTATTTCTAGGCAATCATTTCGGCAGGTGACACGAAGGGATTCGAGTTCGTTTGCCCCCCCTTTTTCTTTAACGAACGATAACTTTTTGTGAAAATAACAAGTGCCCCGATCCCGGCCGAAACGACTCGAATTACACTTCGAGACCCACCGACATGATCGCCACGATGCACAAAGCACCCTCGTAAATTCTCGGGACGTTTCATTTTTTCACAACCAGGACCGAAAACCTAGGCCGAACAAAATGGTCGGATGCGAAGTGAAATTTTTTCGCTCAAAATTTTACGAGCTTGTGCAGTATTTCTAGGCAATCATTTCGGCAGGTGACACGAAGGGATTCGAGTTCGTTTGCCCACCCATTTTCTTTAACGAACGATAACTTTTTGTGAAAATAACTAGTTCCCCGAACATGGCCGAAACGACTCGAATTACACTTCGAGACCCGCCGACATGATCGCCACGATGCACAGAGCACCCTCGTAAATTTTCGGGACGTTTCATTTTTTCACAACCGGGACCGAATCCCTAGGCCGAAGAAAATGGTCGGATGCGAAGTGAAATTTTTTCGTTCGAAATTTTACGAGCTTGTGCAGAACTTCTAGGCAATCATATCGGCAGGTGACACGAAGTGATTCGACTTCGTTTGCCCCCCCATTTTCTTTAACGAACGATAACTTTTTGTGAAAATAACAAGTGCCCCGATCCCGGCCGAAACGACTCGAATTACATTTCGACACCCACCGACATGATCGCCACGATGCACAGAGCACCCTCGTAAATTTTCGGGACGTTTCATTTTTTCACAATCGGGACCGAAACCCTAGGCCGAACAAATTGGTCGGATGCGAAGTGAAATTTTTTCGTTCGAAATTTTACGAGCTTGTGCAGAACTTCTAGGCAATCATATCGACGGGTGACACGAAGTGATTCGAGTTCGTTTGCCCCCCCATTTTCTTTAACGAACGATAACTTTTTGTGAAAATAACAAGTGCCCCGATCCCGGCCGAAACGACTCGAATTATACTTCGACACCCACTGACATGATCGCCACGATGCACAGAGCACCCTCGTAAATTTTCGAGACGTTTCATTTTTTCACAACCGGGACCGAAACCCTAGGCCGAAGAAAATGGTCGGATGCGAAGTGAAATTTTTTCGCTCAAAATTTTACGAGCTTGTGCAGTATTTCTAGGCAATCATTTCGGCAGGTGACACGAAGGGATTCGAGTTCGTTTGCCCCCCCTTTTTCTTTAACGAACGATAACTTTTTGTGAAAATAACAAGTGCCCCGATCCCGGCCGAAACGACTCGAATTACACTTCGAGACCCACCGACATGATCGCCACGATGCACAAAGCACCCTCGTAAATTTTCGGGACGTTTCATTTTTTCACAACAAGGACCGAAACCCTAGGCCGAACAAAATGGTCGGATGCGAAGTGAAATTTTTTCGCTCAAAATTTTACGAGCTTGTGCAGTATTTCTAGGCAATCATTTCGGCAGGTGACACGAAGGGATTCGAGTTCGTTTGCCCACCCATTTTCTTTAACGAACGATAACTTTTTGTGAAAATAACTAGTTCCCCGAACATGGCCGAAACGACACGAATTACACTTCGAGACCCGCCGACATGATCGCCACGATGCACAGAGCACCCTCGTAAATTTTCGGGACGTTTCATTTTTTCACAACCGGGACCGAATCCCTAGGCCGAAGAAAATGGTCGGATGCGAAGTGAAATTTTTTCGTTCGAAATTTTACGAGCTTGTGCAGAACTTCTAGGCAATCATATCGGCAGGTGACACGAAGTGATTCGACTTCGTTTGCCCCCCCATTTTCTTTAACGAACGATAACTTTTTGTGAAAATAACAAGTTCCCCGAACATGGCCGAAACGACTAGAATTACACTTCGAGACCCGCCGACATGATCGCCACGATGCACAGAGCACCCTCGTAAATTTTCGGCACGTTTCATTTTTTCACAACCGGGACCGAAACCCTAGGCCGAAGAAAATGGTCGGATGCGAAGTGAAATTTTTTCGCTCAAAATTTTACGAGCTTGTGCAGTATTTCTAGGCAATCATTTCGGCAGGTGACACGAAGGGATTCGAGTTCGTTTGCCCCCCCTTTTTCTTTAACGAACGATAACTTTTTGTGAAAATAACAAGTGCCCCGATCCCGGCCGAAACGACTCGAATTACACTTCGAGACCCACCGACATGATCGCCACGATGCACAAAGCACCCTCGTAAATTCTCGGGACGTTTCATTTTTTCACAACCAGGACCGAAAACCTAGGCCGAACAAAATGGTCGGATGCGAAGTGAAATTTTTTCGCTCAAAATTTTACGAGCTTGTGCAGTATTTCTAGGCAATCATTTCGGCAGGTGACACGAAGGGATTCGAGTTCGTTTGCCCACCCATTTTCTTTAACGAACGATAACTTTTTGTGAAAATAACTAGTTCCCCGAACATGGCCGAAACGACTCGAATTACACTTCGAGACCCGCCGACATGATCGCCACGATGCACAGAGCACCCTCGTAAATTTTCGGGACGTTTCATTTTTTCACAACCGGGACCGAATCCCTAGGCCGAAGAAAATGGTCGGATGCGAAGTGAAATTTTTTCGTTCGAAATTTTACGAGCTTGTGCAGAACTTCTAGGCAATCATATCGGCAGGTGACACGAAGTGATTCGACTTCGTTTGCCCCCCCATTTTCTTTAACGAACGATAACTTTTTGTGAAAATAACAAGTGCCCCGATCCCGGCCGAAACGACTCGAATTACATTTCGACACCCACCGACATGATCGCCACGATGCACAGAGCACCCTCGTAAATTTTCGGGACGTTTCATTTTTTCACAATCGGGACCGAAACCCTAGGCCGAACAAATTGGTCGGATGCAAAGTGAAATTTTTTCGTTCGAAATTTTACGAGCTTGTGCAGAACTTCTAGGCAATCATATCGACGGGTGACACGAAGTGATTCGAGTTCGTTTGCCCCCCCATTTTCTTTAACGAACGATAACTTTTTGTGAAAATAACAAGTGCCCCGATCCCGGCCGAAACGACTCGAATTATATTTCGACACCCACTGACATGATCGCCACGATGCACAGAGCACCCTCGTAAATTTTCGAGACGTTTCATTTTTTCACAACCGGGACCGAAACCCTAGGCCGAAGAAAATGGTCGGATGCGAAGTGAAATTTTTTCGTTCGAAATTTTACGAGCTTGTGCAGAACTTCTAGGCAATCTTATCGGCAGGTGACACGAAGTGATTCGATTTCGTTTGCCCCCCCATTTTCTTTAACGAACGATAACTTTTTGTGAAAATAACAAGTGCCCCGATCCCGGCCGAAACGACTCGAATTACACTTCGAGACCCACCGACATGATCGCCACGATGCACAAAGCACCCTCGTAAATTTTCGGGACGTTTCATTTTTTCACAACCAGGACCGAAACCCTAGGCCGAACAAAATGGTCGGATGCGAAGTGAAATTTTTTCGCTCAAAATTTTACGAGCTTGTGCAGTATTTCTAGGCAATCATTTCGGCAGGTGACACGAAGGGATTCGAGTTCGTTTGCCCACCCATTTTCTTTAAGGAACGATAACTTTTTGTGAAAATAACTAGTTCCCCGAACATGGCCGAAACGACTCGAATTACACTTCGAGACCCGCCGACATGATCGCCACGATGCACAGAGCACCCTCGTAAATTTTCGGGACGTTTCATTTTTTCACAACCGGGACCGAATCCCTAGGCCGAAGAAAATGGTCGGATGCGAAGTGAAATTTTTTCGTTCGAAATTTTACGAGCTTGTGCAGAACTTCTAGGCAATCATATCGGCAGGTGACACGAAGTGATTCGAGTTCGTTTGCCCCCCCATTTTCTTTAACGAACGATAACTTTTTGTGAAAATAACAAGTGCCCCGATCCCGGCCGAAACGACTCGAATTACACTTCGACACCCACCGACATGATCGCCACAATGCACAGAGCACCCTCGTAAATTTTCGGGACGTTTCATTTTTTCACAATCGGGACCGAAACCCTAGGCCGAACAAATTGGTCGGATGCGAAGTGAAATTTTTTCGTTCGAAATTTTACGAGCTTGTGCAGAACTTCTAGGCAATCATATCGGCGGGTGACACGAAGTGATTCGAGTTCGTTTGCCCCCCCATTTTCTTTAACGAACGATAACTTTTTGTGAAAATAACAAGTGCCCCGATCCCGGCCGAAACGACTCGAATTACACTTCGAGACCCGCCGACATGACCGCCACGATGCACAGAGCACCCTCGTAAATTTTCGGGACGTTTCATTTTTTCACAATCGGGACCGAAACCCTAGGCCGAACAAATTGGTCGGATGCGAAGTGAAATTTTTTCGTTCGAAATTTTACGAGCTTGTGCAGAACTTCTAGGCAATCATATCGGCGGGTGACACGAAGTGATTCGAGTTCGTTTGCCCCCCCATTTTCTTTAACGAACGATAACTTTTTGTGAAAATAACAAGTGCCCGGATCCCGGCCGAAACGACTCGAATTACACTTCGACACCCACCGACATGATCGCCACGATGCACAGAGCACCTCGTAAATTTTCGAGACGTTTCATTTTTTCACAACCGGGACCGAAACCCTAGGCCGAAGAAAATGGTCGGATGCGAAGTGAAATTTTTTCGCTCGAAATTTTACGAGCATGTGCGGTACTTCTAGGCAATCATATCGGCAGGTGACACGAAGTGATTCGACTTCGTTTGCCCCCCCATTTTCTTTAACGAACGATAACTTTTTGTGAAAATAACAAGTTCCCCGAACATGGCCGAAACGACTAGAATTACACTTCGAGACCCGCCGACATGATCGCCACGATGCACAGAGCACCCTCGTAAATTTTCGGGACGTTTCATTTTTTCACAACCGGGACCGAAACCCTAGGCCGAAGAAAATGGTCGGATGCGAAGTGAAATTTTTTCGCTCAAAATTTTACGAGCTTGTGCAGTATTTCTAGGCAATCATTTCGGCAGGTGACACGAAGGGATTCGAGTTCGTTTGCCCCCCCTTTTTCTTTAACGAACGATAACTTTTTGTGAAAATAACTAGTTCCCCGAACATGGCCGAAACGACTCGAATTACACTTCGAGACCCGCCGACATGATCGCCACGATGCACAGAGCACCCTCGTAAATTTTCGGGACGTTTCATTTTTTCACAACCGGGACCGAATCCCTAGGCCGAAGAAAATGGTCGGATGCGAAGTGAAATTTTTTCGTTCGAAATTTTACGAGCTTGTGCAGAACTTCTAGGCAATCATATCGGCAGGTGACACGAAGTGATTCGAGTTCGTTTGCCCCCCCATTTTCTTTAACGAACGATAACTTTTTGTGAAAATAACAAGTGCCCCGATCCCGGCCGAAACGACTCGAATTACACTTCGACACCCACCGACATGATCGCCACAATGCACAGAGCACCCTCGTAAATTTTCGGGACGTTTCATTTTTTCACAATCGGGACCGAAACCCTAGGCCGAACAAATTGGTCGGATGCGAAGTGAAATTTTTTCGTTCGAAATTTTACGAGCTTGTGCAGAACTTCTAGGCAATCATATCGGCGGGTGACACGAAGTGATTCGAGTTCGTTTGCCCCCCCATTTTCTTTAACGAACGATAACTTTTTGTGAAAATAACAAGTGCCCCGATCCCGGCCGAAACGACTCGAATTACACTTCGAGACCCGCCGACATGACCGCCACGATGCACAGAGCACCCTCGTAAATTTTCGGGACGTTTCATTTTTTCACAATCGGGACCGAAACCCTAGGCCGAACAAATTGGTCGGATGCGAAGTGAAATTTTTTCGTTCGAAATTTTACGAGCTTGTGCAGAACTTCTAGGCAATCATATCGGCGGGTGACACGAAGTGATTCGAGTTCGTTTGCCCCCCCATTTTCTTTAACGAACGATAACTTTTTGTGAAAATAACAAGTGCCCGGATCCCGGCCGAAACGACTCGAATTACACTTCGACACCCACCGACATGATCGCCACGATGCACAGAGCACCTCGTAAATTTTCGAGACGTTTCATTTTTTCACAACCGGGACCGAAACCCTAGGCCGAAGAAAATGGTCGGATGCGAAGTGAAATTTTTTCGCTCGAAATTTTACGAGCATGTGCGGTACTTCTAGGCAATCATATCGGCAGGTGACACGAAGTGATTCGACTTCGTTTGCCCCCCCATTTTCTTTAACGAACGATAACTTTTTGTGAAAATAACAAGTTCCCCGAACATGGCCGAAACGACTAGAATTACACTTCGAGACCCGCCGACATGATCGCCACGATGGACAGAGCACCCTCGTAAATTTTCGGGACGTTTCATTTTTTCACAACCGGGACCGAAACCCTAGGCCGAAGAAAATGGTCGGATGCGAAGTGAAATTTTTTCGCTCAAAATTTTACGAGCTTGTGCAGTATTTCTAGGCAATCATTTCGGCAGGTGACACGAAGGGATTCGAGTTCGTTTGCCCCCCCTTTTTCTTTAACGAACGATAACTTTTTGTGAAAATAACAAGTGCCCCGATCCCGGCCGAAACGACTCGAATTACACTTCGAGACCCACCGACATGATCGCCACGATGCACAAAGCACCCTCGTAAATTTTCGGGACGTTTCATTTTTTCACAACAAGGACCGAAACCCTAGGCCGAACAAAATGGTCGGATGCGAAGTGAAATTTTTTCGCTCAAAATTTTACGAGCTTGTGCAGTATTTCTAGGCAATCATTTCGGCAGGTGACACGAAGGGATTCGAGTTCGTTTGCCCACCCATTTTCTTTAACGAACGATAACTTTTTGTGAAAATAACTAGTTCCCCGAACATGGCCGAAACGACACGAATTACACTTCGAGACCCGCCGACATGATCGCCACGATGCACAGAGCACCCTCGTAAATTTTCGGGACGTTTCATTTTTTCACAACCGGGACCGAATCCCTAGGCCGAAGAAAATGGTCGGATGCGAAGTGAAATTTTTTCGTTCGAAATTTTACGAGCTTGTGCAGAACTTCTAGGCAATCATATCGGCAGGTGACACGAAGTGATTCGACTTCGTTTGCCCCCCCATTTTCTTTAACGAACGATAACTTTTTGTGAAAATAACAAGTTCCCCGAACATGGCCGAAACGACTAGAATTACACTTCGAGACCCGCCGACATGATCGCCACGATGCACAGAGCACCCTCGTAAATTTTCGGCACGTTTCATTTTTTCACAACCGGGACCGAAACCCTAGGCCGAAGAAAATGGTCGGATGCGAAGTGAAATTTTTTCGCTCAAAATTTTACGAGCTTGTGCAGTATTTCTAGGCAATCATTTCGGCAGGTGACACGAAGGGATTCGAGTTCGTTTGCCCCCCCTTTTTCTTTAACGAACGATAACTTTTTGTGAAAATAACAAGTGCCCCGATCCCGGCCGAAACGACTCGAATTACACTTCGAGACCCACCGACATGATCGCCACGATGCACAAAGCACCCTCGTAAATTCTCGGGACGTTTCATTTTTTCACAACCAGGACCGAAAACCTAGGCCGAACAAAATGGTCGGATGCGAAGTGAAATTTTTTCGCTCAAAATTTTACGAGCTTGTGCAGTATTTCTAGGCAATCATTTCGGCAGGTGACACGAAGGGATTCGAGTTCGTTTGCCCACCCATTTTCTTTAACGAACGATAACTTTTTGTGAAAATAACTAGTTCCCCGAACATGGCCGAAACGACTCGAATTACACTTCGAGACCCGCCGACATGATCGCCACGATGCACAGAGCACCCTCGTAAATTTTCGGGACGTTTCATTTTTTCACAACCGGGACCGAATCCCTAGGCCGAAGAAAATGGTCGGATGCGAAGTGAAATTTTTTCGTTCGAAATTTTACGAGCTGGTGCAGAACTTCTAGGCAATCATATCGGCAGGTGACACGAAGTGATTCGACTTCGTTTGCCCCCCCATTTTCTTTAACGAACGATAACTTTTTGTGAAAATAACAAGTGCCCCTATCCCGGCCGAAACGACTCGAATTACATTTCGACACCCACCGACATGATCGCCACGATGCACAGAGCACCCTCGTAAATTTTCGGGACGTTTCATTTTTTCACAATCGGGACCGAAACCCTAGGCCGAACAAATTGGTCGGATGCGAAGTGAAATTTTTTCGTTCGAAATTTTACGAGCTTGTGCAGAACTTCTAGGCAATCATATCGGCGGGTGACACGAAGTGATTCGAGTTCGTTTGCCCCCCCATTTTCTTTAACGAACGATAACTTTTTGTGAAAATAACAAGTGCCCCGATCCCGGCCGAAACGACTCGAATTATACTTCGACACCCACTGACATGATCGCCACGATGCACAGAGCACCCTCGTAAATTTTCGAGACGTTTCATTTTTTCACAACCGGGACCGAAACCCTAGGCCGAAGAAAATGGTCGGATGCGAAGTGAAATTTTTTCGTTCGAAATTTTACGAGCTTGTGCAGAACTTCTAGGCAATCTTATCGGCAGGTGACACGAAGTGATTCGATTTCGTTTGCCCCCCCATTTTCTTTAACGAACGATAACTTTTTGTGAAAATAACAAGTGCCCCGATCCCGGCCGAAACGACTCGAATTACACTTCGAGACCCACCGACATGATCGCCACGATGCACAAAGCACCCTCGTAAATTTTCGGGACGTTTCATTTTTTCACAACCAGGACCGAAACCCTAGGCCGAACAAAATGGTCGGATGCGAAGTGAAATTTTTTCGCTCAAAATTTTACGAGCTTGTGCAGTATTTCTAGGCAATCATTTCGGCAGGTGACACGAAGTGATTCGACTTCGTTTGCCCCCCCATTTTCTTTAACGAACGATAACTTTTTGTGAAAATAACAAGTTCCCCGAACATGGCCGAAACGACTAGAATTACACTTCGAGACCCGCCGACATGATCGCCACGATGCACAGAGCACCCTCGTAAATTTTCGAGACGTTTCATTTTTTCACAACCGGGACCGAAACCCTAGGCCGAAGAAAATAGTCGGATGCGAAGTGAAATTTTTTCGCTCGAAATTTTACGAGCATGTGCGGTACTTCTAGGCAATCATATCGGCAGGTGACACGAAGTGATTCGACTTCGTTTGCCCCCCCATTTTCTTTAACGAACGATAACTTTTTGTGAAAATAACAAGTTCCCCGAACATGGCCGAAACGACTAGAATTACACTTCGAGACCCGCCGACATGATCGCCACGATGCACAGAGCACTCTCGTAAATTTTCGGGACGTTTCATTTTTTCACAACCGGGACCGAAACCCTAGGCCGAAGAAAATGGTCGGATGCGAAGTGAAATTTTTTCGCTCGAAATTTTACGAGCATGTGCGGTACTTCTAGGCAATCATATCGGCAGGTGACACGAAGTGATTCGACTTCGTTTGCCCCCCCATTTTCTTTAACGAACGATAACTTTTTGTGAAAATAACAAGTTCCCCGAACATGGCCGAAACGACTAGAATTACACTTCGAGACCCGCCGACATGATCGCCACGATGCACAGAGCACCCTCGTAAATTTTCGGGACGTTTCATTTTTTCACAACCGGGACCGAAACCCTAGGCCGAAGAAAATGGTCGGATGCGAAGTGAAATTTTTTCGCTCAAAATTTTACGAGCTTGTGCAGTATTTCTAGGCAATCATTTCGGCAGGTGACACGAAGGGATTCGAGTTCGTTTGCCCCCCCTTTTTCTTTAACGAACGATAACTTTTTGTGAAAATAACAAGTTCCCCGAACATGGCCGAAACGACTAGAATTACACTTCGAGACCCGCCGACATGATCGCCACGATGCACAGAGCACCCTCGTAAATTTTCGGGACGTTTCATTTTTTCACAACCGGGACCGAAACCCTAGGCCGAAGAAAATGGTCGGATGCGAAGTGAAATTTTTTCGCTCAAAATTTTACGAGCTTGTGCAGTATTTCTAGGCAATCATTTCGGCAGGTGACACGAAGGGATTCGAGTTCGTTTGCCCCCCCCTTTTTCTTTCACGAACGATAACTTTTTGTGAAAATAACAAGTTCCCCGAACATGGCCGAAACGACTCGAATTACACTTCGAGACCCGCCGACATGATCGCCACGATGCACAGAGCACCCACGTAAATTTTCGGGACATTTCATTTTTTCACAACCGGGACCGAAACCCTAGGCCGAAGAAAATGGTCAGATGCGAAGTGAAATTTTTTCGCTCGAAATTTTACGAGCATGTGCGGTACTTCTAGGCAATCATATCGGCAGGTGACACGAAGTGATTCGAGTTCGTTTGCCCCCCCATTTTCTTTAACGAACGATAACTTTTTGTGAAAATAACAAGTGCCCCAATCCCGGCCGAAACGACTCGAATTACACTTCGACACCCACCGACATGATCGCCACGATGCACAGAGCACCCTCGTAAATTTTCGAGACGTTTCATTTTTTCACAACCGGGACCGAAACCCTAGGCCGAAGAAAATGGTCGGATGCGAAGTGAAATTTTTTCGCTCGAAATTTTATGAGCATGTGCGGTACTTCTAGGAAATCATATCGGCAGGTGACACGAAGTGATTCGACTTCGTTTGCCCCCCCATTTTCTTTAACGAACGATAACTTTTTGTGAAAATAACAAGTTCCCCGAACATGGCCGAAACGACTCGAATTACACTTCGAGACCCGCCGACATGATCGCCACGATGCACAGAGCACCCTCGTAAATTTTCGGGACGTTTCATTTTTTCACAACCGGGACCGAAACCCTAGGCCGAAGAAAATGGTCGGATGCGAAGTGAAATTTTTTCGCTCGAAATTTTACGAGCATGTGCGGTACTTCTAGGAAATCATATCGGCAGGTGACACGAAGTGATTCGACTTCGTTTGCCCCCCCATTTTCTTTAACGAACGATAACTTTTTGTGAAAATAACAAGTTCCCCGAACATGGCCGAAACGACTCGAATTACACTTCGAGACCCGCCGACATGATCGCCACGATGCACAGAGCACCCTCGTAAATTTTCGGGACGTTTCATTTTTTCACAACCGGGACCGAAACCCTAGGCCGAAGAAAATGGTCGGATGCGAAGTGAAATTTTTTCGTTCGAAATTTTACGAGCTTGTGCAGAACTTCTAGGCAATCATATCGGCAGGTGACACGAAGTGATTCGATTTCGTTTGCCCCCCCATTTTCTTTAACGAACGATAACTTTTTGTGAAAATAACAAGTGCCCCGATCCCGGCCGAAACGACTCGAATTACACTTCGAGACCCACCGACAAGATCGCCAAGATGCACAGAGCACCCTCGTAAATTTTCGGGACGTTTCATTTTTTCACAACCAGGACCGAAACCCTAGGCCGAACAAAATGGTTCGATGCGAAGTGAAATTTTATCGCTCGTAATTTTACGAGCATGTGCGGAACTTCTAGGCAATCATATCGGCAGGTGACACGAAGTGATTCGAGTTCGTTTGCCCCCCCATTTTCTTTAACGAACGATAACTTTTAGTGAAAATAACAAGTTCCCCGAACCCGGCCAAAACGACTCTAATTACACTTCGAGACCCGCCGACATGATCGCCACGATGCACAGAGCACCCTCGTAAATTTTTGGGACGTTTCATTTTTTCACAACCGGGACCGAAACCCTAGGCCGAACAAATTGGTCGGATGCGAAGTGAAATTTTATCGCTCGTAATTTTACGAGCATGTGCGGAACTTCTAGGCAATCATATCGGCAGGTGACACGAAGTGATTCGAGTTCGTTTGCCCCCCCATTTTCTTTAACGAACGATAACTTTTTGTGAAAATAACAAGTTCCCCGAACCCGGCCAAAACGACTCTAATTACACTTCGAGACCCGCCGACATGATCGCCACGATGCACAGAGCACCCTCGTAAATTTTCGGGACGTTTCATTTTTTCACAACCAGGCCCGAAACCCTAGGCCGAACAAAATGGTCGGATGCGAAGTGAAATTTTTTCGCTCGAAATTTTACGAGGATGTGCGGTACTTCTAGGCAATCATATCGGCAGGTGACACGAAGTGATTCGAGTTCGTTTGCCCCCCCATTTTCTTTAACGAACGATAACTTTTTGTGAAAATAACAAGTGCCCCGATCCCGGCCGAAACGACTCGAATTACACTTCGAGACCCACCGACATGATCGCCACGATGCACAGAGCACCCTCGTAAATTTTTGGGACGTTTCATTTTTTCACAACCGGGACCGAAACCCTAGGCCGAACAAATTGGTCGGATGCGAAGTGAAATTTTTTCGTTCGAAATTTTACGAGCTTGTGCAGAACTTCTAGGCAATCATATCGGCAGGTAACACGAAGTGATTCGAGTTCGTTTGCCCCCCCATTTTCTTTAACGAACGATAACTTTTTGTGAAAATAACAAGTTCCCCGAACCCGGCCAAAACGACTCTAATTACACTTCGAGACGCGCCGACATGATCGCCACGATGCACAGAGCACCCTCGTAAATTTTTGGGACGTTTCATTTTTTCACAACCGGGACCGAAACCCTAGGCCGAACAAAATGGTCGGATGCGAAGTGAAATTTTTTCGCTCGAAATTTTACGAGGATGTGCGGTACTTCTAGGCAATCATATCGGCAGGTGACACGAAGTGATTCGAGTTCGTTTGCCCCCCCATTTTCTTTAACGAACGATAACATTTTGTGAAAATAACAAGTGCCCCGATCCCGGCCGAAACGACTCGAATTACACTTCGAGACCCACCGACATGATCGCCAAGATGCACAGAGCACCCTCGTAAATTTTCGGGACGTTTCATTTTTTCACAACCAGGACCGAAACGCTAGGCCGAACAAAATGGTCGGATGCGAAGTGAAATTTTATCGCTCGTAATTTTACGCGCATGTGCGGAACTTCTAGGCAATCATATCGGCAGGTGACACGAAGTGATTCGAGTTCGTTTTCCCCCCCATTTTCTTTAACGAACGATAACTTTTTGTGAAAATAACAAGTTCCCCGAACCCGGCCAAAACGACTCTAATTACACTTCGAGACCCGCCGACATGATCGCCACGATGCACAGAGCACCCTCGTAAATTTTTGGGACGTTTCATTTTTTCACAACCGGGACCGAAACCCTAGGCCGAACAAATTGGTCGGATGCGAAGTGAAATTTTATCGCTCGTAATTTTACGAGCATGTGCGGAACTTCTAGGCAATCATATCGGCAGGTGACACGAAGTGATTCGAGTTCGTTTGCCCCCCCATTTTCTTTAACGAACGATAACTTTTTGTGAAAATAACAAGTTCCCCGAACCCGGCCAAAACGACTCTAATTACACTTCGAGACCCGCCGACATGATCGCCACGATGCACAGAGCACCCTCGTAAATTTTCGGGACGTTTCATTTTTTCACAACCAGGACCGAAACCCTAGGCCGAACAAAATGGTCGGATGCGAAGTGAAATTTTTTCGCTCGAAATTTTACGAGGATGTGCGGTACTTCTAGGCAATCATATCGGCAGGTGACACGAAGTGATTCGAGTTCGTTTGCCCCCCCATTTTCTTTAACGAACGATAACATTTTGTGAAAATAACAAGTGCCCCGATCCCGGCCGAAACGACTCGAATTACACTTCGAGACCCACCGACATGATCGCCAAGATGCACAGAGCACCCTCGTAAATTTTCGGGACGTTTCATTTTTTCACAACCAGGACCGAAACCCTAGGCCGAACAAAATGGTCGGATGCGAAGTGAAATTTTATCGCTCGTAATTTTACGCGCATGTGCGGAACTTCTAGGAAATCATATCGGCAGGTGACACGAAGTGATTCGAGTTCGTTTTCCCCCCCATTTTCTTTAACGAACGATAACTTTTTGTGAAAATAACAAGTTCCCCGAACCCGGCCAAAACGACTCTAATTACACTTCGAGACCCGCCGACATGATCGCCACGATGCACAGAGCACCCTCGTAAATTTTTGGGACGTTTCATTTTTTCACAACCGGGACCGAAACCCTAGGCCGAACAAATTGGTCGGATGCGAAGTCAAATTTTATCGCTCGTAATTTTACGAGCATGTGCGGAACTTCTAGGCAATCATATCGGCAGGTGACACGAAGTGATTCGAGTTCGTTTGCCCCCCCATTTTCTTTAACGAACGATAACTTTTTGTGAAAATAACAAGTTCCCCGAACCCGGCCAAAACGACTCTAATTACACTTCGAGACCCGCCGACATGATCGCCACGATGCACAGAGCACCCTCGTAAATTTTCGGGACGTTTCATTTTTTCACAACCGGGACCGAAACCCTAGGCCGAACAAATTGGTCGGATGCGAAGTGAAATTTTTTCGTTAGAAATTTTACGAGCTTGTGCAGAACTTCTAGGCAATCATATCGGCAGGAGACACGAAGTGATTCGAGTTCGTTTGCCCCCCCATTTTCTTTAACGAACGATAACTTTTTGTGAAAATAACAAGTCCCCCGATCCCGGCCGAAACGACTCGAATTACACTTCGAGACCCACCGACATGATCGCCACGATGCACAGAGCACCCTCGTAAATTTTCGGGACGTTTCATTTTTTCACAACCGGGACCGAAACCCTAGGCCGAACAAAATGGTCGGATGCGAAGTGAAATTTTATCGCTCGTAATTTTACGCGCATGTGCGGAACTTCTAGGCAATCATATCGGCAGGTGACACGAAGTGATTCGAGTTCGTTTGCCCCCCCATTTTCTTTAACGAACGATAACTTTTTGTGAAAATAACAAGTGCCCCGATCCCGACCGAAACGACTCGAATTACACTTCGAGACCCACCGACATGATCGCCACGATGCACAGAGCACCCTCGTAAATTTTTGGGACGTTTCATTTTTTCACAACCGCGACCGAAACCCTAGGCCGAACAAATTGGTCAGATGCGAAGTGAAATTTTTTCGTTCGAAATTTTACGAGCTTGTGCAGAACTTCTAGGCAATCATATCGGCAGGTAACACGAAGTGATTCGAGTTCGTTTGCCCCCCCATTTTCTTTAACGAACGATAACTTTTTGTGAAAATAACAAGTTCCCCGAACCCGACCGAAATGACTCGAATTACACTTCGAGACCCGCCGACATGATCGCCACGATGCACAGAGCACCCTCGTAAATTTTCGGGACGTTTCATTTTTTCACAACCGGGACCGAAACCCTAGGCCGAACAAATTGGTCGGATGCGAAGTGAAATTTTTTCGTTAGAAATTTTACGAGCTTGTGCAGAACTTCTAGGCAATCATATCGGCAGGAGACACGAAGTGATTCGAGTTCGTTTGCCCCCCCATTTTCTTTAACGAACGATAACTTTTTGTGAAAATAACAAGTGCCCCGATCCCGGCCGAAACGACTCGAATTACACTTCGAGACCCACCGACATGATCGCCACGATGCACAGAGCACCCTCGTAAATTTTCGGGACGTTTCATTTTTTCACAACCGGGACCGAAACCCTAGGCCGAACAAAATGGTCGGATGCGAAGTGAAATTTTATCGCTCGTAATTTTACGCGCATGTGCGGAACTTCTAGGCAATCATATCGGCAGGTGACACGAAGTGATTCGAGTTCGTTTGCCCCCCCATTTTCTTTAACGAACGATAACTTTTTGTGAAAATAACAAGTTCCCCGAACCCGGCCGAAACGACTCGAATTACACTTCGAGACCCGCCGACATGATCGCCACGATGCACAGAGCACCCTCGTAAATTTTCGGGACGTTTCATTTTTTCACAACCGGGACCGAAACCCTAGGCCGAACAAATTGGTCGGATGCGAAGTGAAATTTTTTCGTTCGAAATTTTACGAGCTTGTGCAGAACTTCTAGGCAATCATATCGGCAGGTAACACGAAGTGATTCGAGTTCGTTTGCCCCCCCATTTTCTTTAACGAACGATAACTTTTTGTGAAAATAACAAGTTCCCCGAACCCGGCCGAAACGACTCGAATTACATTTCGACACCCGCCGACATGATCGCCACGATGCACAGAGCACCCTCGTAAATTTTAGGGACGTTTCATTTTTTCACAACCGGGACCGAAACCCTAGGCCGAACAAATTGGTCGGATGCGAAGTCAAATTTTATCGCTCGAAATTTTACGAGCATGTGCGGAACTTCTAGGAAATCATATCGGCAGGTGACACGAAGTGATTCGAGTTCGTTTGCCCCCCCATTTTCTTTAACGAACGATAACTTTTTGTGAAAATAACAAGTTCCCCGAACCCGGCCAAAACGACTCGAATTACATTTCGACACCCGCCGACATGATCGCCACGATGCACAGAGCACCCTCGTAAATTTTAGGGACGTTTCATTTTTTCACAACCGGGACCGAAACCCTAGGCCGAAGAAAATGGTCGGATGCGAAGTGAAATTTTTTGGTTCGAAATTTTACGAGCTTGTGCAGAACTTCTAGGCAATCATATCGGCAGGTGACACGAAGTGATTCGAGTTCGTTTGCCCCCCCATTTTCTTTAACGAACGATAACTTTTTGTGAAAATAACAAGTGCCCCGATCCCGGCCGAAACGACTCGAATTACACTTCGAGACCCACCGACATGATCGCCACGATGCACAGAGCACCCTCGTAAATTTTCGGGACGTTTCATTTTTTCACAACCGGGACCGAAACCCTAGTCCGAACAAAATGGTCGGATGCGAAGTGAAATTTTCTCGCTCGTAATTTTACGAGCATGTGCGGAACTTCTAGGCAATCATATCGCCAGGTGACACGAAGTGATTCGAGTTCGTTTGCCCCGCCATTTTCTTTAACGAACGATAACTTTTTGTGAAAATAACAAGTGCCCCGATCCCGGCCAAAACGACTCTAATTACACTTCGAGACCCGCCGACATGATCGCCACGATGCACAGAGCACCCTCGTAAATTTTTGGGACGTTTCATTTTTTCACAACCGGGACCGAAACCCTAGACCGAACAAATTGGTCGGATGCGAAGTCAAATTTTATCGCTCGAAATTTTACGAGCATGTGCGGAACTTCTAGGAAATCATATCGGCAGGTGACACGAAGTGATTCGAGTTCGTTTGCCCCCCCATTTTCTTTAACGAACGATAACTTTTTGTGAAAATAACAAGTGCCCCGATCCCGGCCAAAACGACTCTAATTACACTTCGAGACCCGCCGACATGATCGCCACGATGCACAGAGCACCCTCGTAAATTTTTGGGACGTTTCATTTTTTCACAACCGGGACCGAAACCCTAGGCCGAACAAAATGGTCGGATGCGAAGTGAAATTTTCTCGCTCGTAATTTTACGAGCATGTGCGGAACTTCTAGGCAATCATATCGGCAGGTGACACGAAGTGATTCGGGTTCGTTTGCCCCCCCATTTTCTTTAACGAACGATAACTTTTTGTGAAAATAACAAGTTCCCCGAACCCGGCCAAAACGACTCGAATTACACTTCGACACCCGCCGACATGATCGCCACGATGCACAGAGCACCCTCGTAAATTTTCGGGACGTTTCATTTTTTCACAACCGGGACCGAAACCCTAGGCCGAAGAAAATGGTCGGATGCGAAGTGAAATTTTTTCGCTCGTAATTTTACGAGCTTGTGCAGAACTTCTAGGCAATCATATCGGCAGGTGACACGAAGTGATTCGAGTTCGTTTGCCCCCCCATTTTCATTAACGAACGATAACATTTTGTGAAAATAACAAGTGCCCCGATCCCGGCCGAAACGACTCGAATTACACTTCGAGACCCACCGACATGATCGCCACGATGCACAGAGCACCCTCGTAAATTTTCGGGACGTTTCATTTTTTCACAACCGGGACCGAAACCCTAGGCCGAACAAAATGGTCGGATGCGAAGTGAAATTTTATCGCTCGTAATTTTACGCGCATGTGCGGAACTTCTAGGCAATCATATCGGCAGGTGACACGAAGTGATTCGAGTTTGTTTTCCCCCCCATTTTCTTTAACGAACGATAACTTTTTGTGAAAATAACAAGTTCCCCGAACCCGGCCAAAACGACTCGAATTACACTTCGAGACCCGCCGACATGATCGCCACGATGCACAGAGCACCCTCGTAAATTTTCGGGACGTTTCATTTTTTCACAACCGGGACCGAAACCTAGGCCGAACAAATTGGTCGGATGCGAAGTGAAATTTTTTCGTTAGAAATTTTACGAGCTTGTGCAGAACTTCTAGGCAATCATATCGGCAGGAGACACGAAGTGATTCGAGTTCGTTTGCCCCCCCATTTTCTTTAACGAACGATAACTTTTTGTGAAAATAACAAGTGCCCCGATCCCGGCCGAAACGACTCGAATTACACTTCGAGACCCGCCGACATGATCGCCACGATGCACAGAGCACCCTCGTAAATTTTCGGGACGTTTCATTTTTTCACAACCGGGACCGAAACCCTAGTCCGAACAAAATGGTCGGATGCGAAGTGAAATTTTCTCGCTCGTAATTTTACGAGCATGTGCGGAACTTCTAGGCAATCATATCGCCAGGTGACACGAAGTGATTCGAGTTCGTTTGCCCCCCCATTTTCTTTAACGAACGATAACTTTTTGTGAAAATAACAAGTTCCCCGAACCCGGCCAAAACGACTCTAATTACACTTCGAGACCCGCCGACATGATCGCCACGATGCACAGAGCACCCTCGTAAATTTTCGGGACGTTTCATTTTTTCACAACCAGGACCGAAACCCTAGGCCGAACAAAATGGTCGGATGCGAAGTGAAATTTTCTCGCTCGTAATTTTACGAGCATGTGCGGAACTTCTAGGCAATCATATCGGCAGGTGACACGAAGTGATTCGAGTTCGTTTGCCCCCCCATTTTCTTTAACGAACGATAACTTTTTGTGAAAATAACAAGTTCCCCGAACCCGGCCAAAACGACTCGAATTACATTTCGACACCCGCCGACATGATCGCCACGATGCACAGAGCACCCTCGTAAATTTTCGGGACGTTTCATTTTTTCACAACCGGGACCGAAACCCTAGGCCGAAGAAAATGGTCGGATGCGAAGTGAAATTTTTTCGCTCGTAATTTTACGAGCTTGTGCAGAACTTCTAGGCAATCATATCGGCAGGTGACACGAAGTGATTCGAGTTCGTTTGCCCCCCCATTTTCATTAACGAACGATAACATTTTGTGAAAATAACAAGTGCCCCGATCCCGGCCGAAACGACTCGAATTACACTTCGAGACCCACCGACATGATCGCCACGATGCACAGAGCACCCTCGTAAATTTTCGGGACGTTTCATTTTTTCACAACCGGGACCGAAACCCTAGGCCGAACAAAATGGTCGGATGCGAAGTGAAATTTTATCGCTCGTAATTTTACGCGCATGTGCGGAACTTCTAGGCAATCATATCGGCAGGAGACACGAAGTGATTCGAGTTCGTTTTCCCCCCCATTTTCTTTAACGAACGATAACTTTTTGTGAAAATAACAAGTTCCCCGAACCCGGCAAAAACGACTCTAATTACACTTCGAGACCCGCCGACATGATCGCCACGATGCACAGAGCACCCTCGTAAATTTTCGGGACGTTTCATTTTTTCACAACCGGGACCGAAACCTTAGGCCGAACAAATTGGTCGGATGCGAAGTGAAATTTTTTCGCTCGAAATTTTACGAGCTTCTGTAGAACTTCTAGGCAATCATATCGGCAGGTGACACGAAGTGATTCGAGTTCGTTTGCCCCCCCATTTTCTTTAACGAACGATAACTTTTTGTGAAAATAACAAGTGCCCCGATCCCGACCGAAACGACTCGAATTACACTTCGAGACCCACCGACATGATCGCCACGATGCACAGAGCACCCTCGTAAATTTTTGGGACGTTTCATTTTTTCACAACCGCGACCGAAACCCTAGGCCGAACAAATTGGTCGGATGCGAAGTGAAATTTTTTCGTTCGAAATTTTACGAGCTTGTGCAGAACTTCTAGGCAATCATATCGGCAGGTAACACGAAGTGATTCGAGTTCGTTTGCCCCCCCATTTTCTTTAACGAACGATAACTTTTTGTGAAAATAACAAGTTCCCCGAACCCGACCGAAATGACTCGAATTACACTTCGAGACCCGCCGACATGATCGCCACGATGCACAGAGCACCCTCGTAAATTTTCGGGACGTTTCATTTTTTCACAACCGGGACCGAAACCTTAGGCCGAACAAATTGGTCGGATGCGAAGTGAAATTTTTTCGTTAGAAATTTTACGAGCTTGTGCAGAACTTCTAGGCAATCATATCGGCAGGAGACACGAAGTGATTCGAGTTCGTTTGCCCCCCCATTTTCTTTAACGAACGATAACTTTTTGTGAAAATAACAAGTGCCCCGATCCCGGCCGAAACGACTCGAATTACACTTCGAGACCCACCGACATGATCGCCACGATGCACAGAGCACCCTCGTAAATTTTCGGGACGTTTCATTTTTTCACAACCGGGACCGAAACCCTAGGCCGAACAAAATGGTCGGATGCGAAGTGAAATTTTATCGCTCGTAATTTTACGCGCATGTGCGGAACTTCTAGGCAATCATATCGGCAGGTGACACGAAGTGATTCGAGTTCGTTTGCCCCCCCATTTTCTTTAACGAACGATAACTTTTTGTGAAAATAACAAGTTCCCCGAACCCGGCCGAAACGACTCGAATTACACTTCGAGACCCGCCGACATGATCGCCACGATGCACAGAGCACCCTCGTAAATTTTCGGGACGTTTCATTTTTTCACAACCGGGACCGAAACCCTAGGCCGAACAAATTGGTCGGATGCGAAGTGAAATTTTTTCGTTCGAAATTTTACGAGCTTGTGCAGAACTTCTAGGCAATCATATCGGCAGGTAACACGAAGTGATTCGAGTTCGTTTGCCCCCCCATTTTCTTTAACGAACGATAACTTTTTGTGAAAATAACAAGTTCCCCGAACCCGGCCGAAACGACTCGAATTACACTTCGAGACCCGCCGACATGATCGCCACGATGCACAGAGCACGCTCGTAAATTTTCGGGACGTTTCATTTTTTCACAACCGGGACCGAAACCCTAGGCCGAACAAATTGGTCGGATGCGAAGTCAAATTTTATCGCTCGAAATTTTACGAGCATGTGCGGAACTTCTAGGAAATCATATCGGCAGGTGACACGAAGTGATTCGAGTTCGTTTGCCCCCCCATTTTCTTTAACGAACGATAACTTTTTGTGAAAATAACAAGTTCCCCGAACCCGGCCAAAACGACTCGAATTACATTTCGACACCCGCCGACATGATCGCCACGATGCACAGAGCACCCTCGTAAATTTTAGGGACGTTTCATTTTTTCACAACCGGGACCGAAACCCTAGGCCGAAGAAAATGGTCGGATGCGAAGTGAAATTTTTTGGTTCGAAATTTTACGAGCTTGTGCAGAACTTCTAGGCAATCATATCGGCAGGTGACACGAAGTGATTCGAGTTCGTTTGCCCCCCCATTTTCTTTAACGAACGATAACTTTTTGTGAAAATAACAAGTGCCCCGATCCCGGCCGAAACGACTCGAATTACACTTCGAGACCCACCGACATGATCGCCACGATGCACAGAGCACCCTCGTAAATTTTCGGGACGTTTCATTTTTTCACAACCGGGACCGAAACCCTAGTCCGAACAAAATGGTCGGATGCGAAGTGAAATTTTCTCGCTCGTAATTTTACGAGCATGTGCGGAACTTCTAGGCAATCATATCGCCAGGTGACACGAAGTGATTCGAGTTCGTTTGCCCCCCCATTTTCTTTAACGAACGATAACTTTTTGTGAAAATAACAAGTGCCCCGATCCCGGCCAAAACGACTCTAATTACACTTCGAGACCCGCCGACATGATCGCCACGATGCACAGAGCACCCTCGTAAATTTTTGGGACGTTTCATTTTTTCACAACCGGGACCGAAACCCTAGGCCGAACAAAATGGTCGGATGCGAAGTGAAATTTTCTCGCTCGTAATTTGACGAGCATGTGCGGAACTTCTAGGCAATCATATCGGCAGGTGACACGAAGTGATTCGAGTTTGTTTGCCCCCCCATTTTCTTTAACGAACGATAACTTTTTGTGAAAATAACAAGTGCCCCGATCCCGGCCAAAACGACTCTAATTACACTTCGAGACCCGCCGACATGATCGCCACGATGCACAGAGCACCCTCGTAAATTTTTGGGACGTTTCATTTTTTCACAACCGGGACCGAAACCCTAGACCGAACAAATTGGTCGGATGCGAAGTCAAATTTTATCGCTCGAAATTTTACGAGCATGTGCGGAACTTCTAGGAAATCATATCGGCAGGTGACACGAAGTGATTCGAGTTCGTTTGCCCCCCCATTTTCTTTAACGAACGATAACTTTTTGTGAAAATAACAAGTGCCCCGATCCCGGCCAAAACGACTCTAATTACACTTCGAGACCCGCCGACATGATCGCCACGATGCACAGAGCACCCTCGTAAATTTTTGGGACGTTTCATTTTTTCACAACCGGGACCGAAACCCTAGGCCGAACAAAATGGTCGGATGCGAAGTGAAATTTTCTCGCTCGTAATTTTACGAGCATGTGCGGAACTTCTAGGCAATCATATCGGCAGGTGACACGAAGTGATTCGGGTTCGTTTGCCCCCCCATTTTCTTTAACGAACGATAACTTTTTGTGAAAATAACAAGTTCCCCGAACCCGGCCAAAACGACTCGAATTACACTTCGACACCCGCCGACATGATCGCCACGATGCACAGAGCACCCTCGTAAATTTTCGGGACGTTTCATTTTTTCACAACCGGGACCGAAACCCTAGGCCGAAGAAAATGGTCGGATGCGAAGTGAAATTTTTTCGCTCGTAATTTTACGAGCTTGTGCAGAACTTCTAGGCAATCATATCGGCAGGTGACACGAAGTGATTCGAGTTCGTTTGCCCCCCCATTTTCATTAACGAACGATAACATTTTGTGAAAATAACAAGTGCCCCGATCCCGGCCGAAACGACTCGAATTACACTTCGAGACCCACCGACATGATCGCCACGATGCACAGAGCACCCTCGTAAATTTTCGGGACGTTTCATTTTTTCACAACCGGGACCGAAACCCTAGGCCGAACAAAATGGTCGGATGCGAAGTGAAATTTTATCGCTCGTAATTTTACGCGCATGTGCGGAACTTCTAGGCAATCATATCGGCAGGTGACACGAAGTGATTCGAGTTTGTTTTCCCCCCCATTTTCTTTAACGAACGATAACTTTTTGTGAAAATAACAAGTTCCCCGAACCCGGCCAAAACGACTCGAATTACACTTCGAGACCCGCCGACATGATCGCCACGATGCACAGAGCACCCTCGTAAATTTTCGGGACGTTTCATTTTTTCACAACCGGGACCGAAACCCTAGGCCGAACAAATTGGTCGGATGCGAAGTGAAATTTTTTCGTTAGAAATTTTACGAGCTTGTGCAGAACTTCTAGGCAATCATATCGGCAGGAGACACGAAGTGATTCGAGTTCGTTTGCCCCCCCATTTTCTTTAACGAACGATAACTTTTTGTGAAAATAACAAGTGCCCCGATCCCGGCCGAAACGACTCGAATTACACTTCGAGACCCGCCGACATGATCGCCACGATGCACAGAGCACCCTCGTAAATTTTCGGGACGTTTCATTTTTTCACAACCGGGACCGAAACCCTAGTCCGAACAAAATGGTCGGATGCGAAGTGAAATTTTCTCGCTCGTAATGTTACGAGCATGTGCGGAACTTCTAGGCAATCATATCGCCAGGTGACACGAAGTGATTCGAGTTCGTTTGCCCCCCCATTTTCTTTAACGAACGATAACTTTTTGTGAAAATAACAAGTTCCCCGAACCCGGCCAAAACGACTCTAATTACACTTCGAGACCCGCCGACATGATCGCCACGATGCACAGAGCACCCTCGTAAATTTTTGGGACGTTTCAATTTTTCACAACCGGGACCGAAACCCTAGGCCGAACAAATTGGTCGGATGCGAAGTCAAATTTTATCGCTCGTAATTTTACGAGCATGTGCGGAACTTCTAGGCAATCATATCGCCAGGTGACACGAAGTGATTCGAGTTCGTTTGCCCCCCCATTTTCTTTAACGAACGATAACTTTTTGTGAAAATAACAAGTTCCCCGAACCCGGCCAAAACGACTCTAATTACACTTCGAGACCCGCCGACATGATCGCCACGATGCACAGAGCACCCTCGTAAATTTTCGGGACGTTTCATTTTTTCACAACCGGGACCGAAACCCTAGGCCGAACAAATTGGTCGGATGCGAAGTGAAATTTTTTCGTTCGAAATTTTACGAGCTTCTGCAGAACTTCTAGGCAATCATATCGGCAGGTGACACGAAGTGATTCGAGTTCGTTTGCCCCCCCATTTTCTTTAACGAACGATAACTTTTTGTGAAAATAACAAGTGCCCCGATCCCGGCCGAAACGACTCGAATTACACTTCGAGACCCACCGACATGATCGCCACGATGCACAGAGCACCCTCGTAAATTTTCGGGACGTTTCATTTTTTCACAACCGCGGCCGAAACCCTAGGCCGAACAAATTGGTCGGATGCGAAGTGAAATTTTTTCGTTCGAAATTTTACGAGCTTGTGCAGAACTTCTAGGCAATCATATCGGCAGGTAACACGAAGTGATTCGAGTTCGTTTGCCCCCCCATTTTCTTTAACGAACGATAACTTTTTGTGAAAATAACAAGTGCCCCGATCCCGGCCGAAACGACTCGAATTACACTTCGAGACCCACCGACTTGATCGCCACGATGCACAGAGCACCCTCGTAAATTTTCGGGACGTTTCATTTTTTCACAACCGGGACCGAAACCCTAGGCCGAACAAAATGGTCGGATGCGAAGTGAAATTTTCTCGCTCGTAATTTTACGAGCATGTGCGGAACTTCTAGGCAATCATATCGCCAGGTGACACGAAGTGATTCGAGTTCGTTTGCCCCCCCATTTTCTTTAACGAACGATAACTTTTTGTGAAAATAACAAGTTCCCCGAACCCGGCCAAAACGACTCGAATTACACTTCGAGACCCGCCGACATGATCGCCACGATGCACAGAGCACCCTCGTAAATTTTCGGGACGTTTCATTTTTTCACAACCGGGACCGAAACCCTAGGCCGAACAAATTGGTCGGATGCGAAGTGAAATTTTTTCGTTAGAAATTTTACGAGCTTGTGCAGAACTTCTAGGCAATCATATCGGCAGGAGACACGAAGTGATTCGAGTTCGTTTGCCCCCCCATTTTCTTTAACGAACGATAACTTTTTGTGAAAATAACAAGTGCCCCGATCCCGGCCGAAACGACTCGAATTACACTTCGAGACCCGCCGACATGATCGCCACGATGCACAGAGCACCCTCGTAAATTTTCGGGACGTTTCATTTTTTCACAACCGGGACCGAAACCCTAGTCCGAACAAAATGGTCGGATGCGAAGTGAAATTTTCTCGCTCGTAATGTTACGAGCATGTGCGGAACTTCTAGGCAATCATATCGCCAGGTGACACGAAGTGATTCGAGTTCGTTTGCCCCCCCATTTTCTTTAACGAACGATAACTTTTTGTGAAAATAACAAGTTCCCCGAACCCGGCCAAAACGACTCTAATTACACTTCGAGACCCGCCGACATGATCGCCACGATGCACAGAGCACCCTCGTAAATTTTTGGGACGTTTCAATTTTTCACAACCGGGACCGAAACCCTAGGCCGAACAAATTGGTCGGATGCGAAGTCAAATTTTATCGCTCGTAATTTTACGAGCATGTGCGGAACTTCTAGGCAATCATATCGCCAGGTGACACGAAGTGATTCGAGTTCGTTTGCCCCCCCATTTTCTTTAACGAACGATAACTTTTTGTGAAAATAACAAGTTCCCCGAACCCGGCCAAAACGACTCTAATTACACTTCGAGACCCGCCGACATGATCGCCACGATGCACAGAGCACCCTCGTAAATTTTCGGGACGTTTCATTTTTTCACAACCGGGACCGAAACCCTAGGCCGAACAAATTGGTCGGATGCGAAGTGAAATTTTTTCGTTCGAAATTTTACGAGCTTCTGCAGAACTTCTAGGCAATCATATCGGCAGGTGACACGAAGTGATTCGAGTTCGTTTGCCCCCCCATTTTCTTTAACGAACGATAACTTTTTGTGAAAATAACAAGTGCCCCGATCCCGGCCGAAACGACTCGAATTACACTTCGAGACCCACCGACATGATCGCCACGATGCACAGAGCACCCTCGTAAATTTTCGGGACGTTTCATTTTTTCACAACCGCGGCCGAAACCCTAGGCCGAACAAATTGGTCGGATGCGAAGTGAAATTTTTTCGTTCGAAATTTTACGAGCTTGTGCAGAACTTCTAGGCAATCATATCGGCAGGTCACACGAAGTGATTCGAGTTCGTTTGCCCCCCCATTTTCTTTAACGAACGATAACTTTTTGTGAAAATAACAAGTGCCCCGATCCCGGCCGAAACGACTCGAATTACACTTCGAGACCCACCGACTTGATCGCCACGATGCACAGAGCACCCTCGTAAATTTTCGGGACGTTTCATTTTTTCACAACCGGGACCGAAACCCTAGGCCGAACAAAATGGTCGGATGCGAAGTGAAATTTTCTCGCTCGTAATTTTACGAGCATGTGCGGAACTTCTAGGCAATCATATCGCCAGGTGACACGAAGTGATTCGAGTTCGTTTGCCCCCCCATTTTCTTTAACGAACGATAACTTTTTGTGAAAATAACAAGTTCCCCGAACCCGGCCAAAACGACTCTAATTACACTTCGAGACCCGCCGACATGATCGCCACGATGCACAGAGCACCCTCGTAAATTTTCGGGACGTTTCATTTTTTCACAACCGCGGCCGAAACCCTAGGCCGAACAAATTGTTCGGATGCGAAGTGAAATTTTTTCGTTCGAAATTTTACGAGCTTGTGCAGAACTTCTAGGCAATCATATCGGCAGGTAACACGAAGTGATTCGAGTTCGTTTGCCCCCCCATTTTCTTTAACGAACGATAACTTTTTGTGAAAATAACAAGTTCCCCGAACCCGGCCGAAACGACTCGAATTACAATTCGAGACCCGCCGACATGATCGCCACGATGCACAGAGCACCCTCGTAAATTTTTGGGACGTTTCATTTTTTCACAACCGGGACCGAAACCCTAGGCCGAACAAATTGGTCGGATGCGAAGTCAAATTTTATCGCTCGTAATTTTACGAGCATGTGCGGAACTTCTAGGCAATCATATCGGCAGGTGACACGAAGTGATTCGAGTTCGTTTGCCCCCCCATTTTCTTTAACGAACGATAACTTTTTGTGAAAATAACAAGTGCCCCGATCCCGGCCGAAACGACTCGAATTACACTTCGAGACCCACCGACTTGATCGCCACGATGCACAGAGCACCCTCGTAAATTTTCGGGACGTTTCATTTTTTCACAACCGGGACCGAAACCCTAGGCCGAACAAAATGGTCGGATGCGAAGTGAAATTTTCTCGCTCGTAATTTTACGAGCATGTGCGGAACTTCTAGGCAATCATATCGCCAGGTGACACGAAGTGATTCGAGTTCGTTTGCCCCCCCATTTTCTTTAACGAACGATAACTTTTTGTGAAAATAACAAGTTCCCCGAACCCGGCCAAAACGACTCTAATTACACTTCGAGACCCGCCGACATGATCGCCACGATGCACAGAGCACCCTCGTAAATTTTCGGGACGTTTCATTTTTTCACAACCGGGACCGAAACCCTAGGCCGAACAAATTGGTCGGATGCGAAGTGAAATTTTTTCGTTCGAAATTTTACGAGCTTCTGCAGAACTTCTAGGCAATCATATCGGCAGGTGACACGAAATGATTCGAGTTCGTTTGCCCCCCCATTTTCTTTAACGAACGATAACTTTTTGTGAAAATAACAAGTGCCCCGATCCCGGCCGAAACGACTCGAATTACACTTCGAGACCCGCCGACATGATCGCCAAGATGCACAGAGCACCCTCGTAAATTTTCGGGACGTTTCATTTTTTCACAACCAGGACCGAAACCCTAGGCCGAACAAAATGGTCGGATGCGAAGTGAAATTTTATCGCTCGTAATTTTACGCGCATGTGCGGAACTTCTAGGCAATCATATCGGCAGGTGACACGAAGTGATTCGAGTTCGTTTTCCCCCCCATTTTCTTTAACGAACGATAACTTTTTGTGAAAATAACAAGTTCCCCGAACCCGGCCAAAACGACTCTAATTAAACTTCGAGACCCGCCGACATGATCGCCACGATGCACAGAGCACCCTCGTAAATTTTCGGGACGTTTCATTTTTTCACAACCGGGACCGAAACCCTAGGCTGAACAAATTGGTCGGATGCGAAGTGAAATTTTTTCGTTCGAAATTTTACGAGCTTCTGCAGAACTTCTAGGCAATCATATCGGCAGGTGACACGAAGTGATTCGAGTTCGTTTGCCCCCCCATTTTCTTTAACGAACGATAACTTTTTGTGAAAATAACAAGTGCCCCGATCCCGGCCGAAACGACTCGAATTACACTTCGAGACCCGCCGACATGATCGCCACGATGCACAGAGTACCCTCATAAATTTTCGGGACGTTTCATTTTTTCACAACCAGGACCGAAACCATAGGCCGAACAAAATGGTCGGATGCGAAGTGAAATTTTTTCGCTCGAAATTTTACGAGCATGTGCGGAACTTCTAGGCAATCATATCGGCAGGTGACACGAAGTGATTCGAGTTCGTTTGCCCCCCCATTTTCTTTAACGAACGATAACTTTTTGTGAAAATAACAAGTTCCCCGAACCCGGCCAAAACGACTCGAATTACATTTCGACACCCGCCGACATGATCGCCACGATGCACAGAGCACCCTTGTAAATTTTCGGGACGTTTCATTTTTTCACAACCGGGACCGAAACCCTAGGCCGAAGAAAATGGTCGGATGCGAAGTGAAATTTTTTCGTTCGAAATTTTACGAGCTTGTGCAGAACTTCTAGGCAATCATATCGGCAGGTGACACGAAGTGATTCGAGTTCGTTTGCCCCCCCATTTTCTTTAACGAACGATAACTTTTTGTGAAAATAACAAGTGCCCCGATCCCGGCCGAAACGACTCGAATTACACTTCGAGACCCGCCGACATGATCGCCACGATGCACAGAGCACCCTCGTAAATTTTCTGGACGTTTCATTTTTTCACAACCGGGACCGAAACCCTAGGCCGAACAAATTGGTCGGATGCGAAGTGAAATTTTTTCGTTCGAAATTTTAGGAGCTTGTGCAGAACTTCTAGGCAATCATATCGGCAGGTGACACGAAGTGATTCGAGTTCGTTTGCCCCCCCATTTTCTTTAACGAACGATAACTTTTTGTGAAAATAACAAGTTCCCCGAACCCGGCCAAAACGACTCGAATTACACTTCGAGACCCGCCGACATGATCGCCACGATGCACAGAGCACCCTCGTAAATTTTCGGGACGTTTCATTTTTTCACAACCGGGACCGAAACCCTAGGCCGAACAAAATGGTCGGATGCGAAGTGAAATTTTTTCGCTCGAAATTTTACGAGCATGTGCGGTACTTCTAGGCAATCATATCGGCAGGTGACACGAAGTGATTCGAGTTCGTTTGCCCCCCCATTTTCTTTAACGAACGATAACTTTTTGTGAAAATAACAAGTTGCCCGAACCCGGCAAAAACGACTCGAATTACATTTCGACACCCGCCGACATGATCGCCACGATGCACAGAGCACCCTCGTAAATTTTCGGGACGTTTCATTTTTTCACAACCGGGACCGAAACCCTAGGCCGAACAAATTGGTCGGATGCGAAGTGAAATTTTTTCGTTCGAAATTTTACGAGCTTGTGCAGAAGTTCTAGGCAATCATATCGGCAGGTGACACGAAGTGATTCGAGTTCGTTTGCCCCCCCATTTTCTTTAACGACCGATAACTTTTTGTGAAAATAACAAGTGCCCCGATCCCGGCCGAAACGACTCGAATTACACTTCGAGACCCGCCGACATGATCGCCACGATGCACAGAGCACCCTCGTAAATTTTCGGGACGTTTCATTTTTTCACAACCAGGACCGAAACCCTGGGCCGAACAAAATGGTCGGATGCGAAGTGAAATTTTTTCGCTCGAAATTTTACGAGCATGTGCGGTACTTCTAGGCAATCATATCGGCAGGTGACACGAAGTGATTCGAGTTCGTTTGCCCCCCCCCATTTTCTTTAACGAACGATAACTTTTTGTAAAAATAACAAGTTCCCCGAACCCGGCCAAAACGACTCGAATTACACTTCGAGACCCGCCGACATGATCGCCACGATGCACAGAGCACCCTCGTAAATTTTCGGGACGTTTCATTTTTTCACAACCGGGACCGAAACCCTAGGCCGAACAAATTGGTCGGATGCGAAGTGAAATTTTTTCGTTCGAAATTTTACGAGCTTGTGCAGAAGTTCTAGGCAATCATATCGGCAGGTGACACGAAGTGATTCGAGTTCGTTTGCCCCCCCATTTTCTTTAACGACCGATAACTTTTTGTGAAAATAACAAGTGCCCCGATCCCGGCCGAAACGACTCGAATTACACTTCGAGACCCGCCGACATGATCGCCACGATGCACAGAGCACCCTCGTAAATTTTCGGGACGTTTCATTTTTTCACAACCAGGACCGAAACCCTAGGCCGAACAAAATGGTCGGATGCGAAGTGAAATTTTTTCGCTCGAAATTTTTCGAGCATGTGCGGTACTTCTAGGCAATCATATCGGCAGGTGACACGAAGTGATTCGAGTTCGTTTGCCCCCCCATTTTCTTTATCGAACGATAACTTTTTGTGAAAATAACAAGTTCCCCGAGCCCGGCAAAAACGACTCGAATTACATTTCGACACCCGCCGACATGATCGCCACGATGCACAGAGCACCCTCGTAAATTTTCGGGACATTTCATTTTTTCACAACCGGGACCGAAACCTTAGGCCGAAGAAAATGGTCGGATGCGAAGTGAAATTTTTTCGTTCGAAATTTTACGAGCTTGTGCAGAACTTCAAGGCAATCATATCGGCAGGTGACACGAAGTGATTCGAGTTCGTTTGCCCCCCCCCCCCATTTTCTTTAACGAACGATAACTTTTTGTGAAAATAACAAGTTCCCCGAACCCGGCCAAAACGACTCGAATTACATTTCGAGACCCGCCGACATGATCGCCACGATGCACAGAGCACCCTCGTAAATTTTCGGGACGTTTCATTTTTTCACAACCGGGACCGAAACCTTAGGCCGAAGAAAATGGTCGGATGCGAAGTGAAATTTTTTCGTTCGAAATTTTACGAGCTTGTGCAGAACTTCAAGGCAATCATATCGGCAGGTGACACGAAGTGATTCGAGTTCGTTTGCCCCCCCCCCCATTTTCTTTAACGAACGATAACTTTTTGTGAAAATAACAAGTTCCCCGAACCCGGCCAAAACGACTCGAATTACATTTCGAGACCCGCCGACATGATCGCCACGATGCACAGAGCACCCTCGTAAATTTTCGGGACGTTTCATTTTTTCACAACCGGGACCGAAACCCTAGGCCGAACAAATTGGTCGGAAGCGAAGTGAAATTTTTTCGTTCGAAATTTTACGAGCTTGTGCAGAACTTCTAGGCAATCATATCGGCAGGTGACACGAAGTGATTCGAGTTCGTTTGCCCCCCCATTTTCTTTAACGAACGATAACTTTTTGTGAAAATAACAAGTGCCCCGATCCCGGCCGAAACGACTCGAATTACACTTCGAGACCCGCCGACATGATCGCCACGATGCACAGAGCACCCTCGTAAATTTTCGGGACGTTTCATTTTTTCACAACCGGGACCGAAACCCTAGGCCGAACAAAATGGTCGGATGCGAAGTGAAATTTTATCGCTCGTAATTTTACGCGCATGTGCGGAACTTCTAGGCAATCATATCGGCAGGTGACACGAAGTGATTCGAGTTTGTTTTCCCCCCCATTTTCTTTAACGAACGATAACTTTTTGTGAAAATAACAAGTTCCCCGAACCCGGCCAAAACGACTCGAATTACACTTCGAGCCCCGCCGACATGATCGCCACGATGCACAGAGCACCCTCGTAAATTTTCGGGACGTTTCATTTTTTCACAACCGGGACCGAAACCCTAGGCCGAACAAATTGGTCGGATGCGAAGTGAAATTTTTTCGTTAGAAATTTTACGAGCTTGTGCAGAACTTCTAGGCAATCATATCGGCAGGAGACACGAAGTGATTCGAGTTCGTTTGCCCCCCCATTTTCTTTAACGAACGATAACTTTTTGTGAAAATAACAAGTGCCCCGATCCCGGCCGAAACGACTCGAATTACACTTCGAGACCCGCCGACATGATCGCCACGATGCACAGAGCACCCTCGTAAATTTTCGGGACGTTTCATTTTTTCACAACCGGGACCGAAACCTTAGGCCGAAGAAAATGGTCGGATGCGAAGTGAAATTTTTTCGTTCGAAATTTTACGAGCTTGTGCAGAACTTCAAGGCAATCATATCGGCAGGTGACACGAAGTGATTCGAGTTCGTTTGCCCCCCCCCCCCATTTTCTTTAACGAACGATAACTTTTTGTGAAAATAACAAGTTCCCCGAACCCGGCCAAAACGACTCGAATTACATTTCGAGACCCGCCGACATGATCGCCACGATGCACAGAGCACCCTCGTAAATTTTTGGGACGTTTCATTTTTTCACAACCGGGACCGAAACCCTAGGCCGAACAAATTGGTCGGATGCGAAGTCAAATTTTATCGCTCGTAATTTTACGAGCATGTGCGGAACTTCTAGGCAATCATATCGCCAGGTGACACGAAGTGATTCGAGTTCGTTTGCCCCCCCATTTTCTTTAACGAACGATAACTTTTTGTGAAAATAACAAGTTCCCCGAACCCGGCCAAAACGACTCTAATTACACTTCGAGACCCGCCGACATGATCGCCACGATGCACAGAGCACCCTCGTAAATTTTCGGGACGTTTCATTTTTTCACAACCGGGACCGAAACCCTAGGCCGAACAAATTGGTCGGATGCGAAGTGAAATTTTTTCGTTCGAAATTTTACGAGCTTCTGCAGAACTTCTAGGCAATCATATCGGCAGGTGACACGAAGTGATTCGAGTTCGTTTGCCCCCCCATTTTCTTTAACGAACGATAACTTTTTGTGAAAATAACAAGTGCCCCGATCCCGGCCGAAACGACTCGAATTACACTTCGAGACCCACCGACATGATCGCCACGATGCACAGAGCACCCTCGTAAATTTTCGGGACGTTTCATTTTTTCACAACCGCGGCCGAAACCCTAGGCCGAACAAATTGGTCGGATGCGAAGTGAAATTTTTTCGTTCGAAATTTTACGAGCTTGTGCAGAACTTCTAGGCAATCATATCGGCAGGTAACACGAAGTGATTCGAGTTCGTTTGCCCCCACATTTTCTTTAACGAACGATAACTTTTTGTGAAAATAACAAGTTCCCCAAACCCGGCCGAAACGACTCGAATTACAATTCGAGACCCGCCGACATGATCTCCACGATGCACAGAGCACCCTCGTAAATTTTTGGGACGTTTCATTTTTTCACAACCGGGACCGAAACCCTAGGCCGAACAAATTGGTCGGATGCGAAGTGAAATTTTTTCGTTCGAAATTTTACGAGCTTGTGCAGAACTTCTAAGCAATCATATCGGCAGGTAACACGAAGTGATTCGAGTTCGTTTGCCCCCCCATTTTCTTTAACGAACGATAACTTTTTGTGAAAATAACAAGTTCCCCGAACCCGGCCGAAACGACTCGAATTACAATTCGAGACCCGCCGACATGATCGCCACGATGCACAGAGCACCCTCGTAAATTTTTGGGACGTTTCATTTTTTCACAACCGGGACCGAAACCCTAGGCCGAACAAATTGGTCGGATGCGAAGTCAAATTTTATCGCTCGTAATTTTACGAGCATGTGCGGAACTTCTAGGCAATCATATCGGCAGGTGACACGAAGTGATTCGAGTTCGTTTGCCCCCCCATTTTCTTTAACGAACGATAACTTTTTGTGAAAATAACAAGTGCCCCGATCCCGGCCGAAACGACTCGAATTACACTTCGAGACCCACCGACTTGATCGCCAAGATGCACAGAGCACCCTCGTAAATTTTCGGGACGTTTCATTTTTTCACAACCGGGACCGAAACCCTAGGCCGAACAAAATGGTCGGATGCGAAGTGAAATTTTCTCGCTCGTAATTTTACGAGCATGTGCGGAACTTCTAGGCAATCATATCGCCAGGTGACACGAAGTGATTCGAGTTCGTTTGCCCCCCCATTTTCTTTAACGAACGATAACTTTTTGTGAAAATAACAAGTTCCCCGAACCCGGCCAAAACGACTCTAATTACACTTCGAGACCCGCCGACATGATCGCCACGATGCACAGAGCACCCTCGTAAATTTTTGGGACGTTTCATTTTTTCACAACCGGGACCGAAACCCTAGGCTGAACAAATTGGTCGGATGCGAAGTCAAATTTTATCGCTCATAATTTTACGAGCATGTGCGGAACTTCTAGGCAATCATATCGGCAGGTGACACGAAGTGATTCGAGTTCGTTTGCCCCCCCATTTTCTTTAACGAACGATAACATTTTGTGAAAATAACAAGTGCCCCGATCCCGGTCGAAACGACTCGAATTACACTTCGAGGCCCACCGACATGATCGCCAAGATGCACAGAGCACCCTTGTAAATTTTCGGGACGTTTCATTTTTTCACAACCAGGACCGAAACCCTAGGCCGAACAAAATGGTCGGATGCGAAGTGAAATTTTATCGCTCGTAATTTTACGCGCATGTGCGGAACTTCTAGGCAATCATATCGGCAGGTGACACGAAGTGATTCGAGTTCGTTTTCCCCCCCATTTTCTTTAACGAACGATAACTTTTTGTGAAAATAACAAGTTCCCCGAACCCGGCCAAAACGACTCTAATTAAACTTCGAGACCCGCCGACATGATCGCCACGATGCACAGAGCACCCTCGTAAATTTTCGGGACGTTTCATTTTTTCACAACCGGGACCGAAACCCTAGGCCGAACAAATTGGTCGGATGCGAAGTGAAATTTTTTCGTTCGAAATTTTACGAGCTTCTGTAGAACTTCTAGGCAATCATATCGGCAGGTGACACGAAGTGATTCGAGTTCGTTTGCCCCCCCATTTTCTTTAACGAACGATAACTTTTTGTGAAAATAACAAGTGCCCCGATCCCGGCCGAAACGACTCGAATTACACTTCGAGACCCGCCGACATGATCGCCACGATGCACAGAGTACCCTCATAAATTTTCGGGACGTTTCATTTTTTCACAACCAGGACCGAAACCATAGGCCGAACAAAATGGTCGGATGCGAAGTGAAATTTTTTCGCTCGAAATTTTACGAGCATGTGCGGAACTTCTAGGCAATCATATCGGCAGGTGACACGAAGTGATTCGAGTTCGTTTGCCCCCCCATTTTCTTTAACGAACGATAACTTTTTGTGAAAATAACAAGTTCCCCGAACCCGGCCAAAACGACTCGAATTACATTTCGACACCCGCCGACATGATCGCCACGATGCACAGAGCACCCTCGTAAATTTTCGGGACGTTTCATTTTTTCACAACCGGGACCGAAACCCTAGGCCGAAGAAAATGGTCGGATGCGAAGTGAAATTTTTTCGTTCGAAATTTTACGAGCTTGTGCAGAACTTCTAGGCAATCATATCGGCAGGTGACACGAAGTGATTCGAGTTCGTTTGCCCCCCCATTTTCTTTAACGAACGATAACTTTTTGTGAAAATAACAAGTGCCCCGATCCCGGCCGAAACGACTCGAATTACACTTCGAGACCCACCGACATGATCGCCACGATGCACAGAGCACCCTCGTAAATTTTCGGGACGTTTCATTTTTTCACAACCGGGACCGAAACCCTAGGCCGAACAAAATGGTCGGATGCGAAGTGAAATTTTCTCGCTCGTAATTTTACGAGCATGTGCGGAACTTCTAGGCAATCATATCGCCAGGTGACACGAAGTGATTCGAGTTCGTTTGCCCCCCCATTTTCTTTAACGAACGATAACTTTTTGTGAAAATAACAAGTTCCCCGAACCCGGCCAAAACGACTCTAATTACACTTCGAGACCCGCCAACATGATCGCCACGATGCACAGAGCACCCTCGTAAATTTTTGGGACGTTTCATTTTTTCACAACCGGGACCGAAACCCTAGGCCGAACAAATTGGTCGGATGCGAAGTCAAATTTTATCGCTCGTAATTTTACGAGCATGTGCGGAACTTCTAGGCAATTATATCGGCAGGTGACACGAAGTGATTCGAGTTCGTTTGCCCCCCCATTTTCTTTAACGAACGATAACTTTTTGTGAAAATAACAAGTTCCCCGAACCCGGCCAAAACGACTCTAATTACACTTCGAGACCCGCCGACATGATCGCCACGATGCACAGAGCACCCTCGTAAATTTTCGGGACGTTTCATTTTTTCACAACCGGGACCGAAACCCTAGGCCGAACAAATTGGTCGGATGCGAAGTGAAATTTTTTCGTTCGAAATTTTACGAGCTTCTGCAGAACTTCTAGGCAATCATATCGGCAGGTGACACGAAGTGATTCGAGTTCGTTTGCCCCCCCATTTTCTTTAACGAACGATAACTTTTTGTGAAAATAACAAGTGCCCCGATCCCGGCCGAAACGACTCGAATTACACTTCGAGACCCACCGACATGCTCGCCACGATGCACAGAGCACCCTCGTAAATTTTTGGGACGTTTCATTTTTTCACAACCGGGACCGAAACCCTAGGCCGAACAAATTGGTCGGATGCGAAGTGAAATTTTTTCGTTCGAAATTTTACGAGCTTGTGCAGAACTTCTAGGCAATCATATCGGCAGGTAACACGAAGTGATTAGAGTTCGTTTGCTCCCCCATTTTCTTTAACGAACGATAACTTTTTGTGAAAATAACAAGTTCCCCGAACCCGGCCGAAACGACTCGAATTACACTTCGAGACCCGCCGACATGATCGCCACGATGCACAGAGCACCCTCGTAAATTTTCTGGACGTTTCATTTTTTCACAACCGGGACCGAAACCCTAGGCCGAACAAATTGGTCGGATGCGAAGTGAAATTTTTTCGTTCGAAATTTTACGAGCTTGTGCAGAACTTCTAGGCAATCATATCGGCAGGTAACACGAAGTGATTAGAGTTCGTTTGCTCCCCCATTTTCTTTAACGAACGATAACTTTTTGTGAAAATAACAAGTTCCCCGAACCCGGCCGAAACGACTCGAATTACACTTCGAGACCCGCCGACATGATCGCCACGATGCACAGAGCACCCTCGTAAATTTTCTGGACGTTTCATTTTTTCACAACCGGGACCGAAACCCTAGGCCGAACAAATTGGTCGGATGCGAAGTGAAATTTTTTCGTTCGAAATTTTAGGAGCTTGTGCAGAACTTCTAGGCAATCATATCGGCAGGTGACACGAAGTGATTCGAGTTCGTTTGCCCCCCCATTTTCTTTAACGAACGATAACTTTTTGTGAAAATAACAAGTTCCCCGAACTCGGCCAAAACGACTCGAATTACACTTCGAGACCCGCCGACATGATCGCCACGATGCACAGAGCACCCTCGTAAATTTTCGGGACGTTTCATTTTTTCACAACCGGGACCGAAACCCTAGGCCGAACAAAATGGTCGGATGCGAAGTGAAATTTTTTCGCTCGAAATTTTACGAGCATGTGCGGTACTTCTAGGCAATCATATCGGCAGGTGAGACGAAGTGATTCGAGTTCGTTTGCCCCCCCATTTTCTTTAACGAACGATAACTTTTTGTGAAAATAACAAGTTGCCCGAACCCGGCAAAAACGACTCGAATTACATTTCGACACCCGCCGACATGATCGCCACGATGCACAGAGCACCCTCGTAAATTTTCGGGACGTTTCATTTTTTCACAACCGGGACCGAAACCCTAGGCCGAACAAATTGGTCGGATGCGAAGTGAAATTTTTTCGTTCGAAATTTTACGAGCTTGTGCAGAAGTTCTAGGCAATCATATCGGCAGGTGACACGAAGTGATTCGAGTTCGTTTGCCCCCCCATTTTCTTTAACGAACGATAACTTTTTGTGAAAATAACAAGTTCCCCGAACCCGGCCAAAACGACTCGAATTACACTTCGAGACCCGCCGACATGATCGCCACGATGCACAGAGCACCCTCGTAAATTTTCGGGACGTTTCATTTTTTCACAACCGGGACCGAAACCTTAGGCCGAAGAAAATGGTCGGATGCGAAGTGAAATTTTTTCGTTCGAAATTTTACGAGCTTGTGCAGAACTTCAAGGCAATCATATCGGCAGGTGACACGAAGTGATTCGAGTTCGTTTGCCCCCCCCCCCATTTTCTTTAACGAACGATAACTTTTTGTGAAAATAACAAGTTCCCCGAACCCGGCCAAAACGACTCGAATTACATTTCGAGACCCGCCGACATGATCGCCACGATGCACAGAGCACCCTCGTAAATTTTCGGGACGTTTCATTTTTTCACAACCGGGACCGAAACCCTAGGCCGAACAAATTGGTCGGAAGCGAAGTGAAATTTTTTCGTTCGAAATTTTACGAGCTTGTGCAGAACTTCTAGGCAATCATATCGGCAGGTGACACGAAGTGATTCGAGTTCGTTTGCCCCCCCATTTTCTTTAACGAACGATAACTTTTTGTGAAAATAACAAGTGCCCCGATCCCGGCCGAAACGACTCGAATTACACTTCGAGACCCGCCGACTTGATCGCCACGATGCACAGAGCACCCTCGTAAATTTTCGGGACGTTTCATTTTTTCACAACCGGGACCGAAACCCTAGGCCGAACAAAATGGTCGGATGCGAAGTGAAATTTTTTCGCTCGAAATTTTACGAGCATGTGCGGTACTTCTAGGCAATCATATCGGCAGGTGACACGAAGTGATTCGAGTTCGTTTGCCCCCCCCATTTTCTTTAACGAACGATAACTTTTTGTGAAAATAACAAGTTCCCCGAACCCGGCTAAAACGACTCGAATTACACTTCGAGACCCGCCGACATGATCGCCACGATGCACAGAGCACCCTCGTAAATTTTCGGGACGTTTCATTTTTTCACAACCGGGACCGAAACCCTAGGCCGAACAAAATGGTCGGATGCGAAGTGAAATTTTTTCGCTCGAAATTTTACGATCTTGTGCGGTACTTCTAGGCAATCATATCGGTAGGTGACACGAAGTGATTCGAGTTCGTTTGCCCCCCCATTTTCTTTAACGAACGATAACTTTTTGTGAAAATAACAAGTTCCCCGAACCCGGCCAAAACGACTCGAATTACACTTCGAGACCCGCCGACATGATCGCCACGATGCACAGAGCACCCTCGTAAATTTTCGGGACGTTTCATTTTTTTACAACCGGGACCGAAACCCTAGGCCGAACAAAATGGTCGGACGCGAAGTGAAATTTTTTTGCTCGAAATTTTACGAGCTTGTGCGGTACTTCTAGGCAATCATATCGGCAGGTGACACGAAGTGATTCGAGTTCGTTTGCCCCCCCATTTTCTTTAACGAATGATAACTTTTTGTGAAAATAACAAGTGCCCCGATCCCGGCCGAAACGACTCGAATTACACTTCGAGACCCGCCGACATGATCGCCACGATGCACAGAGCACCCTCGTAAATTTTCGGGACGTTTCATTTTTTCACAACCAGGACCGAAACCCTAGGCCGAACAAAATGGTCGGATGCGAAGTGAAATTTTTTCGCTCGAAATTTTTCGAGCATGTGCGGTACTTCTAGGCAATCATATCGGCAGGTGACACGAAGTGATTCGAGTTCGTTTGCCCCCCCATTTTCTTTATCGAACGATAACTTTTTGTGAAAATAACAAGTTCCCCGAGCCCGGCAAAAACGACTCGAATTACATATCGACACCCGCCGACATGATCGCCACGATGCACAGAGCACCCTCGTAAATTTTCGGGACATTTCATTTTTTCACAACCGGGACCGAAACCCTAGGCCGAAGAAAATGGTCGGATGCGAAGTGAAATTTTTTCGTTCGAAATTTTACGAGCTTGTGCAGAACTTCGAGGCAATCATATCGGCAGGTGACACGAAGTGATTCGACTTCGTTTGCCCCCCCCCATTTTCTTTAACGAACGATAACTTTTTGTGAAAATAACAAGTTCCTCGAACCCGGCCAAAACGACTCGAATTACATTTCGAGACCCGCCGACTTGATCGCCACGATGCACAGAGCACCCTCGTAAATTTTCGGGACGTTTCATTTTTTCACAACCGGGACCGAAACCCTAGGCCGAACAAATTGGTCGGATGCGAAGTGAAATTTTTTCGTTCGAAATTTTACGAGCTTGTGCAGAACTTCTAGGCAATCATATCGGCAGGTGACACGAAGTGATTCGAGTTCGTTTGCCCCCCCATTTTCTTTAACGAACGATAACTTTTTGTGAAAATAACAAGTGCCCCGATCCCGGCCGAAACGACTCGAATTACACTTCGAGACCCACCGACATGATCGCCACAATGCACAGAGCACCCTCGTAAATTTTCGGGACGTTTCATTTTTTCACAACCGGGACCGAAACCCTAGGCCGAACAAAATGGTCGGATGCGAAGTGAAATTTTTTCGCTCGAAATTTTACGAGCATGTGCGGTACTTCTAGGCAATCATATCGGCAGGTGACACGAAGTGATTCGAGTTCGTTTGCCCCCCCCCATTTTCTTTAACGAACGATAACTTTTTGTGAAAATAACAAGTTCCCCGAACCCGGCCAAAACGACTCGAATTACACTTCGAGACCCGCCGACATGATCGCCACGATGCACAGAGCACCCTCGTAAATTTTCGGGACGTTTCATTTTTTCACAACCGGGACCGAAACCCTAGGCCGAACAAAATGGTCGGATGCGAAGTGAAATTTTTTCGCTCGAAATTTTACGATCTTGTGCGGTACTTCTAGGCAATCATATCGGTAGGTGACACGAAGTGATTCGAGTTCGTTTGCCCCCCCATTTTCTTTAACGAACGATAACTTTTTGTGAAAATAACAAGTTCCCCGAACCCGGCCAAAACGACTCGAATTACACTTCGAGACCCGCCGACATGATCGCCACGATGCACAGAGCACCCTCGTAAATTTTCGGGACGTTTCATTTTTTCACAACCGGGACCGAAACCCTAGGCCGAACAAATTGGTCGGATGCGAAGTGAAATTTTTTCGTTCGAAATTTTACGAGCTTGTGCAGAAGTTCTAGGCAATCAGATCGGCAGGTGACACGAAGTGATTCGAGTTCGTTTGCCCCCCCATTTTCTTTAACGACCGATAACTTTTTGTGAAAATAACAAGTGCCCCGATCCCGGCCGAAACGACTCGAATTACACTTCGAGACCCGCCGACATGATCGCCACGATGCACAGAGCACCCTCGTAAATTTTCGGGACGTTTCATTTTTTCACAACCAGGACCGAAACCCTAGGCCGAACAAAATGGTCGGATGCGAAGTGAAATTTTTTCGCTCGAAATTTTTCGAACATGTGCGGTACTTCTAGGCAATCATATCGGCAGGTGACACGAAGTGATTCGAGTTCGTTTGCCCCCCCATTTTCTTTATCGAACGATAACTTTTTGTGAAAATAACAAGTTCCCCGAACCCGGCCAAAACGACTCGAATTACACTTCGAGACCCGCCGACATGATCGCCACGATGCACAGAGCACCCTCGTAAATTTTCGGGATGTTTCATTTTTTCACAACCGGGACCGAAACCCTAGGCCGAACAAAATGGTCGGACGCGAAGTGAAATTTTTTCGCTCGAAATTTTACGAGATTGTGCGGTACTTCTAGGCAATCATATCGGCAGGTGACACGAAGTGATTCGAGTTCGTTTGCCCCCCCATTTTCTTTAACGAACGATAACTTTTTGTGAAAATAACAAGTTCCCCGAACCCGGCCAAAACGACTCGAATTACACTTCGAGACCCGCCGACATGATCGCCACGATGCACAGAGCACCCTCGTAAATTTTCGGGACGTTTCATTTTTTCACAACCGGGACCGAAACCCTAGGCCGAACAAATTGGTCGGATGCGAAGTGAAATTTTTTCGTTCGAAATTTTACGAGCTTGTGCAGAACTTCAAGGCAATCATATCGGCAGGTGACACGAAGTGATTCGAGTTCGTTTGCCCCCCCATTTTCTTTAACGAACGGTAACATTTTGTGAAAATAACAAGTGCCCCGATCCCGGCCGAAACGACTCGAATTACACTTCGAGACCCGCCGACATGATCGCCACGATGCACAGAGCACCCTCGTAAATTTTCGGGACGTTTCATTTTTTCACAACCGGGACCGAAACCCTAGGTCGAACAAAATGGTCGGATGCGAAATGAAATTTTTTCGCTCGAAATTTTACGAGCTTGTGCGGTACTTCTAGGCAATCATATCGGCAGGTGACACGAAGTGATTCGAGTTCGTTTGCCCCCCCCATTTTCTTTAACGAACGATAACTTTTAGTAAAAATAACAAGTTCCCTGAACCCGCACAAAACGACTCGAATTACACTTCGAGACCCGCCGACATGATCGCCACGATGCACAGAGCACCCTCGTAAATTTTCGGGACGTTTCATTTTTTCACAACCGGGACCGAAACCCTAGGCCGAACAAAATGGTCGGACGCGAAGTGAAATTTTTTTGCTCGAAATTTTACGAGCTTGTGCGGTACTTCTAGGCAATCATATCGGCAGGTGACACGAAGTGATTCGAGTTCGTTTGCCCCCCCATTTTCTTTAACGAACGATAACTTTTTGTGAAAATAACAAGTGCCCCGATCCCGGCCGAAACGACTCGAATTACACTTCGAGACCCGCCGACATGATCGCCACGATGCACAGAGCACCCTCGTAAATTTTCGGGACGTTTCATTTTTTCACAACCAGGACCGAAACCCTGGGCCGAACAAAATGGTCGGATGCGAAGTGAAATTTTTTCGCTCGAAATTTTACGAGCATGTGCGGTACTTCTAGGCAATCATATCGGCAGGTGACACGAAGTGATTCGAGTTCGTTTGCCCCCCCCATTTTCTTTAACGAACGATAACTTTTTGTAAAAATAACAAGTTCCCCGAACCCGGCCAAAACGACTCGAATTACACTTCGAGACCCGCCGACATGATCGCCACGATGCACAGAGCACCCTCGTAAATTTTCGGGACGTTTCATTTTTTCACAACCGGGACCGAAACCCTAGGCCGAACAAATTGGTCGGATGCGAAGTGAAATTTTTTCGTTCGAAATTTTACGAGCTTGTGCAGAAGTTCTAGGCAATCAGATCGGCAGGTGACACGAAGTGATTCGAGTTCGTTTGCCCCCCCATTTTCTTTAACGACCGATAACTTTTTGTGAAAATAACAAGTGCCCCGATCCCGGCCGAAACGACTCGAATTACACTTCGAGACCCGCCGACATGATCGCCACGATGCACAGAGCACCCCCGTAAATTTTCGGGACGTTTCATTTTTTCACAACCAGGACCGAAACCCTAGGCCGAACAAAATGGTCGGATGCGAAGTGAAATTTTTTCGCTCGAAATTTTTCGAGCATGTGCGGTACTTCTAGGCAATCATATCGGCAGGTGACACGAAGTGATTCGAGTTCGTTTGCCCCCCCATTTTCTTTATCAAACGATAACTTTTTGTGAAAATAACAAGTTCCCCGAGCCCGGCAAAAACGACTCGAATTACATATCGACACCCGCCGACATGATCGCCACGATGCACAGAGCACCCTCGTAAATTTTCGGGACATTTCATTTTTTCACAACCGGGACCGAAACCTTAGGCCGAAGAAAATGGTCGGATGCGAAGTGAAATTTTTTCGTTCGAAATTTTACGAGCTTGTGCAGAACTTCGAGGCAATCATATCGGCAGGTGACACGAAGTGATTCGAGTTCGTTTGCCCCCCCCCCATTTTCTTTAACGAACGATAACTTTTTGTGAAAATAACAAGTTCCCCGAACCCGGCCAAAACGACTCGAATTACATTTCGAGACCCGCCGACATGATCGCCACGATGCACAGAGCACCCTCGTAAATTTTCGGGACGTTTCATTTTTTCACAACCGGGACCGAAACCCTAGGCCGAACAAATTGGTCGGATGCGAAGTGAAATTTTTTCGTTCGAAATTTTACGAGCTTGTGCAGAACTTCTAGGCAATCATATCGGCAGGTGACACGAAGTGATTCGAGTTCGTTTGCCCCCCCATTTTCTTTAACGAACGATAACTTTTTGTGAAAATAACAAGTGCCCCGATCCCGGCCGAAACGACTCGAATTACACTTCGAGACCCACCGACATGATCGCCACAATGCACAGAGCACCCTCGTAAATTTTCGGGACGTTACATTTTTTCACAACCGGGACCGAAACCCTAGGCCGAACAAAATGATCGGATGCGAAGTGAAATTTTTTCGCTCGAAATTTTACGAGCATGTGCGGTACTTCTAGGCAATCATATCGGCAGGTGACACGAAGTGATTCGAGTTCGTTTGCCCCCCCCCCATTTTCTTTAACGAACGATAACTTTTTGTGAAAATAACAAGTTCCCCGAACCCGGCCAAAACGACTCGAATTACACTTCGAGACCCGCCGACATGATCGCCAGGATGCACAGAGCACCCTCGTAAATTTTCGGGACGTTTCATTTTTTCACAACCGGGACCGAAACCCTAGGCCGAACAAAATGGTCGGATGCGAAGTGAAATTTTTTCGCTCGAAATTTTACGATCTTGTGCGGTACTTCTAGGCAATCATATCGGTAGGTGACACGAAGTGATTCGAGTTCGTTTGCCCCCCCATTTTCTTTAACGAACGATAACTTTTTGTGAAAATAACAAGTTCCCCGAACCCGGCCAAAACGACTCGAATTACACTTCGAGACCCGCCGACATGATCGCCACGATGCACAGAGCACCCTCGTAAATTTTCGGGACGTTTCATTTTTTCACAACCGGGACCGAAACCCTAGGCCGAACAAATTGGTCGGATGCGAAGTGAAATTTTTTCGTTCGAAATTTTACGAGCTTGTGCAGAAGTTCTAGGCAATCAGATCGGCAGGTGACACGAAGTGATTCGAGTTTGTTTGCCCCCCCATTTTCTTTAACGACCGATAACTTTTTGTGAAAATAACAAGTGCCCCGATCCCGGCCGAAACGACTCGAATTACACTTCGAGACCCGCCGACATGATCGCCACGATGCACAGAGCACCCTCGTAAATTTTCGGGACGTTTCATTTTTTCACAACCAGGACCGAAACCCTAGGCCGAACAAAATGGTCGGATGCGAAGTGAAATTTTTTCGCTCGAAATTTTTCGAGCATGTGCGGTACTTCTAGGCAATCATATCGGCAGGTGACACGAAGTGATTCGAGTTCGTTTGCCCCCCCCCCATTTTCTTTAACGAACGATAACTTTTTGTGAAAATAACAAGTTCCCCGAACCCGGCCAAAACGACTCGAATTACACTTCGAGACCCGCCGACATGATCGCCACGATGCACAGAGCACCCTCGTAAATTTTCGGGACGTTTCATTTTTTCACAACCGGGACCGAAACCCTAGGCCGAACAAAATGGTCGGATGCGAAGTGAAATTTTTTCGCTCGAAATTTTACGATCTTGTGCGGTACTTCTAGGCAATCATATCGATAGGTGACACGAAGTGATTCGAGTTCGTTTGCCCCCCCATTTTCTTTAACGAACGATAACTTTTTGTGAAAATAACAAGTTCCCCGAACCCGGCCAAAACGACTCGAATTACACTTCGAGACCCGCCGACATGATCGCCACGATGCACAGAGCACCCTCGTAAATTTTCGGGACGTTTCATTTTTTCACAACCGGGACCGAAACCCTAGGCCGAACAAAATGGTCGGACGCGAAGTGAAATTTTTTCGCTCGAAATTTTACGAGATTGTGCGGTACTTCTAGGCAATCATATCGGCAGGTGACACGAAGTGATTCGAGTTCGTTTGCCCCCCCATTTTCTTTAACGAACGATAACTTTTTGTGAAAATAACAAGTTCCCCGAACCCGGCCAAAACGACTCGAATTACACTTCGAGACCCGCCGACATGATCGCCACGATGCACAGAGCACCCTCGTAAATTTTCGGGACGTTTCATTTTTTCACAACCGGGACCGAAACCCTAGGCCGAACAAAATGGTCGGACGCGAAGTGAAATTTTTTTGCTCGAAATTTTACGAGCTTGTGCGGTACTTCTAGGCAATCATATCGGCAGGTGACACGAAGTGATTCGAGTTCGTTTGCCCCCCCATTTTCTTTAACGAACGATAACTTTTTGTGAAATAACAAGTTCCCCGAACCCGGCCAAAACGACTCGAATTACACTTCGAGACCCGCCGACATGATCGCCACGATGCACAGAGCACCCTCGTAAATTTTCGGGACGTTTCATTTTTCACAACCGGGACCGAAACCCTAGGCCGAACAAAATGGTCGGACGCGAAGTGAAATTTTTTCGCTCGAAATTTTACGAGCTTGTGCGGTACTTCTAGGCAATCATATCGGCAGGTGACACGAAGTGATTCGAGTTCGTTTGCCCCCCCATTGTCTTTAACGAACGATAACTTTTTGTGAAAATAACAAGTGCCCCGATCCCGGCCGAAACGACTCGAATTACACTTCGAGACCCGCCGACATGATCGCCACGATGCACAGAGCACCCTCGTAAATTTTCGGGACGTTTCATTTTTTCACAACCAGGACCGAAACCCTGGGCCGAACAAAATGGTCGGATGCGAAGTGAAATTTTTTCGCTCGAAATTTTACGAGCATGTGCGGTACTTCTAGGCAATCATATCGGCAGGTGACACGAAGTGATTCGAGTTCGTTTGCCCCCCCATTTTCTTTAACGAACGATAACTTTTTGTAAAAATAACAAGTTCCCCGAACCCGGCCAAAACGACTCGAATTACACTTCGAGACCCGCCGACATGATCGCCACGATGCACAGAGCACCCTCGTAAATTTTCGGGACGTTTCATTTTTTCACAACCGGGACCGAAACCCTAGGCCGAACAAATTGGTCGGATGCGAAGTGAAATTTTTTCGTTCGAAATTTTACGAGCTTGTGCAGAAGTTCTAGGCAATCAGATCGGCAGGTGACACGAAGTGATTCGAGTTCGTTTGCCCCCCCATTTTCTTTAACGACCGATAACTTTTTGTGAAAATAACAAGTGCCCCGATCCCGGCCGAAACGACTCGAATTACACTTCGAGACCCGCCGACATGATCGCCACGATGCACAGAGCACCCCCGTAAATTTTCGGGACGTTTCATTTTTTCACAACCAGGACCGAAACCCTAGGCCGAACAAAATGGTCGGATGCGAAGTGAAATTTTTTCGCTCGAAATTTTTCGAGCATGTGCGGTACTTCTAGGCAATCATATCGGCAGGTGACACGAAGTGATTCGAGTTCGTTTGCCCCCCCATTTTCTTTATCAAACGATAACTTTTTGTGAAAATAACAAGTTCCCCGAGCCCGGCAAAAACGACTCGAATTACATATCGACACCCGCCGACATGATCGCCACGATGCACAGAGCACCCTCGTAAATTTTCGGGACATTTCATTTTTTCACAACCGGGACCGAAACCTTAGGCCGAAGAAAATGGTCGGATGCGAAGTGAAATTTTTTCGTTCGAAATTTTACGAGCTTGTGCAGAACTTCGAGGCAATCATATCGGCAGGTGACACGAAGTGATTCGAGTTCGTTTGCCCCCCCCCCATTTTCTTTAACGAACGATAACTTTTTGTGAAAATAACAAGTTCCCCGAACCCGGCCAAAACGACTCGAATTACATTTCGAGACCCGCCGACATGATCGCCACGATGCACAGAGCACCCTCGTAAATTTTCGGGACGTTTCATTTTTTCACAACCGGGACCGAAACCCTAGGCCGAACAAATTGGTCGGATGCGAAGTGAAATTTTTTCGTTCGAAATTTTACGAGCTTGTGCAGAACTTCTAGGCAATCATATCGGCAGGTGACACGAAGTGATTCGAGTTCGTTTGCCCCCCCATTTTCTTTAACGAACGATAACTTTTTGTGAAAATAACAAGTGCCCCGATCCCGGCCGAAACGACTCGAATTACACTTCGAGACCCACCGACATGATCGCCACAATGCACAGAGCACCCTCGTAAATTTTCGGGACGTTACATTTTTTCACAACCGGGACCGAAACCCTAGGCCGAACAAAATGATCGGATGCGAAGTGAAATTTTTTCGCTCGAAATTTTACGAGCATGTGCGGTACTTCTAGGCAATCATATCGGCAGGTGACACGAAGTGATTCGAGTTCGTTTGCCCCCCCCCCATTTTCTTTAACGAACGATAACTTTTTGTGAAAATAACAAGTTCCCCGAACCCGGCCAAAACGACTCGAATTACACTTCGAGACCCGCCGACATGATCGCCAGGATGCACAGAGCACCCTCGTAAATTTTCGGGACGTTTCATTTTTTCACAACCGGGACCGAAACCCTAGGCCGAACAAAATGGTCGGATGCGAAGTGAAATTTTTTCGCTCGAAATTTTACGATCTTGTGCGGTACTTCTAGGCAATCATATCGGTAGGTGACACGAAGTGATTCGAGTTCGTTTGCCCCCCCATTTTCTTTAACGAACGATAACTTTTTGTGAAAATAACAAGTTCCCCGAACCCGGCCAAAACGACTCGAATTACACTTCGAGACCCGCCGACATGATCGCCACGATGCACAGAGCACCCTCGTAAATTTTCGGGACGTTTCATTTTTTCACAACCGGGACCGAAACCCTAGGCCGAACAAATTGGTCGGATGCGAAGTGAAATTTTTTCGTTCGAAATTTTACGAGCTTGTGCAGAAGTTCTAGGCAATCAGATCGGCAGGTGACACGAAGTGATTCGAGTTTGTTTGCCCCCCCATTTTCTTTAACGACCGATAACTTTTTGTGAAAATAACAAGTGCCCCGATCCCGGCCGAAACGACTCGAATTACACTTCGAGACCCGCCGACATGATCGCCACGATGCACAGAGCACCCTCGTAAATTTTCGGGACGTTTCATTTTTTCACAACCAGGACCGAAACCCTAGGCCGAACAAAATGGTCGGATGCGAAGTGAAATTTTTTCGCTCGAAATTTTTCGAGCATGTGCGGTACTTCTAGGCAATCATATCGGCAGGTGACACGAAGTGATTCGAGTTCGTTTGCCCCCCCCCCATTTTCTTTAACGAACGATAACTTTTTGTGAAAATAACAAGTTCCCCGAACCCGGCCAAAACGACTCGAATTACACTTCGAGACCCGCCGACATGATCGCCACGATGCACAGAGCACCCTCGTAAATTTTCGGGACGTTTCATTTTTTCACAACCGGGACCGAAACCCTAGGCCGAACAAAATGGTCGGATGCGAAGTGAAATTTTTTCGCTCGAAATTTTACGATCTTGTGCGGTACTTCTAGGCAATCATATCGGTAGGTGACACGAAGTGATTCGAGTTCGTTTGCCCCCCCATTTTCTTTAACGAACGATAACTTTTTGTGAAAATAACAAGTTCCCCGAACCCGGCCAAAACGACTCGAATTACACTTCGAGACCCGCCGACATGATCGCCACGATGCACAGAGCACCCTCGTAAATTTTCGGGACGTTTCATTTTTTCACAACCGGGACCGAAACCCTAGGCCGAACAAAATGGTCGGACGCGAAGTGAAATTTTTTCGCTCGAAATTTTACGAGATTGTGCGGTACTTCTAGGCAATCATATCGGCAGGTGACACGAAGTGATTCGAGTTCGTTTGCCCCCCCATTTTCTTTAACGAACGATAACTTTTTGTGAAAATAACAAGTTCCCCGAACCCGGCCAAAACGACTCGAATTACACTTCGAGACCCGCCGACATGATCGCCACGATGCACAGAGCACCCTCGTAAATTTTCGGGACGTTTCATTTTTTCACAACCGGGACCGAAACCCTAGGCCGAACAAAATGGTCGGACGCGAAGTGAAATTTTTTTGCTCGAAATTTTACGAGCTTGTGCGGTACTTCTAGGCAATCATATCGGCAGGTGACACGAAGTGATTCGAGTTCGTTTGCCCCCCCATTTTCTTTAACGAACGATAACTTTTTGTGAAATAACAAGTTCCCCGAACCCGGCCAAAACGACTCGAATTACACTTCGAGACCCGCCGACATGATCGCCACGATGCACAGAGCACCCTCGTAAATTTTCGGGACGTTTCATTTTTTCACAACCGGGACCGAAACCCTAGGCCGAACAAAATGGTCGGACGCGAAGTGAAATTTTTTCGCTCGAAATTTTACGAGCTTGTGCGGTACTTCTAGGCAATCATATCGGCAGGTGACACGAAGTGATTCGAGTTCGTTTGCCCCCCCATTGTCTTTAACGAACGATAACTTTTTGTGAAAATAACAAGTGCCCCGATCCCGGCCGAAACGACTCGAATTACACTTCGAGACCCGCCGACATGATCGCCACGATGCACAGAGCACCCTCGTAAATTTTCGGGACGTTTCATTTTTTCACAACCAGGACCGAAACCCTGGGCCGAACAAAATGGTCGGATGCGAAGTGAAATTTTTTCGCTCGAAATTTTACGAGCATGTGCGGTACTTCTAGGCAATCATATCGGCAGGTGACACGAAGTGATTCGAGTTCGTTTGCCCTCCCCATTTTCTTTAACGAACGATAACTTTTTGTAAAAATAACAAGTTCCCCGAACCCGGCCAAAACGACTCGAATTACACTTCGAGACCCGCCGACATGATCGCCACGATGCACAGAGCACCCTCGTAAATTTTCGGGACGTTTCATTTTTTCACAACCGGGACCGAAACCCTAGGCCGAACAAATTGGTCGGATGCGAAGTGAAATTTTTTCGTTCGAAATTTTACAAGCTTGTGCAGAAGTTCTAGGCAATCAGATCGGCAGGTGACACGAAGTGATTCGAGTTCGTTTGCCCCCCCATTTTCTTTAACGACCGATAACTTTTTGTGAAAATAACAAGTGCGCCGATCCCGGCCGAAACGACTCGAATTACACTTCGAGACCCGCCGACATGATCGCCACGATGCACAGAGCACCCTCGTAAATTTTCGGGACGTTTCATTTTTTCACAACCAGGACCGAAACCCTAGGCCGAACAAAATGGTCGGATGCGAAGTGAAATTTTTTCGCTCGAAATTTTTCGAGCATGTGCGGTACTTCTAGGCAATCATATCGGCAGGTGACACGAAGTGATTCGAGTTCGTTTGCCCCCCCATTTTCTTTATCGAACGATAACTTTTTGTGAAAATAACAAGTTCCCCGAGCCCGGCAAAAACGACTCGAATTACATTTCGACACCCGCCGACATGATCGCCACGATGCACAGAGCACCCTCGTAAATTTTCGGGACATTTCATTTTTTCACAACCGGGACCGAAACCTTAGGCCGAAGAAAATGGTCGGATGCGAAGTGAAATTTTTTCGTTCGAAATTTTACGAGCTTGTGCAGAACTTCAAGGCAATCATATCGGCAGGTGACACGAAGTGATTCGAGTTCGTTTGCCCCCCCCCCATTTTCTTTAACGAACGATAACTTTTTGTGAAAATAACAAGTTCCCCGAACCCGGCCAAAACGACTCGAATTACATTTCGAGACCCGCCGACATGATCGCCACGATGCACAGAGCACCCTCGTAAATTTTCGGGACGTTTCATTTTTTCACAACCGGGACCGAAACCCTAGGCCGAACAAATTGGTCGGATGCGAAGTGAAATTTTTTCGTTCGAAATTTTACGAGCTTGTGCAGAACTTCTAGGCAATCATATCGGCAGGTGACACGAAGTGATTCGAGTTCGTTTGCCCCCCCATTTTCTTTAACGAACGATAACTTTTTGTGAAAATAACAAGTGCCCCGATCCCGGCCGAAACGACTCGAATTACACTTCGAGACCCACCGACATGATCGCCACAATGCACAGAGCACCCTCGTAAATTTTCGGGACGTTTCATTTTTTCACAACCGGGACGGAAACCCTAGGCCGAACAAAATGGTCGGATGCGAAGTGAAATTTTTTCGCTCGAAATTTTACGAGCATGTGCGGTACTTCTAGGCAATCATATCGGCAGGTGACACGAAGTGATTCGAGTTCGTTTCCCCCCCCATTTTCTTTAACGAACGATAACTTTTTGTGAAAATAACAAGTTCCCCGAACCCGGCTAAAACGACTCGAATTACACTTCGAGACCCGCCGACATGATCGCCACGATGCACAGAGCACCCTCGTAAATTTTCGGGACGTTTCATTTTTTCACAACCGGGACCGAAACCCTAGGCCGAACAAAATGGTCGGATGCGAAGTGAAATTTTTTCGCTCGAAATTTTACGATCTTGTGCGGTACTTCTAGGCAATCATATCGGTAGGTGACACGAAGTGATTCGAGTTCGTTTGCCCCCCCATTTTCTTTAACGAACGATAACTTTTTGTGAAAATAACAAGTTCCCCGAACCCGGCCAAAACGACTCGAATTACATTTCGAGACCCGCCGACATGATCGCCACGATGCACAGAGCACCCTCGTAAATTTTCGGGATGTTTCATTTTTTCACAACCGGGACCGAAACCCTAGGCCGAACAAAATGGTCGGACGCGAAGTGAAATTTTTTCGCTCGAAATTTTACGAGATTGTGCGGTACTTCTAGGCAATCATATCGGCAGGTGACACGAAGTGATTCGAGTTCGTTTGCCCCCCCATTTTCTTTAACGAACGATAACTTTTTGTGAAAATAACAAGTTCCCCGAACCCGGCCAAAACGACTCGAATTACACTTCGAGACCCGCCGACATGATCGCCACGATGCACAGAGCACCCTCGTAAATTTTCGGGACGTTTCATTTTTTCACAACCGGGACCGAAACCCTAGGCCGAACAAATTGGTCGGATGCGAAGTGAAATTTTTTCGTTCGAAATTTTACGAGCTTGTGCAGAACTTCAAGGCAATCATATCGGCAGGTGACACGAAGTGATTCGAGTTCGTTTGCCCCCCCATTTTCTTTAACGAACGGTAACATTTTGTGAAAATAACAAGTGCCCCGATCCCGGCCGAAACGACTCGAATTACACTTCGAGACCCGCCGACATGATCGCCACGATGCACAGAGCACCCTCGTAAATTTTCGGGACGTTTCATTTTTTCACAACCGGGACCGAAACCCTAGGTCGAACAAAATGGTCGGATGCGAAGTGAAATTTTTTCGCTCGAAATTTTACGAGCTTGTGCGGTACTTCTAGGCAATCATATCGGCAGGTGACACGAAGTGATTCGAGTTCGTTTGCCCCCCCATTTTCTTTAACGAACGATAACTTTTAGTAAAAATAACAAGTTCCCTGAACCCGCACAAAACGACTCGAATTACACTTCGAGACCCGCCGACATGATCGCCACGATGCACAGAGCACCCTCGTAAATTTTCGGGACGTTTCATTTTTTCACAACCGGGACCGAAACCCTAGGTCGAACAAAATGGTCGGATGCGAAGTGAAATTTTTTCGCTCGAAATTTTACGAGCTTGTGCGGTACTTCTAGGCAATCATATCGGCAGGTGACACGAAGTGATTCGAGTTCGTTTGCCCCCCCATTTTCTTTAACGAACGATAACTTTTTGTAAAAATAACAAGTTCCCTGAACCCGCACAAAACGACTCGAATTACACTTCGAGACCCGCCGACATGATCGCCACGATGCACAGAGCACCCTCGTAAATTTTCGGGACGTTTCATTTTTTCACAACCGGGACCGAAACCCTAGGCCGAACAAATTGGTCGGATGCGAAGTGAAATTTTTTCGTTCGAAATTTTACGAGCTTGTGCAGAACTTCAAGGCAATCATATCGGCAGGTGACACGAAGTGATTCGAGTTCGTTTGCCCCCCCCCCCCATTTTCTTTAACGAACGATAACTTTTTGTGAAAATAACAAGTTCCCCGAACCCGGCCAAAACGACTCGAATTACATTTCGAGACCCGCCGACATGATCGCCACGATGCACAGAGCACCCTCGTAAATTTTCGGGACGTTTCATTTTTTCACAACCGGGACCGAAACCCTAGGCCGAACAAATTGGTCGGATGCGAAGTGAAATTTTTTCGTTCGAAATTTTACGAGCTTGTGCAGAACTTCTAGGCAATCATATCGGCAGGTGACACGAAGTGATTCGAGTTCGTTTGCCCCCCCATTTTCTTTAACGAACGATAACTTTTTGTGAAAATAACAAGTGCCCCGATCCCGGCCGAAACGACTCGAATTACACTTCGAGACCCACCGACATGATCGCCACAATGCACAGAGCACCCTCGTAAATTTTCGGGACATTTCATTTTTTCACAACCGGGACCGAAACCTTAGGCCGAAGAAAATGGTCGGATGCGAAGTGAAATTTTTTCGTTCGAAATTTTACGAGCTTGTGCAGAACTTCAAGGCAATCATATCGGCAGGTGACACGAAGTGATTCGAGTTCGTTTGCACCCCCCCCCATTTTCTTTAACGAACGATAACTTTTTGTGAAAATAACAAGTTCCCCGAACCCGGCCAAAACGACTCGAATTACATTTCGAGACCCGCCGACATGATCGCCACGATGCACAGAGCACCCTCGTAAATTTTCGGGACGTTTCATTTTTTCACAACCGGGACCGAAACCCTAGGCCGAACAAATTAGTCGGATGCGAAGTGAAATTTTTTCGTTCGAAATTTTACGAGCTTGTGCCGAACTTCTAGGCAATCATATCGGCAGGTGACACGAAGTGATTCGAGTTCGTTTGCCCCCCCATTTTCTTTAACGAACGATAACTTTTTGTAAAAATAACAAGTTCCCTGAACCCGCACAAAACGACTCGAATTACACTTCGAGACCCGCCGACATGATCGCCACGATGCACAGAGCACCCTCGTAAATTTTCGGGACGTTTCATTTTTTCACAACCGGGACCGAAACCCTAGGTCGAACAAAATGGTCGGATGCGAAGTGAAATTTTTTCGCTCGAAATTTTACGAGCTTGTGCGGTACTTCTAGGCAATCATATCGGCAGGTGACACGAAGTGATTCGAGTTCGTTTGCCCCCCCATTTTCTTTAACGAACGATAACTTTTTGTAAAAATAACAAGTTCCCTGAACCCGCACAAAACGACTCGAATTACACTTCGAGACCCGCCGACATGATCGCCACGATGCACAGAGCACCCTCGTAAATTTTCGGGACGTTTCATTTTTTCACAACCGGGACCGAAACCCTAGGCCGAACAAATTGGTCGGATGCGAAGTGAAATTTTTTCGTTCGAAATTTTACGAGCTTGTGCAGAACTTCAAGGCAATCATATCGGCAGGTGACACGAAGTGATTCGAGTTCGTTTGCCCCCCCCCCCATTTTCTTTAACGAACGATAACTTTTTGTGAAAATAACAAGTTCCCCGAACCCGGCCAAAACGACTCGAATTACATTTCGAGACCCGCCGACATGATCGCCACGATGCACAGAGCACCCTCGTAAATTTTCGGGACGTTTCATTTTTTCACAACCGGGACCGAAACCCTAGGCCGAACAAATTGGTCGGATGCGAAGTGAAATTTTTTCGTTCGAAATTTTACGAGCTTGTGCAGAACTTCTAGGCAATCATATCGGCAGGTGACACGAAGTGATTCGAGTTCGTTTGCCCCCCCATTTTCTTTAACGAACGATAACTTTTTGTGAAAATAACAAGTGCCCCGATCCCGGCCGAAACGACTCGAATTACACTTCGAGACCCACCGACATGATCGCCACAATGCACAGAGCACCCTCGTAAATTTTCGGGACGTTTCATTTTTTCACAACCGGGACCGAAACCTTAGGCCGAAGAAAATGGTCGGATGCGAAGTGAAATTTTTTCGTTCGAAATTTTACGAGCTTGTGCAGAACTTCAAGGCAATCATATCGGCAGGTGACACGAAGTGATTCGAGTTCGTTTGCCCCCCCCCCCCCCCATTTTCTTTAACGAACGATAACTTTTTGTGAAAATAACAAGTTCCCCGAACCCGGCCAAAACGACTCGAATTACATTTCGAGACCCGCCGACATGATCGCCACGATGCACAGAGCACCCTCGTAAATTTTCGGGACGTTTCATTTTTTCACAACCGGGACCGAAACCCTAGGCCGAACAAATTAGTCGGATGCGAAGTGAAATTTTTTCGTTCGAAATTTTACGAGCTTGTGCAGAACTTCTAGGCAATCATATCGGCAGGTGACACGAAGTGATTCGAGTTCGTTTGCCCCCCCATTTTCTTTAACGAACGATAACTTTTTGTGAAAATAACAAGTGCCCCGATCCCGGCCGAAACGACTCGAATTACACTTCGAGACCCGCCGACATGATCGCCACGATGCACAGAGCACCCTCGTAAATTTTCGGGACGTTTCATTTTTTCACAACCAGGACCGAAACCCTAGGCCGAACAAAATGGTCGGATGCGAAGTGAAATTTTTTCGCTCGAAATTTTTCGAGCATGTGCGGTACTTCTAGGCAATCATATCGGCAGGTGACACGAAGTGATTCGAGTTCGTTTGCCCCCCCCTCATTTTCTTTAACGAACGATAACTTTTTGTGAAAATAACAAGTTCCCCGAACCCGGCCAAAACGACTCGAATTACACTTCGAGACCCGCCGACATGATCGCCACGATGCACAGAGCACCCTCGTAAATTTTCGGGACGTTTCATTTTTTCACAACCGGGACCGAAACCCTAGGCCGAACAAAATGGTCGGATGCGAAGTGAAATTTTTTCGCTCGAAATTTTACGATCTTGTGCGGTACTTCTAGGCAATCATATCGGTAGGTGACACGAAGTGATTCGAGTTCGTTTGCCCCCCCATTTTCTTTAACGAACGATAACTTTTTGTGAAAATAACAAGTTCCCCGAACCCGGCCAAAACGACTCGAATTACACTTCGAGACCCGCCGACATGATCGCCACGATGCACAGAGCACCCTCGTAAATTTTCGGGACGTTTCATTTTTTCACAACCGGGACCGAAACCCTAGGCCGAACAAAATGGTCGGACGCGAAGTGAAATTTTTTCGCTCGAAATTTTACGAGATTGTGCGGTACTTCTAGGCAATCATATCGGCAGGTGACACGAAGTGATTCGAGTTCGTTTGCCCCCCCATTTTCTTTAACGAACGATAACTTTTTGTGAAAATAACAAGTTCCCCGAACCCGGCCAAAACGACTCGAATTACACTTCGAGACCCGCCGACATGATCGCCACGATGCACAGAGCACCCTCGTAAATTTTCGGGACGTTTCATTTTTTCACAACCGGGACCGAAACCCTAGGCCGAACAAAATGGTCGGACGCGAAGTGAAATTTTTTTGCTCGAAATTTTACGAGCTTGTGCGGTACTTCTAGGCAATCATATCGGCAGGTGACACGAAGTGATTCGAGTTCGTTTGCCCCCCCATTTTCTTTAACGAACGATAACTTTTTGTGAAATAACAAGTTCCCCGAACCCGGCCAAAACGACTCGAATTACACTTCGAGACCCGCCGACATGATCGCCACGATGCACAGAGCACCCTCGTAAATTTTCGGGACGTTTCATTTTTTCACAACCGGGACCGAAACCCTAGGCCGAACAAAATGGTCGGACGCGAAGTGAAATTTTTTCGCTCGAAATTTTACGAGCTTGTGCGGTACTTCTAGGCAATCATATCGGCAGGTGACACGAAGTGATTCGAGTTCGTTTGCCCCCCCATTGTCTTTAACGAACGATAACTTTTTGTGAAAATAACAAGTGCCCCGATCCAGGCCGAAACGACTCGAATTACACTTCGAGACCCGCCGACATGATCGCCACGATGCACAGAGCACCCTCGTAAATTTTCGGGACGTTTCATTTTTTCACAACCAGGACCGAAACCCTGGGCCGAACAAAATGGTCGGATGCGAAGTGAAATTTTTTCGCTCGAAATTTTACGAGCATGTGCGGTACTTCTAGGCAATCATATCGGCAGGTGACACGAAGTGATTCGAGTTCGTTTGCCCTCCCCATTTTCTTTAACGAACGATAACTTTTTGTAAAAATAACAAGTTCCCCGAACCCGGCCAAAACGACTCGAATTACACTTCGAGACCCGCCGACATGATCGCCACGATGCACAGAGCACCCTCGTAAATTTTCGGGACGTTTCATTTTTTCACAACCGGGACCGAAACCCTAGGCCGAACAAATTGGTCGGATGCGAAGTGAAATTTTTTCGTTCGAAATTTTACAAGCTTGTGCAGAAGTTCTAGGCAATCAGATCGGCAGGTGACACGAAGTGATTCGAGTTCGTTTGCCCCCCCATTTTCTTTAACGACCGATAACTTTTTGTGAAAATAACAAGTGCGCCGATCCCGGCCGAAACGACTCGAATTACACTTCGAGACCCGCCGACATGATCGCCACGATGCACAGAGCACCCTCGTAAATTTTCGGGACGTTTCATTTTTTCACAACCAGGACCGAAACCCTAGGCCGAACAAAATGGTCGGATGCGAAGTGAAATTTTTTCGCTCGAAATTTTTCGAGCATGTGCGGTACTTCTAGGCAATCATATCGGCAGGTGACACGAAGTGATTCGAGTTCGTTTGCCCCCCCATTTTCTTTATCGAACGATAACTTTTTGTGAAAATAACAAGTTCCCCGAGCCCGGCAAAAACGACTCGAATTACATTTCGACACCCGCCGACATGATCGCCACGATGCACAGAGCACCCTCGTAAATTTTCGGGACATTTCATTTTTTCACAACCGGGACCGAAACCTTAGGCCGAAGAAAATGGTCGGATGCGAAGTGAAATTTTTTCGTTCGAAATTTTACGAGCTTGTGCAGAACTTCAAGGCAATCATATCGGCAGGTGACACGAAGTGATTCGAGTTCGTTTGCCCCCCCCCCATTTTCTTTAACGAACGATAACTTTTTGTGAAAATAACAAGTTCCCCGAACCCGGCCAAAACGACTCGAATTACATTTCGAGACCCGCCGACATGATCGCCACGATGCACAGAGCACCCTCGTAAATTTTCGGGACGTTTCATTTTTTCACAACCGGGACCGAAACCCTAGGCCGAACAAATTGGTCGGATGCGAAGTGAAATTTTTTCGTTCGAAATTTTACGAGCTTGTGCAGAACTTCTAGGCAATCATATCGGCAGGTGACACGAAGTGATTCGAGTTCGTTTGCCCCCCCATTTTCTTTAACGAACGATAACTTTTTGTGAAAATAACAAGTGCCCCGATCCCGGCCGAAACGACTCGAATTACACTTCGAGACCCACCGACATGATCGCCACAATGCACAGAGCACCCTCGTAAATTTTCGGGACGTTTCATTTTTTCACAACCGGGACGGAAACCCTAGGCCGAACAAAATGGTCGGATGCGAAGTGAAATTTTTTCGCTCGAAATTTTACGAGCATGTGCGGTACTTCTAGGCAATCATATCGGCAGGTGACACGAAGTGATTCGAGTTCGTTTCCCCCCCCATTTTCTTTAACGAACGATAACTTTTTGTGAAAATAACAAGTTCCCCGAACCCGGCTAAAACGACTCGAATTACACTTCGAGACCCGCCGACATGATCGCCACGATGCACAGAGCACCCTCGTAAATTTTCGGGACGTTTCATTTTTTCACAACCGGGACCGAAACCCTAGGCCGAACAAAATGGTCGGATGCGAAGTGAAATTTTTTCGCTCGAAATTTTACGATCTTGTGCGGTACTTCTAGGCAATCATATCGGTAGGTGACACGAAGTGATTCGAGTTCGTTTGCCCCCCCATTTTCTTTAACGAACGATAACTTTTTGTGAAAATAACAAGTTCCCCGAACCCGGCCAAAACGACTCGAATTACATTTCGAGACCCGCCGACATGATCGCCACGATGCACAGAGCACCCTCGTAAATTTTCGGGATGTTTCATTTTTTCACAACCGGGACCGAAACCCTAGGCCGAACAAAATGGTCGGACGCGAAGTAAAATTTTTTCGCTCGAAATTTTACGAGATTGTGCGGTACTTCTAGGCAATCATATCGGCAGGTGACACGAAGTGATTCGAGTTCGTTTGCCCCCCCATTTTCTTTAACGAACGATAACTTTTTGTGAAAATAACAAGTTCCCTGAACCCGGCCAAAACGACTCGAATTACACTTCGAGACCCGCCGACATGATCGCCACGATGCACAGAGCACCCTCGTAAATTTTCGGGACGTTTCATTTTTTCACAACCGGGACCGAAACCCTAGGCCGAACAAATTGGTCGGATGCGAAGTGAAATTTTTTCGTTCGAAATTTTACGAGCTTGTGCAGAACTTCAAGGCAATCATATCGGCAGGTGACACGAAGTGATTCGAGTTCGTTTGCCCCCCCATTTTCTTTAACGAACGGTAACATTTTGTGAAAATAACAAGTGCCCCGATCCCGGCCGAAACGACTCGAATTACACTTCGAGACCCGCCGACATGATCGCCACGATGCACAGAGCACCCTCGTAAATTTTCGGGACGTTTCATTTTTTCACAACCGGGACCGAAACCCTAGGTCGAACAAAATGGTCGGATGCGAAGTGAAATTTTTTCGCTCGAAATTTTACGAGCTTGTGCGGTACTTCTAGGCAATCATATCGGCAGGTGACACGAAGTGATTCGAGTTCGTTTGCCCCCCCATTTTCTTTAACGAACGATAACTTTTAGTAAAAATAACAAGTTCCCTGAACCCGCACAAAACGACTCGAATTACACTTCGAGACCCGCCGACATGATCGCCACGATGCACAGAGCACCCTCGTAAATTTTCGGGACGTTTCATTTTTTCACAACCGGGACCGAAACCCTAGGTCGAACAAAATGGTCGGATGCGAAGTGAAATTTTTTCGCTCGAAATTTTACGAGCTTGTGCGGTACTTCTAGGCAATCATATCGGCAGGTGACACGAAGTGATTCGAGTTCGTTTGCCCCCCCATTTTCTTTAACGAACGATAACTTTTTGTAAAAATAACAAGTTCCCTGAACCCGCACAAAACGACTCGAATTACACTTCGAGACCCGCCGACATGATCGCCACGATGCACAGAGCACCCTCGTAAATTTTCGGGACGTTTCATTTTTTCACAACCGGGACCGAAACCCTAGGCCGAACAAATTGGTCGGATGCGAAGTGAAATTTTTTCGTTCGAAATTTTACGAGCTTGTGCAGAACTTCAAGGCAATCATATCGGCAGGTGACACGAAGTGATTCGAGTTCGTTTGCCCCCCCCCCCCATTTTCTTTAACGAACGATAACTTTTTGTGAAAATAACAAGTTCCCCGAACCCGGCCAAAACGACTCGAATTACATTTCGAGACCCGCCGACATGATCGCCACGATGCACAGAGCACCCTCGTAAATTTTCGGGACGTTTCATTTTTTCACAACCGGGACCGAAACCCTAGGCCGAACAAATTGGTCGGATGCGAAGTGAAATTTTTTCGTTCGAAATTTTACGAGCTTGTGCAGAACTTCTAGGCAATCATATCGGCAGGTGACACGAAGTGATTCGAGTTCGTTTGCCCCCCCATTTTCTTTAACGAACGATAACTTTTTGTGAAAATAACAAGTGCCCCGATCCCGGCCGAAACGACTCGAATTACACTTCGAGACCCACCGACATGATCGCCACAATGCACAGAGCACCCTCGTAAATTTTCGGGACATTTCATTTTTTCACAACCGGGACCGAAACCTTAGGCCGAAGAAAATGGTCGGATGCGAAGTGAAATTTTTTCGTTCGAAATTTTACGAGCTTGTGCAGAACTTCAAGGCAATCATATCGGCAGGTGACACGAAGTGATTCGAGTTCGTTTGCACCCCCCCCCATTTTCTTTAACGAACGATAACTTTTTGTGAAAATAACAAGTTCCCCGAACCCGGCCAAAACGACTCGAATTACATTTCGAGACCCGCCGACATGATCGCCACGATGCACAGAGCACCCTCGTAAATTTTCGGGACGTTTCATTTTTTCACAACCGGGACCGAAACCCTAGGCCGAACAAATTAGTCGGATGCGAAGTGAAATTTTTTCGTTCGAAATTTTACGAGCTTGTGCCGAACTTCTAGGCAATCATATCGGCAGGTGACACGAAGTGATTCGAGTTCGTTTGCCCCCCCATTTTCTTTAACGAACGATAACTTTTTGTAAAAATAACAAGTTCCCTGAACCCGCACAAAACGACTCGAATTACACTTCGAGACCCGCCGACATGATCGCCACGATGCACAGAGCACCCTCGTAAATTTTCGGGACGTTTCATTTTTTCACAACCGGGACCGAAACCCTAGGTCGAACAAAATGGTCGGATGCGAAGTGAAATTTTTTCGCTCGAAATTTTACGAGCTTGTGCGGTACTTCTAGGCAATCATATCGGCAGGTGACACGAAGTGATTCGAGTTCGTTTGCCCCCCCATTTTCTTTAACGAACGATAACTTTTTGTAAAAATAACAAGTTCCCTGAACCCGCACAAAACGACTCGAATTACACTTCGAGACCCGCCGACATGATCGCCACGATGCACAGAGCACCCTCGTAAATTTTCGGGACGTTTCATTTTTTCACAACCGGGACCGAAACCCTAGGCCGAACAAATTGGTCGGATGCGAAGTGAAATTTTTTCGTTCGAAATTTTACGAGCTTGTGCAGAACTTCAAGGCAATCATATCGGCAGGTGACACGAAGTGATTCGAGTTCGTTTGCCCCCCCCCCCATTTTCTTTAACGAACGATAACTTTTTGTGAAAATAACAAGTTCCCCGAACCCGGCCAAAACGACTCGAATTACATTTCGAGACCCGCCGACATGATCGCCACGATGCACAGAGCACCCTCGTAAATTTTCGGGACGTTTCATTTTTTCACAACCGGGACCGAAACCCTAGGCCGAACAAATTGGTCGGATGCGAAGTGAAATTTTTTCGTTCGAAATTTTACGAGCTTGTGCAGAACTTCTAGGCAATCATATCGGCAGGTGACACGAAGTGATTCGAGTTCGTTTGCCCCCCCATTTTCTTTAACGAACGATAACTTTTTGTGAAAATAACAAGTGCCCCGATCCCGGCCGAAACGACTCGAATTACACTTCGAGACCCACCGACATGATCGCCACAATGCACAGAGCACCCTCGTAAATTTTCGGGACGTTTCATTTTTTCACAACCGGGACCGAAACCTTAGGCCGAAGAAAATGGTCGGATGCGAAGTGAAATTTTTTCGTTCGAAATTTTACGAGCTTGTGCAGAACTTCAAGGCAATCATATCGGCAGGTGACACGAAGTGATTCGAGTTCGTTTGCCCCCCCCCCCCCCATTTTCTTTAACGAACGATAACTTTTTGTGAAAATAACAAGTTCCCCGAACCCGGCCAAAACGACTCGAATTACATTTCGAGACCCGCCGACATGATCGCCACGATGCACAGAGCACCCTCGTAAATTTTCGGGACGTTTCATTTTTTCACAACCGGGACCGAAACCCTAGGCCGAACAAATTAGTCGGATGCGAAGTGAAATTTTTTCGTTCGAAATTTTACGAGCTTGTGCAGAACTTCTAGGCAATCATATCGGCAGGTGACACGAAGTGATTCGAGTTCGTTTGCCCCCCCATTTTCTTTAACGAACGATAACTTTTTGTGAAAATAACAAGTGCCCCGATCCCGGCCGAAACGACTCGAATTACACTTCGAGACCCGCCGACATGATCGCCACGATGCACAGAGCACCCTCGTAAATTTTCGGGACGTTTCATTTTTTCACAACCGGGACCGAAACCCTAGGTCGAACAAAATGGTCGGATGCGAAGTGAAATTTTTTCGCTCGAAATTTTACGAGCTTGTGCGGTACTTCTAGGCAATCATATCGGCAGGTGACACGAAGTGATTCGAGTTCGTTTGCCCCCCCATTTTCTTTAACGAACGATAACTTTTTGTAAAAATAACAAGTTCCCTGAACCCGCCCAAAACGACTCGAATTACACTTCGAGACCCGCCGACATGATCGCCACGATGCACAGAGCACCCTCGTAAATTTTCGGGACGTTTCATTTTTTCACAACCGGGACCGAAACCCTAGGCCGAACAAATTGGTCGGATGCGAAGTGAAATTTTTTCGTTCGAAATTTTACGAGCTTGTGCAGAAGTTCTAGGCAATCATATCGGCAGGTGACACGAAGTGATTCGAGTTCGTTTGCCCCCCCATTTTCTTTAACGAACGATAACTTTTTGTGAAAATAACAAGTGCCCCGATCCCGGCCGAAACGACTCGAATTACACTTCGAGACCCGCCGACATGATCGCCACGATGCACAGAGCACCCTCGTAAATTTTCCGGACGTTTCATTTTTTCACAACCGGGACCGAAACCCTAGGTCGAACAAATTGGTCGGATGCGAAGTGAAATTTTTTCGTTCGAAATTTTACGAGCTTGTGCAGAACTTCTAGGCAATCATATCGGCAGGTGACACGAAGTGATTCGAGTTCGTTTGCCCCCCCATTTTCTTTAACGAACGATAACTTTTTGTGAAAATAACAAGTTCCCCGATCCCGGCCGAAACGACTCGAATTACACTTCGAGACCCGCCGACATGATCGCCACGATGCACAGAGCACCCTCGTAAATTTTCGGGATGTTTCATTTTTTCACAACCGGGACCGAAACCCTAGGCCGAACAAAATGGTCGGACGCGAAGTGAAATTTTTTCGCTCGAAATTTTACGAGATTGTGCGGTACTTCTAGGCAATCATATCGGCAGGTGACACGAAGTGATTCGAGTTCGTTTGCCCCCCCATTTTCTTTAACGAACGATAACTTTTTGTGAAAATAACAAGTTCCCCGAACCCGGCCAAAACGACTCGAATTACACTTCGAGACCCGCCGACATGATCGCCACGATGCACAGAGCACCCTCGTAAATTTTCGGGACGTTTCATTTTTTCACAACCGGGACCGAAACCCTAGGCCGAACAAATTGGTCGGATGCGAAGTGAAATTTTTTCGTTCGAAATTTTACGAGCTTGTGCAGAACTTCAAGGCAATCATATCGGCAGGTGACACGAAGTGATTCGAGTTCGTTTGCCCCCCCATTTTCTTTAACGAACGGTAACATTTTGTGAAAATAACAAGTGCCCCGATCCCGGCCGAAACGACTCGAATTACACTTCGAGACCCGCCGACATGATCGCCACGATGCACAGAGCACCCTCGTAAATTTTCGGGACGTTTCATTTTTTCACAACCGGGACCGAAACCCTAGGTCGAACAAAATGGTCGGATGCGAAGTGAAATTTTTTCGCTCGAAATTTTACGAGCTTGTGCGGTACTTCTAGGCAATCATATCGGCAGGTGACACGAAGTGATTCGAGTTCGTTTGCCCCCCCATTTTCTTTAACGAACGATAACTTTTAGTAAAAATAACAAGTTCCCTGAACCCGCACAAAACGACTCGAATTACACTTCGAGACCCGCCGACATGATCGCCACGATGCACAGAGCACCCTCGTAAATTTTCGGGACGTTTCATTTTTTCACAACCGGGACCGAAACCCTAGGTCGAACAAAATGGTCGGATGCGAAGTGAAATTTTTTCGCTCGAAATTTTACGAGCTTGTGCGGTACTTCTAGGCAATCATATCGGCAGGTGACACGAAGTGATTCGAGTTCGTTTGCCCCCCCATTTTCTTTAACGAACGATAACTTTTTGTAAAAATAACAAGTTCCCTGAACCCGCACAAAACGACTCGAATTACACTTCGAGACCCGCCGACATGATCGCCACGATGCACAGAGCACCCTCGTAAATTTTCGGGACGTTTCATTTTTTCACAACCGGGACCGAAACCCTAGGCCGAACAAATTGGTCGGATGCGAAGTGAAATTTTTTCGTTCGAAATTTTACGAGCTTGTGCAGAAGTTCTAGGCAATCATATCGGCAGGTGACACGAAGTGATTCGAGTTCGTTTGCCCCCCCATTTTCTTTAACGAACGATAACTTTTTGTGAAAATAACAAGTGCCCCGATCCCGGCCGAAACGACTCGAATTACACTTCGAGACCCGCCGACATGATCGCCACGATGCACAGAGCACCCTCGTAAATTTTCCGGACGTTTCATTTTTTCACAACCGGGACCGAAACCCTAGGTCGAACAAATTGGTCGGATGCGAAGTGAAATTTTTTCGTTCGAAATTTTACGAGCTTGTGCAGAACTTCTAGGCAATCATATCGGCAGGTGACACGAAGTGATTCGAGTTCGTTTGCCCCCCCATTTTCTTTAACGAACGATAACTTTTTGTGAAAATAACAAGTTCCCCGATCCCGGCCGAAACGACTCGAATTACACTTCGAGACCCGCCGACATGATCGCCACGATGCACAGAGCACCCTCGTAAATTTTTGGGACGTTTCATTTTTTCACAACCGGGACCGAAACCCTAGGCCGAACAAATTGGTCGGATGCGAAGTGAAATTTTTTCGTTCGAAATTTTACGAGCTTGTGCAGAACTTCAAGGCAATCATATCGGCAGGTGACACGAAGTGATTCGAGTTCGTTTGCCCCCCCATTTTCTTTAACGAACGATAACTTTTTGTAAAAATAACAAGTTCCCCGAACCCGGCCAAAACGACTCGAATTACACTTCGAGACCCGCCGACTTGATCGCCACGATGCACAGAGCACCCTCGTAAATTTTCGGGACGTTTCATTTTTTCACAACCGGGACCGAAACCCTAGGCCGAACAAATTGGTCGGATGCGAAGTGAAATTTTTTCGTTCGAAATTTTACGAGCTTGTGCAGCAGTTCTAGGCAATCATATCGGCAGGTGACACGAAGTGATTCGAGTTCATTTGCCCCCCCATTTTCTTTAACGAACGATAACTTTTTGTGAAAATAACAAGTGCCCCGATCCCGGCCGAAATGACTTGAATTACACTTCGAGACCCGCCGACATGATCGCCACGATGCACAGAGCACCCTCGTAAATTTTCGGGACGTTTCATTTTTTCACAACCAGGACCGAAACCCTAGGCCGAACAAAATGGTCGGATGCGAAGTGAAATTTTTTCGCTCGAAATTTGACGAGCTTGTGCGGTACTTCTAGGCAATCATATCGGCAGGTGACACGAAGTGATTCGAGTTCGTTTGCCCCCCCATTTTCTTTAACGAACGATAACTTTTTGTAAAAATAACAAGTTCCCCGAACCCGGCCAAAACGACTCGAATTACACTTCGAGACCCGCCGACATGATCGCCACGATGCACAGAGCACCCTCGTAAATTTTCGGGACGTTTCATTTTTTCACAACCGGGACCGAAACCCTAGGCCGAACAAATTTGTCGGATGCGAAGTGAAATTTTTTCGTTCGAAATTTTACGAGCTTGTGCAGAAGTTCTAGGCAATCATATCGGCAGGTGACACGAAGTGATTCGAGTTCGTTTGCCCCCCCATTTTCTTTAACGAACGATAACATTTTGTGAAAATAACAAGTGCCCCGATCCCGGCCGAAACGACTCGAATTACACTTCGAGACCCACCGACATGATCGCCAAGATGGACAGAGCACCCTCGTAAATTTTCGGGACGTTTCATTTTTTCACAACCGGGACCGAAACCCTAGGCCGAAGAAAATGGTCGGATGCGAAGTGAAATTTTTTCGCTTGAAATTTTACGAGCATGTGCGGAACTTCTAGGCAATCATATCGGAAGGTGACACGAAGTGATTCGAGTTCGTTTGCCCCCCCATTTTCTTTAACGAACGATAACATTTTGTGAAAATAACAAGTGCCCCGATCCCGGCCGAAACGACTTGAATTACACTTCGAGACCCGCCGACATGATCGCCACGATGCACAGAGCACCCTCGTAAATTTTCGGGACGTTTCATTTTTTCACAACCAGGACCGAAACCCTAGGCCGAACAAAATGGTCGGATGCGAAGTGAAATTTTTTCGCTCGAAATTTGACGAGCATGTGCGGTACTTCTAGGCAATCATATCGGCAGGTGACACGAAGTGATTCGAGTTCGTTTGCCCCCCCATTTTGTTTAACGAACGATAACTTTTTGTAAAAATAACAAGTTCCCCGAACCCGGCCAAAACGACTCGAATTACACTTCGAGACCCGCAGACATGATCGCCACGATGCACAGAGCACCCTCGTAAATTTTCGAGACGTTTCATTTTTTCACAACCAGGACCGAAACCCTAGGCCGAACAAAATGGTCGGATGCGAAGTGAAATTTTTTCGCTCGAAATTTGACGAGCATGTGCGGTACTTCTAGGCAATCATATCGGCAGGTGACACGAAGTGATTCGAGTTCGTTTGCCCCCCCCATTTTCTTTAACGAACGATAACTTTTTGTAAAAATAACAAGTTCCCCGAACCCGGCGAAAACGACTCGAATTACACTTCGAGACCCGCAGACATGATCGCCACGATGCACAGAGCACCCTCGTAAATTTTCGGGACGTTTCATTTTTTCACAACCGGGACCGAAACCCTAGGCCGAACAAATTGGTCGGATGCGAAGTGAAATTTTTTCGTTCGAAATTTTACGAGCTTGTGCAGAAGTTCTAGGCAATCATATCGGCAGGTGACACGAAGTGATTCGAGTTCGTTTGCCCCCCCATTTTCTTTAACGAACGATAACTTTTTGTCAAAATAACAAGTGCCCCGATCCCGCCCGAAACGACTCGAATTACACTTCGAGACCCGCCGACATGATCGCCACGATGCACAGAGCACCCTCGTAAATTTTCGGGACGTTTCGTTTTTTCACAACCAGGACCGAAACCCTAGGCCGAACCAAATGGTCGGATGCGAAGTGAAATTTTTTCGCTCGAAATTTTACGAGCATGTGCGGAACTTCTAGGCAATCATATCGGCAGGTGACACGAAGTGATTCGAGTTCGTTTGCCCCCCCATTTTCTTTAACAAACGATAACATTTTGTGAAAATAACAAGTGCCCCGATCCCGGCCGAAACGACTCGAATTACACTTCGAGACCCACCGACATGATCGCCAAGATGGACAGAGCACCCTCGTAAATTTTCGGGACGTTTCATTTTTTCACAACCGGGACCGAAACCCTAGGCCGAAGAAAATGGTCGGATGCGAAGTGAAATTTTTTCGCTTGAAATTTTACGAGCATGTGCGGAACTTCTAGGCAATCATATCGGAAGGTGACACGAAGTGATTCGAGTTCGTTTGCCCCCCCATTTTCTTTAACGAACGATAACATTTTGTGAAAATAACAAGTGCCCCGATCCCGGCCGAAACGACTCGAATTACACTTCGAGACCCGCCGACATGATCGCCACGATGCACAGAGCACCCTCGTAAATTTTCGGGACGTTTCATTTTTTCACAACCGGGACCGAAACCCTAGGCCGAACAAAATGGTCGGATGCGAAGTGAAATTTTTTCGTTCGAAATTTTACGAGCTTGTGCGGTACTTCTAGGCAATCATATCGGCAGGTGACACGAAGTGATTCGAGTTCGTTTGCCCCCCCATTTTCTTTAACGAACGATAACTTTTTGTGAAAATAACAAGTGCCCCGATCCCGGCCGAAACGACTCGAATTACACTTCGAGACCCGCCGACATGATCGCCACGATGCACAGAGCACCCTCGTAAATTTTCGGGACGTTTCATTTTTTCACAACCGGGACCGAAACCCTAGGCCTAAGAAAATGGTCGGATGCGAAGTGAAATTTTTTCGCTCAAAATTTTATGAGCTTGTGCAGTATTTCTAGGCAATCATTTCGGCAGGTGACACGAAGTGATTCGAGTTCGTTTGCCCCCCCATTTTCTTTAACGAACGATAACTTTTTGTGAAAATAACAAGTACCCCGATCCCGGCCGAAACGACTCGAATTACACTTCAAGACCCACCGACATGATCGCCACGATGCACAGAGCACCCTCGTAAATTTTCGGGACGTTTCATTTTTTCACAACCGGGACCGAAACCCTAGGCCGAAGAAAATGGTCGGATGCGAAGTGAAATTTTTTCGTTCGAAATTTTACGAGCTTGTGCAGAACTTCAAGGCAATCATATCGGCAGGTGACACGAAGTGATTCGAGTTCGTTTGCCCCCCCATTTTCTTTAACGAACGATAACTTTTTGTAAAAATAACAAGTTCCCCGAACCCGGCCAAAACGACTCGAATTACACTTCGAGACCCGCCGACATGATCGCCACGATGCACAGAGCACCCTCGTAAATTTTCGGGACGTTTCATTTTTTCACAACCAGGACCGAAACCCTAGGCCGAACCAAATGGTCGGATGCGAAGTGAAATTTTTTCGCTCGAAATTTTACGAGCATGTGCGGAACTTCTAGGCAATCATATCGGCAGGTGACACGAAGTGATTCGAGTTCGTTTGCCCCCCCATTTTCTTTAACGAACGATAACTTTTTGTGAAAATAACAAGTTCCCCGAACCCGGCCAAAACGACTCGAATTACACTTCGAGACCCGCCGACATGATCGCCACGATGCACAGAGCACCCTCGTAAATTTTCGGGACGTTTCATTTTTTCACAACCGGGACCGAAACCCTAGGCCGAACAAATTGGTCGGATGCGAAGTGAAATTTTTTTGTTCGAAATTTTACGAGCTTGTGCAGAACTTCTAGGCAATCATATCGGCAGGTGACACGAAGTGATTCGAGTTCGTTTGCCCCCCCATTTTCTTTAACGAACGATAACTTTTTGTGAAAATAACAAGTGCCCCGATCCCGGCCGAAACGACTCGAATTACACTTCGAGACCCGCCGACATGATCGCCACGATGCACAGAGCACCCTCGTAAATTTTCGGGACGTTTCATTTTTTCACAACCAGGACCGAAACCCTAGGCCGAACAAAATGGTCGGATGGGAAGTGAAATTTTTTCGCTCGGAATTTTACGAGCATGTGCGGAACTTCTAGGCAATCATATCGGCAGGTGACACGAAGTGATTCGAGTTCGTTTGCCCCCCCCATTTTCTTTAACGAACGATAACTTTTTGTGAAAATAACAAGTGCCCCGATCCCGGCCGAAACGACTCGAATTACACTTCGACACCCACCGACATGATCGCCACGATGCACAGAGCACCCTCGTAAATTTTCGGGACGTTTCATTTTTTCACAACCGGGACCGAAACCCTAGGCCGAACAAAATGGTCGGATGCGAAGTGAAATTTTTTCGCTCGAAATTTTACGAGCTTGTGCGGTACTTCTAGGCAATCATATCGGCAGGTGACACGAAGTGATTCGAGTTCGTTTTCCCCCCCATTTTCTTTAACGAACGATAACTTTTTGTGAAAATAACAAGTGCCCCGATCCCGGCCGAAACGACTCGAATTACACTTCGAGACCCCCCGACATGATCGCCACGATGCACAGAGCACCCTCGTAAATTTTCGGGACGTTTCATTTTTTCACAACCGGGACCGAAACCCTTGGCCGAACAAAATGGTCGGATGCGAAGTGAAATTTTGTTGCTCAAAATTTTACGACCTTGTGCAGTATTTCTAGGCAATCATTTCGCCAGGTGACACGAAGTGATACGAGTTCGTTTGCCCCCCCATTTTCTTTAACGAACGATAACTTTTTGTGAAAATAACAAGTGCCCCGATCCCGGCCGAAACGACTCGAATTACACTTCGAGACCCACCGACATGATCGCCACGATGCACAGAGCACCCTCGTAAATTTTCGGGACGTTTCATTTTTTCACAACCGGGACCGAAACCCTAGGCCGAAGAAAATGGTCGGATGCGAAGTGAAATTTTTTCGTTCGAAATTTTACGAGCTTGTGCAGAACTTCAAGGCAATCATATCGGCAGGTGACACGAAGTGATTCGAGTTCGTTTGCCCCCCCATTTTCTTTAACGAACGATAACTTTTTGTAAAAATAACAAGTTCCCCGAACCCGGCCAAAACGACTCGAATTACACTTCGAGACCCGCCGACATGATCGCCACGATGCACAGAGCACCCTCGTAAATTTTCGGGACGTTTCATTTTTTCACAACCGGGACCGAAACCCTAGGCCGAACAAAATGGTCGGATGCGAAGTGAAATTTTTTCGCTCGAAATTTTACGATCTTGTGCGGTACTTCTAGGCAATCATATCGGTAGGTGACACGAAGTGATTCGAGTTCGTTTGCCCCCCCATTTTCTTTAACGAACGATAACTTTTTGTGAAAATAACAAGTTCCCCGAACCCGGCCAAAACGACTCGAATTACACTTCGAGACCCGCCGACATGATCGCCACGATGCACAGAGCACCCTCGTAAATTTTCGGGACGTTTCATTTTTTCACAACCGGGACCGAAACCCTAGGCCGAACAAAATGGTCGGACGCGAAGTGAAATTTTTTCGCTCGAAATTTTACGAGATTGTGCGGTACTTCTAGGCAATCATATCGGCAGGTGACACGAAGTGATTCGAGTTCGTTTGCCCCCCCATTTTCTTTAACGAACGATAACATTTTGTGAAAATAACAAGTTCCCCGAACCCGGCCAAAACGACTCGAATTACACTTCGAGACCCGCCGACATGATCGCCACGATGCACAGAGCACCCTCGTAAATTTTCGGGACGTTTCATTTTTTCACAACCGGGACCGAAACCCTAGGCCGAACAAATTGGTCGGATGCGAAGTGAAATTTTTTCGTTCGAAATTTTACGAGCTTGTGCAGAACTTCAAGGCAATCATATCGGCAGGTGACACGAAGTGATTCGAGTTCGTTTGCCCCCCCATTTTCTTTAACGAACGGTAACATTTTGTGAAAATAACAAGTGCCCCGATCCCGGCCGAAACGACTCGAATTACACTTCGAGACCCGCCGACATGATCGCCACGATGCACAGAGCACCCTCGTAAATTTTCGGGACGTTTCATTTTTTCACAACCGGGACCGAAACCCTAGGTCGAACAAAATGGTCGGATGCGAAGTGAAATTTTTTCGCTCGAAATTTTACGAGCTTGTGCGGTACTTCTAGGCAATCATATCGGCAGGTGACACGAAGTGATTCGAGTTCGTTTGCCCCCCCATTTTCTTTAACGAACGATAACTTTTTGTAAAAATAACAAGTTCCCTGAACCCGCCCAAAACGACTCGAATTACACTTCGAGACCCGCCGACATGATCGCCACGATGCACAGAGCACCCTCGTAAATTTTCGGGACGTTTCATTTTTTCACAACCGGGACCGAAACCCTAGGCCGAACAAATTGGTCGGATGCGAAGTGAAATTTTTTCGTTCGAAATTTTACGAGCTTGTGCAGAAGTTCTAGGCAATCATATCGGCAGGTGACACGAAGTGATTCGAGTTCGTTTGCCCCCCCATTTTCTTTAACGAACGATAACTTTTTGTGAAAATAACAAGTGCCCCGATCCCGGCCGAAACGACTCGAATTACACTTCGAGACCCGCCGACATGATCGCCACGATGCACAGAGCACCCTCGTAAATTTTCGGGACGTTTCATTTTTTCACAACCGGGACCGAAACCCTAGGCCGAACAAATTGGTCGGATGCGAAGTGAAATTTTTTCGTTCGAAATTTTACGAGCTTGTGCAGAAGTTCTAGGCAATCATATCGGCAGGTGACACGAAGTGATTCGAGTTCGTTTGCCCCCCCATTTTCTTTAACGAACGATAACTTTTTGTCAAAATAACAAGTGCCCCGATCCCGCCCGAAACGACTCGAATTACACTTCGAGACCCGCCGACATGATCGCCACGATGCACAGAGCACCCTCGTAAATTTTCGGGACGTTTCGTTTTTTCACAACCAGGACCGAAACCCTAGGCCGAACCAAATGGTCGGATGCGAAGTGAAATTTTTTCGCTCGAAATTTTACGAGCATGTGCGGAACTTCTAGGCAATCATATCGGCAGGTGACACGAAGTGATTCGAGTTCGTTTGCCCCCCCATTTTCTTTAACGAACGATAACTTTTTGTGAAAATAACAAGTGCCCCGATCCCGGCCGAAACGACTTGAATTACACTTCGAGACCCGCCGACATGATCGCCACGATGCACAGAGCACCCTCGTAAATTTTCGGGACGTTTCATTTTTTCACAACCAGGACCGAAACCCTAGGCCGAACAAAATGGTCGGATGCGAAGTGAAATTTTTTCGCTCGAAATTTGACGAGCATGTGCGGTACTTCTAGGCAATCATATCGGCAGGTGACACGAAGTGATTCGAGTTCGTTTGCCCCCCCATTTTCTTTAACGAACGATAACTTTTTGTAAAAATAACAAGTTCCCCGAACCCGGCCAAAACGACTCGAATTACACTTCGAGACCCGCAGACATGATCGCCACGATGCACAGAGCACCCTCGTAAATTTTCGGGACGTTTCATTTTTTCACAACCGGGACCGAAACCCTAGGCCGAACAAATTGGTCGGATGCGAAGTGAAATTTTTTCGTTCGAAATTTTACGAGCTTGTGCAGAAGTTCTAGGCAATCATATCGGCAGGTGACACGAAGTGATTCGAGTTCGTTTGCCCCCCCATTTTCTTTAACGAACGATAACTTTTTGTCAAAATAACAAGTGCCCCGATCCCGGCCGAAACGACTCGAATTACACTTCGAGACCCACCGACATGATCGCCAAGATGGACAGAGCACCCTCGTAAATTTTCGGGACGTTTCATTTTTTCACAACCGGGACCGAAACCCTAGGCCGAAGAAAATGGTCGGATGCGAAGTGAAATTTTTTCGCTTGAAATTTTACGAGCATGTGCGGAACTTCTAGGCAATCATATCGGAAGGTGACACGAAGTGATTCGAGTTCGTTTGCCCCCCCATTTTCTTTAACGAACGATAACATTTTGTGAAAATAACAAGTGCCCCGATCCCGGCCGAAACGACTTGAATTACACTTCGAGACCCGCCGACATGATCGCCACGATGCACAGAGCACCCTCGTAAATTTTCGAGACGTTTCATTTTTTCACAACCAGGACCGAAACCCTAGGCCGAACAAAATGGTCGGATGCGAAGTGAAATTTTTTCGCTCGAAATTTGACGAGCATGTGCGGTACTTCTAGGCAATCATATCGGCAGGTGACACGAAGTGATTCGAGTTCGTTTGCCCCCCCATTTTCTTTAACGAACGATAACTTTTTGTAAAAATAACAAGTTCCCCGAACCCGGCGAAAACGACTCGAATTACACTTCGAGACCCGTAGACATGATCGCCACGATGCACAGAGCACCCTCGTAAATTTTCGGGACGTTTCATTTTTTCACAACCGGGACCGAAACCCTAGGCCGAACAAATTGGTCGGATGCGAAGTGAAATTTTTTCGTTCGAAATTTTACGAGCTTGTGCAGAAGTTCTAGGCAATCATATCGGCAGGTGACACGAAGTGATTCGAGTTCGTTTGCCCCCCCATTTTCTTTAACGAACGATAACTTTTTGTCAAAATAACAAGTGCCCCGATCCCGCCCGAAACGACTCGAATTACACTTCGAGACCCGCCGACATGATCGCCACGATGCACAGAGCACCCTCGTAAATTTTCGGGACGTTTCGTTTTTTCACAACCAGGACCGAAACCCTAGGCCGAACCAAAAGGTCGGATGCGAAGTGAAATTTTTTCGCTCGAAATTTTACGAGCATGTGCGGAACTTCTAGGCAATCATATCGGCAGGTGACACGAAGTGATTCGAGTTCGTTTGCCCCCCCATTTTCTTTAACAAACGATAACATTTTGTGAAAATAACAAGTGCCCCGATCCCGGCCGAAACGACTCGAATTACACTTCGAGACCCACCGACATGATCGCCAAGATGGACAGAGCACCCTCGTAAATTTTCGGGACGTTTCATTTTTTCACAACCGGGACCGAAACCCTAGGCCGAAGAAAATGGTCGGATGCGAAGTGAAATTTTTTCGCTTGAAATTTTACGAGCATGTGCGGAACTTCTAGGCAATCATATCGGAAGGTGACACGAAGTGATTCGAGTTCGTTTGCCCCCCCATTTTCTTTAACGAACGATAACATTTTGTGAAAATAACAAGTGCCCCGATCCCGGCCGAAACGACTCGAATTACACTTCGAGACCCGCCGACATGATCGCCACGATGCACAGAGCACCCTCGTAAATTTTCGGGACGTTTCATTTTTTCACAACCGGGACCGAAACCCTAGGCCGAACAAAATGGTCGGATGCGAAGTGAAATTTTTTCGCTCGAAATTTTACGAGCTTGTGCGGTACTTCTAGGCAATCATATCGGCAGGTGACACGAAGTGATTCGAGTTCGTTTGCCCCCCCATTTTCTTTAACGAACGATAACTTTTTGTAAAAATAACAAGTTCCCCGAACCCGGCGAAAACGACTCGAATTACACTTCGAGACCCGCAGACATGATCGCCACGATGCACAGAGCACCCTCGTAAATTTTCGGGACGTTTCATTTTTTCACAACCGGGACCGAAACCCTAGGCCGAAGAAAATGGTCGGATGCGAAGTGAAATTTTTTCGTTCGAAATTTTACGAGCTTGTGCAGAAGTTCTAGGCAATCATATCGGCAGGTGACACGAAGTGATTCGAGTTCGTTTGCCCCCCCATTTTCTTTAACGAACGATAACATTTTGTGAAAATAACAAGTGCCCCGATCCCGGCCGAAACGACTCGAATTACACTTCGAGACCCGCCGACATGATCGCCACGATGCACAGAGCACCCTCGTAAATTTTCGGGACGTTTCATTTTTTCACAACCAGGACCGAAACCCTAGGCCGAACCAAATGGTCGGATGCGAAGTGAAATTTTTTCGCTCGAAATTTTACGAGCATGTGCGGAACTTCTAGGCAATCATATCGGCAGGTGACACGAAGTGATTCGAGTTCGTTTGCCCCCCCATTTTCTTTAACGAACGATAACTTTTTGTAAAAATAACAAGTTCCCCGAACCCGGCCAAAACGACTCGAATTACACTTCGAGACCCGCCGACATGATCGCCACGATGCACAGAGCACCCTCGTAAATTTTCGGGACGTTTCATTTTTTCACAACCGGGACCGAAACCCTAGGCCGAACAAAATGGTCGGATGCGAAGTGAAATTTTTTCGCTCGAAATTTTACGATCTTGTGCGGTACTTCTAGGCAATCATATCGGTAGGTGACACGAAGTGATTCGAGTTCGTTTGCCCCCCCATTTTCTTTAACGAACGATAACTTTTTGTGAAAATAACAAGTTCCCCGAACCCGGCCAAAACGACTCGAATTACACTTCGAGACCCGCCGACATGATCGCCACGATGCACAGAGCACCCTCGTAAATTTTCGGGACGTTTCATTTTTTCACAACCGGGACCGAAACCCTAGGCCGAACAAAATGGTCGGACGCGAAGTGAAATTTTTTCGCTCGAAATTTTACGAGATTGTGCGGTACTTCTAGGCAATCATATCGGCAGGTGACACGAAGTGATTCGAGTTCGTTTGCCCCCCCATTTTCTTTAACGAACGATAACATTTTGTGAAAATAACAAGTTCCCCGAACCCGGCCAAAACGACTCGAATTACACTTCGAGACCCGCCGACATGATCGCCACGATGCACAGAGCACCCTCGTAAATTTTCGGGACGTTTCATTTTTTCACAACCGGGACCGAAACCCTAGGCCGAACAAATTGGTCGGATGCGAAGTGAAATTTTTTCGTTCGAAATTTTACGAGCTTGTGCAGAACTTCAAGGCAATCATATCGGCAGGTGACACGAAGTGATTCGAGTTCGTTTGCCCCCCCATTTTCTTTAACGAACGGTAACATTTTGTGAAAATAACAAGTGCCCCGATCCCGGCCGAAACGACTCGAATTACACTTCGAGACCCGCCGACATGATCGCCACGATGCACAGAGCACCCTCGTAAATTTTCGGGACGTTTCATTTTTTCACAACCGGGACCGAAACCCTAGGTCGAACAAAATGGTCGGATGCGAAGTGAAATTTTTTCGCTCGAAATTTTACGAGCTTGTGCGGTACTTCTAGGCAATCATATCGGCAGGTGACACGAAGTGATTCGAGTTCGTTTGCCCCCCCATTTTCTTTAACGAACGATAACTTTTTGTAAAAATAACAAGTTCCCTGAACCCGCCCAAAACGACTCGAATTACACTTCGAGACCCGCCGACATGATCGCCACGATGCACAGAGCACCCTCGTAAATTTTCGGGACGTTTCATTTTTTCACAACCGGGACCGAAACCCTAGGCCGAACAAATTGGTCGGATGCGAAGTGAAATTTTTTCGTTCGAAATTTTACGAGCTTGTGCAGAAGTTCTAGGCAATCATATCGGCAGGTGACACGAAGTGATTCGAGTTCGTTTGCCCCCCCATTTTCTTTAACGAACGATAACTTTTTGTGAAAATAACAAGTGCCCCGATCCCGGCCGAAACGACTCGAATTACACTTCGAGACCCGCCGACATGATCGCCACGATGCACAGAGCACCCTCGTAAATTTTCGGGACGTTTCATTTTTTCACAACCGGGACCGAAACCCTAGGCCGAACAAATTGGTCGGATGCGAAGTGAAATTTTTTCGTTCGAAATTTTACGAGCTTGTGCAGAAGTTCTAGGCAATCATATCGGCAGGTGACACGAAGTGATTCGAGTTCGTTTGCCCCCCCATTTTCTTTAACGAACGATAACTTTTTGTCAAAATAACAAGTGCCCCGATCCCGCCCGAAACGACTCGAATTACACTTCGAGACCCGCCGACATGATCGCCACGATGCACAGAGCACCCTCGTAAATTTTCGGGACGTTTCGTTTTTTCACAACCAGGACCGAAACCCTAGGCCGAACCAAATGGTCGGATGCGAAGTGAAATTTTTTCGCTCGAAATTTTACGAGCATGTGCGGAACTTCTAGGCAATCATATCGGCAGGTGACACGAAGTGATTCGAGTTCGTTTGCCCCCCCATTTTCTTTAACGAACGATAACTTTTTGTGAAAATAACAAGTGCCCCGATCCCGGCCGAAACGACTTGAATTACACTTCGAGACCCGCCGACATGATCGCCACGATGCACAGAGCACCCTCGTAAATTTTCGGGACGTTTCATTTTTTCACAACCAGGACCGAAACCCTAGGCCGAACAAAATGGTCGGATGCGAAGTGAAATTTTTTCGCTCGAAATTTGACGAGCATGTGCGGTACTTCTAGGCAATCATATCGGCAGGTGACACGAAGTGATTCGAGTTCGTTTGCCCCCCCATTTTCTTTAACGAACGATAACTTTTTGTAAAAATAACAAGTTCCCCGAACCCGGCCAAAACGACTCGAATTACACTTCGAGACCCGCAGACATGATCGCCACGATGCACAGAGCACCCTCGTAAATTTTCGGGACGTTTCATTTTTTCACAACCGGGACCGAAACCCTAGGCCGAACAAATTGGTCGGATGCGAAGTGAAATTTTTTCGTTCGAAATTTTACGAGCTTGTGCAGAAGTTCTAGGCAATCATATCGGCAGGTGACACGAAGTGATTCGAGTTCGTTTGCCCCCCCATTTTCTTTAACGAACGATAACTTTTTGTCAAAATAACAAGTGCCCCGATCCCGGCCGAAACGACTCGAATTACACTTCGAGACCCACCGACATGATCGCCAAGATGGACAGAGCACCCTCGTAAATTTTCGGGACGTTTCATTTTTTCACAACCGGGACCGAAACCCTAGGCCGAAGAAAATGGTCGGATGCGAAGTGAAATTTTTTCGCTTGAAATTTTACGAGCATGTGCGGAACTTCTAGGCAATCATATCGGAAGGTGACACGAAGTGATTCGAGTTCGTTTGCCCCCCCATTTTCTTTAACGAACGATAACATTTTGTGAAAATAACAAGTGCCCCGATCCCGGCCGAAACGACTTGAATTACACTTCGAGACCCGCCGACATGATCGCCACGATGCACAGAGCACCCTCGTAAATTTTCGAGACGTTTCATTTTTTCACAACCAGGACCGAAACCCTAGGCCGAACAAAATGGTCGGATGCGAAGTGAAATTTTTTCGCTCGAAATTTGACGAGCATGTGCGGTACTTCTAGGCAATCATATCGGCAGGTGACACGAAGTGATTCGAGTTCGTTTGCCCCCCCATTTTCTTTAACGAACGATAACTTTTTGTAAAAATAACAAGTTCCCCGAACCCGGCGAAAACGACTCGAATTACACTTCGAGACCCGTAGACATGATCGCCACGATGCACAGAGCACCCTCGTAAATTTTCGGGACGTTTCATTTTTTCACAACCGGGACCGAAACCCTAGGCCGAACAAATTGGTCGGATGCGAAGTGAAATTTTTTCGTTCGAAATTTTACGAGCTTGTGCAGAAGTTCTAGGCAATCATATCGGCAGGTGACACGAAGTGATTCGAGTTCGTTTGCCCCCCCATTTTCTTTAACGAACGATAACTTTTTGTCAAAATAACAAGTGCCCCGATCCCGCCCGAAACGACTCGAATTACACTTCGAGACCCGCCGACATGATCGCCACGATGCACAGAGCACCCTCGTAAATTTTCGGGACGTTTCGTTTTTTCACAACCAGGACCGAAACCCTAGGCCGAACCAAAAGGTCGGATGCGAAGTGAAATTTTTTCGCTCGAAATTTTACGAGCATGTGCGGAACTTCTAGGCAATCATATCGGCAGGTGACACGAAGTGATTCGAGTTCGTTTGCCCCCCCATTTTCTTTAACAAACGATAACATTTTGTGAAAATAACAAGTGCCCCGATCCCGGCCGAAACGACTCGAATTACACTTCGAGACCCACCGACATGATCGCCAAGATGGACAGAGCACCCTCGTAAATTTTCGGGACGTTTCATTTTTTCACAACCGGGACCGAAACCCTAGGCCGAAGAAAATGGTCGGATGCGAAGTGAAATTTTTTCGCTTGAAATTTTACGAGCATGTGCGGAACTTCTAGGCAATCATATCGGAAGGTGACACGAAGTGATTCGAGTTCGTTTGCCCCCCCATTTTCTTTAACGAACGATAACATTTTGTGAAAATAACAAGTGCCCCGATCCCGGCCGAAACGACTCGAATTACACTTCGAGACCCGCCGACATGATCGCCACGATGCACAGAGCACCCTCGTAAATTTTCGGGACGTTTCATTTTTTCACAACCGGGACCGAAACCCTAGGCCGAACAAAATGGTCGGATGCGAAGTGAAATTTTTTCGCTCGAAATTTTACGAGCTTGTGCGGTACTTCTAGGCAATCATATCGGCAGGTGACACGAAGTGATTCGAGTTCGTTTGCCCCCCCATTTTCTTTAACGAACGATAACTTTTTGTAAAAATAACAAGTTCCCCGAACCCGGCGAAAACGACTCGAATTACACTTCGAGACCCGCAGACATGATCGCCACGATGCACAGAGCACCCTCGTAAATTTTCGGGACGTTTCATTTTTTCACAACCGGGACCGAAACCCTAGGCCGAAGAAAATGGTCGGATGCGAAGTGAAATTTTTTCGTTCGAAATTTTACGAGCTTGTGCAGAAGTTCTAGGCAATCATATCGGCAGGTGACACGAAGTGATTCGAGTTCGTTTGCCCCCCCATTTTCTTTAACGAACGATAACTTTTTGTCAAAATAACAAGTGCCCCGATCCCGCCCGAAACGACTCGAATTACACTTCGAGACCCGCCGACATGATCGCCACGATGCACAGAGCACCCTCGTAAATTTTCGGGACGTTTCGTTTTTTCACAACCAGGACCGAAACCCTAGGCCGAACCAAATGGTCGGATGCGAAGTGAAATTTTTTCGCTCGAAATTTTACGAGCATGTGCGGAACTTCTAGGCAATCATATCGGCAGGTGACACGAAGTGATTCGAGTTCGTTTGCCCCCCCATTTTCTTTAACAAACGATAACTTTTTGTGAAAATAACAAGTGCCCCGATCCCGGCCGAAACGACTCGAATTACACTTCGAGACCCACCGACATGATCGCCAAGATGGACAGAGCACCCTCGTAAATTTTCGGGACGTTTCATTTTTTCACAACCGGGACCGAAACCCTAGGCCGAAGAAAATGGTCGGATGCGAAGTGAAATTTTTTCGCTTGAAATTTTACGAGCATGTGCGGAACTTCTAGGCAATCATATCGGAAGGTGACACGAAGTGATTCGAGTTCGTTTGCCCCCCCATTTTCTTTAACGAACGATAACATTTTGTGAAAATAACAAGTGCCCCGATCCCGGCCGAAACGACTCGAATTACACTTCGAGACCCGCCGACATGATCGCCACGATGCACAGAGCACCCTCGTAAATTTTCGGGACGTTTCATTTTTTCACAACCGGGACCGAAACCCTAGGCCGAACAAAATGGTCGGATGCGAAGTGAAATTTTTTCGCTCGAAATTTTACGAGCTTGTGCGGTACTTCTAGGCAATCATATCGGCAGGTGACACGAAGTGATTCGAGTTCGTTTGCCCCCCCATTTTCTTTAACGAACGATAACTTTTTGTGAAAATAACAAGTGCCCCGATCCCGGCCGAAACGACTCGAATTACACTTCGAGACCCGCCGACATGATCGCCACGATGCACAGAGCACCCTCGTAAATTTTCGGGACGTTTCATTTTTTCACAACCGGGACCGAAACCCTAGGCCGAAGAAAATGGTCGGATGCGAAGTGAAATTTTTTCGCTCAAAATTTTACGAGCTTGTGCAGTATTTCTAGGCAATCATTTCGGCAGGTGACACGAAGTGATTCGAGTTCGTTTGCCCCCCCATTTTCTTTAACGAACGATAACTTTTTGTGAAAATAACAAGTGCCCCGATCCCGGCCGAAACGACTCGAATTACACTTCGAGACCCACCGACATATCGCCACGATGCACAGAGCACCCTCGTAAATTTTCGGGACGTTTCATTTTTTCACAACCGAGACCGAAACCCTTGGCCGAACAAAAGGGTCGGATGCGAAGTGAAATTTTTTCGCTCAAAATTTTACGAGCTTGTGCAGTATTTCTAGGCAATCATTTCGGGAGGTGACACGAAGTGATTCGAGTTCGTTTGCCCCCCCATTTTCTTTAACGAACGATAACTTTTTGTGAAAATAACAAGTACCCCGATCCCGGCCGAAACGACTCGAATTACACTTCAAGACCCACCGACATGATCGCCACGATGCACAGAGCACCCTCGTAAATTTTCGGGACGTTTCATTTTTTCACAACCGGGACCGAAACCCTAGGCCGAAGAAAATGGTCGGATGCGAAGTGAAATTTTTTCGTTCGAAATTTTACGAGCTTGTGCAGAACTTCAAGGCAATCATATCGGCAGGTGACACGAAGTGATTCGAGTTCGTTTGCCCCCCCATTTTCTTTAACGAACGATAACTTTTTGTAAAAATAACAAGTTCCCCGAACCCGGCCAAAACGACTCGAATTACACTTCGAGACCCGCCGACATGATCGCCACGATGCACAGAGCACCCTCGTAAATTTTCGGGACGTTTCATTTTTTCACAACCGGGACCGAAACCCTAGGCCGAACAAATTGGTCGGATGCGAAGTGAAATTTTTTCGTTCGAAATTGTACGAGCTTGTGCAGAAGTTCTAGGCAATCATATCGGCAGGTGACACGAAGTGATTCGAGTTCGGTTGCCCCCCCATTTTCTTTAACGAACGATAACTTTTTGTCAAAATAACAAGTGCCCCGATCCCGGCCGAAACGACTCGAATTACACTTCGAGACCCGCCGACATGATCGCCACGATGCACAGAGCACCCTCGTAAATTTTCGGGACGTTTCATTTTTTCACAACCAGGACCGAAACCCTAGGCCGAACCAAATGGTCGGATGCGAAGTGAAATTTTTTCGCTCGAAATTTTACGAGCATGTGCGGAACTTCTAGGCAATCATATCGGCAGGTGACACGAAGTGATTCGAGTTCGTTTGCCCCCCCATTTTCTTTAACGAACGATAACTTTTTGTAAAAATAACAAGTTCCCCGAACCCGGCCAAAACGACTCGAATTACACTTCGAGACCCGCCGACATGATCGCCACGATGCACAGAGCACCCTCGTAAATTTTCGGGACGTTTCATTTTTTCACAACCAGGACCGAAACCCTAGGCCGAACCAAATGGTCGGATGCGAAGTGAAATTTTTTCGCTCGAAATTTTACGAGCATGTGCGGAACTTCTAGGCAATCATATCGGCAGGTGACACGAAGTGATTCGAGTTCGTTTGCCCCCCCATTTTCTTTAACGAACGATAACTTTTTGTGAAAATAACAAGTTCCCCGAACCCGGCCAAAACGACTCGAATTACACTTCGAGACCCGCCGACATGATCGCCACGATGCACAGAGCACCCTCGTAAATTTTCGGGACGTTTCATTTTTTCACAACCGGGACCGAAACCCTAGGCCGAACAAATTGGTCGGATGCGAAGTGAAATTTTTTTCTTCGAAATTTTACGAGCTTGTGCAGAACTTCTAGGCAATCATATCGGCAGGTGACACGAAGTGATTCGAGTTCGTTTGCCCCCCCTTTTTCTTTAACGAACGATAACTTTTTGTGAAAATAACAAGTGCCCCGATCCCGGCCGAAACGACTCGAATTACACTTCGAGACCCGCCGACATGATCGCCACGATGCACAGAGCACCCTCGTAAATTTTCGGGACGTTTCATTTTTTCACAACCAGGACCGAAACCCTAGGCCGAACAAAATGGTCGGATGGGAAGTGAAATTTTTTCGCTCGGAATTTTACGAGCATGTGCGGAACTTCTAGGCAATCATATCGGCAGGTGACACGAAGTGATTCGAGTTCGTTTGCCCCCCCCCCATTTTCTTTAACGAACGATAACTTTTTGTGAAAATAACAAGTGCCCCGATCCCGGCCGAAACGACTCGAATTACACTTCGACACCCACCGACATGATCGCCACGATGCACAGAGCACCCTCGTAAATTTTCGGGACGTTTCATTTTTTCACAACCGGGACCGAAACCCTAGGCCGAACAAAATGGTCGGATGCGAAGTGAAATTTTTTCGCTCGAAATTTTACGAGCTTGTGCGGTACTTCTAGGCAATCATATCGGCAGGTGACACGAAGTGATTCGAGTTCGTTTTCCCCCCCATTTTCTTTAACGAACGATAACTTTTTGTGAAAATAACAAGTGCCCCGATCCCGGCCGAAACGACTCGAATTACACTTCGAGACCCCCCGACATGATCGCCACGATGCACAGAGCACCCTCGTAAATTTTCGGGACGTTTCATTTTTTCACAACCGGGACCGAAACCCTTGGCCGAACAAAATGGTCGGATGCGAAGTGAAATTTTGTCGCTCAAAATTTTACGACCTTGTGCAGTATTTCTAGGCAATCATTTCGCCAGGTGACACGAAGTGATTCGAGTTCGTTTGCCCCCCCATTTTCTTTAACGAACGATAACTTTTTGTGAAAATAACAAGTGCCCCGATCCCGGCCGAAACGACTCGAATTACACTTCGAGACCCACCGACATGATCGCCACGATGCACAGAGCACCCTCGTAAATTTTCGGGACGTTTCATTTTTTCACAACCAGGACCGAAACCCTAGGCCGAACAAAATGGTCGGATGCGAAGTGAAATTTTTTCGCTCGAAATTTGACGAGCATGTGCGGTACTTCTAGGCAATCATATCGGCAGGTGACACGAAGTGATTCGAGTTCGTTTGCCCCCCCATTTTCTTTAACGAACGATAACTTTTTGTAAAAATAACAAGTTCCCCGAACCCGGCCAAAACGACTCGAATTACACTTCGAGACCCGCAGACATGATCGCCACGATGCACAGAGCACCCTTGTAAATTTTCGGGACGTTTCATTTTTTCACAACCGGGACCGAAACCCTAGGCCGAAGAAAATGGTCGGATGCGAAGTGAAATTTTTTCGTTCGAAATTTTACGAGCTTGTGCAGAAGTTCTAGGCAATCATATCGGCAGGTGACACGAAGTGATTCGAGTTCGTTTGCCCCCCCATTTTCTTTAACGAACGATAACTTTTTGTCAAAATAACAAGTGCCCCGATCCCGCCCGAAACGACTCGAATTACACTTCGAGACCCGCCGACATGATCGCCACGATGCACAGAGCACCCTCGTAAATTTTCGGGACGTTTCGTTTTTTCACAACCAGGACCGAAACCCTAGGCCGAACCAAATGGTCGGATGCGAAGTGAAATTTTTTCGCTCGAAATTTTACGAGCATGTGCGGAACTTCTAGGCAATCATATCGGCAGGTGACACGAAGTGATTCGAGTTCGTTTGCCCCCCCATTTTCTTTAACAAACGATAACTTTTTGTGAAAATAACAAGTGCCCCGATCCCGGCCGAAACGACTCGAATTACACTTCGAGACCCACCGACATGATCGCCAAGATGGACAGAGCACCCTCGTAAATTTTCGGGACGTTTCATTTTTTCACAACCGGGACCGAAACCCTAGGCCGAAGAAAATGGTCGGATGCGAAGTGAAATTTTTTCGCTTGAAATTTTACGAGCATGTGCGGAACTTCTAGGCAATCATATCGGAAGGTGACACGAAGTGATTCGAGTTCGTTTGCCCCCCCATTTTCTTTAACGAACGATAACATTTTGTGAAAATAACAAGTGCCCCGATCCCGGCCGAAACGACTCGAATTACACTTCGAGACCCGCCGACATGATCGCCACGATGCACAGAGCACCCTCGTAAATTTTCGGGACGTTTCATTTTTTCACAACCGGGACCGAAACCCTAGGCCGAACAAAATGGTCGGATGCGAAGTGAAATTTTTTCGCTCGAAATTTTACGAGCTTGTGCGGTACTTCTAGGCAATCATATCGGCAGGTGACACGAAGTGATTCGAGTTCGTTTGCCCCCCCATTTTCTTTAACGAACGATAACTTTTTGTGAAAATAACAAGTGCCCCGATCCCGGCCGAAACGACTCGAATTACACTTCGAGACCCGCCGACATGATCGCCACGATGCACAGAGCACCCTCGTAAATTTTCGGGACGTTTCATTTTTTCACAACCGGGACCGAAACCCTAGGCCGAAGAAAATGGTCGGATGCGAAGTGAAATTTTTTCGCTCAAAATTTTACGAGCTTGTGCAGTATTTCTAGGCAATCATTTCGGCAGGTGACACGAAGTGATTCGAGTTCGTTTGCCCCCCCATTTTCTTTAACGAACGATAACTTTTTGTGAAAATAACAAGTGCCCCGATCCCGGCCGAAACGACTCGAATTACACTTCGAGACCCACCGACATATCGCCACGATGCACAGAGCACCCTCGTAAATTTTCGGGACGTTTCATTTTTTCACAACCGAGACCGAAACCCTTGGCCGAACAAAAGGGTCGGATGCGAAGTGAAATTTTTTCGCTCAAAATTTTACGAGCTTGTGCAGTATTTCTAGGCAATCATTTCGGGAGGTGACACGAAGTGATTCGAGTTCGTTTGCCCCCCCATTTTCTTTAACGAACGATAACTTTTTGTGAAAATAACAAGTACCCCGATCCCGGCCGAAACGACTCGAATTACACTTCAAGACCCACCGACATGATCGCCACGATGCACAGAGCACCCTCGTAAATTTTCGGGACGTTTCATTTTTTCACAACCGGGACCGAAACCCTAGGCCGAAGAAAATGGTCGGATGCGAAGTGAAATTTTTTCGTTCGAAATTTTACGAGCTTGTGCAGAACTTCAAGGCAATCATATCGGCAGGTGACACGAAGTGATTCGAGTTCGTTTGCCCCCCCATTTTCTTTAACGAACGATAACTTTTTGTAAAAATAACAAGTTCCCCGAACCCGGCCAAAACGACTCGAATTACACTTCGAGACCCGCCGACATGATCGCCACGATGCACAGAGCACCCTCGTAAATTTTCGGGACGTTTCATTTTTTCACAACCGGGACCGAAACCCTAGGCCGAACAAATTGGTCGGATGCGAAGTGAAATTTTTTCGTTCGAAATTGTACGAGCTTGTGCAGAAGTTCTAGGCAATCATATCGGCAGGTGACACGAAGTGATTCGAGTTCGGTTGCCCCCCCATTTTCTTTAACGAACGATAACTTTTTGTCAAAATAACAAGTGCCCCGATCCCGGCCGAAACGACTCGAATTACACTTCGAGACCCGCCGACATGATCGCCACGATGCACAGAGCACCCTCGTAAATTTTCGGGACGTTTCATTTTTTCACAACCAGGACCGAAACCCTAGGCCGAACCAAATGGTCGGATGCGAAGTGAAATTTTTTCGCTCGAAATTTTACGAGCATGTGCGGAACTTCTAGGCAATCATATCGGCAGGTGACACGAAGTGATTCGAGTTCGTTTGCCCCCCCATTTTCTTTAACGAACGATAACTTTTTGTAAAAATAACAAGTTCCCCGAACCCGGCCAAAACGACTCGAATTACACTTCGAGACCCGCCGACATGATCGCCACGATGCACAGAGCACCCTCGTAAATTTTCGGGACGTTTCATTTTTTCACAACCAGGACCGAAACCCTAGGCCGAACCAAATGGTCGGATGCGAAGTGAAATTTTTTCGCTCGAAATTTTACGAGCATGTGCGGAACTTCTAGGCAATCATATCGGCAGGTGACACGAAGTGATTCGAGTTCGTTTGCCCCCCCATTTTCTTTAACGAACGATAACTTTTTGTGAAAATAACAAGTTCCCCGAACCCGGCCAAAACGACTCGAATTACACTTCGAGACCCGCCGACATGATCGCCACGATGCACAGAGCACCCTCGTAAATTTTCGGGACGTTTCATTTTTTCACAACCGGGACCGAAACCCTAGGCCGAACAAATTGGTCGGATGCGAAGTGAAATTTTTTTCTTCGAAATTTTACGAGCTTGTGCAGAACTTCTAGGCAATCATATCGGCAGGTGACACGAAGTGATTCGAGTTCGTTTGCCCCCCCATTTTCTTTAACGAACGATAACTTTTTGTGAAAATAACAAGTGCCCCGATCCCGGCCGAAACGACTCGAATTACACTTCGAGACCCGCCGACATGATCGCCACGATGCACAGAGCACCCTCGTAAATTTTCGGGACGTTTCATTTTTTCACAACCAGGACCGAAACCCTAGGCCGAACAAAATGGTCGGATGGGAAGTGAAATTTTTTCGCTCGGAATTTTACGAGCATGTGCGGAACTTCTAGGCAATCATATCGGCAGGTGACACGAAGTGATTCGAGTTCGTTTGCCCCCCCCCCATTTTCTTTAACGAACGATAACTTTTTGTGAAAATAACAAGTGCCCCGATCCCGGCCGAAACGACTCGAATTACACTTCGACACCCACCGACATGATCGCCACGATGCACAGAGCACCCTCGTAAATTTTCGGGACGTTTCATTTTTTCACAACCGGGACCGAAACCCTAGGCCGAACAAAATGGTCGGATGCGAAGTGAAATTTTTTCGCTCGAAATTTTACGAGCTTGTGCGGTACTTCTAGGCAATCATATCGGCAGGTGACACGAAGTGATTCGAGTTCGTTTTCCCCCCCATTTTCTTTAACGAACGATAACTTTTTGTGAAAATAACAAGTGCCCCGATCCCGGCCGAAACGACTCGAATTACACTTCGAGACCCCCCGACATGATCGCCACGATGCACAGAGCACCCTCGTAAATTTTCGGGACGTTTCATTTTTTCACAACCGGGACCGAAACCCTTGGCCGAACAAAATGGTCGGATGCGAAGTGAAATTTTGTCGCTCAAAATTTTACGACCTTGTGCAGTATTTCTAGGCAATCATTTCGCCAGGTGACACGAAGTGATTCGAGTTCGTTTGCCCCCCCATTTTCTTTAACGAACGATAACTTTTTGTGAAAATAACAAGTGCCCCGATCCCGGCCGAAACGACTCGAATTACACTTCGAGACCCACCGACATGATCGCCACGATGCACAGAGCACCCTCGTAAATTTTCGGGACGTTTCATTTTTTCACAACCAGGACCGAAACCCTAGGCCGAACAAAATGGTCGGATGCGAAGTGAAATTTTTTCGCTCGAAATTTGACGAGCATGTGCGGTACTTCTAGGCAATCATATCGGCAGGTGACACGAAGTGATTCGAGTTCGTTTGCCCCCCCATTTTCTTTAACGAACGATAACTTTTTGTAAAAATAACAAGTTCCCCGAACCCGGCCAAAACGACTCGAATTACACTTCGAGACCCGCAGACATGATCGCCACGATGCACAGAGCACCCTCGTAAATTTTCGGGACGTTTCATTTTTTCACAACCGGGACCGAAACCCTAGGCCGAAGAAAATGGTCGGATGCGAAGTGAAATTTTTTCGTTCGAAATTTTACGAGCTTGTGCAGAAGTTCTAGGCAATCATATCGGCAGGTGACACGAAGTGATTCGAGTTCGTTTGCCCCCCCATTTTCTTTAACGAACGATAACTTTTTGTCAAAATAACAAGTGCCCCGATCCCGCCCGAAACGACTCGAATTACACTTCGAGACCCGCCGACATGATCGCCACGATGCACAGAGCACCCTCGTAAATTTTCGGGACGTTTCGTTTTTTCACAACCAGGACCGAAACCCTAGGCCGAACCAAATGGTCGGATGCGAAGTGAAATTTTTTCGCTCGAAATTTTACGAGCATGTGCGGAACTTCTAGGCAATCATATCGGCAGGTGACACGAAGTGATTCGAGTTCGTTTGCCCCCCCATTTTCTTTAACAAACGATAACTTTTTGTGAAAATAACAAGTGCCCCGATCCCGGCCGAAACGACTCGAATTACACTTCGAGACCCACCGACATGATCGCCAAGATGGACAGAGCACCCTCGTAAATTTTCGGGACGTTTCATTTTTTCACAACCGGGACCGAAACCCTAGGCCGAAGAAAATGGTCGGATGCGAAGTGAAATTTTTTCGCTTGAAATTTTACGAGCATGTGCGGAACTTCTAGGCAATCATATCGGAAGGTGACACGAAGTGATTCGAGTTCGTTTGCCCCCCCATTTTCTTTAACGAACGATAACATTTTGTGAAAATAACAAGTGCCCCGATCCCGGCCGAAACGACTCGAATTACACTTCGAGACCCGCCGACATGATCGCCACGATGCACAGAGCACCCTCGTAAATTTTCGGGACGTTTCATTTTTTCACAACCGGGACCGAAACCCTAGGCCGAACAAAATGGTCGGATGCGAAGTGAAATTTTTTCGCTCGAAATTTTACGAGCTTGTGCGGTACTTCTAGGCAATCATATCGGCAGGTGACACGAAGTGATTCGAGTTCGTTTGCCCCCCCATTTTCTTTAACGAACGATAACTTTTTGTGAAAATAACAAGTGCCCCGATCCCGGCCGAAACGACTCGAATTACACTTCGAGACCCGCCGACATGATCGCCACGATGCACAGAGCACCCTCGTAAATTTTCGGGACGTTTCATTTTTTCACAACCGGGACCGAAACCCTAGGCCGAAGAAAATGGTCGGATGCGAAGTGAAATTTTTTCGCTCAAAATTTTACGAGCTTGTGCAGTATTTCTAGGCAATCATTTCGGCAGGTGACACGAAGTGATTCGAGTTCGTTTGCCCCCCCATTTTCTTTAACGAACGATAACTTTTTGTGAAAATAACAAGTGCCCCGATCCCGGCCGAAACGACTCGAATTACACTTCGAGACCCACCGACATATCGCCACGATGCACAGAGCACCCTCGTAAATTTTCGGGACGTTTCATTTTTTCACAACCGAGACCGAAACCCTTGGCCGAACAAAAGGGTCGGATGCGAAGTGAAATTTTTTCGCTCAAAATTTTACGAGCTTGTGCAGTATTTCTAGGCAATCATTTCGGGAGGTGACACGAAGTGATTCGAGTTCGTTTGCCCCCCCATTTTCTTTAACGAACGATAACTTTTTGTGAAAATAACAAGTACCCCGATCCCGGCCGAAACGACTCGAATTACACTTCAAGACCCACCGACATGATCGCCACGATGCACAGAGCACCCTCGTAAATTTTCGGGACGTTTCATTTTTTCACAACCGGGACCGAAACCCTAGGCCGAAGAAAATGGTCGGATGCGAAGTGAAATTTTTTCGTTCGAAATTTTACGAGCTTGTGCAGAACTTCAAGGCAATCATATCGGCAGGTGACACGAAGTGATTCGAGTTCGTTTGCCCCCCCATTTTCTTTAACGAACGATAACTTTTTGTAAAAATAACAAGTTCCCCGAACCCGGCCAAAACGACTCGAATTACACTTCGAGACCCGCCGACATGATCGCCACGATGCACAGAGCACCCTCGTAAATTTTCGGGACGTTTCATTTTTTCACAACCGGGACCGAAACCCTAGGCCGAACTAATTGGTCGGATGCGAAGTGAAATTTTTTCGTTCGAAATTGTACGAGCTTGTGCAGAAGTTCTAGGCAATCATATCGGCAGGTGACACGAAGTGATTCGAGTTCGGTTGCCCCCCCATTTTCTTTAACGAACGATAACTTTTTGTCAAAATAACAAGTGCCCCGATCCCGGCCGAAACGACTCGAATTACACTTCGAGACCCGCCGACATGATCGCCACGATGCACAGAGCACCCTCGTAAATTTTCGGGACGTTTCATTTTTTCACAACCAGGACCGAAACCCTAGGCCGAACCAAATGGTCGGATGCGAAGTGAAATTTTTTCGCTCGAAATTTTACGAGCATGTGCGGAACTTCTAGGCAATCATATCGGCAGGTGACACGAAGTGATTCGAGTTCGTTTGCCCCCCCATTTTCTTTAACGAACGATAACTTTTTGTAAAAATAACAAGTTCCCCGAACCCGGCCAAAACGACTCGAATTACACTTCGAGACCCGCCGACATGATCGCCACGATGCACAGAGCACCCTCGTAAATTTTCGGGACGTTTCATTTTTTCACAACCAGGACCGAAACCCTAGGCCGAACCAAATGGTCGGATGCGAAGTGAAATTTTTTCGCTCGAAATTTTACGAGCATGTGCGGAACTTCTAGGCAATCATATCGGCAGGTGACACGAAGTGATTCGAGTTCGTTTGCCCCCCCATTTTCTTTAACGAACGATAACTTTTTGTGAAAATAACAAGTTCCCCGAACCCGGCCAAAACGACTCGAATTACACTTCGAGACCCGCCGACATGATCGCCACGATGCACAGAGCACCCTCGTAAATTTTCGGGACGTTTCATTTTTTCACAACCGGGACCGAAACCCTAGGCCGAACAAATTGGTCGGATGCGAAGTGAAATTTTTTTCTTCGAAATTTTACGAGCTTGTGCAGAACTTCTAGGCAATCATATCGGCAGGTGACACGAAGTGATTCGAGTTCGTTTGCCCCCCCATTTTCTTTAACGAACGATAACTTTTTGTGAAAATAACAAGTGCCCCGATCCCGGCCGAAACGACTCGAATTACACTTCGAGACCCGCCGACATGATCGCCACGATGCACAGAGCACCCTCGTAAATTTTCGGGACGTTTCATTTTTTCACAACCAGGACCGAAACCCTAGGCCGAACAAAATGGTCGGATGGGAAGTGAAATTTTTTCGCTCGGAATTTTACGAGCATGTGCGGAACTTCTAGGCAATCATATCGGCAGGTGACACGAAGTGATTCGAGTTCGTTTGCCCCCCCCCCATTTTCTTTAACGAACGATAACTTTTTGTGAAAATAACAAGTGCCCCGATCCCGGCCGAAACGACTCGAATTACACTTCGACACCCACCGACATGATCGCCACGATGCACAGAGCACCCTCGTAAATTTTCGGGACGTTTCATTTTTTCACAACCGGGACCGAAACCCTAGGCCGAACAAAATGGTCGGATGCGAAGTGAAATTTTTTCGCTCGAAATTTTACGAGCTTGTGCGGTACTTCTAGGCAATCATATCGGCAGGTGACACGAAGTGATTCGAGTTCGTTTTCCCCCCCATTTTCTTTAACGAACAATAACTTTTTGTGAAAATAACAAGTGCCCCGATCCCGGCCGAAACGACTCGAATTACACTTCGAGACCCCCCGACATGATCGCCACGATGCACAGAGCACCCTCGTAAATTTTCGGGACGTTTCATTTTTTCACAACCGGGACCGAAACCCTTGGCCGAACAAAATGGTCGGATGCGAAGTGAAATTTTGTCGCTCAAAATTTTACGACCTTGTGCAGTATTTCTAGGCAATCATTTCGCCAGGTGACACGAAGTGATTCGAGTTCGTTTGCCCCCCCATTTTCTTTAACGAACGATAACTTTTTGTGAAAATAACAAGTGCCCCGATCCCGGCCGAAACGACTCGAATTACACTTCGAGACCCACCGACATGATCGCCACGATGCACAGAGCACCCTCGTAAATTTTCGGGACGTTTCATTTTTTCACAACCAGGACCGAAACCCTAGGCCGAACAAAATGGTCGGATGCGAAGTGAAATTTTTTCGCTCGAAATTTGACGAGCATGTGCGGTACTTCTAGGCAATCATATCGGCAGGTGACACGAAGTGATTCGAGTTCGTTTGCCCCCCCATTTTCTTTAACGAACGATAACTTTTTGTAAAAATAACAAGTTCCCCGAACCCGGCCAAAACGACTCGAATTACACTTCGAGACCCGCAGACATGATCGCCACGATGCACAGAGCACCCTCGTAAATTTTCGGGACGTTTCATTTTTTCACAACCGGGACCGAAACCCTAGGCCGAACAAATTGGTCGGATGCGAAGTGAAATTTTTTCGTTCGAAATTTTACGAGCTTGTGCAGAAGTTCTAGGCAATCATATCGGCAGGTGACACGAAGTGATTCGAGTTCGTTTGCCCCCCCATTTTCTTTAACGAACGATAACTTTTTGTCAAAATAACAAGTGCCCCGATCCCGCCCGAAACGACTCGAATTACACTTCGAGACCCGCCGACATGATCGCCACGATGCACAGAGCACCCTCGTAAATTTTCGGGACGTTTCATTTTTTCACAACCGGGACCGAAACCCTAGGCCGAAGAAAATGGTCGGATGCGAAGTGAAATTTTTTCGCTCAAAATTTTACGAGCTTGTGCAGTATTTCTAGGCAATCATTTCGGCAGGTGACACGAAGTGATTCGAGTTCGTTTGCCCCCCCATTTTCTTTAACGAACGATAACTTTTTGTGAAAATAACAAGTGCCCCGATCCCGGCCGAAACGACTCGAATTACACTTCGAGACCCACCGACTTGATCGCCACGATGCACAGAGCACCCTCGTAAATTTTCGGGACGTTTCATTTTTTCACAACCGGGACCGAAACCCTAGGCCGAAGAAAATGGTCGGATGCGAAGTGAAATTTTTTCGTTCGAAATTTTACGAGCTTGTGCAGAACTTCTAGGCAATCATATCCGCAGTTGACACGAAGTGATTCGAGTTCGTTTGCCCCCCCATTTTCTTTAACGAACGATAACTTTTTGTGAAAATAACAAGTGCCCCGATCCCGGCCGAAACGACTCAAATTACACTTCGAGACCCACCGACATGATCGCCACGATGCACAGAGCACCCTCGTAAATTTTCGGGACGTTTCATTTTTTCACAACCGGGACCGAAACCCTTGGCCGAACAAAAGGGTCGGATGCGAAGTGAAATTTTTTCGCTCAAAATTTTACGAGCTTGTGCAGTATTTCTAGGCAATCATTTCGGGAGGTGACACGAAGTGATTCGAGTTCGTTTGCCCCCCCATTTTCTTTAACGAACGATAACTTTTTGTGAAAATAACAAGTGCCCCGATCCCGGCCGAAACGACTCGAATTACACTTCAAGACCCACCGACATGATCGCCACGATGCACAGAGCACCCTCGTAAATTTTCGGGACGTTTCATTTTTTCACAACCGGGACCGAAACCCTAGGCCGAAGAAAATGGTCGGATGCGAAGTGAAATTTTTTCGTTCGAAATTTTACGAGCTTGTGCAGAACTTCAAGGCAATCATATCGGCAGGTGACACGAAGTGATTCGAGTTCGTTTGCCCCCCCATTTTCTTTAACGAACGATAACTTTTTGTAAAAATAACTAGTTCCCCGAACCCGGCCAAAACGACTCGAATTACACTTCGAGACCCGCCGACATGATCGCCACGATGCACAGAGCACCCTCGTAAATTTTCGGGACGTTTCATTTTTTCACAACCGGGACCGAAACCCTAGGCCGAACAAATTGGTCGGATGCGAAGTGAAATTTTTTCGTTCGAAATTGTACGAGCTTGTGCAGAAGTTCTAGGCAATCATATCGGCAGGTGACACGAAGTGATTCGAGTTCGGTTGCCCCCCCATTTTCTTTAACGAACGATAACTTTTTGTCAAAATAACAAGTGCCCCGATCCCGGCCGAAACGACTCGAATTACACTTCGAGACCCGCCGACATGATCGCCACGATGCACAGAGCACCCTCGTAAATTTTCGGGACGTTTCATTTTTTCACAACCGGGACCGAAACCCTAGGCCGAACAAAATGGTCGGATGCGAAGTGAAATTTTTTCGCTCGAAATTTTACGAGCTTGTGCGGTACTTCTAGGCAATCATATCGGCAGGTGACACGAAGTGATTCGAGTTCGTTTGCCCCCCCATTTTCTTTAACGAACGATAACTTTTTGTGAAAATAACAAGTGCCCCGATCCCGGCCGAAACGACTCGAATTACACTTCGAGACCCACCGACATGATCGCCACGATGCACAGAGCACCCTCGTAAATTTTCGGGACGTTTCATTTTTTCACAACCGGGACCGAAACCCTAGGCCGAAGAAAATGGTCGGATGCGAAGTGAAATTTTTTCGCTCAAAATTTTACGAGCTTGTGCAGTATTTCTAGGCAATCATTTCGGCAGGTGACACGAAGTGATTCGAGTTCGTTTGCCCCCCCATTTTCTTTAACGAACGATAACTTTTTGTGAAAATAACAAGTGCCCCGATCCCGGCCGAAACGACTCGAATTACACTTCGAGACCCACCGACTTGATCGCCACGATGCACAGAGCACCCTCGTAAATTTTCGGGACGTTTCATTTTTTCACAACCGGGACCGAAACCCTAGGCCGAAGAAAATGGTCGGATGCGAAGTGAAATTTTTTCGTTCGAAATTTTACGAGCTTGTGCAGAACTTCTAGGCAATCATATCGGCAGTTGACACGAAGTGATTCGAGTTCGTTTGCCCCCCCATTTTCTTTAACGAACGATAACTTTTTGTGAAAATAACAAGTGCCCCGATCCCGGCCGAAACGACTCGAATTACACTTCGAGACCCACCGACATGATCGCCACGATGCACAGAGCACCCTCGTAAATTTTCGGGACGTTTCATTTTTTCACAACCGGGACCGAAACCCTTGGCCGAACAAAAGGGTCGGATGCGAAGTGAAATTTTTTCGCTCAAAATTTTACGAGCTTGTGCAGTATTTCTAGGCAATCATTTCGGGAGGTGACACGAAGTGATTCGAGTTCGTTTGCCCCCCCATTTTCTTTAACGAACGATAACTTTTTGTGAAAATAACAAGTGCCCCGATCCCGGCCGAAACGACTCGAATTACACTTCAAGACCCACCGACATGATCGCCACGATGCACAGAGCACCCTCGTAAATTTTCGGGACGTTTCATTTTTTCACAACCGGGACCGAAACCCTAGGCCGAAGAAAATGGTCGGATGCGAAGTGAAATTTTTTCGTTCGAAATTTTACGAGCTTGTGCAGAACTTCAAGGCAATCATATCGGCAGGTGACACGAAGTGATTCGAGTTCGTTTGCCCCCCCATTTTCTTTAACGAACGATAACTTTTTGTAAAAATAACTAGTTCCCCGAACCCGGCCAAAACGACTCGAATTACACTTCGAGACCCGCCGACATGATCGCCACGATGCACAGAGCACCCTCGTAAATTTTCGGGACGTTTCATTTTTTCACAACCGGGACCGAAACCCTAGGCCGAACAAATTGGTCGGATGCGAAGTGAAATTTTTTCGTTCGAAATTGTACGAGCTTGTGCAGAAGTTCTAGGCAATCATATCGGCAGGTGACACGAAGTGATTCGAGTTCGGTTGCCCCCCCATTTTCTTTAACGAACGATAACATTTTGTGAAAATAACAAGTGCCCCGATCCCGGCCGAAACGACTCGAATTACACTTCGAGACCCGCCGACATGATCGCCACGATGCACAGAGCACCCTCGTAAATTTTCGGGACGTTTCATTTTTTCACAATCAGGACCGAAACCCTAAGCCGAACCAAATGGTCGGATGCGAAGTGAAATTTTTTCGCTCGAAATTTTACGAGCATGTGCGGAACTTCTAGGCAATCATATCGGCAGGTGACACGAAGTGATTCGAGTTCGTTTGCCCCCCCATTTTCTTTAACGAACGATAACTTTTTGTGAAAATAACAAGTTCCCCGAACCCGGCCAAAACGACTCGAATTACACTTCGAGACCCGCAGACATGATCGCCACGATGCACAGAGCACCCTCGTAAATTTTCGGGACGTTTCATTTTTTCACAACCGGGACCGAAACCCTAGGCCGAACAAATTGGTCGGATGCGAAGTGAAATTTTTTCGTTCGAAATTTTACGAGCTTGTGCAGAAGTTCTAGGCAATCATATCGGCAGGTGACACGAAGTGATTCGAGTTCGTTTGCCCCCCCCATTTTCTTTAACGAACGATAACTTTTTGTCAAAATAACAAGTGCCCCGATCCCGCCCGAAACGACTCGAATTACACTTCGAGACCCGCCGACATGATCGCCACGATGCACAGAGCACCCTCGTAAATTTTCGGGACGTTTCGTTTTTTCACAACCAGGACCGAAACCCTAGGCCGAACCAAATGGTCGGATGCGAAGTGAAATTTTTTCGCTCGAAATTTTACGAGCATGTGCGGAACTTCTAGGCAATCATATCGGCAGGTGACACGAAGTGATTCGAGTTCGTTTGCCCCCCCATTTTCTTTAACAAACGATAACATTTTGTGAAAATAACAAGTGCCCCGATCCCGGCCGAAACGACTCGAATTACACTTCGAGACCCACCGACATGATCGCCAAGATGGACAGAGCACCCTCGTAAATTTTCGGGACGTTTCATTTTTTCACAACCGGGACCGAAACCCTAGGCCGAAGAAAATGGTCGGATGCGAAGTGAAATTTTTTCGCTTGAAATTTTACGAGCATGTGCGGAACTTCTAGGCAATCATATCGGAAGGTGACACGAAGTGATTCGAGTTCGTTTGCCCTCCCATTTTCTTTAACGAACGATAACATTTTGTGAAAATAACAAGTGCCCCGATCCCGGCCGAAACGACTCGAATTACACTTCGAGACCCGCCGACATGATCGCCACGATGCACAGAGCACCCTCGTAAATTTTCGGGACGTTTCATTTTTTCACAACCGGGACCGAAACCCTAGGCCGAAGAAAATGGTCGGATGCGAAGTGAAATTTTTTCGCTCGAAATTTTACGAGCTTGTGCAGAACTTCTAGGCAATCATATCGGCAGTTGACACGAAGTGATTCGAGTTCGTTTGCCCCCCCATTTTCTTTAACGAACGATAACTTTTTGTGAAAATAACAAGTGCCCCGATCCCGGCCGAAACGACTCGAATTACACTTCGAGACCCACCGACATGATCGCCACGATGCACAGAGCACCCTCGTAAATTTTCGGGACGTTTCATTTTTTCACAACCGGGACCGAAACCCTTGGCCGAACAAAAGGGTCGGATGCGAAGTGAAATTTTTTCGCTCAAAATTTTACGAGCTTGTGCAGTATTTCTAGGCAATCATTTCGGGAGGTGACACGAAGTGATTCGAGTTCGTTTGCCCCCCCATTTTCTTTAACGAACGATAACTTTTTGTGAAAATAACAAGTGCCCCGATCCCGGCCGAAACGACTCGAATTACACTTCAAGACCCACCGACATGATCGCCACGATGCACAGAGCACCCTCGTAAATTTTCGGGACGTTTCATTTTTTCACAACCGGGACCGAAACCCTAGGCCGAAGAAAATGGTCGGATGCGAAGTGAAATTTTTTCGTTCGAAATTTTACGAGCTTGTGCAGAACTTCAAGGCAATCATATCGGCAGGTGACACGAAGTGATTCGAGTTCGTTTGCCCCCCCATTTTCTTTAACGAACGATAACTTTTTGTAAAAATAACTAGTTCCCCGAACCCGGCCAAAACGACTCGAATTACACTTCGAGACCCGCCGACATGATCGCCACGATGCACAGAGCACCCTCGTAAATTTTCGGGACGTTTCATTTTTTCACAACCGGGACCGAAACCCTAGGCCGAACAAATTGGTCGGATGCGAAGTGAAATTTTTTCGTTCGAAATTGTACGAGCTTGTGCAGAAGTTCTAGGCAATCATATCGGCAGGTGACACGAAGTGATTCGAGTTCGGTTGCCCCCCCATTTTCTTTAACGAACGATAACTTTTTGTCAAAATAACAAGTGCCCCGATCCCGGCCGAAACGACTCGAATTACACTTCGAGACCCGCCGACATGATCGCCACGATGCACAGAGCACCCTCGTAAATTTTCGGGACGTTTCATTTTTTCACAACCGGGACCGAAACCCTAGGCCGAACAAAATGGTCGGATGCGAAGTGAAATTTTTTCGCTCGAAATTTTACGAGCTTGTGCGGTACTTCTAGGCAATCATATCGGCAGGTGACACGAAGTGATTCGAGTTCGTTTGCCCCCCCATTTTCTTTAACGAACGATAACTTTTTGTGAAAATAACAAGTGCCCCGATCCCGGCCGAAACGACTCGAATTACACTTCGAGACCCACCGACATGATCGCCACGATGCACAGAGCACCCTCGTAAATTTTCGGGACGTTTCATTTTTTCACAACCGGGACCGAAACCCTAGGCCGAAGAAAATGGTCGGATGCGAAGTGAAATTTTTTCGCTCAAAATTTTACGAGCTTGTGCAGTATTTCTAGGCAATCATTTCGGCAGGTGACACGAAGTGATTCGAGTTCGTTTGCCCCCCCATTTTCTTTAACGAACGATAACTTTTTGTGAAAATAACAAGTGCCCCGATCCCGGCCGAAACGACTCGAATTACACTTCGAGACCCACCGACTTGATCGCCACGATGCACAGAGCACCCTCGTAAATTTTCGGGACGTTTCATTTTTTCACAACCGGGACCGAAACCCTAGGCCGAAGAAAATGGTCGGATGCGAAGTGAAATTTTTTCGTTCGAAATTTTACGAGCTTGTGCAGAACTTCTAGGCAATCATATCGGCAGTTGACACGAAGTGATTCGAGTTCGTTTGCCCCCCCATTTTCTTTAACGAACGATAACTTTTTGTGAAAATAACAAGTGCCCCGATCCCGGCCGAAACGACTCGAATTACACTTCGAGACCCACCGACATGATCGCCACGATGCACAGAGCACCCTCGTAAATTTTCGGGACGTTTCATTTTTTCACAACCGGGACCGAAACCCTTGGCCGAACAAAAGGGTCGGATGCGAAGTGAAATTTTTTCGCTCAAAATTTTACGAGCTTGTGCAGTATTTCTAGGCAATCATTTCGGGAGGTGACACGAAGTGATTCGAGTTCGTTTGCCCCCCCATTTTCTTTAACGAACGATAACTTTTTGTGAAAATAACAAGTGCCCCGATCCCGGCCGAAACGACTCGAATTACACTTCAAGACCCACCGACATGATCGCCACGATGCACAGAGCACCCTCGTAAATTTTCGGGACGTTTCATTTTTTCACAACCGGGACCGAAACCCTAGGCCGAAGAAAATGGTCGGATGCGAAGTGAAATTTTTTCGTTCGAAATTTTACGAGCTTGTGCAGAACTTCAAGGCAATCATATCGGCAGGTGACACGAAGTGATTCGAGTTCGTTTGCCCCCCCATTTTCTTTAACGAACGATAACTTTTTGTAAAAATAACTAGTTCCCCGAACCCGGCCAAAACGACTCGAATTACACTTCGAGACCCGCCGACATGATCGCCACGATGCACAGAGCACCCTCGTAAATTTTCGGGACGTTTCATTTTTTCACAACCGGGACCGAAACCCTAGGCCGAACAAATTGGTCGGATGCGAAGTGAAATTTTTTCGTTCGAAATTGTACGAGCTTGTGCAGAAGTTCTAGGCAATCATATCGGCAGGTGACACGAAGTGATTCGAGTTCGGTTGCCCCCCCATTTTCTTTAACGAACGATAACATTTTGTGAAAATAACAAGTGCCCCGATCCCGGCCGAAACGACTCGAATTACACTTCGAGACCCGCCGACATGATCGCCACGATGCACAGAGCACCCTCGTAAATTTTCGGGACGTTTCATTTTTTCACAATCAGGACCGAAACCCTAAGCCGAACCAAATGGTCGGATGCGAAGTGAAATTTTTTCGCTCGAAATTTTACGAGCATGTGCGGAACTTCTAGGCAATCATATCGGCAGGTGACACGAAGTGATTCGAGTTCGTTTGCCCCCCCATTTTCTTTAACGAACGATAACTTTTTGTGAAAATAACAAGTTCCCCGAACCCGGCCAAAACGACTCGAATTACACTTCGAGACCCGCAGACATGATCGCCACGATGCACAGAGCACCCTCGTAAATTTTCGGGACGTTTCATTTTTTCACAACCGGGACCGAAACCCTAGGCCGAACAAATTGGTCGGATGCGAAGTGAAATTTTTTCGTTCGAAATTTTACGAGCTTGTGCAGAAGTTCTAGGCAATCATATCGGCAGGTGACACGAAGTGATTCGAGTTCGTTTGCCCCCCCCATTTTCTTTAACGAACGATAACTTTTTGTCAAAATAACAAGTGCCCCGATCCCGCCCGAAACGACTCGAATTACACTTCGAGACCCGCCGACATGATCGCCACGATGCACAGAGCACCCTCGTAAATTTTCGGGACGTTTCGTTTTTTCACAACCAGGACCGAAACCCTAGGCCGAACCAAATGGTCGGATGCGAAGTGAAATTTTTTCGCTCGAAATTTTACGAGCATGTGCGGAACTTCTAGGCAATCATATCGGCAGGTGACACGAAGTGATTCGAGTTCGTTTGCCCCCCCATTTTCTTTAACAAACGATAACATTTTGTGAAAATAACAAGTGCCCCGATCCCGGCCGAAACGACTCGAATTACACTTCGAGACCCACCGACATGATCGCCAAGATGGACAGAGCACCCTCGTAAATTTTCGGGACGTTTCATTTTTTCACAACCGGGACCGAAACCCTAGGCCGAAGAAAATGGTCGGATGCGAAGTGAAATTTTTTCGCTTGAAATTTTACGAGCATGTGCGGAACTTCTAGGCAATCATATCGGAAGGTGACACGAAGTGATTCGAGTTCGTTTGCCCTCCCATTTTCTTTAACGAACGATAACATTTTGTGAAAATAACAAGTGCCCCGATCCCGGCCGAAACGACTCGAATTACACTTCGAGACCCGCCGACATGATCGCCACGATGCACAGAGCACCCTCGTAAATTTTCGGGACGTTTCATTTTTTCACAACCGGGACCGAAACCCTAGGCCGAAGAAAATGGTCGGATGCGAAGTGAAATTTTTTCGCTCAAAATTTTACGAGCTTGTGCAGTATTTCTAGGCAATCATTTCGGCAGGTGACACGAAGTGATTCGAGTTCGTTTGCCCCCCCATTTTCTTTAACGAACGATAACTTTTTGTGAAAATAACAAGTGCCCCGATCCCGGCCGAAACGACTCGAATTACACTTCGAGACCCACCGACTTGATTGCCACGATGCACAGAGCACCCTCGTAAATTTTCGGGACGTTTCATTTTTTCACAACCGGGACCGAAACCCTAGGCCGAAGAAAATGGTCGGATGCGAAGTGAAATTTTTTCGTTCGAAATTTTACGAGCTTGTGCAGAACTTCTAGGCAATCATATCGGCAGTTGACACGAAGTGATTCGAGTTCGTTTGCCCCCCCATTTTCTTTAACGAACGATAACTTTTTGTGAAAATAACAAGTGCCCCGATCCCGGCCGAAACGACTCGAATTACACTTCGAGACCCACCGACATGATCGCCACGATGCACAGAGCACCCTCGTAAATTTTCGGGACGTTTCATTTTTTCACAACCGGGATCGAAACCCTTGGCCGAACAAAAGGGTCGGATGCGAAGTGAAATTTTTTCGCTCAAAATTTTACGAGCTTGTGCAGTATTTCTAGGCAATCATTTCGGGAGGTGACACGAAGTGATTCGAGTTCGTTTGCCCCCCCATTTTCTTTAACGAACGATAACTTTTTGTGAAAATAACAAGTGCCCCGATCCCGGCCGAAACGACTCGAATTACACTTCAAGACCCACCGACATGATCGCCACGATGCACAGAGCACCCTCGTAAATTTTCGGGACGTTTCATTTTTTCACAACCGGGACCGAAACCCTAGGCCGAAGAAAATGGTCGGATGCGAAGTGAAATTTTTTCGTTCGAAATTTTACGAGCTTGTGCAGAACTTCAAGGCAATCATATCGGCAGGTGACACGAAGTGATTCGAGTTCGTTTGCCCCCCCATTTTCTTTAACGAACGATAACTTTTTGTAAAAATAACTAGTTCCCCGAACCCGGCCAAAGAGACTCGAATTACACTTCGAGACCCGCCGACATGATCGCCACGATGCACAGAGCACCCTCGTAAATTTTCGGGACGTTTCATTTTTTCACAACCGGGACCGAAACCCTAGGCCGAACAAATTGGTCGGATGCGAAGTGAAATTTTTTCGTTCGAAATTGTACGAGCTTGTGCAGAAGTTCTAGGCAATCATATCGGCAGGTGACACGAAGTGATTCGAGTTCGTTTGCCCCCCCATTTTCTTTAACGAACGATAACTTTTTGTCAAAATAACAAGTGCCCCGATCCCGGCCGAAACGACTCGAATTACACTTCGAGACCCGCCGACATGATCGCCACGATGCACAGAGCACCCTCGTAAATTTTCGGGACGTTTCATTTTTTCACAACCAGGACCGAAACCCTAGGCCGAACAAAATGGTCGGATGGGAAGTGAAATTTTTTCGCTCGGAATTTTACGAGCATGTGCGGAACTTCTAGGCAATCATATCGGCAGGTGACACGAAGTGATTCGAGTTCGTTTGCCCCCCCCATTTTCTTTAACGAACGATAACTTTTTGTGAAAATAACAAGTGCCCCGATCCCGGCCGAAACGACTCGAATTACACTTCGACACCCACCGACATGATCGCCACGATGCACAGAGCACCCTCGTAAATTTTCGGGACGTTTCATTTTTTCACAACCGGGACCGAAACCCTAGGCCGAACAAAATGGTCGGATGCGAAGTGAAATTTTTTCGCTCGAAATTTTACGAGCTTGTGCGGTACTTCTAGGCAATCATATCGGCAGGTGACACGAAGTGATTCGAGTTCGTTTTCCCCCCCATTTTCTTTAACGAACGATAACTTTTTGTGAAAATAACAAGTGCCCCGATCCCGGCCGAAACGACTCGAATTACACTTCGAGACCCACCGACATGATCGCCACGATGCACAGAGCACCCTCGTAAATTTTCGGGACGTTTCATTTTTTCACAACCGGGACCGAAACCCTTGGCCGAACAAAATGGTCGGATGCGAAGTGAAATTTTGTCGCTCAAAATTTTACGAGCTTGTGCAGTATTTCTAGGCAATCATTTCGCCAGGTGACACGAAGTGATTCGAGTTCGTTTGCCCCCCCATTTTCTTTAACGAACGATAACTTTTTATGAAAATAACGAGTGCCCCGATCCCGGCCGAAACGACTCGAATTACACTTCGAGACCCACCGACATGATCGCCACGATGCACAGAGCACCCTCGTAAATTTTCGGGACGTTTCATTTTTTCACAACCGGGACCGAAACCCTAGGCCGAAGAAAATGGTCGGATGCGAAGTGAAATTTTTTCGTTCGAAATTTTACGAGCTTGTGCAGAACTTCAAGGCAATCATATCGGCAGGTGACACGAAGTGATTCGAGTTCGTTTGCCCCCCCATTTTCTTTAACGAACGATAACTTTTTGTAAAAATAACAAGTTCCCCGAACCCGGCCAAAACGACTCGAATTACACTTCGAGACCCGCCGACATGATCGCCACGATGCACAGAGCACCCTCGTAAATTTTCGGGACGTTTCATTTTTTCACAACCGGGACCGAAACCCTAGGCCGAACAAATTGGTCGGATGCGAAGTGAAATTTTTTCGTTCGAAATTGTACGAGCTTGTGCAGAAGTTCTAGGCAATCATATCGGCAGGTGACACGAAGTGATTCGAGTTTGGTTGCCCCCCCATTTTCTTTAACGAACGATAACTTTTTGTCAAAATAACAAGTGCCCCGATCCCGGCCGAAACGACTCGAATTACACTTCGAGACCCGCCGACATGATCGCCACGATGCACAGAGCACCCTCGTAAATTTTCGGGACGTTTCATTTTTTCACAACCAGGACCGAAACCCTAGGCCGAACCAAATGGTCGGATGCGAAGTGAAATTTTTTCGCTCGAAATTTTACGAGCATGTGCGGAACTTCTAGGCAATCATATCGGCAGGTGACACGAAGTGATTCGAGTTCGTTTGCCCCCCCATTTTCTTTAACGAACGATAACTTTTTGTGAAAATAACAAGTGCCCCGATCCCGGCCGAAACGACTCGAATTACACTTCGACACCCACCGACATGATCGCCACGATGCACAGAGCACCCTCGTAAATTTTCGGGACGTTTCATTTTTTCACAACCGGGACCGAAACCCTAGGCCGAACAAAATGGTCGGATGCGAAGTGAAATTTTTTCGCTCGAAATTTTACGAGCTTGTGCGGTACTTCTAGGCAATCATATCGGCAGGTGACACGAAGTGATTCGAGTTCGTTTTCCCCCCCATTTTCTTTAACGAACGATAACTTTTTGTGAAAATAACAAGTGCCCCGATCCCGGCCGAAACGACTCGAATTACACTTCGAGACCCACCGACATGATCGCCACGATGCACAGAGCACCCTCGTAAATTTTCGGGACGTTTCATTTTTTCACAACCGGGACCGAAACCCTTGGCCGAACAAAATGGTCGGATGCGAAGTGAAATTTTGTCGCTCAAAATTTTACGAGCTTGTGCAGTATTTCTAGGCAATCATTTCGCCAGGTGACACGAAGTGATTCGAGTTCGTTTGCCCCCCCATTTTCTTTAACGAACGATAACTTTTTGTGAAAATAACAAGTGCCCCGATCCCGGCCGAAACGACTCGAATTAAACTTCGAGACCCACCGACATGATCGCCACGATGCACAGAACACCCTCGTAAATTTTCGGGACGTTTCATTTTTTCACAACCGGGACCGAAACCCTAGGCCGAACAAAATGGTCGGATGCGAAGTGAAATTTTTTCTTCCGAAATTTTACGAGCTTGTGCAGAACTTCAAGGCAATCATATCGGCAGGTGACACGAAGTGATTCGAGTTCGTTTGCCCCCCCATTTTCTTTAACGAACGATAACTTTTTGTAAAAATAACAAGTTCCCCGAACCCGGCCAAAACGACTCGAATTACACTTCGAGCCCGCCGACATGATCGCCACGATGCACAGAGCACCCTCGTAAATTTTCGGGACGTTTCTTTTTTTCACAACCGGGACCGAAACCCTAGGCCGAACAAATTGGTCGGATGCGAAGTGAAATTTTTTCGTTCGAAATTGTACGAGCTTGTGCAGAAGTTCTAGGCAATCATATCGGCAGGTGACACGAAGTGATTCGAGTTTGGTTGCCCCCCCATTTTCTTTAACGAACGATAACTTTTTGTGAAAATAACAAGTGCCCCGATCCCGGCCGAAACGACTCGAATTACACTTCGAGACCCACCGACATGATCGCCACGATGCACAGAGCACCCTCGTAAATTTTCGGGACGTTTCATTTTTTCACAACCGGGACCGAAACCCTTGGCCGAACAAAATGGTCGGATGCGAAGTGAAATTTTGTCGCTCAAAATTTTACGAGCTTGTGCAGTATTTCTAGGCAATCATTTCGCCAGGTGACACGAAGTGATTCGAGTTCGTTTGCCCCCCCATTTTCTTTAACGAACGATAACTTTTTGTGAAAATAACAAGTGCCCCGATCCCGGCCGAAACGACTCGAATTACACTTCGACACCCACCGACATGATCGCCACGATGCACAGAGCACCCTCGTAAATTTTCGGGACGTTTCATTTTTTCACAACCGGGACCGAAACCCTAGGCCGAACAAAATGGTCGGATGCGAAGTGAAATTTTTTCGCTCGAAATTTTACGAGCTTGTGCGGTACTTCTAGGCAATCATATCGGCAGGTGACACGAAGTGATTCGAGTTCGTTTTCCCCCCCATTTTCTTTAACGAACGATAACTTTTTGTGAAAATAACAAGTGCCCCGATCCCGGCCGAAACGACTCGAATTACACTTCGAGACCCACCGACATGATCGCCACGATGCACAGAGCACCCTCGTAAATTTTCGGGACGTTTCATTTTTTCACAACCAGGACCGAAACCCTAGGCCGAACAAAATGGTCGGATGGGAAGTGAAATTTTTTCGCTCGGAATTTTACGAGCATGTGCGGAACTTCTAGGCAATCATATCGGCAGGTGACACGAAGTGATTCGAGTTCGTTTGCCCCCCCCCATTTTCTTTAACGAACGATAACTTTTTGTGAAAATAACAAGTGCCCCGATCCCGGCCGAAACGACTCGAATTACACTTCGACACCCACCGACATGATCGCCACGATGCACAGAGCACCCTCGTAAATTTTCGGGACGTTTCATTTTTTCACAACCGGGACCGAAACCCTAGGCCGAACAAAATGGTCGGATGCGAAGTGAAATTTGTTCGCTCGAAATTTTACGAGCTTGTGCGGTACTTCTAGGCAATCATATCGGCAGGTGACACGAAGTGATTCGAGTTCGTTTTCCCCCCCATTTTCTTTAACGAACGATAACTTTTTGTGAAAATAACAAGTGCCCCGATCCCGGCCGAAACGACTCGAATTACACTTCGAGACCCACCGACATGATCGCCACGATGCACAGAGCACCCTCGTAAATTTTCGGGACGTTTCATTTTTTCACAACCGGGACCGAAACCCTAGGCCGAACAAAATGGTCGGATGCGAAGTGAAATTTTTTCGCTCGAAATTTTACGAGCTTGTGCGGTACTTCTAGGCAATCATATCGGCAGGTGACACGAAGTGATTCGAGTTCGTTTTCCCCCCCATTTTCTTTAACGAACGATAACTTTTTGTGAAAATAACAAGTGCCCCGATCCCGGCCGAAACGACTCGAATTACACTTCGAGACCCACCGACATGATCGCCACGATGCACAGAGCACCCTCGTAAATTTTCGGGACGTTTCATTTTTTCACAACCGGGACCGAAACCCTTGGCCGAACAAAATGGTCGGATGCGAAGTGAAATTTTGTCGCTCAAAATTTTACGAGCTTGTGCAGTATTTCTAGGCAATCATTTCGCCAGGTGACACGAAGTGATTCGAGTTCGTTTGCCCCCCCATTTTCTTTAACGAACGATAACTTTTTGTGAAAATAACAAGTGCCCCGATCCCGGCCGAAACGACTCGAATTACACTTCGAGACCCACCGACATGATCGCCACGATGCACAGAACACCCTCGTAAATTTTCGGGACGTTTCATTTTTTCACAACCGGGACCGAAACCCTAGGCCGAAGAAAATGGTCGGATGCGAAGTGAAATTTTTTCGTTCGAAATTTTACGAGCTTGTGCAGAACTTCAAGGCAATCATATCGGCAGGTGACACGAAGTGATTCGAGTTCGTTTGCCCCCCCATTTTCTTTAACGAACGATAACTTTTTGTAAAAATAACAAGTTCCCCGAACCCGGCCAAAACGACTCGAATTACACTTCGAGACCCGCCGACATGATCGCCACGATGCACAGAGCACCCTCGTAAATTTTCGGGACGTTTCATTTTTTCACAACCGGGACCGAAACCCTAGGCCGAACAAATTGGTCGGATGCGAAGTGAAATTTTTTCGTTCGAAATTGTACGAGCTTGTACAGAAGTTCTAGGCAATCATATCGGCAGGTGACACGAAGTGATTCGAGTTTGGTTGCCCCCCCATTTTCTTTAACGAACGATAACTTTTTGTCAAAATAACAAGTGCCCCGATCCCGGCCAAAACGACTCGAATTACACTTCGAGACCCGCCGACATGATCGCCACGATGCACAGAGCACCCTCGTAAATTTTCGGGACGTTTCATTTTTTCACAACCAGGACCGAAACCCTAGGCCGAACCAAATGGTCGGATTCGAAGTGAAATTTTTTTGTTCGAAATTTTACGAGCTTGTGCAGAACTTCTAGGCAATCATATCGGCAGGTGACACGAAGTGATTCGAGTTCGTTTGCCCCCCCATTTTCTTTAACGAACGATAACTTTTTGTGAAAATAACAAGTGCCCCGATCCCGGCCGAAACGACTCGAATTACACTTCGAGACCCACCGACATGATCGCCACGATGCACAGAGCACCCTCGTAAATTTTCGGGACGTTTCATTTTTTCACAACCAGGACCGAAACCCTAGGCCGAACAAAATGGTCGGATGGGAAGTGAAATTTTTTCGCTCGGAATTTTACGAGCATGTGCGGAACTTCTAGGCAATCATATCGGCAGGTGACACGAAGTGATTCGAGTTCGTTTGCCCCCCCCCCCCATTTTCTTTAACGAACGATAACTTTTTGTGAAAATAACAAGTGCCCCGATCCCGGCCGAAACGACTCGAATTACACTTCGACACCCACCGACATGATCGCCACGATGCACAGAGCACCCTCGTAAATTTTCGGGACGTTTCATTTTTTCACAACCGGGACCGAAACCCTAGGCCGAACAAAATGGTCGGATGCGAAGTGAAATTTGTTCGCTCGAAATTTTACGAGCTTGTGCGGTACTTCTAGGCAATCATATCGGCAGGTGACACGAAGTGATTCGAGTTCGTTTTCCCCCCCATTTTCTTTAACGAACGATAACTTTTTGTGAAAATAACAAGTGCCCCGATCCCGGCCGAAACGACTCGAATTACACTTCGACACCCACCGACATGATCGCCACGATGCACAGAGCACCCTCGTAAATTTTCGGGACGTTTCATTTTTTCACAACCGGGACCGAAACCCTAGGCCGAACAAAATGGTCGGATGCGAAGTGAAATTTTTTCGCTCGAAATTTTACGAGCTTGTGCGGTACTTCTAGGCAATCATATCGGCAGGTGACACGAAGTGATTCGAGTTCGTTTTCCCCCCCATTTTCTTTAACGAACGATAACTTTTTGTGAAAATAACAAGTGCCCCGATCCCGGCCGAAACGACTCGAATTACATTTCGAGACCCACCGACATGATCGCCACGATGCACAGAGCACCCTCGTAAATTTTCGGGACGTTTCATTTTTTCACAACCGGGACCGAAACCCTTGGCCGAACAAAATGGTCGGATGCGAAGTGAAATTTTGTCGCTCAAAATTTTACGAGCTTGTGCAGTATTTCTAGGCAATCATTTCGCCAGGTGACACGAAGTGATTCGAGTTCGTTTGCCCCCCCATTTTCTTTAACGAACGATAACTTTTTGTGAAAATAACAAGTGCCCCGATCCCGGCCGAAACGACTCGAATTAAACTTCGAGACCCACCGACATGATCGCCACGATGCACAGAACACCCTCGTAAATTTTCGGGACGTTTCATTTTTTCACAACCGGGACCGAAACCCTAGGCCGAACAAAATGGTCGGATGCGAAGTGAAATTTTTTCGTTCGAAATTTTACGAGCTTGTGCAGAACTTCAAGGCAATCATATCGGCAGGTGACACGAAGTGATTCGAGTTCGTTTGCCCCCCCATTTTCTTTAACGAACGATAACTTTTTGTAAAAATAACAAGTTCCCCGAACCCGGCCAAAACGACTCGAATTACACTTCGAGCCCGCCGACATGATCGCCACGATACACAGAGCACCCTCGTAAATTTTCGGGATGTTTCATTTTTTCACAACCGGGACCGAAACCCTAGGCCGAACAAATTGGTCGGATGCGAAGTGAAATTTTTTCGTTCGAAATTGTACGAGCTTGTGCAGAAGTTCTAGGCAATCATATCGGCAGGTGACACGAAGTGATTCGAGTTTGGTTGCCCCCCCATTTTCTTTAACGAACGATAACTTTTTGTGAAAATAACAAGTGCCCCGATCCCGGCCGAAACGACTCGAATTACACTTCGAGACCCACCGACATGATCGCCACGATGCACAGAGCACCCTCGTAAATTTTCGGGACGTTTCATTTTTTCACAACCAGGACCGAAACCCTAGGCCGAACAAAATGGTCGGATGCGAAGTGAAATTTTTTCGCTTGGAATTTTACGAGCATGTGCGGAACTTCTAGGCAATCATATCGGCAGGTGACACGAAGTGATTCGAGTTCGTTTGCCCCCCCCATTTTCTTTAACGAACGATAACTTTTTGTGAAAATAACAAGTGCCCCGATCCCGGCCGAAACGACTCGAATTACACTTCGAGACCCACCGACATGATCGCCACGATGCACAGAGCACCCTCGTAAATTTTCGGGACGTTTCATTTTTTCACAACAAGGACCGAAACCATAGGCCGAACAAAATGGTCGGATGGGAAGTGAAATTTTTTCGCTCGGAATTTTACGAGCATGTGCGGAACTTCTAGGCAATCATATCGGCAGGTGACACGAAGTGATTCGAGTTCGTTTGCCCCCCCCCATTTTCTTTAACGAACGATAACTTTTTGTGAAAATAACAAGTGCCCCGATCCCGGCCGAAACGACTCGAATTACACTTCGACACCCACCGACATGATCGCCACGATGCACAGAGCACCCTCGTAAATTTTCGGGACGTTTCATTTTTTCACAACCGGGACCGAAACCCTAGGCCGAACAAAATGGTCGGATGCGAAGTGAAATTTTTTCGCTCGAAATTTTACGAGCTTGTGCGGTACTTCTAGGCAATCATATCGGCAGGTGACACGAAGTGATTCGAGTTCGTTTTCCCCCCCATTTTCTTTAACGAACGATAACTTTTTGTGAAAATAACAAGTGCCCCGATCCCGGCCGAAACGACTCGAATTACACTTCGACACCCACCGACATGATCGCCACGATGCACAGAGCACCCTCGTAAATTTTCGGGACGTTTCATTTTTTCACAACCGGGACCGAAACCCTAGGCCGAACAAAATGGTCGGATGCGAAGTGAAATTTTTTCGCTCGAAATTTTACGAGCTTGTGCGGTACTTCTAGGCAATCATATCGGCAGGTGACACGAAGTGATTCGAGTTCGTTTTCCCCCCCATTTTCTTTAACGAACGATAACTTTTTGTGAAAATAACAAGTGCCCCGATCTCGGCCGAAACGACTCGAATTACACTTCGAGACCCACCGACATGATCGCCACGATGCACAGAGCACCCTCGTAAATTTTCGGGACGTTTCATTTTTTCACAACCGGGACCGAAACCCTAGGCCGAACAAAATGGTCGGATGCGAAGTGAAATTTTGTCGCTCAAAATTTTACGAGCTTGTGCAGTATTCTAGGCAATCATTTCGCCAGGTGACACGAAGTGATTCGAGTTCGTTTGCCCCCCCATTTTCTTTAACGAACGATAACTTTTTGTGAAAATAACAAGTGCCCCGATCCCGGCCGAAACGACTCGAATTACACTTCGAGACCCACCGACATGATCGCCACGATGCACAGAACACCCTCGTAAATTTTCGGGACGTTTCATTTTTTCACAACCGGGACCGAAACCCTAGGCCGAACAAAATGGTCGGATGCGAAGTGAAATTTTTTCGTTCGAAATTTTACGAGCTTGTGCAGAACTTCAAGGCAATCATATCGGCAGGTGACACGAAGTGATTCGAGTTCGTTTGCCCCCCCCATTTTCTTTAACGAACGATAACTTTTTGTAAAAATAACAAGTTCCCCGAACCCGGCCAAAACGACTCGAATTACACTTCGAGCCCGCCGACATGATCGCCACGATGCACAGAGCACCCTCGTAAATTTTCGGGACGTTTCATTTTTTCACAACCGGGACCGAAACCCTAGGCCGAACAAATTTGTCGGATGCGAAGTGAAATTTTTTCGTTCGAAATTGTACGAGCTTGTGCAGAAGTTCTAGGCAATCATATCGGCAGGTGACACGAAGTGATTCGAGTTCGTTTGCCCCCCCATTTTCTTTAACGAACGATAACTTTTTGTGAAAATAACAAGTGCCCCGATCCCGGCCAAAACGACTCGAATTACACTTCGAGACCCACCGACATGATCGCCACGATGCACAGAGCACCCTCGTAAATTTTCGGGACGTTTCATTTTTTCACAACCAGGACCGAAACCCTAGGCCGAACAAAATGGTCGGATGCGAAGTGAAATTTTTTCGCTTGGAATTTTACGAGCATGTGCGGAACTTCTAGGCAATCATATCGGCAGGTGACACGAAGTGATTCGAGTTCGTTTGCCCCCCCCATTTTCTTTAACGAACGATAACTTTTTGTGAAAATAACAAGTGCCCCGATCCCGGCCGAAACGACTCGAATTACACTTCGAGACCCGCCGACATGATCGCCACGATGCAGAGAGCACCCTCGTAAATTTTCGGGACGTTTCATTTTTTCACAACCAGGACCGAAACCCTAGGCCGAACAAAATGGTCGGATGGGAAGTGAAATTTTTTCGCTCGGAATTTTACGAGCATGTGCGGAACTTCTAGGCAATCATATCGGCAGGTGACACGAAGTGATTCGAGTTCGTTTGCCCCCCCCATTTTCTTTAACGAACGATAACTTTTTGTGAAAATAACAAGTGCCCCGATCCCGGCCGAAACGACTCGAATTACACTTCGACACCCACCGACATGATCGCCACGATGCACAGAGCACCCTCGTAAATTTTCGGGACGTTTCATTTTTTCACAACCGGGACCGAAACCCTAGGCCGAACAAAATGGTCGGATGCGAAGTGAAATTTTTTCGCTCGAAATTTTACGAGCTTGTGCGGTACTTCTAGGCAATCATATCGGCAGGTGACACGAAGTGATTCGAGTTCGTTTTCCCCCCCATTTTCTTTAACGAACGATAACTTTTTGTGAAAATAACAAGTGCCCCGATCCCGGCCGAAACGACTCGAATTACACTTCGACACCCACCGACATGATCGCCACGATGCACAGAGCACCCTCGTAAATTTTCGGGACGTTTCATTTTTTCACAACCGGGACCGAAACCCTAGGCCGAACAAAATGGTCGGATGCGAAGTGAAATTTGTTCGCTCAAAATTTTACGAGCTTGTGCGGTACTTCTAGGCAATCATATCGGCAGGTGACACGAAGTGATTCGAGTTCGTTTTCCCCCCCATTTTCTTTAACGAACGATAACTTTTTGTGAAAATAACAAGTGCCCCGATCCCGGCCGAAACGACTCGAATTACACTTCGAGACCCACCGACATGATCGCCACGATGCACAGAGCACCCTCGTAAATTTTCGGGACGTTTCATTTTTTCACAACCAGGACCGAAACCCTAGGCCGAACAAAATGGTCGGATGGGAAGTGAAATTTTTTCGCTCGGAATTTTACGAGCATGTGCGGAACTTCTAGGCAATCATATCGGCAGGTGACACGAAGTGATTCGAGTTCGTTTGCCCCCCCCATTTTCTTTAACGAACGATAACTTTTTGTGAAAATAACAAGTGCCCCGATCCCGGCCGAAACGACTCGAATTACACTTCGACACCCACCGACATGATCGCCACGATGCACAGAGCACCCTCGTAAATTTTCGGGACGTTTCATTTTTTCACAACCGGGACCGAAACCCTAGGCCGAACAAAATGGTCGGATGCGAAGTGAAATTTTTTCGCTCGAAATTTTACGAGCTTGTGCGGTACTTCTAGGCAATCATATCGGCAGGTGACACGAAGTGATTCGAGTTCGTTTTCCCCCCCATTTTCTTTAACGAACGATAACTTTTTGTGAAAATAACAAGTGCCCCGATCCCGGCCGAAACGACTCGAATTACACTTCGAGACCCACCGACATGATCGCCACGATGCACAGAGCACCCTCGTAAATTTTCGGGACGTTTCATTTTTTCACAACCGGGACCGAAACCCTTGGCCGAACAAAATGGTCGGATGCGAAGTGAAATTTTGTCGCTCAAAATTTTACGAGCTTGTGCAGAACTTCAAGGCAATCATATCGGCAGGTGACACGAAGTGATTCGAGTTCGTTTGCCCCCCCATTTTCTTTAACGAACGATAACTTTTTGTAAAAATAACAAGTTCCCCGAACCCGGCCAAAACGACTCGAATTACACTTCGAGCCCGCCGACATGATCGCCACGATGCAGAGAGCACCCTCGTAAATTTTCGGGACGTTTCATTTTTTCACAACCGGGACCGAAACCCTAGGCCGAACAAATTGGTCGGATGCGAAGTGAAATTTTTTCGTTCGAAATTGTACGAGCTTGTGCAGAAGTTCTAGGCAATCATATCGGCAGGTGACACGAAGTGATTCGAGTTTGGTTGCCCCCCCATTTTCTTTAACGAACGATAACTTTTTGTGAAAATAACAAGTGCCCCGATCCCGGCCGAAACGACTCGAATTACACTTCGAGACCCACCGACATGATCGCCACGATGCACAGAGCACCCTCGTAAATTTTCGGGACGTTTCATTTTTTCACAACCAGGACCGAAACCCTAGGCCGAACAAAATGGTCGGATGCGAAGTGAAATTTTTTCGCTTGGAATTTTACGAGCATGTGCGGAACTTCTAGGCAATCATATCGGCAGGTGACACGAAGTGATTCGAGTTCGTTTGCCCCCCCCATTTTCTTTAACGAACGATAACTTTTTGTGAAAATAACAAGTGCCCCGATCCCGGCCGAAACGACTCGAATTACACTTCGACACCCACCGACATGATCGCCACGATGCACAGAGCACCCTCGTAAATTTTCGGGACGTTTCATTTTTTCACAACCGGGACTGAAACCCTAGGCCGAACAAAATGGTCGGATGCGAAGTGAAATTTTTTCGCTCGAAATTTTACGAGCTTGTGCGGTACTTCTAGGCAATCATATCGGCAGGTGACACGAAGTGATTCGAGTTCGTTTGCCCCCCCCATTTTCTTTAACGAACGATAACTTTTTGTGAAAATAACAAGTGCCCCGATCCCGGCCGAAACGACTCGAATTACACTTCGAGACCCACCGACATGATCGCCACGATGCACAGAGCACCCTCGTAAATTTTCGGGACGTTTCATTTTTTCACAACCAGGACCGAAACCCTAGGCCGAACAAAATGGTCGGATGGGAAGTGAAATTTTTTCGCTCGGAATTTTACGAGCATGTGCGGAACTTCTAGGCAATCATATCGGCAGGTGACACGAAGTGATTCGAGTTCGTTTGCCCCCCCCATTTTCTTTAACGAACGATAACTTTTTGTGAAAATAACAAGTGCCCCGATCCCGGCCGAAACGACTCGAATTACACTTCGAGACCCACCGACATGATCGCCACGATGCACAGAGCACCCTCGTAAATTTTCGGGACGTTTCATTTTTTCACAACCAGGACCGAAACCCTAGGCCGAACAAAATGGTCGGATGCGAAGTGAAATTTTTTCGCTTGGAATTTTACGAGCATGTGCGGAACTTCTAGGCAATCATATCGGCAGGTGACACGAAGTGATTCGAGTTCGTTTGCCCCCCCCATTTTCTTTAACGAACGATAACTTTTTGTGAAAATAACAAGTGCCCCGATCCCGGCCGAAACGACTCGAATTACACTTCGAGACCCACCGACATGATCGCCACGATGCACAGAGCACCCTCGTAAATTTTCGGGACGTTTCATTTTTTCACAACCGGGACCGAAACCCTAGGCCGAACAAAATGGTCGGATGCGAAGTGAAATTTTTTCGTTCGGAATTTTACGAGCTTGTGCAGAACTTCAAGGCAATCATATCGGCAGGTGACACGAAGTGATTCGAGTTCGTTTGCCCCCCCATTTTCTTTAACGAACGATAACTTTTTGTCAAAATAACAAGTGCCCCGATCCCGGCCGAAACGACTCGAATTACACTTCGAGACCCGCCGACATGATCGCCACGATGCACAGAGCACCCTCGTAAATTTTCGGGACGTTTCATTTTTTCACAACGAGGACCGAAACCCTAGGCCGAACCAAATGGTCGGATGCGAAGTGAAATTTTTTCGCTCGAAATTTTACGAGCTTGTGCGGAACTTCTAGGCAATCATATCGGCAGGTGACACGAAGTGATTCGAGTTCGTTTGGCCCAAGATGCACAGAGCACCCTCGTAAATTTTCGGGACGTTTCATTTTTTCAAAACCAGGACCGAAACCCTAGGCCGAACCAAATGGTCGGATGCGAAGTGAAATTTTTTCGCTTGAAATTTTACGAGCATGTGCGGAACTTCTAGCCAATCATATCGGCAGGTGACACGAAGTGATTCGAGTTCGTTTGCCCTCCCATTTTCTTTAACGAACGATAACATTTTGTGAAAATAACAAGTGCCCCGATCCCGGCCGAAACGACTCGAATTACACTTCGAGACCCACCGACATGATCGCCAAGATGCACAGAGCACCCTCGTAAATTTTCGGGACGTTTCATTTTTTCACAACCAGGACCGAAACCCTAGGCCGAACAAAATGGTCGGATGCGAAGTAAAATTTTTTCGCTCGGAATTTTACGGGCATGTGAGGAACTTCTAGGCAATCATATCGGCAGGTGACACGAAGTGATTCGAGTTCGTTTGCCCCCCCCATTTTCTTTAACGAACGATAACTTTTTGTGAAAATAACAAGTGCCCCGATCCCGGCCGAAACGACTCGAATTACACTTCGACACCCACCGACATGATCGCCAAGATGGACAGAGCACCCTCGTAAATTTTCGGGACGTTTCATTTTTTCACAACCGGGACCGAAACCCTAGGCCGAAGAAAATGGTCGGATGCGAAGTGAAATTTTTTCGCTTGAAATTTTACGAGCATGTGCGGAACTTCTAGGCAATCATATCGGCAGGTGACACGAAGTGATTCGAATTCGTTTGCCCCCCCATTTTCTTTAACGAACGATAACATTTTGTGAAAATAACAAGTGCCCCGATCCCGGCCGAAACGACTCGAATTACACTTCGACACCCACCGACATGATCGCCACGATGCACAGAGCACCCTCGTAAATTTTCGGGACGTTTCATTTTTTCACAACCGGGACCGAAACCCTTCGCCGAACAAATTGGTCGGATGCGAAGTGAAATTTTTTCGTTCGAAATTTTACGAGCTTGTGCAGAACTTCTAGGCAATCATATCGGCAGGTGACACGAAGTGATTCGAGTTCGTTTGCCCCCCCATTTTCTTTAACGAACGATAACTTTTTGTGAAAATAACAAGTGCCCCGATCCCGGCCGAAACGACTCGAATTACACTTCGACACCCACCGACATGATCGCCACGATGCACAGAGCACCCTCGTAAATTTTTGGGACGTGTCATTTTTTCACAACTGGGACCGAAACCCTAGGCCGAACAAAATAGTCGTATGCGAAGTGAAATTTTTTCGTTCGAAATTTTACGAGCTTGTGCGGTACTTCTAGGCAATCATATCGGCATGTGACACGAAGTGATTCGAGTTCGTTTGCCCCCCCATTTTCTTTAACGAACGATAACTTTTTGTGAAAATAACAAGTGCCCCGATCCCGGCCGAAACGACTCGAATTACACTTCGACATCCACCGACATGATCGCCACGATGCACAGAGCACCCTCGTAAATTTTCGGGACGTTTCATTTTTTCACAACCGGGACCGAAACCCTAGGCCGAACAAAATGGTCGGATGCGAAGTGAAATTTTTTCGCTCGAAATTTTACGAGCTTGTGCGGTACTTCTAGGCAATCATATCGGCAGGTGACACGAAGTGATTCGAGTTCGTTTGCCCCCCCATTTTCTTTAACGAACGATAACTTTTTGTGAAAATAACAAGTGCCCCGATCCCGGCCGAAACGACTCGAATTACACTTCGAGACCCACCGACATGATCGCCACGATGCAGAGAGCACCCTCGTAAATTTTCGGGACGTTGCATTTTTTCACAACCGTGACCGAAACCCTTGGCCGAACAAAATGGTCGGATGCGAAGAGAAATTTTTTCGCTCAAAATTTTACGAGCTTGTGCAGTATTTCTAGGCAATCATTTCGGCAGGTGACACGAAGTGATTCGAGTTCGTTCGCCCCCCCATTTTCTTTAACGAACGATAACTTTTTGTGAAAATAACAAGTGCCCCGATCCCGGCCGAAACGACTCGAATTACACTTCGAGACCCACCGACATGATCGCCAAGATGCACAGAGCACCCTCGTAAATTTTCGGGACGTTTCATTTTTTCACAACCAGGACCGAAACCCTAGGCCGAACAAAATGGTCGGATGCGAAGTAAAATTTTTTCGCTCGGAATTTTACGGGCATGTGCGGAACTTCTAGGCAATCATATCGGCAGGTGACACGAAGTGATTCGAGTTCGTTTGCCCCCCCCATTTTCTTTAACGAACGATAACTTTTTGTGAAATAACAAGTGCCCCGATCCCGGCCGAAACGACTCGAATTACACTTCGACACCCACCGACATGATCGCCACGATGCACAGAGCACCCTCGTAAATTTTCGGGACGTTTCATTTTTTCACAACCGGGACCGAAACCCTTGGCCGAACAAATTGGTCGGATGCGAAGTGAAATTTTTTCGTTCGAAATTTTACGAGCTTGTGCAGAACTTCTAGGCAATCATATCGGCAGGTGACACGAAGTGATTCGAGTTCGTTTGCCCCCCCATTTTCTTTAACGAACGATAACTTTTTGTGAAAATAACAAGTGCCCCGATCCCGGCCGAAACGACTCGAATTACACTTCGAGACCCACCGACATGATCGCCACGATGCACAGAGCACCCTCGTAAATTTTCGGGACGTGTCATTTTTTCACAACCGGGACCGAAACCCTAGGCCGTACAAAATAGTCGTATGCGAAGTGAAATTTTTTCGCTCGAAATTTTACGAGCTTGTGCGGTACTTCTAGGCAATCATATCGGCAGGTGACACGAAGTGATTCGAGTTCGTTTGCCCCCCCATTTTCTTTAACGAACGATAACATTTTGTGAAAATAACAAGTGTCCCGATCCCGGCCGAAACGACTCGAATTACACTTGGAGACCCACCGACATGATCGCCACGATGCAGAGAGCACCCTCGTAAATTTTTGGGACGTTGCATTTTTTCAGAACCGGGACCGAAACCCTAGGCCGAACCAAATGGTCGGATGCGAAGTGAAATTTTTTCGCTCGAAATTTTACGAGCATGTGCGGAACTTCTAGGCAATCATATCGGCAGGTGACACGAAGTGATTCGAGTTCGTTTGCCCCCCCATTTTCTTTAACGAACGATAACATTTTGTGAAAATAACAAGTGCCCCGATCCCGGCCGAAACGACTCGAATTACACTTCGAGACCCACCGACATGATCGCCAAGATGCACAGAGCACCCTCGTAAATTTTCGGGACGTTTCATTTTTTCACAACCAGGACCGAAACCCTAGGCCGAACAAAATGGTCGGATGCGAAGTATAATTTTTTCGCTCGGAATTTTACGGGCATGTGCGGAACTTCTAGGCAATGATATCGGCAGGTGACACGAAGTGATTCGAGTTCGTTTGCCCCCCCCATTTTCTTTAACGAACGATAACTTTTTGTGAAAATAACAAGTGCCCCGATCCCGGCCGAAACGACTCGAATTACACTTCGACACCCACCGACATGATCGCCACGATGCCCAGAGCACCCTCGTAAATTTTCGGGACGTTTCATTTTTTCAAAACCGGGACCGAAACCCTAGGCCGAACAAAATGGTCGGATGCGAAGTATAATTTTTTCGCTCGGAATTTTACGGGCATGTGCGGAACTTCTAGGCAATCATATCGGCAGGTGACACGAAGTGATTCGAGTTCGTTTGCCCCCCCAATTTTCTTTAACGAACGATAACTTTTTGTGAAAATAACAAGTGCCCCGATCCCGGCCGAAACGACTCGAATTACACTTCGACACCCACCGACATGATCGCCACGATGCACAGAGCACCCTCGTAAATTTTCGGGACGTTTCATTTTTTCAAAACCGGGACCGAAACCCTAGGCCGAACAAAATAGTCGTATGCGAAGTGAAATTTTTTCGCTCGAAATTTTACGAGCTTGTGCGGTACTTCTAGGCAATCATATCGGCAGGTGACACGAAGTGATTCGAGTTCGTTTGCCCCCCCATTTTCTTTAACGAACGATAACTTTTTGTGAAAATAACAAGTGTCCCGATCCCGGCCGAAACGACTCGAATTACACTTCGAGACCCACCGACATGATCGCCACGATGCAGAGAGCACCCTCGTAAATTTTCGGGACGTTGCATTTTTTCAGAACCGGGACCGAAACCCTAGGCCGAACCAAATGGTCGGATGCGAAGTGAAATTTTTTCGCTCGAAATTTTACGAGCATGTGCGGAAGTTCTAGGCAATCATATCGGCAGGTGACACGAAGTGATTCGTGTTCGTTTGCCCCCCCATTTTCTTTAACGAACGATAACATTTTGTGAAAATAACAAGTGCCCCGATCCCGGCCGAAACGACTCGAATTACACTTCGAGACCCACCGACATGATCGCCAAGATGCACAGAGCACCCTCGTAAATTTTCGGGACGTTTCATTTTTTCACAACCAGGACCGAAACCCTAGGCCCAACAAAATGGTCGGATGCGAAGTAAAATTTTTTCGCTCGGAATTTTACGGGCATGTGCGGAACTTCTAGGCAATCATATCGGCAGGTGAGACGAAGTGATTCGAGTTCGTTTTCCCCCCCCATTTTCTTTAACGAACGATAACTTTTTGTGAAAATAACAAGTGCCCCGATCCCGGCCGAAACGACAAGAATTACACTTCGACACCCACCGACATGATCGCCACGATGCACAGAGCACCCTCGTAAATTTTCGGGACGTTTCATTTTTTCACAACCGGGACCGAAACCCTTGGCCGAACAAATTGGTCGGATGCGAAGTATAATTTTTTCGCTCGGAATTTTACGGGCATGTGCGGAACTTCTAGGCAATCATATCGGCAGGTGACACGAAGTGATTCGAGTTCGTTTGCCCCCCCAATTTTCTTTAACGAACGATAACTTTTTGTGAAAATAACAAGTGCCCCGATCCCGGCCGAAACGACTCGAATTACACTTCGACACCCACCGACATGATCGCCACGATGCACAGAGCACCCTCGTAAATTTTCGGGACGTTTCATTTTTTCAAAACCGGGACCGAAACCCTAGGCCGAACAAAATGGTCGGATGCGAAGTGAAATTTTTTCGCTCGAAATTTTACGAGCATGTGCGGAACTTCTAGGCAATCATATCGGCAGGTGACACGAAGTGATTCGAGTTCGTTTGCCCCCCCCCATTTTCTTTAACGAACGATAACTTTTTGTGAAAATAACAAGTGCCCCGATCCCGGCCGAAACGACTCGAATTACACTTCGACACCCACCGACATGATCGCCACGATGCACAGAGCACCCTCGTAAATTTTCGGGACGTTTCATTTTTTCACAACCGGGACCGAAACCCTTGGCCGAACAAATTGGTCGGATGCGAAGTGAAATTTTTTCGTTCGAAATTTTACGAGCTTGTGCAGAACTTCTAGGCAATCATATCGGCAGGTGACACGAAGTGATTCGAGTTCGTTTGCCCCCCCATTTTCTTTAACGAACGATAACTTTTTGTGAAAATAACAAGTGCCCCGATCCCGGCCGAAACGACTCGAATTACACTTCGACACCCACCGACATGATCGCCACGATGCAGAGAGCACCCTCGTAAATTTTCGGGACGTTTCATTTTTTCACAACCGGGACCGAAACCCTAGGCCGAACAAAATGGTCGTATGCGAAGTGAAATTTTTTCGCTCGAAATTTTACGAGCTTGTGCGGTACTTCTAGGCAATCATATCGGCAGGTGACACGAAGTGATTCGAGTTCGTTTGCCCCCCCATTTTCTTTAACGAACGATAACTTTTTGTGAAAATAACAAGTGCCCCGATCCCGGCCGAAACGACTCGAATTACACTTCGACACCCACCGACATGATCGCCACGATGCACAGAGCACCCTCGTAAATTTTCGGGACGTTTCATTTTTTCACAACCGGGACCGAAACCCTTGGCCGAACAAATTGGTCGGATGCGAAGTGAAATTTTTTCGTTCGAAATTTTACGAGCTTGTGCAGAACTTCTAGGCAATCATATCGGCAGGTGACACGAAGTGATTCGAGTTCGTTTGCCCCCCCATTTTCTTTAACGAACGATAACTTTTTGTGAAAATAACAAGTGCCCCGATCCCGGCCGAAACGACTCGAATTACACTTCGACACCCACCGACATGATCGCCACGATGCAGAGAGCACCCTCGTAAATTTTCGGGACGTTTCATTTTTTCACAACCGGGACCGAAACCCTAGGCCGAACAAAATGGTCGTATGCGAAGTGAAATTTTTTCGCTCGAAATTTTACGAGCTTGTGCGGTACTTCTAGGCAATCATATCGGCAGGTGACACGAAGTGATTCGAGTTCGTTTGCCCCCCCATTTTCTTTAACGAACGATAACTTTTTGTGAAAATAACAAGTGTCCCGATCCCGGCCGAAACGACTCGAATTACACTTCGAGACCCACCGACATGATCGCCACGATGCAGAGAGCACCCTCGTAAATTTTCGGGACGTTGCATTTTTTCAGAACCGGGACCGAAACCCTTGGCCGAACAAAATGGTCGGATGCGAAGTGAAATTTTTTCGCTCAAAATTTTACGAGCTTGTGCAGTATTTCTAGGCAATCATTTCGGCAGGTGACACGATGTGATTCGAGTTCGTTTGCCCCCCCCATTTTCTTTAACGAACGATAACTTTTTGTGAAAATAACAAGTGCCCCGATCCCGGCCGAAACGACTCGAATTACACTTCGACACCCACCGACATGATCGCCACGATGCACAGAGCACCCTCGTAAATTTTCGGGACGTTTCATTTTTTCACAACCGGGACCGAAACCCTAGGCCGAACAAAATGGTCGGATGCGAAGTGAAATTTTTTCGCTCGAAATTTTACGAGCTTGTGCAGTACTTCTAGGCAATCATATCGGCAGGTGACACGAAGTGATTCGAGTTCGTTTGCCCCCCCATTTTCTTTAACGAACGATAACTTTTTGTGAAAATAACAAGTGTCCCGATCCCGGCCGAAACGACTCGAATTACACTTCGAGACCCACCGACATGATCGCCACGATGCAGAGAGCACCCTCGTAAATTTTCGGGACGTTGCATTTTTTCAGAACCGGGACCGAAACCCTTGGCCGAACAAAATGGTCGGATGCGAAGAGAAATTTTTTCGCTCAAAATTTTACGAGCTTGTGCAGTATTTCTAGGCAATCATTTCGGCAGGTGACACGAAGTGATTCGAGTTCGTTCGCCCCCCCATTTTCTTTAACGAACGATAACTTTTTGTGAAAATAACAAGTGCCCCGATCCCGGCCGAAACGACTCGAATTACACTTCGACACCCACCGACATGATCGCCACGATGCACAGAGCACCCTCGTAAATTTTCGGGACGTTTCATTTTTTCACAACCGGGACCGAAACCCTAGGCCGAACAAAATGGTCGGATGCGAAGTGAAATTTTTTCGCTCGAAATTTTACGAGCTTGTGCGGTACTTCTAGGCAATCATATCGGCAGGTGACACGAAGTGATTCGAGTTCGTTTGCCCCCCCATTTTCTTTAACGAACGATAACTTTTTGTGAAAATAACTAGTGCCCCGATCCCGGCCGAAACGACTCGAATTACACTTCGAGACCCACCGACATGATCGCCACGATGCAGAGAGCACCCTCGTAAATTTTCGGGACGTTGCATTTTTTCAGAACCGGGACCGAAACCCTAGGCCGAACCAAATGGTCGGATGCGAAGTGAAATTTTTTCGCTCGAAATTTTACGAGCATGTGCGGAAGTTCTAGGCAATCATATCGGCAGGTGACACGAAGTGATTCGTGTTCGTTTGCCCCCCCATTTTCTTTAACGAACGATAACATTTTGTGAAAATAACAAGTGCCCCGATCCCGGCCGAAACGACTCGAATTACACTTCGAGACCCACCGACATGATCGCCAAGATGCACAGAGCACCCTCGTAAATTTTCGGGACGTTTCATTTTTTCACAACCAGGACCGAAACCCTAGGCCCAACAAAATGGTCGGATGCGAAGTAAAATTTTTTCGCTCGGAATTTTACGGGCATGTGCGGAACTTCTAGGCAATCATATCGGCAGGTGAGACGAAGTGATTCGAGTTCGTTTTCCCCCCCCATTTTCTTTAACGAACGATAACTTTTTGTGAAAATAACAAGTGCCCCGATCCCGGCCGAAACGACAAGAATTACACTTCGACACCCACCGACATGATCGCCACGATGCACAGAGCACCCTCGTAAATTTTCGGGACGTTTCATTTTTTCACAACCGGGACCGAAACCCTTGGCCGAACAAATTGGTCGGATGCGAAGTATAATTTTTTCGCTCGGAATTTTACGGGCATGTGCGGAACTTCTAGGCAATCATATCGGCAGGTGACACGAAGTGATTCGAGTTCGTTTGCCCCCCCAATTTTCTTTAACGAACGATAACTTTTTGTGAAAATAACAAGTGCCCCGATCCCGGCCGAAACGACTCGAATTACACTTCGACACCCACCGACATGATCGCCACGATGCACAGAGCACCCTCGTAAATTTTCGGGACGTTTCATTTTTTCAAAACCGGGACCGAAACCCTAGGCCGAACAAAATGGTCGGATGCGAAGTGAAATTTTTTCGCTCGAAATTTTACGAGCATGTGCGGAACTTCTAGGCAATCATATCGGCAGGTGACACGAAGTGATTCGAGTTCGTTTGCCCCCCCCCATTTTCTTTAACGAACGATAACTTTTTGTGAAAATAACAAGTGCCCCGATCCCGGCCGAAACGACTCGAATTACACTTCGACACCCACCGACATGATCGCCACGATGCACAGAGCACCCTCGTAAATTTTCGGGACGTTTCATTTTTTCACAACCGGGACCGAAACCCTTGGCCGAACAAATTGGTCGGATGCGAAGTGAAATTTTTTCGTTCGAAATTTTACGAGCTTGTGCAGAACTTCTAGGCAATCATATCGGCAGGTGACACGAAGTGATTCGAGTTCGTTTGCCCCCCCATTTTCTTTAACGAACGATAACTTTTTGTGAAAATAACAAGTGCCCCGATCCCGGCCGAAACGACTCGAATTACACTTCGACACCCACCGACATGATCGCCACGATGCAGAGAGCACCCTCGTAAATTTTCGGGACGTTTCATTTTTTCACAACCGGGACCGAAACCCTAGGCCGAACAAAATGGTCGTATGCGAAGTGAAATTTTTTCGCTCGAAATTTTACGAGCTTGTGCGGTACTTCTAGGCAATCATATCGGCAGGTGACACGAAGTGATTCGAGTTCGTTTGCCCCCCCATTTTCTTTAACGAACGATAACTTTTTGTGAAAATAACAAGTGCCCCGATCCCGGCCGAAACGACTCGAATTACACTTCGACACCCACCGACATGATCGCCACGATGCACAGAGCACCCTCGTAAATTTTCGGGACGTTTCATTTTTTCACAACCGGGACCGAAACCCTTGGCCGAACAAATTGGTCGGATGCGAAGTGAAATTTTTTCGTTCGAAATTTTACGAGCTTGTGCAGAACTTCTAGGCAATCATATCGGCAGGTGACACGAAGTGATTCGAGTTCGTTTGCCCCCCCATTTTCTTTAACGAACGATAACTTTTTGTGAAAATAACAAGTGCCCCGATCCCGGCCGAAACGACTCGAATTACACTTCGACACCCACCGACATGATCGCCACGATGCAGAGAGCACCCTCGTAAATTTTCGGGACGTTTCATTTTTTCACAACCGGGACCGAAACCCTAGGCCGAACAAAATGGTCGTATGCGAAGTGAAATTTTTTCGCTCGAAATTTTACGAGCTTGTGCGGTACTTCTAGGCAATCATATCGGCAGGTGACACGAAGTGATTCGAGTTCGTTTGCCCCCCCATTTTCTTTAACGAACGATAACTTTTTGTGAAAATAACAAGTGTCCCGATCCCGGCCGAAACGACTCGAATTACACTTCGAGACCCACCGACATGATCGCCACGATGCAGAGAGCACCCTCGTAAATTTTCGGGACGTTGCATTTTTTCAGAACCGGGACCGAAACCCTTGGCCGAACAAAATGGTCGGATGCGAAGTGAAATTTTTTCGCTCAAAATTTTACGAGCTTGTGCAGTATTTCTAGGCAATCATTTCGGCAGGTGACACGATGTGATTCGAGTTCGTTTGCCCCCCCCATTTTCTTTAACGAACGATAACTTTTTGTGAAAATAACAAGTGCCCCGATCCCGGCCGAAACGACTCGAATTACACTTCGACACCCACCGACATGATCGCCACGATGCACAGAGCACCCTCGTAAATTTTCGGGACGTTTCATTTTTTCACAACCGGGACCGAAACCCTAGGCCGAACAAAATGGTCGGATGCGAAGTGAAATTTTTTCGCTCGAAATTTTACGAGCTTGTGCAGTACTTCTAGGCAATCATATCGGCAGGTGACACGAAGTGATTCGAGTTCGTTTGCCCCCCCATTTTCTTTAACGAACGATAACTTTTTGTGAAAATAACAAGTGTCCCGATCCCGGCCGAAACGACTCGAATTACACTTCGAGACCCACCGACATGATCGCCACGACGCAGAGAGCACCCTCGTAAATTTTCGGGACGTTGCATTTTTTCAGAACCGGGACCGAAACCCTTGGCCGAACAAAATGGTCGGATGCGAAGAGAAATTTTTTCGCTCAAAATTTTACGAGCTTGTGCAGTATTTCTAGGCAATCATTTCGGCAGGTGACACGAAGTGATTCGAGTTCGTTCGCCCCCCCATTTTCTTTAACGAACGATAACTTTTTGTGAAAATAACAAGTGCCCCGATCCCGGCCGAAACGACTCGAATTACACTTCGACACCCACCGACATGATCGCCACGATGCACAGAGCACCCTCGTAAATTTTCGGGACGTTTCATTTTTTCACAACCGGGACCGAAACCCTAGGCCGAACAAAATGGTCGGATGCGAAGTGAAATTTTTTCGCTCGAAATTTTACGAGCTTGTGCGGTACTTCTAGGCAATCATATCGGCAGGTGACACGAAGTGATTCGAGTTCGTTTGCCCCCCCATTTTCTTTAACGAACGATAACTTTTTGTGAAAATAACTAGTGCCCCGATCCCGGCCGAAACGACTCGAATTACACTTCGAGACCCACCGACATGATCGCCACGATGCAGAGAGCACCCTCGTAAATTTTCGGGACGTTGCATTTTTTCAGAACCGGGACCGAAACCCTAGGCCGAACCAAATGGTCGGATGCGAAGTGAAATTTTTTCGCTCGAAATTTTACGAGCATGTGCGGAAGTTCTAGGCAATCATATCGGCAGGTGACACGAAGTGATTCGTGTTCGTTTGCCCCCCCATTTTCTTTAACGAACGATAACATTTTGTGAAAATAACAAGTGCCCCGATCCCGGCCGAAACGACTCGAATTACACTTCGAGACCCACCGACATGATCGCCAAGATGCACAGAGCACCCTCGTAAATTTTCGGGACGTTTCATTTTTTCACAACCAGGACCGAAACCCTAGGCCCAACAAAATGGTCGGATGCGAAGTAAAATTTTTTCGCTCGGAATTTTACGGGCATGTGCGGAACTTCTAGGCAATCATATCGGCAGGTGACACGAAGTGATTCGAGTTCGTTTGCCCCCCCATTTTCTTTAACGAACGATAACTTTTTGTCAAAATAACAAGTGCCCCGATCCCGGCCGAAACGACTCGAATTACACTTCGAGACCCGCCGACATGATCGCCACGATGCACAGAGCACCCTCGTAAATTTTTGGGACGTTTCATTTTTTCACAACCAGGACCGAAACCCTAGGCCGAACAAAATGGTCGGATGCGAAGTGAAATTTTTTCGCTCGAAATTTTACGAGCATGTGCGGAACTTCTAGGCAATCATATCGGCAGGTGACACGAAGTGATTCGAGTTCGTTTGCCCCCCCCCATTTTCTTTAACGAACGATAACTTTTTGTGAAAATAACAAGTGCCCCGATCCCGGCCGAAACGACTCGAATTACACTTCGACACCCACCGACATGATCGCCACGATGCACAGAGCACCCTCGTAAATTTTCGGGACGTTTCATTTTTTCACAACCGGGACCGAAACCCTTGGCCGAACAAATTGGTCGGATGCGAAGTGAAATTTTTTCGTTCGAAATTTTACGAGCTTGTGCAGAACTTCTAGGCAATCATATCGGCAGGTGACACGAAGTGATTCGAGTTCGTTTGCCCCCCCATTTTCTTTAACGAACGATAACTTTTTGTGAAAATAACAAGTGCCCCGATCCCGGCCGAAACGACTCGAATTACACTTCGACACCCACCGACATGATCGCCACGATGCAGAGAGCACCCTCGTAAATTTTCGGGACGTTTCATTTTTTCACAACCGGGACCGAAACCCTAGGCCGAACAAAATGGTCGTATGCGAAGTGAAATTTTTTCGCTCGAAATTTTACGAGCTTGTGCGGTACTTCTAGGCAATCATATCGGCAGGTGACACGAAGTGATTCGAGTTCGTTTGCCCCCCCATTTTCTTTAACGAACGATAACTTTTTGTGAAAATAACAAGTGTCCCGATCCCGGCCGAAACGACTCGAATTACACTTCGACACCCACCGACATGATCGCCACGATGCAGAGAGCACCCTCGTAAATTTTCGGGACGTTGCATTTTTTCAGAACCGGGACCGAAACCCTTGGCCGAACAAAATGGTCGGATGCGAAGTGAAATTTTTTCGCTCAAAATTTTACGAGCTTGTGCAGTATTTCTAGGCAATCATTTCGGCAGGTGACACGATGTGATTCGAGTTCGTTTGCCCCCCCCATTTTCTTTAACGAACGATAACTTTTTGTGAAAATAACAAGTGCCCCGATCCCGGCCGAAACGACTCGAATTACACTTCGACACCCACCGACATGATCGCCACGATGCACAGAGCACCCTCGTAAATTTTCGGGACGTTTCATTTTTTCACAACCGGGACCGAAACCCTAGGCCGAACAAAATGGTCGGATGCGAAGTGAAATTTTTTCGCTCGAAATTTTACGAGCTTGTGCAGTACTTCTAGGCAATCATATCGGCAGGTGACACGAAGTGATTCGAGTTCGTTTGCCCCCCCATTTTCTTTAACGAACGATAACTTTTTGTGAAAATAACAAGTGTCCCGATCCCGGCCGAAACGACTCGAATTACACTTCGAGACCCACCGACATGATCGCCACGATGCAGAGAGCACCCTCGTAAATTTTCGGGACGTTGCATTTTTTCAGAACCGGGACCGAAACCCTTGGCCGAACAAAATGGTCGGATGCGAAGTGAAATTTTTTCGCTCAAAATTTTACGAGCTTGTGCCGTATTTCTAGGCAATCATTTCGGCAGGTGACACGATGTGATTCGAGTTCGTTTGCCCCCCCCATTTCCTTTAACGAACGATAACTTTTTGTGAAAATAACAAGTGCCCCGATCCCGGCCGAAACGACTCGAATTACACTTCGACACCCACCGACATGATCGCCACGATGCACAGAGCACCCTCGTAAATTTTCGGGACGTTTCATTTTTTCACAACCGGGACCGAAACCCTAGGCCGAACAAAATGGTCGGATGCGAAGTGAAATTTTTTCGCTCGAAATTTTACGAGCTTGTGCGGTACTTCTAGGCAATCATATCGGCAGGTGACACGAAGTGATTCGAGTTCGTTTGCCCCCCCATTTTCTTTAACGAACGATAACTTTTTGTGAAAATAACAAGTGCCCCGATCCCGGCCGAAACGACTCGAATTACACTTCGACACCCACCGACATGATCGCCACGATGCACAGAGCACCCTCGTAAATTTTCGGGACGTTTCATTTTTTCACAACCGGGACCGAAACCCTAGGCCGAACAAAATGGTCGGATGCGAAGTGAAATTTTTTCGCTCGAAATTTTACGAGCTTGTGCGGTACTTCTAGGCAATCATATCGGCAGGTGACACGAAGTGATTCGAGTTCGTTTGCCCCCCCATTTTCTTTAACGAACGATAACTTTTTGTGAAAATAACTAGTGCCCCGATCCCGGCCGAAACGACTCGAATTACACTTCGAGACCCACCGACATGATCGCCACGATGCACAGAGCACCCTCGTAAATTTTCGGGACGTTTCATTTTTTCACAACCGGGACCGAAAGCCTAGGCCGAAGAAAATGGTCGGATGCGAAGTGAAATTTTTTCGTTCGAAATTTTACGAGCTTGTGCAGAACTTCAAGGCAATCATATCGGCAGGTGACACGAAGTGATTCGAGTTCGTTTGCCCCCCCATTTTCTTTAACGAACGATAACTTTTTGTCAAAATAACAAGTGCCCCGATCCCGGCCGAAACGACTCGAATTACACTTCGAGACCCGCCGACATGATCGCCACGATGCACAGAGCACCCTCGTAAATTTTCGGGACGTTTCATTTTTTCACAACCAGGACCGAACCCTAGGCCGAACAAAATGGTCGGATGCGAAGTGAAATTTTTTCGCTCGAAATTTTACGAGCCTGTGCGGAACTTCTAGGCAATCATATCGGCAGGTGAAACGAAGTGATTCGAGTTCGTTTGGCCCAAGATGCACAGAGCACCCTCGTAAATTTTCGGGACGTTTCATTTTTTCACAACCAGGACCCAAACCCTAGGCCGAACCAAATGGTCGGATGCGAAGTGAAATTTTTTCGCTCGAAATTTTACGAGCATGTGCGGAACTTCTAGGCAATCATATCGGCAGGTGACACGAAGTGATTCGTGTTCGTTTGCCCCCCCATTTTCTTTAACGAACGATAACATTTTGTGAAAATAACAAGTGCCCCGATCCCGGCCGAAACGACTCGAATTACACTTCGAGACCCACCGACATGATCGCCAAGATGCACAGAGCACCCTCGTAAATTTTCGGGACGTTTCATTTTTTCACAACCAGGACCGAAACCCTAGGCCGAACAAAATGGTCGGATGCGAAGTAAAATTTTTTCGCTCGGAATTTTACGGGCATGTGCGGAACTTCTAGGCAATCATATCGGCAGGTGACACGAAGTGATTCGAGTTCGTTTGCCCCCCCCATTTTCTTTAACGAACGATAACTTTTTGTGAAAATAACAAGTGCCCCGATCCCGTCCGAAACGACTCAAATTACACTTCGACACCCACCGACATGATCGCCACGATGCACAGAGCACCCTCGTAAATTTTCGGGACGTTTCATTTTTTCAAAACCGGGACCGAAACCCTAGGCCGAACAAAATAGTCGTATGCGAAGTGAAATTTTTTCGCTCGAAATTTTACGAGCTTGTGCGGTACTTCTAGGCAATCATATCGGCAGGTGACACGAAGTGATTCGAGTTCGTTTGCCCCCCCATTTTCTTTAACGAACGATAACTTTTTGTGAAAATAACAAGTGTCCCGATCCCGGCCGAAACGACTCGAATTACACTTCGAGACCCACCGACATGATCGCCACGATGCAGAGAGCACCCTCGTAAATTTTCGGGACGTTGCATTTTTTCAGAACCGGGACCGAAACCCTAGGCCGAACCAAATGGTCGGATGCGAAGTGAAATTTTTTCGCTCGAAATTTTACGAGCATGTGCGGAAGTTCTAGGCAATCATATCGGCAGGTGACACGAAGTGATTCGTGTTCGTTTGCCCCCCCATTTTCTTTAACGAACGATAACATTTTGTGAAAATAACAAGTGCCCCGATCCCGGCCGAAACGACTCGAATTACACTTCGAGACCCACCGACATGATCGCCAAGATGCACAGAGCACCCTCGTAAATTTTCGGGACGTTTCATTTTTTCACAACCGGGACCGAAACCCTAGGCCGAAGAAAATGGTCGGATGCGAAGTGAAATTTTTTCGCTTGAAATTTTACGAGCATGTGCGGAACTTCTAGGCAATCATATCGGCAGGTGACACGAAGTGATTCGAGTTCGTTTGCCCCCCCATTTTCTTTAACGAACGATAACATTTTGTGAAAATAACAAGTGCCCCGATCCCGGCCGAAACGACTCGAATTACACTTCGAGACCCACCGACATGATCGCCAAGATGCACAGAGCACCCTCGTAAATTTTCGGGACGTTTCATTTTTTCACAACCAGGACCGAAACCCTAGGCCCAACAAAATGGTCGGATGCGAAGTAAAATTTTTTCGCTCGGAATTTTACGGGCATGTGCGGAACTTCTAGGCAATCATATCGGCAGGTGAGACGAAGTGATTCGAGTTCGTTTTCCCCCCCCCCATTTTCTTTAACGAACGATAACTTTTTGTGAAAATAACAAGTGCCCCGATCCCGGCCGAAACGACAAGAATTACACTTCGACACCCACCGACATGATCGCCACGATGCACAGAGCACCCTCGTAAATTTTCGGGACGTTTCATTTTTTCACAACCGGGACCGAAACCCTTGGCCGAACAAATTGGTCGGATGCGAAGTGAAATTTTTTCGTTCGAAATTTTACGAGCTTGTGCAGAACTTCTAGGCAATCATATCGGCAGGTGACACGAAGTGATTCGAGTTCGTTTGCCCCCCCATTTTCTTTAACGAACGATAACTTTTTGTGAAAATAACAAGTGCCCCGATCCCGGCCGAAACGACTCGAATTACACTTCGACACCCACCGACATGATCGCCACGATGCACAGAGCACCCTCGTAAATTTTCGGGACGTTTCATTTTTTCACAACCGGGACCGAAACCCTAGGCCGAACAAAATGGTCGGATGCGAAGTGAAATTTTTTCGCTCGAAATTTTACGAGCATGTGCGGAACTTCTAGGCAATCATATCGGCAGGTGACACGAAGTGATTCGTGTTCGTTTGCCCCCCCATTTTCTTTAACGAACGATAACATTTTGTGAAAATAACAAGTGCCCCGATCCCGGCCGAAACGACTCGAATTACACTTCGAGACCCACCGACATGATCGCCAAGATGCACAGAGCACCCTCGTAAATTTTCGGGACGTTTCATTTTTTCACAACCAGGACCGAAACCCTTGGCCGAACAAAATGGTCGGATGCGAAGTAAAATTTTTTCGCTCGGAATTTTACGGGCATGTGCGGAACTTCTAGGCAATCATATCGGCAGGTGACACGAAGTGATTCGAGTTCGTTTGCCCCCCCCATTTTCTTTAACGAACGATAACTTTTTGTGAAAATAACAAGTGCCCCGATCCCGTCCGAAACGACTCAAATTACACTTCGACACCCACCGACATGATCGCCACGATGCACAGAGCACCCTCGTAAATTTTCGGGACGTTTCATTTTTTCAAAACCGGGACCGAAACCCTAGGCCGAACAAAATAGTCGTATGCGAAGTGAAATTTTTTCGCTCGAAATTTTACGAGCTTGTGCGGTACTTCTAGGCAATCATATCGGCAGGTGACACGAAGTGATTCGAGTTCGTTTGCCCCCCCATTTTCTTTAACGAACGATAACTTTTTGTGAAAATAACAAGTGTCCCGATCCCGGCCGAAACGACTCGAATTACACTTCGAGACCCACCGACATGATCGCCACGATGCAGAGAGCACCCTCGTAAATTTTCGGGACGTTGCATTTTTTCAGAACCGGGACCGAAACCCTAGGCCGAACCAAATGGTCGGATGCGAAGTGAAATTTTTTCGCTCGAAATTTTACGAGCATGTGCGGAAGTTCTAGGCAATCATATCGGCAGGTGACACGAAGTGATTCGTGTTCGTTTGCCCCCCCATTTTCTTTAACGAACGATAACATTTTGTGAAAATAACAAGTGCCCCGATCCCGGCCGAAACGACTCGAATTACACTTCGAGACCCACCGACATGATCGCCAAGATGCACAGAGCACCCTCGTAAATTTTCGGGACGCTTCATTTTTTCACAACCGGGACCGAAACCCTAGGCCGAAGAAAATGGTCGGATGCGAAGTGAAATTTTTTCGCTTGAAATTTTACGAGCATGTGCGGAACTTCTAGGCAATCATATCGGCAGGTGACACGAAGTGATTCGAGTTCGTTTGCCCCCCCATTTTCTTTAACGAACGATAACATTTTGTGAAAATAACAAGTGCCCCGATCCCGGCCGAAACGACTCGAATTACACTTCGAGACCCACCGACATGATCGCCAAGATGCACAGAGCACCCTCGTAAATTTTCGGGACGTTTCATTTTTTCACAACCAGGACCGAAACCCTAGGCCCAACAAAATGGTCGGATGCGAAGTAAAATTTTTTCGCTCGGAATTTTACGGGCATGTGCGGAACTTCTAGGCAATCATATCGGCAGGTGAGACGAAGTGATTCGAGTTCGTTTTCCCCCCCCCCCATTTTCTTTAACGAACGATAACTTTTTGTGAAAATAACAAGTGCCCCGATCCCGGCCGAAACGACAAGAATTACACTTCGACACCCACCGACATGATCGCCACGATGCACAGAGCACCCTCGTAAATTTTCGGGACGTTTCATTTTTTCACAACCGGGACCGAAACCCTTGGCCGAACAAATTGGTCGGATGCGAAGTGAAATTTTTTCGTTCGAAATTTTACGAGCTTGTGCAGAACTTCTAGGCAATCATATCGGCAGGTGACACGAAGTGATTCGAGTTCGTTTGCCCCCCCATTTTCTTTAACGAACGATAACTTTTTGTGAAAATAACAAGTGCCCCGATCCCGGCCGAAACGACTCGAATTACACTTCGACACCCACCGACATGATCGCCACGATGCACAGAGCACCCTCGTAAATTTTCGGGACGTTTCATTTTTTCACAACCGGGACCGAAACCCTAGGCCGAACAAAATGGTCGGATGCGAAGTGAAATTTTTTCGCTCGAAATTTTACGAGCTTGTGCGGTACTTCTAGGCAATCATATCGGCAGGTGACACGAAGTGATTCGAGTTCGTTTGCCCCCCCATTTTCTTTAACGAACGATAACTTTTTGTGAAAATAACAAGTGCCCCGATCCCGGCCGAAACGACTCGAATTACACTTCGAGACCCACCGACATGATCGCCACGATGCAGAGAGCACCCTCGTAAATTTTCGGGACGTTGCATTTTTTCACAACCGGGACCGAAACCCTTGGCCGAACAAAATGGTCGGATGCGAAGAGAAATTTTTTCGCTCAAAATTTTACGAGCTTGTGCAGTATTTCTAGGCAATCATTTCGGCAGGTGACACGAAGTGATTCGAGTTCGTTCGCCCCCCCATTTTCTTTAACGAACGATAACTTTTTGTGAAAATAACAAGTGCCCCGATCCCGGCCGAAACGACTCGAATTACACTTCGAGACCCACCGACATGATCGCCACGATGCACAGAGCACCCTCGTAAATTTTCGGGACGTTTCATTTTTTCACAACCGGGACCGAAACCCTAGGCCGAACAAAATGGTCGGATGCGAAGTGAAATTTTTTCGTTCGAAATTTTACGAGCTTGTGCAGAACTTCAAGGCAATCATATCGGCAGGTGACACGAAGTGATTCGAGTTCGTTTGCCCCCCCATTTTCTTTAACGAACGATAACTTTTTGTCAAAATAACAAGTGCCCCGATCCCGGCCGAAACGACTCGAATTACACTTCGAGACCCGCCGACATGATCGCCACGATGCACAGAGCACCCTCGTAAATTTTTGGGACGTTTCATTTTTTCACAACCAGGACCGAAACCCTAGGCCGAACAAAATGGTCGGATGCGAAGTGAAATTTTTTCGCTCGAAATTTTACGAGCATGTGCGGAACTTCTAGGCAATCATATCGGCAGGTGACACGAAGTGATTCGAGTTCGTTTGCCCCCCCCATTTTCTTTAACGAACGATAACTTTTTGTGAAAATAACAAGTGCCCCGATCCCGGCCGAAACGACTCGAATTACACTTCGACACCCACCGACATGATCGCCACGATGCACAGAGCACCCTCGTAAATTTTCGGGACGTTTCATTTTTTCACAACCGGGACCGAAACCCTTGGCCGAACAAATTGGTCGGATGCGAAGTGAAATTTTTTCGTTCGAAATTTTACGAGCTTGTGCAGAACTTCTAGGCAATCATATCGGCAGGTGACACGAAGTGATTCGAGTTCGTTTGCCCCCCCATTTTCTTTAACGAACGATAACTTTTTGTGAAAATAACAAGTGCCCCGATCCCGGCCGAAACGACTCGAATTACACTTCGACACCCACCGACATGATCGCCACGATGCAGAGAGCACCCTCGTAAATTTTCGGGACGTTTCATTTTTTCACAACCGGGACCGAAACCCTAGGCCGAACAAAATGGTCGTATGCGAAGTGAAATTTTTTCGCTCGAAATTTTACGAGCTTGTGCGGTACTTCTAGGCAATCAGATCGGCAGGTGACACGAAGTGATTCGAGTTCGTTTGCCCCCCCATTTTCTTTAACGAACGATAACTTTTTGTGAAAATAACAAGTGTCCCGATCCCGGCCGAAACGACTCGAATTACACTTCGAGACCCACCGACATGATCGCCACGATGCAGAGAGCACCCTCGTAAATTTTCGGGACGTTGCATTTTTTCAGAACCGGGACCGAAACCCTTGGCCGAACAAAATGGTCGGATGCGAAGTGAAATTTTTTCGCTCAAAATTTTACGAGCTTGTGCAGTATTTCTAGGCAATCATTTCGGCAGGTGACACGATGTGATTCGAGTTCGTTTGCCCCCCCCATTTTCTTTAACGAACGATAACTTTTTGTGAAAATACCAAGTGCCCCGATCCCGGCCGAAACGACTCGAATTACACTTCGACACCCACCGACATGATCGCCACGATGCACAGAGCACCCTCGTAAATTTTCGGGACGTTTCATTTTTTCACAACCGGGACCGAAACCCTAGGCCGAACAAAATGGTCGGATGCGAAGTGAAATTTTTTCGCTCGAAATTTTACGAGCTTGTGCAGTACTTCTAGGCAATCATATCGGCAGGTGACACGAAGTGATTCGAGTTCGTTTGCCCCCCCATTTTCTTTAACGAACGATAACTTTTTGTGAAAATAACAAGTGTCCCGATCCCAGCCGAAACGACTCGAATTACACTTCGAGACCCACCGACATGATCGCCACGATGCAGAGAGCACCCTCGTAAATTTTCGGGACGTTGCATTTTTTCAGAACCGGGACCGAAACCCTTGGCCGAACAAAATGGTCGGATGCGAAGTGAAATTTTTTCGCTCAAAATTTTACGCGCTTGTGCCGTATTTCTAGGCAATCATTTCGGCAGGTGACACGATGTGATTCGAGTTCGTTTGCCCCCCCCATTTTCTTTAACGAACGATAACTTTTTGTGAAAATAACAAGTGCCCCGATCCCGGCCGAAACGACTCGAATTACACTTCGACACCCACCGACATGATCGCCACGATGCACAGAGCACCCTCGTAAATTTTCGGGACGTTTCATTTTTTCACAACCGGGACCGAAACCCTAGGCCGAACAAAATGGTCGGATGCGAAGTGAAATTTTTTCGCTCGAAATTTTACGAGCTTGTGCGGTACTTCTAGGCAATCATATCGGCAGGTGACACGAAGTGATTCGAGTTCGTTTGCCCCCCCATTTTCTTTAACGAACGATAACTTTTTGTGAAAATAACAAGTGCCCCGATCCCGGCCGAAACGACTCGAATTACACTTCGACACCCACCGACATGATCGCCACGATGCACAGAGCACCCTCGTAAATTTTCGGGACGTTTCATTTTTTCACAACCGGGACCGAAACCCTAGGCCGAACAAAATGGTCGGATGCGAAGTGAAATTTTTTCGCTCGAAATTTTACGAGCTTGTGCGGTACTTCTAGGCAATCATATCGGCAGGTGACACGAAGTGATTCGAGTTCGTTTGCCCCCCCATTTTCTTTAACGAACGATAACTTTTTGTGAAAATAACTAGTGCCCCGATCCCGGCCGAAACGACTCGAATTACACTTCGAGACCCACCGACATGATCGCCACGATGCAGAGAGCACCCTCGTAAATTTTCGGGACGTTGCATTTTTTTTACAACCGGGACCGAAACCCTTGGCCGAAAAAAATGGTCGGATGCGAAGAGAAATTTTTTCGCTCAAAATTTTACGAGCTTGTGCAGTATTTCTAGGCAATCATTTCGGCAGGTGACACGAAGTGATTCGAGTTCGTTCGCCCCCCCATTTTCTTTAACGAACGATAACTTTTTGTGAAAATAACAAGTGCCCCGATCCCGGCCGAAACGACTCGAATTACACTTCGAGACCCACCGACATGATCGCCACGATGCACAGAGCACCCTCGTAAATTTTCGGGACGTTTCATTTTTTCACAACCGGGACCGAAAGCCTAGGCCGAAGAAAATGGTCGGATGCGAAGTGAAATTTTTTCGTTCGAAATTTTACGAGCTTGTGCAGAACTTCAAGGCAATCATATCGGCAGGTGACACGAAGTGATTCGAGTTCGTTTGCCCCCCCATTTTCTTTAACGAACGATAACTTTTTGTCAAAATAACAAGTGCCCCGATCCCGGCCGAAACGACTCGAATTACACTTCGAGACCCGCCGACATGATCGCCACGATGCACAGAGCACCCTCGTAAATTTTCGGGACGTTTCATTTTTTCACAACCAGGACCGAACCCTAGGCCGAACAAAATGGTCGGATGCGAAGTGAAATTTTTTCGCTCGAAATTTTACGAGCCTGTGCGGAACTTCTAGGCAATCATATCGGCAGGTGAAACGAAGTGATTCGAGTTCGTTTGGCCCAAGATGCACAGAGCACCCTCGTAAATTTTCGGGACGTTTCATTTTTTTACAACCAGGACCCAAACCCTAGGCCGAACCAAATGGTCGGATGCGAAGTGAAATTTTTTCGCTCGAAATTTTACGAGCATGTGCGGAACTTCTAGGCAATCATATCGGCAGGTGACACGAAGTGATTCGTGTTCGTTTGCCCCCCCATTTTCTTTAACGAACGATAACATTTTGTGAAAATAACAAGTGCCCCGATCCCGGCCGAAACGACTCGAATTACACTTCGAGACCCACCGACATGATCGCCAAGATGCACAGAGCACCCTCGTAAATTTTCGGGACGTTTCATTTTTTCACAACCAGGACCGAAACCCTAGGCCGAACAAAATGGTCGGATGCGAAGTAAAATTTTTTCGCTCGGAATTTTACGGGCATGTGCGGAACTTCTAGGCAATCATATCGGCAGGTGACACGAAGTGATTCGAGTTCGTTTGCCCCCCCCATTTTCTTTAACGAACGATAACTTTTTGTGAAAATAACAAGTGCCCCGATCCCGTCCGAAACGACTCAAATTACACTTCGACACCCACCGACATGATCGCCACGATGCACAGAGCACCCTCGTAAATTTTCGGGACGTTTCATTTTTTCAAAACCGGGACCGAAACCCTAGGCCGAACAAAATAGTCGTATGCGAAGTGAAATTTTTTCGCTCGAAATTTTACGAGCTTGTGCGGTACTTCTAGGCAATCATATCGGCAGGTGACACGAAGTGATTCGAGTTCGTTTGCCCCCCCATTTTCTTTAACGAACGATAACTTTTTGTGAAAATAACAAGTGTCCCGATCCCGGCCGAAACGACTCGAATTACACTTCGAGACCCACCGACATGATCGCCACGATGCAGAGAGCACCCTCGTAAATTTTCGGGACGTTGCATTTTTTCAGAACCGGGACCGAAACCCTAGGCCGAACCAAATGGTCGGATGCGAAGTGAAATTTTTTCGCTCGAAATTTTACGAGCATGTGCGGAAGTTCTAGGCAATCATATCGGCAGGTGACACGAAGTGATTCGTGTTCGTTTGCCCCCCCATTTTCTTTAACGAACGATAACATTTTGTGAAAATAACAAGTGCCCCGATCCCGGCCGAAACGACTCGAATTACACTTCGAGACCCACCGACATGATCGCCAAGATGCACAGAGCACCCTCGTAAATTTTCGGGACGTTTCATTTTTTCACAACCGGGACCGAAACCCTAGGCCGAAGAAAATGGTCGGATGCGAAGTGAAATTTTTTCGCTTGAAATTTTACGAGCATGTGCGGAACTTCTAGGCAATCATATCGGCAGGTGACACGAAGTGATTCGAGTTCGTTTGCCCCCCCATTTTCTTTAACGAACGATAACATTTTGTGAAAATAACAAGTGCCCCGATCCCGGCCGAAACGACTCGAATTACACTTCGAGACCCACCGACATGATCGCCAAGATGCACAGAGCACCCTCGTAAATTTTCGGGACGTTTCATTTTTTCACAACCAGGACCGAAACCCTAGGCCCAACAAAATGGTCGGATGCGAAGTAAAATTTTTTCGCTCGGAATTTTACGGGCATGTGCGGAACTTCTAGGCAATCATATCGGCAGGTGAGACGAAGTGATTCGAGTTCGTTTTCCCCCCCCCCATTTTCTTTAACGAACGATAACTTTTTGTGAAAATAACAAGTGCCCCGATCCCGGCCGAAACGACAAGAATTACACTTCGACACCCACCGACATGATCGCCACGATGCACAGAGCACCCTCGTAAATTTTCGGGACGTTTCATTTTTTCACAACCGGGACCGAAACCCTTGGCCGAACAAATTGGTCGGATGCGAAGTGAAATTTTTTCGTTCGAAATTTTACGAGCTTGTGCAGAACTTCTAGGCAATCATATCGGCAGGTGACACGAAGTGATTCGAGTTCGTTTGCCCCCCCATTTTCTTTAACGAACGATAACTTTTTGTGAAAATAACAAGTGCCCCGATCCCGGCCGAAACGACTCGAATTACACTTCGACACCCACCGACATGATCGCCACGATGCACAGAGCACCCTCGTAAATTTTCGGGACGTTTCATTTTTTCACAACCGGGACCGAAACCCTAGGCCGAACAAAATGGTCGGATGCGAAGTGAAATTTTTTCGCTCGAAATTTTACGAGCATGTGCGGAACTTCTAGGCAATCATATCGGCAGGTGACACGAAGTGATTCGTGTTCGTTTGCCCCCCCATTTTCTTTAACGAACGATAACATTTTGTGAAAATAACAAGTGCCCCGATCCCGGCCGAAACGACTCGAATTACACTTCGAGACCCACCGACATGATCGCCAAGATGCACAGAGCACCCTCGTAAATTTTCGGGACGTTTCATTTTTTCACAACCAGGACCGAAACCCTAGGCCGAACAAAATGGTCGGATGCGAAGTAAAATTTTTTCGCTCGGAATTTTACGGGCATGTGCGGAACTTCTAGGCAATCATATCGGCAGGTGACACGAAGTGATTCGAGTTCGTTTGCCCCCCCCATTTTCTTTAACGAACGATAACTTTTTGTGAAAATAACAAGTGCCCCGATCCCGTCCGAAACGACTCAAATTACACTTCGACACCCACCGACATGATCGCCACGATGCACAGAGCACCCTCGTAAATTTTCGGGACGTTTCATTTTTTCAAAACCGGGACCGAAACCCTAGGCCGAACAAAATAGTCGTATGCGAAGTGAAATTTTTTCGCTCGAAATTTTACGAGCTTGTGCGGTACTTCTAGGCAATCATATCGGCAGGTGACACGAAGTGATTCGAGTTCGTTTGCCCCCCCATTTTCTTTAACGAACGATAACTTTTTGTGAAAATAACAAGTGTCCCGATCCCGGCCGAAACGACTCGAATTACACTTCGAGACCCACCGACATGATCGCCACGATGCAGAGAGCACCCTCGTAAATTTTCGGGACGTTGCATTTTTTCAGAACCGGGACCGAAACCCTAGGCCGAACCAAATGGTCGGATGCGAAGTGAAATTTTTTCGCTCGAAATTTTACGAGCATGTGCGGAAGTTCTAGGCAATCATATCGGCAGGTGACACGAAGTGATTCGTGTTCGTTTGCCCCCCCATTTTCTTTAACGAACGATAACATTTTGTGAAAATAACAAGTGCCCCGATCCCGGCCGAAACGACTCGAATTACACTTCGAGACCCACCGACATGATCGCCAAGATGCACAGAGCACCCTCGTAAATTTTCGGGACGTTTCATTTTTTCACAACCGGGACCGAAACCCTAGGCCGAAGAAAATGGTCGGATGCGAAGTGAAATTTTTTCGCTTGAAATTTTACGAGCATGTGCGGAACTTCTAGGCAATCATATCGGCAGGTGACACGAAGTGATTCGAGTTCGTTTGCCCCCCCATTTTCTTTAACGAACGATAACATTTTGTGAAAATAACAAGTGCCCCGATCCCGGCCGAAACGACTCGAATTACACTTCGAGACCCACCGACATGATCGCCAAGATGCACAGAGCACCCTCGTAAATTTTCGGGACGTTTCATTTTTTCACAACCAGGACCGAAACCCTAGGCCCAACAAAATGGTCGGATGCGAAGTAAAATTTTTTCGCTCGGAATTTTACGGGCATGTGCGGAACTTCTAGGCAATCATATCGGCAGGTGAGACGAAGTGATTCGAGTTCGTTTTCCCCCCCCCCATTTTCTTTAACGAACGATAACTTTTTGTGAAAATAACAAGTGCCCCGATCCCGGCCGAAACGACAAGAATTACACTTCGACACCCACCGACATGATCGCCACGATGCACAGAGCACCCTCGTAAATTTTCGGGACGTTTCATTTTTTCACAACCGGGACCGAAACCCTTGGCCGAACAAATTGGTCGGATGCGAAGTGAAATTTTTTCGTTCGAAATTTTACGAGCTTGTGCAGAACTTCTAGGCAATCATATCGGCAGGTGACACGAAGTGATTCGAGTTCGTTTGCCCCCCCATTTTCTTTAACGAACGATAACTTTTTGTGAAAATAACAAGTGCCCCGATCCCGGCCGAAACGACTCGAATTACACTTCGACACCCACCGACATGATCGCCACGATGCACAGAGCACCCTCGTAAATTTTCGGGACGTTTCATTTTTTCACAACCGGGACCGAAACCCTAGGCCGAACAAAATGGTCGGATGCGAAGTGAAATTTTTTCGCTCGAAATTTTACGAGCATGTGCGGAACTTCTAGGCAATCATATCGGCAGGTGACACGAAGTGATTCGTGTTCGTTTGCCCCCCCATTTTCTTTAACGAACGATAACATTTTGTGAAAATAACAAGTGCCCCGATCCCGGCCGAAACGACTCGAATTACACTTCGAGACCCACCGACATGATCGCCAAGATGCACAGAGCACCCTCGTAAATTTTCGGGACGTTTCATTTTTTCACAACCAGGACCGAAACCCTAGGCCGAACAAAATGGTCGGATGCGAAGTAAAATTTTTTCGCTCGGAATTTTACGGGCATGTGCGGAACTTCTAGGCAATCATATCGGCAGGTGACACGAAGTGATTCGAGTTCGTTTGCCCCCCCCATTTTCTTTAACGAACGATAACTTTTTGTGAAAATAACAAGTGCCCCGATCCCGTCCGAAACGACTCAAATTACACTTCGACACCCACCGACATGATCGCCACGATGCACAGAGCACCCTCGTAAATTTTCGGGACGTTTCATTTTTTCAAAACCGGGACCGAAACCCTAGGCCGAACAAAATAGTCGTATGCGAAGTGAAATTTTTTCGCTCGAAATTTTACGAGCTTGTGCGGTACTTCTAGGCAATCATATCGGCAGGTGACACGAAGTGATTCGAGTTCGTTTGCCCCCCCATTTTCTTTAACGAACGATAACTTTTTGTGAAAATAACAAGTGTCCCGATCCCGGCCGAAACGACTCGAATTACACTTCGAGACCCACCGACATGATCGCCACGATGCAGAGAGCACCCTCGTAAATTTTCGGGACGTTGCATTTTTTCAGAACCGGGACCGAAACCCTAGGCCGAACCAAATGGTCGGATGCGAAGTGAAATTTTTTCGCTCGAAATTTTACGAGCATGTGCGGAAGTTCTAGGCAATCATATCGGCAGGTGACACGAAGTGATTCGTGTTCGTTTGCCCCCCCATTTTCTTTAACGAACGATAACATTTTGTGAAAATAACAAGTGCCCCGATCCCGGCCGAAACGACTCGAATTACACTTCGAGACCCACCGACATGATCGCCAAGATGCACAGAGCACCCTCGTAAATTTTCGGGACGTTTCATTTTTTCACAACCGGGACCGAAACCCTAGGCCGAAGAAAATGGTCGGATGCGAAGTGAAATTTTTTCGCTTGAAATTTTACGAGCATGTGCGGAACTTCTAGGCAATCATATCGGCAGGTGACACGAAGTGATTCGAGTTCGTTTGCCCCCCCATTTTCTTTAACGAACGATAACATTTTGTGAAAATAACAAGTGCCCCGATCCCGGCCGAAACGACTCGAATTACACTTCGAGACCCACCGACATGATCGCCAAGATGCACAGAGCACCCTCGTAAATTTTCGGGACGTTTCATTTTTTCACAACCAGGACCGAAACCCTAGGCCCAACAAAATGGTCGGATGCGAAGTAAAATTTTTTCGCTCGGAATTTTACGGGCATGTGCGGAACTTCTAGGCAATCATATCGGCAGGTGAGACGAAGTGATTCGAGTTCGTTTTCCCCCCCCCCCATTTTCTTTAACGAACGATAACTTTTTGTGAAAATAACAAGTGCCCCGATCCCGGCCGAAACGACAAGAATTACACTTCGACACCCACCGACATGATCGCCACGATGCACAGAGCACCCTCGTAAATTTTCGGGACGTTTCATTTTTTCACAACCGGGACCGAAACCCTTGGCCGAACAAATTGGTCGGATGCGAAGTGAAATTTTTTCGTTCGAAATTTTACGAGCTTGTGCAGAACTTCTAGGCAATCATATCGGCAGGTGACACGAAGTGATTCGAGTTCGTTTGCCCCCCCATTTTCTTTAACGAACGATAACTTTTTGTGAAAATAACAAGTGCCCCGATCCCGGCCGAAACGACTCGAATTACACTTCGACACCCACCGACATGATCGCCACGATGCACAGAGCACCCTCGTAAATTTTCGGGACGTTTCATTTTTTCACAACCGGGACCGAAACCCTAGGCCGAACAAAATGGTCGGATGCGAAGTGAAATTTTTTCGCTCGAAATTTTACGAGCTTGTGCGGTACTTCTAGGCAATCATATCGGCAGGTGACACGAAGTGATTCGAGTTCGTTTGCCCCCCCATTTTCTTTAACGAACGATAACTTTTTGTGAAAATAACAAGTGCCCCGATCCCGGCCGAAACGACTCGAATTACACTTCGAGACCCACCGACATGATCGCCACGATGCAGAGAGCACCCTCGTAAATTTTCGGGACGTTGCATTTTTTCACAACCGGGACCGAAACCCTTGGCCGAACAAAATGGTCGGATGCGAAGAGAAATTTTTTCGCTCAAAATTTTACGAGCTTGTGCAGTATTTCTAGGCAATCATTTCGGCAGGTGACACGAAGTGATTCGAGTTCGTTCGCCCCCCCATTTTCTTTAACGAACGATAACTTTTTGTGAAAATAACAAGTGCCCCGATCCCGGCCGAAACGACTCGAATTACACTTCGAGACCCACCGACATGATCGCCAAGATGCACAGAGCACCCTCGTAAATTTTCGGGACGTTTCATTTTTTCACAACCAGGACCGAAACCCTAGGCCCAACAAAATGGTCGGATGCGAAGTGAAATTTTTTCGCTCGAAATTTTACGAGCATGTGCGGAACTTCTAGGCAATCATATCGGCAGGTGACACGAAGTGATTCGAGTTCGTTTGCCCCCCCCATTTTCTTTAACGAACGATAACTTTTTGTGAAAATAACAAGTGCCCCGATCCCGGCCGAAACGACTCGAATTACACTTCGACACCCACCGACATGATCGCCACGATGCACAGAGCACCCTCGTAAATTTTCGGGACGTTTCATTTTTTCACAACCGGGACCGAAACCCTTGGCCGAACAAATTGGTCGGATGCGAAGTGAAATTTTTTCGTTCGAAATTTTACGAGCTTGTGCAGAACTTCTAGGCAATCATATCGGCAGGTGACACGAAGTGATTCGAGTTCGTTTGCCCCCCCATTTTCTTTAACGAACGATAACTTTTTGTGAAAATAACAAGTGCCCCGATCCCGGCCGAAACGACTCGAATTACACTTCGACACCCACCGACATGATCGCCACGATGCAGAGAGCACCCTCGTAAATTTTCGGGACGTTTCATTTTTTCACAACCGGGACCGAAACCCTAGGCCGAACAAAATGGTCGTATGCGAAGTGAAATTTTTTCGCTCGAAATTTTACGAGCTTGTGCGGTACCTCTAGGCAATCATATCGGCAGGTGACACGAAGTGATTCGAGTTCGTTTGCCCCCCCATTTTCTTTAACGAACGATAACTTTTTGTGAAAATAACAAGTGTCCCGATCCCGGCCGAAACGACTCGAATTACACTTCGAGACCCACCGACATGATCGCCACGATGCAGAGAGCACCCTCGTAAATTTTCGGGACGTTGCATTTTTTCAGAACCGGGACCGAAACCCTTGGCCGAACAAAATGGTCGGATGCGAAGTGAAATTTTTTCGCTCAAAATTTTACGAGCTTGTGCAGTATTTCTAGGCAATCATTTCGGCAGGTGACACGATGTGATTCGAGTTCGTTTGCCCCCCCCATTTTCTTTAACGAACGATAACTTTTTGTGAAAATAACAAGTGCCCCGATCCCGGCCGAAACGACTCGAATTACACTTCGACACCCACCGACATGATCGCCACGATGCACAGAGCACCCTCGTAAATTTTCGGGACGTTTCATTTTTTCACAACCGGGACCGAAACCCTAGGCCGAACAAAATGGTCGGATGCGAAGTGAAATTTTTTCGCTCGAAATTTTACGAGCTTGTGCAGTACTTCTAGGCAATCATATCGGCAGGTGACACGAAGTGATTCGAGTTCGTTTGCCCCCCCATTTTCTTTAACGAACGATAACTTTTTGTGAAAATAACAAGTGTCCCGATCCCAGCCGAAACGACTCGAATTACACTTCGAGACCCACCGACATGATCGCCACGATGCAGAGAGCACCCTCGTAAATTTTCGGGACGTTGCATTTTTTCAGAACCGGGACCGAAACCCTTGGCCGAACAAAATGGTCGGATGCGAAGTGAAATTTTTTCGCTCAAAATTTTACGCGCTTGTGCCGTATTTCTAGGCAATCATTTCGGCAGGTGACACGATGTGATTCGAGTTCGTTTGCCCCCCCCATTTTCTTTAACGAACGATAACTTTTTGTGAAAATAACAAGTGCCCCGATCCCGGCCGAAACGACTCGAATTACACTTCGACACCCACCGACATGATCGCCACGATGCACAGAGCACCCTCGTAAATTTTCGGGACGTTTCATTTTTTCACAACCGGGACCGAAACCCTAGGCCGAACAAAATGGTCGGATGCGAAGTGAAATTTTTTCGCTCGAAATTTTACGAGCTTGTGCGGTACTTCTAGGCAATCATATCGGCAGGTGACACGAAGTGATTCGAGTTCGTTTGCCCCCCCATTTTCTTTAACGAACGATAACTTTTTGTGAAAATAACAAGTGCCCCGATCCCGGCCGAAACGACTCGAATTACACTTCGACACCCACCGACATGATCGCCACGATGCACAGAGCACCCTCGTAAATTTTCGGGACGTTTCATTTTTTCACAACCGGGACCGAAACCCTAGGCCGAACAAAATGGTCGGATGCGAAGTGAAATTTTTTCGCTCGAAATTTTACGAGCTTGTGCGGTACTTCTAGGCAATCATATCGGCAGGTGACACGAAGTGATTCGAGTTCGTTTGCCCCCCCATTTTCTTTAACGAACGATAACTTTTTGTGAAAATAACTAGTGCCCCGATCCCGGCCGAAACGACTCGAATTACACTTCGAGACCCACCGACATGATCGCCACGATGCAGAGAGCACCCTCGTAAATTTTCGGGACGTTGCATTTTTTCACAACCGGGACCGAAACCCTTGGCCGAAAAAAATGGTCGGATGCGAAGAGAAATTTTTTCGCTCAAAATTTTACGAGCTTGTGCAGTATTTCTAGGCAATCATTTCGGCAGGTGACACGAAGTGATTCGAGTTCGTTCGCCCCCCCATTTTCTTTAACGAACGATAACTTTTTGTGAAAATAACAAGTGCCCCGATCCCGGCCGAAACGACTCGAATTACACTTCGAGACCCACCGACATGATCGCCACGATGCACAGAGCACCCTCGTAAATTTTCGGGACGTTTCATTTTTTCACAACCGGGACCGAAAGCCTAGGCCGAAGAAAATGGTCGGATGCGAAGTGAAATTTTTTCGTTCGAAATTTTACGAGCTTGTGCAGAACTTCAAGGCAATCATATCGGCAGGTGACACGAAGTGATTCGAGTTCGTTTGCCCCCCCATTTTCTTTAACGAACGATAACTTTTTGTCAAAATAACAAGTGCCCCGATCCCGGCCGAAACGACTCGAATTACACTTCGAGACCCGCCGACATGATCGCCACGATGCACAGAGCACCCTCGTAAATTTTCGGGACGTTTCATTTTTTCACAACCAGGACCGAACCCTAGACCGAACAAAATGGTCGGATGCGAAGTGAAATTTTTTCGCTCGAAATTTTACGAGCCTGTGCGGAACTTCTAGGCAATCATATCGGCAGGTGAAACGAAGTGATTCGAGTTCGTTTGGCCCAAGATGCACAGAGCACCCTCGTAAATTTTCGGGACGTTTCATTTTTTCACAACCAGGACCGAAACCCTAGGCCGAACCAAATGGTCGGATGCGAAGTGAAATTTTTTCGCTCGAAATTTTACGAGCATGTGCGGAACTTCTAGGCAATCATATCGGCAGGTGACACGAAGTGATTCGTGTTCGTTTGCCCCCCCATTTTCTTTAACGAACGATAACATTTTGTGAAAATAACAAGTGCCCCGATCCCGGCCGAAACGACTCGAATTACACTTCGAGACCCACCGACATGATCGCCAAGATGCACAGAGCACCCTCGTAAATTTTCGGGACGTTTCATTTTTTCACAACCAGGACCGAAACCCTAGGCCGAACAAAATGGTCGGATGCGAAGTAAAATTTTTTCGCTCGGAATTTTACGGGCATGTGCGGAACTTCTAGGCAATCATATCGGCAGGTGACACGAAGTGATTCGAGTTCGTTTGCCCCCCCCCATTTTCTTTAACGAACGATAACTTTTTGTGAAAATAACAAGTGCCCCGATCCCGGCCGAAACGACTCGAATTACACTTCGACACCCACCGACATGATCGCCACGATGCACAGAGCACCCTCGTAAATTTTCGGGACGTTTCATTTTTTCACAACCGGGACCGAAACCTTAGGCCGAACAAAATGGTCGTATGCGAAGTGAAATTTTTTCGCTCGAAATTTTACGAGCTTGTGCGGTACTTCTAGGCAATCATATCGGCAGGTGACACGAAGTGATTCGAGTTCGTTTGCCCCCCCATTTTCTTTAACGAACGATAACATTTTGTGAAAATAACAAGTGCCCCGATCCCGGCCGAAACGACTCGAATTACACTTCGAGACCCACCGACATGATCGCCACGATGCACAGAGCACCCTCCTAAATTTTCGGGACGTTTCATTTTTTCACAACCGGGACCGAAAGCCTAGGCCGAAGAAAATGGTCGGATGCGAAGTGAAATTTTTTCGTTCGAAATTTTACGAGCTTGTGCAGAACTTCAAGGCAATCATATCGGCAGGTGACACGAAGTGATTCGAGTTCGTTTGCCCCCCCATTTTCTTTAACGAACGATAACTTTTTGTCAAAATAACAAGTGCCCCGATCCCGGCCGAAACGACTCGAATTACACTTCGAGACCCGCCGACATGATCGCCACGATGCACAGAGCACCCTCGTAAATTTTCGGGACGTTTCATTTTTTCACAACCAGGACCGAACCCTAGGCCGAACAAAATGGTCGGATGCGAAGTGAAATTTTTTCGCTCGAAATTTTACGAGCCTGTGCGGAACTTCTAGGCAATCATATCGGCAGGTGACACGAAGTGATTCGAGTTCGTTTGGCCCAAGATGCACAGAGCACCCTCGTAAATTTTCGGGACGTTTCATTTTTTCACAACCAGGACCGAAACCCTAGGCCGAACCAAATGGTCGGATGCGAAGTGAAATTTTTTCGCTCGAAATTTTACGAGCATGTGCGGAACTTCTAGGCAATCATATCGGCAGGTGACACGAAGTGATTCGAGTTCGTTTGCCCCCCCATTTTCTTTAACGAACGATAACTTTTTGTGAAAATAACAAGTGCCCCGATCCCGGCCGAAACGACTCGAATTACACTTCGACACCCACCGACATGATCGCCACGATGCACAGAGCACCCTCGTAAATTTTCGGGACGTTTCATTTTTTCACAACCGGGACCGAAACCCTAGGCCGAACAAAATGGTCGGATGCGAAGTGAAATTTTTTCGCTCGAAATTTTACGAGCTTGTGCGGTACTTCTAGGCAATCATATCGGCAGGTGACACGAAGTGATTCGAGTTCGTTTGCCCCCCCATTTTCTTTAACGAACGATAACTTTTTGTGAAAATAACAAGTGCCCCGATCCCGGCCGAAACGACTCGAATTACACTTCGAGACCCACCGACATGATCGCCACGATGCAGAGAGCACCCTCGTAAATTTTCGGGACGTTGCATTTTTTCACAACCGGGACCGAAACCCTTGGCCGAACAAAATGGTCGGATGCGAAGAGAAATTTTTTCGCTCAAAATTTTACGAGCTTGTGCAGTATTTCTAGGCAATCATTTCGGCAGGTGACACGAAGTGATTCGAGTTCGTTCGCCCCCCCATTTTCTTTAACGAACGATAACTTTTTGTGAAAATAACAAGTGCCCCGATCCCGGCCGAAACGACTCGAATTACACTTCGAGACCCACCGACATGATCGCCACGATGCACAGAGCACCCTCGTAAATTTTCGGGACGTTTCATTTTTTCACAACCGGGACCGAAACCCTAGGCCGAACAAAATGGTCGGATGCGAAGTGAAATTTTTTCGTTCGAAATTTTACGAGCTTGTGCAGAACTTCAAGGCAATCATATCGGCAGGTGACACGAAGTGATTCGAGTTCGTTTGCCCCCCCATTTTCTTTAACGAACGATAACTTTTTGTCAAAATAACAAGTGCCCCGATCCCGGCCGAAACGACTCGAATTACACTTCGAGACCCGCCGACATGATCGCCACGATGCACAGAGCACCCTCGTAAATTTTTGGGACGTTTCATTTTTTCACAACCAGGACCGAAACCCTAGGCCGAACAAAATGGTCGGATGCGAAGTGAAATTTTTTCGCTCGAAATTTTACGAGCATGTGCGGAACTTCTAGGCAATCATATTGGCAGGTGACACGAAGTGATTCGAGTTCGTTTGCCCCCCCCATTTTCTTTAACGAACGATAACTTTTTGTGAAAATAACAAGTGCCCCGATCCCGGCCGAAACGACTCGAATTACACTTCGACACCCACCGACATGATCGCAACGATGCACAGAGCACCCTCGTAAATTTTCGGGACGTTTCATTTTTTCACAACCGGGACCGAAACCCTTGGCCGAACAAATTGGTCGGATGCGAAGTGAAATTTTTTCGTTCGAAATTTTACGAGCTTGTGCAGAACTTCTAGGCAATCATATCGGCAGGTGACACGAAGTGATTCGAGTTCGTTTGCCCCCCCATTTTCTTTAACGAACGATAACTTTTTGTGAAAATAACAAGTGCCCCGATCCCGGCCGAAACGACTCGAATTACACTTCGACACCCACCGACATGATCGCCACGATGCAGAGAGCACCCTCGTAAATTTTCGGGACGTTTCATTTTTTCACAACCGGGACCGAAACCCTAGGCCGAACAAAATGGTCGTATGCGAAGTGAAATTTTTTCGCTCGAAATTTTACGAGCTTGTGCGGTACTTCTAGGCAATCATATCGGCAGGTGACACGAAGTGATTCGAGTTCGTTTGCCCCCCCATTTTCTTTAACGAACGATAACTTTTTGTGAAAATAACAAGTGTCCCGATCCCGGCCGAAACGACTCGAATTACACTTCGAGACCCACCGACATGATCGCCACGATGCAGAGAGCACCCTCGTAAATTTTCGGGACGTTGCATTTTTTCAGAACCGGGACCGAAACCCTTGGCCGAACAAAATGGTCGGATGCGAAGTGAAATTTTTTCGCTCAAAATTTTACGAGCTTGTGCAGTATTTCTAGGCAATCATTTCGGCAGGTGACACGATGTGATTCGAGTTCGTTTGCCCCCCCCATTTTCTTTAACGAACGATAACTTTTTGTGAAAATAACAAGTGCCCCGATCCCGGCCGAAACGACTCGAATTACACTTCGACACCCACCGACATGATCGCCACGATGCACAGAGCACCCTCGTAAATTTTCGGGACGTTTCATTTTTTCACAACCGGGACCGAAACCCTAGGCCGAACAAAATGGTCGGATGCGAAGTGAAATTTTTTCGCTCGAAATTTTACGAGCTTGTGCAGTACTTCTAGGCAATCATATCGGCAGGTGACACGAAGTGATTCGAGTTCGTTTGCCCCCCCATTTTCTTTAACGAACGATAACTTTTTGTGAAAATAACAAGTGTCCCGATCCCAGCCGAAACGACTCGAATTACACTTCGAGACCCACCGACATGATCGCCACGATGCAGAGAGCACCCTCGTAAATTTTCGGGACGTTGCATTTTTTCAGAACCGGGACCGAAACCCTTGGCCGAACAAAATGGTCGGATGCGAAGTGAAATTTTTTCGCTCAAAATTTTACGCGCTTGTGCCGTATTTCTAGGCAATCATTTCGGCAGGTGACACGATGTGATTCGAGTTCGTTTGCCCCCCCCATTATCTTTAACGAACGATAACTTTTTGTGAAAATAACAAGTGCCCCGATCCCGGCCGAAACGACTCGAATTACACTTCGACACCCACCGACATGATCGCCACGATGCACAGAGCACCCTCGTAAATTTTCGGGACGTTTCATTTTTTCACAACCGGGACCGAAACCCTAGGCCGAACAAAATGGTCGGATGCGAAGTGAAATTTTTTCGCTCGAAATTTTACGAGCTTGTGCGGTACTTCTAGGCAATCATATCGGCAGGTGACACGAAGTGATTCGAGTTCGTTTGCCCCCCCATTTTCTTTAACGAACGATAACTTTTTGTGAAAATAACAAGTGCCCCGATCCCGGCCGAAACGACTCGAATTACACTTCGACACCCACCGACATGATCGCCACGATGCACAGAGCACCCTCGTAAATTTTCGGGACGTTTCATTTTTTCACAACCGGGACCGAAACCCTAGGCCGAACAAAATGGTCGGATGCGAAGTGAAATTTTTTCGCTCGAAATTTTACGAGCTTGTGCGGTACTTCTAGGCAATCATATCGGCAGGTGACACGAAGTGATTCGAGTTCGTTTGCCCCCCCATTTTCTTTAACGAACGATAACTTTTTGTGAAAATAACTAGTGCCCCGATCCCGGCCGAAACGACTCGAATTACACTTCGAGACCCACCGACATGATCGCCACGATGCAGAGAGCACCCTCGTAAATTTTCGGGACGTTGCATTTTTTCACAACCGGGACCGAAACCCTTGGCCGAAAAAAATGGTCGGATGCGAAGAGAAATTTTTTCGCTCAAAATTTTACGAGCTTGTGCAGTATTTCTAGGCAATCATTTCGGCAGGTGACACGAAGTGATTCGAGTTCGTTCGCCCCCCCATTTTCTTTAACGAACGATAACTTTTTGTGAAAATAACAAGTGCCCCGATCCCGGCCGAAACGACTCGAATTACACTTCGAGACCCACCGACATGATCGCCACGATGCACAGAGCACCCTCGTAAATTTTCGGGACGTTTCATTTTTTCACAACCGGGACCGAAAGCCTAGGCCGAAGAAAATGGTCGGATGCGAAGTGAAATTTTTTCGTTCGAAATTTTACGAGCTTGTGCAGAACTTCAAGGCAATCATATCGGCAGGTGACACGAAGTGATTCGAGTTCGTTTGCCCCCCCATTTTCTTTAACGAACGATAACTTTTTGTCAAAATAACAAGTGCCCCGATCCCGGCCGAAACGACTCGAATTACACTTCGAGACCCGCCGACATGATCGCCACGATGCACAGAGCACCCTCGTAAATTTTCGGGACGTTTCATTTTTTCACAACCAGGACCGAACCCTAGACCGAACAAAATGGTCGGATGCGAAGTGAAATTTTTTCGCTCGAAATTTTACGAGCCTGTGCGGAACTTCTAGGCAATCATATCGGCAGGTGAAACGAAGTGATTCGAGTTCGTTTGGCCCAAGATGCACAGAGCACCCTCGTAAATTTTCGGGACGTTTCATTTTTTCACAACCAGGACCGAAACCCTAGGCCGAACCAAATGGTCGGATGCGAAGTGAAATTTTTTCGCTCGAAATTTTACGAGCATGTGCGGAACTTCTAGGCAATCATATCGGCAGGTGACACGAAGTGATTCGTGTTCGTTTGCCCCCCCATTTTCTTTAACGAACGATAACATTTTGTGAAAATAACAAGTGCCCCGATCCCGGCCGAAACGACTCGAATTACACTTCGAGACCCACCGACATGATCGCCAAGATGCACAGAGCACCCTCGTAAATTTTCGGGACGTTTCATTTTTTCACAACCAGGACCGAAACCCTAGGCCGAACAAAATGGTCGGATGCGAAGTAAAATTTTTTCGCTCGGAATTTTACGGGCATGTGCGGAACTTCTAGGCAATCATATCGGCAGGTGACACGAAGTGATTCGAGTTCGTTTGCCCCCCCCCATTTTCTTTAACGAACGATAACTTTTTGTGAAAATAACAAGTGCCCCGATCCCGGCCGAAACGACTCGAATTACACTTCGACACCCACCGACATGATCGCCACGATGCACAGAGCACCCTCGTAAATTTTCGGGACGTTTCATTTTTTCACAACCGGGACCGAAACCTTAGGCCGAACAAAATGGTCGTATGCGAAGTGAAATTTTTTCGCTCGAAATTTTACGAGCTTGTGCGGTACTTCTAGGCAATCATATCGGCAGGTGACACGAAGTGATTCGAGTTCGTTTGCCCCCCCATTTTCTTTAACGAACGATAACATTTTGTGAAAATAACAAGTACCCCGATCCCGGCCGAAACGACTCGAATTACACTTCGAGACCCACCGACATGATCGCCACGATGCACAGAGCACCCTCCTAAATTTTCGGGACGTTTCATTTTTTCACAACCGGGACCGAAAGCCTAGGCCGAAGAAAATGGTCGGATGCGAAGTGAAATTTTTTCGTTCGAAATTTTACGAGCTTGTGCAGAACTTCAAGGCAATCATATCGGCAGGTGACACGAAGTGATTCGAGTTCGTTTGCCCCCCCATTTTCTTTAACGAACGATAACTTTTTGTCAAAATAACAAGTGCCCCGATCCCGGCCGAAACGACTCGAATTACACTTCGAGACCCGCCGACATGATCGCCACGATGCACAGAGCACCCTCGTAAATTTTCGGGACGTTTCATTTTTTCACAACCAGGACCGAACCCTAGGCCGAACAAAATGGTCGGATGCGAAGTGAAATTTTTTCGCTCGAAATTTTACGAGCCTGTGCGGAACTTCTAGGCAATCATATCGGCAGGTGACACGAAGTGATTCGAGTTCGTTTGGCCCAAGATGCACAGAGCACCCTCGTAAATTTTCGGGACGTTTCATTTTTTCACAACCAGGACCGAAACCCTAGGCCGAACCAAATGGTCGGATGCGAAGTGAAATTTTTTCGCTCGAAATTTTACGAGCATGTGCGGAACTTCTAGGCAATCATATCGGCAGGTGACACGAAGTGATTCGAGTTCGTTTGCCCCCCCCATTTTCTTTAACGAACGATAACTTTTTGTGAAAATAACAAGTGCCCCGATCCCGGCCGAAACGACTCGAATTACACTTCGACACCCACCGACATGATCGCCACGATGCACAGAGCACCCTCGTAAATTTTCGGGACGTTTCATTTTTTCACAACCAGGACCGAAACCCTAGGCCGAACAAAATGGTCGGATGCGAAGTAAAATTTTTTCGCTCGGAATTTTACGGGCATGTGCGGAACTTCTAGGCAATCATATCGGCAGGTGACACGAAGTGATTCGAGTTCGTTTGCCCCCCCCATTTTCTTTAACGAACGATAACTTTTTGTGAAAATAACAAGTGCCCCGATCCCGGCCGAAACGACTCGAATTACACTTCGACACCCACCGACATGATCGCCACGATGCACAGAGCACCCTCGTAAATTTTCGGGACGTTTCATTTTTTCACAACCGGGACCGAAACCTTAGGCCGAACAAAATGGTCGTATGCTAAGTGAAATTTTTTCGCTCGAAATTTTACGAGCTTGTGCGGTACTTCTAGGCAATCATATCGGCAGGTGACACGAAGTGATTCGAGTTCGTTTGCCCCCCCATTTTCTTTAACGAACGATAACTTTTTGTGAAAATAACAAGTGTCCCGATCCCGGCCGAAACGACTCGAATTACACTTCGAGACCCACCGACATGATCGCCACGATGCAGAGAGCACCCTCGTAAATTTTCGGGACGTTGCATTTTTTCAGAACCGGGACCGAAACCCTTGGCCGAACAAAATGATCGGATGCGAAGTGAAATTTTTTCGCTCAAAATTTTACGAGCTTGTGCAGTATTTCTCGGCAATCATTTCGGCAGGTGACACGAAGTGATTCGAGTTCGTTTCCCCCCCCATTTTCTTTAACGAACGATAACTTTTTGTGAAAATAACAAGTGCCCCGATCCCGGCCGAAACGACTCGAATTACACTTCGACACCCACCGACATGATCGCCACGATGCACAGAGCACCCTCGTAAATTTTCGGGACGTTTCATTTTTTCACAACCGGGACCGAAACCCTAGGCCGAAGAAAATGGTCGGATGCGAAGGGAAATTTTTTCGCTCGAAATTTTACGAGCTTGTGCGGTACTTCTAGGCAATCATATCGGCAGGTGACACGAAGTGATTCGAGTTCGTTTGCCCCCCCATTTTCTTTAACGAACGATAACTTTTTGTGAAAATAACAAGTGCCCCGATCCCGGCCGAAACGACTCGAATTACACTTCGACACCCACCGACATGATCGCCACGATGCACAGAGCACCCTCGTAAATTTTCGGGACGTTTCATTTTTTCACAACCGGGACCGAAACCTTAGGCCGAACAAAATGGTCGTATGCGAACTGAAATTTTTTCGCTCGAAATTTTACGAGCTTGTGCGGTACTTCTAGGCAATCATATCGGCAGGTGACACGAAGTGATTCGAGTTCGTTTGCCCCCCCATTTTCTTTAACGAACGATAACTTTTTGTGAAAATAACAAGTGTCCCGATCCCGGCCGAAACGACTCGAATTACACTTCGAGACCCACCGACATGATCGCCACGATGCAGAGAGCACCCTCGTAAATTTTCGGGACGTTGCATTTTTTCAGAACCGGGACCGAAACCCTTGGCCGAACAAAATGGTCGGATGCGAAGTGAAATTTTTTCGCTCAAAATTTTACGAGCTTGTGCAGTATTTCTCGGCAATCATTTCGGCAGGTGACACGAAGTGATTCGAGTTCGTTTGCCCCCCCCATTTTCTTTAACGAACGATAACTTTTTGTGAAAATAACAAGTGCCCCGATCCCGGCCGAAACGACTCGAATTACACTTCGACACCCGCCGACATGATCGCCACGATGCACAGAGCACCCTCGTAAATTTTCGGGACGTTTCATTTTTTCACAACCGGGACCGAAACCCTAGGCCGAACAAAATGGTCGGATGCGAAGGGAAATTTTTTCGCTCGAAATTTTACGAGCTTGTGCGGTACTTCTAGGCAATCATATCGGCAGGTGACACGAAGTGATTCGAGTTCGTTTGCCCCCCCATTTTCTTTAACGAACGATAACTTTTTGTGAAAATAACAAGTGCCCCGATCCCGGCCGAAACGACTCGAATTACACTTCGAGACCCACCGACATGATCGCCACGATGCAGAGAGCACCCTCGTAAATTTTCGGGACGTTGCATTTTTTCACAACCGGGACCAAAACCCTTGGCCGAAAAAAATGGTCGGATGCGAAGAGAAATTTTTTCGCTCAAAATTTTACGAGCTTGTGCAGTATTTCTAGGCAATCATATCGGCAGGTGACACGAAGTGATTCGAGTTCGTTTGCCCCCCCCATTTTCTTTAACGAATGATAACTTTTTGTCAAAATAACAAGTGCCCCGATCCCGGCCGAAACGACTCGAATTACACTTCGAGACCCGCCGACATGATCGCCACGATGCACAGAGCACCCTCGTAAATTTTCGGGACGTTTCATTTTTTCACAACCAGGACCGAAACCCTAGGCCGAACAAAATGGTCGGATGCGAATTGAAATTTTTTCGCTCGAAATTTTACGAGCATGTGCGGAACTTCTAGGCAATCATATCGGCAGGTGACACGAAGTGATTCGAGTTCGTTTGGCCCAAGATGCACAGAGCACCCTCGTAAATTTTCGGGACGTTTCATTTTTTCACAACCAGGACCGAAACCCTAGGCCGAACCAAATGGTCGGATGCGAAGTGAAATTTTTTCGCTCGAAATTTTACGAGCATGTGCGGAACTTCTAGGCAATCATATCGGCAGGTGACACGAAGTGATTCGTGTTCGTTTGCCCCCCCATTTTCTTTAACGAACGATAACATTTTGTGAAAATAACAAGTGCCCCGATCCCGGCCGAAACGACTCGAATTACACTTCGAGACCCACCGACATGATCGCCAAGATGCACAGAGCACCCTCGTAAATTTTCGGGACGTTTCATTTTTTCACAACCGGGACCGAAACCCTAGGACGAAGAAAATGGTCGGATGCGAAGTGAAATTTTTTCGCTTGAAATTTTACGAGCATGTGCGGAACTTCTAGGCAATCATATCGGCAGGTGACACGAAGTGATTCGAGTTCGTTTGCCCCCCCATTTTCTTTAACGAACGATAACATTTTGTGAAAATAACAAGTGCCCCGATCCCGGCCGAAACGACTCGAATTACACTTCGAGACCCACCGACATGATCGCCAAGATGCACAGAGCACCCTCGTAAATTTTCGGGACGTTTCATTTTTTCACAACCAGGACCGAAACCCTAGGCCGAACAAAATGGTCGGATGCGAAGTAAAATTTTTTCGCTCGGAATTTTACGGGCATGTGCGGAACTTCTAGGCAATCATATCGGCAGGTGACACGAAGTGATTCGAGTTCGTTTGCCCCCCCCATTTTCTTTAACGAACGATAACTTTTTGTGAAAATAACAAGTGCCCCGATCCCGGCCGAAACGACTCGAATTACACTTCGACACCCACCGACATGATCGCCACGATGCACAGAGCACCCTCGTAAATTTTCGGGACGTTTCATTTTTTCACAACCAGGACCGAAACCATAGGCCGAACAAAATGGTCGGATGCGAAGTAAAATTTTTTCGCTCGGAATTTTACGGGCATGTGCGGAACTTCTAGGCAATCATATCGGCAGGTGACACGAAGTGATTCGAGTTCGTTTGCCCCCCCCATTTTCTTTAACGAACGATAACTTTTTGTGAAAATAACAAGTGCCCCGATCCCGGCCGAAACGACTCGAATTACACTTCGACACCCACCGACATGATCGCCACGATGCACAGAGCACCCTCGTAAATTTTCGGGACGTTTCATTTTTTCACAACCGGGACCGAAACCTTAGACCGAACAAAATGGTCGTATGCGAAGTGAAATTTTTTCGCTCGAAATTTTACGAGCTTGTGCGGTACTTCTAGGCAATCATATCGGCAGGTGACACGAAGTGATTCGAGTTCGTTTGCCCCCCCATTTTCTTTAACGAACGATAACTTTTTGTGAAAATAACAAGTGTCCCGATCCCGGCCGAAACGACTCGAATTACACTTCGAGACCCACCGACATGATCGCCACGATGCAGAGAGCACCCTCGTAAATTTTCGGGACGTTGCATTTTTTTAGAACCGGGACCGAAACCCTTGGCCGAACAAAATGATCGGATGCGAAGTGAAATTTTTTCGCTCAAAATTTTACGAGCTTGTGCAGTATTTCTCGGCAATCATTTCGGCAGGTGACACGAAGTGATTCGAGTTCGTTTGCCCCCCCCATTTTCTTTAACGAACGATAACTTTTTGTGAAAATAACAAGTGCCCCGATCCCGGCCGAAACGACTCGAATTACACTTCGACACCCACCGACATGATCGCCACGATGCACAGAGCACCCTCGTAAATTTTCGGGACGTTTCATTTTTTCACAACCGGGACCGAAACCCTAGGCCGAAGAAAATGGTCGGATGCGAAGGGAAATTTTTTCGCTCGAAATTTTACGAGCTTGTGCGGTACTTCTAGGCAATCATATCGGCAGGTGACACGAAGTGATTCGAGTTCGTTTGCCCCCCCATTTTCTTTAACGAACGATAACTTTTTGTGAAAATAACAAGTGCCCCGATCCCGGCCGAAACGACTCGAATTACACTTCGACACCCACCGACATGATCGCCACGATGCACAGAGCACCCTCGTAAATTTTCGGGACGTTTCATTTTTTCACAACCGGGACCGAAACCTTAGGCCGAACAAAATGGTCGTATGCGAACTGAAATTTTTTCGCTCGAAATTTTACGAGCTTGTGCGGTACTTCTAGGCAATCATATCGGCAGGTGACACGAAGTGATTCGAGTTCGTTTGCCCCCCCATTTTCTTTAACGAACGATAACTTTTTGTGAAAATAACAAGTGTCCCGATCCCGGCCGAAACGACTCGAATTACACTTCGAGACCCACCGACATGATCGCCACGATGCAGAGAGCACCCTCGTAAATTTTCGGGACGTTGCATTTTTTCAGAACCGGGACCGAAACCCTTGGCCGAACAAAATGGTCGGATGCGAAGTGAAATTTTTTCGCTCAAAATTTTACGAGCTTGTGCAGTATTTCTCGGCAATCATTTCGGCAGGTGACACGAAGTGATTCGAGTTCGTTTGCCCCCCCCATTTTCTTTAACGAACGATAACTTTTTGTGAAAATAACAAGTGCCCCGATCCCGGCCGAAACGACTCGAATTACACTTCGACACCCACCGACATGATCGCCACGATGCACAGAGCACCCTCGTAAATTTTCGGGACGTTTCATTTTTTCACAACCGGGACCGAAACCCTAGGCCGAACAAAATGGTCGGATGCGAAGGGAAATCTTTTCGCTCGAAATTTTACGAGCTTGTGCGGTACTTCTAGGCAATCATATCGGCAGGTGACACGAAGTGATTCGAGTTCGTTTGCCCCCCCATTTTCTTTAACGAACGATAACTTTTTGTGAAAATAACAAGTGCCCCGATCCCGGCCGAAACGACTCGAATTACACTTCGACACCCACCGACATGATCGCCACGATGCACAGAGCACCCTCGTAAATTTTCGGGACGTTTCATTTTTTCACAACCGGGACCGAAACCCTAGGCCGAACAAAATGGTCGGATGCGAAGTGAAATTTTTTCGCTCGAAATTGTACGAGCTTGTGCGGTACTTCTAGGCAATCATATCGGCAGGTGACACGAAGTGATTCGAGTTCGTTTGCCCCCCCATTTTCTTTAACGAACGATAACTTTTTGTGAAAATAACAAGTGCCCCGATCCCGGCCGAAACGACTCGAATTACACTTCGAGACCCACCGACATGATCGCCACGATGCAGAGAGCACCCTCGTAAATTTTCGGGACGTTGCATTTTTTCACAACCGGGACCGAAACCCTTGGCCGAAAAAAATGGTCGGATGCGAAGAGAAATTTTTTCGCTCAAAATTTTACGAGCTTGTGCAGTATTTCTAGGCAATCATATCGGCAGGTGACACGAAGTGATTCGAGTTCGTTTGCCCCCCCCATTTTCTTTAACGAATGATAACTTTTTGTCAAAATAACAAGTGCCCCGATCCCGGCCGAAACGACTCGAATTACACTTCGAGACCCGCCGACATGATCGCCACGATGCACAGAGCACCCTCGTAAATTTTCGGGACGTTTCATTTTTTCACAACCAGGACCGAAACCCTAGGCCGAACAAAATGGTCGGATGCGAATTGAAATTTTTTCGCTCGAAATTTTACGAGCATGTGCGGAACTTCTAGGCAATCATATCGGCAGGTGACACGAAGTGATTCGAGTTCGTTTGGCCCAAGATGCACAGAGCACCCTCGTAAATTTTCGGGACGTTTCATTTTTTCACAACCAGGACCGAAACCCTAGGCCGAACCAAATGGTCGGATGCGAAGTGAAATTTTTTCGCTCGAAATTTTACGAGCATGTGCGGAACTTCTAGGCAATCATATCGGCAGGTGACACGAAGTGATTCGTGTTCGTTTGCCCCCCCCATTTTCTTTAACGAACGATAACATTTTGTGAAAATAACAAGTGCCCCGATCCCGGCCGAAACGACTCGAATTACACTTCGAGACCCACCGACATGATCGCCAAGATGCACAGAGCACCCTCGTAAATTTTCGGGACGTTTCATTTTTTCACAACCGGGACCGAAACCCTAGGACGAAGAAAATGGTCGGATGCGAAGTGAAATTTTTTCGCTTGAAATTTTACGAGCATGTGCGGAACTTCTAGGCAATCATATCGGCAGGTGACACGAAGTGATTCGAGTTCGTTTGCCCCCCCATTTTCTTTAACGAACGATAACATTTTGTGAAAATAACAAGTGCCCCGATCCCGGCCGAAACGACTCGAATTACACTTCGAGACCCACCGACATGATCGCCAAGATGCACAGAGCACCCTCGTAAATTTTCGGGACGTTTCATTTTTTCACAACCAGGACCGAAACCCTAGGCCGAACAAAATGGTCGGATGCGAATTGAAATTTTTTCGCTCGAAATTTTACGAGCATGTGCGGAACTTCTAGGCAATCATATCGGCAGGTGACACGAAGTGATTCGAGTTCGTTTGGCCCAAGATGCACAGAGCACCCTCGTAAATTTTCGGGACGTTTCATTTTTTCACAACCAGGACCGAAACCCTAGGCCGAACCAAATGGTCGGATGCGAAGTGAAATTTTTTCGCTCGAAATTTTACGAGCATGTGCGGAACTTCTAGGCAATCATATCGGCAGGTGACACGAAGTGATTCGTGTTCGTTTGCCCCCCCCATTTTCTTTAACGAACGATAACATTTTGTGAAAATAACAAGTGCCCCGATCCCGGCCGAAACGACTCGAATTACACTTCGAGACCCACCGACATGATCGCCAAGATGCACAGAGCACCCTCGTAAATTTTCGGGACGTTTCATTTTTTCACAACCGGGACCGAAACCTTAGGACGAAGAAAATGGTCGGATGCGAAGTGAAATTTTTTCGCTTGAAATTTTACGAGCATGTGCGGAACTTCTAGGCAATCATATCGGCAGGTGACACGAAGTGATTCGAGTTCGTTTGCCCCCCCATTTTCTTTAACGAACGATAACATTTTGTGAAAATAACAAGTGCCCCGATCCCGGCCGAAACGACTCGAATTACACTTCGAGACCCACCGACATGATCGCCAAGATGCACAGAGCACCCTCGTAAATTTTCGGGACGTTTCATTTTTTCACAACCAGGACCGAAACCCTAGGCCGAACAAAATGGTCGGATGCGAAGTAAAATTTTTTCGCTCGGAATTTTACGGGCATGTGCGGAACTTCTAGGCAATCATATCGGCAGGTGACACGAAGTGATTCGAGTTCGTTTGCCCCCCCCATTTTCTTTAACGAACGATAACTTTTTGTGAAAATAACAAGTGCCCCGATCCCGGCCGAAACGACTCGAATTACACTTCGACACCCACCGACATGATCGCCACGATGCACAGAGCACCCTCGTAAATTTTCGGGACGTTTCATTTTTTCACAACCGGGACCGAAACCCTAGGCCGAACAAAATGGTCGTATGCGAAGTGAAATTTTTTCGCTCGAAATTTTACGAGCTTGTGCGGTACTTCTAGGCAATCATATCGGCAGGTGACACGAAGTGATTCGAGTTCGTTTGCCCCCCCATTTTCTTTAACGAACGATAACTTTTTGTGAAAATAACAAGTGTCCCGATCCCGGCCGAAACGACTCGAATTACACTTCGAGACCCACCGACATGATCGCCACGATGCAGAGAGCATCCTCGTAAATTTTCGGGACGTTGCATTTTTTCAGAACCGGGACCGAAACCCTTGGCCGAACAAAATGGTCGGATGCGAAGTGAAATTTTTTCGCTCAAAATTTTACGAGCTTGTGCAGTATTTCTAGGCAATCATTTCGGCAGGTGACACGATGTGATTCGAGTTCGTTTGCCCCCCCCATTTTCTTTAACGAACGATAACTTTTTGTGAAAATAACAAGTGCCCCGATCCCGGCCGAAACGACTCGAATTACACTTCGACACCCACCGACATGATCGCCACGATGCACAGAGCACCCTCGTAAATTTTCGGGACGTTTCATTTTTTCACAACTGGGACCGAAACCCTAGGCCGAACAAAATGGTCGGATGCGAAGTGAAATTTTTTCGCTCGAAATTTTACGAGCTTGTGCGGTACTTCTAGGCAATCATATCGGCAGGTGACACGAAGTGATTCGAGTTCGTTTGCCCCCCCATTTTCTTTAACGAACGATAACTTTTTGTGAAAATAACAAGTGTCCCGATCCCGGCCGAAACGACTCGAATTACACTTCGAGACCCACCGACATGATCGCCACGATGCACAGAGCACCCTCGTAAATTTTCGGGACGTTGCATTTTTTCAGAACCGGGACCGAAACCCTTGGCCGAACAAAATGGTCGGATGCGAAGTGAAATTTTTTCGCTCAAAATTTTACGAGCTTGTGCAGTATTTCTAGGCAATCATTTCGGCAGGTGACACGATGTGATTCGAGTTCGTTTGCCCCCCCCATTTTCTTTAACGAACGATAACTTTTTGTGAAAATAACAAGTGCCCCGATCCCGGCCGAAACGACTCGAATTACACTTCGACACCCACCGACATGATCGCCACGATGCACAGAGCACCCTCGTAAATTTTCGGGACGTTTCATTTTTTCACAACCGGGACCGAAACCCTAGGCCGAACAAAATGGTCGGATGCGAAGTGAAATTTTTTCGCTCGAAATTTGACGAGCTTGTGCGGTACTTCTAGGCAATCATATCGGCAGGTGACACGAAGTGATTCGAGTTCGTTTGCCCCCCCATTTTCTTTAACGAACGATAACTTTTTGTGAAAATAACAAGTGCCCCGATCCCGGCCGAAACGACTCGAATTACACTTCGACACCCACCGACATGATCGCCACGATGCACAGAGCACCCTCGTAAATTTTCGGGACGTTTCATTTTTTCACAACCGGGACCGAAACCCTAGGCCGAACAAAATGGTCGAATGCGAAGTGAAATTTTTTCGCTCGAAATTTTACGAGCTTGTGCGGTACTTCTAGGCAATCATATCGGCAGGTGACACGAAGTGATTCGAGTTCGTTTGCCCCCCCCAATTTCTTTAACGAACGATAACTTTTTGTGAAAATAACTAGTGCCCCGATCCCGGCCGAAACGACTCGAATTACACTTCGAGACCCACCGACATGATCGCCACGATGCAGAGAGCACCCTCGTAAATTTTCGGGACGTTGCATTTTTTCACAACCGGGACCGAAACCCTTGGCCGAAAAAAATGGTCGGATGCGAAGAGAAATTTTTTCGCTCAAAATTTTACGAGCTTGTGCAGTATTTCTAGGCAATCATTTCGGCAGGTGACACGAAGTGATTCGAGTTCGTTCGCCCCCCCATTTTCTTTAACGAACGATAACTTTTTGTGAAAATAACAAGTGCCCCGATCCCGGCCGAAACGACTCGAATTACACTTCGAGACCCACCGACATGATCGCCACGATGCACAGAGCACCCTCGTAAATTTTCGGGACGTTTCATTTTTTCACAACCGGGACCGAAAGCCTAGGCCGAAGAAAATGGTCGGATGCGAAGTGAAATTTTTTCGTTCGAAATTTTACGAGCTTGTGCAGAACTTCAAGGCAATCATATCGGCAGGTGACACGAAGTGATTCGAGTTCGTTTCCCCCCCATTTTCTTTAACGAACGATAACTTTTTGTCAAAATAACAAGTGCCCCGATCCCGGCCGAAACGACTCGAATTACACTTCGAGACCCGCCGACATGATCGCCACGATGCACAGAGCACCCTCGTAAATTTTCGGGACGTTTCATTTTTTCACAACCAGGACCGAACCCTAGGCCGAACAAAATGGTCGGATGCGAAGTGAAATTTTTTCGCTCGAAATTTTACGAGCCTGTGCGGAACTTCTAGGCAATCATATCGGCAGGTGACACGAAGTGATTCGAGTTCGTTTGGCCCAAGATGCACAGAGCACCCTCGTAAATTTTCGGGACGTTTCATTTTTTCACAACCAGAACCGAAACCCTAGGCCGAACCAAATGGTCGGATGCGAAGTGAAATTTTTTCGCTCGAAATTTTACGAGCATGTGCGGAACTTCTAGGCAATCATATCGGCAGGTGACACGAAGTGATTCGTGTTCGTTTGCCCCCCCATTTTCTTTAACGAACGATAACATTTTTTTGAAAATAACAAGTGCCCCGATCCCGGCCGAAACGACTCGAATTACACTTCGAGACCCACCGACATGATCGCCAAGATGCACAGAGCACCCTCGTAAATTTTCGGGACGTTTCATTTTTTCACAACCAGGACCGAAACCCTAGGCCGAACAAAATGGTCGGATGCGAAGTAAAATTTTTTCGCTCGGAATTTTACGGGCATGTGCGGAACTTCTAGGCAATCATATCGGCAGGTGACACGAAGTGATTCGAGTTCGTTTGCCCCCCCCATTTTCTTTAACGAACGATAACTTTTTGTGAAAATAACAAGTGCCCCGATCCCGGCCGAAACGACTCGAATTACACTTCGACACCCACCGACATGATCGCCACGATGCACAGAGCACCCTCGCAAATTTTCGGGACGTTTCATTTTTTCACAACCGGGACCGAAACCCTAGGCCGAACAAAATGGTCGGATGCGAAGTAAAATTTTTTCGCTCGGAATTTTACGGGCATGTGCGGAACTTCTAGGCAATCATATCGGCAGGTGACACGAAGTGATTCGAGTTCGTTTGCCCCCCCCATTTTCTTTAACGAACGATAACTTTTTGTGAAAATAACAAGTGCCCCGATCCCGGCCGAAACGACTCGAATTACACTTCGACACCCACCGACATGATCGCCACGATGCAGAGAGCACCCTCGTAAATTTTCGGGACGTTGCATTTTTTCAGAACCGGGACCGAAACCCTTGGCCGAAAAAAATGGTCGGATGCGAAGTGAAATTTTTTCGCTCAAAATTTTACGAGCTTGTGCAGTATTTCTAGGCAATCATTTCGGCAGGTGACACGAAGTGATTCGAGTTCGTTTGCCCCCCCATTTTCTTTAACGAACGATAACTTTTTGTCAAAATAACAAGTGCCCCGATCCCGGCCGAAACGACTCGAATTACACTTCGACACCCACCGACATGATCGCCACGATGCACAGAGCACCCTCGTAAATTTTCGGGACGTTTCATTTTTTCACAACCGGGACCGAAACCCTAGGCCGAACAAAATGGTCGGATGCGAAGTGAAATTTTTTCGCTCGAAATTTTACGAGCTTGTGCGGTACTTCTAGGCAATCATATCGGCAGGTGACACGAAGTGATTCGAGTTCGTTTGCCCCCCCATTTTCTTTAACGAACGATAACTTTTTGTGAAAATAACAAGTGCCCCGATCCCGGCCGAAACGACTCGAATTACACTTCGAGACCCACCGACATGATCGCCACGATGCACAGAGCACCCTCGTAAATTTTCGGGACGTTTCATTTTTTCACAACCGGGACCGAAACCCTTGGCCGAACAAAATGGTCGGATGCGAAGTGAAATTTTTTCGCTCGAAATTTTACGAGCTTGTGCAGAACTTCAAGGCAATCATATCGGCAGGTGACACGAAGTGATTCGAGTTCGTTTGCCCCCCCATTTTCTTTAACGAACGATAACTTTTTGTAAAAATAACAAGTTCCCCGAACCCGGCCAAAACGACTCGAATTACACTTCGAGACCCGCCGACATGATCGCCACGATGCACAGAGCACCCTCGTAAATTTTCGGGACGTTTCATTTTTTCACAACCGGGACCGAAACCCTAGGCCGAAGAAAATGGTCGGATGCGAAGTGAAATTTTTTCGTTCGAAATTTTACGAGCTTGTGCAGAACTTCAAGGCAATCATATCGGCAGGTGACACGAAGTGATTCGAGTTCGTTTGCCCCCCCATTTTCTTTAACGAACGATAACTTTTTGTAAAAATAACAAGTTCCCCGAACCCGGCCGAAACGACTCGAATTACACTTCGAGACCCGCCGACATGATCGCCACGATGCACAGAGCACCCTCGTAAATTTTCGGGACGTTTCATTTTTTCACAACCGGGACCGAAACCCTAGGCCGAACAAATTGGTCGGATGCGAAGTGAAATTTTTTCGTTCGAAATTGTACGAGCTTGTGCAGAAGTTCTAGGCAATCATATCGGCAGGTGACACGAAGTGATTCGAGTTCGGTTGCCCCCCCATTTTCTTTAACGAACGATAACTTTTTGTCAAAATAACAAGTGCCCCGATCCCGGCCGAAACGACTCGAATTACATTTCGAGACCCGCCGACATGATCGCCACGATGCACAGAGCACCCTCGTAAATTTTCGGGACGTTTCATTTTTTCACAACCAGGACCGAAACCCTAGGCCGAACCAAATGGTCGGATGCGAAGTGAAATTTTTTCGCTCGAAATTTTACGAGCATGTGCGGAACTTCTAGGCAATCATATCGGCAGGTGACACGAAGTGATTCGAGTTCGTTTGCCCCCCCAATTTCTTTAACGAACGATAACTTTTTGTGAAAATAACAAGTTCCCCGAACCCGGCCAAAACGACTCGAATTACACTTCGAGACCCGCCGACATGATCGCCACGATGCACAGAGCACCCTCGTAAATTTTCGGGACGTTTCATTTTTTCACAACCGGGACCGAAACCCTAGGCCGAACAAATTGGTCGGATGCGAAGTGAAATTTTTTTGTTCGAAATTTTACGAGCTTGTGCAGAACTTCTAGGCAATCATATCGGCAGGTGACACGAAGTGATTCGAGTTCGTTTGCCCCCCCATTTTTTTAACGAACGATAACTTTTTGTGAAAATAACAAGTGCCCCGATCCCGGCCGAAACGACTCGAATTACACTTCGAGACCCACCGACATGATCGCCACGATGCACAGAGCACCCTCGTAAATTTTCGGGACGTTTCATTTTTTCACAACCGGGACCGAAACCCTAGGCCGAAGAAAATGGTCGGATGCGAAGTGAAATTTTTTCGTTCGAAATTTTACGAGCTTGTGCAGAACTTCAAGGCAATCATATCGGCAGGTGACACGAAGTGATTCGAGTTCGTTTGCCCCCCCATTTTCTTTAACGAACGATAACTTTTTGTAAAAATAACAAGTTCCCCGAACCCGGCCAAAACGACTCGAATTACACTTCGAGACCCGCCGACATGATCGCCACGATGCACAGAGCACCCTCGTAAATTTTCGGGACGTTTCATTTTTTCACAACCGGGACCGAAACCCTAGGCCGAAGAAAATGGTCGGATGCGAAGTGAAATTTTTTCGTTCGAAATTTTACGAGCTTGTGCAGAACTTCAAGGCAATCATATCGGCAGGTGACACGAAGTGATTCGAGTTCGTTTGCCCCCCCATTTTCTTTAACGAACGATAACTTTTTGTAAAAATAACAAGTTCCCCGAACCCGGCCGAAACGACTCGAATTACACTTCGAGACCCGCCGACATGATCGCCACGATGCACAGAGCACCCTCGTAAATTTTCGGGACGTTTCATTTTTTCACAACCGGGACCGAAACCCTAGGCCGAACAAATTGGTCGGATGCGAAGTGAAATTTTTTCGTTCGAAATTGTACGAGCTTGTGCAGAAGTTCTAGGCAATCATATCGGCAGGTGACACGAAGTGATTCGAGTTCGGTTGCCCCCCCATTTTCTTTAACGAACGATAACTTTTTGTGAAAATAACAAGTGCCCCGATCCCGGCCGAAACGACTCGAATTACACTTCGAGACCCGCCGACATGATCGCCACGATGCACAGAGCACCCTCGTAAATTTTCGGGACGTTTCATTTTTTCACAACCGGGACCGAAACCCTTGGCCGAACAAAATGGTCGGATGCGAAGTGAAATTTTTTCGCTCGAAATTTTACGAGCTTGTGCAGTATTTCTAGGCAATCATTTCGGCAGGTGACACGAAGTGATTCGAGTTCGTTTGCCCCCCCATTTTCTTTAACGAACGATAACTTTTTGTGAAAATAACAAGTGCCCCGATCCCGGCCGAAACGACTCGAATTACACTTCGAGACCCACCGACATGATCGCCACGATGCACAGAGCACCATCGTAAATTTTCGGGACGTTTCATTTTTTCACAACCGGGACCGAAACCCTTGGCCGAAGAAAATGGTCGGATGCGAAGTGAAATTTTTTCGTTCGAAATTTTACGAGCTTGTGCAGAACTTCAAGGCAATCATATCGGCAGGTGACACGAAGTGATTCGAGTTCGTTTGCCCCCACTTTTCTTTAACGAACGATAACTTTTTGTAAAAATAACAAGTTCCCCGAACCCGGCCAAAACGACTCGAATTACACTTCGAGACCCGCCGACATGATCGCCACGATGCACAGAGCACCCTCGTAAATTTTCGGGACGTTTCATTTTTTCACAACCGGGACCGAAACCCTAGGCCGAAGAAAATGGTCGGATGCGAAGTGAAATTTTTTCGTTCGAAATTTTACGAGCTTGTGCAGAACTTCAAGGCAATCATATCGGCAGGTGACACGAAGTGATTCGAGTTCGTTTGCCCCCCCATTTTCTTTAACGAACGATAACTTTTTGTAAAAATAACAAGTTCCCCGAACCCGGCCGAAACGACTCGAATTACACTTCGAGACCCGCCGACATGATCGCCACGATGCACAGAGCACCCTCGTAAATTTTCGGGACGTTTCATTTTTTCACAACCGGGACCGAAACCCTAGGCCGAACAAATTGGTCGGATGCGAAGTGAAATTTTTTCGTTCGAAATTGTACGAGCTTGTGCAGAAGTTCTAGGCAATCATATCGGCAGGTGACACGAAGTGATTCGAGTTCGGTTGCCCCCCCATTTTCTTTAACGAACGATAACTTTTTGTGAAAATAACAAGTGCCCCGATCCCGGCCGAAACGACTCGAATTACACTTCGAGACCCGCCGACATGATCGCCACGATGCACAGAGCACCCTCGTAAATTTTCGGGACGTTTCATTTTTTCACAACCGGGACCGAAACCCTTGGCCGAACAAAATGGTCGGATGCGAAGTGAAATTTTTTCGCTCGAAATTTTACGAGCTTGTGCAGTATTTCTAGGCAATCATTTCGGCAGGTGACACGAAGTGATTCGAGTTCGTTTGCCCCCCCATTTTCTTTAACGAACGATAACTTTTTGTAAAAATAACAAGTTCCCCGAACCCGGCCAAAACGACTCGAATTACACTTCGAGACCCGCCGACATGATCGCCACGATGCACAGAGCACCCTCGTAAATTTTCGGGACGTTTCATTTTTTCACAACCGGGACCGAAACCCTAGGCCGAAGAAAATGGTCGGATGCGAAGTGAAATTTTTTCGTTCGAAATTTTACGAGCTTGTGCAGAACTTCAAGGCAATCATATCGGCAGGTGACACGAAGTGATTCGAGTTCGTTTGCCCCCCCATTTTCTTTAACGAACGATAACTTTTTGTAAAAATAACAAGTTCCCCGAACCCGGCCGAAACGACTCGAATTACACTTCGAGACCCGCCGACATGATCGCCACGATGCACAGAGCACCCTCGTAAATTTTCGGGACGTTTCATTTTTTCACAACCGGGACCGAAACCCTAGGCCGAACAAATTGGTCGGATGCGAAGTGAAATTTTTTCGTTCGAAATTGTACGAGCTTGTGCAGAAGTTCTAGGCAATCATATCGGCAGGTGACACGAAGTGATTCGAGTTCGGTTGCCCCCCCATTTTCTTTAACGAACGATAACTTTTTGTGAAAATAACAAGTGCCCCGATCCCGGCCGAAACGACTCGAATTACACTTCGAGACCCGCCGACATGATCGCCACGATGCACAGAGCACCCTCGTAAATTTTCGGGACGTTTCATTTTTTCACAACCGGGACCGAAACCCTTGGCCGAACAAAATGGTCGGATGCGAAGTGAAATTTTTTCGCTCGAAATTTTACGAGCTTGTGCAGTATTTCTAGGCAATCATTTCGGCAGGTGACACGAAGTGATTCGAGTTCGTTTGCCCCCCCATTTTCTTTAACGAACGATAACTTTTTGTGAAAATAACAAGTGCCCCGATCCCGGCCGAAACGACTCGAATTACACTTCGAGACCCACCGACATGATCGCCACGATGCACAGAGCACCATCGTAAATTTTCGGGACGTTTCATTTTTTCACAACCGGGACCGAAACCCTTGGCCGAAGAAAATGGTCGGATGCGAAGTGAAATTTTTTCGTTCGAAATTTTACGAGCTTGTGCAGAACTTCAAGGCAATCATATCGGCAGGTGACACGAAGTGATTCGAGTTCGTTTGCCCCCACTTTTCTTTAACGAACGATAACTTTTTGTAAAAATAACAAGTTCCCCGAACCCGGCCAAAACGACTCGAATTACACTTCGAGACCCGCCGACATGATCGCCACGATGCACAGAGCACCCTCGTAAATTTTCGGGACGTTTCATTTTTTCACAACCGGGACCGAAACCCTAGGCCGAACAAATTGGTCGGATGCGAAGTGAAATTTTTTCGTTCGAAATTGTACGAGCTTGTGCAGAAGTTCTAGGCAATCATATCGGCAGGTGACACGAAGTGATTCGAGTTCGGTTGCCCCCCCATTTTCTTTAACGAACGATAACTTTTTGTCAAAATAACAAGTGCCCCGATCCCGGCCGAAACGACTCGAATTACACTTCGAGACCCGCCGACATGATCGCCACGATGCACAGAGCACCCTCGTAAATTTTCGGGACGTTTCATTTTTTCACAACCGGGACCGAAACCCTAGGCCGAACCAAATGGTCGGATGCGAAGTGAAATTTTTTCGCTCGAAATTTTACGAGCATGTGCGGAACTTCTAGGCAATCATATCGGCAGGTGACACGAAGTGATTCGAGTTCGGTTGCCCCCCCATTTTCTTTAACGAACGATAACTTTTTGTCAAAATAACAAGTGCCCCGATCCCGGCCGAAACGACTCGAATTACACTTCGAGACCCGCCGACATGATCGCCACGATGCACAGAGCACCCTCGTAAATTTTCGGGACGTTTCATTTTTTCACAACCAGGACCGAAACCCTAGGCCGAACCAAATGGTCGGATGCGAAGTGAAATTTTTTCGCTCGAAATTTTACGAGCATGTGCGGAACTTCTAGGCAATCATATCGGCAGGTGACACGAAGTGATTCGAGTTCGTTTGCCCCCCCATTTTCTTTAACGAACGATAACTTTTCGTGAAAATAACAAGTTCTCCGAACCCGGCCAAAACGACTCGAATTACACTTCGAGACCCGCCGACATGATCGCCACGATGCACAGAGCACCCTCGTAAATTTTCGGGACGTTTCATTTTTTCACAACCGGGACCGAAACCCTAGGCCGAACAAATTGGTCGGATGCGAAGTGAAATTTTTTTGTTCGAAATTTTACGAGCTTGTGCAGAACTTCTAGGCAATCATATCGGCAGGTGACACGAAGTGATTCGAGTTCGTTTGCCCCCCCATTTTCTTTAACGAACGATAACTTTTTGTGAAAATAACAAGTGCCCCGATCCCGGCCGAAACGACTCGAATTACACTTCGAGACCCACCGACATGATCGCCACGATGCACAGAGCACCCTCGTAAATTTTCGGGACGTTTCATTTTTTCACAACCGGGACCGAAACCCTTGGCCGAACAAAATGGTCGGATGCGAAGTGAAATTTTTTCGCTCAAAATTTTACGAGCTTGTGCAGTATTTCTAGGCAATCATTTCGGCAGGTGACACGAAGTGATTCGAGTTCGTTTGCCCCCCCATTTTCTTTAACGAACGATAACTTTTTGTGAAAATAACAAGTGCCCCGATCCCGGCCGAAAGGACTCGAATTACACTTCGAGACCCACCGACATGATCGCCACGATGCACAGAGCACCCTCGTAAATTTTCGGGACGTTTCATTTTTTCACAACCGGGACCGAAACCCTAGGCCGAACAAAATGGTCGGATGCGAAGTGAAATTTTTTCGCTCGAAATTTTACGAGCATGTGCGGAACTTCTAGGCAATCATATCGGCAGGTGACACGAAGTGATTCGAGTTCGTTTGCCCCCCCCATTTTCTTTAACGAACGATAACTTTTTGTAAAAATAACAAGTTCCCCGAACCCGGCCAAAACGACTCGAATTACACTTCGAGACTCGCCGACATGATCGCCACGATGCACAGAGCACCCTCGTAAATTTTCGGGACGTTTCATTTTTTCACAACCGGGACCGAAACCCTAGGCCGAACAAAATGGTCGGATGCGAAGTGAAATTTTTTCGTTCGAAATTTTACGAGCTTGTGCGGTACTTCTAGGCAATCATATCGGCAGGTGACACGAAGTGATTCGAGTTCGTTTTCCCCCCCATTTTCTTTAACGAACGATAACTTTTTGTGAAAATAACAAGTGCCCCGATCCCGGCCGAAACGACTCGAATTACACTTCGAGACCCACCGACATGATCGCCACGATGCACAGAGCACCCTCGTAAATTTTCGGGACGTTTCATTTTTTCACAACCGGGACCGAAACCCTAGGCCGAACAAAATGGTCGGATGCGAAGTGAAATTTTTTCGCTCGAAATTTTACGAGCTTGTGCAGTATTTCTAGGCAATCATTTCGGCAGGTGACACGAAGTGATTCGAGTTCGTTTGCCCCCCCATTTTCTTTAACGAACGATAACTTTTTGTGAAAATAACAAGTGCCCCGATCCCGGCCGAAACGACTCGAATTACACTTCGAGACCCACCGACATGATCGCCACGATGCACAGAGCACCCTCGTAAATTTTTGGGACGTTTCATTTTTTCACAACCGGGACCGAAACCCTTGGCCGAACAAAATGGTCGGATGCGAAGTGAAATTTTTTCGCTCAAAATTTTACGAGCTTGTGCAGTATTTCTAGGCAATCATTTCGGCAGGTGACACGAAGTGATTCGAGTTCGTTTGCCCCCCCATTTTCTTTAACGAACGATAACTTTTTGTGAAAATAACAAGTGCCCCGATCCCGGCCGAAACGACTCGAATTACACTTCGAGACCCACCGACATGATCGCCACGATGCACAGAGCACCCTCGTAAATTTTCGGGACGTTTCATTTTTTCACAACCGGGACCGAAACCCTAGGCCGAAGAAAATGGTCGGATGCGAAGTGAAATTTTTTCGTTCGAAATTTTACGAGCTTGTGCAGAACTTCAAGGCAATCATATCGGCAGGTGACACGAAGTGATTCGAGTTCGTTTGCCCCCCCCATTTTCTTTAACGAACGATAACTTTTTGTAAAAATAACAAGTTCCCCGAACCCGGCCAAACGACTCGAATTACACTTCGAGGCCCGCCGACATGATCGCCACGATGCACAGAGCACCCTCGTAAATTTTCGGGACGTTTCATTTTTTCACAACCGGGACCGAAACCCTAGGCCGAACAAATTGGTCGGATGCGAAGTGAAATTTTTTCGTTCGAAATTGTACGAGCTTGTGCAGAAGTTCTAGGCAATCATATCGGCAGGTGACACGAAGTGATTCGAGTTCGGTAGCCCCCCCATTTTCTTTAACGAACGAAAACTTTTTGTCAAAATAACAAGTGCCCCGATCCCGGCCGAAACGACTCGAATTACACTCCGAGACCCACCGACATGATCGCCACGATGCACAGAGCACCCTCGTAAATTTTCGGGACGTTTCATTTTTTCACAACCGGGACCGAAACCCTTGGCCGAACAAAATGGTCGGATGCGAAGTGAAATTTTTTCGCTCGAAATTTTACGAGCATGTGCGGAACTTCTAGGCAATCATATCGGCAGGTGACACGAAGTGATTCGAGTTCGTTTGCCCCCCCCATTTTCTTTAACGAACGATAACTTTTTGTAAAAATAACAAGTTCCCCGAACCCGGCCAAAACGACTCGAATTACACTTCGAGACCCGCCGACATGATCGCCACGATGCACAGAGCACCCTCGTAAATTTTCGGGACGTTTCATTTTTTCACAACCGGGACCGAAACCCTAGGCCGAACAAAATAGTCGGATGCGAAGTGAAATTTTTTCGTTCGAAATTTTACGAGCTTGTGCGGTACTTCTAGGCAATCATATCGGCAGGTGACACGAAGTGATTCGAGTTCGTTTTCCCCCCCATTTTCTTTAACGAACGATAACTTTTTGTGAAAATAACAAGTGCCCCGATCCCGGCCGAAACGACTCGAATTACACTTCGAGACCCACCGACATGATCGCCACGATGCACAGAGCACCCTCGTAAATTTTCGGGACGTTTCATTTTTTCACAACCGGGACCGAAACCCTTGGCCGAACAAAATGGTCGGATGCGAAGTGAAATTTTTTCGCTCAAAATTTTACGAGCTTGTGCAGTATTTCTAGGCAATCATTTCGGCAGGTGACACGAAGTGATTCGAGTTCGTTTGCCCCCCCATTTTCTTTAACGAACGATAACTTTTTGTGAAAATAACAAGTGCCCCGATCCCGGCCGAAACGACTCGAATTACACTTCGAGACCCACCGACATGATCGCCACGATGCACAGAGCACCCTCGTAAATTTTCGGGACGTTTCATTTTTTCACAACCGGGACCGAAACCCTAGGCCGAAGAAAATGGTCGGATGCGAAGTGAAATTTTTTCGTTCGAAATTTTACGAGCTTGTGCAGAACTTCAAGGCAATCATATCGGCAGGTGACACGAAGTGATTCGAGTTCGTTTGCCCCCCCCATTTTCTTTAACGAACGATAACTTTTTGTGAAAATAACAAGTGCCCCGATCCCGGCCGAAACGACTCGAATTACACTTCGAGACCCACCGACATGATCGCCACGATGCACAGAGCACCATCGTAAATTTTCGGGACGTTTCATTTTTTCACAACCGGGACCGAAAGCCTAGGCCAAAGAAAATGGTCGGATGCGAAGTGAAATTTTTTCGTTCGAAATTTTTCGAGCTTGTGCAGAACTTCAAGGCAATCATATCGGCAGGTGACACGAAGTGATTCGAGTTCGTTTGCCCCCACTTTTCTTTAACGAACGATAACTTTTTGTAAAAATAACAAGTTCCCCGAACCCGGCCAAAACGACTCGAATTACACTTCGAGACCCGCCGACATGATCGCCACGATGCACAGAGCACCCTCGTAAATTTTCGGGACGTTTCATTTTTTCACAACCGGGACCGAAACCCTAGGCCGAACAAATTGGTCGGATGCGAAGTGAAATTTTTTCGTTCGAAATTGTACGAGCTTGTGCAGAAGTTCTAGGCAATCATATCGGCAGGTGACACGAAGTGATTCGAGTTCGGTTGCCCCCCCATTTTCTTTAACGAACGATAACTTTTTGTCAAAATAACAAGTGCCCCGATCCCGGCCGAAACGACTCGAATTACACTTCGAGACCCGCCGACATGATCGCCACGATGCACAGAGCACCCTCGTAAATTTTCGGGACGTTTCATTTTTTCACAACCAGGACCGAAACCCTAGGCCGAACCAAATGGTCGGATGCGAAGTGAAATTTTTTCGCTCGAAATTTTACGAGCATGTGCGGAACTTCTAGGCAATCATATCGGCAGGTGACACGAAGTGATTCGAGTTCGTTTGCCCCCCCATTTTCTTTAACGAACGATAACTTTTCGTGAAAATAACAAGTTCTCCGAACCCGGCCAAAACGACTCGAATTACACTTCGAGACCCGCCGACATGATCGCCACGATGCACAGAGCACCCTCGTAAATTTTCGGGACGTTTCATTTTTTCACAACCGGGACCGAAACCCTAGGCCGAACAAATTGGTCGGATGCGAAGTGAAATTTTTTTGTTCGAAATTTTACGAGCTTGTGCAGAACTTCTAGGCAATCATATCGGCAGGTGACACGAAGTGATTCGAGTTCGTTTGCCCCCCCATTTTCTTTAACGAACGATAACTTTTTGTGAAAATAACAAGTGCCCCGATCCCGGCCGAAACGACTCGAATTACACTTCGAGACCCACCGACATGATTGCCACGATGCACAGAGCACCCTCGTAAATTTTCGGGACGTTTCATTTTTTCACAACCGGGACCGAAACCCTTGGCCGAACAAAATGGTCGGATGCGAAGTGAAATTTTTTCGCTCAAAATTTTACGAGCTTGTGCAGTATTTCTAGGCAATCATTTCGGCAGGTGACACGAAGTGATTCGAGTTCGTTTGCCCCCCCATTTTCTTTAACGAACGATAACTTTTTGTGAAAATAACAAGTGCCCCGATCCCGGCCGAAAGGACTCGAATTACACTTCGAGACCCACCGACATGATCGCCACGATGCACAGAGCACCCTCGTAAATTTTCGGGACGTTTCATTTTTTCACAACCGGGACCGAAACCCTAGGCCGAACAAAATGGTCGGATGCGAAGTGAAATTTTTTCGCTCGAAATTTTACGAGCATGTGCGGAACTTCTAGGCAATCATATCGGCAGGTGACACGAAGTGATTCGAGTTCGTTTGCCCCCCCCATTTTCTTTAACGAACGATAACTTTTTGTAAAAATAACAAGTTCCCCGAACCCGGCCAAAACGACTCGAATTACACTTCGAGACCCGCCGACATGATCGCCACGATGCACAGAGCACCCTCGTAAATTTTCGGGACGTTTCATTTTTTCACAACCGGGACCGAAACCCTAGGCCGAACAAAATGGTCGGATGCGAAGTGAAATTTTTTCGTTCGAAATTTTACGAGCTTGTGCGGTACTTCTAGGCAATCATATCGGCAGGTGACACGAAGTGATTCGAGTTCGTTTTCCCCCCCATTTTCTTTAACGAACGATAACTTTTTGTGAAAATAACAAGTGCCCCGATCCCGGCCGAAACGACTCGAATTACACTTCGAGACCCACCGACATGATCGCCACGATGCACAGAGCACCCTCGTAAATTTTTGGGACGTTTCATTTTTTCACAACCGGGACCGAAACCCTTGGCCGAACAAAATGGTCGGATGCGAAGTGAAATTTTTTCGCTCTAAATTTTACGAGCTTGTGCAGTATTTCTAGGCAATCATTTCGGCAGGTGACACGAAGTGATTCGAGTTCGTTTGCCCCCCCATTTTCTTTAACGAACGATAACTTTTTGTGAAAATAACAAGTGCCCCGATCCCGGCCGAAACGACTCGAATTACACTTCGAGACCCACCGACATGATCGCCACGATGCACAGAGCACCCTCGTAAATTTTCGGGACGTTTCATTTTTTCACAACCGGGACCGAAACCCTAGGCCGAAGAAAATGGTCGGATGCGAAGTGAAATTTTTTCGTTCGAAATTTTACGAGCTTGTGCAGAACTTCAAGGCAATCATATCGGCAGGTGACACGAAGTGATTCGAGTTCGTTTGCCCCCCCCATTTTCTTTAACGAACGATAACTTTTTGTAAAAATAACAAGTTCCCCGAACCCGGCCAAACGACTCGAATTACACTTCGAGGCCCGCCGACATGATCGCCACGATGCACAGAGCACCCTCGTAAATTTTCGGGACGTTTCATTTTTTCACAACCGGGACCGAAACCCTAGGCCGAACAAATTGGTCGGATGCGAAGTGAAATTTTTTCGTTCGAAATTGTACGAGCTTGTGCAGAAGTTCTAGGCAATCATATCGGCAGGTGACACGAAGTGATTCGAGTTCGGTAGCCCCCCCATTTTCTTTAACGAACGATAACTTTTTGTCAAAATAACAAGTGCCCCGATCCCGGCCGAAACGACTCGAATTACACTCCGAGACCCACCGACATGATCGCCACGATGCACAGAGCACCCTCGTAAATTTTCGGGACGTTTCATTTTTTCACAACCGGGACCGAAACCCTTGGCCGAACAAAATGGTCGGATGCGAAGTGAAATTTTTTCGCTCGAAATTTTACGAGCATGTGCGGAACTTCTAGGCAATCATATCGGCAGGTGACACGAAGTGATTCGAGTTCGTTTGCCCCCCCCATTTTCTTTAACGAACGATAACTTTTTGTAAAAATAACAAGTTCCCCGAACCCGGCCAAAACGACTCGAATTACACTTCGAGACCCGCCGACATGATCGCCACGATGCACAGAGCACCCTCGTAAATTTTCGGGACGTTTCATTTTTTCACAACCGGGACCGAAACCCTAGGCCGAACAAAATAGTCGGATGCGAAGTGAAATTTTTTCGTTCGAAATTTTACGAGCTTGTGCGGTACTTCTAGGCAATCATATCGGCAGGTGACACGAAGTGATTCGAGTTCGTTTTCCCCCCCATTTTCTTTAACGAACGATAACTTTTTGTGAAAATAACAAGTGCCCCGATCCCGGCCGAAACGACTCGAATTACACTTCGAGACCCACCGACATGATCGCCACGATGCACAGAGCACCCTCGTAAATTTTCGGGACGTTTCATTTTTTCACAACCGGGACCGAAACCCTTGGCCGAACAAAATGGTCGGATGCGAAGTGAAATTTTTTCGCTCAAAATTTTACGAGCTTGTGCAGTATTTCTAGGCAATCATTTCGGCAGGTGACACGAAGTGATTCGAGTTCGTTTGCCCCCCCATTTTCTTTAACGAACGATAACTTTTTGTGAAAATAACAAGTGCCCCGATCCCGGCCGAAAGGACTCGAATTACACTTCGAGACCCACCGACATGATCGCCACGATGCACAGAGCACCCTCGTAAATTTTCGGGATGTTTCATTTTTTCACAACCGGGACCGAAACCCTAGGCCGAACAAAATGGTCGGATGCGAAGTGAAATTTTTTCGCTCGAAATTTTACGAGCATGTGCGGAACTTCTAGGCAATCATATCGGCAGGTGACACGAAGTGATTCGAGTTCGTTTGCCCCCCCCATTTTCTTTAACGAACGATAACTTTTTGTAAAAATAACAAGTTCCCCGAACCCGGCCAAAACGACTCGAATTACACTTCGAGACCCGCCGACATGATCGCCACGATGCACAGAGCACCCTCGTAAATTTTCGGGACGTTTCATTTTTTCACAACCGGGACCGAAACCCTAGGCCGAACAAAATGGTCGGATGCGAAGTGAAATTTTTTCGTTCGAAATTTTACGAGCTTGTGCGGTACTTCTAGGCAATCATATCGGCAGGTGACACGAAGTGATTCGAGTTCGTTTTCCCCCCCATTTTCTTTAACGAACGATAACTTTTTGTGAAAATAACAAGTGCCCCGATCCCGGCCGAAACGACTCGAATTACACTTCGAGACCCACCGACATGATCGCCACGATGCACAGAGCACCCTCGTAAATTTTTGGGACGTTTCATTTTTTCACAACCGGGACCGAAACCCTTGGCCGAACAAAATGGTCGGATGCGAAGTGAAATTTTTTCGCTCAAAATTTTACGAGCTTGTGCAGTATTTCTAGGCAATCATTTCGGCAGGTGACACGAAGTGATTCGAGTTCGTTTGCCCCCCCATTTTCTTTAACGAACGATAACTTTTTGTGAAAATAACAAGTGCCCCGATCCCGGCCGAAACGACTCGAATTACACTTCGAGACCCACCGACATGATCGCCACGATGCACAGAGCACCCTCGTAAATTTTCGGGACGTTTCATTTTTTCACAACCGGGACCGAAACCCTAGGCCGAAGAAAATGGTCGGATGCGAAGTGAAATTTTTTCGTTCGAAATTTTACGAGCTTGTGCAGAACTTCAAGGCAATCATATCGGCAGGTGACACGAAGTGATTCGAGTTCGTTTGCCCCCCCCATTTTCTTTAACGAACGATAACTTTTTGTAAAAATAACAAGTTCCCCGAACCCGGCCAAACGACTCGAATTACACTTCGAGGCCCGCCGACATGATCGCCACGATGCACAGAGCACCCTCGTAAATTTTCGGGACGTTTCATTTTTTCACAACCGGGACCGAAACCCTAGGCCGAACAAATTGGTCGGATGCGAAGTGAAATTTTTTCGTTCGAAATTGTACGAGCTTGTGCAGAAGTTCTAGGCAATCATATCGGCAGGTGACACGAAGTGATTCGAGTTCGGTAGCCCCCCCATTTTCTTTAACGAACGATAACTTTTTGTCAAAATAACAAGTGCCCCGATCCCGGCCGAAACGACTCGAATTACACTCCGAGACCCACCGACATGATCGCCACGATGCACAGAGCACCCTCGTAAATTTTCGGGACGTTTCATTTTTTCACAACCGGGACCGAAACCCTTGGCCGAACAAAATGGTCGGATGCGAAGTGAAATTTTTTCGCTCGAAATTTTACGAGCATGTGCGGAACTTCTAGGCAATCATATCGGCAGGTGACACGAAGTGATTCGAGTTCGTTTGCCCCCCCCATTTTCTTTAACGAACGATAACTTTTTGTAAAAATAACAAGTTCCCCGAACCCGGCCAAAACGACTCGAATTACACTTCGAGACCCGCCGACATGATCGCCACGATGCACAGAGCACCCTCGTAAATTTTCGGGACGTTTCATTTTTTCACAACCGGGACCGAAACCCTAGGCCGAACAAAATGGTCGGATGCGAAGTGAAATTTTTTCGCTCGAAATTTTACGAGCATGTGCGGAACTTCTAGGCAATCATATCGGCAGGTGACACGAAGTGATTCGAGTTCGTTTGCCCCCCCCATTTTCTTTAACGAACGATAACTTTTTGTAAAAATAACAAGTTCCCCGAACCCGGCCAAAACGACTCGAATTACACTTCGAGACCCGCCGACATGATCGCCACGATGCACAGAGCACCCTCGTAAATTTTCGGGACGTTTCATTTTTTCACAACCGGGACCGAAACCCTAGGCCGAACAAAATGGTCGGATGCGAAGTGAAATTTTTTCGTTCGAAATTTTACGAGCTTGTGCGGTACTTCTAGGCAATCATATCGGCAGGTGACACGAAGTGATTCGAGTTCGTTTTCCCCCCCATTTTCTTTAACGAACGATAACTTTTTGTGAAAATAACAAGTGCCCCGATCCCGGCCGAAACGACTCGAATTACACTTCGAGACCCACCGACATGATCGCCACGATGCACAGAGCACCCTCGTAAATTTTTGGGACGTTTCATTTTTTCACAACCGGGACCGAAACCCTTGGCCGAACAAAATGGTCGGATGCGAAGTGAAATTTTTTCGCTCAAAATTTTACGAGCTTGTGCAGTATTTCTAGGCAATCATTTCGGCAGGTGACACGAAGTGATTCGAGTTCGTTTGCCCCCCCATTTTCTTTAACGAACGATAACTTTTTGTGAAAATAACAAGTGCCCCGATCCCGGCCGAAACGACTCGAATTACACTTCGAGACCCACCGACATGATCGCCACGATGCACAGAGCACCCTCGTAAATTTTCGGGACGTTTCATTTTTTCACAACCGGGACCGAAACCCTAGGCCGAAGAAAATGGTCGGATGCGAAGTGAAATTTTTTCGTTCGAAATTTTACGAGCTTGTGCAGAACTTCAAGGCAATCATATCGGCAGGTGACACGAAGTGATTCGAGTTCGTTTGCCCCCCCCATTTTCTTTAACGAACGATAACTTTTTGTAAAAATAACAAGTTCCCCGAACCCGGCCAAACGACTCGAATTACACTTCGAGGCCCGCCGACATGATCGCCACGATGCACAGAGCACCCTCGTAAATTTTCGGGACGTTTCATTTTTTCACAACCGGGACCGAAACCCTAGGCCGAACAAATTGGTCGGATGCGAAGTGAAATTTTTTCGTTCGAAATTGTACGAGCTTGTGCAGAAGTTCTAGGCAATCATATCGGCAGGTGACACGAAGTGATTCGAGTTCGGTAGCCCCCCCATTTTCTTTAACGAACGATAACTTTTTGTCAAAATAACAAGTGCCCCGATCCCGGCCGAAACGACTCGAATTACACTCCGAGACCCACCGACATGATCGCCACGATGCACAGAGCACCCTCGTAAATTTTCGGGACGTTTCATTTTTTCACAACCGGGACCGAAACCCTTGGCCGAACAAAATGGTCGGATGCGAAGTGAAATTTTTTCGCTCGAAATTTTACGAGCATGTGCGGAACTTCTAGGCAATCATATCGGCAGGTGACACGAAGTGATTCGAGTTCGTTTGCCCCCCCCATTTTCTTTAACGAACGATAACTTTTTGTAAAAATAACAAGTTCCCCGAACCCGGCCAAAACGACTCGAATTACACTTCGAGACCCGCCGACATGATCGCCACGATGCACAGAGCACCCTCGTAAATTTTCGGGACGTTTCATTTTTTCACAACCGGGACCGAAACCCTAGGCCGAACAAAATAGTCGGATGCGAAGTGAAATTTTTTCGTTCGAAATTTTACGAGCTTGTGCGGTACTTCTAGGCAATCATATCGGCAGGTGACACGAAGTGATTCGAGTTCGTTTTCCCCCCCATTTTCTTTAACGAACGATAACTTTTTGTGAAAATAACAAGTGCCCCGATCCCGGCCGAAACGACTCGAATTACACTTCGAGACCCACCGACATGATCGCCACGATGCACAGAGCACCCTCGTAAATTTTCGGGACGTTTCATTTTTTCACAACCGGGACCGAAACCCTTGGCCGAACAAAATGGTCGGATGCGAAGTGAAATTTTTTCGCTCAAAATTTTACGAGCTTGTGCAGTATTTCTAGGCAATCATTTCGGCAGGTGACACGAAGTGATTCGAGTTCGTTTGCCCCCCCATTTTCTTTAACGAACGATAACTTTTTGTGAAAATAACAAGTGCCCCGATCCCGGCCGAAACGACTCGAATTACACTTCGAGACCCACCGACATGATCGCCACGATGCACAGAGCACCCTCGTAAATTTTCGGGACGTTTCATTTTTTCACAACCGGGACCGAAACCCTAGGCCGAAGAAAATGGTCGGATGCGAAGTGAAATTTTTTCGTTCGAAATTTTACGAGCTTGTGCAGAACTTCAAGGCAATCATATCGGCAGGTGACACGAAGTGATTCGAGTTCGTTTGCCCCCCCCATTTTCTTTAACGAACGATAACTTTTTGTGAAAATAACAAGTGCCCCGATCCCGGCCGAAACGACTCGAATTACACTTCGAGACCCACCGACATGATCGCCACGATGCACAGAGCACCATCGTAAATTTTCGGGACGTTTCATTTTTTCACAACCGGGACCGAAAGCCTAGGCCGAAGAAAATGGTCGGATGCGAAGTGAAATTTTTTCGTTCGAAATTTTACGAGCTTGTGCAGAACTTCAAGGCAATCATATCGGCAGGTGACACGAAGTGATTCGAGTTCGTTTGCCCCCACTTTTCTTTAACGAACGATAACTTTTTGTAAAAATAACAAGTTCCCCGAACCCGGCCAAAACGACTCGAATTACACTTCGAGACCCGCCGACATGATCGCCACGATGCACAGAGCACCCTCGTAAATTTTCGGGACGTTTCATTTTTTCACAACCGGGACCGAAACCCTAGGCCGAACAAATTGGTCGGATGCGAAGTGAAATTTTTTCGTTCGAAATTGTACGAGCTTGTGCAGAAGTTCTAGGCAATCATATCGGCAGGTGACACGAAGTGATTCGAGTTCGGTTGCCCCCCCATTTTCTTTAACGAACGATAACTTTTTGTCAAAATAACAAGTGCCCCGATCCCGGCCGAAACGACTCGAATTACACTTCGAGACCCGCCGACATGATCGCCACGATGCACAGAGCACCCTCGTAAATTTTCGGGACGTTTCATTTTTTCACAACCAGGACCGAAACCCTAGGCCGAACCAAATGGTCGGATGCGAAGTGAAATTTTTTCGCTCGAAATTTTACGAGCATGTGCGGAACTTCTAGGCAATCATATCGGCAGGTGACACGAAGTGATTCGAGTTCGTTTGCCCCCCCATTTTCTTTAACGAACGATAACTTTTCGTGAAAATAACAAGTTCTCCGAACCCGGCCAAAACGACTCGAATTACACTTCGAGACCCGCCGACATGATCGCCACGATGCACAGAGCACCCTCGTAAATTTTCGGGACGTTTCATTTTTTCACAACCGGGACCGAAACCCTAGGCCGAACAAATTGGTCGGATGCGAAGTGAAATTTTTTTGTTCGAAATTTTACGAGCTTGTGCAGAACTTCTAGGCAATCATATCGGCAGGTGACACGAAGTGATTCGAGTTCGTTTGCCCCCCCATTTTCTTTAACGAACGATAACTTTTTGTGAAAATAACAAGTGCCCCGATCCCGGCCGAAACGACTCGAATTACACTTCGAGACCCACCGACATGATCGCCACGATGCACAGAGCACCCTCGTAAATTTTCGGGACGTTTCATTTTTTCACAACCGGGACCGAAACCCTTGGCCGAACAAAATGGTCGGATGCGAAGTGAAATTTTTTCGCTCAAAATTTTACGAGCTTGTGCAGTATTTCTAGGCAATCATTTCGGCAGGTGACACGAAGTGATTCGAGTTCGTTTGCCCCCCCATTTTCTTTAACGAACGATAACTTTTTGTGAAAATAACAAGTGCCCCGATCCCGGCCGAAAGGACTCGAATTACACTTCGAGACCCACCGACATGATCGCCACGATGCACAGAGCACCCTCGTAAATTTTCGGGACGTTTCATTTTTTCACAACCGGGACCGAAACCCTAGGCCGAACAAAATGGTCGGATGCGAAGTGAAATTTTTTCGCTCGAAATTTTACGAGCATGTGCGGAACTTCTAGGCAATCATATCGGCAGGTGACACGAAGTGATTCGAGTTCGTTTGCCCCCCCCATTTTCTTTAACGAACGATAACTTTTTGTAAAAATAACAAGTTCCCCGAACCCGGCCAAAACGACTCGAATTACACTTCGAGACCCGCCGACATGATCGCCACGATGCACAGAGCACCCTCGTAAATTTTCGGGACGTTTCATTTTTTCACAACCGGGACCGAAACCCTAGGCCGAACAAAATGGTCGGATGCGAAGTGAAATTTTTTCGTTCGAAATTTTACGAGCTTGTGCGGTACTTCTAGGCAATCATATCGGCAGGTGACACGAAGTGATTCGAGTTCGTTTTCCCCCCCATTTTCTTTAACGAACGATAACTTTTTGTGAAAATAACAAGTGCCCCGATCCCGGCCGAAACGACTCGAATTACACTTCGAGACCCACCGACATGATCGCCACGATGCACAGAGCACCCTCGTAAATTTTTGGGACGTTTCATTTTTTCACAACCGGGACCGAAACCCTTGGCCGAACAAAATGGTCGGATGCGAAGTGAAATTTTTTCGCTCAAAATTTTACGAGCTTGTGCAGTATTTCTAGGCAATCATTTCGGCAGGTGACACGAAGTGATTCGAGTTCGTTTGCCCCCCCATTTTCTTTAACGAACGATAACTTTTTGTGAAAATAACAAGTGCCCCGATCCCGGCCGAAACGACTCGAATTACACTTCGAGACCCACCGACATGATCGCCACGATGCACAGAGCACCCTCGTAAATTTTCGGGACGTTTCATTTTTTCACAACCGGGACCGAAACCCTAGGCCGAAGAAAATGGTCGGATGCGAAGTGAAATTTTTTCGTTCGAAATTTTACGAGCTTGTGCAGAACTTCAAGGCAATCATATCGGCAGGTGACACGAAGTGATTCGAGTTCGTTTGCCCCCCCCATTTTCTTTAACGAACGATAACTTTTTGTAAAAATAACAAGTTCCCCGAACCCGGCCAAACGACTCGAATTACACTTCGAGGCCCGCCGACATGATCGCCACGATGCACAGAGCACCCTCGTAAATTTTCGGGACGTTTCATTTTTTCACAACCGGGACCGAAACCCTAGGCCGAACAAATTGGTCGGATGCGAAGTGAAATTTTTTCGTTCGAAATTGTACGAGCTTGTGCAGAAGTTCTAGGCAATCATATCGGCAGGTGACACGAAGTGATTCGAGTTCGGTAGCCCCCCCATTTTCTTTAACGAACGATAACTTTTTGTCAAAATAACAAGTGCCCCGATCCCGGCCGAAACGACTCGAATTACACTCCGAGACCCACCGACATGATCGCCACGATGCACAGAGCACCCTCGTAAATTTTCGGGACGTTTCATTTTTTCACAACCGGGACCGAAACCCTTGGCCGAACAAAATGGTCGGATGCGAAGTGAAATTTTTTCGCTCGAAATTTTACGAGCATGTGCGGAACTTCTAGGCAATCATATCGGCAGGTGACACGAAGTGATTCGAGTTCGTTTGCCCCCCCCATTTTCTTTAACGAACGATAACTTTTTGTAAAAATAACAAGTTCCCCGAACCCGGCCAAAACGACTCGAATTACACTTCGAGACCCGCCGACATGATCGCCACGATGCACAGAGCACCCTCGTAAATTTTCGGGACGTTTCATTTTTTCACAACCGGGACCGAAACCCTAGGCCGAACAAAATAGTCGGATGCGAAGTGAAATTTTTTCGTTCGAAATTTTACGAGCTTGTGCGGTACTTCTAGGCAATCATATCGGCAGGTGACACGAAGTGATTCGAGTTCGTTTTCCCCCCCATTTTCTTTAACGAACGATAACTTTTTGTGAAAATAACAAGTGCCCCGATCCCGGCCGAAACGACTCGAATTACACTTCGAGACCCACCGACATGATCGCCACGATGCACAGAGCACCCTCGTAAATTTTCGGGACGTTTCATTTTTTCACAACCGGGACCGAAACCCTTGGCCGAACAAAATGGTCGGATGCGAAGCGAAATTTTTTCGCTCAAAATTTTACGAGCTTGTGCAGTATTTCTAGGCAATCATTTCGGCAGGTGACACGAAGTGATTCGAGTTCGTTTGCCCCCCCATTTTCTTTAACGAACGATAACTTTTTGTGAAAATAACAAGTGCCCCGATCCCGGCCGAAACGACTCGAATTACACTTCGAGACCCACCGACATGATCGCCACGATGCACAGAGCACCCTCGTAAATTTTCGGGACGTTTCATTTTTTCACAACCGGGACCGAAACCCTAGGCCGAAGAAAATGGTCGGATGCGAAGTGAAATTTTTTCGTTCGAAATTTTACGAGCTTGTGCAGAACTTCAAGGCAATCATATCGGCAGGTGACACGAAGTGATTCGAGTTCGTTTGCCCCCCCCATTTTCTTTAACGAACGATAACTTTTTGTAAAAATAACAAGTTCCCCGAACCCGGCCAAACGACTCGAATTACACTTCGAGGCCCGCCGACATGATCGCCACGATGCACAGAGCACCCTCGTAAATTTTCGGGACGTTTCATTTTTTCACAACCGGGACCGAAACCCTAGGCCGAACAAATTGGTCGGATGCGAAGTGAAATTTTTTCGTTCGAAATTGTACGAGCTTGTGCAGAAGTTCTAGGCAATCATATCGGCAGGTGACACGAAGTGATTCGAGTTCGGTAGCCCCCCCATTTTCTTTAACGAACGATAACTTTTTGTGAAAATAACAAGTGCCCCGATCCCGGCCGAAACGACTCGAATTACACTTCGAGACCCGCCGACATGATCGCCACGATGCACAGAGCACCCTCGTAAATTTTCGGGACGTTTCATTTTTTCACAACCAGGACCGAAACCCTAGGCCGAACCAAATGGTCGGATGCGAAGTGAAATTTTTTCGCTCGAAATTTTACGAGCATGTGCGGAACTTCTAGGCAATCATATCGGCAGGTGACACGAAGTGATTCGAGTTCGTTTGCCCCCCCATTTTCTTTAACGAACGATAACTTTTTGTGAAAATAACAAGTTCCCCGAACCCGGCCAAAACGACTCGAATTACACTTCGAGACCCGCCGACATGATCGCCACGATGCACAGAGCACCCTCGTAAATTTTCGGGACGTTTCATTTTTTCACAACCGGGACCGAAACCCTAGGCCGAACAAATTGGTCAGATGCGAAGTGAAATTTTTTTGTTCGAAATTTTACGAGCTTGTGCAGAACTTCTAGGCAATCATATCGGCAGGTGACACGAAGTGATTCGAGTTCGTTTGCCCCCCCATTTTCTTTAACGAACGATAACTTTTTGTGAAAATAACAAGTGCCCCGATCCCGGCCGAAACGACTCGAATTACACTTCGAGACCCACCGACATGATCGCCACGATGCACAGAGCACCCTCGTAAATTTTCGGGACGTTTCATTTTTTCACAACTAGGACCGAAACCCTAGGCCGAACAAAATGGTCGGATGCGAAATGAAATTTTTTCGCTCGGAATTTTACGAGCATGTGCGGAACTTCTAGGCAATCATATCGGCAGGTGACACGAAGTGATTCGAGTTCGTTTGCCCCCCCATTTTCTTTAACGAACGATAACTTTTTGTGAAAATAACAAGTGCCCCGATCCCGGCCGAAACGACTCGAATTACACTTCGAGACCCACCGACATGATCGCCACGATGCACAGAGCACCCTCGTAAATTTTCGGGACGTTTCATTTTTTCACAATCAGGACCGAAACCCTAGGCCGAACAAAATGGTCGGATGCGAAGTGAAATTTTTTCGCTCGGAATTTTACGAGCATGTGCGGAACTTCTAGGCAATCATATCGGCAGGTGACACGAAGTGATTCGAGTTCGTTTGCCCCCCCCATTTTCTTTAACGAACGATAACTTTTTGTAAAAATAACAAGTTCCCCGAACCCGGCCAAAACGACTCGAATTACACTTCGAGACCCGCCGACATGATCGCCACGATGCACAGAGCACCCTCGTAAATTTTCGGGACGTTTCATTTTTTCACAACCGGGACCGAAACCCTAGGCCGAACAAAATAGTCGGATGCGAAGTGAAATTTTTTCGTTCGAAATTTTACGAACTTGTGCGGTACTTCTAGGCAATCATATCGGCAGGTGACACGAAGTGATTCGAGTTCGTTTTCCCCCCCATTTTCTTTAACGAACGATAACTTTTTGTGAAAATAACAAGTGCCCCGATCCCGGCCGAAACGACTCGAATTACACTTCGAGACCCACCGACATGATCGCCACGATGCACAGAGCACCCTCGTAAATTTTCGGGACGTTTCATTTTTTCACAACCGGGACCGAAACCCTTGGCCGAACAAAATGGTCGGATGCGAAGTGAAATTTTTTCGCTCAAAATTTTACGAGCTTGTGCAGTATTTCTAGGCAATCATTTCGGCAGGTGACACGAAGTGATTCGAGTTCGTTTGCCCCCCCATTTTCTTTAACGAACGATAACTTTTTGTGAAAATAACAAGTGCCCCGATCCCGGCCGAAACGACTCGAATTACACTTCGAGACCAACCGACATGATCGCCACGATGCACAGAGCACCCTCGTAAATTTTCGGGACGTTTCATTTTTTCACAACCGGGACCGAAACCCTAGGCCGAAGAAAATGGTCGGATGCGAAGTGAAATTTTTTCGTTCGAAATTTTACGAGCTTGAGCAGAACTTCAAGGCAATCATATCGGCAGGTGACACGAAGTGATTCGAGTTCGTTTGCCCCCCCATTTTCTTTAACGAACGATAACTTTTTGTCAAAATAACAAGTGCCCCGATCCCGGCCGAAACGACTCGAATTACACTTCGAGACCCGCCGACATGATCGCCACGATGCACAGAGCACCCTCGTAAATTTTCGGGACGTTTCATTTTTTCACAACCGGGACCGAAACCCTAGGCCGAACAAATTGGTCAGATGCGAAGTGAAATTTTTTTGTTCGAAATTTTACGAGCTTGTGCAGAACTTCTAGGCAATCATATCGGCAGGTGACACGAAGTGATTCGAGTTCGTTTGCCCCCCCATTTTCTTTAACGAACGATAACTTTTTGTGAAAATAACAAGTGTCCCGATCCCGGCCGAAACGACTCGAATTACACTTCGAGACCCACCGACATGATCGCCACGATGCAGAGAGCACCCTCGTAAATTTTCGGGACGTTGCATTTTTTCAGAACCGGGACCGAAACCCTAGGCCGAACCAAATGGTCGGATGCGAAGTGAAATTTTTTCGCTCGAAATTTTACGAGCATGTGCGGAACTTCTAGGCAATCATATCGGCAGGTGACACGAAGTGATTCGAGTTCGTTTGCCCCCCCATTTTCTTTAACGAACGATAGCTTTTTGTGAAAATAACAATTGCCCCGATCCCGGCCGAAACGACTCGAATTACACTTCGAGACCAACCGACATGATCGCCACGATGCACAGAGCACCCTCGTAAATTTTCGGGACGTTTCATTTTTTCACAACCGGGACCGAAACCCTAGGCCGAAGAAAATGGTCGGATGCGAAGTGAAATTTTTTCGTTCGAAATTTTACGAGCTTGAGCAGAACTTCAAGGCAATCATATCGGCAGGTGACACGAAGTGATTCGAGTTCGTTTGCCCCCCCATTTTCTTTAACGAACGATAACTTTTTGTCAAAATAACAAGTGCCCCGATCCCGGCCGAAACGACTCGAATTACACTTCGAGACCCGCCGACATGATCGCCACGATGCACAGAGCACCCTCGTAAATTTTCGGGACGTTTCATTTTTTCACAACCGGGACCGAAACCCTAGGCCGAACAAATTGGTCAGATGCGAAGTGAAATTTTTTTGTTCGAAATTTTACGAGCTTGTGCAGAACTTCTAGGCAATCATATCGGCAGGTGACACGAAGTGATTCGAGTTCGTTTGCCCCCCCATTTTCTTTAACGAACGATAACTTTTTGTGAAAATAACAAGTGTCCCGATCCCGGCCGAAACGACTCGAATTACACTTCGAGACCCACCGACATGATCGCCACGATGCAGAGAGCACCCTCGTAAATTTTCGGGACGTTGCATTTTTTCAGAACCGGGACCGAAACCCTAGGCCGAACCAAATGGTCGGATGCGAAGTGAAATTTTTTCGCTCGAAATTTTACGAGCATGTGCGGAACTTCTAGGCAATCATATCGGCAGGTGACACGAAGTGATTCGAGTTCGTTTGCCCCCCCATTTTCTTTAACGAACGATAACTTTTTGTGAAAATAACAAGTTCCCCGAACCCGGCCAAAACGACTCGAATTACACTTCGAGACCCGCCGACATGATCGCCACGATGCACAGAGCACCCTAGTAAATTTTCGGGACGTTTCATTTTTTCACAACCGGGACCGAAACCCTAGGCCGAACAAATTGGTCAGATGCGAAGTGAAATTTTTTTGTTCGAAATTTTACGAGCTTGTGCAGAACTTCTAGGCAATCATATCGGCAGGTGACACGAAGTGATTCGAGTTCGTTTGCCCCCCCATTTTCTTTAACGAACGATAACTTTTTGTGAAAATAACAAGTGCCCCGATCCCGGCCGAAACGACTCGAATTACACTTCGAGACCCACCGACATGATCGCCACGATGCACAGAGCACCCTCGTAAATTTTCGGGACGTTTCATTTTTTCACAACCAGGACCGAAACCCTAGGCCGAACAAAATGGTCGGATGCGAAGTGAAATTTTTTCGCTCGGAATTTTACGAGCATGTGCGGAACTTCTAGGCAATCATATCGGCAGGTGACACGAAGTGATTCGAGTTCGTTTGCCCCCCCATTTTCTTTAACGAACGATAACTTTTTGTGAAAATAACAAGTGCCCCGATCCCGGCCGAAACGACTCGAATTACACTTCGAGACCCACCGACATGATCGCCACGATGCACAGAGCACCCTCGTAAATTTTCGGGACGTTTCATTTTTTCACAATCAGGACCGAAACCCTAGGCCGAACAAAATGGTCGGATGCGAAGTGAAATTTTTTCGCTCGGAATTTTACGAGCATGTGCGGAACTTCTAGGCAATCATATCGGCAGGTGACACGAAGTGATTCGAGTTCGTTTGCCCCCCCCATTTTCTTTAACGAACGATAACTTTTTGTGAAAATAACAAGTGCCCCGATCCCTGCCGAAACGACTCGAATTACACTTCGACACCCACCGACATGATCGCCACGATGCACAGAGCACCCTCGTAAATTTTTGGGACGTTTCATTTTTTCACAACCGGGACCGAAACCCTAGGCCGAACAAAATGGTCGGATGCGAAGTGAAATTTTTTCGCTCGAAATCTTACGAGCTTGTGCGGTACTTCTAGGCAATCATATCGGCAGGTGACACGAAGTGATTCGAGTTCGTTTGCCCCCCCCATTTTCTTTAACGAACGATAATTTTTTTTGAAAATAACAAGTGCCCCGATCCCGGCCGAAACGACTCGAATTACACTTCGAGACCCACCGACATGATCGCCACGATGCACAGAGCACCCTCGTAAATTTTCGGGACGTTTCATTTTTTCACAACCGGGACCGAAACCCTTGGCCGAACAAAATGGTCGGATGCGAAGTGAAATTTTTTCGCTCAAAATTTTACGAGCTTGTGCAGTATTTCTAGGCAATCATTTCGGCAGGTGACACGAAGTGATTCGAGTTCGTTTGCCCCCCCATTTTCTTTAACGAACGATAACTTTTTGTGAAAATAACAAGTGCCCCGATCCCGGCCGAAACGACTCGAATTACACTTCGAGACCCACCGACATGATCGCCACGATGCACAGAGCACCCTCGTAAATTTTCGGGACGTTTCATTTTTTCACAACCGGGACCGAAACCCTAGGCCGAAGAAAATGGTCGGATGCGAAGTGAAATTTTTTCGTTCGAAATTTTACGAGCTTGAGCAGAACTTCAAGGCAATCATATCGGCAGGTGACACGAAGTGATTCGAGTTCGTTTGCCCCCCCATTTTCTTTAACGAACGATAACTTTTTGTCAAAATAACAAGTGCCCCGATCCCGGCCGAAACGACTCGAATTACACTTCGAGACCCGCCGACATGATCGCCACGATGCACAGAGCACCCTCGTAAATTTTCGGGACGTTTCATTTTTTCACAACCGGGACCGAAACCCTAGGCCGAACAAATTGGTCAGATGCGAAGTGAAATTTTTTTGTTCGAAATTTTACGAGCTTGTGCAGAACTTCTAGGCAATCATATCGGCAGGTGACACGAAGTGATTCGAGTTCGTTTGCCCCCCCATTTTCTTTAACGAACGATAACTTTTTGTGAAAATAACAAGTGCCCCGATCCCGGCCGAAACGACTCGAATTACACTTCGAGACCCACCGACATGATCGCCACGATGCACAGAGCACCCTCGTAAATTTTCGGGACGTTTCATTTTTTCACAACCAGGACCGAAACCCTAGGCCGAACAAAATGGTCGGATGCGAAGTGAAATTTTTTCGCTCGGAATTTTACGAGCATGTGCGGAACTTCTAGGCAATCATATCGGCAGGTGACACGAAGTGATTCGAGTTCGGTTGCCCCCCCATTTTCTTTAACGAACGATAACTTTTTGTCAAAATAACAAGTGCCCCGATCCCGGCCGAAACGACTCGAATTACACTTCGAGACCCACCGACATGATCGCCACGATGCACAGAGCACCCTCGTAAATTTTCGGGACGTTTCATTTTTTCACAACCGGGACCGAAACCCTTGGCCGAACAAAATGGTCGGATGCGAAGTGAAATTTTTTCGCTCAAAATTTTACGAGCTTGTGCAGTATTTCTAGGCAATCATTTCGGCAGGTGACACGAAGTGATTCGAGTACGTTTGCCCCCCCATTTTCTTTAACGAACGATAACTTTTTGTGAAAATAACAAGTGCCCCGATCCCGGCCGAAAGGACTCGAATTACACTTCGAGACCCACCGACATGATCGCCACGATGCACAGAGCACCCTCGTAAATTTTCGGGACGTTTCATTTTTTCACAACCAGGACCGAAACCCTGGGCCGAACAAAATGGTCGGATGCGAAGTGAAATTTTTTCGCTCGAAATTTTACGAGCATGTGCGGAACTTCTAGGCAATCATATCGGCAGGTGACACGAAGTGATTCGAGTTCGTTTGCCCCCCCATTTTCTTTAACGAACGATAACTTTTTGTGAAAATAACAAGTTCCCCGAACCCGGCCGAAACGACTCGAATTACACTTCGAGACCCGCCGACATGATCGCCACGATGCACAGAGCACCCTCGTAAATTTTCGGGACGTTTCATTTTTTCACAACCAGGACCGAAACCCTAGGCCGAACAAAATGGTCGGATGCGAAGTGAAATTTTTTCGCTCGAAATTTTACGAGCATCTGCGGAACTTCTAGGCAATCATATCGGCAGGTGACACGAAGTGATTCGAGTTCGTTTGCCCCCCCATTTTCTTTAACGAACGATAACTTTTTGTGAAAATAACAAGTTCCCCGAACCCGGCCGAAACGACTCGAATTACACTTCGAGACCCGCCGACATGATCGCCACGATGCACAGAGCACCCTCGTAAATTTTCGGGACGTTTCATTTTTTCACAACCAGGACCGAAACCCTAGGCCGAACAAAATGGTCGGATGCGAAATGAAATTTTTTCGCTCGAAATTTTACGAGCATGTGCGGAACTTCTAGGCAATCATATCGGCAGGTGACACGAAGTGATTCGAGTTCGTTTGCCCCCCCATTTTCTTTAACGAACGATAACTTTTTGTGAAAATAACAAGTTCCCCGAACCCGGCCGAAACGACTCGAATTACACTTCGACACCCACCGACATGATCGCCACGATGCACAGAGCACCCTCGTAAATTGTCGGGACGTTTCATTTTTTCACAACCAGGACCGAAACCCTAGGCCGAACAAAATGGTCGGATGCGAAGTGAAATTTTTTCGCTCGAAATTTTACGAGCATGTGCGGAACTTCTAGGCAATCATATCGGCAGGTGACACGAAGTGATTCGAGTTCGTTTGCCCCCCCATTTTCTTTAACGAACGATAACTTTTTGTGAAAATAACAAGTGCCCCGATCCCGGCCGAAACGACTCGAATTACACTTCGACACCCACCGACATGATCGCCACGATGCACAGAGCACCCTCGTAAATTTTCGGGACGTTTCATTTTTTCACAACCAGGACCGAAACCCTAGGCCGAACAAAATGGTCGGATGCGAAGTGAAATTTTTTCGCTCGAAATTTGACGTGCTTGTGCAGTATTTCTAGGCAATCATATCGGCAGGTGACACGAAGTGATTCGAGTTCGTTTGCCCGCCCCATTTTCTTTAACGAACGATAACTTTTTGTGAAAATAACAAGTTCCCCGAACCCGGCCGAAACGACTCGAATTACACTTCGAGACCCGCCGACATGGTCGCCACGATGCACAGAGCACCCTCGTAAATTTTCGGGACGTTTCATTTTTTCACAACCGGGACCGAAACCCTAGGCCGAAGAAAATGGTCGGAGGCTAAGTGAAATTTTTTCGTTCGAAATTTTACCAGCTTGTGCAGAACTTCTAGGCAATCATATCGGCAGGTGACACGAAGTGATTCGAGTTCGTTTGCCCCCCCATTTTCTTTAACGAACGATAGCTTTTTGTGAAAATAACAATTGCCCCGATCCCGGCCGAAACGACTCGAATTACACTTCGACACCCACCGACATGATCGCCACGATGCACAGAGCACCCTCGTAAATTTTCGGGACGTTTCATTTTTTCACAACCGGGACCGAAACCCTAGGCCGAAGAAAATGGTCGGAGGCGAAGTGAAATTTTTTCGTTCGAAATTTTACCAGCTTGTGCAGAACTTCTAGGCAATCATATCGGCAGGTGACACGAAGTGATTCGAGTTCGTTTGCCCCCCCATTTTCTTTAACGAACGATAGCTTTTTGTGAAAATAACAATTGCCCCGATCCCGGCCGAAACGACTCGAATTACACTTCGACACCCACCGACATGATCGCCACGATGCACAGAGCACCCTCGTAAATTTTCGGGACGTTTCATTTTTTCACAACCGGGACCGAAACCCTAGGCCGAAGAAAATGGTCGGAGGCGAAGTGAAATTTTTTCGTTCGAAATTTTACCAGCTTGTGCAGAACTTCTAGGCAATCATATCGGCAGGTGACACGAAGTGATTCGAGTTCGTTTGCCCCCCCATTTTCTTTAACGAACGATAGCTTTTTGTGAAAATAACAATTGCCCCGATCCCGGCCGAAACGACTCGAATTACACTTCGACACCCACCGACATGATCGCCACGATGCACAGAGCACCCTCGTAAATTTTCGGGACGTTTCATTTTTTCACAACCGGGACCGAAACCCTAGGCCGAAGAAAATGGTCGGAGGCGAAGTGAAATTTTTTCGTTCGAAATTTTACCAGCTTGTGCAGAACTTCTAGGCAATCATATCGGCAGGTGACACGAAGTGATTCGAGTTCGTTTGCCCCCCCATTTTCTTTAACGAACGATAGCTTTTTGTGAAAATAACAATTGCCCCGATCCCGGCCGAAACGACTCGAATTACACTTCGACACCCACCGACATGATCGCCACGATGCACAGAGCACCCTCGTAAATTTTCGGGACGTTTCATTTTTTCACAACCGGGACCGAAACCCTAGGCCGAAGAAAATGGTCGGAGGCGAAGTGAAATTTTTTCGTTCGAAATTTTACCAGCTTGTGCAGAACTTCTAGGCAATCATATCGGCAGGTGACACGAAGTGATTCGAGTTCGTTTGCCCCCCCATTTTCTTTAACGAACGATAACTTTTTGTGAAAATAACAAGTTCCCCGAACCCGGCCGAAACGACTCGAATTACACTTCGAGACCCGCCGACATGATCGCCACGATGCACAGAGCACCCTCGTAAATTTTCGGGACGTTTCATTTTTTCACAACCGGGACCGAAACCCTAGGCCAAAGAAAATGGTCGGAGGCGAAGTGAAATTTTTTCGTTCGAAATTTTACCAGCTTGTGCAGAACTTCTAGGCAATCATATCGGCAGGTGACACGAAGTGATTCGAGTTCATTTGCCCCCCCATTTTCTTTAACGAACGATAACTTTTTGTGAAAATAACAAGTGCCCCGATCCCGGCCGAAACGACTCGAATTACACTTCGAGACCCACCGACATGATCGCCACGATGCACAGAGCACCCTCGTAAATTTTCGGGACGTTTCATTTTTTCACAACCAGGACCGAAACCTTAGGCCGAACAAAATGGTCGGATGCGAAGTGAAATTTTTTCGCTCGAAATTTTACGAGCATGTGCGGAACTTCTAGGCAATCATATCGGCAGGTGACACGAAGTGATTCGAGTTCGTTTGCCCCCCCATTTTCTTTAACGAACGATAACTTTTTGTGAAAATAACAAGTTCCCCGAACCCGGCCGAAACGACTCGAATTACACTTCGAGACCCGCCGACATGATCGCCACGATGCACAGAGCACCCTCGTAAATTTTCGGGACGTTTCATTTTTTCACAACCGGGACCGAAACCCTAGGCCGAAGAAAATGGTCGGATGCGAAGTGAAATTTTTTCGATCGAAATTTTACGAGCTTGTGCGGTACTTGTAGGCAATCATATCGGCAGGAGACACGAAGTGATTCGAGTTCGTTTGCCCCCCCATTTTCTTTAACGAACGATAACTTTATGTGAAAATAACAAGTGCCCTGATCCCGTCCGAAACGACTCGAATTACACTTCGAGACCCACCGACATGATCGCCACGATCCACAGAGCACCCTCGTAAATTTTCGGGACGTTTCATTTTTTCACAACCAGGACCGAAACCCTAGGCCGGACAAAATGGTCGGATGCGAAGTGAAATTTTATCGCTCGAAATTTTACGAGCATGTGCGGAACATCTAGGCAATCATATCGGCAGGTGACACGAAGTGATTCGAGTTCGTTTGCCCCCCCATTTTCTTTAACGAACGATAACTTTTTGTGAAAATAACAAGTGCCCCGATCCCGGCCGAAACGACTCTAATTACACTTCGACACCCACCGACATGATCGCCACGATGCACAGAGCACCCTCGTAAATTTTCGGGACGTTTCATTTTTTCACAACTAGGACCGAAACCCTAGGCCGGACAAAATGGTCGGATGCAAAGTGAAATTTTATCGCTCGAAATTTTACGAGCATGTGCGGAACATCTAGGCAATCATATCGGCAGGTGACACGAAGTGATTCGAGTTCGTTTGCCCCCCATTTTCTTTAACGAACGATAACTTTTTGTGAAAATAACAAGTGCCCCGATCCCGGCCGAAACGACTCGAATTACACTTCGACACCCACCGACATGATCGCCACGATTCACAGAGCACCCTCGTAAATTTTCGGGACGTTTCATATTTTCACAACCAGGACCGAAACCCTAGGCCGAACAAAATGCTCGGATGCGAAGTGAAATTTTTTCGCTCGAAATTTTACGAGCTTGTGCAGTATTTCTAGGCAATCATATCGGCAGGTGACACGAAGTGATTCGAGTTCGTTTGCCCCCCCCATTTTCTTTAACGAACGATAACTTTTTGTGAAAATAACAAGTTCCCCGAACCCGGCCGAAACGACTCGAATTACACTTCGAGACCCGCCGACATGATCGCCACGATGCACAGAGCACCCTCGTAAATTTTCGGGACGTTTCATTTTTTCACAACCAGGACCGAAACCCTAGGCCGAACAAAATGGTCGGATGCGAAGTGAAATTTTTTCGCTCGAAATTTTACGAGCATGTGCGGAACTTCTAGGCAATCATATCGGCAGGTGACACGAAGTGATTCGAGTTCGTTTGCCCCCCCCATTTTCTTTAACGAACGATAACTTTTTGTGAAAAAAACAAGTTCCCCGAACCCGGCCGAAACGACTCGAATTACACTTCGAGACCCGCCGACATGATCGCCACGATGCACAGAGCACCCTCGTAAATTTTCGGGACGTTTCATTTTTTCACAACCAGGACCGAAACCCTAGGCCGAACAAAATGGTCGTATGCGAAGTGAAATTTTTTCGCTCGAAATTTTACGAGCATGTGCGGAACTTCTAGGCAATCATATCGGCAGGTGACACGAAGTGATTCGAGTTCGTTTGCCCCCCCATTTTCTTTAACGAACGATAACTTTTTGTGAAAATAACAAGTTCCCCGAACCCGGCCGAAACGACTCGAATTACACTTCGAGACCCGCCGACATGATCACCACGATGCACAGAGCACCCTCGTAAATTTTCGGGACGTTTCATTTTTTCACAACCGGGACCGAAACCCTAGGCCGAAGAAAATGGTCGGATGCGTAGTGAAATTTTTTCGTTCGAAATTTTACGAGCTTGTGCAGAACTTCTAGGCAATCATATCGGCAGGTGACACGAAGTGATTCGAGTTCGTTTGCCCCCCCATTTTCTTTAACGAACGATAACTTTTGTGAAAATAACAATTGCCCCGATCCCGGCCGAAACGACTCGAATTACACTTCGACACCCACCGACATGATCGCCACCATGCACAGAGCACCCTCGTAAATTTTCGGGACGTTTCATTTTTTCACAACCAGGACCGAAACCCTAGGCCGAACAAAATGGTCGGATGCGAAGTGAAATTTTTTCGCTCGAAATTTTACGAGCATGTGCGGTACTTCTAGTCAATCATATCGGCAGGTCACACGAAGTGATTCGAGTTCGTTTCCCCCCCATTTTCTTTAACGAACGATAACTTTTTGTGAAAATAACAAGTGCCCCGATCCCGGCCGAAACGACTCGAATTACACTTCGAGACCCACCGACATGATCGCCACGATGCACAGAGCACCCTCGTAAATTTTCGGGACGTTTCATTTTTTCACAACCAGGACCGAAACCCTAGGCCGAACAAAATGGTCGGATGCGAAGTGAAATTTTTTCGCTCGAAATTTTACGAGCATGTGCGGTACTTCTAGTCAATCATATCGGCAGGTGACACGAAGTGATTCGAGTTCGTTTGCCCCCCCATTTTCTTTAACGAACGATAACTTTTGTGAAAATAACAATTGCCCCGATCCCGGCCGAAACGACTCGAATTACACTTCGACACCCACCGACATGATCGCCACGATGCACAGAGCACCCTCGTAAATTTTCGGGACGTTTCATTTTTTCACAACCAGGACCGAAACCCTAGGCCGAACAAAATGGTCGGATGCGAAGGGAAATTTTTTCGCTCGAAATTTTACGAGCATGTGCGGTACTTCTAGTCAATCATATCGGCAGGTGACACGAAGTGATTCGAGTTCGTTTGCCCCCCCATTTTCTTTAACGAACGATAACTTTTTGTGAAAATAACAAGTGCCCCGATCCCGGCCGAAACGACTCGAATTACACTTCGAGACCCACCGACATGATCGCCACGATGCACCGAGCACCCTCGTAAATTTTCGGGACGTTTCATTTTTTCACAACCAGGACCGAAACCCTAGGCCGAACAAAATGGTCGGATGCGAAGTGAAATTTTTTCGCTCGAAATTTTACGAGCTTGTGCAGTATTTCTAGGCAATCATATCGGCAGGTGACACGAAGTGATTCGAGTTCGTTTGCCCCCCCATTTTCTTTAACGAACGATAACTTTTTGTGAAAATAACAAGTTCCCCGAACCCGGCCGAAACGACTCGAATTACACTTCGAGACCCGCCGACATGATCGCCACGATGCACAGAGCACCCTCGTAAATTTTCGGGACGTTTCATTTTTTCACAACCAGGACCGAAACCCTAGGCCGAACAAAATGGTCGGATGCGAAGTGAAATTTTTTCGCTCGAAATTTTACGAGCATGTGCGGAACTTCTAGGCAATCATATCGGCAGGTGACACGAAGTGATTCGAGTTCGTTTGCCCCCCCATTTTCTTTAACGAACGATAACTTTTTCTGAAAATAACAAGTTCCCCGAACCCGGCCGAAACGACTCGAATTACACTTCGAGACCCGCCGACATGATCGCCACGATGCACAGAGCACCCTCGTAAATTTTCGGGACGTTTCATTTTTTCACAACCGGGACCGAAACCCTAGGCCGAAGAAAATGGTCGGAGGCGAAGTGAAATTTTTTCGTTCGAAATTTTACCAGCTTGTGCAGAACTTCTAGGCAATCATATCGGCAGGTGACACGAAGTGATTCGAGTTCGTTTGCCCCCCCATTTTCTTTAACGAACGATAGCTTTTTGTGAAAATAACAATTGCCCCGATCCCGGCCGAAACGACTCGAATTACACTTCGACACCCACCGACATGATCGCCACGATGCACAGAGCACCCTCGTAAATTTTCGGGACGTTTCATTTTTTCACAACCGGGACCGAAACCCTAGGCCGAAGAAAATGGTCGGAGGCGAAGTGAAATTTTTTCGTTCGAAATTTTACCAGCTTGTGCAGAACTTCTAGGCAATCATATCGGCAGGTGACACGAAGTGATTCGAGTTCGTTTGCCCCCCCATTTTCTTTAACGAACGATAGCTTTTTGTGAAAATAACAATTGCCCCGATCCCGGCCGAAACGACTCGAATTACACTTCGACACCCACCGACATGATCGCCACGATGCACAGAGCACCCTCGTAAATTTTCGGGACGTTTCATTTTTTCACAACCAGGACCGAAACCCTAGGCCGAACAAAATGATCGGATGCGAAGTGAAATTTTTTCGCTCGAAATTTTACGAGCATGTGCGGAACTTCTAGGCAATCATATCGGCAGGTGACACGAAGTGATTCGAGTTCGTTTGCCCCCCCATTTTCTTTAACGAACGATAACTTTTTGTGAAAATAACAAGTTCCCCGAACCCGGCCGAAACGACTCGAATTACACTTCGAGACCCGCCGACATGATCGCCACGATGCACAGAGCACCCTCGTAAATTTTCGGTACGTTTCATTTTTTCACAACCAGGACCGAAACCCTAGGCCGAACAAAATGGTCGGATGCGAAGTGAAATTTTTTCGCTCGAAATTTTACGAGCATGTGCGGAACTTCTAGGCAATCATATCGGCAGGTGACACGAAGTGATTCGAGTTCGTTTGCCCCCCCCATTTTCTTTAACGAACGATAGCTTTTTGTGAAAATAACAATTGCCCTGATCCCGGCCGAAACGACTCGAATTACACTTCGAGACCCGCCGACATGATCGCCACGATGCACAGAGCACCCTCGTAAATTTTCGGGACGTTTCATTTTTTCACAACCAGGACCGAAACCCTAGGCCGAACAAAATGGTCGGATGCGAAGTGAAATTTTTTCGCTCGAAATTTTACAAGCATGTGCGGAACTTCTAGGCAATCATATCGGCAGGTGACACGAAGTGATTCGAGTTCGTTTGCCCCCCATTTTCTTTAACGAACGATAACTTTTTGTGAAAATAACAAGTGCCCCGATCCCGGCCGAAACGACTCGAATTACACTTCGAGACCCACCGACATGATCGCCACGATTCACAGAGCACCCTCGTAAATTTTCGGGACGTTTCATATTTTCACAACCAGGACCGAAACCCTAGGCCGAACAAAATGCTCGGATGCGAAGTGAAATTTTTTCGCTCGAAATTTTACGAGCTTGTGCAGTATTTCTAGGCAATCATATCGGCAGGTGACACGAAGTGATTCGAGTTCGTTTGCCCCCCCCATTTTCTTTAACGAACGATAACTTTTTGTGAAAATAACAAGTTCCCCGAACCCGGCCGAAACGACTCGAATTACACTTCGAGACCCGCCGACATGATCGCCACGATGCACAGAGCACCCTCGTAAATTTTCGGGACGTTTCATTTTTTCACAACCAGGACCGAAACCCTAGGCCGAACAAAATGGTCGGATGCGAAGTGAAATTTTTTCGCTCGAAATTTTACGAGCATGTGCGGAACTTCTAGGCAATCATATCGGCAGGTGACACGAAGTGATTCGAGTTCGTTTGCCCCCCCCATTTTCTTTAACGAACGATAACTTTTTGTGAAAAAAACAAGTTCCCCGAACCCGGCCGAAACGACTCGAATTACACTTCGAGACCCGCCGACATGATCGCCACGATGCACAGAGCACCCTCGTAAATTTTCGGGACGTTTCATTTTTTCAAAACCAGGACCGAAACCCTAGGCCGAACAAAATGGTCGGATGCGAAGTGAAATTTTTTCGCTCGAAATTTTACGAGCATGTGCGGAACTTCTAGGCAATCATATCGGCAGGTGACACGAAGTGATTCGAGTTCGTTTGCCCCCCCATTTTCTTTAACGAACGATAACTTTTTGTGAAAATAACAAGTTCCCCGAACCCGGCCGAAACGACTCGAATTACACTTCGAGACCCGCCGACATGATCACCACGATGCACAGAGCACCCTCGTAAATTTTCGGGACGTTTCATTTTTTCACAACCGGGACTGAAACCCTAGGCCGAAGAAAATGGTCGGATGCGTAGTGAAATTTTTTCGTTCGAAATTTTACGAGCTTGTGCAGAACTTCTAGGCAATCATATCGGCAGGTGACACGAAGTGATTCGAGTTCGTTTGCCCCCCCATTTTCTTTAACGAACGATAACTTTTGTGAAAATAACAATTGCCCCGATCCCGGCCGAAACGACTAGAATTACACTTCGACACCCACCGACATGATCGCCACCATGCACAGAGCACCCTCGTAAATTTTCGGGACGTTTCATTTTTTCACAACCAGGACCGAAACCCTAGGCCGAACAAAATGGTCGGATGCGAAGTGAAATTTTTTCGCTCGAAATTTTACGAGCATGTGCGGTACTTCTAGTCAATCATATCGGCAGGTCACACGAAGTGATTCGAGTTCGTTTCCCCCCCATTTTCTTTAACGAACGATAACTTTTTGTGAAAATAACAAGTGCCCCGATCCCGGCCGAAACGACTCGAATTACACTTCGAGACCCACCGACATGATCGCCACGATGCACAGAGCACCCTCGTAAATTTTCGGGACGTTTCATTTTTTCACAACCAGGACCGAAACCCTAGGCCGAACAAAATGGTCGGATGCGAAGTGAAATTTTTTCGCTCGAAATTTTACGAGCATGTGCGGTACTTCTAGTCAATCATATCGGCAGGTGACACGAAGTGATTCGAGTTCGTTTGCCCCCCCATTTTCTTTAACGAACGATAACTTTTGTGAAAATAACAATTGCCCCGATCCCGGCCGAAACGACTCGAATTACACTTCGACACCCACCGACATGATCGCCACGATGCACAGAGCACCCTCGTAAATTTTCGGGACGTTTCATTTTTTCACAACCAGGACCGAAACCCTAGGCCGAACAAAATGGTCGGATGCGAAGTGAAATTTTTTCGCTCGAAATTTTACGAGCATGTGCGGTACTTCTAGTCAATCATATCGGCAGGTGACACGAAGTGATTCGAGTTCGTTTGCCCCCCCATTTTCTTTAACGAACGATAACTTTTTGTGAAAATAACAAGTGCCCCGATCCCGGCCGAAACGACTCGAATTACACTTCGAGACCCACCGACATGATCGCCACGATGCACAGAGCACCCTCGTAAATTTTCGGGACGTTTCATTTTTTCACAACCAGGACCGAAACCCTAGGCCGAACAAAATGGTCGGATGCGAAGTGAAATTTTTTCGCTCGAAATTTTACGAGCTTGTGCAGTATTTCTAGGCAATCATATCGGCAGGTGACACGAAGTGATTCGAGTTCGTTTGCCCCCCCATTTTCTTTAACGAACGATAACTTTTTGTGAAAATAACAAGTTCCCCGAACCCGGCCGAAACGACTCGAATTACACTTCGAGACCCGCCGACATGATCGCCACGATGCACAGAGCACCCTCGTAAATTTTCGGGACGTTTCATTTTTTCACAACCAGGACCGAAACCCTAGGCCGAACAAAATGGTCGGATGCGAAGTGAAATTTTTTCGCTCGAAATTTTACGAGCATGTGCGGAACTTCTAGGCAATCATATCGGCAGGTGACACGAAGTGATTCGAGTTCGTTTGCCCCCCCATTTTCTTTAACGAACGATAACTTTTTGTGAAAATAACAAGTTCCCCGAACCCGGCCGAAACGACTCGAATTACACTTCGAGACCCGCCGACATGATCGCCACGATGCACAGAGCACCCTCGTAAATTTTCGGGACGTTTCATTTTTTCACAACCGGGACCGAAACCCTAGGCCGAAGAAAATGGTCGGAGGCGAAGTGAAATTTTTTCGTTCGAAATTTTACCAGCTTGTGCAAAACTTCTAGGCAATCATATCGGCAGGTGACACGAAGTGATTCGAGTTCGTTTGCCCCCCCATTTTCTTTAACGAACGATAGCTTTTTGTGAAAATAACAATTGCCCCGATCCCGGCCGAAACGACTCGAATTACACTTCGACACCCACCGACATGATCGCCACGCTGCACAGAGCACCCTCGTAAATTTTCGGGACGTTTCATTTTTTCACAACCGGGACCGAAACCCTAGGCCGAAGAAAATGGTCGGAGGCGAAGTGAAATTTTTTCGTTCGAAATTTTACCAGCTTGTGCAGAACTTCTAGGCAATCATATCGGCAGGTGACACGAAGTGATTCGAGTTCGTTTGCCCCCCCATTTTCTTTAACGAACGATAGCTTTTTGTGAAAATAACAATTGCCCCGATCCCGGCCGAAACGACTCGAATTACACTTCGACACCCACCGACATGATCGCCACGATGCACAGAGCACCCTCGTAAATTTTCGGGACGTTTCATTTTTTCACAACCAGGACCGAAACCCTAGGCCGAACAAAATGGTCGGATGCGAAGTGAAATTTTTTCGCTCGAAATTTTACGAGCATGTGCGGTACTTCTAGTCAATCATATCGGCAGGTCACACGAAGTGATTCGAGTTCGTTTCCCCCCCATTTTCTTTAACGAACGATAACTTTTTGTGAAAATAACAAGTGCCCCGATCCCGGCCGAAACGACTCGAATTACACTTCGAGACCCACCGACATGATCGCCACGATGCACAGAGCACCCTCGTAAATTTTCGGGACGTTTCATTTTTTCACAACCAGGACCGAAACCCTAGGCCGAACAAAATGGTCGGATGCGAAGTGAAATTTTTTCGCTCGAAATTTTACGAGCATGTGCGGTACTTCTAGTCAATCATATCGGCAGGTGACACGAAGTGATTCGAGTTCGTTTGCCCCCCCATTTTCTTTAACGAACGATAACTTTTGTGAAAATAACAATTGCCCCGATCCCGGCCGAAACGACTCGAATTACACTTCGACACCCACCGACATGATCGCCACGATGCACAGAGCACCCTCGTAAATTTTCGGGACGTTTCATTTTTTCACAACCAGGACCGAAACCCTAGGCCGAACAAAATGGTCGGATGCGAAGTGAAATTTTTTCGCTCGAAATTTTACGAGCATGTGCGGTACTTCTAGTCAATCATATCGGCAGGTGACACGAAGTGATTCGAGTTCGTTTGCCCCCCCATTTTCTTTAACGAACGATAACTTTTTGTGAAAATAACAAGTGCCCCGATCCCGGCCGAAACGACTCGAATTACACTTCGAGACCCACCGACATGATCGCCACGATGCACAGAGCACCCTCGTAAATTTTCGGGACGTTTCATTTTTTCACAACCAGGACCGAAACCCTAGGCCGAACAAAATGGTCGGATGCGAAGTGAAATTTTTTCGCTCGAAATTTTACGAGCTTGTGCAGTATTTCTAGGCAATCATATCGGCAGGTGACACGAAGTGATTCGAGTTCGTTTGCCCCCCCATTTTCTTTAACGAACGATAACTTTTTGTGAAAATAACAAGTTCCCCGAACCCGGCCGAAACGACTCGAATTACACTTCGAGACCCGCCGACATGATCGCCACGATGCACAGAGCACCCTCGTAAATTTTCGGGACGTTTCATTTTTTCACAACCAGGACCGAAACCCTAGGCCGAACAAAATGGTCGGATGCGAAGTGAAATTTTTTCGCTCGAAATTTTACGAGCATGTGCGGAACTTCTAGGCAATCATATCGGCAGGTGACACGAAGTGATTCGAGTTCGTTTGCCCCCCCATTTTCTTTAACGAACGATAACTTTTTGTGAAAATAACAAGTTCCCCGAACCCGGCCGAAACGACTCGAATTACACTTCGAGACCCGCCGACATGATCGCCACGATGCACAGAGCACCCTCGTAAATTTTCGGGACGTTTCATTTTTTCACAACCGGGACCGAAACCCTAGGCCGAAGAAAATGGTCGGAGGCGAAGTGAAATTTTTTCGTTCGAAATTTTACCAGCTTGTGCAAAACTTCTAGGCAATCATATCGGCAGGTGACACGAAGTGATTCGAGTTCGTTTGCCCCCCCATTTTCTTTAACGAACGATAGCTTTTTGTGAAAATAACAATTGCCCCGATCCCGGCCGAAACGACTCGAATTACACTTCGACACCCACCGACATGATCGCCACGCTGCACAGAGCACCCTCGTAAATTTTCGGGACGTTTCATTTTTTCACAACCGGGACCGAAACCCTAGGCCGAAGAAAATGGTCGGAGGCGAAGTGAAATTTTTTCGTTCGAAATTTTACCAGCTTGTGCAGAACTTCTAGGCAATCATATCGGCAGGTGACACGAAGTGATTCGAGTTCGTTTGCCCCCCCATTTTCTTTAACGAACGATAGCTTTTTGTGAAAATAACAATTGCCCCGATCCCGGCCGAAACGACTCGAATTACACTTCGACACCCACCGACATGATCGCCACGATGCACAGAGCACCCTCGTAAATTTTCGGGACGTTTCATTTTTTCACAACCAGGACCGAAACCCTAGGCCGAACAAAATGATCGGATGCGAAGTGAAATTTTTTCGCTCGAAATTTTACGAGCATGTGCGGAACTTCTAGGCAATCATATCGGCAGGTGACACGAAGTGATTCGAGTTCGTTTGCCCCCCCATTTTCTTTAACGAACGATAACTTTTTGTGAAAATAACAAGTTCCCCGAACCCGGCCGAAACGACTCGAATTACACTTCGAGACCCGCCGACATGATCGCCACGATGCACAGAGCACCCTCGTAAATTTTCGGGACGTTTCATTTTTTCACAACCGGGACCGAAACCCTAGGCCGAAGAAAAAGGTCGGAGGCGAAGTGAAATTTTTTCGTTCGAAATTTTACGAGCTTGTGCAGAACTTCTAGGCAATCATATCGGCAGGTGACACGAAGTGATTCGAGTTCGTTTGCCCCCCCATTTTCTTTAACGAACGATAGCTTTTTGTGAAAATAACAATTGCCCCGATCCCGGCCGAAACGACTCGAATTACACTTCGACACCCACCGACATGATCGCCACGATGCACAGAGCACCCTCGTAAATTTTCGGGACGTTTCATTTTTTCACAACCAGGACCGAAACCCTAGGCCGAACAAAATGGTCGGATGCGAAGTGAAATTTTATCGCTCGAAATTTTACGAGCATGTGCGGAACATCTAGGCAATCATATCGGCAGGTGACACGAAGTGATTCGAGTTCGTTTGCCCCCCCATTTTCTTTAACGAACGATAACTTTTTGTGAAAATAACAAGTTCCCCGAACCCGGCCGAAACGACACGAATTACACTTCGAGACCCGCCGACATGATCGCCACGATGCACAGAGCACCCTCGTAAATTTTCGGGACGTTTCATTTTTTCACAACCGGGACCGAAACCCTAGGCCGAAGAAAATGGTCGGATGCGAAGTGAAATTTTTTCGTTCGAAATTTTACGAGCTTGTGCAGAACTTCTAGGCAATCATATCGGCAGGTGACACGAAGTGATTCGAGTTCGTTTGCCCCCCCATTTTCTTTAACGAACGATAGCTTTTTGTGAAAATAACAATTGCCCCGATCCCGGCCGAAACGACTCGAATTACACTTCGACACCCACCGACATGATCGCCACGATGCACAGAGCACCCTCGTAAATTTTCGGGACGTTTCATTTTTTCACAACCCGGACCGAAACCCTAGGCCGAACAAAATGGTCGGATGCGAAGTGAAATTTTTTCGCTCGAAATTTTACGAGCATGTGCGGTACTTGTAGGCAATCATATCGGCAGGTGACACGAAGTGATTCGAGTTCGTTTCCCCCCCATTTTCTTTAACGAACGATAACTTTATGTGAAAATAACTAGTGCCCTGATCCCGGCCGAAACGACTCGAATTACACTTCGAGACCCACCGACATGATCGCCACGATCCACAGAGCACCCTCGTAAATTTTCGGGACGTTTCATTTTTTCACAACCAGGACCGAAACCCTAGGCCGAACAAAATGGTCGGATGCGAAGTGAAATTTTATCGCTCGAAATTTTACGAGCATGTGCGGAACATCCAGGCAATCATATCGGCAGGTGACACGAAGTGATTCGAGTTCGTTTGCCCCCCCATTTTCTTTAACGAACGATAACTTTTTGTGAAAATAACAAGTTCCCCGAACCCGGCCGAAACGACTCGAATTAGACTTCGAGACCCGCCGACATGATCGCCACGATGCACAGAGCACCCTCGTAAATTTTCGGGACGTTTCATTTTTTCACAACCGGGACCGAAACCCTAGGCCGAACAAAATGGTCGGATGCGAAGTGAAATTTTTTCGTTCGAAATTTTACGAGCTTGTGCAGAACTTCTAGGCAATCATATCGGCAGGTGACACGAAGTGATTCGAGTTCGTTTGCCCCCCCATTTTCTTTAACGAACGATAACTTTTTGTGAAAATAACAAGTTCCCGGAACCCGGCCAAAACGACTCGAATTACACTTCGAGACCCGCCGACATGATCGCCACGAAGCACAGAGCATCCTCGTAAATTTTCGGGACGTTTCATTTTTTCACCACCCGGGCCGAAACCCTAGGCCGAAGAAAATGGTCGGATGCGAAGTGAAATTTTTTCGTTCGAAATTTTACGAGCTTGTGCAGAACTTCTAGGCAATCATATCGGCAGGTGACACGAAGTGATTCGAGTTCGTTTGCCCCCGCATTTTCTTTAACGAACGATAACTTTTTGTGAAAATAACAAGTGCCCCGATCCCGGCCGAAACGACTCGAATTACACTTCGAGACCCACCGACATGATCGCCACGATGCACAGAGCACCCTCGTAAATTTTCGGGACGTTTTATTTTTTCACAACCGGGACCGAAACCCTAGGCCGAAGAAAATGGTCGGAGGCGAAGTGAAATTTTTTCGTTCGAAATTTTACGAGCTTGTGCAGAACTTCTAGGCAATCATATCGGCAGGTGACACGAAGTGATTCGAGTTCGTTTGCCCCCCCATTTTCTTTAACGAACGATAACTTTTTGTGAAAATAACAAGTGCCCCGATCCCGGCCGAAACGACTCGAATTACACTTCGAGACCCACCGACATGATCGCCACGATGCACAGAGCACCCTCGTAAATTTTCGGGACGTTTCATTTTTTCACGACCAGGACCGAAACCCTAGGCCGAACAAAATGGTCGGATGCGAAGTGAAATTTTATCGCTCGAAATTTTACGAGCATGTGCGGAACATCTAGGCAATCATATCGGCAGGTGACACGAAGTGATTCGAGTTCGTTTGCCCCCCCATTTTCTTTAACGAACGATAACTTTTTGTGAAAATAACAAGTTCCCCGAACCCGGCCGAAACGACTCGAATTACACTTCGAGACCCGCCGACATGATCGCCACGATGCACAGAGCACCCTCGTAAATTTTCGGGACGTTTCATTTTTTCACAACCGGGACCGAAACCCTAGGCCGAAGAAAAAGGTCGGAGGCGAAGTGAAATTTTGTCGTTCGAAATTTTACCAGCTTGTGCAGAACTTCTAGGCAATCATATCGGCAGGTGACACGAAGTGATTCGAGTTCGTTTGCCCCCCCATTTTCTTTAACGAACGATAACTTTTTGTGAAAATAACAAGTTCCCCGAACCCGGCCGAAACGACACGAATTACACTTCGAGACCCGCCGACATGATCGCCACGATGCACAGAGCACCCTCGTAAATTTTCGGGACGTTTCATTTTTTCACAACCGGGACCGAAACCCTAGGCCGAAGAAAATGGTCGGATGCGAAGTGAAATTTTTTCGTTCGAAATTTTACGAGCTTGTGCAGAACTTCTAGGCAATCATATCGGCAGGTGACACGAAGTGATTCGAGTTCGTTTGCCCCCCCATTTTCTTTAACGAACGATAGCTTTTTGTGAAAATAACAATTGCCCCGATCCCGGCCGAAACGACTCGAATTACACTTCGACACCCACCGACATGATCGCCACGATGCACAGACCACCCTCGTAAATTTTCGGGACGTTTCATTTTTTCACAACCAGGACCGAAACCCTAGGCCGAACAAAATGGTCGGATGCGAAGTGAAATTTTTTCGCTCGAAATTTTACGAGCATGTGCGGTACTTGTAGGCAATCATATCGGCAGGTGACACGAAGTGATTCGAGTTCGTTTCCCCCCCATTTTCTTTAACGAACGATAACTTTATGTGAAAATAACTAGTGCCCCGATCCCGGCCGAAACGACTCGAATTACACTTCGAGACCCACCGACATGATCGCCACGATCCACAGAGCACCCTCGTAAATTTTCGGGACGTTTCATTTTTTCACAACCAGGACCGAAACCCTAGGCCGAACAAAATGGTCGGATGCGAAGTGAAATTTTTTCGCTCGAAATTTTACGAGCATGTGCGGTACTTGTAGGCAATCATATCGGCAGGTGACACGAAGTGATTCGAGTTCATTTGCCCCCCCCATTTTCTTTAACGAACGATAACTTTTTGTGAAAATAACAAGTGCCCCGATCCCGGCCGAAACGACTCGAATTACACTTCGAGACCCACCGACATGATCGCCACGATGCACAGAGCACCCTCGTAAATTTTCGGGACGTTTCATTTTTTCACGACCAGGACCGAAACCCTAGGCCGAACAAAATGGTCGGATGCGAAATGAAATTTTATCGCTCGAAATTTTACGAGCATGTGCGGAACATCTAGGCAATCATATCGGCAGGTGACACGAAGTGATTCGAGTTCGTTTGCCCCCCCATTTTCTTTAACGAACGATAACTTTTTGTGAAAATAACAAGTTCCCCGAACCCGGCCGAAACGACTCGAATTACACTTCGAGACCCGCCGACATGATCGCCACGATGCACAGAGCACCCTCGTAAATTTTCGGGACGTTTCATTTTTTCACAACCGGGACCGAAACCCTAGGCCGAAGAAAATGGTCGGAGGCGAAGTGAAATTTTTTCGTTCGAAATTTTACCAGCTTGTGCAGAACTTCTAGGCAATCATATCGGCAGGTGACACGAAGTGATTCGAGTTCGTTTGCCCCCCCATTTTCTTTAACGAACGATAACTTTTTGTGAAAATAACAAGTTCCCCGAACCCGGCCGAAACGACTCGAATTACACTTCGAGACCCGCCGACATGATCGCCACGATGCACAGAGCACCCTCGTAAATTTTCAGGACGTTTCATTTTTTCACAACCGGGACCGAAACCCTAGGCCGAAGAAAATGGTCGGATGCGAAGTGAAATTTTTTCGTTCGAAATTTTACGAGCTTGTGCAGAACTTTTAGGCAATCATATCGGCAGGTGACACGAAGTGATTCGAGTTCGTTTGCCCCCCCATTTTCTTTAACGAACGATACCTTTTTGTGAAAATAACAATTGCCCCGATCCCGGCCGAAACGACTCGAATTACACTTCGACACCCACCGACATGATCGCCACGATGCACAGAGCACCCTCGTAAATTTTCGGGACGTTTCATTTTTTCATAACCAGGACCGAAACCCTAGGCCGAACAAAATGGTCGGATGCGAAGTGAAATTTTTTCGCTCGAAATTTTACGAGCATGTGCGGTACTTGTAGGCAATCATATCGGCAGGTGACACGAAGTGATTCGAGTTCGTTTCCCCCCCATTTTCTTTAACGAACGATAACTTTATGTGAAAATAACTAGTGCCCTGATCCCGGCCGAAACGACTCGAATTACACTTCGAGACCCACCGACATGATCGCCACGATCCACAGAGCACCCTCGTAAATTTTCGGGACGTTTCATTTTTTCACAACCAGGACCGAAACCCTAGGCCGAACAAAATGGTCGGATGCGAAGTGAAATTTTATCGCTCGAAATTTTACGAGCATGTGCGGAACATCTAGGCAATCATATCGGCTGGTGACACGAAGTGATTCGAGTTCGTTTGCCCCCCCATTTTCTTTAACGAACGATAGCTTTTTGTGAAAATAACAATTGCCCCGATCCCGGCCGAAACGACTCGAATTACACTTCGACACCCACCGACATGATCGCCACGATGCACAGAGCACCCTCGTAAATTTTCGGGACGTTTCATTTTTTCACAACCCGGACCGAAACCCTAGGCCGAACAAAATCGTCGGATGCGAAGTGAAATTTTTTCGCTCGAAATTTTACGAGCATGTGCGGAACTTCTAGGCAATCATATCGGCAGGTGACACGAAGTGATTCGAGTTCGTTTGCCCCCCCATTTTCTTTAACGAACGATAACTTTTTGTGAAAATAACAAGTTCCCCGAACCCGGCCGAAACGACTCGAATGACACTTTGAGACCCGCCGACATGATCGCCACGATGCAGAGAGCACCCTCGTAAATTTTCGGGACGTTTCATTTTTTCACAACCGGGACCGAAACCCTAGGCCGAAGAAAATGGTCGAATGCGAAGTGAAATTTTTTCGTTCGAAATTTTACGAGCTTGTGCAGAACTTCTAGGCAATCATATCGGCAGGTGACACGAAGTGATTGGAGTTCGTTTGCCCCCCCATTTTCTTTAACGAACGATAACTTTTTGTGAAAATAACAATTGCCCCGATCCCGGCCGAAACGACTCGAATTACACTTCGAGACCCACCGACATGATCGCCACGATGCACAGAGCACCCTCGTAAATTTTCGGGACGTTTCATTTTTTCACAACCAGGACCGAAACCCTAGGCCGAACAAAATGGTCGGATGCGAAGTGAAATTTTTTCGTTCGAAATTTTACGAGCTTGTGCAGAACTTCTAGGCAATCATATCGGCAGGTGACACGAAGTGATTCGAGTTCGTTTGCCCCCCCATTTTCTTTAACGAACGATAACTTTTTGTGAAAATAACAAGTTCCCCGAACCCGGCCGAAACGACTCGAATTACACTTCGAGACCCGCCGACATGATCGCCACGATGCACAGAGCACCCTCGTAAATTTTCGGGACGTTTCATTTTTTCACAAACGGGACCGAAACCCTAGGCCGAAGAAAATGGTCGGATGCGAAGTGAAATTTTTTCGTTCGAAATTTTACGAGCTCTGTGCAGAACTTCTAGGCAATCATATCGGCAGGTGACACGAAGTGATTCGAGTTCGTTTGCCCCCCCATTTTCTTTAACGAACGATAACTTTTTGTGAAAATAACAAGTTCCCCGAACCCGGCCGAAACGACTCGAATTACACTTCGAGACCCGCCGACATGATCGCCACGATGCACAGAGCACCCTCGTAAATTTTCGGGACGTTTCATTTTTTCACAACCGGGACCGAAACCCTAGGCCGAAGAAAATGGTCGGATGCGAAGTGAAATTTTTTCGTTCGAAATTTTACGAGCTTGTGCAGAACTTCTAGGCAATCATATCGGCAGGTAACACGAAGTGATTCGAGTTCGTTTGCCCCCCCATTTTCTTTAACGAATGATAACTTTTTGTGAAAATAACAAGTGCCCCGATCCCCGCCGAAACGACTCGAATTACACTTCGAGACCCACCGACATGATCGCCACGATGCACAGAGCACCCTCGTAAATTTTCGGGACGTTTCATTTTTTCACAATCAGGACCGAAACCTTAGGCCGAACAAAATGGTCGGATGCGAAGTGAAATTTTTTCGCTCGAAATTTTACGAGCATTTGCGGTACATCTAGGCAATCATATCGGCAGGTGACACGAAGTGATTCGAGTTCGTTTGCCCCCCCATTTTCTTTAACGAACGATAACTTTTTGTGAAAATAACAAGTGCCCCGATCCCGGCCGAAACGACTCGAATTACACTTCGAGACCCACCGACATGATCGCCACGATGCACAGAGCACCCTCGTAAATTTTCGGGACGTTTCATTTTTTCACAACCGGGACCGAAACCCTAGGCCGAAGAAAATGGTCGGAGGCGAAGTGAAATTTTTTCGTTCGAAATTTTACCAGCTTGTGCAGAACTTCTAGGCAATCATATCGGCAGGTGACACGAAGTGATTCGAGTTCGTTTGCCCCCCCATTTTCTTTAACGAACGATAACTTTTTGTGAAAATAACAAGTTCCCCGAACCCGGCCGAAACGACTCGAATTACACTTCGAGACCCGCCGACATGATCGCCACGATGCACAGAGCACCCTCGTAAATTTTCGGGACGTTTCATTTTTTCACAACCGGGACCGAAACCCTAGGCCGAAGAAAATGGTCGGATGCGAAGTGAAATTTTTTCGTTCGAAATTTTACCAGCTTGTGCAGAACTTCTAGGCAATCATATCGGCAGGTGACACGAAGTGATTCGAGTTCGTTTGCCCCCCCATTTTCTTTAACGAACGATAACTTTTTGTGAAAATAACAAGTTCCCCGAACCCGGCCGAAACGACTCGAATTACACTTCGAGACCCGCCGACATGATCGCCACGATGCACAGAGCACCCTCGTAAATTTTCGGGACGTTTCATTTTTTCACAACCGGGACCGAAACCCTAGGCCGAAGAAAATGGTCGGATGCGAAGTGAAATTTTTTCGTTCGAAATTTTACGAGCTTTGTGCAGAACTTCTAGGCAATCATATCGGCAGGTGACACGAAGTGATTCGAGTTCGTTTGCCCCCCCATTTTCTTTAACGAACGATAACTTTATGTGAAAATAACTAGTGCCCCGAACCCGGCCGAAACGACTCGAATTACACTTCGAGACCCGCCGACATGATCGCCACGATGCACAGAGCACCCTCGTAAATTTTCGGGACGTTTCATTTTTTCACAACCGGGACCGAAACCCTAGGCCGAAGAAAATGGTCGGATGCGAAGTGAAATTTTTTCGTTCGAAATTTTACGAGCTTGTGCAGAACTTCTAGGCAATCATATCGGCAGGTAACACGAAGTGATTCGAGTTCGTTTGCCCCCCCATTTTCTTTAACGAATGATAACTTTTTGTGAAAATAACAAGTGCCCCGATCCCGGCCGAAACGACTCGAATTACACTTCGAGACCCACCGACATGATCGCCACGATGCACAGAGCACCCTCGTAAATTTTCGGGACGTTTCATTTTTTCACAATCAGGACCGAAACCCTAGGCCGAACAAAATGGTCGGATGCGAAGTGAAATTTTTTCGCTCGAAATTTTACGAGCATTTGCGGTACTTCTAGGCAATCATATCGGCAGGTGACACGAAGTGATTCGAGTTCGTTTGCCCCCCCATTTTCTTTAACGAACGATAACTTTTTGTGAAAATAACAAGTGCCCCGATCCCGGCCGAAACGACTCGAATTACACTTCGAGACCCACCGACATGATCGCCACGATGCACAGAGCACCCTCGTAAATTTTCGGGACGTTTCATTTTTTCACAACCGGGACCGAAACCCTAGGCCGAAGAAAATGGTCGGAGGCGAAGTGAAATTTTTTCGTTCGAAATTTTACCAGCTTGTGCAGAACTTCTAGGCAATCATATCGGCAGGTGACACGAAGTGATTCGAGTTCGTTTGCCCCCCCATTTTCTTTAACGAACGATAACTTTTTGTGAAAATAACAAGTTCCCCGAACCCGGCCGAAACGACTCGAATTACACTTCGAGACCCGCCGACATGATCGCCACGATGCACAGAGCACCCTCGTAAATTTTCGGGACGTTTCATTTTTTCACAACCGGGACCGAAACCCTAGGCCGAAGAAAATGGTCGGATGCGAAGTGAAATTTTTTCGTTCGAAATTTTACCAGCTTGTGCAGAACTTCTAGGCAATCATATCGGCAGGTGACACGAAGTGATTCGAGTTCGTTTGCCCCCCCATTTTCTTTAACGAACGATAACTTTTTGTGAAAATAACAAGTTCCCCGAACCCGGCCGAAACGACTCGAATTACACTTCGAGACCCGCCGACATGATCGCCACGATGCACAGAGCACCCTCGTAAATTTTCGGGACGTTTCATTTTTTCACAACCGGGACCGAAACCCTAGGCCGAAGAAAATGGTCGGATGCGAAGTGAAATTTTTTCGTTCGAAATTTTACGAGCTTTGTGCAGAACTTCTAGGCAATCATATCGGCAGGTGACACGAAGTGATTCGAGTTCGTTTGCCCCCCCATTTTCTTTAACGAACGATAACTTTATGTGAAAATAACTAGTGCCCTGATCCCGGCCGAAACGACTCGAATTACACTTCGAGACCCACCGACATGATCGCCACGATCCACAGAGCACCCTCGTAAATTTTCGGGACGTTTCATTTTTTCACAACCAGGACCGAAACCCTAGGCCGAACAAAATGGTCGGATGCGAAGTGAAATTTTATCGCTCGAAATTTTTCGAGCATGTGCGGAACATCTAGGCAATCATATCGGCAGGTGACACGAAGTGATTCGAGTTCGTTTGCCCCCCCATTTTCTTTAACGAACGATAACTTTTTGTGAAAATAATAAGTGCTCCGATCCCGGCCGAAACGACTCGAATTACACTTCGAGACCCACCGACATGATCGCCACGATGCACAGAGCACCCTCGTAAATTTTCGGGATGTTTCATTTTTTCACAACCAGGACCGAAACCCTAGGCCGAACAAAATGGTCGGATGCGAAGTGAAATTTTTTCGCTCGAAATTTTACGAGCATTTGCGGTACTTCTAGGCAATCATATCGGCAGGTGACACGAAGTGATTCGAGTTCGTTTGCCCCCCCATTTTCTTTAACGAACGATAACTTTTTGTGAAAATAACAAGTGCCCCGATCCCGGCCGAAACGACTCGAATTACACTTCGAGACCCACCGACATGATCGCCACGATGCACAGAGCACCCTCGTAAATTTTCGGGACGTTTCATTTTTTCACAACCGGGACCGAAACCCTAGGCCGAAGAAAATGGTCGGAGGCGAAGTGAAATTTTTTCGTTCGAAATTTTACCAGCTTGTGCAGAACTTCTAGGCAATCATATCGGCAGGTGACACGAAGTGATTCGAGTTCGTTTGCCCCCCCATTTTCTTTAACGAACGATAACTTTTTGTGAAAATAACAAGTGCCCCGATCCCGGCCGAAACGACTCGAATTACACTTCGAGACCCACCGACATGATCGCCACGATGCACAGAGCACCCTCGTAAATTTTCGGGACGTTTCATTTTTTCACAACCGGGACCGAAACCCTAGGCCGAAGAAAATGGTCGGATGCGAAGTGAAATTTTTTCGTTCGAAATTTTACGAGCTTTGTGCAGAACTTCTAGGCAATCATATCGGCAGGTGACACGAAGTGATTCGAGTTCGTTTGCCCCCCCATTTTCTTTAACGAACGATAACTTTTTGTGAAAATAACAAGTGCCCCGATCCCGGCCGAAACGACTCGAATTACACTTCGAGACCCACCGACATGATCGCCACGATGCACAGAGCACCCTCGTAAATTTTCGGGACGTTTCATTTTTTCACAACCGGGACCGAAACCCTAGGCCGAAGAAAATGGTCGGAGGCGAAGTGAAATTTTTTCGTTCGAAATTTTACCAGCTTGTGCAGAACTTCTAGGCAATCATATCGGCAGGTGACACGAAGTGATTCGAGTTCGTTTGCCCCCCCATTTTCTTTAACGAACGATAACTTTTTGTGAAAATAACAAGTGCCCCGATCCCGGCCGAAACGACTCGAATTACACTTCGAGACCCACCGACATGATCGCCACGATGCACAGAGCACCCTCGTAAATTTTCGGGACGTTTCATTTTTTCACAACCGGGACCGAAACCCTAGGCCGAAGAAAATGGTCGGATGCGAAGTGAAATTTTTTCGTTCGAAATTTTACGAGCTTTGTGCAGAACTTCTAGGCAATCATATCGGCAGGTGACACGAAGTGATTCGAGTTCGTTTGCCCCCCCATTTTCTTTAACGAACGATAACTTTATGTGAAAATAACTAGTGCCCTGATCCCGGCCGAAACGACTCGAATTACACTTCGAGACCCACCGACATGATCGCCACGATCCACAGAGCACCCTCGTAAATTTTCGGGACGTTTCATTTTTTCACAACCAGGACCGAAACCCTAGGCCGAACAAAATGGTCGGATGCGAAGTGAAATTTTATCGCTCGAAATTTTTCGAGCATGTGCGGAACATCTAGGCAATCATATCGGCAGGTGACACGAAGTGATTCGAGTTCGTTTGCCCCCCCATTTTCTTTAACGAACGATAACTTTTTGTGAAAATAACAAGTGCTCCGATCCCGGCCGAAACGACTCGAATTACACTTCGAGACCCACCGACATGATCGCCACGATGCACAGAGCACCCTCGTAAATTTTCGGGATGTTTCATTTTTTCACAACCAGGACCGAAACCCTAGGCCGAACAAAATGGTCGGATGCGAAGTGAAATTTTTTCGCTCGAAATTTTACGAGCATTTGCGGTACTTCTAGGCAATCATATCGGCAGGTGACACGAAGTGATTCGAGTTCGTTTGCCCCCCCATTTTCTTTAACGAACGATAACTTTTTGTGAAAATAACTAGTGCCCCGATCCCGGCCGAAACGACTCGAATTACACTTCGAGACCCACCGACATGATCGCCACGATGCACAGAGCACCCTCGTAAATTTTCGGGACGTTTCATTTTTTCACGACCAGGACCGAAACCCTAGGCCGAACAAAATGGTCGGATGCGAAGTGAAATTTTATCGCTCGAAATTTTACGAGCATGTGCGGAACATCTAGGCAATCATATCGGCAGGTGACACGAAGTGATTCGAGTTCGTTTGCCCCCCCATTTTCTTTAACGAACGATAACTTTTTGTGAAAATAACAAGTTCCCCGAACCCGGCCGAAACGACTCGAATTACACTTCGAGACCCGCCGACATGATCGCCACGATGCACAGAGCACCCTCGTAAATTTTCGGGACGTTTCATTTTTTCACAACCGGGACCGAAACCCTAGGCCGAAGAAAATGGTCGGATGCAAAGTGAAATTTTTTCGTTCGAAATTTTACGAGCTTGTGCAGAACTTCTAGGCAATCATATCGGCAGGTGACACGAAGTGATTCGAGTTCGTTTGCCCCCCCATTTTCTTTAACGAACGATAACTTTTTGTGAAAATAACAAGTTCCCCGAACCCGGCCGAAACGACTCGAATTACACTTCGAGACCCACCGACATGATCGCCACGATGCACAGAGCACCCTCGTAAATTTTCGGGACGTTTCATTTTTTCACGACCAGGACCGAAACCCTAGGCCGAACAAAATGGTCGGATGCGAAGTGAAATTTTTTCGCTCGAAATTTTACGAGCATTTGCGGTACTTCTAGGCAATCATATCGGCAGGTGACACGAAGTGATTCGAGTTCGTTTGCCCCCCCATTTTCTTTAACGAACGATAACTTTTTGTGAAAATAACAAGTTCCCCGAACCCGGCCGAAACGACTCGAATTACACTTCGAGACCCACCGACATGATCGCCACGATGCACAGAGCACCCTCGTAAATTTTCGGGACGTTTCATTTTTTCACGACCAGGACCGAAACCCTAGGCCGAACAAAATGGTCGGATGCGAAGTGAAATTTTTTCGCTCGAAATTTTACGAGCATTTGCGGTACTTCTAGGCAATCATATCGGCAGGTGACACGAAGTGATTCGAGTTCGTTTGCCCCCCCATTTTCTTTAACGAACGATAACTTTTTGTGAAAATAACAAGTGCCCCGATCCCGGCCGAAACGACTCGAATTACACTTCGAGACCCACCGACATGATCGCCACGATGCACAGAGCACCCTCGTAAATTTTCGGGACGTTTCATTTTTTCACAACCGGGACCGAAACCCTAGGCCGAAGAAAATGGTCGGAGGCGAAGTGAAATTTTTTCGTTCGAAATTTTACCAGCTTGTGCAGAACTTCTAGGCAATCATATCGGCAGGTGACACGAAGTGATTCGAGTTCGTTTGCCCCCCCATTTTCTTTAACGAACGATAACTTTTTGTGAAAATAACAAGTGCCCCGATCCCGGCCGAAACGACTCGAATTACACTTCGAGACCCACCGACATGATCGCCACGATGCACAGAGCACCCTCGTAAATTTTCGGGACGTTTCATTTTTTCACAACCGGGACCGAAACCCTAGGCCGAAGAAAATGGTCGGATGCGAAGTGAAATTTTTTCGTTCGAAATTTTACGAGCTTTGTGCAGAACTTCTAGGCAATCATATCGGCAGGTGACACGAAGTGATTCGAGTTCGTTTGCCCCCCCATTTTCTTTAACGAACGATAACTTTATGTGAAAATAACTAGTGCCCTGATCCCGGCCGAAACGACTCGAATTACACTTCGAGACCCACCGACATGATCGCCACGATCCACAGAGCACCCTCGTAAATTTTCGGGACGTTTCATTTTTTCACAACCAGGACCGAAACCCTAGGCCGAACAAAATGGTCGGATGCGAAGTGAAATTTTATCGCTCGAAATTTTTCGAGCATGTGCGGAACATCTAGGCAATCATATCGGCAGGTGACACGAAGTGATTCGAGTTCGTTTGCCCCCCCATTTTCTTTAACGAACGATAACTTTTTGTGAAAATAACAAGTGCTCCGATCCCGGCCGAAACGACTCGAATTACACTTCGAGACCCACCGACATGATCGCCACGATGCACAGAGCACCCTCGTAAATTTTCGGGATGTTTCATTTTTTCACAACCAGGACCGAAACCCTAGGCCGAACAAAATGGTCGGATGCGAAGTGAAATTTTTTCGCTCGAAATTTTACGAGCATTTGCGGTACTTCTAAGCAATCATATCGGCAGGTGACACGAAGTGATTCGAGTTCGTTTGCCCCCCCATTTTCTTTAACGAACGATAACTTTTTGTGAAAATAACTAGTGCCCCGATCCCGGCCGAAACGACTCGAATTACACTTCGAGACCCACCGACATGATCGCCACGATGCACAGAGCACCCTCGTAAATTTTCGGGACGTTTCATTTTTTCACGACCAGGACCGAAACCCTAGGCCGAACAAAATGGTCGGATGCGAAGTGAAATTTTATCGCTCGAAATTTTACGAGCATGTGCGGAACATCTAGGCAATCATATCGGCAGGTGACACGAAGTGATTCGAGTTCGTTTGCCCCCCCATTTTCTTTAACGAACGATAACTTTTTGTGAAAATAACAAGTTCCCCGAACCCGGCCGAAACGACTCGAATTACACTTCGAGACCCGCCGACATGATCGCCACGATGCACAGAGCACCCTCGTAAATTTTCGGGACGTTTCATTTTTTCACAACCGGGACCGAAACCCTAGGCCGAAGAAAATGGTCGGATGCGAAGTGAAATTTTTTCGTTCGAAATTTTACGAGCTTGTGCAGAACTTCTAGGCAATCATATCGGCAGGTGACACGAAGTGATTCGAGTTCGTTTGCCCCCCCATTTTCTTTAACGAACGATAACTTTTTGTGAAAATAACAAGTTCCCCGAACCCGGCCGAAACGACTCGAATTACACTTCGAGACCCGCCGACATGATCGCCACGATGCACAGAGCACCCTCGTAAATTTTCGGGACGTTTCATTTTTTCACAACCAGGACCGAAACCTTAGGCCGAACAAAATGGTCGGATGCGAAGTGAAATTTTTTCGCTCGAAATTTTACGAGCATTTGCGGTACTTCTAGGCAATCATATCGGCAGGTGACACGAAGTGATTCGAGTTCGTTTGCCCCCCCATTTTCTTTAACGAACGATAACTTTTTGTAAAAATAACAAGTTCCCCGAACCCGGCCGAAACGACTCGAATTACACTTCGAGACCCGCCGACATGATCGCCACGATGCACAGAGCACCCTCGTAAATTTTCGGGACGTTTCATTTTTTCACAACCGGGACCGAATCCCTAGGCCAAAGAAAATGGTCGGAGGCGAAGTGAAATTTTTTCGTTCGAAATTTTACCAGCTTGTGCAGAACTTCTAGGCAATCATATCGGCAGGTGACACGAAGTGATTCGAGTTCGTTTGCCCCCCCATTTTCTTTAACGAACGATAACTTTTTGTGAAAATAACAAGTTCCCCGAACCCGGCCGAAACGACTCGAATTACACTTCGAGACCCGCCGACATGATCGCCACGATGCACAGAGCACCCTCGTAAATTTTCGGGACGTTTCATTTTTTCACAACCGGGACCGAAACCCTAGGCCGAAGAAAATGGTCGGATGCGAAGTGAAATTTTTTCGTTCGAAATTTTACGAGCTTGTGTGGAACATCTAGGCAATCATATCGGCAGGCGACACGAAGTGATTCGAGTTCGTTTGCCCCCCCATTTTCTTTAACGAACGATAACTTTTTGTGAAAATAACAAGTGGCCCGATCCCGGCCGAAACGACTCGAATTACACTTCGAGACCCACCGACATGATCGCCACGATGCACAGAGCACCCTCGTAAATTTTCGGGATGTTTCATTTTTTCACAACCCGGACCGAAACCCTAGGCCGAACAAAATGGTCGGATGCGAAGTGAAATTTTTTCGCTCGAAATTTTACGAGCATGTGCGGAACATCTAGGCAATCATATCGGCAGGTGACACGAAGTGATTCGAGTTCGTTTGCCCCCCCTGCGGAACATCTAGGCAATCATATCGGCAGGTGACACGAAGTGATTCGAGTTCGTTTGCCCCCCCATTTTCTTTAACGAACGATAACTTTTTGTGAAAATAACAAGTGCCCCGATCCCGGCCGAAACGACTCGAATTACACTTCGAGACCCACCGACATGATCGCCACGATGCACAGAGCACCCTCGTAAATTTTCGGGATGTTTCATTTTTTCACAACCAGGACCGAAACCCTAGGCCGAACAAAATGGTCGGATGCGAAGTGAAATTTTTTCGCTCGAAATTTTACGAGCATTTGCGGTACTTCTAGGCAATCATATCGGCAGGTGACACGAAGTGATTCGAGTTCGTTTGCCCCCCCATTTTCTTTAACGAACGATAACTTTCTGTGAAAATAACAAGTGCCCCGATCCCGGCCGAAACGACTCGAATTACACTTCGAGACCCGCCGACATGATCGCCACGATGCACAGAGCACCCTCGTAAATTTTCGGGACGTTTCATTTTTTCACAACCGGGACCGAAACCCTAGGCCGAAGAAAATGGTCGGAGGCGAAGTGAAATTTTTTCGTTCGAAATTTTACCAGCTTGTGCAGAACTTCTAGGCAATCATATCGGCAGGTGACACGAAGTGATTCGAGTTCGTTTGCCCCCCCATTTTCTTTAACGAACGATAACTTTTTGTGAAAATAACAAGTTCCCCGAACCCGGCCGAAACGACTGGAATTACACTTCGAGACCCGCCGACATGATCGCCACGATGCACAGAGCACCCTCGTAAATTTTCGGGACGTTTCATTTTTTCACAACCGGGACCGAAACCATAGGCCGAAGAAAATGGTCGGATGCGAAGTGAAATTTTTTCGTTCGAAATTTTACGAGCTTGTGCAGAACTTCTAGGCAATCATATCGGCAGGTAACACGAAGTGATTCGAGTTCGTTTGCCCCCCCATTTTCTTTAACGAATGATAACTTTTTGTGAAAATAACAAGTGCCCCGATCCCGGCCGAAACGACTCGAATTACACTTCGAGACCTGCCGACATGATCGCCACGATGCACAGAGCACCCTCGTAAATTTTCGGGACGTTTCATTTTTTCACAACCAGGACCGAAACCCTAGGCCGAACAAAATGGTCGGATGCGAAGTGAAATTTTTTCGCTCGAAATTTTACGAGCATTTGCGGTACTTCTAGGCAATCATATCGGCGGGTGACACGAAGTGATTCGAGTTCGTTTGCCCCCCCATTTTCTTTAACGAACGATAACTTTTTGTGAAAATAACAAGTGCCCCGATCCCGGCCGAAACGACTCGAATTACACTTCGAGACCCACCGACATGATCGCCACGATGCACAGAGCACCCTCGTAAATTTTCGGGACGTTTCATTTTTTCACGACCAGGACCGAAACCCTAGGCCGAACAAAATGGTCGGATGCGAAGTGAAATTTTATCGCTCGAAATTTGACGAGCATGTGCGGAACATCTAGGCAATCATATCGGCAGGTGACACGAAGTGATTCGAGTTCGTTTGCCCCCCCATTTTCTTTAACGAACGATAACTTTTTGTGAAAATAACAAGTTCCCCGAACCCGGCCGAAACGACTCGAATTACACTTCGAGACCCGCCGACATGATCGCCACGATGCACAGAGCACCCTCGTAAATTTTCGGGACGTTTCATTTTTTCACAACCGGGACCGAAACCCTAGGCCAAAGAAAATGGTCGGAGGCGAAGTGAAATTTTTTCGTTCGAAATTTTACCAGCTTGTGCAGAACTTCTAGGCAATCATATCGGCAGGTGACACGAAGTGATTCGAGTTCGTTTGCCCCCCCATTTTCTTTAACGAACGTTAACTTTTTGTGAAAATAACAAGTTCCCCGAACCCGGCCGAAACGACTCGAATTACACTTCGAGACCCGCCGACATGATCGCCACGATGCACAGAGCACCCTCGTAAATTTTCGGGACGTTTCATTTTTTCACAACCGGGACCGAAACCCTAGGCCGAAGAAAATGGTCGGATGCGAAGTGAAATTTTTTCGTTCGAAATTTTACGAGCTTGTGCGGAACATCTAGGCAATCATATCGGCAGGTGACACGAAGTGATTCGAGTTCGTTTGCCCCCCCATTTTCTTTAACGAACGATAACTTTTTGTGAAAATAACAAGTGCCCCGATCCCGGCCGAAACGACTCGAATTACACTTCGAGACCCACCGACATGATCGCCACGATGCACAGAGCACCCTCGTAAATTTTCGGGATGTTTCATTTTTTCACAACCCGGACCGAAACCCTAGGCCGAACAAAATGGTCGGATGCGAAGTGAAATTTTTTCGCTCGAAATTTTACGAGCATTTGCGGTACTTCTAGGCAATCATATCGGCAGGTGACACGAAGTGATTCGAGTTCGTTTTCCCCCCCATTTTCTTTAACGAACGATAACTTTTTGTGAAAATAACAAGTGCCCCGATCCCGGCCGAAACGACTCGAATTACACTTCGAGACCCACCGACATGATCGCCACGATGCACAGAGCACCCTCGTAAATTTTCGGGACGTTTCATTTTTTCACGACCAGGACCGAAACCCTAGGCCGAACAAAATGGTCGGATGCGAAGTGAAATTTTATCGCTCGAAATTTTACGAGCATGTGCGGAACATCTAGGCAATCATATCGGCAGGTGACACGAAGTGATTCGAGTTCGTTTGCCCCCCCTGCGGAACATCTAGGCAATCATATCGGCAGGTGACACGAAGTGATTCGAGTTCGTTTGCCCCCCCATTTTCTTTAACGAACGATAACTTTTTGTGAAAATAACAAGTGCCCCGATCCCGGCCGAAACGACTCGAATTACACTTCGAGACCCACCGACATGATCGCCACGATGCACAGAGCACCCTCGTAAATTTTCGGGATGTTTCATTTTTTCACAACCAGGACCGAAACCCTAGGCCGAACAAAATGGTCGGATGCGAAGTGAAATTTTTTCGCTCGAAATTTTACGAGCATTTGCGGTACTTCTAGGCAATCATATCGGCAGGTGACACGAAGTGATTCGAGTTCGTTTGCCCCCCCATTTTCTTTAACGAACGATAACTTTTTGTGAAAATAACAAGTTCCCCGAACCCGGCCGAAACGACTCGAATTACACTTCGAGACCCGCCGACATGATCGCCACGATGCACAGAGCACCCTCGTAAATTTTCGGGACGTTTCATTTTTTCACAACCGGGACCGAAACCCTAGGCCAAAGAAAATGGTCGGAGGCGAAGTGAAATTTTTTCGTTCGAAATTTTACCAGCTTGTGCAGAACTTCTAGGCAATCATATCGGCAGGTGACACGAAGTGATTCGAGTTCGTTTGCCCCCCCATTTTCTTTAACGAACGTTAACTTTTTGTGAAAATAACAAGTTCCCCGAACCCGGCCGAAACGACTCGAATTACACTTCGAGACCCGCCGACATGATCGCCACGATGCACAGAGCACCCTCGTAAATTTTCGGGACGTTTCATTTTTTCACAACCGGGACCGAAACCCTAGGCCGAAGAAAATGGTCGGATGCGAAGTGAAATTTTTTCGTTCGAAATTTTACGAGCTTGTGCGGAACATCTAGGCAATCATATCGGCAGGTGACACGAAGTGATTCGAGTTCGTTTGCCCCCCCATTTTCTTTAACGAACGATAACTTTTTGTGAAAATAACAAGTGCCCCGATCCCGGCCGAAACGACTCGAATTACACTTCGAGACCCACCGACATGATCGCCACGATGCACAGAGCACCCTCGTAAATTTTCGGGATTTTTCATTTTTTCACAACCCGGACCGAAACCCTAGGCCGAACAAAATGGTCGGATGCGAAGTGAAATTTTTTCGCTCGAAATTTTACGAGCATTTGCGGTACTTCTAGGCAATCATATCGGCAGGTGACACGAAGTGATTCGAGTTCGTTTTCCCCCCCATTTTCTTTAACGAACGATAACTTTTTGTGAAAATAACAAGTGCCCCGATCCCGGCCGAAACGACTCGAATTACACTTCGAGACCCACCGACATGATCGCCACGATGCACAGAGCACCCTCGTAAATTTTCGGGACGTTTCATTTTTTCACGACCAGGACCGAAACCCTAGGCCGAACAAAATGGTCGGATGCGAAGTGAAATTTTATCGCTCGAAATTTTACGAGCATGTGCGGAACATCTAGGCAATCATATCGGCAGGTGACACGAAGTGATTCGAGTTCGTTTGCCCCCCCTGCGGAACATCTAGGCAATCATATCGGCAGGTGACACGAAGTGATTCGAGTTCGTTTGCCCCCCCATTTTCTTTAACGAACGATAACTTTTTGTGAAAATAACAAGTGCCCCGATCCCGGCCGAAACGACTCGAATTACACTTCGAGACCCACCGACATGATCGCCACGATGCACAGAGCACCCTCGTAAATTTTCGGGATGTTTCATTTTTTCACAACCAGGACCGAAACCCTAGGCCGAACAAAATGGTCGGATGCGAAGTGAAATTTTTTCGCTCGAAATTTTACGAGCATTTGCGGTACTTCTAGGCAATCATATCGGCAGGTGACACGAAGTGATTCGAGTTCGTTTGCCCCCCCATTTTCTTTAACGAACGATAACTTTCTGTGAAAATAACAAGTGCCCCGATCCCGGCCGAAACGACTCGAATTACACTTCGAGACCCACCGACATGATCGCCACGATGCACAGAGCACCCTCGTAAATTTTCGGGACGTTTCATTTTTTCACGACCAGGACCGAAACCCTAGGCCGAACAAAATGGTCGGATGCGAAGTGAAATTTTATCGCTCGAAATTTTACGAGCATGTGCGGAACATCTAGGCAATCATATCGGCAGGTGACACGAAGTGATTCGAGTTCGTTTGCCCCCCCATTTTCTTTAACGAACGATAACTTTTTGTGAAAATAACAAGTTCCCCGAACCCGGCCGAAACGACTCGAATTACACTTCGAGACCCGCCGACATGATCGCCACGATGCACAGAGCACCCTCGTAAATTTTCGGGACGTTTCATTTTTTCACAACCGGGACCGAAACCCTAGGCCGAAGAAAATGGTCGGAGGCGAAGTGAAATTTTTTCGTTCGAAATTTTACCAGCTTGTGCAGAACTTCTAGGCAATCATATCGGCAGGTGACACGAAGTGATTCGAGTTCGTTTGCCCCCCCATTTTCTTTAACGAACGATAACTTTTTGTGAAAATAACAAGTTCCCCGAACCCGGCCGAAACGACTCGAATTACACTTCGAGACCCGCCGACATGATCGCCACGATGCACAGAGCACCCTCGTAAATTTTCGGGACGTTTCATTTTTTCACAACCGGGACCGAAACCCTAGGCCGAAGAAAATGGTCGGAGGCGAAGTGAAATTTTTTCGTTCGAAATTTTACCAGCTTGTGCAGAACTTCTAGGCAATCATATCGGCAGGTGACACGAAGTGATTCGAGTTCGTTTGCCCCCCCATTTTCTTTAACGAACGATAACTTTTTGTGAAAATAACAAGTTCCCCGAACCCGGCCGAAACGACTCGAATTACACTTCGAGACCCGCCGACATGATCGCCACGATGCACAGAGCACCCTCGTAAATTTTCGGGACGTTTCATTTTTTCACAACCGGGACCGAAACCCTAGGCCGAAGAAAATGGTCGGAGGCGAAGTGAAATTTTTTCGTTCGAAATTTTACCAGCTTGTGCAGAACTTCTAGGCAATCATATCGGCAGGTGACACGAAGTGATTCGAGTTCGTTTGCCCCCCCATTTTCTTTAACGAACGATAACTTTTTGTGAAAATAACAAGTTCCCCGAACCCGGCCGAAACGACTCGAATTACACTTCGAGACCCGCCGACATGATCGCCACGATGCACAGAGCACCCTCGTAAATTTTCGGGACGTTTCATTTTTTCACAACCGGGACCGAAACCATAGGCCGAAGAAAATGGTCGGATGCGAAGTGAAATTTTTTCGTTCGAAATTTTACGAGCTTGTGCAGAACTTCTAGGCAATCATATCGGCAGGTAACACGAAGTGATTCGAGTTCGTTTGCCCCCCCATTTTCTTTAACGAATGATAACTTTTTGTGAAAATAACAAGTGCCCCGATCCCGGCCGAAACGACTCGAATTACACTTCGAGACCTGCCGACATGATCGCCACGATGCACAGAGCACCCTCGTAAATTTTCGGGACGTTTCATTTTTTCACAACCAGGACCGAAACCCTAGGCCGAACAAAATGGTCGGATGCGAAGTGAAATTTTTTCGCTCGAAATTTTACGAGTATTTGCGGTACTTCTAGGCAATCATATCGGCAGGTGACACGAAGTGATTCGAGTTCGTTTGCCCCCCCATTTTCTTTAACGAACGATAACTTTTTGTGAAAATAACAAGTGCCCCGATCCCGGCCGAAACGACTCGAATTACACTTCGAGACCCACCGACATGATCGCCACGATGCACAGAGCACCCTCGTAAATTTTCGGGACGTTTCATTTTTTCACGACCAGGACCGAAACCCTAGGCCGAACAAAATGGTCGGATGCGAAGTGAAATTTTATCGCTCGAAATTTTACGAGCATGTGCGGAACATCTAGGCAATCATATCGGCAGGTGACACGAAGTGATTCGAGTTCGTTTGCCCCCCCATTTTCTTTAACGAACGATAACTTTTTGTGAAAATAACAAGTTCCCCGAACCCGGCCGAAACGACTCGAATTACACTTCGAGACCCGCCGACATGATCGCCACGATGCACAGAGCACCCTCGTAAATTTTCGGGACGTTTCATTTTTTCACAACCGGGACCGAAACCCTAGGCCGAAGAAAATGGTCGGATGCGAAGTGAAATTTTTTCGTTCGAAATTTTACGAGCTTGTGCGGAACATCTAGGCAATCATATCGGCAGGTGACACGAAGTGATTCGAGTTCGTTTGCCCCCCCATTTTCTTTAACGAACGATAACTTTTTGTGAAAATAACAAGTGCCCCGATCCCGGCCGAAACGACTCGAATTACACTTCGAGACCCACCGACATGATCGCCACGATGCACAGAGCACCCTCGTAAATTTTCGGGATGTTTCATTTTTTCACAACCCGGACCGAAACCCTAGGCCGAACAAAATGGTCGGATGCGAAGTGAAATTTTTTCGCTCGAAATTTTACGAGCATTTGCGGTACTTCTAGGCAATCATATCGGCAGGTGACACGAAGTGATTCGAGTTCGTTTTCCCCCCCATTTTCTTTAACGAACGATAACTTTTTGTGAAAATAACAAGTGCCCCGATCCCGGCCGAAACGACTCGAATTACACTTCGAGACCCACCAACATGATCGCCACGATGCACAGAGCACCCTCGTAAATTTTCGGGACGTTTCATTTTTTCACGACCAGGACCGAAACCCTAGGCCGAACAAAATGGTCGGATGCGAAGTGAAATTTTATCGCTCGAAATTTTACGAGCATGTGCGGAACATCTAGGCAATCATATCGGCAGGTGACACGAAGTGATTCGAGTTCGTTTGCCCCCCCTGCGGAACATCTAGGCAATCATATCGGCAGGTGACACGAAGTGATTCGAGTTCGTTTGCCCCCCCATTTTCTTTAACGAACGATAACTTTTTGTGAAAATAACAAGTGCCCCGATCCCGGCCGAAACGACTCGAATTACACTTCGAGACCCGCCGACATGATCGCCACGATGCACAGAGCACCCTCGTAAATTTTCGGGACGTTTCATTTTTTCACAACCAGGACCGAAACCCTAGGCCGAACAAAATGGTCGGATGCGAAGTGAAATTTTTTCGCTCGAAATTTTACGAGCATTTGCGGTACTTCTAGGCAATCATATCGGCAGGTGACACGAAGTGATTCGAGTTCGTTTGCCCCCCCATTTTCTTTAACGAACGATAACTTTTTGTGAAAATAACAAGTGCCCCGATCCCGGCCGAAACGACTCGAATTACACTTCGAGACCCACCGACATGATCGCCACGATGCACAGAGCACCCTCGTAAATTTTCGGGACGTTTCATTTTTTCACGACCAGGACCGAAACCCTAGGCCGAACAAAATGGTCGGATGCGAAGTGAAATTTTATCGCTCGAAATTTTACGAGCATGTGCGGAACATCTAGGCAATCATATCGGCAGGTGACACGAAGTGATTCGAGTTCGTTTGCCCCCCCATTTTCTTTAACGAACGATAACTTTTTGTGAAAATAACAAGTTCCCCGAACCCGGCCGAAACGACTCGAATTACACTTCGAGACCCGCCGACATGATCGCCACGATGCACAGAGCACCCTCGTAAATTTTCGGGACGTTTCATTTTTTCACAACCGGGACCGAAACCCTAGGCCGAAGAAAATGGTCGGAGGCGAAGTGAAATTTTTTCGTTCGAAATTTTACCAGCTTGTGCAGAACTTCTAGGCAATCATATCGGCAGGTGACACGAAGTGATTCGAGTTCGTTTGCCCCCCCATTTTCTTTAACGAACGATAACTTTTTGTGAAAATAACAAGTTCCCCGAACCCGGCCGAAACGACTCGAATTACACTTCGAGACCCGCCGACATGATCGCCACGATGCACAGAGCACCCTCGTAAATTTTCGGGACGTTTCATTTTTTCACAACCGGGACCGAAACCCTAGGCCGAAGAAAATGGTCGGAGGCGAAGTGAAATTTTTTCGTTCGAAATTTTACCAGCTTGTGCAGAACTTCTAGGCAATCATATCGGCAGGTGACACGAAGTGATTCGAGTTCGTTTGCCCCCCCATTTTCTTTAACGAACGATAACTTTTTGTGAAAATAACAAGTTCCCCGAACCCGGCCGAAACGACTCGAATTACACTTCGAGACCCGCCGACATGATCGCCACGATGCACAGAGCACCCTCGTAAATTTTCGGGACGTTTTATTTTTTCACAACCGTGACCGAAACCCTAGGCCGAAGAAAATGGTCGGAGGCGAAGTGAAATTTTTTCGTTCGAAATTTTACCAGCTTGTGCAGAACTTCTAGGCAATCATATCGGCAGGTGACACGAAGTGATTCGAGTTCGTTTGCCCCCCCATTTTCTTTAACGAACGATAACTTTTTGTGAAAATAACAAGTTCCCCGAACCCGGCCGAAACGACTCGAATTACACTTCGAGACCCGCCGACATGATCGCCACGATGCACAGAGCACCCTCGTAAATTTTCGGGACGTTTCATTTTTTCACAACCGGGACCGAAACCCTAGGCCGAAGAAAATGGTCGGAGGCGAAGTGAAATTTTTTCGTTCGAAATTTTACGAGCTTGTGCAGAACTTCTAGGCAATCATATCGGCAGGTGACACGAAGTGATTCGAGTTCGTTTGCCCCCCCATTTTCTTTAACGAACGATAACTTTTTGTGAAAATAACAAGTTCCCCGAACCCGGCCGAAACGACTCGAATTACACTTCGAGACCCGCCGACATGATCGCCACGATGCACAGAGCACCCTCGTAAATTTTCGGGACGTTTCATTTTTTCACAACCGGGACCGAAACCCTAGGCCGAAGAAAATGGTCGGAGGCGAAGTGAAATTTTTTTGTTCGAAATTTTACCAGCTTGTGCAGAACTTCTAGGCAATCATATCGGCAGGTGACACGAAGTGATTCGAGTTCGTTTGCCCCCCCATTTTCTTTAACGAACGATAACTTTTTGTGAAAATAACAAGTTCCCCGAACCCGGCCGAAACGACTCGAATTACACTTCGAGACCCGCCGACATGATCGCCACGATGCACAGAGCACCCTCGTAAATTTTCGGGACGTTTCATTTTTTCACAACCAGGACCGAAACCCTAGGCCGAACAAAATGGTCGGATGCGAAGTGAAATTTTTTCGCTCGAAATTTTACGAGCATTTGCGGTACTTCTAGGCAATCATATCGGCAGGTGACACGAAGTGATTCGAGTTCGTTTGCCCCCCCATTTTCTTTAACGAACGATAACTTTTTGTGAAAATAACAAGTGCCCCGATCCCGGCCGAAACGACTCGAATTACACTTCGAGACCCACCGACATGATCGCCACGATGCACAGAGCACCCTCGTAAATTTTCGGGACGTTTCATTTTTTCACGACCAGGACCGAAACCCTAGGCCGAACAAAATGGTCGGATGCGAAGTGAAATTTTTTCGCTCGAAATTTTACGAGCATTTGCGGTACTTCTAGGCAATCATATCGGCAGGTGACACGAAGTGATTCGAGTTCGTTTGCCCCCCCATTTTCTTTAACGAACGATAACTTTTTGTGAAAATAACAAGTTCCCCGAACCCGGCCGAAACGACTCGAATTACACTTCGAGAGCCGCCGACATGATCGCCACGATGCACAGAGCACCCTCGTAAATTTTCGGGACGTTTCATTTTTTCACAACCGGGACCGAAACCATAGGCCGAAGAAAATGGTCGGATGCGAAGTGAAATTTTTTCGTTCGAAATTTTACGAGCTTGTGCAGAACTTCTAGGCAATCATATCGGCAGGTAACACGAAGTGATTCGAGTTCGTTTGCCCCCCCATTTTCTTTAACGAATGATAACTTTTTGTGAAAATAACAAGTGCCCCGATCCCGGCCGAAACGACTCGAATTACACTTCGAGACCTGCCGACATGATCGCCACGATGCACAGAGCACCCTCGTAAATTTTCGGGACGTTTCATTTTTTCACAACCAGGACCGAAACCCTAGGCCGAACAAAATGGTCGGATGCGAAGTGAAATTTTTTCGCTCGAAATTTTACGAGCATTTGCGGTACTTCTAGGCAATCATATCGGCAGGTGACACGAAGTGATTCGAGTTCGTTTGCCCCCCCATTTTCTTTAACGAACGATAACTTTTTGTGAAAATAACAAGTGCCCCGATCCCGGCCGAAACGACTCGAATTACACTTCGAGACCCACCGACATGATCGCCACGATGCACAGAGCACCCTCGTAAATTTTCGGGACGTTTCATTTTTTCACGACCAGGACCGAAACCCTAGGCCGAACAAAATGGTCGGATGCGAAGTGAAATTTTATCGCTCGAAATTTTACGAGCATGTGCGGAACATCTAGGCAATCATATCGGCAGGTGACACGAAGTGATTCGAGTTCGTTTGCCCCCCCATTTTCTTTAACGAACGATAACTTTTTGTGAAAATAACAAGTTCCCCGAACCCGGCCGAAACGACTCGAATTACACTTCGAGACCCGCCGACATGATCGCCACGATGCACAGAGCACCCTCGTAAATTTTCGGGACGTTTCATTTTTTCACAACCGGGACCGAAACCCTAGGCCGAAGAAAATGGTCGGATGCGAAGTGAAATTTTTTCGTTCGAAATTTTACGAGCTTGTGCGGAACATCTAGGCAATCATATCGGCAGGTGACACGAAGTGATTCGAGTTCGTTTGCCCCCCCATTTTCTTTAACGAACGATAACTTTTTGTGAAAATAACAAGTGCCCCGATCCCGGCCGAAACGACTCGAATTACACTTCGAGACCCACCGACATGATCGCCACGATGCACAGAGCACCCTCGTAAATTTTCGGGATGTTTCATTTTTTCACAACCCGGACCGAAACCCTAGGCCGAACAAAATGGTCGGATGCGAAGTGAAATTTTTTCGCTCGAAATTTTACGAGCATTTGCGGTACTTCTAGGCAATCATATCGGCAGGTGACACGAAGTGATTCGAGTTCGTTTTCCCCCCCATTTTCTTTAACGAACGATAACTTTTTGTGAAAATAACAAGTGCCCCGATCCCGGCCGAAACGACTCGAATTACACTTCGAGACCCACCGACATGATCGCCACGATGCACAGAGCACCCTCGTAAATTTTCGGGACGTTTCATTTTTTCACGACCAGGACCGAAACCCTAGGCCGAACAAAATGGTCGGATGCGAAGTGAAATTTTATCGCTCGAAATTTTACGAGCATGTGCGGAACATCTAGGCAATCATATCGGCAGGTGACACGAAGTGATTCGAGTTCGTTTGCCCCCCCTGCGGAACATCTAGGCAATCATATCGGCAGGTGACACGAAGTGATTCGAGTTCGTTTGCCCCCCCATTTTCTTTAACGAACGATAACTTTTTGTGAAAATAACAAGTGCCCCGATCCCGGCCGAAACGACTCGAATTACACTTCGAGACCCGCCGACATGATCGCCACGATGCACAGAGCACCCTCGTAAATTTTCGGGACGTTTCATTTTTTCACAACCAGGACCGAAACCCTAGGCCGAACAAAATGGTCGGATGCGAAGTGAAATTTTTTCGCTCGAAATTTTACGAGCATTTGCGGTACTTCTAGGCAATCATATCGGCAGGTGACACGAAGTGATTCGAGTTCGTTTGCCCCCCCATTTTCTTTAACGAACGATAACTTTTTGTGAAAATAACAAGTGCCCCGATCCCGGCCGAAACGACTCGAATTACACTTCGAGACCCACCGACATGATCGCCACGATGCACAAAGCACCCTCGTAAATTTTCGGGACGTTTCATTCTTTCACGACCAGGACCGAAACCCTAGGCCGAACAAAATGGTCGGATGCGAAGTGAAATTTTATCGCTCGAAATTTTACGAGCATGTGCGGAACATCTAGGCAATCATATCGGCAGGTGACACGAAGTGATTCGAGTTCGTTTGCCCCCCCATTTTCTTTAACGAACGATAACTTTTTGTGAAAATAACAAGTTCCCCGAACCCGGCCGAAACGACTCGAATTACACTTCGAGACCCGCCGACATGATCGCCACGATGCACAGAGCACCCTCGTAAATTTTCGGGACGTTTCATTTTTTCACAACCGGGACCGAAACCCTAGGCCGAAGAAAATGGTCGGAGGCGAAGTGAAATTTTTTCGTTCGAAATTTTACCAGCTTGTGCAGAACTTCTAGGCAATCATATCGGCAGGTGACACGAAGTGATTCGAGTTCGTTTGCCCCCCCATTTTCTTTAACGAACGATAACTTTTTGTGAAAATAACAAGTTCCCCGAACCCGGCCGAAACGACTCGAATTACACTTCGAGACCCGCCGACATGATCGCCACGATGCACAGAGCACCCTCGTAAATTTTCGGGACGTTTCATTTTTTCACAACCGGGACCGAAACCCTAGGCCGAAGAAAATGGTCGGAGGCGAAGTGAAATTTTTTCGTTCGAAATTTTACGAGCTTGTGCAGAACTTCTAGGCAATCATATCGGCAGGTGACACGAAGTGATTCGAGTTCGTTTGCCCCCCCATTTTCTTTAACGAACGATAACTTTTTGTGAAAATAACAAGTTCCCCGAACCCGGCCGAAACGACTCGAATTACACTTCGAGACCCGCCGACATGATCGCCACGATGCACAGAGCACCCTCGTAAATTTTCGGGACGTTTCATTTTTTCACAACCGGGACCGAAACCCTAGGCCGAAGAAAATGGTCGGAGGCGAAGTGAAATTTTTTTGTTCGAAATTTTACCAGCTTGTGCAGAACTTCTAGGCAATCATATCGGCAGGTGACACGAAGTGATTCGAGTTCGTTTGCCCCCCCATTTTATTTAACGAACGATAACTTTTTGTGAAAATAACAAGTTCCCCGAACCCGGCCGAAACGACTCGAATTACACTTCGAGACCCGCCGACATGATCGCCACGATGCACAGAGCACCCTCGTAAATTTTCGGGACGTTTCATTTTTTCACAACCGGGACCGAAACCCTAGGCCGAAGAAAATGGTCGGAGGCGAAGTGAAATTTTTTCGTTCGAAATTTTACCAGCTTGTGCAGAACTTCTAGGCAATCATATCGGCAGGTGACACGAAGTGATTCGAGTTCGTTTGCCCCCCCATTTTCTTTAACGAACGATAACTTTTTGTGAAAATAACAAGTTCCCCGAACCCGGCCGAAACGACTCGAATTACACTTCGAGACCCGCCGACATGATCGCCACGATGCACAGAGCACCCTCGTAAATTTTCGGGACGTTTCATTTTTTCACAACCGGGACCGAAACCATAGGCCGAAGAAAATGGTCGGATGCGAAGTGAAATTTTTTCGTTCGAAATTTTACGAGCTTGTGCAGAACTTCTAGGCAATCATATCGGCAGGTGACACGAAGTGATTCGAGTTCGTTTGCCCTCCCATTTTCTTTAACGAACGATAACTTTTTGTGAAAATAACAAGTGCCCCGATCCCGGCCGAAACGACTCCAATTACACTTCGAGACCCACCGACATGATCGCCACGATGCACAGAGCACCCTCGTAAATTTTCGGGACGTTTCATTTTTTCACAACCAGGACCGAAACCCTAGGCCGAACAAAATGGTCGGATGCGAAGTGAAATTTTTTCGCTCGAAATTTTACGAGCATTTGCGGTACTTCTAGGCAATCATATCGGCAGGTGACACGAAGTGATTCGAGTTCGTTTGCCCCCCCATTTTCTTTAACGAACGATAACTTTTTGTGAAAATAACAAGTGCCCCGATCCCGGCCGAAACGACTCCAATTACACTTCGAGACCCACCGACATGATCGCCACGATGCACAGAGCACCCTCGTAAATTTTCGGGACGTTTCATTTTTTCACGACCAGGACCGAAACCCTAGGCCGAACAAAATGGTCGGATGCGAAGTGAAATTTTATCGCTCGAAATTTTACGAGCATGTGCGGAACATCTAGGCAATCATATCGGCAGGTGACACGAAGTGATTCGAGTTCGTTTGCCCCCCCATTTTCTTTAACGAACGATAACTTTTTGTGAAAATAACAAGTTCCCCGAACCCGGCCGAAACGACTCGAATTACACTTCGAGACCCGCCGACATGATCGCCACGATGCACAGAGCACCCTCGTAAATTTTCGGGACGTTTCATTTTTTCACAACCGGGACCGAAACCCTAGGCCGAAGAAAATGGTCGGAGGCGAAGTGAAATTTTTTCGTTCGAAATTTTACCAGCTTGTGCAGAACTTCTAGGCAATCATATCGGCAGGTGACACGAAGTGATTCGAGTTCGTTTGCCCCCCCATTTTCTTTAACGAACGATAACTTTTTGTGAAAATAACAAGTTCCCCGAACCCGGCCGAAACGACTCGAATTACACTTCGAGACCCGCCGACATGATCGCCACGATGCACAGAGCACCCTCGTAAATTTTCGGGACGTTTCATTTTTTCACAACCGGGACCGAAACCCTAGGCCGAAGAAAATGGTCGGATGCGAAGTGAAATTTTTTCGTTCGAAATTTTACGAGCTTGTGCAGAACTTCTAGGCAATCATATCGGCAGGTGACACGAAGTGATTCGAGTTCGTTTGCCCTCCCATTTTCTTTAACGAACGATAACTTTTTGTGAAAATAACAAGTGCCCCGATCCCGGCCGAAACGACTCCAATTACACTTCGAGACCCACCGACATGATCGCCACGATGCACAGAGCACCCTCGTAAATTTTCGGGACGTTTCATTTTTTCACAACCAGGACCGAAACCCTAGGCCGAACAAAATGGTCGGATGCGAAGTGAAATTTTTTCGCTCGAAATTTTACGAGCATTTGCGGTACTTCTAGGCAATCATATCGGCAGGTGACACGAAGTGATTCGAGTTCGTTTGCCCCCCCATTTTCTTTAACGAACGATAACTTTTTGTGAAAATAACAAGTGCCCCGATCCCGGCCGAAACGACTCCAATTACACTTCGAGACCCACCGACATGATCGCCACGATGCACAGAGCACCCTCGTAAATTTTCGGGACGTTTCATTTTTTCACGACCAGGACCGAAACCCTAGGCCGAACAAAATGGTCGGATGCGAAGTGAAATTTTATCGCTCGAAATTTTACGAGCATGTGCGGAACATCTAGGCAATCATATCGGCAGGTGACACGAAGTGATTCGAGTTCGTTTGCCCCCCCATTTTCTTTAACGAACGATAACTTTTTGTGAAAATAACAAGTTCCCCGAACCCGGCCGAAACGACTCGAATTACACTTCGAGACCCGCCGACATGATCGCCACGATGCACAGAGCACCCTCGTAAATTTTCGGGACGTTTCATTTTTTCACAACCGGGACCGAAACCCTAGGCCGAAGAAAATGGTCGGAGGCGAAGTGAAATTTTTTCGTTCGAAATTTTCCCAGCTTGTGCAGAACTTCTAGGCAATCATATCGGCAGGTGACACGAAGTGATTCGAGTTCGTTTGCCCCCCCATTTTCTTTAACGAACGATAACTTTTTGTGAAAATAACAAGTTCCCCGAACCCGGCCGAAACGACTCGAATTACACTTCGAGACCCGCCGACATGATCGCCACGATGCACAGAGCACCCTCGTAAATTTTCGGGACGTTTCATTTTTTCACAACCGGGACCGAAACCCTGGGCCGAAGAAAATGGTCGGATGCGAAGTGAAATTTTTTCGTTCGAAATTTTACGAGCTTGTGCAGAACTTCTAGGCAATCATATCGGCAGGTGACACGAAGTGATTCGAGTTCGTTTGCCCCCCCATTTTCTTTAACGAACGATAACTTTATGTGAAAATAACAATTGCCCCGATCCCGGCCGAAACGACTCGAATTACACTTCGACACCCACCGACATGATCGCCACGATGCACAGAGCACCCTCGTAAATTTTCGGGACGTTTCATTTTTTCACAACCAGGACCGAAACCCTAGGCCGAACAAAATGGTCGGATGCGAAGTGAAATTTTTTCGCTCGAAATTTTACGAGCATTTGCGGTACTTCTAGGCAATCATATCGGCAGGTGACACGAAGTGATTCGAGTTCGTTTGCCCCCCCATTTTCTTTAACGAACGATAACTTTTTGTGAAAATAACAAGTGCCCCGATCCCGGCCGAAACGACTCCAATTACACTTCGAGACCCACCGACATGATCGCCACGATGCACAGAGCACCCTCGTAAATTTTCGGGACGTTTCATTTTTTCACAACCAGGACCGAAACCCTAGGCCGAACAAAATGGTCGGATGCGAAGTGAAATTTTTTCGCTCGAAATTTTACGAGCATTTGCGGTACTTCTAGGCAATCATATCGGCAGGTGACACGAAGTGATTCGAGTTCGTTTGCCCCCCCATTTTCTTTAACGAACGATAACTTTTTGTGAAAATAACAAGTGCCCCGATCCCGGCCGAAACGACTCCAATTACACTTCGAGACCCACCGACATGATCGCCACGATGCACAGAGCACCCTCGTAAATTTTCGGGACGTTTCATTTTTTCACGACCAGGACCGAAACCCTAGGCCGAACAAAATGGTCGGATGCGAAGTGAAATTTTATCGCTCGAAATTTTACGAGCATGTGCGGAACATCTAGGCAATCATATCGGCAGGTGACACGAAGTGATTCGAGTTCGTTTGCCCCCCCATTTTCTTTAACGAACGATAACTTTTTGTGAAAATAACAAGTTCCCCGAACCCGGCCGAAACGACTCGAATTACACTTCGAGACCCGCCGACATGATCGCCACGATGCACAGAGCACCCTCGTAAATTTTCGGGACGTTTCATTTTTTCACAACCGGGACCGAAACCCTAGGCCGAAGAAAATGGTCGGAGGCGAAGTGAAATTTTTTCGTTCGAAATTTTACCAGCTTGTGCAGAACTTCTAGGCAATCATATCGGCAGGTGACACGAAGTGATTCGAGTTCGTTTGCCCCCCCATTTTCTTTAACGAACGATAACTTTTTGTGAAAATAACAAGTTCCCCGAACCCGGCCGAAACGACTCGAATTACACTTCGAGACCCGCCGACATGATCGCCACGATGCACAGAGCACCCTCGTAAATTTTCGGGACGTTTCATTTTTTCACAACCGGGACCGAAACCCTAGGCCGAAGAAAATGGTCGGATGCGAAGTGAAATTTTTTCGTTCGAAATTTTACGAGCTTGTGCAGAACTTCTAGGCAATCATATCGGCAGGTGACACGAAGTGATTCGAGTTCGTTTGCCCCCCCATTTTCTTTAACGAACGATAACTTTATGTGAAAATAACAATTGCCCCGATCCCGGCCGAAACGACTCGAATTACACTTCGACACCCACCGACATGATCGCCACGATGCACAGAGCACCCTCGTAAATTTTCGGGACGTTTCATTTTTTCACAACCAGGACCGAAACCCTAGGCCGAACAAAATGGTCGGATGCGAAGTGAAATTTTTTCGCTCGAAATTTTACGAGCATTTGCGGTACTTCTAGGCAATCATATCGGCAGGTGACACGAAGTGATTCGAGTTCGTTTGCCCCCCCATTTTCTTTAACGAACGATAACTTTTTGTGAAAATAACAAGTGCCCCGATCCCGGCCGAAACGACTCCAATTACACTTCGAGACCCACCGACATGATCGCCACGATGCACAGAGCACCCTCGTAAATTTTCGGGACGTTTCATTTTTTCACAACCAGGACCGAAACCCTAGGCCGAACAAAATGGTCGGATGCGAAGTGAAATTTTTTCGCTCGAAATTTTACGAGCATTTGCGGTACTTCTAGGCAATCATATCGGCAGGTGACACGAAGTGATTCGAGTTCGTTTGCCCCCCCATTTTCTTTAACGAACGATAACTTTTTGTGAAAATAACAAGTGCCCCGATCCCGGCCGAAACGACTCCAATTACACTTCGAGACCCACCGACATGATCGCCACGATGCACAGAGCACCCTCGTAAATTTTCGGGACGTTTCATTTTTTCACGACCAGGACCGAAACCCTAGGCCGAACAAAATGGTCGGATGCGAAGTGAAATTTTATCGCTCGAAATTTTACGAGCATGTGCGGAACATCTAGGCAATCATATCGGCAGGTGACACGAAGTGATTCGAGTTCGTTTGCCCCCCCATTTTCTTTAACGAACGATAACTTTTTGTGAAAATAACAAGTTCCCCGAACCCGGCCGAAACGACTCGAATTACACTTCGAGACCCGCCGACATGATCGCCACGATGCACAGAGCACCCTCGTAAATTTTCGGGACGTTTCATTTTTTCACAACCGGGACCGAAACCCTAGGCCGAAGAAAATGGTCGGAGGCGAAGTGAAATTTTTTCGTTCGAAATTTTACCAGCTTGTGCAGAACTTCTAGGCAATCATATCGGCAGGTGACACGAAGTGATTCGAGTTCGTTTGCCCCCCCATTTTCTTTAACGAACGATAACTTTTTGTGAAAATAACAAGTTCCCCGAACCCGGCCGAAACGACTCGAATTACACTTCGAGACCCGCCGACATGATCGCCACGATGCACAGAGCACCCTCGTAAATTTTCGGGACGTTTCATTTTTTCACAACCGGGACCGAAACCCTAGGCCGAAGAAAATGGTCGGATGCGAAGTGAAATTTTTTCGTTCGAAATTTTACGAGCTTGTGCAGAACTTCTAGGCAATCATATCGGCAGGTGACACGAAGTGATTCGAGTTCGTTTGCCCTCCCATTTTCTTTAACGAACGATAACTTTTTGTGAAAATAACAAGTGCCCCGATCCCGGCCGAAACGACTCCAATTACACTTCGAGACCCACCGACATGATCGCCACGATGCACAGAGCACCCTCGTAAATTTTCGGGACGTTTCATTTTTTCACAACCAGGACCGAAACCCTAGGCCGAACAAAATGGTCGGATGCGAAGTGAAATTTTTTCGCTCGAAATTTTACGAGCATTTGCGGTACTTCTAGGCAATCATATCGGCAGGTGACACGAAGTGATTCGAGTTCGTTTGCCCCCCCATTTTCTTTAACGAACGATAACTTTTTGTGAAAATAACAAGTGCCCCGATCCCGGCCGAAACGACTCCAATTACACTTCGAGACCCACCGACATGATCGCCACGATGCACAGAGCACCCTCGTAAATTTTCGGGACGTTTCATTTTTTCACGACCAGGACCGAAACCCTAGGCCGAACAAAATGGTCGGATGCGAAGTGAAATTTTATCGCTCGAAATTTTACGAGCATGTGCGGAACATCTAGGCAATCATATCGGCAGGTGACACGAAGTGATTCGAGTTCGTTTGCCCCCCCATTTTCTTTAACGAACGATAACTTTTTGTGAAAATAACAAGTTCCCCGAACCCGGCCGAAACGACTCGAATTACACTTCGAGACCCGCCGACATGATCGCCACGATGCACAGAGCACCCTCGTAAATTTTCGGGACGTTTCATTTTTTCACAACCGGGACCGAAACCCTAGGCCGAAGAAAATGGTCGGAGGCGAAGTGAAATTTTTTCGTTCGAAATTTTACCAGCTTGTGCAGAACTTCTAGGCAATCATATCGGCAGGTGACACGAAGTGATTCGAGTTCGTTTGCCCCCCCATTTTCTTTAACGAACGATAACTTTTTGTGAAAATAACAAGTTCCCCGAACCCGGCCGAAACGACTCGAATTACACTTCGAGACCCGCCGACATGATCGCCACGATGCACAGAGCACCCTCGTAAATTTTCGGGACGTTTCATTTTTTCACAACCGGGACCGAAACCCTAGGCCGAAGAAAATGGTCGGATGCGAAGTGAAATTTTTTCGTTCGAAATTTTACGAGCTTGTGCAGAACTTCTAGGCAATCATATCGGCAGGTGACACGAAGTGATTCGAGTTCGTTTGCCCCCCCATTTTCTTTAACGAACGATAACTTTATGTGAAAATAACAATTGCCCCGATCCCGGCCGAAACGACTCGAATTACACTTCGACACCCACCGACATGATCGCCACGATGCACAGAGCACCCTCGTAAATTTTCGGGACGTTTCATTTTTTCACAACCAGGACCGAAACCCTAGGCCGAACAAAATGGTCGGATGCGAAGTGAAATTTTTTCGCTCGAAATTTTACGAGCATGTGCGGTACTTGTAGGCAATCATATCGGCAGGTGACACGAAGTGATTCGAGTTCGTTTGCCCCCCCATTTTCTTTAACGAACGATAACTTTTTGTGAAAATAACAAGTGCCCCGATCCCGGCCGAAACGACTCGAATTACACTTCGAGACCCACCGCCATGATCGCCACGATGCACAGAGCACCCTCGTAAATTTTCGGGACGTTTCATTTTTTCACGACCAGGACCGAAACCCTAGGCCGAACAAAATGGTCGGATGCGAAGTGAAATTTTATCGCTCGAAATTTTACGAGCATGTGCGGAACATCTAGGCAATCATATCGGCAGGTGACACGGAGTGATTCGAGTTCGTTTGCCCCCCCATTTTCTTTAACGAACGATAACTTTTTGTGAAAATAACAAGTTCCCCGAACCCGGCCGAAACGACTCGAATTACACTTCGAGACCCGCCGACATGATCGCCACGATGCACAGAGCACCCTCGTAAATTTTCGGGACGTTTCATTTTGTCACAACCGGGACCGAAACCCTAGGCCGAAGAAAATGGTCGGAGGCGAAGTGAAATTTTTTCGTTCGAAATTTTACCAGCTTGTGCAGAACTTCTAGGCAATCATATCGGCAGGTGACACGAAGTGATTCGAGTTCGTTTGCCCCCCCATTTTCTTTAACGAACGATAACTTTTTGTGAAAATAACAAGTTCCCCGAACCCGGCCGAAACGACTCGAATTACACTTCGAGACCCGCCGACATGATCGCCACGATGCACAGAGCACCCTCGTAAATTTTCGGGACGTTTCATTTTTTCACAACCGGGACCGAAACCCTAGGCCGAAGAAAATGGTCGGATGCGAAGTGAAATTTTTTCGTTCGAAATTTTACGAGCTTGTGCAGAACTTCTAGGCAATCATATCGGCAGGTGACACGAAGTGATTCGAGTTCGTTTGCCCCCCCATTTTCTTTAACGAACGATAACTTTATGTGAAAATAACAATTGCCCCGATCCCGGCCGAAACGACTCGAATTACACTTCGACACCCACCGACATGATCGCCACGATGCACAGAGCACGCTCGTAAATTTTCGGGACGTTTCATTTTTTCACAACCAGGACCGAAACCCTAGGCCGAACAAAATGGTCGGATGCGAAGTGAAATTTTTTCGCTCGAAATTTTACGAGCATGTGCGGTACTTGTAGGCAATCATATCGGCAGGTGACACGAAGTGATTCGAGTTCGTTTGCCCCCCCATTTTCCTTAACGAACGATAACTTTTTGTGAAAATAACAAGTGCCCCGATCCCGGCCGAAACGACTCGAATTACACTTCGAGACCCACCGACATGATCGCCACGATGCACAGAGCACCCTCGTAAATTTTCGGGGCGTTTCATTTTTTCACGACCAGGACCGAAACCCTAGGCCGAACAAAATGGTCGGATGCGAAGTGAAATTTTATCGCTCGAAATTTTACGAGCATGTGCGGAACATCTAGGCAATCATATCGGCAGGTGACACGAAGTGATTCGAGTTCGTTTGCCCCCCCATTTTCTTTAACGAACGATAACTTTTTGTGAAAATAACAAGTTCCCCGAACCCGGCCGAAACGACTCGAATTACACTTCGAGACCCGCCGACATGATCGCCACGATGCACAGAGCACCCTCGTAAATTTTCGGGACGTTTCATTTTTTCACAACCGGGACCGAAACCCTAGGCCGAAGAAAATGGTCGGAGGCGAAGTGAAATTTTTTCGTTCGAAATTTTACCAGCTTGTGCAGAACTTCTAGGCAATCATATCGGCAGGTGACACGAAGTGATTCGAGTTCGTTTGCCCCCCCATTTTCTTTAACGAACGATAACTTTTTGTGAAAATAACAAGTTCCCCGAACCCGGCCGAAACGACTCGAATTACACTTCGAGACCCGCCGACATGATCGCCACGATGCACAGAGCACCCTCGTAAATTTTCGGGACGTTTCATTTTTTCACAACCGGGACCGAAACCCTAGGCCGAAGAAAATGGTCGGATGCGAAGTGAAATTTTTTCGTTCGAAATTTTACGAGCTTGTGCAGAACTTCTAGGCAATCATATCGGCAGGTGACACGAAGTGATTCGAGTTCGTTTGCCCCCCCATTTTCTTTAACGAACGATAACTTTTTGTGAAAATAACAATTGCCCCGATCCCGGCCGAAACGACTCGAATTACACTTCGACACCCACCGACATGATCGCCACGATGCACAGAGCACCCTCGTAAATTTTCGGGACGTTTCATTTTTTCACAACTAGGACCGAAACCCTAGGCCGAAGAAAATGGTCGGATGCGAAGTGAAATTTTTTCGTTCGAAATTTTACGAGCTTGTGCAGAACTTCTAGGCAATCATATCGGCAGGTGACACGAAGTGATTCGAGTTCGTTTGCCCCCCCATTTTCTTTAACGAACGATAACTTTTTGTGAAAATAACAAGTTCCCGGAACCCGGCCAAAACGACTCGAATTACACTTCGAGACCCGCCGACATGATCGCCACGAAGCACAGAGCATCCTCGTAAATTTTCGGGACGTTTCATTTTTTCACAACCAGGACCGAAACCCTAGGCCGAAGAAAATGGTCGGATGCGAAGTGAAATTTTTTCGTTCGAAATTTTACGAGCTTGTGCAGAACTTCTAGGCAATCATATCGGCAGGTGCACGAAGTGATTCGAGTTCGTTTGCCCCCCCATTTTCTTTAACGAACGATAACTTTTTGTGAAAATAACAAGTGCCCCGATCCCGGCCGAAGCAACTCGAATTACACTTCGAGACCCACCGACATGATCGCCACGATGCACAGAGCACCCTCGTAAATTTTCGGGACGTTTCATTTTTTCACAACCCGGACCGAAACCCTAGGCCGAACAAAATGGTCGGATGCGAAGTGAAATTTTATCGCTCGAAATTTTACGAGCATGTGCGGAACATCTAGGCAATCATATCGGCAGGTGACACGAAGTGATTCGAGTTCGTTTGCCCCCCCATTTTCTTTAACGAACGATAACTTTTTGTGAAAATAACAAGTTCCCCGAACCCGGCCGAAACGACTCGAATTACACTTCGAGACCCGCCGACATGATCGCCACGATGCACAGAGCACCCTCGTAAATTTTCGGGACGTTTCATTTTTTCACAACCTGGACCGAAACCCTAGGCCGAATAAAATGGTCGGATGCGAAGTGAAATTTTTTCGCTCGAAATTTTACGAGCATGTGCGGAACTTCTAGGCAATCATATCGGCAGGTGACACGAAGTGATTCGAGTTCGTTTGCCCCCCCATTTTCTTTAACGAACGATAACTTTTTGTGAAAATAACAAGTTCCCCGAACCCGGCCGAAACGACTCGAATTACACTTCGAGACCCGCCGACATGATCGCCACGATGCACAGAGCACCCTCGTAAATTTTCGGGACGTTTCATTTTTTCACAACCGGGACCGAAACCCTAGGCCGAAGAAAATGGTCGGAGGCGAAGTGAAATTTTTTCGTTCGAAATTTTACCAGCTTGTGCAGAACTTCTAGGCAATCATATCGGCAGGTGACACGAAGTGATTCGAGTTCGTTTGCCCCCCCATTTTCTTTAACGAACGATAACTTTTTGTGAAAATAACAAGTTCCCTGAACCCGGCCGAAACGACTCGAATTACACTTCGAGACCCGCCGACATGATCACCACGATGCACAGAGCACCCTCGTAAATTTTCGGGACGTTTCATTTTTTCACAACCGGGACCGAAACCCTAGGCCGAAGAAAATGGTCGGATGCGAAGTGAAATTTTTTCGTTCGAAATTTTACGAGCTTGTGCAGAACTTCTAGGCAATCATATCGGCAGGTGACACGAAGTGATTCGAGTTCGTTTGCCCCCCCATTTTCTTTAACGAACGATAACTTTTTGTGAAAATAACAATTGCCCCGATCCCGGCCGAAACGACTCGAATTACACTTCGACACCCACCGACATGATCGCCACGATGCACAGAGCACCCTCGTAAATTTTCGGGACGTTTCATTTTTTCACAACCAGGACCGAAACCCTAGGCCGAAGAAAATGGTCGGATGCGAAGTGAAATTTTTTCGTTCGAAATTTTACGAGCTTGTGCAGAACTTCTAGGCAATCATATCGGCAGGTGACACGAAGTGATTCGAGTTCGTTTGCCCCCCCATTTTCTTTAACGAACGATAACTTTTTGTGAAAATAACTAGTTCCCGGAACCCGGCCAAAATGACTCGAATTACACTTCGAGACCCGCCGACATGATCGCCACGAAGCACAGAGCATCCTCGTAAATTTTCGGGACGTTTCATTTTTTCACAACCAGGACCGAAACCCTAGGCCGAAGAAAATGGTCGGATGCGAAGTGAAATTTTTTCGTTCGAAATTTTACGAGCTTGTGCAGAACTTCTAGGCAATCATATCGGCAGGTGCACGAAGTAATTCGAGTTCGTTTGCCCCCCCATTTTCTTTAACGAACGATAACTTTTTGTGAAAATAACAAGTGCCCCGATCCCGGCCGAAACGACTCGAATTACACTTCGAGACCCACCGACATGATCGCCACGATGCACAGAGCACCCTCGTAAATTTTCGGGACGTTTCATTTTTTCACAACCAGGACCGAAACCCTAGGCCGAACAAAATGGTCGGATGCGAAGTGAAATTTTATCGCTCGAAATTTTACGAGCATGTGCGGAACATCTAGGCAATCATATCGGCAGGTGACACGAAGTGATTCGAGTTCGTTTGCCCCCCCATTTTCTTTAACGAACGATAACTTTTTGTGAAAATAACAAGTTCCCCGAACCCGGCCGAAACGACTCGAATTACACTTCGAGACCCGCCGACATGATCGCCACGATGCACAGAGCACCCTCGTAAATTTTCGGGACGTTTCATTTTTTCACAACCGGGACTGAAACCCTAGGCCGAAGAAAATGGTCGGAGGCGAAGTGAAATTTTTTCGTTCGAAATTTTACCAGCTTGTGCAGAACTTCTGGGCAATCATATCGGCAGGTGACACGAAGTGATTCGAGTTCGTTTGCCCCCCCATTTTCTTTAACGAACGATAACTTTTTGTGAAAATAACAAGTTCCCCGAACCCGGCCGAAACGACTCTAATTACACTTCGAGACCCGCCGACATGATCGCCACGATGCACAGAGCACCCTCGTAAATTTTCGGGACGTTTCATTTTTTCACAACCGGGACCGAAACCCTAGGCCGAAGAAAATGGTCGGATGCGAAGTGAAATTTTTTCGTTCGAAATTTTACGAGCTTGTGCAGAACTTCTAGGCAATCATATCGGCAGGTGACACGAAGTGATTCGAGTTCGTTTGCCCCCCCATTTTCTTTAACGAACGATAACTTTTTGTGAAAATAACAATTGCCCCGATCCCGGCCGAAACGACTCGAATTACACTTCGACACCCACCGACATGATCGCCACGATGCACAGAGCACCCTCGTAAATTTTCGGGACGTTTCATTTTTTCACAATCAGGACCGAAACCCTAGGCCGAACAAAATGGTCGGATGCGAAGTGAAATTTTTTCGCTCGAAATTTTACGAGCATGTACGGTACTTGTAGGCAATCATATCGGCAGGTGACACGAAGTGATTCGAGTTCGTTTCCCCCCCATTTTCTTTAACGAACGATAACTTTATGTGAAAATAACTAGTGCCCTGATCCCGGCCGAAACGACTCGAATTACACTTCGAGACCCACCGACATGATCGCCACGATCCACAGAGCACCCTCGTAAATTTTCGGGACGTTTCATTTTTTCACAACCAGGACCGAAACCCTAGGCCGAACAAAATGGTCGGATGCGAAGTGAAATTTTATCGCTCGAAATTTTACGAGCATGTGCGGAACATCTAGGCAATCATATCGGCAGGTGACACGAAGTGATTCGAGTTCGTTTGCCCCCCCATTTTCTTTAACGAACGATAATTTTTTGTGAAAATAACAAGTTCCCCGAACCTGGCCGAAACGACTCGAATTACACTTCGAGACCCGCCGACATGATCGCGACGATGCACAGAGCACCCTCGTAAATTTTCGGGACGTTTCATTTTTTCACAACCGGGACCGAAACCCTAGTCCGAAGAAAATGGTCGGATGCGAAGTGAAATTTTTTCGTTCGAAATTTTACGAGCTTGTGCAGAACTTCTAGGCAATCATATCGGCAGGTGACACGAAGTGATTCGAGTTCGTTTGCCCCCCCCATTTTCTTTAACGAACGATAACTTTTTGTGAAAATAACAATTGCCCCGATGCCGGCCGAAACGACTCGAATTACACTTCGACACCCACCGACATGATCGCCACGATGCACAGAGCACCCTCGTAAATTTTCGGGACGTTTCATTTTTTCACAACGGGGACCGAAACCCTAGGCCGAAGAAAATGGTCGGATGCGAAGTGAAATTTTTTCGTTCGAAATTTTACGAGCTTGTGCAGAACTTCTAGGCAATCATATCGGCAGGTGACACGAAGTGATTCGAGTTCGTTAGCCCCCCCATTTTCTTTAACGAACGATAACTTTTTGTGAAAATAACAATTGCCCCGATCCCGGCCGAAACGACTCGAATTACACTTCGACACCCACCGACATGATCGCCACGATGCACAGACCACCCTCGTAAATTTTCGGGACGTTTCATTTTTTCACAACCAGGACCGAAACCCTAGGCCGAACAAAATGGTCGGATGCGAAGTGAAATTTTTTCGCTCGAAATATTACGAGCATGTGCGGTACTTGTAGGCAATCATATCGGCAGGTGACACGAAGTGATTCGAGTTCGTTTCCCCCCCATTTTCTTTAACGAACGATAACTTTATGTGAAAATAACTAGTGCCCTGATCCCGGCCGAAACGACTCGAATTACACTTCGAGACCCACCGACATGATCGCCACGATCCACAGAGCACCCTCGTAAATTTTCGGGACGTTTCATTTTTTCACAACCAGGACCGAAACCCTAGGCCGAACAAAATGGTCGGATGCGAAGTGAAATTTTATCGCTCGAAATTTTACGAGCATGTGCGGAACATCTAGGCAATCATATCGGCAGGTGACACGAAGTGATTCGAGTTCGTTTGCCCCCCCATTTTCTTTAACAAACGATAACTTTTTGTGAAAATAACAAGTTCCCCGAACCCGGCCGAAACGACTCGAATTACACTTCGAGACCCGCCGACATGATCGCCACGATGCACAGAGCACCCTCGAAAATTTTCGGGACGTTTCATTTTTTGACAACCGGGACCGAAACCCTAGGCCGAAGAAAATGGTCGAATGCGAAGTGAAATTTTTTCGTTCGAAATTTTACGAGCTTGTGCAGAACTTCTAGGCAATCATATCGGCAGGTGACACGAAGTGATTCGAGTTCGTTTGCCCCCCCATTTTCTTTAACGAACGATAACTTTTTGTGAAAATAACAAGTTCCCTGAACCCGGCCGAAACGACTCGAATTACACTTCGAGACCCGCCGACATGATCACCACGATGCACAGAGCACCCTCGTAAATTTTCGGGACGTTTCATTTTTTCACAACCGGGACCGAAACCCTAGGCCGAAGAAAATGGTCGGATGCGAAGTGAAATTTTTTCGTTTGAAATTTTACGAGCTTGTGCAGAACTTCTAGGCAATCATATCGGCAGGTGACACGAAGTGATTCGAGTTCGTTTGCCCCCCCATTTTCTTTAACGAACGATAACTTTTTGTGAAAATAACAATTGCCCCGATCCCGGCCGAAACGACTCGAATTACACTTCGACACCCACCGACATGATCGCCACGATGCACAGAGCACCCTCGTAAATTTTCGGGACGTTTCATTTTTTCACAACCAGGACCGAAACCCTAGGCCGAAGAAAATGGTCGGATGCGAAGTGAAATTTTTTCGTTCGAAATTTTACGAGCTTGTGCAGAACTTCTAGGCAATCATATCGGCAGGTGACACGAAGTGATTCGAGTTCGTTTGCCCGCCCATTTTCTTTAACGAACGATAACTTTTTGTGAAAATAACTAGTTCCCGGAACCCGGCCAAAATGACTCGAATTACACTTCGAGACCCGCCGACATGATCGCCACGAAGCACAGAGCATCCTCGTAAATTTTCGGGACGTTTCATTTTTTCACAACCAGGACCGAAACCCTAGGCCGAAGAAAATGGTCGGATGCGAAGTGAAATTTTTTCGTTCGAAATTTTACGAGCTTGTACAGAACTTCTAGGCAATCATATCGGCAGGTGCACGAAGTAATTCGAGTTCGTTTGCCCCCCCATTTTCTTTAACGAACGATAACTTTTTGTGAAAATAACAAGTGCCCCGATCCCGGCCGAAACGACTCGAATTACACTTCGAGTCCCACCGACATGATCGCCACGATGCACAGAGCACCCTCGTAAATTTTCGGGACGTTTCATTTTTTCACAACCGGGACCGAAACCCTAGGCCGAAGAAAATGGTCGGATGCGAAGTGAAATTTTTTCGTTCGAAATTTTACGAGCTTGTGCAGAACTTCTAGGCAATCATATCGGCAGGTGACACGAAGTGATTCGAGTTCGTTTGCCCCCCCATTTTCTTTAACGAACGATAACTTTTTGTGAAAATAACAATTGCCCCGATCCCGGCCGAAACGACTCGAATTACACTTCGACACCCACCGACATGATCGCCACGATGCACAGAGCACCCTCGTAAATTTTCGGGACGTTTCATTTTTTCACAACCAGGACCGAAACCCTAGGCCGAAGAAAATGGTCGGATGCGAAGTGAAATTTTTTCGTTCGAAATTTTACGAGCTTGTGCAGAACTTCTAGGCAATCATATCGGCAGGTGACACGAAGTGATTCGAGTTCGTTTGCCCCCCCATTTTCTTTAACGAACGATAACTTTTTGTGAAAATAACTAGTTCCCGGAACCCGGCCAAAATGACTCGAATTACACTTCGAGACCCGCCGACATGATCGCCACGAAGCACAGAGCATCCTCGTAAATTTTCGGGACGTTTCATTTTTTCACAACCAGGACCGAAACCCTAGGCCGAAGAAAATGGTCGGATGCGAAGTGAAATTTTTTCGTTCGAAATTTTACGAGCTTGTGCAGAACTTCTAGGCAATCATATCGGCAGGTGCACGAAGTAATTCGAGTTCGTTTGCCCCCCCATTTTCTTTAACGAACGATAACTTTTTGTGAAAATAACAAGTGCCCCGATCCCGGCCGAAACGACTCGAATTACACTTCGAGACCCACCGACATGATCGCCACGATGCACAGAGCACCCTCGTAAATTTTCGGGACGTTTCATTTTTTCACAACCAGGACCGAAACCCTAGGCCGAACAAAATGGTCGGATGCGAAGTGAAATTTTTTCGCTCGAAATTTTACGAGCATGTACGGTACTTGTAGGCAATCATATCGGCAGGTGACACGAAGTGATTCGAGTTCGTTTCCCCCCCATTTTCTTTAACGAACGATAACTTTATGTGAAAATAACTAGTGCCCTGATCCCGGCCGAAACGACTCGAATTACACTTCGAGACCCACCGACATGATCGCCACGATCCACAGAGCACCCTCGTAAATTTTCGGGACGTTTCATTTTTTCACAACCAGGACCGAAACCCTAGGCCGAACAAAATGGTCGGATGCGAAGTGAAATTTTATCGCTCGAAATTTTACGAGCATGTGCGGAACATCTAGGCAATCATATCGGCAGGTGACACGAAGTGATTCGAGTTCGTTTGCCCCCCCATTTTCTTTAACGAACGATAATTTTTTGTGAAAATAACAAGTTCCCCGAACCTGGCCGAAACGACTCGAATTACACTTCGAGACCCGCCGACATGATCGCGACGATGCACAGAGCACCCTCGTAAATTTTCGGGACGTTTCATTTTTTCACAACCGGGACCGAAACCCTAGTCCGAAGAAAATGGTCGGATGCGAAGTGAAATTTTTTCGTTCGAAATTTTACGAGCTTGTGCAGAACTTCTAGGCAATCATATCGGCAGGTGACACGAAGTGATTCGAGTTCGTTTGCCCCCCCATTTTCTTTAACGAACGATAACTTTTTGTGAAAATAACAAGTGCCCCGATCCCGGCCGAAACGACTCGAATTACACTTCGAGACCCACCGACATGATCGCCACGATGCACAGAGCACCCTCGTAAATTTTCGGGACGTTTCATTTTTTCACGACCAGGACCGAAACCCTAGGCCGAACAAAATGGTCGGATGCGAAGTGAAATTTTATCGCTCGAAATTTTACGAGCATGTGCGGAACATCTAGGCAATCATATCGGCAGGTGACACGAAGTGATTCGAGTTCGTTTGCCCCCCCATTTTCTTTAACGAACGATAACTTTTTGTGAAAATAACAAGTTCCCCGAACCCGGCCGAAACGACTCGAATTACACTTCGAGACCCGCCGACATGATCGCCACGATGCACAGAGCACCCTCGTAAATTTTCGGGACGTTTCATTTTTTCACAACCTGGACCGAAACCCTAGGCCGAACAAAATGGTCGGATGCGAAGTGAAATTTTTTCGCTCGAAATTTTACGAGCATGTGCGGAACTTCTCGGCAATCATATCGGCAGGTGACACGAAGTGATTCGAGTTCGTTTGCCCCCCCATTTTCTTTAACGAACGATAACTTTTTGTGAAAATAACAAGTTCCCCGAACCCGGCCGAAACGACTCGAATTACACTTCGAGACCCGCCGACATGATCGCCACGATCCACAGAGCACCCTCGTAAATTTTCGGGACGTTTCATTTTTTCACAACCGGGACTGAAACCCTAGGCCGAAGAAAATGGTCGGAGGCGAAGTGAAATTTTTTCGTTCGAAATTTTACCAGCTTGTGCAGAACTTCTAGGCAATCATATCGGCAGGTGACACGAAGTGATTCGAGTTCGTTTGCCCCCCCATTTTCTTTAACGAACGATAACTTTTTGTGAAAATAACAAGTTCCCCGAACCCGGCCGAAACGACTCTAATTACACTTCGAGACCCGCCGACATGATCGCCACGATGCACAGAGCACCCTCGTAAATTTTCGGGACGTTTCATTTTTTCACAACCGGGACCGAAACCCTAGGCCGAAGAAAATGGTCGGATGCGAAGTGAAATTTTTTCGTTCGAAATTTTACGAGCTTGTGCAGAACTTCTAGGCAATCATATCGGCAGGTGACACGAAGTGATTCGAGTTCGTTTGCCCCCCCATTTTCTTTAACGAACGATAACTTTTTGTGAAAATAACAATTGCCCCGATCCCGGCCGAAACGACTCGAATTACACTTCGACACCCACCGACATGATCGCCACGATGCACAGAGCACCCTCGTAAATTTTCGAGACGTTTCATTTTTTCACAACCAGGACCGAAACCCTAGGCCGAACAAAATGGTCGGATGCGAAGTGAAATTTTATCGCTCGAAATTTTACGAGCATGTGCGGAACATCTAGGCAATCATATCGGCAGGTGACACGAAGTGATTCGAGTTCGTTTGCCCCCCCATTTTCTTTAACGAACGATAATTTTTTGTGAAAATAACAAGTTCCCCGGACCCGGCCGAAACGACTCGAATTACACTTCGAGACCCGCCGACATGATCGCGACGATGCACAGAGCACCCTCGTAAATTTTCGGGACGTTTCATTTTTTCACAACCGGGACCGAAACCCTAGTCCGAAGAAAATGGTCGGATGCGAAGTGAAATTTTTTCGTTCGAAATTTTACGAGCTTGTGCAGAACTTCTAGGCAATCATATCGGCAGGTGACACGAAGTGATTCGAGTTCGTTTGCCCCCCCCATTTTCTTTAACGAACGATAACTTTTTGTGAAAATAACAATTGCCCCGATCCCGGGCGAAACGACTCGAATTACACTTCGACACCCACCGACATGATCGCCACGATGCACAGAGCACCCTCGTAAATTTTCGGGACGTTTCATTTTTTCACAACGGGGACCGAAACCCTAGGCCGAAGAAAATGGTCGGATGCGAAGTGAAATTTTTTCGTTCGAAATTTTACGAGCTTGTGCAGAACTTCTAGGCAATCATATCGGCAGGTGACACGAAGTGATTCGAGTTCGTTTGCCCCCCCATTTTCTTTAACGAACGATAACTTTTTGTGAAAATAACAAGTGCCCCGATCCCGGCCGAAACGACTCGAATTACACTTCGAGACCCACCGACATGATCGCCACGATGCACAGAGCACCCTCGTAAATTTTCGGGACGTTTCATTTTTTCACGACCAGGACCGAAACCCTAGGCCGAACAAAATGGTCGGATGCGAAGTGAAATTTTATCGCTCGAAATTTTACGAGCATGTGCGGAACATCTAGGCAATCATATCGGCAGGTGACACGAAGTGATTCGAGTTCGTTTGCCCCCCCATTTTCTTTAACGAACGATAACTTTTTGTGAAAATAACAAGTTCCCCGAACCCGGCCGAAACGACTCGAATTACACTTCGAGACCCGCCGACATGATCGCCACGATGCACAGAGCACCCTCGTAAATTTTCGGGACGTTTCATTTTTTCACAACCTGGACCGAAACCCTAGGCCGAACAAAATGGTCGGATGCGAAGTGAAATTTTTTCGCTCGAAATTTTACGAGCATGTGCGGAACTTCTAGGCAATCATATCGGCAGGTGACACGAAGTGATTCGAGTTCGTTTGCCCCCCCATTTTCTTTAACGAACGATAACTTTTTGTGAAAATAACAAGTTCCCCGAACCCGGCCGAAACGACTCGAATTACACTTCGAGACCCGCCGACATGATCGCCACGATCCACAGAGCACCCTCGTAAATTTTCGGGACGTTTCATTTTTTCACAACCGGGACTGAAACCCTAGGCCGAAGAAAATGGTCGGAGGCGAAGTGAAATTTTTTCGTTCGAAATTTTACCAGCTTGTGCAGAACTTCTAGGCAATCATATCGGCAGGTGACACGAAGTGATTCGAGTTCGTTTGCCCCCCCATTTTCTTTAACGAACGATAACTTTTTGTGAAAATAACAAGTTCCCCGAACCCGGCCGAAACGACTCTAATTACACTTCGAGACCCGCCGACATGATCGCCACGATGCACAGAGCACCCTCGTATATTTTCGGGACGTTTCATTTTTTCACAACCGGGACCGAAACCCTAGGCCGAAGAAAATGGTCGGATGCGAAGTGAAATTTTTTCGTTCGAAATTTTACGAGCTTGTGCAGAACTTCTAGGCAATCATATCGGCAGGTGACACGAAGTGATTCGAGTTCGTTTGCCCCCCCATTTTTTTTAACGAACGATAACTTTTTGTGAAAATAACAATTGCCCCGATCCCGGCCGAAACGACTCGAATTACACTTCGACACCCACCGACATGATCGCCACGATGCACAGAGCACCCTCGTAAATTTTCGGGACGTTTCATTTTTTCACAACCAGGACCGAAACCCTAGGCCGAACAAAATGGTCGGATGCGAAGTGAAATTTTATCGCTCGAAATTTTACGAGCATGTGCGGAACATCTAGGCAATCATATCGGCAGGTGACACGAAGTGATTCGAGTTCGTTTGCCCCCCCATTTTCTTTAACGAACGATAATTTTTTGTGAAAATAACAAGTTCCCCGGACCCGGCCGAAACGACTCGAATTACACTTCGAGACCCGCCGACATGATCGCGACGATGCACAGAGCACCCTCGTAAATTTTCGGGACGTTTCATTTTTTCACAACCGGGACCGAAACCCTAGTCCGAAGAAAATGGTCGGATGCGAAGTGAAATTTTTTCGTTCGAAATTTTACGAGCTTGTGCAGAACTTCTAGGCAATCATATCGGCAGGTGACACGAAGTGATTCGAGTTCGTTTGCCCCCCCCATTTTCTTTAACGAACGATAACTTTTTGTGAAAATAACAATTGCCCCGATCCCGGGCGAAACGACTCGAATTACACTTCGACACCCACCGACATGATCGCCACGATGCACAGAGCACCCTCGTAAATTTTCGGGACGTTTCATTTTTTCACAACGGGGACCGAAACCCTAGGCCGAAGAAAATGGTCGGATGCGAAGTGAAATTTTTTCGTTCGAAATTTTACGAGCTTGTGCAGAACTTCTAGGCAATCATATCGGCAGGTGACACGAAGTGATTCGAGTTCGTTTGCCCCCCCATTTTCTTTAACGAACGATAACTTTTTGTGAAAATAACAATTGCCCCGATCCCGGCCGAAACGACTCGAATTACACTTCGACACCCACCGACATGATCGCCACGATGCACAGACCACCCTCGTAAATTTTCGGGACGTTTCATTTTTTCACAACCAGGACCGAAACCCTAGGCCGAACAAAATGGTCGGATGCGAAGTGAAATTTTTTCGCTCGAAATTTTACGAGCATGTGCGGTACTTGTAGGCAATCATATCGGCAGGTGACACGAAGTGATTCGAGTTCGTTTCCCCCCCATTTTCTTTAACGAACGATAACTTTATGTGAAAATAACTAGTGCCCTGATCCCGGCCGAAACGACTCGAATTACACTTCGAGACCCACCGACATGATCGCCACGATCCACAGAGCACCCTCGTAAATTTTCGGGACGTTTCATTTTTTCACAACCAGGACCGAAACCCTAGGCCGAACAAAATGGTCGGATGCGAAGTGAAATTTTTTCGCTCGAAATTTTACGAGCATGTGCGGAACTTCTAGGCAATCATATCGGCAGGTGACACGAAGTGATTCGAGTTCGTTTGCCCCCCCATTTTCTTTAACGAACGATAACTTTTTGTGAAAATAACAAGTTCCCCGAACCCGGCCGAAACGACTCGAATTACACTTCGAGACCCGCCGACATGATCGCCACGATCCACAGAGCACCCTCGTAAATTTTCGGGACGTTTCATTTTTTCACAACCGGGACTGAAACCCTAGGCCGAAGAAAATGGTCGGAGGCGAAGTGAAATTTTTTCGTTCGAAATTTTACCAGCTTGTGCAGAACTTCTAGGCAATCATATCGGCAGGTGACACGAAGTGATTCGAGTTCGTTTGCCCCCCCATTTTCTTTAACGAACGATAACTTTTTGTGAAAATAACAAGTTCCCCGAACCCGGCCGAAACGACTCTAATTACACTTCGAGACCCGCCGACATGATCGCCACGATGCACAGAGCACCCTCGTAAATTTTCGGGACGTTTCATTTTTTCACAACCGGGACCGAAACCCTAGGCCCAAGAAAATGGTCGGATGCGAAGTGAAATTTTTTCGTTCGAAATTTTACGAGCTTGTGCAGAACTTCCAGGCAATCATATCGGCAGGTGACACGAAGTGATTCGAGTTCGTTTGCCCCCCCATTTTCTTTAACGAACGATAACTTTTTGTGAAAATAACAATTGCCCCGATCCCGGCCGAAACGACTCGAATTACACTTCGACACCCACCGACATGATCGCCACGATGCACAGAGCACCCTCGTAAATTTTCGGGACGTTTCATTTTTTCACAACCAGGACCGAAACCCTAGGCCGAACAAAATGGTCGGATGCGAAGTGAAATTTTATCGCTCGAAATTTTACGAGCATGTGCGGAACATCTAGGCAATCATATCGGCAGGTGACACGAAGTGATTCGAGTTCGTTTGCCCCCCCATTTTCTTTAACGAACGATAATTTTTTGTGAAAATAACAAGTTCCCCGGACCCGGCCGAAACGACTCGAATTACACTTCGAGACCCGCCGACATGATCGCGACGATGCACAGAGCACCCTCGTAAATTTTCGGGACGTTTCATTTTTTCACAACCGGGACCGAAACCCTAGTCCGAAGAAAATGGTCGGATGCGAAGTGAAATTTTTTCGTTCGAAATTTTACGAGCTTGTGCAGAACTTCTAGGCAATCATATCGGCAGGTGACACGAAGTGATTCGAGTTCGTTTGCCCCCCCCATTTTCTTTAACGAACGATAACTTTTTGTGAAAATAACAATTGCCCCGATCCCGGCCGAAACGACTCGAATTACACTTCGACACCCACCGACATGATCGCCACGATGCACAGAACACCCTCGTAAATTTTCGGGACGTTTCATTTTTTCACAACGGGGACCGAAACCCTAGGCCGAAGAAAATGGTCGGATGCGAAGTGAAATTTTTTCGTTCGAAATTTTACGAGCTTGTGCAGAACTTCTAGGCAATCATATCGGCAGGTGACACGAAGTGATTCGAGTTCGTTTGCCCCCCCATTTTCTTTAACGAACGATAACTTTTTGTGAAAATAACAAGTTCCCCGAACCCGGCCGAAACGACTCGAATTACACTTCGAGACCCGCCGACATGATCGCCACGATGCACAGAGCACCCTCGTAAATTTTCGGGACGTTTCATTTTTTCCCAACCGGGACCGAAACCCTAGGCCGAAGAAAATGGTCGGAGGCGAAGTGAAATTTTTTCGTTCGAAATTTTACCAGCTTGTGCAGAACTTCTAGGCAATCATATCGGCAGGTGACACGAAGTGATTCGAGTTCGTTTGCCCCCCCATTTTCTTTAACGAACGATAACTTTTTGTGAAAATAACAAGTTCCCCGAACCCGGCCGAAACGACTCGAATTACACTTCGAGACCCGCCGACATGATCGCCACGATGCACAGAGCACCCTCGTAAATTTTCGGGACGTTTCATTTTTTCACAACCGGGACCGAAACCCTAGGCCGAAGAAAATGGTAGGATGCGAAGTGAAATTTTTTCGTTCGAAATTTTACGAGCTTGTGCAGAACTTCTAGGCAATCATATCGGCAGGTGACACGAAGTGATTCGAGTTCGTTTGCCCCCCCATTTTCTTTAACGAACGATAACTTTTTGTGAAAATAACAATTGCCCCGATCCCGGCCGAAACGACTCGAATTACACTTCGACACCCACCGACATGATCGCCACGATGCACAGAGCACCCTCGTAAATTTTCGGGACGTTTCATTTTTTCACAACCAGGACCGAAACCGTAGACCGAACAAAATGGTCGGATGCGAAGTGAAATTTTTTCGTTCGAAATTTTACGAGCTTGTGCAGAACTTCTAGGCAATCATATCGGCAGGTGACACGAAGTGATTCGAGTTCGTTTGCCCCCCCATTTTCTTTAACGAACGATAACTTTTTGTGAAAATAACAAGTTCCCGGAACCCGGCCAAAACGACTCGAATTACACTTCGAGACCCGCCGACATGATCGTCACGAAGCACAGAGCATCCTCGTAAATTTTCGGGACGTTTCATTTTTTCACAACCAGGACCGAAACCCTAGGCCGAACAAAATGGTCGGATGCGAAGTGAAGTTTTATCGCTCGAAATTTTACGAGCATGTGCGGAACATCTAGGCAATCATATCGGCAGGTGACACGAAGTGATTCGAGTTCGTTTGCCCCCCCATTTTCTTTAACGAACGATAACTTTTTGTGAAAATAACAAGTTCCCCGAACCCGGCCGAAACGACTCGAATTACACTCCGAGACCCGCCGACATGATCGCCACGATGCACAGAGCACCCTCGTAAATTTTCGGGACGTTTCATTTTTTCACAACCTGGACCGAAACCCTAGGCCGAACAAAATGGTCGGATGCGAAGTGAAATTTTTTCGCTCGAAATTTTACGAGCATGTGCGGAACTTCTAGGCAATCATATCGGCAGGTGACACGAAGTGATTCGAGTTCGTTTGCCCCCTCATTTTCTTTAACGAACGATAACTTTTTGTGAAAATAACAAGTTCCCCGAACCCGGCCGAAACGACTCGAATTACACTTCGAGACCCGCCGACATGATCGCCACGATGCACAGAGCACCCTCGTAAATTTTCGGGACGTTTCATTTTTTCACAACCGGGACCCAAACCCTAGGCCGAAGAAAATGGTCGAATGCGAAGTGAAATTTTTTCGTTCGAAATTTTACGAGCTTGTGCAGAACTTCTAGGCAATCATATCGGCAGGTGACACGAAGTGATTCGAGTTCGTTTGCCCCCCCATTTTCTTTAACGAACGATAACTTTTAGTGAAAATAACAAGTGCCCCGATCCCGGCCGAAACGACTCGAATTACACTTCGAGACCCACCGACATGATCGCCACGATGCACAGAGCACCCTCGTAAATTTTCGGGACGTTTCATTTTTTCACGACCAGGACCGAAACCCTAGGCCGAACAAAATGGTCGGATGCGAAGTGAAATTTTATCGCTCGAAATTTTACGAGCATGTGCGGAACATCTAGGCAATCATATCGGCAGGTGACACGAAGTGATTCGAGTTCGTTTGCCCCCCCATTTTCTTTAACGAACGATAACTTTTTGTGAAAATAACAAGTTCCCGGAACCCGGCCAAAACGACTCGAATTACACTTCGAGACCCGCCGACATGATCGCCACGAAGCACAGAGCATCCTCGTAAATTTTCGGGACGTTTCATTTTTTCACAACCAGGACCGAAACCCTAGGCCGAAGAAAATGGTCGGAGGCGAAGTGAAATTTTTTCGTTCGAAATTTTACCAGCTTGTGCAGAACTTCTAGGCAATCATATCGGCAGGTGACACGAAGTGATTCGAGTTCGTTTGCCCCCCCATTTTCTTTAACGAACGATAACTTTTTGTGAAAATAACAATTGCCCCGATCCCGGCCGAAACGACTCGAATTACACTTCGACACCCACCGACATGATCGCCACGATGCATAGAGCACCCTCGTAAATTTTCGGGACGTTTCATTTTTTCACAACCAGGACCGAAACCCTAGGCCGAACAAAATGGTCGGATGCGAAGTGAAATTTTTTCGTTCGAAATTTTACGAGCTTGTGCAGAACTTCTAGGCAATCATATCGGCAGGTGACACGAAGTGATTCGAGTTCGTTTGCCCCCCCATTTTCTTTAACGAACGATAACTTTTTGTGAAAATAACAAGTTCCCGGAACCCGGCCAAAACGACTCGAATTACACTTCGAGACCCGCCGACATGATCGCCACGAAGCACAGAGCATCCTCGTAAATTTTCGGGACGTTTCATTTTTTTACAACCAGGACCGAAACCCTAGGCCGAAGAAAATGGTCGGATGCGAAGTGAAATTTTTTCGTTCGAAATTTTACGAGCTTGTGCAGAACTTCTAGGCAATCATATCGGCAGGTGACACGAAGTGATTCGAGTTCGTTTGCCCCCCCATTTTCTTTAACGAACGATAACTTTTTGTGAAAATAACAAGTTCCCCGAACCCGGCCGAAACGACTCGAATTACACTTCGAGACCCGCCGACATGATCGCCACGATGCACAGAGCACCCTCGTAAATTTTCGGGACGTTTCATTTTTTCACAACCTGGACCGAAACCCTAGGCCGAACAAAATGGTCGGATGCGAAGTGAAATTTTTTCGCTCGAAATTTTACGAGCATGTGCGGAACTTCTAGGCAATCATATCGGCAGGTGACACGAAGTGATTCGAGTTCGTTTGCCCCCCCATTTTCTTTAACGAACGATAACTTTTTGTGAAAATAACAAGTTCCCCGAACCCGGCCGAAACGACTCGAATTACACTTCGAGACCCGCCGACATGATCGCCACGATGCACAGAGCACCCTCGTAAATTTTCGGGACGTTTCATTTTTTCACAACCGGGACCGAAACCCTAGGCCGAAGAAAATGGTCGAATGCGAAGTGAAATTTTTTCGTTCGAAATTTTACGAGCTTGTGCAGAACTTCTAGGCAATCATATCGGCAGGTGACACGAAGTGATTCGAGTTCGTTTGCCCCCCCATTTTCTTTAACGAACGATAACTTTTTGTGAAAATAACAAGTGCCCCGATCCCGGCCGAAACGACTCGAATTACACTTCGAGACCCACCGACATGATCGCCACGATGCACAGAGCACCCTCGTAAATTTTCGGGACGTTTCATTTTTTCACGACCAGGACCGAAACCCTAGGCCGAACAAAATGGTCGGATGCGAAGTGAAATTTTATCGCTCGAAATTTTACGAGCATGTGCGGAACATCTAGGCAATCATATCGGCAGGTGACACGAAGTGATTCGAGTTCGTTTGCCCCCCCATTTTCTTTAACGAACGATAACTTTTTGTGAAAATAACAAGTTCCCCGAACCCGGCCGAAACGACTCGAATTACACTTCGAGACCCGCCGACATGATCGCCACGATGCACAGAGCACCCTCGTAAATTTTCGGGACGTTTCATTTTTTCACAACCGGGACCGAAACCCTAGGCCGAAGAAAATGGTCGGAGGCGAAGTGAAATTTTTTCGTTCGAAATTTTACCAGCTTGTGCAGAACTTCTAGGCAATCATATCGGCAGGTGACACGAAGTGATTCGAGTTCGTTTGCCCCCCCATTTTCTTTAACGAACGATAACTTTTTGTGAAAATAACAAGTTCCCGGAACCCGGCCAAAACGACTCGAATTACACTTCGACACCCACCGACATGATCGCCACGATGCACAGAGCACCCTCGTAAATTTTCGGGACGTTTCATTTTTTCACAACCGGGACCGAAACCCTAGGCCGAAGAAAATGGTCGAATGCGAAGTGAAATTTTATCGCTCGAAATTTTACGAGCATGTGCGGAACATCTAGGCAATCATATCGGCAGGTGACACGAAGTGATTCGAGTTCGTTTGCCCCCCCATTTTCTTTAACGAACGATAACTTTTTGTGAAAATAACAAGTTCCCCGAACCCGGCCGAAACGACTCGAATTACACTTCGAGACCCGCCGACATGATCGCCACGATGCACAGAGCACCCTCGTAAATTTTCGGGACGTTTCATTTTTTCACAACCTGGACCGAAACCCTAGGCCGAACAAAATGGTCGGAGGCGAAGTGAAATTTTTTCGTTCGAAATTTTACCAGCTTGTGCAGAACTTCTAGGCAATCATATCGGCAGGTGACACGAAGTGATTCGAGTTCGTTTGCCCCCCCATTTTCTTTAACGAACGATAACTTTTTGTGAAAATAACAAGTTCCCCGAACCCGGCCGAAACGACTCGAATTACACTTCGAGACCCGCCGACATGATCGCCACGATGCACAGAGCACCCTCGTAAATTTTCGGGACGTTTCATTTTTTCACAACCGGGACCCAAACCCTAGGCCGAAGAAAATGGTCGAATGCGAAGTGAAATTTTTTCGTTCGAAATTTTACGAGCTTGTGCAGAACTTCTAGGCAATCATATCGGCAGGTGACACGAAGTGATTCGAGTTCGTTTGCCCCCCCATTTTCTTTAACGAACGATAACTTTTTGTGAAAATAACAAGTGCCCCGATCCCGGCCGAAACGACTCGAATTACACTTCGACACCCACCGACATGATCGCCACGATGCACAGAGCACCCTCGTAAATTTTCGGGACGTTTCATTTTTTCACGACCAGGACCGAAACCCTAGGCCGAACAAAATGGTCGGATGCGAAGTGAAATTTTATCGCTCGAAATTTTACGAGCATGTGCGGAACATCTAGGCAATCATATCGGCAGGTGACACGAAGTGATTCGAGTTCGTTTGCTCCCCCATTTTCTTTAACGAACGATAACTTTTTGTGAAAATAACAAGTTCCCCGAACCCGGCCGAAACGACTCGAATTACACTTCGTGACCCGCCGACATGATCGCCACAATGCACAGAGCACCCTCGTAAATTTTCGGGACGTTTCATTTTTTCACAACCGGGACCGAAACCCTAGGCCGAAGAAAATGGTCGGAGGCGAAGTGAAATTTTTTCGTTCGAAATTTTACCAGCTTGTGCAGAACTTCTAGGCAATCATATCGGCAGGTGACACGAAGTGATTCGAGTTCGTTTGCCCCCCCATTTTCTTTAACGAACGATAACTTTTTGTGAAAATAACAAGTTCCCCGAACCCGGCCGAAACGACTCGAATTACACTTCGAGACCCGCCGACATGATCGCCACGATGCACAGAGCACCCTCGTAAATTTTCGGGACGTTTCATTTTTTCACAACCGGGACCGAAACCCTAGGCCGAAGAAAATGGTCGGAGGCGAAGTGAAATTTTTTCGTTCGAAATTTTACCAGCTTGTGCAGAACTTCTAGGCAATCATATCGGCAGGTGACACGAAGTGATTCGAGTTCGTTTGCCCCCCCATTTTCTTTAACGAACGATAACTTTTTGTGAAAATAACAAGTTCCCGGAACCCGGCCAAAACGACTCGAATTACACTTCGACACCCACCGACATGATCGCCACGATGCACAGAGCACCCTCGTAAATTTTCGGGACGTTTCATTTTTTCACAACCGGGACCGAAACACTAGGCCGAAGAAAATGGTCGAATGCGAAGTGAAATTTTTTCGTTCGAAATTTTACGAGCTTGTGCAGAACTTCTAGGCAATCATATCGGCAGGTGACACGAAGTGATTCGAGTTCGTTTGCCCCCCCATTTTCTTTAACGAACGATAACTTTTTGTGAAAATAACAAGTGCCCTGATCCCGGCCGAAACGACTCGAATTACACTTCGAGACCCACCGACATGATCGCCACGATGCACAGAGCACCCTCGTAAATTTTCGGGACGTTTCATTTTTTCACGACCAGGACCGAAACCCTAGGCCGAACAAAATGGTCGGATGCGAAGTGAAATTTTATCGCTCGAAATTTTACGAGCATGTGCGGAACATCTAGGCAATCATATCGGCAGGTGACACGAAGTGATTCGAGTTCGTTTGCCCCCCCATTTTCTTTAACGAACGATAACTTTTTGTGAAAATAACAAGTTCCCCGAACCCGGCCGAAACGACTCGAATTACACTTCGAGACCCGCCGACATGATCGCCACGATGCACAGAGCACCCTCGTAAATTTTCGGGACGTTTCATTTTTTCACAACCGGGACCGAAACCCTAGGCCGAAGAAAATGGTCGGAGGCGAAGTGAAATTTTTTCGTTCGAAATTTTACCAGCTTGTGCAGAACTTCTAGGCAATCATATCGGCAGGTGACACGAAGTGATTCGAGTTCGTTTGCCCCCCCATTTTCTTTAACGAACGATAACTTTTTGTGAAAATAACAAGTTCCCGGAACCCGGCCAAAACGACTCGAATTACACTTCGACACCCACCGACATGATCGCCACGATGCACAGAGCACCCTCGTAAATTTTCGGGACGTTTCATTTTTTCACAACCGGGACCGAAACACTAGGCCGAAGAAAATGGTCGAATGCGAAGTGAAATTTTTTCGTTCGAAATTTTACGAGCTTGTGCAGAACTTCTAGGCAATCATATCGGCAGGTGACACGAAGTGATTCGAGTTCGTTTGCCCCCCCATTTTCTTTAACGAACGATAACTTTTTGTGAAAATAACAAGTGCCCCGATCCCGGCCGAAACGACTCGAATTACACTTCGAGACCCACCGACATGATCGCCACGATGCACAGAGCACCCTCGTAAATTTTCGGGACGTTTCATTTTTTCACGACCAGGACCGAAACCCTAGGCCGAACAAAATGGTCGGATGCGAAGTGAAATTTTATCGCTCGAAATTTTACGAGCATGTGCGGAACATCTAGGCAATCATATCGGCAGGTGACACGAAGTGATTCGAGTTCGTTTGCCCCCCCATTTTCTTTAACGAACGATAACTTTTTGTGAAAATAACAAGTTCCCCGAACCCGGCCGAAACGACTCGAATTACACTTCGAGACCCGCCGACATGATCGCCACGATGCACAGAGCACCCTCGTAAATTTTCGGGACGTTTCATTTTTTCACAACCTGGACCGAAACCCTAGGCCGAACAAAATGGTCGGAGGCGAAGTGAAATTTTTTCGTTCGAAATTTTACCAGCTTGTGCAGAACTTCTAGGCAATCATATCGGCAGGTGACACGAAGTGATTCGAGTTCGTTTGCCCCCCCATTTTCTTTAACGAACGATAACTTTTTGTGAAAATAACAAGTTCCACGAACCCGGCCGAAACGACTCGAATTACACTTCGAGACCCGCCGACATGATCGCCACGATGCACAGAGCACCCTCGTAAATTTTCGGGACGTTTCATTTTTTCACAACCGGGACCCAAACCCTAGGCCGAAGAAAATGGTCGAATGCGAAGTGAAATTTTTTCGTTCGAAATTTTACGAGCTTGTGCAGAACTTCTAGGCAATCATATCGGCAGGTGACACGAAGTGATTCGAGTTCGTTTGCCCCCCCATTTTCTTTAACGAACGATAACTTTTTGTGAAAATAACAAGTGCCCCGATCCCGGCCGAAACGACTCGAATTACACTTCGACACCCACCGACATGATCGCCACGATGCACAGAGCACCCTCGTAAATTTTCGGGACGTTTCATTTTTTCACGACCAGGACCGAAACCCTAGGCCGAACAAAATGGTCGGATGCGAAGTGAAATTTTATCGCTCGAAATTTTACGAGCATGTGCGGAACATCTAGGCAATCATATCGGCAGGTGACACGAAGTGATTCGAGTTCGTTTGCCCCCCCATTTTCTTTAACGAACGATAACTTTTTGTGAAAATAACAAGTTCCCCGAACCCGGCCGAAACGACTCGAATTACACTTCGAGACCCGCCGACATGATCGCCACGATGCACAGAGCACCCTCGTAAATTTTCGGGACGTTTCATTTTTTCACAACCGGGACCGAAACCCTAGGCCGAAGAAAATGGTCGGAGGCGAAGTGAAATTTTTTCGTTCGAAATTTTACCAGCTTGTGCAGAACTTCTAGGCAATCATATCGGCAGGTGACACGAAGTGATTCGAGTTCGTTTGCCCCCCCATTTTCTTTAACGAACGATAACTTTTTGTGGAAATAACAAGTTCCCCGAACCCGGCCGAAACGACTCGAATTACACTTCGAGACCCGCCGACATGATCGCCACGATGCACAGAGCACCCTCGTAAATTTTCGGGACGTTTCATTTTTTCACAACCGGGACCGAAACCCTAGGCCGAAGAAAATGGTCGGAGGCGAAGTGAAATTTTTTCGTTCGAAATTTTACCAGCTTGTGCAGAACTTCTAGGCAATCATATCGGCAGGTGACACGAAGTGATTCGAGTTCGTTTGCCCCCCCATTTTCTTTAACGAACGATAACTTTTTGTGAAAATAACAAGTTCCCGGAACCCGGCCAAAACGACTCGAATTACACTTCGACACCCACCGACATGATCGCCACGATGCACAGAGCACCCTCGTAAATTTTCGGGACGTTTCATTTTTTCACAACCGGGACCGAAACACTAGGCCGAAGAAAATGGTCGAATGCGAAGTGAAATTTTTTCGTTCGAAATTTTACGAGCTTGTGCAGAACTTCTAGGCAATCATATCGGCAGGTGACACGAAGTGATTCGAGTTCGTTTGCCCCCCCATTTTCTTTAACGAACGATAACTTTTTGTGAAAATAACAAGTGCCCCGATCCCGGCCGAAACGACTCGAATTACACTTCGAGACCCACCGACATGATCGCCACGATGCACAGAGCACCCTCGTAAATTTTCGGGACGTTTCATTTTTTCACGACCAGGACCGAAACCCTAGGCCGAACAAAATGGTCGGATGCGAAGTGAAATTTTATCGCTCGAAATTTTACGAGCATGTGCGGAACATCTAGGCAATCATATCGGCAGGTGACACGAAGTGATTCGAGTTCGTTTGCCCCCCCATTTTCTTTAACGAACGATAACTTTTTGTGAAAATAACAAGTTCCCCGAACCCGGCCGAAACGACTCGAATTACACTTCGAGACCCGCCGACATGATCGCCACGATGCACAGAGCACCCTCGTAAATTTTCGGGACGTTTCATTTTTTCACAACCTGGACCGAAACCCTAGGCCGAACAAAATGGTCGGAGGCGAAGTGAAATTTTTTCGTTCGAAATTTTACCAGCTTGTGCAGAACTTCTAGGCAATCATATCGGCAGGTGACACGAAGTGATTCGAGTTCGTTTGCCCCCCCATTTTCTTTAACGAACGATAACTTTTTGTGAAAATAACAAGTTCCCCGAACCCGGCCGAAACGACTCGAATTACACTTCGAGACCCGCCGACATGATCGCCACGATGCACAGAGCACCCTCGTAAATTTTCGGGACGTTTCATTTTTTCACAACCGGGACCCAAACCCTAGGCCGAAGAAAATGGTCGAATGCGAAGTGAAATTTTTTCGTTCGAAATTTTACGAGCTTGTGCAGAACTTCTAGGCAATCATATCGGCAGGTGACACGAAGTGATTCGAGTTCGTTTGCCCCCCCATTTTCTTTAACGAACGATAACTTTTTGTGAAAATAACAAGTGCCCCGATCCCGGCCGAAACGACTCGAATTACACTTCGACACCCACCGACATGATCGCCACGATGCACAGAGCACCCTCGTAAATTTTCGGGACGTTTCATTTTTTCACGACCAGGACCGAAACCCTAGGCCGAACAAAATGGTCGGATGCGAAGTGAAATTTTATCGCTCGAAATTTTACGAGCATGTGCGGAACATCTAGGCAATCATATCGGCAGGTGACACGAAGTGATTCGAGTTCGTTTGCCCCCCCATTTTCTTTAACGAACGATAACTTTTTGTGAAAATAACAAGTTCCCCGAACCCGGCCGAAACGACTCGAATTACACTTCGAGACCCGCCGACATGATCGCCACGATGCACAGAGCACCCTCGTAAATTTTCGGGACGTTTCATTTTTTCACAACCTGGACCGAAACCCTAGGCCGAACAAAATGGTCGGAGGCGAAGTGAAATTTTTTCGTTCGAAATTTTACCAGCTTGTGCAGAACTTCTAGGCAATCATATCGGCAGGTGACACGAAGTGATTCGAGTTCGTTTGCCCCCCCATTTTCTTTAACGAACGATAACTTTTTGTGAAAATAACAAGTTCCCCGAACCCGGCCGAAACGACTCGAATTACACTTCGAGACCCGCCGACATGATCGCCACGATGCACAGAGCACCCTCGTAAATTTTCGGGACGTTTCATTTTTTCACAACCGGGACCCAAACCCTAGGCCGAAGAAAATGGTCGAATGCGAAGTGAAATTTTTTCGTTCGAAATTTTACGAGCTTGTGCAGAACTTCTAGGCAATCATATCGGCAGGTGACACGAAGTGATTCGAGTTCGTTTGCCCCCCCATTTTCTTTAACGAACGATAACTTTTTGTGAAAATAACAAGTGCCCCGATCCCGGCCGAAACGACTCGAATTACACTTCGACACCCACCGACATGATCGCCACGATGCACAGAGCACCCTCGTAAATTTTCGGGACGTTTCATTTTTTCACGACCAGGACCGAAACCCTAGGCCGAACAAAATGGTCGGATGCGAAGTGAAATTTTATCGCTCGAAATTTTACGAGCATGTGCGGAACATCTAGGCAATCATATCGGCAGGTGACACGAAGTGATTCGAGTTCGTTTGCCCCCCCATTTTCTTTAACGAACGATAACTTTTTGTGAAAATAACAAGTTCCCCGAACCCGGCCGAAACGACTCGAATTACACTTCGAGACCCGCCGACATGATCGCCACAATGCACAGAGCACCCTCGTAAATTTTCGGGACGTTTCATTTTTTCACAACCGGGACCGAAACCCTAGGCCGAAGAAAATGGTCGGAGGCGAAGTGAAATTTTTTCGTTCGAAATTTTACCAGCTTGTGCAGAACTTCTAGGCAATCATATCGGCAGGTGACACGAAGTGATTCGAGTTCGTTTGCCCCCCCATTTTCTTTAACGAACGATAACTTTTTGTGAAAATAACAAGTTCCCCGAACCCGGCCGAAACGACTCGAATTACACTTCGAGACCCGCCGACATGATCGCCACGATGCACAGAGCACCCTCGTAAATTTTCGGGACGTTTCATTTTTTCACAACCGGGACCGAAACCCTAGGCCGAAGAAAATGGTCGGAGGCGAAGTGAAATTTTTTCGTTCGAAATTTTACCAGCTTGTGCAGAACTTCTAGGCAATCATATCGGCAGGTGACACGAAGTGATTCGAGTTCGTTTGCCCCCCCATTTTCTTTAACGAACGATAACTTTTTGTGAAAATAACAAGTTCCCGGAACCCGGCCAAAACGACTCGAATTACACTTCGACACCCACCGACATGATCGCCACGATGCACAGAGCACCCTCGTAAATTTTCGGGACGTTTCATTTTTTCACAACCGGGACCGAAACACTAGGCCGAAGAAAATGGTCGAATGCGAAGTGAAATTTTTTCGTTCGAAATTTTACGAGCTTGTGCAGAACTTCTAGGCAATCATATCGGCAGGTGACACGAAGTGATTCGAGTTCGTTTGCCCCCCCATTTTCTTTAACGAACGATAACTTTTTGTGAAAATAACAAGTGCCCCGATCCCGGCCGAAACGACTCGAATTACACTTCGAGACCCACCGACATGATCGCCACGATGCACAGAGCACCCTCGTAAATTTTCGGGACGTTTCATTTTTTCACGACCAGGACCGAAACCCTAGGCCGAACAAAATGGTCGGATGCGAAGTGAAATTTTATCGCTCGAAATTTTACGAGCATGTGCGGAACATCTAGGCAATCATATCGGCAGGTGACACGAAGTGATTCGAGTTCGTTTGCCCCCCCATTTTCTTTAACGAACGATAACTTTTTGTGAAAATAACAAGTTCCCCGAACCCGGCCGAAACGACTCGAATTACACTTCGAGACCCGCCGACATGATCGCCACGATGCACAGAGCACCCTCGTAAATTTTCGGGACGTTTCATTTTTTCACAACCGGGACCGAAACCCTAGGCCGAAGAAAATGGTCGGAGGCGAAGTGAAATTTTTTCGTTCGAAATTTTACCAGCTTGTGCAGAACTTCTAGGCAATCATATCGGCAGGTGACACGAAGTGATTCGAGTTCGTTTGCCCCCCCATTTTCTTTAACGAACGATAACTTTTTGTGAAAATAACAAGTTCCCGGAACCCGGCCAAAACGACTCGAATTACACTTCGACACCCACCGACATGATCGCCACGATGCACAGAGCACCCTCGTAAATTTTCGGGACGTTTCATTTTTTCACAACCGGGACCGAAACACTAGGCCGAAGAAAATGGTCGAATGCGAAGTGAAATTTTTTCGTTCGAAATTTTACGAGCTTGTGCAGAACTTCTAGGCAATCATATCGGCAGGTGACACGAAGTGATTCGAGTTCGTTTGCCCCCCCATTTTCTTTAACGAACGATAACTTTTTGTGAAAATAACAAGTGCCCCGATCCCGGCCGAAACGACTCGAATTACACTTCGAGACCCACCGACATGATCGCCACGATGCACAGAGCACCCTCGTAAATTTTCGGGACGTTTCATTTTTTCACGACCAGGACCGAAACCCTAGGCCGAACAAAATGGTCGGATGCGAAGTGAAATTTTATCGCTCGAAATTTTACGAGCATGTGCGGAACATCTAGGCAATCATATCGGCAGGTGACACGAAGTGATTCGAGTTCGTTTGCCCCCCCATTTTCTTTAACGAACGATAACTTTTTGTGAAAATAACAAGTTCCCCGAACCCGGCCGAAACGACTCGAATTACACTTCGAGACCCGCCGACATGATCGCCACGATGCACAGAGCACCCTCGTAAATTTTCGGGACGTTTCATTTTTTCACAACCTGGACCGAAACCCTAGGCCGAACAAAATGGTCGGAGGCGAAGTGAAATTTTTTCGTTCGAAATTTTACCAGCTTGTGCAGAACTTCTAGGCAATCATATCGGCAGGTGACACGAAGTGATTCGAGTTCGTTTGCCCCCCCATTTTCTTTAACGAACGATAACTTTTTGTGAAAATAACAAGTTCCCCGAACCCGGCCGAAACGACTCGAATTACACTTCGAGACCCGCCGACATGATCGCCACGATGCACAGAGCACCCTCGTAAATTTTCGGGACGTTTCATTTTTTCACAACCGGGACCCAAACCCTAGGCCGAAGAAAATGGTCGAATGCGAAGTGAAATTTTTTCGTTCGAAATTTTACGAGCTTGTGCAGAACTTCTAGGCAATCATATCGGCAGGTGACACGAAGTGATTCGAGTTCGTTTGCCCCCCCATTTTCTTTAACGAACGATAACTTTTTGTGAAAATAACAAGTGCCCCGATCCCGGCCGAAACGACTCGAATTACACTTCGAGACCCGCCGACATGATCGCCACGATGCACAGAGCACCCTCGTAAATTTTCGGGACGTTTCATTTTTTCACAACCGGGACCGAAACCCTAGGCCGAAGAAAATGGTCGGATGCGAAGTGAAATTTTTTCGTTCGAAATTTTACGAGCTTGTGCAGAACTTCTAGGCAATCATATCGGCAGGTGACACGAAGTGATTCGAGTTCGTTTGCCCCCCCATTTTCTTTAACGAACGATAACTTTTTGTGAAAATAACAAGTGCCCCGATCCCGGCCGAAACGACTCGAATTACACTTCGACACCCACCGACATGATCGCCACGATGCACAGAGCACCCTCGTAAATTTTCGGGACGTTTCATTTTTTCACGACCAGGACCGAAACCCTAGGCCGAACAAAATGGTCGGATGCGAAGTGAAATTTTATCGCTCGAAATTTTACGAGCATGTGCGGAACATCTAGGCAATCATATCGGCAGGTGACACGAAGTGATTCGAGTTCGTTTGCCCCCCCATTTTCTTTAACGAACGATAACTTTTTGTGAAAATAACAAGTTCCCCGAACCCGGCCGAAACGACTCGAATTACACTTCGAGACCCGCCGACATGATCGCCACGATGCACAGAGCACCCTCGTAAATTTTCGGGACGTTTCATTTTTTCACAACCTGGACCGAAACCCTAGGCCGAACAAAATGGTCGGAGGCGAAGTGAAATTTTTTCGTTCGAAATTTTACCAGCTTGTGCAGAACTTCTAGGCAATCATATCGGCAGGTGACACGAAGTGATTCGAGTTCGTTTGCCCCCCCATTTTCTTTAACGAACGATAACTTTTTGTGAAAATAACAAGTTCCCCGAACCCGGCCGAAACGACTCGAATTACACTTCGAGACCCGCCGACATGATCGCCACGATGCACAGAGCACCCTCGTAAATTTTCGGGACGTTTCATTTTTTCACAACCGGGACCCAAACCCTAGGCCGAAGAAAATGGTCGAATGCGAAGTGAAATTTTTTCGTTCGAAATTTTACGAGCTTGTGCAGAACTTCTAGGCAATCATATCGGCAGGTGACACGAAGTGATTCGAGTTCGTTTGCCCCCCCATTTTCTTTAACGAACGATAACTTTTTGTGAAAATAACAAGTGCCCCGATCCCGGCCGAAACGACTCGAATTACACTTCGACACCCACCGACATGATCGCCACGATGCACAGAGCACCCTCGTAAATTTTCGGGACGTTTCATTTTTTCACGACCAGGACCGAAACCCTAGGCCGAACAAAATGGTCGGATGCGAAGTGAAATTTTATCGCTCGAAATTTTACGAGCATGTGCGGAACATCTAGGCAATCATATCGGCAGGTGACACGAAGTGATTCGAGTTCGTTTGCCCCCCCATTTTCTTTAACGAACGATAACTTTTTGTGAAAATAACAAGTTCCCCGAACCCGGCCGAAACGACTCGAATTACACTTCGAGACCCGCCGACATGATCGCCACAATGCACAGAGCACCCTCGTAAATTTTCGGGACGTTTCATTTTTTCACAACCGGGACCGAAACCCTAGGCCGAAGAAAATGGTCGGAGGCGAAGTGAAATTTTTTCGTTCGAAATTTTACCAGCTTGTGCAGAACTTCTAGGCAATCATATCGGCAGGTGACACGAAGTGATTCGAGTTCGTTTGCCCCCCCATTTTCTTTAACGAACGATAACTTTTTGTGAAAATAACAAGTTCCCCGAACCCGGCCGAAACGACTCGAATTACACTTCGAGACCCGCCGACATGATCGCCACGATGCACAGAGCACCCTCGTAAATTTTCGGGACGTTTCATTTTTTCACAACCGGGACCGAAACCCTAGGCCGAAGAAAATGGTCGGAGGCGAAGTGAAATTTTTTCGTTCGAAATTTTACCAGCTTGTGCAGAACTTCTAGGCAATCATATCGGCAGGTGACACGAAGTGATTCGAGTTCGTTTGCCCCCCCATTTTCTTTAACGAACGATAACTTTTTGTGAAAATAACAAGTTCCCGGAACCCGGCCAAAACGACTCGAATTACACTTCGACACCCACCGACATGATCGCCACGATGCACAGAGCACCCTCGTAAATTTTCGGGACGTTTCATTTTTTCACAACCGGGACCGAAACACTAGGCCGAAGAAAATGGTCGAATGCGAAGTGAAATTTTTTCGTTCGAAATTTTACGAGCTTGTGCAGAACTTCTAGGCAATCATATCGGCAGGTGACACGAAGTGATTCGAGTTCGTTTGCCCCCCCATTTTCTTTAACGAACGATAACTTTTTGTGAAAATAACAAGTGCCCCGATCCCGGCCGAAACGACTCGAATTACACTTCGAGACCCACCGACATGATCGCCACGATGCACAGAGCACCCTCGTAAATTTTCGGGACGTTTCATTTTTTCACGACCAGGACCGAAACCCTAGGCCGAACAAAATGGTCGGATGCGAAGTGAAATTTTATCGCTCGAAATTTTACGAGCATGTGCGGAACATCTAGGCAATCATATCGGCAGGTGACACGAAGTGATTCGAGTTCGTTTGCCCCCCCATTTTCTTTAACGAACGATAACTTTTTGTGAAAATAACAAGTTCCCCGAACCCGGCCGAAACGACTCGAATTACACTTCGAGACCCGCCGACATGATCGCCACGATGCACAGAGCACCCTCGTAAATTTTCGGGACGTTTCATTTTTTCACAACCGGGACCGAAACCCTAGGCCGAAGAAAATGGTCGGAGGCGAAGTGAAATTTTTTCGTTCGAAATTTTACCAGCTTGTGCAGAACTTCTAGGCAATCATATCGGCAGGTGACACGAAGTGATTCGAGTTCGTTTGCCCCCCCATTTTCTTTAACGAACGATAACTTTTTGTGAAAATAACAAGTTCCCGGAACCCGGCCAAAACGACTCGAATTACACTTCGACACCCACCGACATGATCGCCACGATGCACAGAGCACCCTCGTAAATTTTCGGGACGTTTCATTTTTTCACAACCGGGACCGAAACACTAGGCCGAAGAAAATGGTCGAATGCGAAGTGAAATTTTTTCGTTCGAAATTTTACGAGCTTGTGCAGAACTTCTAGGCAATCATATCGGCAGGTGACACGAAGTGATTCGAGTTCGTTTGCCCCCCCATTTTCTTTAACGAACGATAACTTTTTGTGAAAATAACAAGTGCCCCGATCCCGGCCGAAACGACTCGAATTACACTTCGAGACCCACCGACATGATCGCCACGATGCACAGAGCACCCTCGTAAATTTTCGGGACGTTTCATTTTTTCACGACCAGGACCGAAACCCTAGGCCGAACAAAATGGTCGGATGCGAAGTGAAATTTTATCGCTCGAAATTTTACGAGCATGTGCGGAACATCTAGGCAATCATATCGGCAGGTGACACGAAGTGATTCGAGTTCGTTTGCCCCCCCATTTTCTTTAACGAACGATAACTTTTTGTGAAAATAACAAGTTCCCCGAACCCGGCCGAAACGACTCGAATTACACTTCGAGACCCGCCGACATGATCGCCACGATGCACAGAGCACCCTCGTAAATTTTCGGGACGTTTCATTTTTTCACAACCTGGACCGAAACCCTAGGCCGAACAAAATGGTCGGAGGCGAAGTGAAATTTTTTCGTTCGAAATTTTACCAGCTTGTGCAGAACTTCTAGGCAATCATATCGGCAGGTGACACGAAGTGATTCGAGTTCGTTTGCCCCCCCATTTTCTTTAACGAACGATAACTTTTTGTGAAAATAACAAGTTCCCCGAACCCGGCCGAAACGACTCGAATTACACTTCGAGACCCGCCGACATGATCGCCACGATGCACAGAGCACCCTCGTAAATTTTCGGGACGTTTCATTTTTTCACAACCGGGACCCAAACCCTAGGCCGAAGAAAATGGTCGAATGCGAAGTGAAATTTTTTCGTTCGAAATTTTACGAGCTTGTGCAGAACTTCTAGGCAATCATATCGGCAGGTGACACGAAGTGATTCGAGTTCGTTTGCCCCCCCATTTTCTTTAACGAACGATAACTTTTTGTGAAAATAACAAGTGCCCCGATCCCGGCCGAAACGACTCGAATTACACTTCGAGACCCGCCGACATGATCGCCACGATGCACAGAGCACCCTCGTAAATTTTCGGGACGTTTCATTTTTTCACAACCGGGACCGAAACCCTAGGCCGAAGAAAATGGTCGGATGCGAAGTGAAATTTTTTCGTTCGAAATTTTACGAGCTTGTGCAGAACTTCTAGGCAATCATATCGGCAGGTGACACGAAGTGATTCGAGTTCGTTTGCCCCCCCATTTTCTTTAACGAACGATAACTTTTTGTGAAAATAACAAGTGCCCCGATCCCGGCCGAAACGACTCGAATTACACTTCGACACCCACCGACATGATCGCCACGATGCACAGAGCACCCTCGTAAATTTTCGGGACGTTTCATTTTTTCACGACCAGGACCGAAACCCTAGGCCGAACAAAATGGTCGGATGCGAAGTGAAATTTTATCGCTCGAAATTTTACGAGCATGTGCGGAACATCTAGGCAATCATATCGGCAGGTGACACGAAGTGATTCGAGTTCGTTTGCCCCCCCATTTTCTTTAACGAACGATAACTTTTTGTGAAAATAACAAGTTCCCCGAACCCGGCCGAAACGACTCGAATTACACTTCGAGACCCGCCGACATGATCGCCACAATGCACAGAGCACCCTCGTAAATTTTCGGGACGTTTCATTTTTTCACAACCGGGACCGAAACCCTAGGCCGAAGAAAATGGTCGGAGGCGAAGTGAAATTTTTTCGTTCGAAATTTTACCAGCTTGTGCAGAACTTCTAGGCAATCATATCGGCAGGTGACACGAAGTGATTCGAGTTCGTTTGCCCCCCCATTTTCTTTAACGAACGATAACTTTTTGTGAAAATAACAAGTTCCCCGAACCCGGCCGAAACGACTCGAATTACACTTCGAGACCCGCCGACATGATCGCCACGATGCACAGAGCACCCTCGTAAATTTTCGGGACGTTTCATTTTTTCACAACCGGGACCGAAACCCTAGGCCGAAGAAAATGGTCGGAGGCGAAGTGAAATTTTTTCGTTCGAAATTTTACCAGCTTGTGCAGAACTTCTAGGCAATCATATCGGCAGGTGACACGAAGTGATTCGAGTTCGTTTGCCCCCCCATTTTCTTTAACGAACGATAACTTTTTGTGAAAATAACAAGTTCCCGGAACCCGGCCAAAACGACTCGAATTACACTTCGACACCCACCGACATGATCGCCACGATGCACAGAGCACCCTCGTAAATTTTCGGGACGTTTCATTTTTTCACAACCGGGACCGAAACACTAGGCCGAAGAAAATGGTCGAATGCGAAGTGAAATTTTTTCGTTCGAAATTTTACGAGCTTGTGCAGAAATTCTAGGCAATCATATCGGCAGGTGACACGAAGTGATTCGAGTTCGTTTGCCCCCCCATTTTCTTTAACGAACGATAACTTTTTGTGAAAATAACAAGTGCCCCGATCCCGGCCGAAACGACTCGAATTACACTTCGAGACCCACCGAAATGATCGCCACGATGCACAGAGCACCCTCGTAAATTTTCGGGACGTTTCATTTTTTCACAACCGGGACCGAAACCCTAGGCCGAAGAAAATGGTCGGAGGCGAAGTGAAATTTTTTCGTTCGAAATTTTACCAGCTTGTGCAGAACTTCTAGGCAATCATATCGGCAGGTGACACGAAGTGATTCGAGTTCGTTTGCCCCCCCATTTTCTTTAACGAACGATAACTTTTTGTGAAAATAACAAGTGCCCCGATCCCGGCCGAAACGACTCGAATTACACTTCGAGACCCGCCGACATGATCGCCACGATGCACAGAGCACCCTCGTAAATTTTCGGGACGTTTCATTTTTTCACAACCGGGACCCAAACCCTAGGCCGAAGAAAATGGTCGAATGCGAAGTGAAATTTTTTCGTTCGAAATTTTACGAGCTTGTGCAGAACTTCTAGGCAATCATATCGGCAGGTGACACGAAGTGATTCGAGTTCGTTTGCCCCCCCATTTTCTTTAACGAACGATAACTTTTTGTGAAAATAACAAGTGCCCCGATCCCGGCCGAAACGACTCGAATTACACTTCGAGACCCGCCGACATGATCGCCACGATGCACAGAGCACCCTCGTAAATTTTCGGGACGTTTCATTTTTTCACAACCGGGACCGAAACCCTAGGCCGAAGAAAATGGTCGGATGCGAAGTGAAATTTTTTCGTTCGAAATTTTACGAGCTTGTGCAGAACTTCTAGGCAATCATATCGGCAGGTGACACGAAGTGATTCGAGTTCGTTTGCCCCCCCATTTTCTTTAACGAACGATAACTTTTTGTGAAAATAACAATTGCCCCGATCCCGGCCGAAACGACTCGAATTACACTTCGACACCCACCGACATGATCGCCACGATGCAGAGAGCACCCTCGTAAATTTTCGGGACGTTTCATTTTTTCACAACCAGGACCGAAACCCTAGGCCGAAGAAAATGGTCGGATGCGAAGTGAAATTTTTTCGTTCGAAATTTTACGAGCTTGTGCAGAAATTCTAGGCAATCATATCGGCAGGTGACACGAAGTGATTCGAGTTCGTTTGCCCCCCCATTTTCTTTAACGAACGATAACTTTTTGTGAAAATAACAAGTGCCCCGATCCCGGCCGAAACGACTCGAATTACACTTCGAGACCCACCGAAATGATCGCCACGATGCACAGAGCACCCTCGTAAATTTTCGGGACGTTTCATTTTTTCACAACCGGGACCGAAACCCTAGGCCGAAGAAAATGGTCGGAGGCGAAGTGAAATTTTTTCGTTCGAAATTTTACCAGCTTGTGCAGAACTTCTAGGCAATCATATCGGCAGGTGACACGAAGTGATTCGAGTTCGTTTGCCCCCCCATTTTCTTTAACGAACGATAACTTTTTGTGAAAATAACAAGTTCCCGGAACCCGGCCAAAACGACTCGAATTACACTTCGAGACCCGCCGACATGATCGCCACGAAGCACAGAGCATCCTCGTAAATTTTCGGGACGTTTCATTTTTTCACAACCAGGACCGAAACCCTAGGCCGAACAAAATGGTCGGATGCGAAGTGAAATTTTTTCGTTCGAAATTTTACGAGCTTGTGCAGAACTTCTAGGCAATCATATCGGCAGGTGACACGAAGTGATTCGAGTTCGTTTGCCCCCCCATTTTCTTTAACGAACGATAACTTTTTGTGAAAATAACAAGTTCCCGGAACCCGGCCAAAACGACTCGAATTACACTTCGACACCCACCGACATGATCGCCACGATGCACAGAGCACCCTCGTAAATTTTCGGGACGTTTCATTTTTTCACAACCGGGACCGAAACCCTAGGCCGAAGAAAATGGTCGAATGCGAAGTGAAATTTTTTCGTTCGAAATTTTACGAGCTTGTGCAGAACTTCTAGGCAATCATATCGGCAGGTGACACGAAGTGATTCGAGTTCGTTTGCCCCCCCATTTTCTTTAACGAACGATAACTTTTTGTGAAAATAACAAGTGCCCCGATCCCGGCCGAAACGACTCGAATTACACTTCGAGACCCACCGACATGATCGCCACGATGCACAGAGCACCCTCGTAAATTTTCGGGACGTTTCATTTTTTCACGACCAGGACCGAAACCCTAGGCCGAACAAAATGGTCGGATGCGAAGTGAAGTTTTATCGCTCGAAATTTTACGAGCATGTGCGGAACATCTAGGCAATCATATCGGCAGGTGACACGAAGTGATTCGAGTTCGTTTGCCCCCCCATTTTCTTTAACGAACGATAACTTTTTGTGAAAATAACAAGTTCCCCGAACCCGGCCGAAACGACTCGAATTACACTTCGAGACCCGCCGACATGATCGCCACGATGCACAGAGCACCCTCGTAAATTTTCCGGACGTTTCATTTTTTCACAACCGGGACCGAAACCATAGGCCGAAGAAAATGGTCGGAGGCGAAGTGAAATTTTTTCGTTCGAAATTTTACGAGCTTGTGCAGAACTTCTAGGCAATCATATCGGCAGGTGACACGAAGTGATTCGAGTTCGTTTCCCCCCCATTTTCTTTAACGAACGATAACTTTTTGTGAAAATAACAAGTGCCCCGATCCCGGCCGAAACGACTCGAATTACACTTCGAGACCCACCGACATGATCGCCACGATGCACAGAGCACCCTCGTAAATTTTCGGGACGTTTTATTTTTTCACAACCGGGACCGAAACCCTAGGCCGAAGAAAATGGTCGGAGGCGAAGTGAAATTTTTTCGTTCGAAATTTTACGAGCTTGTGCAGAACTTCTAGGCAATCATATCGGCAGGTGACACGAAGTGATTCGAGTTCGTTTGCCCCCCCATTTTCTTTAACGAACGATAACTTTTTGTGAAAATAACAAGTGCCCCGATCCCGGCCGAAACGACTCGAATTACACTTCGAGACCCACCGACATGATCGCCACGATGCACAGAGCACCCTCGTAAATTTTCGGGACGTTTCATTTTTTCACAACCGGGACCGAAACCCTAGGCCGAAGAAAATGGTCGGAGGCGAAGTGAAATTTTTTCGTTCGAAATTTTACGAGCTTGTGCAGAACTTCTAGGCAATCATATCGGCAGGTGACACGAAGTGATTCGAGTTCGTTTGCCCCCGCATTTTCTTTAACGAACGATAACTTTTTGTGAAAATAACAAGTGCCCCGATCCCGGCCGAAACGACTCGAATTACACTTCGAGACCCGCCGACATGATCGCCACGATGCACAGAGCACCCTCGTAAATTTTCGGGACGTTTCATTTTTTCACAACCGGGACCGAAACCCTAGGCCGAAGAAAATGGTCGGAGGCGAAGTGAAATTTTTTCGTTCGAAATTTTACGAGCTTGTGCAGAACTTCTAGGCAATCATATCGGCAGGTGACACGAAGTGATTCGAGTTCGTTTGCCCCCGCATTTTCTTTAACGAACGATAACTTTTTGTGAAAATAACAAGTGCCCCGATCCCGGCCGAAACGACTCGAATTACACTTCGAGACCCACCGACATGATCGCCACGATGCACAGAGCACCCTCGTAAATTTTCGGGACGTTTCATTTTTTCACGACCAGGACCGAAACCCTAGGCCGAACAAAATGGTCGGATGCGAAGTGAAATTTTATCGCTCGAAATTTTACGAGCATGTGCGGAACATCTAGGCAATCATATCGGCAGGTGACACGAAGTGATTCGAGTTCGTTTGCCCCCCCATTTTCTTTAACGAACGATAACTTTTTGTCAAAATAACAAGTTCCCCGAACCCGGCCGAAACGACTCGAATTACACTTCGAGACCCGCCGACATGATCGCCACGATGCACAGAGCACCCTCGTAAATTTTCGGGACGTTTCATTTTTTCACAACCGGGACCGAAACCCTAGGCCGAAGAAAATGGTCGGAGGCGAAGTGAAATTTTTTCGTTCGAAATTTTACCAGCTTGTGCAGAACTTCTAGGCAATCATATCGGCAGGTGACACGAAGTGATTCGAGTTCGTTTGCCCCCCCATTTTCTTTAACGAACGATAACTTTTTGTGAAAATAACAAGTTCCCCGAACCCGGCCGAAACGACTCGAATTACACTTCGAGACCCGCCGACATGATCGCCACGATGCACAGAGCACCCTCGTAAATTTTCGGGACGTTTCATTTTTTCACAACCGGGACCGAAACCCTAGGCCGAAGAAAATGGTCGGATGCGAAGTGAAATTTTTTCGTTCGAAATTTTACGAGCTTGTGCAGAACTTCTAGGCAATCATATCGGCAGGTGACACGAAGTGATTCGAGTTCGTTTGCCCCCCCATTTTCTTTAACGAACGATAACTTTTTGTGAAAATAACAATTGCCCCGATCCCGGCCGAAACGACTCGAATTACACTTCGACACCCACCGACATGATCGCCACGATGCACAGAGCACCCTCGTAAATTTTCGGGACGTTTCATTTTTTCACAACCAGGACCGAAACCGTAGGCCGAACAAAATGGTCGGATGCGAAGTGAAATTTTTTCGTTCGAAATTTTACGAGCTTGTGCAGAACTTCTAGGCAATCATATCGGCAGGTGACACGAAGTGATTCGAGTTCGTTTGCCCCCCCATTTTCTTTAACGAACGATAACTTTTTGTGAAAATAACAAGTTCCCGGAACCCGGCCAAAACGACTCGAATTACACTTCGAGACCCGCCGACATGATCGCCACGAAGCACAGAGCATCCTCGTAAATTTTCGGGACGTTTCATTTTTTCACAACCGGGACCGAAACCCTAGGCCGAAGAAAATGGTCGGAGGCGAAGTGAAATTTTTTCGTTCGAAATTTTACGAGCTTGTGCAGAACTTCTAGGCAATCATATCGGCAGGTGACACGAAGTGATTCGAGTTCGTTTGCCCCCCCATTTTCTTTAACGAACGATAACTTTTTGTGAAAATAACAAGTGCCCCGATCCCGGCCGAAACGACTCGAATTACACTTCGAGACCCACCGACATGATCGCCACGATGCACAGAGCACCCTCGTAAATTTTCGGGACGTTTCATTTTTTCACGACCAGGACCGAAACCCTAGGCCGAACAAAATGGTCGGATGCGAAGTGAAATTTTATCGCTCGAAATTTTACGAGCATGTGCGGAACATCTAGGCAATCATATCGGCAGGTGACACGAAGTGATTCGAGTTCGTTTGCCCCCCCATTTTCTTTAACGAACGATAACTTTTTGTGAAAATAACAAGTTCCCCGAACCCGGCCGAAACGACTCGAATTACACTTCGAGACCCGCCGACATGATCGCCACGATGCACAGAGCACCCTCGTAAATTTTCGGGACGTTTCATTTTTTCACAACCGGGACCGAAACCCTAGGCCGAAGAAAATGGTCGGAGGCGAAGTGAAATTTTTTCGTTCGAAATTTTACCAGCTTGTGCAGAACTTCTAGGCAATCATATCGGCAGGTGACACGAAGTGATTCGAGTTCGTTTGCCCCCCCATTTTCTTTAACGAACGATAACTTTTTGTGAAAATAACAAGTTCCCCGAACCCGGCCGAAACGACTCGAATTACACTTCGAGACCCGCCGACATGATCGCCACGATGCACAGAGCACCCTCGTAAATTTTCGGGACGTTTCATTTTTTCACAACCGGGACCGAAACCCTAGGCCGAAGAAAATGGTCGGATGCGAAGTGAAATTTTTTCGTTCGAAATTTTACGAGCTTGTGCAGAACTTCTAGGCAATCATATCGGCAGGTGACACGAAGTGATTCGAGTTCGTTTGCCCCCCCATTTTCTTTAACGAACGATAACTTTTTGTGAAAATAACAATTGCCCCGATCCCGGCCGAAACGACTCGAATTACACTTCGACACCCACCGACATGATCGCCACGATGCACAGAGCACCCTCGTAAATTTTCGGGACGTTTCATTTTTTCACAACCAGGACCGAAACCGTAGGCCGAACAAAATGGTCGGATGCGAAGTGAAATTTTTTCGTTCGAAATTTTACGAGCTTGTGCAGAACTTCTAGGCAATCATATCGGCAGGTGACACGAAGTGATTCGAGTTCGTTTGCCCCCCCATTTTCTTTAACGAATGATAACTTTTTGTGAAAATAACAAGTTCCCGGAACCCGGCCAAAACGACTCGAATTACACTTCGAGACCCGCCGACATGATCGCCACGAAGCACAGAGCATCCTCGTAAATTTTCGGGACGTTTCATTTTTTCACAACCAGGATCGAAACCCTAGGCCGAAGAAAATGGTCGGATGCGAAGTGAAATTTTTTCGTTCGAAATTTTACGAGCTTGTGCAGAACTTCTAGGCAATCATATCGGCAGGTGACACGAAGTGATTCGAGTTCGTTTGCCCCCCCATTTTCTTTAACGAACGATAACTTTTTGTGAAAATAACAAGTGCCCCGATCCCGGCCGAAACGACTCGAATTACACTTCGAGACCCACCGACATGATCGCCACGATGCACAGAGCACCCTCGTAAATTTTCGGGACGTTTCATTTTTTCACAACCGGGACCGAAACCCTAGGCCGAAGAAAATGGTCGGAGGCGAAGTGAAATTTTTTCGTTCGAAATTTTACCAGCTTGTGCAGAACTTCTAGGCAATCATATCGGCAGGTGACACGAAGTGATTCGAGTTCGTTTGCCCCCCCATTTTCTTTAACGAACGATAACTTTTTGTGAAAATAACAAGTTCCCGGAACCCGGCCAAAACGACTCGAATTACACTTCGACACCCACCGACATGATCGCCACGATGCACAGAGCACCCTCGTAAATTTTCGGGACGTTTCATTTTTTCACAACCGGGACCGAAACCCTAGGCCGAAGAAAATGGTCGAATGCGAAGTGAAATTTTTTCGTTCGAAATTTTACGAGCTTGTGCAGAACTTCTAGGCAATCATATCGGCAGGTGACACGAAGTGATTCGAGTTCGTTTGCCCCCCCATTTTCTTTAACGAACGATAACTTTTTGTGAAAATAACAAGTGCCCCGATCCCGGCCGAAACGACTCGAATTACACTTCGAGACCCACCGACATGATCGCCACGATGCACAGAGCACCCTCGTAAATTTTCGGGACGTTTCATTTTTTCACGACCAGGACCGAAACCCTAGGCCGAACAAAATGGTCGGATGCGAAGTGAAATTTTATCGCTCGAAATTTTACGAGCATGTGCGGAACATCTAGGCAATCATATCGGCAGGTGACACGAAGTGATTCGAGTTCGTTTGCCCCCCCATTTTCTTTAACGAACGATAACTTTTTGTGAAAATAACAAGTTCCCCGAACCCGGCCGAAACGACTCGAATTACACTTCGAGACCCGCCGACATGATCGCCACGATGCACAGAGCACCCTCGTAAATTTTCGGGACGTTTCATTTTTTCACAACCGGGACCGAAACCCTAGGCCGAAGAAAATGGTCAGAGGCGAAGTGAAATTTTTTCGTTCGAAATTTTACCAGCTTGTGCAGAACTTCTAGGCAATCATATCGGCAGGTGACACGAAGTGATTCGAGTTCGTTTGCCCCCCCATTTTCTTTAACGAACGATAACTTTTTGTGAAAATAACAAGTTCCCCGAACCCGGCCGAAACAACTCGAATTACACTTCGAGACCCGCCGACATGATCGCCACGATGCACAGAGCACCCTCGTAAATTTTCGGGACGTTTCATTTTTTCACAACCGGGACCGAAACCCTAGGCCGAAGAAAATGGTCGGATGCGAAGTGAAATTTTTTCGTTCGAAATTTTACGAGCTTGTGCAGAACTTCTAGGCAATCATATCGGCAGGTGACACGAAGTGATTCGAGTTCGTTTGCCCCCCCATTTTCTTTAACGAACGATAACTTTTTGTGAAAATAACAACTGCCCCGATCTCGACCGAAACGACTCGAATTACACTTCGACACCCACCGACATGATCGCCACGATGCACAGAGCACCCTCGTAAATTTTCGGGACGTTTCATTTTTTCACAACCAGGACCGAAACCCTAGGCCGAACAAAATGGTCGGATGCGAAGTGAAATTTTATCGCTCGAAATTTTACGAGCATGTGCGGAACATCTAGGCAATCATATCGGCAGGTGACACGAAGTGATTCGAGTTCGTTTGCCCCCCCATTTTCTTTAACGAACGATAACTTTTTGTGAAAATAACAAGTTCCCCGAACCCGGCCGAAACGACTCGAATTACACTTCGAGACCCGCCGACATGATCGCCACGATGCACAGAGCACCCTCGTAAATTTTCGGGACGTTTCATTTTTTCACAACCGGGACCGAAACCCTAGGCCGAAGAAAATGGTCGAATGCGAAGTGAAATTTTTTCGTTCGAAATTTTACGAGCTTGTGCAGAACTTCTAGGCAATCATATCGGCAGGTGACACGAAGTGATTCGAGTTCGTTTGCCCCCCCATTTTCTTTAACGAACGATAACTTTTTGTGAAAATAACAAGTGCCCCGATCCCGGCCGAAACGACTCGAATTACACTTCGAGACCCACCGACATGATCGCCACGATGCACAGAGCACCCTCGTAAATTTTCGGGACGTTTCATTTTTTCACGACCAGGACCGAAACCCTAGGCCGAACAAAATGGTCGGATGCGAAGTGAAATTTTATCGCTCGAAATTTTACGAGCATGTGCGGAACATCTAGGCAATCATATCGGCAGGTGACACGAAGTGATTCGAGTTCGTTTGCCCCCCCATTTTCTTTAACGAACGATAACTTTTTGTGAAAATAACAAGTTCCCCGAACCCGGCCGAAACGACTCGAATTACACTTCGAGACCCGCCGACATGATCGCCACGATGCACAGAGCACCCTCGTAAATTTTCGGGACGTTTCATTTTTTCACAACCGGGACCGAAACCCTAGGCCGAAGAAAATGGTCAGAGGCGAAGTGAAATTTTTTCGTTCGAAATTTTACCAGCTTGTGCAGAACTTCTAGGCAATCATATCGGCAGGTGACACGAAGTGATTCGAGTTCGTTTGCCCCCCCATTTTCTTTAACGAACGATAACTTTTTGTGAAAATAACAAGTTCCCCGAACCCGGCCGAAACAACTCGAATTACACTTCGAGACCCGCCGACATGATCGCCACGATGCACAGAGCACCCTCGTAAATTTTCGGGACGTTTCATTTTTTCACAACCGGGACCGAAACCCTAGGCCGAAGAAAATGGTCGGATGCGAAGTGAAATTTTTTCGTTCGAAATTTTACGAGCTTGTGCAGAACTTCTAGGCAATCATATCGGCAGGTGACACGAAGTGATTCGAGTTCGTTTGCCCCCCCATTTTCTTTAACGAACGATAACTTTTTGTGAAAATAACAACTGCCCCGATCTCGACCGAAACGACTCGAATTACACTTCGACACCCACCGACATGATCGCCACGATGCACAGAGCACCCTCGTAAATTTTCGGGACGTTTCATTTTTTCACAACCAGGACCGAAACCCTAGGCCGAACAAAATGGTCGGATGCGAAGTGAAATTTTATCGCTCGAAATTTTACGAGCATGTGCGGAACATCTAGGCAATCATATCGGCAGGTGACACGAAGTGATTCGAGTTCGTTTGCCCCCCCATTTTCTTTAACGAACGATAACTTTTTGTGAAAATAACAAGTTCCCCGAACCCGGCCGAAACGACTCGAATTACACTTCGAGACCCGCCGACATGATCGCCACGATGCACAGAGCACCCTCGTAAATTTTCGGGACGTTTCATTTTTTCACAACCGGGACCGAAACCCTAGGCCGAAGAAAATGGTCGGATGCGAAGTGAAATTTTTTCGTTCGAAATTTTACGAGCTTGTGCAGAACTTCTAGGCAATCATATCGGCAGGTGACACGAAGTGATTCGAGTTCGTTTGCCCCCCCATTTTCTTTAACGAACGATAACTTTTTGTGAAAATAACAAGTTCCCCGAACCCGGCCGAAACGACTCGAATTACACTTCGAGACCCGCCGACATGATCGCCACGATGCACAGAGCACCCTCGTAAATTTTCGGGACGTTTCATTTTTTCACAACCGGGACCGAAACCCTAGGCCGAAGAAAATGGTCAGAGGCGAAGTGAAATTTTTTCGTTCGAAATTTTACCAGCTTGTGCAGAACTTCTAGGCAATCATATCGGCAGGTGACACGAAGTGATTCGAGTTCGTTTGCCCCCCCATTTTCTTTAACGAACGATAACTTTTTGTGAAAATAACAAGTGCCCCGATCCCGGCCGAAACGACTCGAATTACACTTCGAGACCCACCGACATGATCGCCACGATGCACAGAGCACCCTCGTAAATTTTCGGGACGTTTCATTTTTTCACAACCGGGACCGAAACCCTAGGCCGAAGAAAATGGTCGGAGGCGAAGTGAAATTTTTTCGTTCGAAATTTTACGAGCTTGTGCAGAACTTCTAGGCAATCATATCGGCAGGTGACACGAAGTGATTCGAGTTCGTTTGCCCCCGCATTTTCTTTAACGAACGATAACTTTTTGTGAAAATAACAAGTGCCCCGATCCCGGCCGAAACGACTCGAATTACACTTCGAGACCCACCGACATGATCGCCACGATGCACAGAGCACCCTCGTAAATTTTGGGGACGTTTCATTTTTTCACGACCAGGACCGAAACCCTAGGCCGAACAAAATGGTCGGATGCGAAGTGAAATTTTATCGCTCGAAATTTTACGAGCATGTGCGGAACATCTAGGCAATCATATCGGCAGGTGACACGAAGTGATTCGAGTTCGTTTGCCCCCCCATTTTCTTTAACGAACGATAACTTTTTGTCAAAATAACAAGTTCCCCGAACCCGGCCGAAACGACTCGAATTACACTTCGAGACCCGCCGACATGATCGCCACGATGCACAGAGCACCCTCGTAAATTTTCGGGACGTTTCATTTTTTCACAACCGGGACCGAAACCCTAGGCCGAAGAAAATGGTCGGAGGCGAAGTGAAATTTTTTCGTTCGAAATTTTACCAGCTTGTGCAGAACTTCTAGGCAATCATATCGGCAGGTGACACGAAGTGATTCGAGTTCGTTTGCCCCCCCATTTTCTTTAACGAACGATAACTTTTTGTGAAAATAACAAGTTCCCCGAACCCGGCCGAAACGACTCGAATTACACTTCGAGACCCGCCGACATGATCGCCACGATGCACAGAGCACCCTCGTAAATTTTCGGGACGTTTCATTTTTTCACAACCGGGACCGAAACCCTAGGCCGAAGAAAATGGTCGGATGCGAAGTGAAATTTTTTCGTTCGAAATTTTACGAGCTTGTGCAGAACTTCTAGGCAATCATATCGGCAGGTGACACGAAGTGATTCGAGTTCGTTTGCCCCCCCATTTTCTTTAACGAACGATAACTTTTTGTGAAAATAACAATTGCCCCGATCCCGGCCGAAACGACTCGAATTACACTTCGACACCCACCGACATGATCGCCACGATGCACAGAGCACCCTCGTAAATTTTCGGGACGTTTCATTTTTTCACAACCAGGACCGAAACCGTAGGCCGAACAAAATGGTCGGATGCGAAGTGAAATTTTTTCGTTCGAAATTTTACGAGCTTGTGCAGAACTTCTAGGCAATCATATCGGCAGGTGACACGAAGTGATTCGAGTTCGTTTGCCCCCCCATTTTCTTTAACGAACGATAACTTTTTGTGAAAATAACAAGTTCCCGGAACCCGGCCAAAACGACTCGAATTACACTTCGAGACCCGCCGACATGATCGCCACGAAGCACAGAGCATCCTCGTAAATTTTCGGGACGTTTCATTTTTTCACAACCGGGACCGAAACCCTAGGCCGAAGAAAATGGTCGGAGGCGAAGTGAAATTTTTTCGTTCGAAATTTTACGAGCTTGTGCAGAACTTCTAGGCAATCATATCGGCAGGTGACACGAAGTGATTCGAGTTCGTTTGCCCCCCCATTTTCTTTAACGAACGATAACTTTTTGTGAAAATAACAAGTGCCCCGATCCCGGCCGAAACGACTCGAATTACACTTCGAGACCCACCGACATGATCGCCACGATGCACAGAGCACCCTCGTAAATTTTCGGGACGTTTCATTTTTTCACGACCAGGACCGAAACCCTAGGCCGAACAAAATGGTCGGATGCGAAGTGAAATTTTATCGCTCGAAATTTTACGAGCATGTGCGGAACATCTAGGCAATCATATCGGCAGGTGACACGAAGTGATTCGAGTTCGTTTGCCCCCCCATTTTCTTTAACGAACGATAACTTTTTGTGAAAATAACAAGTTCCCCGAACCCGGCCGAAACGACTCGAATTACACTTCGAGACCCGCCGACATGATCGCCACGATGCACAGAGCACCCTCGTAAATTTTCGGGACGTTTCATTTTTTCACAACCGGGACCGAAACCCTAGGCCGAAGAAAATGGTCGGAGGCGAAGTGAAATTTTTTCGTTCGAAATTTTACCAGCTTGTGCAGAACTTCTAGGCAATCATATCGGCAGGTGACACGAAGTGATTCGAGTTCGTTTGCCCCCCCATTTTCTTTAACGAACGATAACTTTTTGTGAAAATAACAAGTTCCCCGAACCCGGCCGAAACGACTCGAATTACACTTCGAGACCCGCCGACATGATCGCCACGATGCACAGAGCACCCTCGTAAATTTTCGGGACGTTTCATTTTTTCACAACCGGGACCGAAACCCTAGGCCGAAGAAAATGGTCGGATGCGAAGTGAAATTTTTTCGTTCGAAATTTTACGAGCTTGTGCAGAACTTCTAGGCAATCATATCGGCAGGTGACACGAAGTGATTCGAGTTCGTTTGCCCCCCCATTTTCTTTAACGAACGATAACTTTTTGTGAAAATAACAATTGCCCCGATCCCGGCCGAAACGACTCGAATTACACTTCGACACCCACCGACATGATCGCCACGATGCACAGAGCACCCTCGTAAATTTTCGGGACGTTTCATTTTTTCACAACCAGGACCGAAACCGTAGGCCGAACAAAATGGTCGGATGCGAAGTGAAATTTTTTCGTTCGAAATTTTACGAGCTTGTGCAGAACTTCTAGGCAATCATATCGGCAGGTGACACGAAGTGATTCGAGTTCGTTTGCCCCCCCATTTTCTTTAACGAATGATAACTTTTTGTGAAAATAACAAGTTCCCGGAACCCGGCCAAAACGACTCGAATTACACTTCGAGACCCGCCGACATGATCGCCACGAAGCACAGAGCATCCTCGTAAATTTTCGGGACGTTTCATTTTTTCACAACCAGGATCGAAACCCTAGGCCGAAGAAAATGGTCGGATGCGAAGTGAAATTTTTTCGTTCGAAATTTTACGAGCTTGTGCAGAACTTCTAGGCAATCATATCGGCAGGTGACACGAAGTGATTCGAGTTCGTTTGCCCCCCCATTTTCTTTAACGAACGATAACTTTTTGTGAAAATAACAAGTGCCCCGATCCCGGCCGAAACGACTCGAATTACACTTCGAGACCCACCGACATGATCGCCACGATGCACAGAGCACCCTCGTAAATTTTCGGGACGTTTCATTTTTTCACAACCGGGACCGAAACCCTAGGCCGAAGAAAATGGTCGGAGGCGAAGTGAAATTTTTTCGTTCGAAATTTTACCAGCTTGTGCAGAACTTCTAGGCAATCATATCGGCAGGTGACACGAAGTGATTCGAGTTCGTTTGCCCCCCCATTTTCTTTAACGAACGATAACTTTTTGTGAAAATAACAAGTTCCCGGAACCCGGCCAAAACGACTCGAATTACACTTCGACACCCACCGACATGATCGCCACGATGCACAGAGCACCCTCGTAAATTTTCGGGACGTTTCATTTTTTCACAACCGGGACCGAAACCCTAGGCCGAAGAAAATGGTCGAATGCGAAGTGAAATTTTTTCGTTCGAAATTTTACGAGCTTGTGCAGAACTTCTAGGCAATCATATCGGCAGGTGACACGAAGTGATTCGAGTTCGTTTGCCCCCCCATTTTCTTTAACGAACGATAACTTTTTGTGAAAATAACAAGTGCCCCGATCCCGGCCGAAACGACTCGAATTACACTTCGAGACCCACCGACATGATCGCCACGATGCACAGAGCACCCTCGTAAATTTTCGGGACGTTTCATTTTTTCACGACCAGGACCGAAACCCTAGGCCGAACAAAATGGTCGGATGCGAAGTGAAATTTTATCGCTCGAAATTTTACGAGCATGTGCGGAACATCTAGGCAATCATATCGGCAGGTGACACGAAGTGATTCGAGTTCGTTTGCCCCCCCATTTTCTTTAACGAACGATAACTTTTTGTGAAAATAACAAGTTCCCCGAACCCGGCCGAAACGACTCGAATTACACTTCGAGACCCGCCGACATGATCGCCACGATGCACAGAGCACCCTCGTAAATTTTCGGGACGTTTCATTTTTTCACAACCGGGACCGAAACCCTAGGCCGAAGAAAATGGTCAGAGGCGAAGTGAAATTTTTTCGTTCGAAATTTTACCAGCTTGTGCAGAACTTCTAGGCAATCATATCGGCAGGTGACACGAAGTGATTCGAGTTCGTTTGCCCCCCCATTTTCTTTAACGAACGATAACTTTTTGTGAAAATAACAAGTTCCCCGAACCCGGCCGAAACAACTCGAATTACACTTCGAGACCCGCCGACATGATCGCCACGATGCACAGAGCACCCTCGTAAATTTTCGGGACGTTTCATTTTTTCACAACCGGGACCGAAACCCTAGGCCGAAGAAAATGGTCGGATGCGAAGTGAAATTTTTTCGTTCGAAATTTTACGAGCTTGTGCAGAACTTCTAGGCAATCATATCGGCAGGTGACACGAAGTGATTCGAGTTCGTTTGCCCCCCCATTTTCTTTAACGAACGATAACTTTTTGTGAAAATAACAACTGCCCCGATCTGGACCGAAACGACTCGAATTACACTTCGACACCCACCGACATGATCGCCACGATGCACAGAGCACCCTCGTAAATTTTCGGGACGTTTCATTTTTTCACAACCAGGACCGAAACCCTAGGCCGAACAAAATGGTCGGATGCGAAGTGAAATTTTATCGCTCGAAATTTTACGAGCATGTGCGGAACATCTAGGCAATCATATCGGCAGGTGACACGAAGTGATTCGAGTTCGTTTGCCCCCCCATTTTCTTTAACGAACGATAACTTTTTGTGAAAATAACAAGTTCCCCGAACCCGGCCGAAACGACTCGAATTACACTTCGAGACCCGCCGACATGATCGCCACGATGCACAGAGCACCCTCGTAAATTTTCGGGACGTTTCATTTTTTCACAACCGGGACCGAAACCCTAGGCCGAAGAAAATGGTCGAATGCGAAGTGAAATTTTTTCGTTCGAAATTTTACGAGCTTGTGCAGAACTTCTAGGCAATCATATCGGCAGGTGACACGAAGTGATTCGAGTTCGTTTGCCCCCCCATTTTCTTTAACGAACGATAACTTTTTGTGAAAATAACAATTGCCCCGATCCCGGCCGAAACGACTCGAATTACACTTCGACACCCACCGACATGATCGCCACGATGCACAGAGCACCCTCGTAAATTTTCGGGACGTTTCATTTTTTCACAACCGGGACCGAAACCCTAGGCCGAACAAAATGGTCGGATGCGAAGTGAAATTTTTTCGTTCGAAATTTTACGAGCTTGTGCAGAACTTCTAGGCAATCATATCGGCAGGTGACACGAAGTGATTCGAGTTCGTTTGCCCCCCCATTTTCTTTAACGAACGATAACTTTTTGTGAAAATAACAATTGCCCCGATCCCGGCCGAAACGACTCGAATTACACTTCGAGACCCGCCGACATGATCGCCACGATGCACAGAGCACCCTCGTAAATTTTCGGGACGTTTCATTTTTTCACAACCAGGACCGAAACCCTAGGCCGAACAAAATGGTCGGATGCGAAGTGAAATTTTTTCGTTCGAAATGTTACGAGCTTGTGCAGAACTTCTAGGCAATCATATCGGCAGGTGACACGAAGTGATTCGAGTTCGTTTGCCCCCCCATTTTCTTTAACGAACGATAACTTTTTGTGAAAATAACAAGTTCCCGGAACCCGGCCAAAACGACTCGAATTACACTTCGAGACCCGCCGACATGATCGCCACGATGCACAGAGCACCCTCGTAAATTTTCGGGACGTTTCATTTTTTCACAACCAGGACCGAAACCCTAGGCCGAACAAAATGGTCGGATGCGAAGTGAAATTTTATCGCTCGAAATTTTACGAGCATGTGCGGAACATCTAGGCAATCATATCGGCAGGTGACACGAAGTGATTCGAGTTCGTTTGCCCCCCCCATTTTCTTTAACGAACGATAACTTTTTGTGAAAATAACAAGTTCCCCGAACCCGGCCGAAACGACTCGAATTACACTTCGAGCCCCGCCGACATGATCGCCACGATGCACAGAGCACCCTCGTAAATTTTCGGGACGTTTCATTTTTTCACAACCAGGACCGAAACCCTAGGCCGAACAAAATGGTCGGATGCGAAGTGAAATTTTATCGCTCGAAATTTTACGAGCATGTGCGGAACATCTAGGCAATCATATCGGCAGGTGACACGAAGTGATTCGAGTTCGTTTGCCCCCCCCATTTTCTTTAACGAACGATAACTTTTTGTGAAAATAACAAGTTCCCCGAACCCGGCCGAAACGACTCGAATTACACTTCGAGCCCCGCCGACATGATCGCCACGATGCACAGAGCACCCTCGTAAATTTTCGGGACGTTTCATTTTTTCACAACCAGGACCGAAACCCTAGGCCGAACAAAATGGTCGGATGCGAAGTGAAATTTTATCGCTCGAAATTTTACGAGCATGTGCGGAACATCTAGGCAATCATATCGGCAGGTGACACGAAGTGATTCGAGTTCGTTTGCCCCCCCATTTTCTTTAACGAACGATAACTTTTTGTGAAAATAACAAGTTCCCCGAACCCGGCCGAAACGACTCGAATTACACTTCGAGACCCGCCGACATGATCGCCACGATGCACAGAGCACCCTCGTAAATTTTCGGGACGTTTCATTTTTTCACAACCGGGACCGAAACCCTAGGCCGAAGAAAATGGTCGGATGCGAAGTGAAATTTTTTCGTTCGAAATTTTACGAGCTTGTGCAGAACTTCTAGGCAATCATATCGGCAGGTGACACGAAGTGATTCGAGTTCGTTTGCCCCCCCATTTTCTTTAACGAACGATAACTTTTTGTGAAAATAACAAGTGCCCCGATCCCGGCCGAAACGACTCGAATTACACTTCGAGACCCACCGACATGATCGCCACGATGCACAGAGCACCCTCGTAAATTTTCGGGACGTTTCATTTTTTCACAACCAGGACCGAAACCCTAGGCCGAACAAAATGGTCGGATGCGAAGTGAAATTTTTTCGTTCGAAATGTTACGAGCTTGTGCAGAACTTCTAGGCAATCATATCGGCAGGTGACACGAAGTGATTCGAGTTCGTTTGCCCCCCCATTTTCTTTAACGAACGATAACTTTTTGTGAAAATAACAAGTTCCCGGAACCCGGCCAAAACGACTCGAATTACACTTCGAGACCCGCCGACATGATCGCCACGATGCACAGAGCACCCTCGTAAATTTTCGGACGTTTCATTTTTTCACAACCCGGACCGAAACCCTAGGCCGAACAAAATGGTCGGATGCGAAGTGAAATTTTATCGCTCGAAATTTTACGAGCATGTGCGGAACATCTAGGCAATCATATCGGCAGGTGACACGAAGTGATTCGAGTTCGTTTGCCCCCCCCATTTTCTTTAACGAACGATAACTTTTTGTGAAAATAACAAGTTCCCCGAACCCGGCCGAAACGACTCGAATTACACTTCGAGACCCGCCGACATGATCGCCACGATGCACAGAGCACCCTCGTAAATTTTCGGGACGTTTCATTTTTTCACAACCGGGACCGAAACCCTAGGCCGAAGAAAATGGTCGGATGCGAAGTGAAATTTTTTCGTTCGAAATTTTACGAGCTTGTGCAGAACTTCTAGGCAATCATATCGGCAGGTGACACGAAGTGATTCGAGTTCGTTTGCCCCCCCATTTTCTTTAACGAACGATAACTTTTTGTGAAAATAACAATTGCCCCGATCCCGGCCGAAACGACTCGAATTACACTTCGACACCCACCGACATGATCGCCACGATGCACAGAGCACCCTCGTAAATTTTCGGGACGTTTCATTTTTTCACAACCAGGACCGAAACCCTAGGCCGAACAAAAAGGTCGGATGCGAAGTGAAATTTTTTCGCTCGAAATTTTACGAGCATGTACGGTACTTGTAGGCAATCATATCGGCAGGTGACACGAAGTGATTCGAGTTCGTTTGCCCCCCCATTTTCTTTAACGAACGATAACTTTTTGTGAAAATAACAAGTTCCCGGAACCCGGCCAAAACGACTCGAATTACACTTCGAGACCCGCCGACATGATCGCCACGAAGCACAGAGCATCCTCGTAAATTTTCGGGACGTTTCATTTTTTCACAACCAGGACCGAAACCCTAGGCCGAAGAAAATGGTCGGATGCGAAGAGAAATTTTTTCATTCGAAATTTTACGAGCTTGTGCAGAACTTCTAGGCAATCATATCGGCAGGTGACACGAAGTGATTCGAGTTCGTTTGCCCCCCCATTTTCTTTAACGAACGATAACTTTTTGTGAAAATAACAAGTGCCCCGATCCCGGCCGAAACGACTCGAATTACACTTCGAGACCCACCGACATGATCGCCACGATGCACAGAGCACCCTCGTAAATTTTCGGGACGTTTCATTTTTTCACAACCAGGACCGAAACCCTAGGCCGAACAAAATGGTCGGATGCGAAGTGAAACTTTATCGCTCGAAATTTTACGAGCATGTGCGGAACATCTAGGCAATCATATCGGCAGGTGACACGAAGTGATTCGAGTTCGTTTGCCCCCCCATTTTCTTTAACGAACGATAACTTTTTGTGAAAATAACAAGTTCCCCGAACCCGGCCGAAACGACTCGAATCACACTTCGAGACCCGCCGACATGATCGCCACGATGCACAGAGCACCCTCGTAAATTTTCGGGACGTTTCATTTTTTCACAACCGGGACCGAAACCCTAGGCCGAAGAAAATGGTCGGAGGCGAAGTGAAATTTTTTCGTTCGAAATTTTACCAGCTTGTGCAGAACTTCTAGGCAATCATATCGGCAGGTGACACGAAGTGATTCGAGTTCGTTTGCCCCCCCATTTTCTTTAACGAACGATAACTTTTTGTGAAAATAACAAGTGCCCCGATCCCGGCCGAAACGACTCGAATTACACTTCGAGACCCACCGACATGATCGCCACGATGCACAGAGCACCCTCGTAAATTTTCGGACGTTTCATTTTTTCACAACCCGGACCGAAACCCTAGGCCGAACAAAATGGTCGGATGCGAAGTGAAATTTTATCGCTCGAAATTTTACGAGCATGTGCGGAACATCTAGGCAATCATATCGGCAGGTGACACGAAGTGATTCGAGTTCGTTTGCCCCCCCCATTTTCTTTAACGAACGATAACTTTTTGTGAAAATAACAAGTTCCCCGAACCCGGCCGAAACGACTCGAATTACACTTCGAGACCCGCCGACATGATCGCCACGATGCACAGAGCACCCTCGTAAATTTTCGGGACGTTTCATTTTTTCACAACCGGGACCGAAACCCTAGGCCGAAGAAAATGGTCGGATGCGAAGTGAAATTTTTTCGTTCGAAATTTTACGAGCTTGTGCAGAACTTCTAGGCAATCATATCGGCAGGTGACACGAAGTGATTCGAGTTCGTTTGCCCCCCCATTTTCTTTAACGAACGATAACTTTTTGTGAAAATAACAATTGCCCCGATCCCGGCCGAAACGACTCGAATTACACTTCGACACCCACCGACATGATCGCCACGATGCACAGAGCACCCTCGTAAATTTTCGGGACGTTTCATTTTTTCACAACCGGGACCGAAACCCTAGGCCGAAGAAAATGGTCGGAGGCGAAGTGAAATTTTTTCGTTCGAAATTTTACCAGCTTGTGCAGAACTTCTAGGCAATCATATCGGCAGGTGACACGAAGTGATTCGAGTTCGTTTGCCCCCCCATTTTCTTTAACGAACGATAACTTTTTGTGAAAATAACAATTGCCCCGATCCCGGCCGAAACGACTCGAATTACACTTCGAGACCCGCCGACATGATCGCCACGATGCACAGAGCACCCTCGTAAATTTTCGGGACGTTTCATTTTTTCACAACCAGGACCGAAACCCTAGGCCGAACAAAATGGTCGGATGCGAAGTGAAATTTTTTCGCTCGAAATTTTACGAGCATGTGCGGAACAGCTAGGCAATCATATCGGCAGGTGACACGAAGTGATTCGAGTTCGTTTGCCCCCCCATTTTCTTTAACGAACGATAACTTTTTGTGAAAATAACAAGTTCCCCGAACCCGGCCGAAACGACTCGAATTACACTTCGAGACCCGCCGACATGATCGCCACGATGCACAGAGCACCCTCGTAAATTTTCGGGACGTTTCATTTTTTCACAACCGGGACCGAAACCCTAGGCCGAACAAAATGCTCGGATGCGAAGTGAAATTTTATCGTTCGAAATTTTACGAGCTTGTGCAGAACTTCTAGGCAATCATATCGGCAGGTGACACGAAGTGATTCGAGTTCGTTTGCCCCCCCATTTTCTTTAACGAACGATAACTTTTTGTGAAAATAACAAGTGCCCCGATCCCGGCCGAAACGACTCGAATTACACTTCGAGACCAGCCGACATGATCGCCACGATGCACAGAGTACCCTCGTAAATTTTCGGGACGTTTCATTTTTTCACAACCAGGACCGAAACCCTAGGCCCAACAAAATGGTCGGATGCGAAGTGAAATTTTTTCGCTCGAAATTTTACGAGCATGTGCGGAACTTCTAGGCAATCATATCGGCAGGTGACACGAAGTGATTCGAGTTCGTTTGCCCCCCCATATTCTTTAATGAACGATAACTTTTTGTGAAAATAACAAGTGCCCCGATCCCGGCCGAAACGACTCGAATTACACTTCGAGACCCACCGACATGATCGCCACGATGCACAGAGCACCCTCGTAAATTTTCGGGACGTTTCATTTTTTCACAACCAGGACCGAAACCCTAGGCCGAACCAAATGGTCGGATGCCAAGTGAAATTTTTTCGCTCGAAATTTTACGAGCATGTGCGGAACTTCTAGGCAATCATATCGGCAGGTGACACGAAGTGATTCGAGTTCGTTTGCCCCTCCATTTTCTTTAACGAACGATAACTTTTTGTGAAAATAACAAGTGCCCCGATCCCGGCCGAAACGACTCGAATTACACTTTGAGACCCACCGACATGATCGCCACGATGCACAGAGCACCCTCGTAAATTTTCGGGACGTTTCATTTTTTCACAACCAGTACCGAAACCCTAGGCCGAACAAAATGGTCGGATGCGAAGTGAAATTTTTTCGCTCGAAATTTTACGAGCATGTACGGTACTTTTAGGCAATCATATCGGCAGGTGACAAGAAGTGATTCGAGTTCGTTTGCCCCCCCATTTTCTTTAACGAACGATAACCTTTTCCGAAAGTAACAAGTGCCCCGAACCCGGCCGAAACGACTCGAATTACACTTCGAGACCCGCCGACATGAACACCACGATGCACAGAGCACCCTCGTAAATTTTCGGGCAAATCGGACGACGTCGTATTTTTTCACAACCAGGACCGAAACCCTAGGCCGAACAAAATGGTCGGATGCGAAGTGAAATTTTTTCGCTCGAAATTTTACGAGCTTGTGCGAAACTTCTAGGCAATCATATCGGCAGGTGACAAGAAGTGATTCGAGTTCGTTTGCCCCCCCATTTTCCTTAACGAACGATAACTTTTTGTGAAAATAACAAGTGCCCCGATCCCGGACGAAACGACTCGAATTACACTTCGAGACCTGCCGACATGATCGCCACGATGCACAGGGCACCCTCGTAAATTTTCGGGCAAATCGGACGACGTCGTATTTTTTCACAACCAGGACCGAAACCCTAGGCCGAACAAAATATTCGGATGCGAAGTGAAATTTTTTCGCTCGAAATTTTACGAGCTTGTGCGGAACTTCTAGGCAATCATTTCGGCAGGTGACATGAAGTGATTCGAGTTCGTTTGCCCCCCCATTTTCTTTAACAAACGATAACTTTTTGTGAAAATAACAAGTGCCCCGATCCCGGACGAAACGACTCGAATTACACTTCGAGACCTGCCGACATGATCGCCACGATGCACAGGGCACCCTCGTAAATTTTCGGGCAAATCGGACGACGTCGTATTTTTTCACAACCAGGACCGAAACCCTAGGCCGAACAAAATATTCGGATGCGAAGTGAAATTTTTTCGCTCGAAATTTTACGAGCTTGTGCGGAACTTCTAGGCAATCATATCGGCAGGTGACAAGAAGTGATTCGAGTTCGTTTGCCCCCCCATTTTCTTTAACGAAGGATAACTTTTTCCGAAAATAACAAGTGCCCCGATCCCGGCCGAAACGACACGAATTACACTTCGAGACCCGCCGACATGATCGCGACGATGCACAGAGCACCCTCGTAAATTTTCGGGCAAATCGGACGACGTCGTATTTTTTCACAACCAGGACCGAAACCCTAGGCCGAACAAAAGGGTCGGATGCGAAGTGAAATTTTTTCGCTCGAAATTTTACGAGCTTGTGCAGAACTTCTAGGCAATCATATCGGCAGGTGACAAGAAGTGATTCGAGTTCGTTTGCCCCCCCATTTTCTTTAACGAACGATAACTTTTTGTGAAAATAACAAGTGCCCCGATCCCGGCCGAAACGACACGAATTACACTTCGAGACCCGCCGACATGATCGCCACGATGCACAGAGCACCCTCGTAAATTTTCGGGCAAATCGGACGATGTCGTATTTTTTCACAACCAGGACCGAAACCCTAGGCCGAACAAAATGCTCGGATGCGAAGTGAAATTTTTTCGCTCGAAATTTTACGAGCTTGTGCAGAACTTCTAGGCAATCATATCGGCAGGTGACAAGAAGTGATTCGAGTTCGTTTGCCCCCCCATTTTCTTTAACGAACAATAACTTTTTGTGAAAATAACAAGTGCCCCGTTCCCGGCCGAAACGACACGAATTACACTTCGAAACCCGCCGACATGATCGCCACGATGCACAGAGCAACCTCGTAAATTTTCGGGCAAATCGGACGACGTCGTATTTTTTCACAACCAGGACCGAAACCCTAGGCCGAACAAAATGGTCGGATGCGAAGTGAAATTTTTTCGCTTGAAATTTTACGAGCTTGTGCGGAACTTCTATGCAATCATTTCGGCAGGTGACACGAAGTGATTCGAGTTCGTTTGCCCCCCCATTTTCTTTAACGAACGATAACTTTTTCCGAAAATAACAAGGGCCCCGAACCCGGCCGAAACGACTCGAATTACACTTCGGGACCCGCTGACATGAACGCCACGATGCACAGAGCACCCTCGTAAATTTTCGGGCAAATCGGACGACGTCGTATTTTTTCACAACCAGGACCGAAACCCTAGGCCGAACAAAATGGTCGGATGCGAAGTGAAATTTTTTCGCTCGAAATTTTACGAGCTTGTGCGGAACTTCTAGGCAATCATTTCGGCAGGTGACATGAAGTGATTCGAGTTCGTTTGCCCCCCTCATTTTCTTTAACGAACGATAACTTTTTCCGAAAATAACAAGTGCCCCAAACCCGGCCGAAACGACTCGAATTACACTTCGAGACCCGCCGACATGAACACCACGATGCACAGAGCACCCTCGTAAATTTTCGGGCAAATCGGACGACGTCGTCTTTTTCACAACAAGGACCGAAACCCTAGGCCGAACAAAATGGTCGGATGCGAAGTGAAATTTTTTCGCTCGAAATTTTACGAGCTTGTGCAGAACTTCTACGCAATCATATCGGCAGGTGACAAGAAGTGATTCGAGTTCGTTTGCCCCCCCATTTTCTTTAACGAACGATAACTTTTTGTGAAAATAACAAGTGCCCCGTTCCCTGGCTGAAACGACTCGAATTACACTTTGAGACCCGCCGACATGATCGCCACGATGCACAGAGCACCCTCGTAAATTTTCGGGCAAATCGGACGACGTCGTATTTTTTCACAACCAGGACCGAAACCCTAGGCCGAACAAAATGGTCTGATGCGAAGTGAAATTTTTTCGCTCGAATTTTTACGAGCTTGTCCATAACTTCTAGGCAATCATATCGGCAGGTGACAAGAAGTGATTCGAGTTCGTTTGCCGCCCATTTTCTTTAACGAACGATAACTTTTTGTGAAAATAACAAGTGCCCCGTTCCCTGGCTGAAACGACTCGAATTACACTTCGAGACCCGCCGACATGATCGCCACGATGCACAGAGCACCCTCGTAAATTTTCGGGCAAATCGGACGACGTCGTATTTTTTCACAACCAGGACCGAAACCCTAGGCCGAACAAAATGGTCGGATGCGAAGTGAAATTTTTTCGCTCGAAATTTTACGAGCTTGTGTGAAACTTCTAGGCAATCATATCGGCAGGTGACAAGAAGTGATTCGAGTTCGTTTGCCCCCCCATTTTCCTTAACGAACGATAACTTTTTGTGAAAAAAACAAGTGCCCCGATCCCGTCCGAAAAGACTCGAATTACACTTCGAGACCCGCCGACATGATCGCCACGATGCACAGAGCACCCTCGTAAATTTTCGGGCAAATCGGACGACGTCGTATTTTTTTCACAACCAGGACCGAAACCCTAGGCCGAACAAAATGTTCGGATGCGAAGTGAAATTTTTTCGCTCGAAATTTTACGAGCTTGTACGGAACTTCTAGGCAATCATATCAGCGGGTGACACGAAGTGATTCGAGTTCGTTTGCCCCCCCATTTTCTTTAACGAACGATAACTTTTTCCGAAAGTAACAAGTGCCCCGAACCCGGCCGAAACGACTCGAATTACACTTCGAGACCCGCCGACATGAACACCACGATGCACAGAGCACCCTCGTAAATTTTTGGGGAAATCGGACGACGTCGTATTTTTTCACAAAAAGGACCGAAACCCTAGGCCGAACAAAATGGTCGGATGCGAAGTGAAATTTTTTCGCTCGAAATTTTACGAGCTTGTGCAGAACTTCTAGGCAATCATATCGGCAGGTGACAAGAAGTGATTCGAGTTCGTTTGCCCCCCCATTTTCTTTAACGAACGATAACTTTTTGTGAAAATAACAAGTGCCCCGTTCCCTGGCTGAAACGACTCGAATTACACTTCGAGACCCGCCGACATGATCGCCACGATGCACAGAGCACCCTCGTAAATTTTCGGGCAAATCGGACGACGTCGTATTTTTTCACAACCAGGACCGAAACCCTAGGCCGAACAAAATGGTCGGATGCGAAGTGAAATTTTTTCGCTCGAAATTTTACGAGCTTGTGCGAAACTTCTAGGCAATCATATCGGCAGGTGACAAGAAGTGATTCGAGTTCGTTTTCCCCCCCATTTTCCTTAACGAACGATAACTTTTTGTGAAAATAACAAGTGCCCCGATCCCGGCCGAAACGACTCGAATTACACTTCGAGACCCGCCGACATGATCGCCACGATGCACAGAGCACCCTCGTAAATTTTCGGGCAAATCGGACGACGTCGTATTTTTTCACAACCAGGACTGAAACCCTAGGCCGAACAAAATGTTCGGATGCGAAGTGAAATTTTTTCGCTCGAAACTTTACGAGCTTGTGCGGAACTTCTAGGCAATCATATCGGCAGGTGACACGAAGTGATTCGAGTTCGTTTGCCCCCCCATTTTCTTTAACGAACGATAACTTTTTCCGAAAGTAACAAGTGCACCGAACCCGGCCGAAACGACTCGAATTACACTTCGAGACCCGCCGACATGATCACCACGATGCACAGAGCACCCTCGTAAATTTTCGGGCAAATCGGACGACGTCGTATTTTTTCACAAAAAGGACCGAAACCCTAGGCCGAACGAAATGGTCGGATGCGAAGTGAAATTTTTTCGCTCGAAATTTTACGAGCTTCTGTAGAACTTCTAGGCAATCATATCGGCAGGTGACAAGAAGTGATTCGAGTTCGTTTGCCCCCCCATTTTCCTTAACGAACGATAACTTTTTGTGAAAATAACAAGTGCCCCGATCCCCGCCGAAACGACTCGAATTACACTTCGAGACCCGCCGACATGATCGCCACGATGCACAGGGCACCCTCGTAAATTTTCGGGCAAATCGGACGACGTCGTATTTTTTTACAACCAGGACCGAAACCTTAGGCCGAACAAAAAGGTCGGATGCGAAGGAAAATTTTTTCGCTCGAAATTTTCCGAGCTTGTGCAGAACTTCTAGGCAATCATATCGGCAGGTGACACGAAGTGATTCGAGTTCGTTTGCCCCCCCATTTTCTTTAACGAACGATAACTTTTTCCGAAAGTAACAAGTGCCCCGATCCCGGCCGAAACGACTCGAATTACACTTCGAGACCCGCCGACATGATCGCCACGATGCACAGGGTACCCTCGTAAATTTTCGGGCAAATCGGACGACGTCGTATTTTTTCACAACCAGGACCGAAACCATAGACCGAACAAAATGGTCGGATGCGAAGTGACATTTTTTCGCTCGAAATTTTACGAGCTTCTGTAGAACTTCTAGGCAATCATATCGGCAGGTGACAAGAAGTGATTCGAGTTCGTTTGCCCCCCCATTTTCCTTAACGAACAATAACTTTGTGTGAAAATAACAAGTGCCCCGATCCCGGCCGAAACGACTCGACTTACACTTCGAGACCCGCCGACATGATCGCCACGATGCACAGGGCACCCTCGTAAATTTTCGGGCAAATCGGACGACGTCGTATTTTTTCACAACCAGGACCGAAACCATAGGCCGAACAAAATGGTCGGATGCGAAGTGAAATTTTTTCGCTCGAAATTTTACGAGCTTGTGCGGAACTTCTAAGCAATCATATCGGCAGGTGACACGAAGTGATTCGAGTTCGTTTGCCCCCCCTATTTTCTTTAACGAACGATAACTTTTTCCGAAAATAACAAGTGCCCCGAACCCGGCCGAAACGACTCGAATTACACTTCGAGAACCGCCGACATTAACGCCACGATGCACAGAGCACCCTCGTAAATTTTCGGGCAAATCGGACGACGTCGTATTTTTTCACAACCAGGACCGAAACCCTAGGCCAAACGAAATGGTCGGATGCGAAGTGAAATTTTTTCGCTCGAAATTTTACGAGCTTCTGTAGAACTTCTAGGCAATCATATCGGCAGGTGACAAGAAGTGATTCGAGTTCGTTTGCCCCCCCATTTTCCTTAACGAACGATAACTTTTTGTGAAAATAACAAGTGCCCCGATCCCCGCCGAAACGACTCGAATTACACTTCGAGACCCGCCGACATGATCGCCACGATGCACAGGGCACCCTCGTAAATTTTCGGGCAAATCGGACGACGTCGTATTTTTTTACAACCAGGACCGAAACCTTAGGCCGAACAAAAAGGTCGGATGCGAAGGAAAATTTTTTCGTTCGAAATTTTCCGAGCTTGTGCAGAACTTTTAGGCAATCATATCGGCAGGTGACACGAAGTGATTCGAGTTCGTTTGCCCCCCCATTTTCTTTAACGAACGATAACTTTTTCCGAAAGTAACAAGTGCCCCGATCCCGGCCGAAACGACTCGAATTACACTTCGAGACCCGCCGACATGATCGCCACGATGCACAGGGTACCCTCGTAAATTTTCGGGCAAATCGGACGACGTCGTATTTTTTCACAACCAGGACTGAAACCATAGCCCGAACAAAATGGTCGGATGCGAAGTGACATTTTTTCGCTCGAAATTTTACGAGCTTCTGTAGAACTTCTAGGCAATCATATCGGCAGGTGACAAGAAGTGATTCGAGTTCGTTTGCCCCCCCATTTTCCTTAACGAACGATAACTTGTTGTGAAAATAACAAGTGCCCCGATCCCGGCCAAAACGACTCGAATTACACTTCGAGACCCGCCGACATGATCGCCACGATGCACAGGGCACCCTCGTAAATTTTCGGGCAAATCGGACGACGTCGTATTTTTTTACAACCAGGACCGAAACCCTAGGCCGAACAAAAAGGTCGGATGCGAAGGAAAATTTTTTCGCTCGAAATTTTACGAGCTTGTGCAGAACTTCTAGGCAATCATATCGGCAGGTGACACGAAGTGATTCGAGTTCGTTTGCCCCCCCATTTTCTTTAACGAACGATAACTTTTTCTGAAAGTAACAAGTGCCCCGATCCCGGCCGAAACGACTCGAATTACACTTCGAGACCCGCCGAAATGATCGCCACGATGCACAGAGCACCCTCGTAAATTTTCGGGCAAATCGGACGACGTCGTATTTTTTCACAACCAGGACCGAAACCCTAGGCCGAACAAAATGTTCGGATGCGAAGTGAAATTTTTTCGCTCGAAATTTTACGAACTTGTGCGGAACTTCTAGGCAATCATATCGGCAGGTGACACGAAGTGATTCGAGTTCGTTTGCCCCCCCATTTTCTTTAACGAACGATAACTTTTTCCGAAAGTAACAAGTGCCCCGAACCCGGCCGAAATGACTCGAATTACACTTCGAGACCCGCCGACATGAACACCACGATGCACAGAGCACCCTCGTAAATTTTCGGGCAAATCGGTCGACGTCGTATTTTTTCACAACTAGGACCGAAACCCTAGGCCGAACAAAATGGTCGGATGCGAAGTGAAATTTTTTCGCTCGAAATTTTACGAGCTTGTGCAGAACTTCTAGGCAATCATATCGGCTGGTGACAAGAAGTGATTCGAGTTCGTTTGCCCCCCATTTTCATTAACGTACGATAACTTTTTGTGAAAATAACAAGTGCCCCGATCCCGGCCGAAACGACTCGAATTACACTTCTAGACCCGCCGACATGATCGCCACGATGCACAGAGCACCCTCGTAAATTTTCAGGCAAATCGGACGACATCGTATTTTTTTACAACCAGGACCGAAACCCTAGGCCGAACAAAAAGGTCGGATGCGAAGGAAAATTTTTTCGCTCGAAATTTTACGAGCTTGTGCAGAACTTCTAGGCAATCATATCGGCAGGTGACACGAAGTGATTCGAGTTCGTTTGCCCCCCCATTTTCTTTAACGAACGATAACTTTTTCCGAAAGTAACAAGTGCCCCGATCCCGGCCGAAACGACTCGAATTACACTTCGAGACCCGCCGAAATGATCGCCACGATGCACAGAGCACCCTCGTAAATTTTCGGGCAAATCGGACGACGTCGTATTTTTCCACAACCAGGACCGAAACCCTAGGCCGAACAAAATGTTCGGATGCGAAGTGAAATTTTTTCGCTCGAAATTTTACGAGCTTCTGTAGAACTTCTAGGCAATCATATCGGCAGGTGACAAGAAGTGATTCGAGTTGGTTTGCCCCCCCATTTTCCTTAACGAACGATAACTTTTTGTGAAAATAACAAGTGCCCCGATCCCCGCCGAAACGACTCGAATTACACTTCGAGACCCGCCGACATGATCGCCACGATGCACAGGGCACCCTCGTAAATTTTCGGGCAAATCGGACGACGTCGTATTTTTTTACAACCAGGACCGAAACCTTAGGCCGAACAAAAAGGTCGGATGCGAAGGAAAATTTTTTCGCTCGAAACTTTACGAGCTTGTGCAGAACTTCTAGGCAATCATATCGGCAGGTGACACGAAGTGATTCGAGTTCGTTTGCCCCCCCATTTTCTTTAACGAACGATAACTTTTTCCAAAAGTAACAAGTGCCCCGATCCCGTTCGAAATGACTCGAATTACACTTCGAGACCCGCCGACATGATCGCCACGATGCACAGGGTACCCTCGTAAATTTTCGGGCAAATCGGACGACGTCGTATTTTTTCACAACCAGGACCGAAACCATAGACCGAACAAAATGGTCGGATGCGAAGTGACATTTTTTCGCTCGAAATTTTACGAGCTTCTGTAGAACTTCTAGGCAATCATATCGGCAGGTGACAAGAAGTGATTCGAGTTCGTTTGCCCCCCCATTTTCCTTAACGAACGATAACTTTTTGTGAAAATAACAAGTGCCCCGATCCCGGCCAAAACGACTCGAATTACACTTCGAGACCCGCCGACATGATCGCCACGATGCACAGGGCACCCTCGTAAATTTTCGGGCAAATCGGACGACGTCGTATTTTTTTACAACCAGGACCGAAACCCTAGGCCGAACAAAAAGGTCGGATGCGAAGGAAAATTTTTTCGCTCGAAATTTTACGAGCTTGTGCAGAACTTCTAGGCAATCATATCGGCAGGTGACACGAAGTGATTCGAGTTCGTTTGCCCCCCCATTTTCTTTAACGAACGATAACTTTTTCTGAAAGTAACAAGTGCCCCGATCCCGGCCGAAACGACTCGAATTACACTTCGAGACCCGCCGAAATGATCGCCACGATGCACAGAGCACCCTCGTAAATTTTCGGGCAAATCGGACGACGTCGTATTTTTTCACAACCAGGACCGAAACCCTAGGCCGAACAAAATGTTCGGATGCGAAGTGAAATTTTTTCGCTCGAAAGTTTCCGAACTTGTGCGGAACTTCTAGGCAATCATATCGGCAGGTGACACGAAGTGATTCGAGTTCGTTTGCCCCCCCATTTTCTTTAACGAACGATAACTTTTTCCGAAAGTAACAAGTGCCTCGAACCCGGCCGAAATGACTCGAATTACACTTCGAGACCCGCCGACATGAACACCACGATGCACAGAGCACCCTCGTAAATTTTCGGGCAAATCGGTCGACGTCGTATTTTTTCACAACTAGGACCGAAACCCTAGGCCGAACAAAATGGTCGGATGCGAAGTGAAATTTTTTCGCTCGAAATTTTACGAGCTTGTGCAGAACTTCTAGGCAATCATATCGGCAGGTGACAAGAAGTGATTCGAGTTCGTTTGCCCCCCATTTTCATTAACGTACGATAACTTTTTGTGAAAATAACAAGTGCCCCGATCCCGGCCGAAACGACTCGAATTACACTTCTAGACCCGCCGACATGATCGCCACGATGCACAGAGCACCCTCGTAAATTTTCAGGCAAATCGGACGACGTCGTATTTTTTTACAACCAGGACCGAAACCCTAGGCCGAACAAAAAGGTCGGATGCGAAGGAAAATTTTTTCGCTCGAAATTTTACGAGCTTGTGCAGAACTTCTGGGCAATCATATCGGCAGGTGACACGAAGTGATTCGAGTTCGTTTGCCCCCCCATTTTCCTTAACGAACGATAACTTTTTGTGAAAATAACAAGTGCCCCGATCCCGGCCGAAACGACTCGAATTACTCTTCGAGACCCGCCGACATGATCGCCACGATGCACAGAGCACCCTCGTAAATTTTCGGGCAAATCAGACGACGTCGTATTTTTTCACAACCAGGACCGAAACCCTAGGCCGAACAAAATGTTCGGATGCGAAGTGAAATTTTTTCGCTCGAAATTTTACGAACTTGTGCGGAACTTCTAGGCAATCATATCGGCAGGTGACACGAAGTGATTCGAGTTCGTTTGCCCCCCCATTTTCTTTAACGAACGATAACTTTTTCCGAAAGTAACAAGTGCCCCGAACCCGGCCGAAACGACTCGAATTACACTTCGAGACCCGCCGACATGAACACCACGATGCACAGAGCACCCTCGTAAATTTTCGGGCAAATCGGACGACGTCGTATTTTTTCACAACCAGGACCGAAACCATAGACCGAACAAAATGGTCGGATGCGAAGTGAAATTTTTTCGCTCGAAATTTTACGAGCTTGTGCGGAACTTCTAAGCAATCATATCGGCAGGTAACACGAAGTGATTCGAGTTCGGTTGCCCCCCCATTTTCCTTAACGAACGATAACTTTTTGTGAAAATAACAAGTGCCTCGATCCCGGCCGAAACGACTCGAATTACACTTCGAGACCCGCCGAAATGATCGCCACGATGCACAGAGCACCCTCGTAAATTTTCGGGCAAATCGGACGACGTCGTATTTTTTCACAACCAGGACCGAAACCCTAGGCCGAAAAAAATGTTCGGATGCGAAGTAAAATTTTTTCGCTCGAAATTTTACGAACTTGTGCGGAACTTCTAGGCAATCAGATCGGCAGGTGACACGAAGTGATTCGAGTTCGTTTGCCCCCCCATTTTCCTTAACGAACGATAACTTTTTGTGAAAATAACAAGTGCCCCGATCCCGGCCGAAACGACTCGAATTATACTTCGAGACCCGCCGACATGATCGCCACGATGCACAGAGCACCCTCGTAAATTTTCGGGCAAATCGGACGACGTCGTATTTTTTCACAACCAGGACCGAAACCCTAGGGCGAACAAAATGGTCGGATGCGAAGTGAAATTTTTTCGCTCGAAATTTTACGAGCTTGTGCAGAACTTCTAGGCAATCATATTGGCGGGTGACAAGAAGTGATTCGAGTTCGTTTGCCCCCCCATTTTCCTTAACGAACGATAACTTTTTGTGAAAATAACAAGTGCCCCGATCCCGGCCGAAACGACTCGAATTACACTTCGAGACCCGCCGACATGATCGCCACGATGCACAGAGCAGCCTCGTAAATTTTCGGGCAAATCGGACGACGTCGTATTTTTTCACAACCAGGATCGAAACCCTAGGCCGAACAAAATGGTCGGATGCGAAGTGAAAATTTGTCGCTCGAAATTTTACGAGCTTGTGCGGAACTTCTAAGCAATCATATCGGCAGGTGACACGAAGTGATTCGAGTTCGTTTGCCCCCCCATTTTCTTTAACGAACGATAACTTTTTCCGAAAATAACAAGTGCCCCGATCCCGGCCGAATCGACTCGAATTACACTTCGAGACCCGCCGACATGAACGCCACGATGCACAGAGCACCCTCGTAAATTTTCGGGCAAATCGGACGACGTCGTATGTTTTTCACAACCAGGACCGAAACCCTAGGCCGAACGAAAAGGTCGGATGCGAAGGAAAATTTTTTCGCTCGAAATTTTACGAGCTTGTGCAGAACTTCTAGGCAATCATATCGGCAGGTGACAAGAAGTGATTCGAGTTCGTTTGCCCCCCCATTTTCCTTAACGAACGATAACTTTGTGTGAAAATAACAAGTGCCCCGATCCCGGCCGAAACGACTCGAATTACACTTCGAGACCCGCCGACATGATCGCCACGATGCACAGGGCACCCTCGTAAATTTTCGGGCAAATCGGACGACGTCGTATTTTTTCACAACCAGGACCGAAACCATAGGCCGAACAAAATGGTCGGATGCGAAGTGAAATTTTTTCGCTCGAAATTTTACGAGCTTGTGCGGAACTTCTAAGCAATCATATCGGCAGGTGACACGAAGTGATTCGAGTTCGTTTGCCCCCCCTATTTTCTTTAACGAACGATAACTTTTTCCGAAAATAACAAGTGCCCCGAACCCGGCCGAAACGACTCCAATTACACTTCGAGAACCGCCGACATTAACGCCACGATGCACAGAGCACCCTCGTAAATTTTCGGGCAAATCGGACGACGTCGTATTTTTTCACAACCAGGACCGAAACCCTAGGCCAAACGAAATGGTCGGATGCGAAGTGAAATTTTTTCGCTCGAAATTTTACGAGCTTCTGTAGAACTTCTAGGCAATCATATCGGCAGGTGACAAGAAGTGATTCGAGTTCGTTTGCCCCCCCATTTTCCTTAACGAACGATAACTTTTTGTGAAAATAACAAGTGCCCCGATCCCCGCCGAAACGACTCGAATTACACTTCGAGACCCGCCGACATGATCGCCACGATGCACAGGGCACCCTCGTAAATTTTCGGGCAAATCGGACGACGTCGTATTTTTTTACAACCAGGACCGAAACCTTAGGCCGAACAAAAAGGTCGGATGCGAAGGAAAATTTTTTCGCTCGAAATTTTCCGAGCTTGTGCAGAACTTCTAGGCAATCATATCGGCAGGTGACACGAAGTGATTCGAGTTCGTTTGCCCCCCCATTTTCTTTAACGAACGATAACTTTTTCCGAAAGTAACAAGTGCCCCGATCCCGGCCGAAACGACTCGAATTACACTTCGAGACCCGCCGACATGATCGCCACGATGCACAGGGTACCCTCGTAAATTTTCGGGCAAATCGGACGACGTCGTATTTTTTCACAACCAGGACCGAAACCATAGACCGAACAAAATGGTCGGATGCGAAGTGACATTTTTTCGCTCGAAATTTTACGAGCTTCTGTAGAACTTCTAGGCAATCATATCGGCAGGTGACAAGAAGTGATTCGAGTTCGTTTGCCCCCCCATTTTCCTTAACGAACGATAACTTTTTGTGAAAATAACAAGTGCCCCGATCCCGGCCAAAACGACTCGAATTACACTTCGAGACCCGCCGACTTGATCGCCACGATGCACAGGGCACCCTCGTAAATTTTCGGGCAAATCGGACGACGTCGTATTTTTTTACAACCAGGACCGAAACCCTAGGCCGAACAAAAAGGTCGGATGCGAAGGAAAATTTTTTCGCTCGAAATTTTACGAGCTTGTGCAGAACTTCTAGGCAATCATATCGGCAGGTGACACGAAGTGATTCGAGTTCGTTTGCCCCCCCATTTTCTTTAACGAACGATAACTTTTTCCGAAAGTAACAAGTGCCCCGATCCCGGCCGAAACGATTCGAATTACACTTCGAGACCCGCCGAAATGATCGCCACGATGCACAGAGCACCCTCGTAAATTTTCGGGCAAATCGGACGACGTCGTATTTTTTCACAACCAGGACCGAAACCCTAGGCCGAACAAAATGTTCGGATGCGAAGTGAAATTTTTTCGCTCGAAATTTTACGAACTTGTGCGGAACTTCTAGGCAATCATATCGGCAGGTGACACGAAGTGATTCGAGTTCGTTTGCCCCCCCATTTTCTTTAACGAACGATAACTTTTTCCGAAAGTAACAAGTGCCCCGAACCCGGCCGAAACGACTCGAATTACACTTCGAGACCCGCCGACATGAACACCACGATGCACAGAGCACCCTCGTAAATTTTCGGGCAAATCGGTCGACGTCGTATTTTTTCACAACCAGGACCGAAACCCTAGGCCGAACAAAATGGTCGGATGCGAAGTGAAATTTTTTCGCTCGAAATTTTACGAGCTTGTGCAGAACTTCTAGGCAATCATATCGGCAGGTGACAAGAAGTGATTCGAGTTCGTTTGCCCCCCATTTTCATTAACGTACGATAACTTTTTGTGAAAATAACAAGTGCCCCGATCCCGGCCGAAACGACTCGAATTACACTTCTAGACCCGCCGACATGATCGCCACGATGCACAGAGCACCCTCGTAAATTTTCGGGCAAATCGGACGACGTCGTATTTTTTTACAACCAGGACCGAAACCCTAGGCCGAACAAAAAGGTCGGATGCGAAGGAAAGTTTTTTCGCTCGAAATTTTACGAGCTTGTGCAGAACTTCTGGGCAATCATATCGGCAGGTGACACGAAGTGATTCGAGTTCGTTTGCCCCCCCATTCTCCTTAACGAACGATAACTTTTTGTGAAAATAACAAGTGCCCCGATCCCGGCCGAAACGACTCGAATTACTCTTCGAGACCCGCCGACATGATCGCCACGATGCACAGAGCACCCTCGTAAATTTTCGGGCAAATCGGACGACGTCGTATTTTTTCACAACCAGGACCGAAACCCTAGACCGAACAAAATGGTCGGATGCGAAGTGAAATTTTTTCGCTCGAAATTTTACGAGCTTGTGCAGAACTTCTAGGCAATCATATCGGCAGGTGACAAGAAGTGATTCGAGTTCGTTTGCCCCCCCATTTTCCTTAAGGAACGATAACTTTTTGTGAAAATAACAAGTGCCCCGATCCCGGCCGAAACGACTCGAATTACACTTCGAGACCCGCCGACATGATCGCCACGATGCACAGAGCACCCTCGTAAATTTTCGGGCAAATCGGACGACGTCGTATTTTTTCACAACCAGGACCGAAACCCTAGGCCGAACAAAATGGTCGGATGCGAAGTGAAAATTTTTCGCTCGAAATTTTACGAGCTTGTGCGGAACTTCTAAGCAATCATATCGGCAGGTGACACGAAGTGATTCGAGTTCGTTTGCCCCCCCATTTTCTTTAACGAACGATAACTTTTTCCGAAAATAACAAGTGCCCCGATCGCGGCCGAATCGACTCGAATTACACTTCGAGACCCGCCGACATAAACGCCACGATGCACAGAGCACCCTCGTAAATTTTCGGGCAAATCGGACGACGTCGTATGTTTTTCACAACCAGGACCGAAACCCTAGGCCGAACGAAAAGGTCGGATGCGAAGGAAAATTTTTTCGCTCGAAATTTTACGAGCTTGTGCAGAACTTCTAAGCAATCATATCGGCAGGTGACACGAAGTGATTCGAGTTCGTTTGCCCCCCCATTTTCCTTAACGAACGATAACTTTTTGTGAAAATAAGAAGTGCCCCGATCCCGGCCGAAACGACTCGAATTACACTTCGAGACCCGCCGACATGATCGCCACGATGCACAGAGCACCCTCGTAAATTTTCGGGCAAATCGGACGACGTCGTATTTTTTCACAACCAGGACCGAAACCCTAGGCCGAACAAAATGGTCGGATGCGAAGTGAAATTTTTTCGCTCGAAATTTTACGAGCTTGTGCGGAACTTCTAAGCAATCATATCGGCAGGTGACACGAAGTGATTCGAGTTCGTTTGCCCCCCCTATTTTCTTTAACGAACGATAACTTTTTCCGAAAATAACAAGTGCCCCGAACCCGGCCGAAACGACTCCAATTACACTTCGAGAACCGCCGACATTAACGCCACGATGCACAGAGCACCCTCGTAAATTTTCGGGCAAATCGGACGACGTCGTATTTTTTCACAACCAGGACCGAAACCCTAGGCCAAACGAAATGGTCGGATGCGAAGTGAAATTTTTTCGCTCGAAATTTTACGAGCTTCTGTAGAACTTCTAGGCAATCATATCGGCAGGTGACAAGAAGTGATTCGAGTTCGTTTGCCCCCCCATTTTCCTTAACGAACGATAACTTTTTGTGAAAATAACAAGTGCCCCGATCCCCGCCGAAACGACTCGAATTACACTTCGAGACCCGCCGACATGATCGCCACGATGCACAGGGCACCCTCGTAAATTTTCGGGCAAATCGGACGACGTCGTATTTTTTTACAACCAGGACCGAAACCTTAGGCCGAACAAAAAGGTCGGATGCGAAGGAAAATTTTTTCGCTCGAAATTTTCCGAGCTTGTGCAGAACTTCTAGGCAATCATATCAGCAGGTGACACGAAGTGATTCGAGTTCGTTTGCCCCCCCATTTTCTTTAACGAACGATAACTTTTTCCGAAAGTAACAAGTGCCCCGATCCCGGCCGAAACGACTCGAATTACACTTCGAGACCCGCCGACATGATCGCCACGATGCACAGGGTACCCTCGTAAATTTTCGGGCAAATCGGACGACGTCGTATTTTTTCACAACCAGGACCGAAACCATAGACCGAACAAAATGGTCGGATGCGAAGTGACATTTTTTCGCTCGAAATTTTACGAGCTTCTGTAGAACTTCTAGGCAATCATATCGGCAGGTGACAAGAAGTGATTCGAGTTCGTTTGCCCCCCCATTTTCCTTAACGAACGATAACTTTTTGTGAAAATAACAAGTGCCCCGATCCCGGCCAAAACGACTCGAATTACACTTCGAGACCCGCCGACTTGATCGCCACGATGCACAGGGCACCCTCGTAAATTTTCGGGCAAATCGGACGACGTCGTATTTTTTTACAACCAGGACCGAAACCCTAGGCCGAACAAAAAGGTCGGATGCGAAGGAAAATTTTTTCGCTCGAAATTTTACGAGCTTGTGCAGAACTTCTAGGCAATCATATCGGCAGGTGACACGAAGTGATTCGAGTTCGTTTGCCCCCCCATTTTCTTTAACGAACGATAACTTTTTCCGAAAGTAACAAGTGCCCCGATCCCGGCCGAAACGATTCGAATTACACTTCGAGACCCGCCGAAATGATCGCCACGATGCACAGAGCACCCTCGTAAATTTTCGGGCAAATCGGACGACGTCGTATTTTTTCACAACCAGGACCGAAACCCTAGGCCGAACAAAATGTTCGGATGCGAAGTGAAATTTTTTCGCTCGAAATTTTACGAACTTGTGCGGAACTTCTAGGCAATCATATCGGCAGGTGACACGAAGTGATTCGAGTTCGTTTGCCCCCCCATTTTCTTTAACGAACGATAACTTTTTCCGAAAGTAACAAGTGCCCCGAACCCGGCCGAAACGACTCGAATTACACTTCGAGACCCGCCGACATGAACACCACGATGCACAGAGCACCCTCGTAAATTTTCGGGCAAATCGGTCGACGTCGTATTTTTTCACAACCAGGACCGAAACCCTAGGCCGAACAAAATGGTCGGATGCGAAGTGAAATTTTTTCGCTCGAAATTTTACGAGCTTGTGCAGAACTTCTAGGCAATCATATCGGCAGGTGACAAGAAGTGATTCGAGTTCGTTTGCCCCCCATTTTCATTAACGTACGATAACTTTTTGTGAAAATAACAAGTGCCCCGATCCCGGCCGAAACGACTCGAATTACACTTCTAGACCCGCCGACATGATCGCCACGATGCACAGAGCACCCTCGTAAATTTTCGGGCAAATCGGACGACGTCGTATTTTTTTACAACCAGGACCGAAACCCTAGGCCGAACAAAAAGGTCGGATGCGAAGGAAAGTTTTTTCGCTCGAAATTTTACGAGCTTGTGCAGAACTTCTGGGCAATCATATCGGCAGGTGACACGAAGTGATTCGAGTTCGTTTGCCCCCCCATTCTCCTTAACGAACGATAACTTTTTGTGAAAATAACAAGTGCCCCGATCCCGGCCGAAACGACTCGAATTACTCTTCGAGACCCGCCGACATGATCGCCACGATGCACAGAGCACCCTCGTAAATTTTCGGGCAAATCGGACGACGTCGTATTTTTTCACAACCAGGACCGAAACCCTAGACCGAACAAAATGGTCGGATGCGAAGTGAAATTTTTTCGCTCGAAATTTTACGAGCTTGTGCAGAACTTCTAGGCAATCATATCGGCAGGTGACAAGAAGTGATTCGAGTTCGTTTGCACCCCCATTTTCCTTAAGGAACGATAACTTTTTGTGAAAATAACAAGTGCCCCGATCCCGGCCGAAACGACTCGAATTACACTTCGAGACCCGCCGACATGATCGCCACGATGCACAGAGCACCCTCGTAAATTTTCGGGCAAATCGGACGACGTCGTATTTTTTCACAACCAGGACCGAAACCCTAGGCCGAACAAAATGGTCGGATGCGAAGTGAAAATTTTTCGCTCGAAATTTTACGAGCTTGTGCGGAACTTCTAAGCAATCATATCGGCAGGTGACACGAAGTGATTCGAGTTCGTTTGCCCCCCCATTTTCTTTAACGAACGATAACTTTTTCCGAAAATAACAAGTGCCCCGATCCCGGCCGAATCGACTCGAATTACACTTCGAGACCCGCCGACATAAACGCCACGATGCACAGAGCACCCTCGTAAATTTTCGGGCAAATCGGACGACGTCGTATGTTTTTCACAACCAGGACCGAAACCCTAGGCCGAACGAAAAGGTCGGATGCGAAGGAAAATTTTTTCGCTCGAAATTTTACGAGCTTGTGCAGAACTTCTAAGCAATCATATCGGCAGGTGACACGAAGTGATTCGAGTTCGTTTGCCCCCCCATTTTCCTTAACGAACGATAACTTTTTGTGAAAATAAGAAGTGCCCCGATCCCGGCCGAAACGACTCGAATTACACTTCGAGACCCGCCGACATGATCGCCACGATGCACAGAGCACCCTCGTAAATTTTCGGGCAAATCGGACGACGTCGTATTTTTTCACAACCAGGACCGAAACCCTAGGCCGAACAAAATGGTCGGATGCGAAGTGAAATTTTTTCGCTCGAAATTTTACGAGCTTGTGCAGAACTTCTAGGCAATCATATTGGCAGGTGACAAGAAGTGATTCGAGTTCGTTTGCCCCCCCATTTTCCTTAACGAACGATAACTTTTTGTGAAAATAACAAGTGCCCCGATCCCGGCCGAAACGACTCGAATTACACTTCGAGACCCGCCGACATGATCCCCACGATGCACAGAGCAGCCTCGTAAATTTTCGGGCAAATCGGACGACGTCGTATTTTTTCACAACCAGGATCGAAACCCTAGGCCGAACAAAATGGTCGGATGCGAAGTGAAAATTTGTCGCTCGAAATTTTACGAGCTTCTGCGGAACTTCTAAGCAATCATATCGGCAGGTGACACGAAGTGATTCGAGTTCGTTTGCCCCCCCATTTTCTTTAACGAACGATAACTTTTTCCGAAAATAACAAGTGCCCCGAACCCGGCCGAAACGACTCGAATTACACTTCGAGAACCGCCGACATTAACGCCACGATGCACAGAGCACCCTCGTAAATTTTCGGGCAAATCGGACGACGTCGTATTTTTTCACAACCAGGACCGAAACCCTAGGCCAAACGAAATGGTCGGATGCGAAGTGAAATTTTTTCGCTCGAAATTTTACGAGCTTCTGTAGAACTTCTAGGCAATCATATCGGCAGGTGATAAGAAGTGATTCGAGTTCGTTTGCCCCCCCATTTTCCTTAACGAACGATAACTTTTTGTGAAAATAACAAGTGCCCCGATCCCGGCCGAAACGACTCGAATTACACTTCGAGACCCGCCGACATGATCGCCACGATGCACAGAGCACCCTCGTAAATTTTCGGGCAAATCGGACGACGTCGTATTTTTTCACAACCAGGACCGAAACCCTAGGCCGAACAAAATGGTCGGATGCGAAGTGAAAATTTTTCGCTCGAAATTTTACGAGCTTGTGCGGAACTTCTAAGCAATCATATCGGCAGGTGACACGAAGTGATTCGAGTTCGTTTGCCCCCCCATTTTCTTTAACGAACGATAACTTTTTCCGAAAATAACAAGTGCCCCGATCCCGGCCGAATCGACTCGAATTACACTTCGAGACCCGCCGACATAAACGCCACGATGCACAGAGCACCCTCGTAAATTTTCGGGCAAATCGGACGACGTCGTATGTTTTTCACAACCAGGACCGAAACCCTAGGCCGAACGAAAAGGTCGGATGCGAAGGAAAATTTTTTCGCTCGAAATTTTACGAGCTTGTGCAGAAGTTCTAGGCAATCATATCGGCAGGTGACACGAAGTGATTCGAGTTCGTTTGCCCCTCCCATTTTCTTTAACGAACGATAACTTTTTGTGAAAATAACAAGTGCCCCTATCCCGGCCGAAACGACTCGAATTACACTTCGAGACCCGCCGACATGATCGCCATGATGCACAGAGCACCCTCGTAAATTTTCGGGCAAATCGGACGACGTCGTATTTTTTTACAACCAGGACTGAAACCCTAGGCCGAACAAAAAGGTCGGATGCGAAGGAAAATTTTTTCGCTCGAAATTTTACGAGCTTGTGCAGAACTTCTAGGCAATCATATCGGCAGGTGACAAGAAGTGATTCGAGTTCGTTTGCCCCCCCATTTTCCTTAACGAACGATAACTTTTTGTGAAAATAACAAGTGCCCCGATCCCGGCCGAAACGACTCGAATTACACTTCGAGACCCGCCGACATGATCGCCACGATGCACAGAGCACCCTCGTAAATTTTCGGGCAAATCGGACGACGTCGTATTTTTTCACAACCAGGACCGAAACCCTAGGCCGAACAAAATGGTCGGATGCGAAGTGAAAATTTTTCGCTTGAAATTTTACGAGCTTGTGCGGAACTTCTAGGCAATCATATCGGCAGGTGACACGAAGTTATTCGAGTTCGTTTGCCCCCCCATTTTCTTTAACGAACGATAACTTTTTGTGAAAATAACAAGTGCCCCGATCCCGGCCGAATCGACTCGAATTACACTTTGAGGCCCGCCGACATGATCGCCACGATGCACAGAGCACCCTCGTAAATTTTCGGGCAAATCGGACGACGTCGTATGTTTTTTACAACCAGGACCGAAACCCTAGGCCGAACAAAAAGGTCGGATGCGAAGGAAAATTTTTTCGCTCGAAATTTTACGAGCTTGTGCAGAACTTCTAGGCAATCATATCGGCAGGTGACAAGAAGTGATTCGAGTTCGTTTGCCCCCCCATTTTCCTTAACGAACGATAACTTTTTGTGAAAATAACAAGTGCCCCGATCCCGGCCGAAACGACTCGAATTACACTTCGAGACCCGCCGACATGATCGCCACGATGCACAGAGCAGCCTCGTAAATTTTCGGGCAAATCGGACGACGTCGTATTTTTTCACAACCAGGATCGAAACCCTAGGCCGAACAAAGTAACAGAGGCACCAATCCTTGTGCTTCCAGATTTCTCCAAAGTGTTTGAAGTCGATTGCGATGCTTCTAATCTGGGAATTGGTGGTGTTCTCAGCCAAGAAGGCAAGCCAATTGCCTTTTTCAGTGAAAAGCTCAATGACTCCCGAAAGAAGTATTCCACCTATGACAAAGAATTCTATGCTCTTGTTCGTGCCTTGGAGCATTGGAGTCATTATCTACTCTCCAAAGAATTTATACTTCATTCTGACCATGAAGCTTTGAAGTACTTGAACAGCCAGCAGAAGCTCAACACACGACATGCGAAATGGAGTGAGTTTTTGCAAGCTTTTTCATTCTCAATCAAGCACAAGGCAGGTAAACTCAATCAAGTAGCTGATGCTTTAAGTCGAAGACACTCTTTACTTAATACCATGCAAGTGCAGGTTGTGGGTTTTGAAGTTGTCAAACAACTTTACAAAGATGATCCTGATTTTGGCTGTGCTTGGAAGGAATGTTCTAATGGTCCTAACAACCATTTCTTGCTGCAAGATGGTTTTCTTTTCAAAAACAACCATTTATGCATTCCCCAATGTTCATTAAGAGAAGCCATTATCAAAGAAGCCCATGGAGGAGGTCTTGCTGGTCATTTTGGCAGAGATAAGACTTTAGCTCTTGTGCAGGAGAATTTCATTTGGCCCAAGATGGTCCGTGATGTTGTGCGGCACGTGAAGCAATGTCGAATTTGCCACCTTGCAAAGAGTCGCAAACAGAACACCGGACTATATATCCCATTGCCTGTTCCAAATGCTCCATGGGAGGATATTAGTCTTGACTTTGTTGTGGGTTTACCTAGAACCCAAAGGAACAAAGATTCCATTATGGTGGTGGTTGACCGATTCTCAAAGATGGCCCATTTTGTTCCTTGCAACAAAACTCTTGATGCATCTCATGTTGCTGATTTGTATTTCAGGGAAATAGTCAAGCTCCATGGCATTCCCAAAACGATCACTTCCGACCGTGATTCCAAGTTTGTTGGTCATTTTTGGCGTACACTTTGGCGAAAGCTTGGAACTATCCTCCAATTCAGCTCTGCATACCATCCTCAGACAGATGGTCAAACTGAAGTTGTTAATCGGAGTTTGGGAAACCTCTTGAGGAGTTTTGTGGGAAAGAACATCCGTCAATGGGATCTCCTCCTTGCCCAAGCTGAATTTGCCTATAATAGGTCTACTAGTCAAACCACTGGTTGTAGTCCATTTGAATCTGTCTATGGCCTAAACCCCATTAGCCCTCTTGATTTGGCACCAATTCCTACAACCATTCAATTTAGTGGCAGTGCTGATGAACGAGCCAAGGGAATCAAGAAGTTGCATGAGCAGATTCGAGGTCATATTGAGAAGCAAAATGAGAAGTATCGAACACAGGCCAATAAGCATAGAAAGCCAATGGTTTTCAAGGAAGGAGATTTGGTATGGATTCATCTTCGAAAAGAACGTTTTCCAGCGAAACGACGATCTAAGCTCCTACCACGAGCAGATGGTCCTTTCAAAGTCCTCCAACGCATTGGAGAAAATGCTTACAAGATTGAGCTCCCTGGAGAGTATGGTGTATCTGCCACTTTCAATGTATGTGACTTAGCACCATATGAAGAAATCGAAGAGACCACGGACTTGAGGGCAAGTCCTCATCAACCCGGGGAGAATGACACGGGTGTGTCCAGCAAGAGTCCATTAACAATCTCCCAAACTTCAGCCCAAATAAGTCCACAAGCCCAACAGAATGTCAAGGCCCAAATTGAAGAAATCCTTATGCAGTCTAGAGGGTTCTAGTGAGTTCAAAAACATCATAGCCGTCCAGTACTTCATCATTTCGAACGCATGCCTAGGTCTAACTTCAAGTTCAGAATCTTATCTTTCCAACTAAAAACGTTTCAGATCATTTGGAGTTGGGAGCCAAAAGTTATGACTGTTTCAAGTGGAGTGGTCAGCCTTCTCGGGAATACGCATTAAGTAGGCTGTTTTGTCCCCTTGTCTGCTGCCCACGAATTAAAGATTGTTCTATGCCTTTATTACTTGTTTTATTTCTTTAGAGACTTATCCTATGCTTAGAGGGCTGTTCTAAGCTTATATAATACTTGTCTGTGCAAGTGTAGGAATCAGACTATTGTGTTAATTTAAAAACCAGCCTTTGGCTTTTGAGAGGAGAGTTCTCCTTGTATCTCTGTATCTCTTTGGTGTGAGCCTTAGAGTGGTGAGTTTTCTAGTTCTGTATCCCTTATTATAAGCCTTTGGGTGGTGATATTCTATATCCCTTGGGTGTTATCTTTTGGGTGGTGAACTTCTATCTATCATTTGAGTGTGAATCTGTGTACTTGTTTTCCATCCTTTTTTCTGTCCGGTATCAGACATGATCGCCTCGAGGCAATTAGGACCCTCGTAAAATTTCGGCAAATCGGACGAGGTTGTTTTTTTTCACTACTTGGACCGAAACACTAGGCCGAACAAAATGGTCGGATGCGAAGCGAAATTGTTTGGCCCGAAAATTTACGAGCTTGCGCAGAACGTCGAGACAATCATGTCGGCGGGTTGCACGAAGTGATTCGAGTTCGTTTGGCCCCCCAACTTCACTAACGAACGATAACTTTTTTTGAAAGTTGACGAGAGCCCCAATCATGACCGAAACGGCTTGAATTTCTGAAAACAATGCTCCGACATGATCGCCTCTAGGCATTTAGCACCCTCGTAAAATTTCGGGCAAATCGGACGAGGTTGTATTTTTTCACTAATTGGAGCGAAACCCTAGGCCGAAGAAGATTGTCGGATGCGAAGCGAAATTGTTTGGCCAGAAAATTTACGAGCTTGTGCAGAACATCGAGGCAATCATGTCGGCGGGTGGCACGAAGCGATTGGAGTTCGTTTGCCCCCCCAACTTCACAAACGAGCGATAACTTTTACTGAAAGTTCACGAGAGCCCCGATCATGGCCGAAACGACTCGAATTTCTGAAAACGACGCACCGACATGATCGCCCCTAGGCATTTAGCACCCTCGTAAAATTTCGGGCAAATCGGACGAGGTTGTAATTTTTCACAATTTGGACCGAAACCCTAGGCCGAACAAAATGGTCGGATGCGAAACGAAATTGTTTGGCCCGAAAATTTACGAGCTTGTGCAGAACATCGAGGCAATCATGTCGGTGGGTGGCACGAAGTGTTTCAAGTTTGTTTGCCCCCCCAACTTCAATAACGAACTTTAAAGTTTTCTGAAAGTTCACGAGTGCCCCGATTATGGCCGAAACGACTCAAATTTCTGAAAAAACCGCTCCGACATGATCGCCACGAGGCGTTTAGCTCTCTCGTAAATTTTCGGGCAAATCGGACGAGGTTTTATTTTTTCACAACCTGGACCGAAACCCTAGGCCGAACAAAATGTCGGCTGCGAAGCGAAATTGTTCGGCCAAAAAATCTACGAGCTTGTGCAGAACATCAAGGCAATCATGCCGGCGGCTGGCACGAAGTGATTCGAGTTCGTTTGCCCCCCCAACTTCACTAACGAACGATAAATTTTTCTGAAAGTTCACGAGAGCCCTGATCATGGCTGAAACGACTCGAATTTCTGAAAACAACGCTCCGACATGATCGCCTCGAGGCATTTAGCACCTTCGTAAAATTTCGGGCAAATCGGACGAGGTTGATTTTTTTCACAACTTGGACCGAAACCCTAGGCCGAACAAAATGGTCAGATGCGACGCGAAATTGTTTGGCCCGAAAATTTACGAGCTTGTGCGGAACATCGAGGCAATCATGTCGGCGGGTGGTACGAAGTGATTCGAGTTCATTTGCCCCCCCAACTTCACTAACGAACGATAACTTTTTCTGAAAGTTCACGAGAGCCCCGATCATGGCCGAAACGACTCGAATTTTTGAAAACAACGCACCGACATGATCGCCTCGAGGCAATTAGGACCCTCGTAAAATTTCGGCAAATCGGACGAGGTTGTTTTTTTTCATTACTTGGACCGAAACACTAGGCCGAACAAAATGGTCGGATGCGAAGCGAAATTGTTTGGCCCGAAAATTTACGAGCTTGCGCAGAACGTCGAGGCAATCATGTCGGTGGGTGGCACGAAGTGATTCGAGTTCGTTTGGCCCCCCAACTTCACTAACGAACGATAACTTTTTTTGAAAGTTGACGAGAGCCCCAATCATGACCGAAACGGCTTGAATTTCTGAAAACAATGCTCCGACATGATCGCCTCTAGGCATTTAGCACCCTCGTAAAATTTCGGGCAAATCGGACGAGGTTGTATTTTTTCACTAATTGGAGCGAAACCCTAGGCCGAAGAAGATTGTCGGATGCGAAGCGAAATTGTTTGGCCTGAAAATTTACGAGCTTGTGCTTCTTCGAGGCAATCATGTCGGCGGGTGGCACGAAGCGATTGGAGTTCGTTTGCCCCCCCCAACTTCACAAACGAGCGATAACTTTTACTGAAAGTTCACGAGAGCCCCGATCATGGCCGAAACGACTCGAATTTCTGAAAACGACGCACCGACATGATCGCCCCTAGGCATTTAGCACCCTCGTAAAATTTCGGGCAAATCGGACGAGGTTGTAATTTTTCACAATTTGGACCGAAACCCTAGGCCGAACAAAATGGTCGGATGCGAAACGAAATTGTTTGGCCCGAAAATTTACGAGCTTGTGCAGAACATCGAGGCAATCATGTCGGTGGGTGGCACGAAGTGTTTCAAGTTTGTTTGCCCCCCCAACTTCAATAACGAACTTTAAAGTTTTCTGAAAGTTCACGAGTGCCCCGATTATGGCCGAAACGACTCAAATTTCTGAAAAAACCGCTCCGACATGATCGCCACGAGGCGTTTAGCTCTCTCGTAAATTTTCGGGCAAATCGGACGAGGTTTTATTTTTTCACAACCTGGACCGAAACCCTAGGCCGAACAAAATGTCGGCTGCGAAGCGAAATTGTTCGGCCAAAAAATCTACGAGCTTGTGCAGAACATCAAGGCAATCATGCCGGCGGCTGGCACGAAGTGATTCGAGTTCGTTTGCCCCCCCAACTTCACTAACGAACGATAAATTTTTCTGAAAGTTCACGAGAGCCCTGATCATGGCTGAAACGACTCGAATTTCTGAAAACAACGCTCCGACATGATCGCCTCGAGGCATTTAGCACCTTCGTAAAATTTCGGGCAAATCGGACGAGGTTGATTTTTTTCACAACTTGGACCGAAACCCTAGGCCGAACAAAATGGTCAGATGCGACGCGAAATTGTTTGGCCCGAAAATTTACGAGCTTGTGCGGAACATCGAGGCAATCATGTCGGCGGGTGGTACGAAGTGATTCGAGTTCATTTGCCCCCCCAACTTCACTAACGAACGATAACTTTTTCTGAAAGTTCACGAGAGCCCCGATCATGGCCGAAACGACTCGAATTTTTGAAAACAACGCACCGACATGATCGCCTCGAGGCAATTAGGACCCTCGTAAAATTTCGGCAAATCGGACGAGGTTGTTTTTTTTCATTACTTGGACCGAAACACTAGGCCGAACAAAATGGTCGGATGCGAAGCGAAATTGTTTGGCCCGAAAATTTACGAGCTTGCGCAGAACGTCGAGGCAATCATGTCGGTGGGTGGCACGAAGTGATTCGAGTTCGTTTGGCCCCCCAACTTCACTAACGAACGATAACTTTTTTTGAAAGTTGACGAGAGCCCCAATCATGACCGAAACGGCTTGAATTTCTGAAAACAATGCTCCGACATGATCGCCTCTAGGCATTTAGCACCCTCGTAAAATTTCGGGCAAATCGGACGAGGTTGTATTTTTTCACTAATTGGAGCGAAACCCTAGGCCGAAGAAGATTGTCGGATGCGAAGCGAAATTGTTTGGCCTGAAAATTTACGAGCTTGTGCTTCTTCGAGGCAATCATGTCGGCGGGTGGCACGAAGCGATTGGAGTTCGTTTGCCCCCCCCAACTTCACAAACGAGCGATAACTTTTACTGAAAGTTCACGAGAGCCCCGATCATGGCCGAAACGACTCGAATTTCTGAAAACGACGCACCGACATGATCGCCCCTAGGCATTTAGCACCCTCGTAAAATTTCGGGCAAATCGGACGAGGTTGTAATTTTTCACAATTTGGACCGAAACCCTAGGCCGAACAAAATGGTCGGATGCGAAACGAAATTGTTTGGCCCGAAAATTTACGAGCTTGTGCAGAACATCGAGGCAATCATGTCGGTGGGTGGCACGAAGTGTTTCAAGTTTGTTTGCCCCCCCAACTTCAATAACGAACTTTAAAGTTTTCTGAAAGTTCACGAGTGCCCCGATTATGGCCGAAACGACTCAAATTTCTGAAAAAACCGCTCCGACATGATCGCCACGAGGCGTTTAGCTCTCTCGTAAATTTTCGGGCAAATCGGACGAGGTTTTATTTTTTCACAACCTGGACCGAAACCCTAGGCCGAACAAAAGGTCGGCTGCGAAGCGAAATTGTTCGGCCAAAAAATCTACGAGCTTGTGCAGAACATCAAGGCAATCATGCCGGCGGCTGGCACGAAGTGATTCGAGTTCGTTTGCCCCCCCAACTTCACTAACGAACGATAAATTTTTCTGAAAGTTCACGAGAGCCCTGATCATGGCTGAAACGACTCGAATTTCTGAAAACAACGCTCCGACATGATCGCCTCGAGGCATTTAGCACCTTCGTAAAATTTCGGGCAAATCGGACGAGGTTGATTTTTTTCACAACTTGGACCGAAACCCTAGGCCGAACAAAATGGTCAGATGCGACGCGAAATTGTTTGGCCCGAAAATTTACGAGCTTGTGCGGAACATCGAGGCAATCATGTCGGCGGGTGGTACGAAGTGATTCGAGTTCGTTTGCCCCCCCAACTTCACTAACGAACGATAACTTTTTCTGAAAGTTCACGAGAGCCCCGATCATGGCCGAAACGACTCGAATTTTTGAAAACAACGCACCGACATGATCGCCTCGAGGCAATTAGGACCCTCGTAAAATTTCGGCAAATCGGACGAGGTTGTTTTTTTTCATTACTTGGACCGAAACACTAGGCCGAACAAAATGGTCGGATGCGAAGCGAAATTGTTTGGCCCGAAAATTTACGAGCTTGCGCAGAACGTCGAGGCAATCATGTCGGTGGGTGGCACGAAGTGATTCGAGTTCGTTTGGCCCCCCAACTTCACTAACGAACGATAACTTTTTTTGAAAGTTGACGAGAGCCCCAATCATGACCGAAACGGCTTGAATTTCTGAAAACAATGCTCCGACATGATCGCCTCTAGGCATTTAGCACCCTCGTAAAATTTCGGGCAAATCGGATGAGGTTGTATTTTTTCACTACTTGGAGCGAGACCCTAGGCCGAAGAAGATTGTCGGATGCGAAGCGAAATTGTTTGGCCTGAAAATTTACGAGCTTGTGCAGAACATCAAGGCAATCATGCCGGCGGCTGGCACGAAGTGATTCGAGTTCGTTTTCCCCCCCAACTTCACTAACGAACGATAACTTTTTCTGAAAGTTCACGAGAGCCCCGATCATGGCCGAAACGACTCGAATTTTTGAAAACAACGCACCGACATGATCGCCTCGAGGCAATTAGGACCCTCGTAAAATTTCGGCAAATCGGACGAGGTTGTTTTTTTTCATTACTTGGACCGAAACACTAGGCCGAACAAAATGGTCGGATGCGAAGCGAAATTGTTTGGCCCGAAAATTTACGAGCTTGCGCAGAACGTCGAGGCAATCATGTCGGTGGGCGGCACGAAGTGATTCGAGTTCGTTTGGCCCCCCAACTTCACTAACGAACGATAACTTTTTTTGAAAGTTGACGAGAGCCCCAATCATGACCGAAACGGCTTGAATTTCTGAAAACAATGCTCCGACATGATCGCCTCTAGGCATTTAGCACCCTCGTAAAATTTCGGGCAAATTGGACGAGGTTGTATTTTTTCACTACTTGGAGCGAGACCCTAGGCCGAAGAAGATTTTCGGATGCGAAGCGAAATTGTTTGACCTGAAAATTTACGAGCTTGTGCAGAACATCGAGGCAATCATGTCGGCGGGTGGCACGAAGCGATTGGAGTTCGTTTGCCCCCCCCAACTTCACCGATGCGAACCTCAATCGACTTGCTTTGAGACCCAACAACAATATTGGAATACGGACCCAAGAAAGCTAAAATGCAGATTTTTATAGGAAACCTTGACCCAACGTTTACAAATGAAACGCGAACCAAAGGTATAATGAAACAACCCTCGACCCAACGTTTATAAATGAAACGCGAACAAAAGGTATAAAGAAACAACCAACGACCCAACGTTTAAACATGAAACGCGAACCGAAGGTATATAAATTTGAACGCCACAAGGAATAATCCTTGATAAGTTCACAAGTTCTTTGCAGAACCAAAAGAAGGCGCAAGCCTCACATTTTTTCTAATTTTCATTCATGATTCTCTCATTACAATGAGTGCATGCTATTTATAGAGCATGGCTGACAATAAGAGTACCTGCCTAGTATGGAAAGGAAATTAAATTGGTTTACAACATTGGAAACTAAATAAAGTAAAAAATGGCTAACTAATAAAAGCCTAAAATTAAGGTTGATTTAAGTCAATCAACCAATTAATTGGCATGTAATTGGGCAAGTGAATCATCCAATTAATTGGTATATAATTTGATAGTCAATCAGCCATAATCAACCATTAATCCATGCCATTGCTAAGGAAATTTTGTGCAATCTGCTCCGTGAATAGCTTGGATCAAATTTATTATGCCTTCATCTCCATTTGGGCCAAGCTTGGAATGCCCCATTTTAGAATTAGCCCAAATCTCTTGAATCAGCCCATTAAGTGCTTCTTTGATTTCTTGCATCTTGCTCTTAATATAGGCCCAACTGGAACATCCAATGGATTCTTTAATGGTGCTTGTTGATTCTCATCATTCACAAACGAGCGATAACTTTTTCTGAAAGTTCACGAGAGCCCCGATCATGGCCGAAACGACTCGAAGAAAATGGTCGGATGCGAAGCGAAATTGTTTGGCCCGAAAATTTACGAGCTTGTGCAGAACATCGAGGCAATCATGTCGGCGGGTGGCACGAAGTTATTCGAGTTCTTTTGTCCCCCCAACTTCACTAACGAACGATAACTTTTTCTGAAAGTTCACGAGAGCGCAGATCATTACCGGAACGACTCAAATTTCTGAAAACCACGCACCGAAATGATCGCCCCTAGGCATTTAACACCCTCGTAAAATTTCGGGCAAATCGGACGAGGTTGATTTTTCTCACAACTTGGACCGAAACCCTAGGCCGAACAAATTGGTCGGATGCGAAACGAAATTGTTTGGCCCGAAAATTTACGAGCTTGTGCAGAACATCGAGGCAATCATGTCGGCGGGTGGCACGAAGTGATTCAAGTTTGTTTGCCCCCCCAACTTCAATAACGAACTTTAAAGTTTTCTGAAAGTTCACGAGTGCCCCGAGTATGGCCGAAACGACTCAAATTTCTGAAAAAACCGCTCCGACATGATCGCCTCGAGGCGTTTAGCTCTCTCGTAAATTTTCGGGCAAATCGGACGAGGTTGTATTTTTTCACAACTTGGACCGAAACCCTAGGCCGAACAAAATGTCGGCTGCGAAGCGAAATTATTCGGCCAAAAAATCTACGAGGTTGTGCAGAACATCAAGGCAATCATGTCGGCGATTGGCACGAAGTGATTCGAGTTCGTTTGGCCCCCCAACTTCACTAACGAACGATAACTTTTTCTGAAAGTTCACGAGAGCCCCGATCATGGCCGAAACGACTCGAATTTCTGAAAACAACACACCGACATGGTCGCCTCTAGGCATTTAGCACCCTCGTAAAATTTCGAGCAAATCGGACGAGGTTGTTTTTTTCACTACTTGGACCGAAACCATAGGCCGAACAAAACGGTCGGATGCGAAGCGAAATTGTTTGGCCCAAAAATTTACGAGCTTGCGCAGAACGTCGAGGCAATCATGTCGGCGGGTGGCACGAAGTGATTCGAGTTCGTTTGGCCCCCCAACTTCACTAACCAACGATAACTTTTTCTGAAAGTTCACGAGAGCCCCAATCATGACCGAAACGACTCGAATTTCTGAAAACAATGCTCCGACATGATCGCCTCTAGGAATTTAGCACCCTCGTAAAATTTCAGGCAAATCGGACGAGGTTGTATTTTTTCATTACTTGGAGCGAAACCCTCGGCCGAAGAAGATGGTCGGATGCGAAGCGAAATTGTTTGGCCTAAAAATTTACGAGCTTGTGCAGAACATCGAGGCAATCATGTCGGTGGGTGGCACGAAGCGATTGGAGTTCGTTTGCCCCCCCAACTTCACAAACGAGCGATAACTTTTTCTGAAAGTTCACGAGAGCCCCGATCATGGCCGAAACGACTCGAATTTCTGAAAACGACGCACCGACACGATCTCCCCTAGGCATTTAGCACCCTCGTAAAATTTCGGGCTAATCGGACGAGTTTGTAATTTTTCACAATTTGGACCGAAACCCTAGGATGAACAAAATGGTCGGATGCGAAACGAAATTGTTTGGCCCGAAAATTTACGAGCTTGTGCAGAACATCGAGGCAATCATGTCGGCGGGTGGCACGAAGTGATTCAAGTTTGTTTGCCGCCCCAACTTCAATAACGAACTTTAAAGTTTTCTGACAGCTCACGAGTGCCCCGATTATGGCCGAAACGAGTCAAAATTCTGAAAAAACCGCTCCGACATGATCGCCTCGAGGCGTTTAGCTCCCTAATAAATTTTCGGGCAAATTGGACGAGGTTGTCTTTTTTCACAACTTGGACCGAAACCCTAGGCCGAACAAAATGTCGGCTGCGAAGCGAAATTGTTCGGCCAAAAAATCTACAAGCTTGTGCAGAACATCAAGGCAATCATGCCGGCGACTGGCACGAAGTGATTCGAGTTCTTTTGCCCCCCCAACTTCACAAACGAACGATAAATTTTTCTGAAAGTTCACGAGAGCCCTGATCATGGCTGAAACGACTCGAATTTCTGAAAACAACGCTCCGACATGATCGCCTCGAGGCATTTAGCACCCTCGTAAAATTTTGGGCAAATCGGACGAGGTTGATTTTTTTCAAAACTTGGACCGAAAACCTAGGCCGAACAAAATGGTCAGATATGACGCGAAATTGTTTGGCCCGAAAATTTACGAGCTTGTGCAGAACATCGAGGCAATCATGTCGGCGGGTGGCACGAACTGATTCGAGTTCGTTTGCCCCGCCAACCTCACTAACGAACGATACCTTTTTCTGAAAGTTCACGAGAGCCCAGATCATGGCCGGAACGACTCGAATTTCTGAAAACGACGCACCGACATGATCGCCTCGAGGCATTTTGCACCCTCGTAAAATTTCGGTCAAATCGGACGAAGTTGTATTTTTTCACAACTTGGACCGAAACCCTAGGCCGAACAAAATGGTCAAATGCGAAACGAAATTGTTTTGCCCGAAAATTTACGAGCTTGTGCAGAACATCGAGGCAATCATGTCGGCGGGTGGCACGAAGTGATTCGAGTTCGTTTGCCCCCCGAATGTCACTAACGGACGATAACTTTTTCTGAAAGTTGACGAGAGCCCCGATCATGGCCGAAACGACTCGAATTTCTGAAAAAACCGCATCGACATGATCGCCTTGAGGCATTTAGTACCCTCGTAAAATTTCGGGCACATCGGACGAGGTTGTATGTTTTCACAACTTGGACCGAAACCCTAGGCCGAACAAAATCGTCAGATGCGAAGCGAAATTGTTTGGCCCGGAAATTTACGAGCTTGTGCAGAACATCGAGGCAATCATGTCGGCGGGTGGCACGAAGTGATTCGAGTTCGTTTGCCCCCGCAACCTCACTTACGAACGATAACTTTTTCTAAAAGTTCACGAGAGCCCCGATCATGGCCGAATCGACTCGAATTTCTAAAAACAACGCACCGACATGATCGCCTCGAGCCATTTTGCACCCTCGTAAAATTTCGGTCAAATCGGACGAGGTTGTATTTTTTCACAACTTGGACCGAAACCCCAGGCCGAACAAAATGGTCAGATGCGACGCGAAATTGTTTGGCCCGAAAATTTACGAGCTTGTGCAGAACATCGAGGCAATCATGTCGGCGGGCGGCACGAAATGATTCGAGTTCGTTTGCCCCCCCAACCTCACTAACGAACGATAACTTTTTCTGAAAGTTCACGAGAGCCCTGATCATGGCTGAAACGACTAGAATTTCTGAAAACAACGCTCCGACAAGATCGCCTCGAGGCATTTAGCACCCTCGTAAAATTTCGGGCAAATCGGACGAGGTTGATTTTTTTCACAACTTGGACCGAAACCCTAGGCCGAACAAAATGGTCAGATGCGAAGCGAAATTGTTTGGCCCAAAAATTTACGAGCTTGTGCAGAACATCGAGGCAATCATGTCGGCGGGTGGCACGAAGTGATTCGAGTTCGTTTGCCCCCCCAACCTCACTAACGAACGATACCTTTTTCTGAAAGTTCACGAGAGCCCAGATCATGGCCGGAACGACTCAAATTTCTGAAAACCACGCACCGACATGATCGCCTCGAGGCATTTTGCACCCTCGTAAAATTTTGGTCAAATCGGACGAGGTTGTATTTTTTCACAACTTCGACCGAAACCCTAGGCCGAACAAAATGGTCAGATGCGAAGCGAAATTGTTTGGCCCGGAAATTTACGAGCTTGTGCAGAACATCGAGGCAATCATGTCGGCTGGTGGCACGAAGTGATTCGAGTTCGTTTGCCCCCCCCAACCTCACTAACGAACGATAAATTTTTCTGAAAGTTCACGAGAGCCCTGATCATGGCTGAAACGACTCGAATTTCTGAAAACAACCCTCCGACATGATCGCCTCGAGGCATTTAGCACCCTCGTAAAATTTCGGGCAAATCGGACGAGGTAGATTTTTTTCACAACTTGGACCGAAACCCTAGGCCGAAGAAAATGGTCAGATGCGACGCGAAATTGTTTGGCCCAAAAATTTACGAGCTTGTGCAGAACATCGAGGCAATCATGTCGGCGGGTGGCACGAAGTGATTCGAGTTCGTTTGCCCCCCCAACTTCACTAACGAACGATAACTTTTTTTGAAAGTTCACGAGAGCCCCGATCATGGCCGAAACGACTCGAATTTCTGAAAACAACGCACCGACATGATCGCCTCGAGGCAATTAGGACCCTCGTAAAATTTCGGCAAATCGGACGAGGTATTTTTTCACAACTTGGACCGAAACTCTAGGCCGAAGAAAATGGTCGGATGCGAAGCGAAATTATCTGGCCCGAAAATTTAGAAGCTTGTGAAGAACATCGAGGCAATCATGTCGGCGGGTGGCACGAAGTGATTCGAGTTCGTTTGCCCCCCCCAACTTCACTAACGAACGATAACTTTTTCTGAAAGTTCACGAGAGCCCCGATCATGGCCGAAACGACTCGAAGAAAATGGTCGGATGCGAAGCAAAATTGTTTGGCCCGAAAATTTACGAGCTTGTGCAGAACATCGAGGCAATCATGTCGGCGGGTGGCCCGAAGTTATTCGAGTTCTTTTGTCCCCCCAACTTCACTAACGAACGATAACTTTTTATGAAAGTTCACGAGAGCGCAGATCATTACCGGAACGACTCAAATTTCTGAAAACCACGCACCGAAATGATCACCCCTAGGCATTTAACACCCTCGTAAAATTTCGGGCAAATCGGACGAGGTTGATTTTTCTCACAACTTGGACCGAAACCCTAGGCCGAACAAATTGGTCGGATGCGAAACGAAATTGTTTGGCCCAAAAATTTACGAGCTTGTGCAGAACATCGAGGCAATCATGTCGGCGGGTGGCACGAAGTGATTCAAGTTTGTTTGCCCCCCCAACTTTAATAACGAACTTTAAAGTTGTCTGAAAGTTCACGAGTGCCCCGAGTATGCCGAACAAAATGTCGGCTGTGAAGCGAAATTATTCGGCCAAAAAATCTACGAGGTTGTGCAGAACATCAAGGCAATCATGCCGGCGATTGGCACGAAGTGATTCGAGTTCGTTTGGCCCCCCAACTTCACTAACGAACGATAACTTTTTCTGAAAGTTCACGAGAGCCCTGATCATGGTTGAAACGACTCGAATTTCTGAAAACAACGCTCCGACATGATCGCCTCGAGGCATTTAGCACCCTCGTAAAATTTAGGGCAAATCGGACGAGGTTGATTTTTTTCACAACTTGGACCGAAACCCTAGGCCGAACAAAATGGTCAGATGCGAAGCGAAATTGTTTGGCCCGAAGATTTACGAGCTTGTGCAGAACATCGAGGCAATCATGTCGGCGGGTGGCACGAAGTGATTCGAGTTCGTTTGCCCCCCAACCTCACTAACGAACGATAACTTTTTCTGAAAGTTGACGAGAGCCCCGATCATGGCCGAAACGACTCGAATTTCTGAAAAAACCGCATCGACATGATCGCCTTGAGGCATTTAGTACCCTCGTAAAATTTCGGGTACATCGGACGAGGTTGTATGTTTTCACAACTTGGACCGAAACCCTAGGCCGAACAAAATGGTCAGAAGCGAAGCAAAATTGTTTGGCCCGGAAATTTACGAGCTTGTGCAGAACATCAAGGCAATCATGTCGGCTGGTGGCACGAAGTGATTCGAGTTCGTTTGCCCCCCCAACTTCATTAGCGAACGATAACTTTTTCTGAAAGTTCACGAGAGCCCCGATCATGGCCGGAACGACTCGAAGAAAATGGTCGGATGCGAAGCAAAATTGTTTGGTCCGAAAATTTACGAGCTTGTGCAGAACATCGACGCAATCATGTCGGGGGTGGCACGAAGTTATTCGAGTTCTTTTGTCCCCCCAACTTCACTAACGAACGATAACTTTTTCTGAAAGTTGACGAGAGCGCAGATCATTACCGGAACGACTCAAATTTCTGAAAACCACGCACCGAAATGATCGCCCCTAGGCATTTAACACCCTCGTAAAATTTTGGGCAAATCGGACGAGGTTGATTTTTCTCACAACTTGGACCGAAACCCTAGGCCGAACAAATTGGTCGGATGCGAAACGAAATTGTTTGGCCCAAAAATTTACGAGCTTGTGCAGAACATCGAGGCAATCATGTCGGCGGGTGGCACGAAGTGATTCAAGTTTGTTTGCCCCCCCAACTTCAATAACGAACTTTAAAGTTTTCTGAAAGTTCACGAGTGCCCCGAGTATGCCGAACAAAATGTTCAGATGCGAAGCGAAATTGTTTGGCCCAAAAATTTCCGAGCTTGTGCAGAACATCGAGGCAATCATGTCGGCGGGTGGCATGAAGTGATTCGAGTTCGTTTGCCCCCCCAACCTCACTAACGAAAGATAACTTTTTCTGAGAGTTCAGGAGAGCCCAGATCATGGCCGGAACGTTTCAAATTTCTGAAAACCACGCACCGACATGATCGCCTCGAGGCATTTTGCACCCTCGTAAAATTTCAGTCAAATCGGACGAGGTTGTATTTTTTCACATCTTGGACCGAAACCCTAGGCCGAACAAAATGGTCAGATGCGAAGCGAAATTGTTTGGCCCGAAGATTTACGAGCTTGTGCAGAACTTCGAGGCAATCATGTCGGCGGGTGGCACGAAGTGATTCGAGTTCGTTTGCCCCCCAACCTCACTAACGAACGATAACTTTTTCTGACAGTTGACGAGAGCCCCGATCATGGCCGAAACGACTCGAATTTCTAAAAAAACCGCATCGACATGATCGCCTTGAGGCATTTAGTACCCTCGTAAAATTTCGGGTACATCGGACGAGGTTGTATGTTTTCACAACTTGGACCGAAACCCTAGGCCGAACAAAATGGTCAAACGCGAAGCGAAATTGTTTGGCCCGGAAATTTACGAGCTTGTGCAGAACATCAAGGCAATCATGTCGGCTGGTGGCACGAAGTGATTCGAGTTCGTTTGCCCCCCGAACTTCATTAGCGAACGATAACTTTTTCTGAAAGTTCACGAGAGCCCCGATCATGGCCGAAACGACTCGAGTTTCTGAAAAAACCGCACCGACAAGATCGCCTTGAGGCATTTAGCACCCTTGTAAAATTTCGGGCAAATCGGACGAGGTTGTATTTTTTCACAACTTGGACCGAAACCCTAGGCCGATCAAATGGTCGGATGCGAAGTGAAATTTTTTGGCCCGAAAATTTACGAACTTGTGCAGAACATCGAGGCAATCATGTCGGCGGGTGGCACGAAGTGATTTGAGTTCGTTTGCCCCCGCAACCTCACTTATGAACGATAACTTTTTCTAAAAGTTCACGAGAGCCCTGATCATGGTCGAATCGACTCGAATTTCTGAAAACAACGCACCGACATGATCGCCTCGAGGCATTTTGCACCCTCGTAAAATTTCGGTCAAATCGGACGAGGTTGTATTTTTTCACAACTTGGACCGAAACCCTAGGCCGAACAAAATGGTCGGATGCGAAACGAAATTGTTTGGCCCGAAAATTTACGAGCTTGTGCAGAACATCGAGGCAATCATGTCGGCGGGTGGCACGAAGTGATTCAAGTTTGTTTGCCCCTCCAACTTCAATAACAAACTTTAATGTTTTCTGAAACTTCACGAGTGCCCCGATTATGGCCGAAACGACTCAAATTTCTGTAAAAACCGCTCCGACATGATCGCCTCGAGGCTTTTAGCTCTCTCATAAATTTTTGGGCAAATCGGACGAGGTTGTATTTTTTCACAACTTGGACCGAAACCCTAGGCCGAATAAAATGTCGGCTGCGAAGCGAAATTGTTCGGCCAAAAAATCTACGAGCTTGTGCAGAACATCAAGGCAATCATGCCAGCGGCTGGCACGAAGTGATTCGAGTTTGTTTGCCCCCCCAACTTCACTAACGAACGATAAATTTTTCTGAAAGTTCACGAGAGCCCTGATCATGGCTGAAACGACTCGAATTTCTGAAAACAACGCTCCGACATGATCGCCTCGAGGCATTTAGTACCCTCGTAAAATTTCGGGCAAATCGGACGAGGTTGATTTTTTTCACAACTTGGACCGAAACCCTAGGCCGAACAAAATGGTCAGATGCGAAGCGAAATTGTTTGGCCCGAAAATTTACGAGCTTGTGCAGAACATCGAGGCAATCATGTCGGCGGGTGGCACGAAGTGATGCGAGTTCGTTTGCCCCCCAACCTCACTAACGAACGATACATTTTTCTGAAAGTTCACGAGAACCCAGATCATGGCCGGAACGACTCGAATTTCTGAAAACCACGCACCGACATGATCGCCTCGAGGCATTTTGCACCCTCGTAAAATTTCGGTCAAATCGGACGAGGTTGTATTTTTTCACATCTTGGACCGAAACCCTAGGCCGAACAAAATGGTCAGATGCAAAGCGAAATCGTTTTGCCCGAAAATTTACGAGCTTGTGCACAACATCGAGGCAATCATGTCGGCGGGTGGCACGAAGTGATTCGAGTTCGTTTGCCCCCCCAACCTCACTAATGAACGATAACTTTTTCTGAAAGTTGACGAGAGCCCTGATCATGGCCGAAACGACTCGAATTTCTGAAAAAACCGCATCGACTTGATCACCTTGAGGCATTTAGTACCCTCGTAAAATTTCGGGCACATCGGACGAGGTTGTATGTTTTCACAACTTGGACCGAAACCCTAGGCCGATCAAATGGTCGGATGCGAAGTGAAATTTTTTGGCCCGAAAATTTACGAACTTGTGCAGAACATCGAGGCAATCATGTCAGCGGGTGGCACGAAGTGATTTGAGTTCGTTTGCCCCCGCAACCTCACTTATGAACGATAACTTTTTCTAAAAGTTCACGAGAGCCCTGATCATGGTCGAATCGACTCGAATTTCTGAAAACAACGCACCGACATGATCGCCTAGAGGCATTTAGCACCCTTGTAAAATTTTGGGCAAATCGAACGAGGTTGTATTTTTTCACAACTTGGACCGAAACCCTAGGCCGAACAAAATGTCGGCTGCGAATCGAAATTGTTCGGCCAAAAAATCTACCAGCTTGTGCAGAACATCAAGGCAATCATGCCGGCGGCTGGCACGAAGTGATTCGAGTTCGTTTGCCCCCCCAACTTCACTAACGAACAATAAATTTTTCTGAAAGTTCACGAGAGCCCTGATCATGGCTGAAACGACTCGAATTTCTGAAAACAATGCTCCGACATGATCTCCTTGAGGCATTTAGCACCCTCGTAAAATTTCGGGCAAATCGGACGAGGTTGATTTTTTTCACAACTTGGACCGAAACCCTAGGCCGAACAAAATGGTCAGATGCGAAGCGAAATTGTTTGGCCCAAAAATTTCCGAGCTTGTGCAGAACATCGAGGCAATCATGTCGGCGGGTGGCATGAAGTGATTCGAGTTCGTTTGCCCCCCCAACCTCACTAACGAACGATAACTTTTTCTGAGAGTTCACGAGAGCCCAGATCATGGCCGGAACGTTTCAAATTTCTGAAAACCACGCACCGACATGATCGCCTCAAGGCATTTTGCACCCTCGTAAAATTTCGGTCAAATCGGACGAGATTGTATTTTTTCACATCTTGGACCGAAACCCTAGGCCGAACAAAATGGTCAGATGCGAAGCGAAATTGTTTGGCCCGAAGATTTACGAGCTTGTGCAGAACATCGAGGCAATCATGTCGGCGGGTGGCACGAAGTGATTCGAGTTCGCTTGCCCCCCAACCTCACTAACGAACGATAACTTTTTCTGAAAGTTGACGAGAGCCCCGATCATGGCCGAAACGACTCGAATTTCTGAAAAAGCCGCATCGACATGATCGCCTTGAGGCATTTAGTACCCTCGTAAAATTTCGGGTATATCGGACGAGGTTGTAGGTTTTCACAACTTGGACCGAAACCCTAGGCCGAACAAAATGGTCAGATGCGAAGCGAAATTGTTTGGCCCGGAAATTTACGAGCTTGTGCAGAACATCAAGGCAATCATGTCGGCTGGTGGCACGAAGTGATTCCAGTTCGTTTGCCCCCCGAACTTCATTAGCGAACGATAACTTTTTCTGAAAGTTCACGAGAGCCCCGATCATGGCCGAAACGACTCGAGTTTCTTAAAAAACCGCACCGACAAGATCGCCTTGAGGCATTTAGCACCCTTGTAAAATTTCGGGCAAATCGGACGAGGTTGTATTTTTTCACAACTTGGACCTAAACCCTAGGCCGATCAAATGGTCGGATGCGAAGTGAAATTTTTTGGCCCGAAAATTTACGAACTTGTGCAGAACATCGAGGCAATGATGTCGGCGGGTGGCACGAAGTGATTTGAGTTCGTTTGCCCCCGCAACCTCACTTATGAACGATAACTTTTTCTAAAAGTTCACGAGAGCCCTGATCATGGTCGAATCGACTCGAATTTCTGAAAACAACGCACCGACATGATCGCCTCGAGGCATTTTGCACCCTCGTAAAATTTTGGTCAAATCGGACGAGGTTGTATTTTTTCACAACTTGGACCGAAACCCTAGGCCGAACAAAATGGTCGGATGCGAAGCGAAATTGTTTGGCCCGAAAATTTACGAGCTTGTGCAGAACATCGAGGCAATCATGTCGGCAGGTGGCACGAAGTTATTCGAGATCTTTTGTCCCCCCAACTTCACTAACGAACGATAACTTTTTCTGAAAGTTCACGAGAGCGCAGATCATGGCCGGAACGACTCAAATTTCTGAAAACCACGCACCGACATGATCGCCCCTAGGCATTTAGCACCCTCGTAAAATTTCGGGCAAATCGGACGAGGTTGTAATTTTTCACAATTTGGACCGAAACCCTAGGCCGAACAAAATGGTCGGATGCGAAACGAAATTGTTTGGCCCGAAAATTTACGAGCTTGTGCAGAACATCGAGGCAATCATGTCGGCGGGTGGCACGAAGTGATTCAAGTTTGTTTGCCCCTCCAACTTCAATAACAAACTTTAATGTTTTCTGAAACTTCACGAGTGCCCCGATTATGGCCGAAACGACTCAAATTTCTGTAAAAACCGCTCCGACATGATCGCCTCGAGGCGTTTAGCTCTCTCATAAATTTTCGGGCAAATCAGACGAGGTTGTATTTTTTCGCAACTTGGACCGAAACCCTAGGCCGAACAAAATGTCGGCTGCGAAGCGAAATTGTTCGGCCAAAAAATCTACGAGCTTGTGCAGAACATCAAGGCAATCATGCCAGCGGCTGGCACGAAGTGATTCGAGTTGGTTTGCCCCCCCAACTTCACTAACGAACGATAAATTTTTCTGAAAGTTCACGAGAACCCAGATCATGGCCGGAACGACTCGAATTTCTGAAAACCACGCACCGACATGATCGCCTCGAGGCATTTTGCACCCTCGTAAAATTTCGGTCAAATCGGACGAGGTTGTATTTTTTCACAACTTGGACCGAAACCCTAGGCCGAACAAAATGGTCAGATGCGAAGCGAAATTGTTTTGCCCGAAAATTTACGAGCTTCTGCACAACATCGAGGCAATCATGTCGGCGGGCGGCACGAAGTGATTCGAGTTCGTTTGCCCCCCCAACCTCACTAACGAACGATAACTTTTTCTGAAAGTTGACGAGAGCCCCGATCATGGCCGAAACGACTCGAATTTCTGAAAAAACCACATCGACTTGATCACCTTGAGGCATTTAGTACCCTCGTAAAATTTCGGGCACATCGGACGAGGTTGTATGTTTTCACAACTTGGACCGAAACCCTAGTCCGAACAAAATGGTCATATGCGAAGCGAAATTGTTTGGCCTTGAAATTTACGAGCTTGTGCAGAACATCGAGGCAATCATGTCGGCTGGTGGCACGAAGTGATTCGAGTTCGTTTGCCCCCCCAACTTTACTAGCGAACGAAAACTTTTTCTGAAAGTTCACGAGAGCCCCGATCATGGCCGAAACGACTTGAATTTCTGAAAAAACCGCACCGTCATGATCGCCTTGAGGCATTTAGCACCCTTGTAAAATTTTGGGCAAATCGAACGAGGTTGTATTTTTTCACAACTTGTGCCGAAACCCTAGGCCGAACAAAATGTCGGCTGCGAATCGAAATTGTTCGGCCAAAAAAATCTACCAGCTTGTGCAGAACATCAAGGCAATCATGCCGGCGGCTGGCACGAAGTGATTCGAGTTCGTTTGCCCCCCCAACTTCACTAACGAACGATAAATTTTTCTGAAAGTTCACGAGAGCCCTGATCATGGCTGAAACGACTCGAATTTTTGAAAACAATGCTCCGACATGATCTCCTTGAGGCATTTAGCACCCTCGTAAAATTTCGGGCAAATCGGACGAGGTTGATTTTTTTCACAACTTGGACCGAAACCCTAGGCCGAACAAAATGGTCAGATGCGAAGCGAAATTGTTTGGCCCAAAAATTTCCGAGCTTGTGCAGAACATCGAGGCAATCATGTCGGCGGGTGGCATGAAGTGATTCGAGTTCGTTTGCCCCCCCAACCTCACTAACTGACACGGGTGTGTCCAGCAAGAGTCCATTAACAATCTCCCAAACTTCAGCCCAAATAAGTCCACAAGCCCAACAGAATGTCAAGGCCCAAATTGAAGAAATCCTGATGCAGTCTAGAGGGTTCTAGTGAGTTCAAAAACATCATAGCCGTCCAGTACTTCATCATTTCGAACGCATGCCTAGGTCTAACTTCAAGTTCAGAATCTTATCTTTCCAACTAAAAACGTTTCAGATCATTTGGAGTTGGGAACCAAGAGTTATGACTGTTTCAAGTGGAGTGGTCAGCCTTCTCGGGAATACGCATTAAGTAGGCTGTTTTGTCCCCTTGTCTGCTGCCCACGAATTAAAGATTGTTCTATGCCTTTATTACTTGTTTTATTTCTTTAGAGACTTATCCTATGCTTAGAGGGCTGTTCTAAGCTTACATAATACTTGTCTGTGCAAGTGTAAGAATGAGACTATTGTGTTAATTTAAAAACCAGCCTTTGGCTTTTGAGAGGAGAGTTCTCCTTGTATCTCTGTATCTCTTTGGTGTGAGCCTTAGAGTGGTGAGTTTTCTAGTTCTGTATCCCTTATTATAAGCCTTTGGGTGGTGATATTCTATATCCCTTGGTGTTATCTTTTGGGTGGTGAACTTCTATCTATCATTTGAGTGTGAATCTGTGTACTTGTTTTCCATCCTTTTTTTCTGTCCGGTATCACTAACGAACGATAACTTTTTCTGAAAGTTCACGAGAGCCCAGATCATGGCCGGAACGACTTAAATTTCTGAAAACCACGCACCGACATGATCGCCTCGAGGCATTCAGTACCCTCGTAAAATTTCGGGAAATCGGACGAGGTTGTATTTTTTCACAACTAGGACCAAAACCCTAGGCCGAACAAAATGGTCAGATGTGAAACGAAATTGTTTGGCCCGAAAATTTACGAGCTTCTGCAGAACATCGAGGCAATCATGTCGGCGGGTGGCACGAAGTTATTCGAGTTCTTTTGTCCCCCCAACTTCACTAACGAACGATAACTTTTTCTGAAAGTTCACGAGAGCGCAGATCATGGCCGGAACGACTCAAATTTCTGAAAACCACGCACCGACATGATCGCCTCGAGGCATTCAGTACCCTCGTAAAATTTCGGGAAATCGGACGAGGTTGTATTTTTTCACAACTAGGACCAAAACCCTAGGCCGATCAAAATGGTCAGAAGCGAAACGAAATTGTTTGTGCCGTAAATTTACGAGCTTGTGCAGAACTTCTAGGCAATCATGTCGGCGGTTGACACGAAGTGATTCGACGTTGTTTGCCCCTCGATCTTCACTGACGAACTATAACTTTTTTTGAAACTTTGCAAGAGCCACGATCCTGGCCGGAATGAATCGAATTTCTTAAAGCGACCCGCCGACATGTTCGTCTCGAAGTACTGAACACGTTTGTAAAATTTTGTGCAAATCAGACGAGGTTGTACTTTCACAACTAGGACCGAAACCCTAGGCTGAACAAAATGGTCAGATCCGAAGCGAAATTCTTTGGCCCGACAATCAACAAGCTTGGGCAGAACTTCGAGGCAATCATATTGGCGGTTGCCACAAGGTAATTCGAGTTCATTTGCCCCCCGATCTTCACTGACGAACGATAACTTTTTTTGAAAGTTTACAAGAGCCCCGATCCCGGCCGGAATGACTCGAATTTCTTCGTGCCGCCCGCCGCCATGATCCCCTCGAAGCACTGAACACGCTCGTAGAATTTCAAGCAATTCGGACATGGTTATACTTCCACAACTAGGACCGAAACCCTAGGCCGAACAAAATGGTCAGATCCGAAGCGAAATTGTTTGGCCCGAAAATAAACGAGTCTGTGGAGACCTTCGAGGCAATCATGTCGGCGGTTGCCATGAAGTGATTCGAGTTCGTTTGCCCCCCGATCTTCACTGATGAACTATAACTTTTTTTAAAAGCTTACAAGAGCCTCGATCCCGGCAGGAATGACTTGAATTTCTTAAAGCCACCCGCCAACATGATCGTCTCGAAGCACTGAACACCCTCGTAAAATTTTGTGCAAATCGGACGAGGTTGTACTTTCTCGGCTAGGTCCGAAACCCTAGGCCGAACAAAATGGTCAGATGCGAAGCGAAATTGTTTGCCCCGAAAATTTTTGAGCTTGTGCAAAACTTCGATGCAATAATGTCGGCGGTTGCCACGAAGTGATTCGAGTTCGTTTGTCCCCCGATCTTCACAGATGAATTATATCATTTTTTGAAAGTTTAAAAGAGCCTCTATCCTAGCCGAAACAACTCGAATTTCTTCGTGCCACCAGCCAACATGATTGTCTCGAAGCACTGGACACGCTCGTAAAATTTTGGGCAAATCGGATGAGGTTGTACTTTGACAACTAGGACCGAAACCCTAGGCCGAATAAAATGGTCAAATGCGAACCAAAATTGTTTGGCCCAAAAATTTACGAGCTTGCGCAGAAATTCGAGGCAATCATGTCGGCGGTTGACTCGAAGTGATTCAAGGTTGTTTGCCCCTCGATCTTCACCGACGAACAATAACTTTTTTTGAAAGTTTGCAAGAGCCGCGATCCAGGCCGGAATGACTCGAATTTCTTTGAGCCACCCGCCGACATGATCGTCTCGAAGCACTGAACACGCTCATAAAATTTTGGGAAATTGGACAAGGTTGTACTTTCACAAATAGGACCGAAACCCTAGGCCGAACAAAATGGTCAGATGCAAAGCGAAATTACTTGGCACAAAAATTTACGAGCTTGTGTAGAACTTCGAGGCAATCATGTCGGCGGTTGACTCGAAGTGATTCAAGGTTGTTTGCCCCCCGATCTTCACTAATGAGCTATAACTTTTTTTGAAAGTTTGCAAAAGCCCCGATCCCGGCCGGAACGACTCAAATTTCTTCGTGCTGCCCGCCGCCATGATCGCCTCGAAGCACTGAACACGCTCGTTGAATTTCGGGCTATTCGGACGAGGTTCTACTTTCACAACTTGGACTGAAACCCTAGGCCGAACAAAATGGTCAGATCCGAAGCGAAATTGTTTCGCCCGAAAATAAACGAGTTTGTGCAGAACTTCGAGGCAATCATGTCGGAGGTTAACACGAAGTGATTTGAGGTTGTACTTTCACAACTAGGACCGAAACCCTAGGCCGAATAAAATGGTCAAATGCGAACCGAAATGATTTGGCCCGAAAATTTTCGAGCTTGTGCAGAACTTCGAGGCAATCATGTCGGCGGTTGACACGAAGTGATTCGAGGTTGTACTTTCACAACTAGGACCGAAACCCTTGGCCGAACAAAATGGTCAGATGTGAAGCGAAAGTGTTTGGCCCTAAAAATTTCTGAGCTTGTGCAGAACTTTCAGGCATTCAAGTCGGCGGTTGACACGAAGTGATTTGAGGTTGTTTGCCCCCCGATCTTCACTGACGAACTATAACTTTTTTTGAAACTTTACAAGAGCCACGATCCTGGCCGGAATGACTCGAATTTCTTAAAGCCACCCGCTGACATGTCCGGCTCGAAGTACTGAACACGTTCGTAAAATTTTGGGCAAATCAGACGAGGTTGTACTTTCACAACTAGGACCGAAACCCTTGGCTTAACAAAATGGTCAGATCCGAAGCAAAATTGTTTGGCCCGAAAATAAACGAGCTTGGGCAGAACTTCGAGGCAATCATGTCGGCAGTTGCCACAAAGTAATTCGAGTTCGTTTGCCCCCCGATCTTCACTGACGAACAGTAACTTTTTCTGAAAGTTTACAAGAGCCTTGATCCCGGCCGGAATGACTCGAATTTCTTTGTGCCGCCCGCCGCCATGATCACCTCGAAGCACTGAACACGCTCGTAGAATTTCAGGCTATTCAGACGAGGTTCTAGTTTCACAACTAGGACCGAAACCCTAGGCCGAACAAAATGGTCAGATCCGAAGCGAAATTGTTTGGCCCGAAAATTTTTGAGCTTGTGCAGAACTTCGATGCAATAATGTCGGCGGTTTCCACGAAATGATTCGAGTTCGTTTGCCGCCCTATCTTCATTGACAGACGATAACTTTTTCTGAAAGTTTTCAAGAGCCACGATTCCGGCCGGAATGACTTGAATTTCTTAGAGCAACTCACCGACATGATCTTTTCGAAGCACTGAACACGCTCGTTAAATTTTCTGCAAAGCGGACGAGGTTGTAATTTCACAACAAGGACTGAAACCCTTGGCTTAACAAAATGGTCAGATCCGAAGCAAAATTGTTTGCCCCGAAAATAAACGAGCTTGGGCAGAACTTCGAGGCAATCATGTCGGCAGTTGCCACAAAGTAATTCGAGTTCGTTTGCCCCCCGATCTTCACTGACGAACAATAACTTTTTCTGAAAGTTGACAAGAGCCTCGATCCCAGCCGGAACGACCTGAATTTCTTCGTGCCACTCGCCGACACGATCGTCTCGAAGCACTCAACACGCTCGTAAAATTTCGGGTAAATCAGACGAGGTCGTACTTTCACAACTAGGATCGAAACCCTAGGCCGAACAAAAGGGTTAGATGCGAAGCAAAATTGTTTCGCCCGAAAATTTACGAGCTTGTGTAGAACTTCGAGGCAATCATGTCGGCCGTTGCCACGAAGTGATTCGAGTTCGTTTGCCCCCCGATCTTCACTAACAGACGATAACTTTTTCTGAAAGTTTTCAAGAGCCACGATTCCGGCCGGAATGACTTGAATTTCTTAGAGCAACTCACCGACATGATCTTTTCGAAGCACTGAACACGCTCGTTAAATTTTCTGCAAAGCGGACGAGGTTGTAATTTCACAACAAGGACTGAAACCCTAGGCCGAACAAAATGGTCAGATGCGATGCGAAATTGTTTGGCCCGAAAATAAACGAGCTTGGGCAGAACTTCGAGGCAATCATGTCGGCTGTTGCCACAATGTAATTCGAGTTCGTTTACCCCCCGATCTTAACGGACGAAAGATAACTTTTTCTGAAAGTTTACAAGAGCCCCGATCTCGGCCGGCACGACTCGAATTTCTTCGTGCCGCCCGCCGCCATGATCGCCTAGAAGCATTGAACACTCTTGTAGAATTTTGGGCAATTCGGACGAGGTTCGACTTTCAAACCTAGGACCGAAACCCTAGGCTGAACAAAATGGTCAGATCGGAAGCGAATTTGTTTGGCCCGAAAATAAACGAGTTTGTGCAGAACTTCGAGGCAATCTTGTCGGCGGTTGCCACGAAGTGATTCGAGTTCGTTTGCCCCCTGATCTTCACTGACGAACTATAACTTTTTTTGAAAGTTTACAAGAGCCCCGCTCCCGGCAACAATGACTTGAATTTTCTTAAAGCCACCCGCCGACATGATCGTCTCGAAGCACTAAACACCCTCGTAAAATTTTGTGCAAATCGGACGAGGTTGTACTTTCTCGGCTAGGACCGAAACCCTACGCCGAACAAAATGGTCAGATGCAAAGCAAAATTGTTTGGCCTGAAAATTTTTGAGCTTGTGCAGAACTTCGATGCAATAATGTTGGCGATTGCCACAAAATGATTCGAGTTCGTTTGCCCCCCGATCTTCACTGACGAACTATAACTTTTCTTGAAAGTTTACAACAGCCCCGATCCCAGTCAGAACGACTCGAATTTCTTAGTGTCAACCGCCGACATGATCGTCTTGAAGCACTAAACACGCTCGTAAAATTTTTTGCAAATCGGACGAGGTTGTACTTTCACAACTCGGACCAAAACCCTAGGTTGAACAAAATGATCAGATGTAAAGCGAAATTGTTTGCCCCGAAAATTTACGAGCTTGCGTAGAACTTCGAGGCTATCATGTCAGCAGTTACCACGAAGTGATTCGAGTTCGTTTGCCCCCCGATTTTCATTGACGAACAACATCTTTTTGTGAAAGTTTAAAAGAGCCTCGATCCCAGCCAGAACGACTAAAATTTCTTCGTGCCACCAGCCAACATGATAGTCTCGAAGCACTGAACACGCTCGTAAAATTTTGGGCAAATCGGACAAGGTTGTACTTTCACAACTAGGACCGAAACCCTCGGCCGAATAAAATGTTTAAATGCGAACCAAAATTGTTTGGCCCGAAAATTTACTAGCTTGTGCAGAACTTCGAGGCAATCATGTCAGCGGTTGACTCGAAGTGATTCAAGGTTGTTTGCCCCCCTATCTTCACTGACGAACTATAACTTTTTTTGAAAGTTTGCAAGAGCCACGATCCCGGCCGGAATGACTCGAATTTCTTTGAGCCACCCGCCGACATGTTCGTCTCGAAGCACTAAACATGCTCGTAAAATTTTGGGAAATCGAACGAGGTTGTACTTTCAGAACTAGGACCAAAAACTTAGGCCGAACAAAATGTTCTGATGCGAAGTGAAAATTTTTGGCTCGAAAATTTTCGAGCTTGTACAGAACTTCGATGCAACAATGTCGACGGTTGCCACAAAATGATTCGAGTTCGTTTGCCACCTGATCTTCACTGACAAATGATAACTTTTTCAGAAAGTTTACAAGAGCCCGATCCCGGCCGGAACGACTCGAATTTCTTCGTGCCGCCCGCCGATATGATCGTCTCGAAGCACTGAACACACTTGTAATATTTCGGGCAAATCGGACAAGGTTGTACTTTCACAACTAGGACTGAAACCCTAGGCCGAACAAAATGGTCAGACGCGAAGAGATAATAGTTTCGCCCGAAAATTTACGAGCCTGTGCAGAACTTCGAGGCAATCATGTTGGCGGTTTACACGAAGTCATTCAAGGTTCTTTGTCCCCCGATCTTCACTTATGGACGATAACTTTTTCTGAAAGTTTACAAGAGCCCTGATCCTGCCGGAATGACTCGAATTTCTTCGTGCCACCCGCCGCCATGATCGCCTCGAAGCACTATACACACGTAGAATTTCGGGCTAATCGGACAAGGTTGTACTTTCACAACTAGGTCCGAAACCCTACGCCGAAGAAAATGGTCATATCCGAAGCAAAATCGTTTGACCCAAAAATTTACGAGCTTGTGGAGAACTTCGAGGCAATCTTGTCGACGGTTGCCACGAAGTGATTCGAGTTTGTTTGCCCCCAATCTTCACTGACGAACTATAACTTTTTTTCAAAGTTTACAAGAGCCCCTATCCCGGCAGGAATGACACGAATTTCTTAAAGCCACCCGCTGACATGATCGTCTCGAAGCACTGAACATGTTGGTAAAATTTTATGCAAATCGGGCGAGGTTGTACTTTCTCAGATAGGACCGAAACCCTAGGCCGAACAAAATGGTCAGATCCGAAGCAAAATTGTTTGGCCTGATAATTTTTGAGCTTGTGTAGAACTTCGAGGTAATCGTGTCGGCGGTAGCCACGAAGTGATTTGAGCTCTTTTGCCCCCCGATCTTCCCTGACAAACTATAACGTTTTGTGAAAGTTTGCAAGAGCCCCGATTCTAGTCGGAACGACTCGAATTTCAACATGCCACCCTCCGATATGATCGTCTCGAAGCACTGAAAACGCTCATAAAATTTTGATCGAATGAGGTTGTACTTTCACAACTAGTACCGAAACCCTACGCCGAACAAAATGGTTAGACGCGAAGTGAAATAGTTTGGACCAAAAATTTACGAGCCTGTGATGAACTTCGAGGCAATCATGTCGGTGGTTGACACGAAGTGATTGAAGGTTGTTTGCCCCCCGATCTTCACTGACGGACGATAACATTTTCTGAAAGTTTACAAGTGCCCCGATCCCAGCCGGAACAACTCGAATTTCTTCGTGCCACCCGCCGCCATGATCGTCTCGAAACACTGAACACGCTCGTAAAATTTCGTGCAAATTGGACAAGGATGTACTTTCAAAACTAGGATCAAAACCCTAGGCCGAACAAAATGGTCAGACGCGAAGCGAAATAGTTTGGCCCGAAAGTTTACGAGCCTGTGGAGAACTTCGAGGCAATCATGTCGGCAGTTGCCACAAAGTGATTCGAGTTTGTTTGCCCCCAGATCTTCACTGACGAACTATAATTTCTTTCAAAGTTTACAAGAGCCCCGATCCCGGCAAGAAAGACTCAAATTTCTTGATGCCACCCGCCGACATGATCGTCTCGAAGCACTGAACATGCTGGTAAAATTTTTTGCAAATCGCACGAGGTTGCACTTTCTCAAATAGGACCGAAACCCCAGGCTGAACAAAATGGTCTGTTGGGAAGCACTAAACAAGCTCGTAGAATTTCGGGCAAATCGGACGAGGTTTTACTTTCGCAACTAGTACAGAAACCCTAGGCTGAACAAAATGGACAGATCCGAAGCGAAATTGTTTGGCCCAAAAATTTTTGAGCTTGTGAGGAACTTCGAGGAAATCATGTCGGCAGTTGCCACGAAGTGATTCTAGTTCTTTTGCCCCCCAATCTTCACTGATCAACTATAACTTCTTGTGAAAGTTTACTTGAGCCCCGATCCCAGCCGGAACGACTCGAATTTCATTGTGCCCCCCGCCGATATGATCGTCTAGAAGCACTGAACACGCTCGTAAAATTTCGGGCAAATCGGACAAGGTTGTACTTTCACAACTAGGACCGAAACCCTAGGCGGAACAAAATGGTCAGATGCGAAGCGATATTGTTTGCACCGCAAACTTACGAGCTTGTGCAGAACAGCGAGGCAATCATGTCGGCGGTTGCCACGAAGTGATTCGAGTTCGTTTGCCCCCCGATCTTCACTAGCGAACTATAACTTTTTGTGAAAGTTTACTTGAGCCCCAATCCCAGCCGGAACGACTCGAATTTCTTTGTGGCCCCGCCGATATGATCGTCTAGAAGCATTGAACACGCTCGTAAAATTTTGGGCAAAACGGACAAGGTTGTACTTTCACAACTAGGACCGAAACCCTAGGCGGAACAAAATGGTCAGATCCGAAGCGAAATTGTTTGGCCCAAAAATTTTTGAGCTTGTGAGGAACTTCGAGGAAATCATGTCGGCAGTTGCCACGAAGTGATTCTAGTTCTTTTGCCCCCCAATCTTCACTGATCAACTATAACTTCTTGTGAAAGTTTACTTGAGCCCCGATCCCAGCCGGAACGACTCGAATTTCATTGTGCCCCCCGCCGATATGATCGTCTAGAAGCACTGAACACGCTCGTAAAATTTCGGGCAAATCGGACAAGGTTGTACTTTCGCAACTAGGACCGAAACCCTAGGCGGAACAAAATGGTCAGATGCGAAGCGATATTGTTTGCACCGCAAACTTTCGAGCTTGTGCAGAACAGCGAGGCAATCATGTCGGCGGTTGCCACGAAGTGATTCGAGTTCGTTTGCCCCCCGATCTTCACTAGCGAACTATAACTTTTTGTGAAAGTTTACTTGAGCCCCAATCCCAGCCGGAACGACTCGAATTTCTTTGTGGCCCCGCCGATATGATCGTCTAGAAGCATTGAACACGCTCGTAAAATTTTGGGCAAAACGGACAAGGTTGTACTTTCACAACTAGGACCGAAACCCTAGGCGGAACAAAATGGTCAGATGCGAAGCGAAATTGTTTGGCTCGAAGTGATTTTAGTTTGTTTGCCCCCCAATCTTCACTGGCGAACTATAACTTTTTGTGAAAGTCTACATAAGCCCCAATCCCGGCCGGAACGACTCGAATTTCTTCCTACCACCCGCCGATATGATCGTCTCGAAGCACTGAACACGCTCGTAGAATTTCGGGCTATTCAGACGAGGTTCTAGTTTCACAACTAGAACCGTAACCCTAGGCCGAACAAAATGGTCAGATGCGAATTGAAATTGTTTGGCCCGAAAGTTTACGAGCTTGAGCAGAACTGTGAGGCAATCATGTCGGCAGTTGCCACGAAGTGATTCGAGTTCGTTTGCCCCCCGATCTTCACTAGCGAACTATAACTTTTTGTAAAAGTTTACTTGAGCCCCGATCCCAGCCGGAACGACTCGAATTTCATTGTGCCCCCGCCGATATGATCGTCTAGAAGCACTGAACACGCTCGTAAAATTTCGGGCAAATCGGACAAGGTTCAACTTTCAAAACTAGGACCGAAACCCTAGTCCGAACAAAATGGTCAGACGCAGAAAGAAAGAGTTTGGCCCAAAAATTTACGAGCCTGTGCAGAACATCGAGGCAATCATGTCGGCGGTTGCCACAAAGTGATTCGAGTTTGTTTGCCCCCAGATCTTCACTGACGAACTATAATTTTTTTCAAAGTTTACAAGAGCCCCGATCCCGGCAGGAACGACTCAAATTTCTTAATGCCACCCGCCGACATGATCGTCTCGATGCAGTGAACATGCTGGTAAAATTTTTTGCAAATCGCACGAGGTTGCACTTTCTCAAATAGGACCGAAACCCCAGGCCGAACAAAATGGTCAGTTGGGAAGCACTGAACAAGCTCGTAGCATTTCGGGCTAATCGGATGAGGTTTTACTTTCGCAACTAGTACAGAAACCCTAGGCTGAACAAAATGGTCAGATCCGAAGCAAAATTGTTTGGCCCGAAAGTTTACGAGCTTGAGCAGAACTGCGAGGCAATCAAGTCGGCGGTTGCCACGAAGTGATTCGAGTTCGTTTGCCCCCCGATCTTCACTGGCGAAGTATAACTTTTTGTGAAAGTTTACAAGAGCCCAAATCCCGGCCGGAACGACTCGACTTTCTTAGTGCCACCCGCCGATACGATCGTCTAGAAGCACTGAACACGCTCGTAAAATTTCAGGCAAATCGGACAAGGTTGTACTTTCACAACTAGGACCGAAAACCTAGGCCGAACAAAATGGTCAGATGCGAAGCGATATTGTTTGCACCGCAAAATTACGAGCTTGTGCAGAACAGCGAGGCAATCATGTCGGTGGTTGCCACGAAGTGATTCGAGTTCGTTTGCCCCCCGATCATCACTAGCGAACTATAACTTTTTGTGAAAGTTTACTTGAGCCCCAATCCCAGCCGGAACGACTCGAATTTCTTTGTGCCCCCGCTGATATGATCGTCTAGAAGCACTGAACATGCTCGTAAAATTTTGGGCAAATAGGACAAGGTTGTACTTTCTCAACTAGGACCGAAACCCTAGGCGGAACAAAATGGTCAGATGTGAAGCGAAATTGTTTGGCTCGAAAACTTACGAGCTTGTGTAGAACTGCGAGGCAATCATGTCGGCGGTTGCCACGAAGTGATTTTAGTTTGTTTGCCCCCCAATCTTCACTGGCGAACTATAACCTTTTGTGAAAGTCTACATAAGCCCCAATCCCGGCCGGAACGACTCGAATTTCTTCCTGCCACCCGCCGATATGATCGTCTCGAAGCACTGAACACGCTCGTAGAATTTCGGGCTATTCAGATGAGGTTCTAGTTTCACAACTAGAACCGTAACCCTAGGCCGAGCAAAATGGTCAGATGCGAAGCGAAATTGTTTGGCCCGAAAGTTTACGAGCTTGAGCAGAACTGTGAGGCAATCATGTCGGCGGTTGCCACGAAGTGATTCGAGCTCGTTTGCCCCCCGATCTTCACTAGCAAACAATAACTTTTTGTGAAAGTTTACTTGAGCCCCCCTCCGATATGATCGTCTCGAAGCACTGAACACGCTCGTAAAATTTCTGGCAAATCAGACAAGGTTGTACTTTCACAACTACGACCGAAAGAACAAAATGGTCAGATGCGAAGCGATATTGTTTGCACCACAAACTTACGAGCTTGTACAGAACTGCGAGGCAATCATGTCGGCGGTTGCCACGAAGTGATTCGAGTTCGTTTGCCCCCCGATCTTCACTAGCGAACTATAACTTTTTGTGAAAGTTTACATAAACCCCGATCCCAGCCAGAAAGACTCGAATTTCTTCGTGCCACCCGTCGATATGATTGTCTCGAAGCACTGAACGCGCTTGTAAAATTTCGTGCAAATCGGACAAGGTTGTACTTTCAAAACTAGGATCGAAACCCTAGGCCGAACAAAATGATCAGACGCGAAGCGAAATAGATTGGCCCAAACATTTACGAGCCTGTGGAGTACTCGAGGCAATCATGTCGGCGGTTGCCACGAAGTGATTCGAGTTCGTTTGCCCCCCGACCTTCACTAGCGAACTATAACTTTTTGTGAAAGTTTACTTGAGCCCCGATCCCGGCTGGAACGACTCGATTTTCTTTGTAACCCCCGCCGATATGATCGTCTCCAAGCACTGAACACGCTCGTAAACTTTCGGGCAAATCGGACAAGGTTCAACTTTCAAAACTAGGACCGAAACCCTAGTCCGAACAAAATGGTCAGACGCGGAGCGAAAGAGTTTGGCCCAAAAAATTACGAGCCTGTGCAGAACATCGAGGCAATCATGTCGGCGGTTGCCACAAAGTGATTGGAGTTTGTTTGCCCCCAGATCTTCACTGACGAACTATAATTTTTTTCAAAGTTTACAAGAGCCCCGATCCCGGAAGGAACGACTCAAATTTCTTAATGCCACCCGCCGACATGATCGTCTCGAAGCAGTGAACATGCTAGTAAAAGTTTTTGCAAATCGCACGAGGTTGCACTTTCTCAAATAGGACCGAAACTCCAGGCCGAACAAAATGGTCTGTTGGGAAATACTGAACAAGCTCGTAGAATTTCGGGCTAATCGGACGAGGTTTTACCTTCGCAACTAGTACAGAAACCCTAGGCTGAACAAAATGGTCAGATCCGAAGCGACATTGTTTGGCCCGAAAATTTTTGAGCTTGTGAGGAACTTCGAGGAAATCATGTCGGCGGTTGCCACGAAGTGATTCGAGTTCGTTTGCCCCCCGATCGTCACTGGCGAACTATAACTTTTTGTGAAAGTTTACAAGAGCCCAAATCCCGGCCGGAACGACTCGACTTTCTTAGTGCCACCCGCCGATACGATCGTTTAGAACCACTGAACACTCTCGTAAAATTTTAGGCAAATCGGACAAGGTTGTACTTTCACAACTGGGTCCGAAACCCTAGGCCGAACAAAATGGTCAGATGCGAAGAGATATTGTTTGCACCCCAAACTTACAAGCTTGTGCAGAACTGCGAGGCAATCATGTCGGCGGTTGCCACGAAGTGATTCGAGTTCGTTTGCCCCCCGATCTTCACTAGCGAACGATAACTTTTTGTGAAAGTTTACTTGAGCCCCAATCCCAGCCGGAACGACTTGAATTTCTTTGTGCCCCCCGCCGATATGATCGACTCGAAGCACTGAACACGCTCGTAAAATTTCTGGCAAATCGGACAAGGTTGTACTTTCACAACTAGGACCGAAACCCTAGGCCGAACAAAATGGTCAGATGCGAAGCGATATTGTTTGCACCGCAAACTTACGAGCTTGTGCAGAACTGCGAGGCAATCATGTCGGCGGTTGCCACGAAGTGATTCGAGTTCGTTTGCCCCCCGATCTTCACTAGCGAACAATAACTTTTTGTGAAAGTTTACTTGAGCCCCGATCCCAGCCGGAACGACTCGAATTTCTTTGTGCCCCCCACCGATACGATCGTCTAGAAGCACTGAACAGGCTCGTAAAATTTCGGGCAAAATCGGACAAGGTTTTACTTTCACAACTAGGATCGAAACCCTAGGCGGAACAAAATGGTCAGATGCGAAGCGAAATTGTTTGGTCCGAAAACTTACGAGCTTGTGCAGAACTGCGAGGCAATCATGTCGGCGGTTGCCACGAAGTGATTCTAGTTTGTTTGCCCCCCAATCTTCACTGGCGAACTATAACTTTTTGTGAAAGTTTACATAAGCCCCGATCCCGGCCAGAAAGACTCGAATTTCTTCGTGCCACCCGTCGATATGATTGTCTCGAAGCACTGAACGCGCTTGTAAAATTTCGTGCAAATCGGACAAGGTTGTACTTTCAAAACTAGGATCGAAACCCTAGGCCGAACAAAATGGTCAGACGCGAAGCGAAATAGATTGGCCCAAACATTTACGAGCCTGTGGAGTACTCAAGGCAATCATGTCGGCGGTTGCCACGAAGTGATTCGAGTTCATTTGCCCCCCGACCTTCACTAGCGAACTATAACTTTTTGTGAAAGTTTACTTGAGCCCCGATCCCGGCTGGACGACTCGATTTTCTTTGTAACCCCCGCCGATATGATCGTCTCCAAGCACTGAACACGCTCGTAAACTTTCGGGCAAATCGGACAAGGTTCAACTTTCAAAACTAGGACCGAAACCCTAGTCCGAACAAAATGGTCAGACGCGGAGCGAAAGAGTTTGGCCCAAAAAATTACGAGCCTGTGCAGAACATCGAGGCAATCATGTCGGCGGTTGCCACAAAGTGATTGGAGTTTGTTTGCCCCCAGATCTTCACTGACGAACTATAATTTTTTTCAAAGTTTACTAGAGCCCCGATCCCGGCAGGAACGACTCAAATTTGTTAATACCACCAGCCGACATGATCGTCTCGAAGCAGTGAACAAGCTGGTAAAATTTTTTCCAAATCGCACGAGGTTGCACTTTCTCAAATAGGACCGAAACCCCAGGCCGGACAAAATGGTCTGTTGGGAAGCACTGAACAAGCTCGTAGAATTTCGGGCTAATCGGACGAGGTTTTACTTTCGCAACTAGTACAGAAACCCTAGGCTGAACAAAATGGTCAGATCCGAAGCGAAATTGCTTGGCCCGAAAATTTTTGAGCTTGTGAGGAACTTCGAGGAAATCATGTCGGCGGTTGCCACGAAGTGATTCGAGTTCGTTTGCCCCCCGATCTTCACTGATCAACTATAACTTTTTGTGAAAGTTTACAAGAGCCCAAATCCCGGCCGGAACGACTCGACTTTCTTTGTGCCACCCGCCGATACGATCGTCTAGAAGCACTGAACACGCTCGTAAAATTTCAGGCAAATCGGACAAGGTTGTACTTTCACAACTAGGACCGAAACCCTAGGCCGAACAAAATGGTCTGATGCGAAACGATATTGTTTGCACCCCAAACTTACAAGCTTGTGCAAAACTGCGAGGCAATCATGTCGGTGGTTGCCACGAAGTGATTCGAGTTCGTTTGCCCCCCGATCTTCACTAGCGAACTATAACTTTTTGTGAAAGTTTACTTGAGCCCCAATCCCAGCCGGAACGACTTGAATTTCTTTGTGCCCCCCGCCGATATGATCGACTCGAAGCACTGAACACGCTCGTAAAATTTCTGGCAAATCGGACAAGGTTGTACTTTCACAACTAGGACCGAAACCCTAGGCCGAACAAAATGGTCAGATGCGAAGCGATATTGTTTGCACCGCAAACTTACGAGCTTGTGCAGAACTGCGAGGCAATCATGTCGGCGGTTGCCACGAAGTGATTCGAGTTCGTTTGCCCCCCGATCTTCACTAGCGAACAATAACTTTTTGTGAAAGTTTACTTGAGCCCCGATCCCAGCCGGAACGACTCGAATTTCTTTGTGCCCCCCACCGATACGATCGTCTAGAAGCACTGAACAGGCTCGTAAAATTTCGGGCAAAATCGGACAAGGTTTTACTTTCACAACTAGGATCGAAACCCTAGGCGGAACAAAATGGTCAGATGCGAAGCGAAATTGTTTGGTCCGAAAACTTACGAGCTTGTGCAGAACTGCGAGGCAATCATGTCGGCGGTTGCCACGAAGTGATTCTAGTTTGTTTGCCCCCCAATCTTCACTGGCGAACTATAACTTTTTGTGAAAGTTTACATAAGCCCCGATCCCGGCCAGAAAGACTCGAATTTCTTCGTGCCACCCGTCGATATGATTGTCTCGAAGCACTGAACGCGCTTGTAAAATTTCGTGCAAATCGGACAAGGTTGTACTTTCAAAACTAGGATCGAAACCCTAGGCCGAACAAAATGGTCAGACGCGAAGCGAAATAGATTGGCCCAAACATTTACGAGCCTGTGGAGTACTCAAGGCAATCATGTCGGCGGTTGCCACGAAGTGATTCGAGTTCATTTGCCCCCCGACCTTCACTAGCGAACTATAACTTTTTGTGAAAGTTTACTTGAGCCCCGATCCCGGCTGGACGACTCGATTTTCTTTGTAACCCCCGCCGATATGATCGTCTCCAAGCACTGAACACGCTCGTAAACTTTCGGGCAAATCGGACAAGGTTCAACTTTCAAAACTAGGACCGAAACCCTAGTCCGAACAAAATGGTCAGACGCGGAGCGAAAGAGTTTGGCCCAAAAAATTACGAGCCTGTGCAGAACATCGAGGCAATCATGTCGGCGGTTGCCACAAAGTGATTGGAGTTTGTTTGCCCCCAGATCTTCACTGACGAACTATAATTTTTTTCAAAGTTTACTAGAGCCCCGATCCCGGCAGGAACGACTCAAATTTGTTAATACCACCAGCCGACATGATCGTCTCGAAGCAGTGAACAAGCTGGTAAAATTTTTTCCAAATCGCACGAGGTTGCACTTTCTCAAATAGGACCGAAACCCCAGGCCGGACAAAATGGTCTGTTGGGAAGCACTGAACAAGCTCGTAGAATTTCGGGCTAATCGGACGAGGTTTTACTTTCGCAACTAGTACAGAAACCCTAGGCTGAACAAAATGGTCAGATCCGAAGCGAAATTGCTTGGCCCGAAAATTTTTGAGCTTGTGAGGAACTTCGAGGAAATCATGTCGGCGGTTGCCACGAAGTGATTCGAGTTCGTTTGCCCCCCGATCTTCACTGATCAACTATAACTTTTTGTGAAAGTTTACAAGAGCCCAAATCCCGGCCGGAACGACTCGACTTTCTTTGTGCCACCCGCCGATACGATCGTCTAGAAGCACTGAACACGCTCGTAAAATTTCAGGCAAATCGGACAAGGTTGTACTTTCACAACTAGGACCGAAACCCTAGGCCGAACAAAATGGTCTGATGCGAAACGATATTGTTTGCACCCCAAACTTACAAGCTTGTGCAAAACTGCGAGGCAATCATGTCGGTGGTTGCCACGAAGTGATTCGAGTTCGTTTGCCCCCCGATCTTCACTAGCGAACTATAACTTTTTGTGAAAGTTTACTTGAGCCCCGATCCCAGCCGGAACGACTTGAATTTCTTTGTGCCCCCTTCCGATATGATCGTCTCGAAGCACTGAAAACGCTCGTAAAATTTCTGGCAAATCGGACAAGGTTGTACTTTCACAACTAGGACCGAAACCCTAGGCCGAACAAAATGGTCAGATGCGAAGCGATATTGTTTGCACCGCAAACTTACGAGCTTGTGCAGAACTGCGAGGCAATCATGTCGGCGGTTGCCACGAAGTGATTCGAGTTCGTTTGCCCCCCGATCTTCACTGGCGAACTATAACTTTTTGTGAAAGTTTACAAGAGCCCAAATCCCGGCCGGAACGACTCGACTTTCTTAGTGCCACCCGCCGATACGATCGTTTAGAACCACTGAACACGCTCGTAAAATTTTAGGCAAATCGGACAAGGTTGTACTTTCACAACTAGATCCGAAACCCTAGGCCGAACAAAATGGTCAGATGCGAAGAGATATTGTTTGCACCCCAAACTTACAAGCTTGTGCAGAACTGCGAGGCAATCATGTCGGCGGTTGCCACGAAGTGATTCGAGTTCGTTTGCCCCCCGATCTTCACTAGCGAACTATAACTTTTTGTGAAAGTTTACTTGAGCCCCAATCCCAGCCGGAACGACTTGAATTTCTTTGTGCCCCCCGCCGATATGATCGACTCGAAGCACTGAACACGCTCGTAAAATTTCTGGCAAATCGGACAAGGTTGTACTTTCACAACTAGGACCGAAACCCTAGGCCGAACAAAATGGTTAGATGCGAAGCGATATTGTTTGCACCGCAAACTTACGAGCTTGTGCAGAACTGCGAGGCAATCATGTCGGCGGTTGCCACGAAGTGATTCGAGTTCGTTTGCCCCCCGATCTTCACTAGCGAACAATAACTTTTTGTGAAAGTTTACTTGAGCCCCGATCCCAGCCGGAACGACTCGAATTTCTTTGTGCCCCCCACCGATATGATCGTCTAGAAGCACTGAACAGGCTCGTAAAATTTCGGGCAAAATCGGACAAGGTTTTACTTTCACAACTAGGATCGAAACCCTTGGCGGAACAAAATGGTCAGATGCGAAGCGAAATTGTTTGGCCCGAAAACTTACGAGCTTGTGCAGAACTGCGAGGCAATCATGTCGGCGGTTGCCACGAAGTGATTCTAGTTTGTTTGCCCCCCAATCTTCACTGGCGAACTATAACTTTTTGTGAAAGTTTACATAAGCCCCGATCCCGGCGAGAAAGACTCGAATTTCTTCGTGCCACCCGTCGATATGATTGTCTCGAAGCACTGAACGCGCTTGTAAAATTTCGTGCAAATCGGACAAGGTTGTACTTTCAAAACTAGGATCGAAACCCTAGGCCGAACAAAATGGTCAGACGCGAAGCGAAATAGATTGGCCCAAACATTTACGAGCCTGTGGAGTACTCGAGGCAATCATGTCGGCGGTTGCCACGAAGTGATTCGAGTTCGTTTGCCCCCCGACCTTCATTAGCGAACTATAACTTTTTGTGAAAGTTTACTTGAGCCCCGATCCCGGCTGGAACGACTCGATTTTCTTTGTAACCCCCGCCGATATGATCGTCTCCAAGCACTGAACACGCTCGTAAACTTTCGGGCAAATCGGACAAGGTTCAACTTTCAAAACTAGGACCGAAACCCTAGTCCGAACAAAATGGTCAGACGCGGAGCGAAAGAGTTTGGCCCAAAAAATTACGAGCCTGTGCAGAACATCGAGGCAATCATGTCGGCGGTTGCCACAAAGTGATTGGAGTTTGTTTGCCCCCAGATCTTCACTGACGAACTATAATTTTTTTCAAAGTTTACAAGAGCCCCGATCCCGGAAGGAACGACTCAAATTTCTTAATGCCACCCGCCGACATGATCGTCTCGAAGCAGTGAACATGCTGGTAAAATTTTTTGCAAATCGCACGAGGTTGCACTTTCTCAAATAGGACCGAAACTCCAGGCCGAACAAAATGGTCTGTTGGGAAATACTGAACAAGATCGTAGAATTTCGGGCTAATCGGACGAGGTTTTACCTTCGCAACTAGTACAGAAACCCTAGGCTGAACAAAATGGTCAGATCCGAAGCGAAATTGTTTGGCCCGAAAATTTTTGAGCTTGTGAGGAACTTCGAGGAAATCATGTCGGCGGTTGCCACGAAGTGATTCGAGTTCGTTTGCCCCCCGATCTTCACTGGCGAAACATAACTTTTTGTGAAAGTTTACAAGAGCCCAAATCCCGACCGGAACGACTCGACTTTCTTAGTGCCACCCACCGATACGATCGTCTAGAAGCACTGAACACGCTCGTAAAATTTCAGGCAAATCGGACAAGGTTGTACTTTCACAACTAGGACCGAAACCCTAGGCCGAACAAAATGGTCTGATGCGAAGCGATATTGTTTGCACCCCAAACTTACAAGCTTGTGCAGAACTGCGAGGCAATCATGTCGGCGGTTGCCACGAAGTGATTTGAGTTCGTTTGCCCCCCGATCTTCACTAGCGAACTATAACTTTTTGTGAAAGTGTACTTGAGTCCCAATCCCAGCCGGAACGACTTGAATTTCTTTGTGCCCCCTTCCGATATGATCGTCTCGAAGCACTGAACACGCTCGTAAAATTTCTGGCAAATCGGACAAGGTTGTACTTTCACAACTAGGACCGAAACCCTAGGCCGAACAAAATGGTCAGATGCGAAGCGATATTGTTTGCACCGCAAACTTACGAGCTTGTGCAGAACTGCGAGGCAATCATGTCGGCGGTTGCCACGAAGTGATTCGAGTTCGTTTGCCCCCCGATCTTCACTAGCGAACTATAACTTTTTGTGAAAGTTTACTTGAGCCCCGATCCCAGCCGGAACGACTCGAATTTCTTTGTGCCCCCCACCGATATGATCGTCTACAAGCACTGAACACGCTCGTAAAATTTCGGGCAAATCGGACAAGGTTTTACTTTCACAACTAGGACCGAAACCCTAGGCGGAACAAAATGGTCAGATGCGAAGCGAAATTGTTTGGCCCGAAAACTTACGAGCTTGTGCAGAACTGCGAGGCAATCATGTCGGCGGTTGCCACGAAGTGATTCTAGTTTGTTTGCCCCCCAATCTTCACTGGCGAACTATAACTTTTTGTGAAAGTTTACATAAGCCCCGATCCCGGCCAGAAAGACTCGAATTTCTTCGTGCCACCCGTCGATATGATTGTCTCGAAGCACTGAACGCGCTTGTAAAATTTCGTGCAAATCGGACAAGGTTGTACTTTCAAAACTAGGATCGAAACCCTAGGCCGAACAAAATGGTCAGACGCGAAGCGAAATAGATTGGCCCAAACATTTACGAGCCTGTGGAGTACTCGAGGCAATCATGTCGGCGGTTGCCACGAAGTGATTCGAGTTCGTTTGCCCCCCGACCTTCACTAGCGAACTATAACTTTTTGTGAAAGTTTACTTGAGCCCCGATCCCGGCTGGAACGACTCGATTTTCTTTGTAACCCCCGCCGATATGATCGTCTCGAAGCACTGAACACGCTCGTAAACTTTCGGGCAAATCGGACAAGGTTCAACTTTCAAAACTAGGACCGAAACCCTAGTCCGAACAAAATGGTCAGACGCGGAGCGAAAGAGTTTGGCCCAAAAAATTACGAGCCTGTGCAGAACATCGATGCAATCATGTCGGCGGTTGCCACAAAGTGATTGGAGTTTGTTTGCCCCCAGATCTTCACTGACGAACTATAATTTTTTTCAAAGTTTACAAGAGCCCCGATCCCGGCAGGAACGACTCAAATTTGTTAATACCACCAGCCGACATGATCGTCTCGAAGCAGTGAACAAGCTGGTAAAATTTTTTGCAAATCGCACGAGGTTGCTCTTTCTCAAATAGGACCGAAACCCCAGGCCGGACAAAATGGTCTGTTGGGAAGCACTGAACAAGCTCGTAGAATTTCGGGCTAATCGGACGAGGTTTTACTTTCGCAACTAGTACAGAAACCCTAGGCTGAACAAAATGGTCAGATCCGAAGCGAAATTGCTTGGCCCGAAAATTTTTGAGCTTGTGAGGAACTTCGAGGAAATCATGTCGGCGGTTGCCACGAAGTGATTCTAGTTCTTTTGCCCCCCAATCTTCACTGATCAACTATATCTTCTTGTGAAAGTTTACAAGATCCCCGATCCCGGCCGGAACGACTCGAATTTCTTCGTGCCATTCGCCAACATGATCGTCTCAAAGCACTGACCACGCTCGTAGAATTTCGGGCTATTCGGACGAGGTTGTAGTTTCACAACTAGAACCGTAACCCTAGGCCGAACAAAATGGTCAGATGCGAAGCGAAATTGTTTGGCCCGAAAGTTTACGAGCTTGAGCAGAACTGCGAGGCAATCATGTCGGCGGTTGCCACGAAGTGATTCGAGTTCGTTTGCCCCCCGATCTTCACTGGCGAACTATAACTTTTTGTGAAAGTTTACAAGAGCCCAAATCCCGGCCGGAACGACTCGACTTTCTTTGTGCCACCCGCCGATACGATCGTCTAGAAGCACTGAACACGCTCGTAAAATTTCAGGCAAATCGGACAAGGTTGTACTTTCACAACTAGGACCGAAACCCTAAGCCGAACAAAATGGTCTGATGCGAAGCGATATTGTTTGCACCCCAAACTTACAAGCTTGTGCAAAACTGCGAGGCAATCATGTCGGTGGTTGCCACGAAGTGATTCGAGTTCGTTTGCCCCCCGATCTTCACTAGCGAACTATAACTTTTTGTGAAAGTTTACTTGAGCCCCGATCCCAGCCGGAACGACTTGAATTTCTTTGTGCCCCCTTCCGATATGATCGTCTCGAAGCACTGAACACGCTCGTAAAATTTCTGGCAAATCGGACAAGGTTGTACTTTCACAACTAGGACCGAAACCCTAGGCCGAACAAAATGGTCAGATGCGAAGCGATATTGTTTGCACCGCAAACTTACGAGCTTGTGCAGAACTGCGAGGCAATCATGTCGGCGGTTGCCACGAAGTGATTCGAGTTCGTTTGCCCCCCGATCTTCACTAACGAACTATAACTTTTTGTGAAAGTTTACTTGAGCCCCGATCCCAGCCGGAACGACTCGAATTTCTTTGTGCCCCCCACCGATATGATCGTCTACAAGCACTGAACACGCTCGTAAAATTTCGGGCAAATCGGACAAGGTTTTACTTTCACAACTAGGACCGAAACCCTAGGCGGAAAAAAATGGTCAGATGCGAAGCGAAATTGTTTGGCCCGAAAACTTACGAGCTTGTGCAGAACTGCGAGGCAATCATGTCGGCGGTTGCCACGAAGTGATTCGAGTTCGTTTGCCCCCCGATCTTCACTAGCGAACAATAACTTTTTGTGAAAGTTTACTTGAGCCCCGATCCCAGCCGGAACGACTCGAATTTCTTTGTGCCCCCCACCGATATGATCGTCTACAAGCACTGAACACGCTCGTAAAATTTCGGGCAAATCGGACAAGGTTTTACTTTCACAACTAGGACCGAAACCCTAGGCGGAACAAAATGGTCAGATGCGAAGCGAAATTGTTTGACCCGAAAACTTACGAGCTTGTGCAGAACTGCGAGGCAATCATGTCGGCGGTTGCCACGAAGTGATTCTAGTTTGTTTGCCCCCCAATCTTCACTGGCGAACTATAATTTTTTCTGAAAGTTTACATAAGCGCCGATCCCGGCCGGAACGACTCGAATTTCTTCGTGCCATTCGCCAACATGATCGTCTCAAAGCACTGACCACGCTCGTAGAATTTCGGGCTATTCGGACGAGGTTGTAGTTTCACAACTAGAACCGTAACCCTAGGCCGAACAAAATGGTCAGATGCGAAGCGAAATTGTTTGGCCCGAAAGTTTACGAGCTTGAGCATAACTGCGAGGCAATCATGTCGGCGGTTGCCACGAAGTGATTCGAGTTTGTTTGCCCCCCGATTTTCACTGGCGAACAATAACTTTTTGTGAAAGTTTACAAGAGCCCAAATCCCGGTCGGAACGACTCGACTTTCTTTGTGCCACCCGCCGATACGATCGTCTAGAAGCACTGAACACGCTCGTAAAATTTCAGGCAAATCGGACAAGGTTGTACTTTCACAACTAGGACCGAAACCCTAGGCCGAACAAAATGGTCTGATGCGAAGCGATATTGTTTGCACCCCAAACTTACAAGCTTGTGCAGAACTGCGAGGCAATCATGTCGGCGGTTGCCACGAAGTGATTTGAGTTCGTTTGCCCCCCGATCTTCACTAGCGAACTATAACTTTTTGTGAAAGTGTACTTGAGTCCCAATCCCAGCCGGAACGACTTGAATTTCTTTGTGCCCCCTTCCGATATGATCGTCTCGAAGCACTGAACACGCTCGTAAAATTTCTGGCAAATCGGACAAGGTTGTACTTTCACAACTAGGACCGAAACCCTAGGCCGAACAAAATGGTCAGATGCGAAGCGATATTGCTTGCACCGCAAACTTACGAGCTTGTGCAGAACTGCGAGGCAATCATGTCGGCGGTTGCCACGAAGTGATTCGAGTTCGTTTGCCCCCCGATCTTCACTAGCGAACTATAACTTTTTGTGAAAGTTTACTTGAGCCCCGATCCCAGCCGGAACGACTCGAATTTCTTTGTGCCCCCCACCGATATGATCGTCTACAAGCACTGAACACGCTCGTAAAATTTCGGGCAAATCGGACAAGGTTTTACTTTCACAACTAGGACCGAAACCCTAGGCGGAACAAAATGGTCAGATGCGAAGCGAAATTGTTTGGCCCGAAAACTTACGAGCTTGTGCAGAACTGCGAGGCAATCATGTCGGCGGTTGCCACGAAGTGATTCTAGTTTGTTTGCCTCCCAATCTTCACTGGCGAACTATCAATTTTTCTGAAAGTTTACATAAGCGCCGATCCCGGCCGGAACGACTCGAATTTCTTCGTGCCACCCGCCGATATGATTGTCTCGAAGCACTGAACACGCTCGTAAAATTTCGTGCAAATCGGACAAGGTTGTACTTTCAAAACTAGGACCGAAACCCTAGGCCGAACAAAATGGTCAGACGCGAAGCGAAATAGATTGGCCCGAAAATTTACGAGCCTGTGTTGAACTTCGAGGCAATCATGTCGGCGGTTGCCACGAAGTGATTCGAGTTCGTTTGCCCCCCGACCTTCACTAGCGAACTATAACTTTTTGTGAGAGTTTACTTGAGCCCCGATCCCAGCTGGAACGACTCGATTTTCTTTGTGCCCCCCGCCGATATGATCGTCTCGAAGCACTGAACACGCTCGTAAAATTTCGGGCAAATCGGGCATGGTTCAACTTTCAAAACTAGGACCGAAACCCTAGTCCGAACAAAATGGCCAGACGCGGAGCGAAAGAGTTTGGCCCAAAAATTTACGAGCCTGTGCAGAACATCGAGGGAATCATGTCGGCGGTTGCCACAAAGTGATTCAAATTTGTTTGCCCCCAGATCTTCACTCACGAACTATAATTTTTTTCAAAGTTTACAAGAGCCCCGATCCCGGCAGGAACGACTCAAATTTCTTAATGCCACCCGCCGACATGATCGTCTCGAAGCAGTGAACATGCTGGTAAAATTTTTTGCAAATCGCACGAGGTTGCACTTTCTCAAATAGGACCGAAACCCCAGGCCGATCAAAATGGTCTGTTGGGAAGCACTGAACAAGCTCGCAGAATTTCGGGCTAATCGGATGAGGTTTTACTTTCGCAACTAGTACAGAAACCCTAGGCTGAACAAAATGGTCAGATCCAAAGCGAAATTGTTTGGCCCGAAAGTTTAAGAGCTTGAGCAGAACTGCGAGGCAATCATGTCGGCGGCTGCCACGAAGTGATTTTAGTTTGTTTGCCCCCCAATCTTCACTGGCGAACTACAACTTTTTGTGAAAGTCTACATAAGCCCCGATCCCGGCCGGAACGACTCGTATTTCTTCGTGCCACCTGCCGAGATGATCGTCTCGAAGCACTAAACACGCTCGTAGAATTTCGGGCTATTCAGACGAGGTTGTAGTTTCACAACTAGAACCGTAACCCTTGGCCGAACAAAATGGTCAGATGCGAAGCGAAATTGTTTGGCCCGAAAGTTTAGGAGCTTGAGCAGAACTGCGATGCAATCATGTCGGCGGTTGCCACGAAGTCATTCGAGTTCGTTTGCCCCCCGATCTTCACTGGCGAAACATAACTTTTTGTGAAAGTTTACAAGAGCCCAAATCCCGACCGGAACGACTCGACTTTCTTAGTGCCACCCACCGATACGATCGTCTAGAAGCACTGAACACGCTTGTAAAATTTCAGGCAAATCGGACAAGGTTGTACTTTCACAACTAGGACCGAAACCCTAGGCCGAACAAAATGGTCAGATGCGAAGCGATATTGTTTGCACCGCAAACTTACAAGCTTGTGCAGAACTGCGAGGAAATCATGTCGGCGGTTGCCACGAAGTGATTCGAGTTCGTTTGCCCCCCGATCTTCACTAGCGAACTATATCTTTTTGTGAAAGTTTACTTGAGCCCCGATCCCAGCCGGAACGACTCGAATTTCTTTGTGCCCCCCACCGATATGATCGTCTAGAAGCACTGAACACGCTCGTAAAATTTCGGGCAAAACGGACAAGGTTGTACTTTCAGAACTAGGACCGAAACCCTAGGCGGAACAAAATGGTCAGATGCGAAGCGAAATTGTTTGGCCCGAAAACTTACGAACTTGTGCAGAACTGCGAGGCAATCATGTCGGCGGTTGCCACGAAGTGATTCGAGTTCGTTTGCCCCCCGATCTTCACTAGCGAACTATAACTTTTTGTGAAAGTTTACTTGAGCCCCGATCCCAGCCGGAACGACTCGAATTTCTTTGTGCCCCCCACCGATATGATCGTCTAGAAGCACTGAACACGCTCGTAAAATTTTGGGCAAATCGGACAAGGTTGTACTTTCACAACTAGGACCGAAACCCTAGGCAGAACAAAATGATCAGATGCGAAGCGAAATTGTTTGGCCCGAAAACTTACGAGCTTGTGCAGAACTGCGAGGCAATCATGTCGGCGGTTGCCACGAAGTGATTCTAGTTTGTTTGCCCCCCAATCTTCACTGGCGAACTATAACTTTTTCAGAATGTTTACATAAGCGCCGATCCCGGCCGGAACGACTCGAATTTCTTCGTGCCACCCTCCGATATGATTGTCTCGAAGCACTGAACACGCTCGTAAAATTTCGTGCAAATCGGACAAGGTTGTACTTTCAAAACTAGGACCGAAACCCTAGGCCGAACAAAATGGTCAGACGCGAAGCGAAATAGATTGGCCCGAAAACTTACGAGCTTGTGCAGAACTGCGAGGCAATCATGTCGGCGGTTGCCACGAAGTGATTCGACTTCGTTTGCCCCCCGACCTTCACTAGCGAACTATAACTTTTTGTGAGAGTTTACTTGAGCCCCGATCCCAGCTGGAACGACTCGATTTTCTTTGTGCCCCCCGCCGATATGATCGTCTCGAAGCACTGAACACGCTCGTAAAATTTCGGGCAAATCGGACATGGTTCAACTTTCAAAACTAGGACCGAAACCCTAGTCCGAACAAAATGGTCAGACGCGGAGCGAAAGAGTTTGGCCCAAAAATTTACGAGCCTGTGCAGAACATCGAGGCAATCATGTCGGCGGTTGCCACAAAGTGATTCGAGTTTGTTTGCCCCCAGATCTTCACTGACGAACTATAACTTTTTTCAAAGTTTACAAGAGCCCCGATCCCGGTAGGAACGACTCAAATTTCTTAATGCCACCCGCTGACATGATCGTCTCGAAGCAGTGAACATGCTGGTAAAATTTTTTGCAAATCGCACGAGGTTGCACTTTCTCAAATAGGACCGAAACCCCAGGCTGAACAAAATGGTCTGTTGGGAAGCACTGAAAAAGCTCGTAGAATTTCGGGCTAATCGGAGGTGGTTTTACTTTCGCAACTAGTACAGAAACCCTAGGCTGAACAAAATGGTCAGATCCGAAGCGAAATTGTTTGGCCCGAAAATTTTTGAGCTTGTGAGGAACTTCGAGGAAATCATGTCGGCGGTTGCCACGAAGTGATTCTAGTTCTTTTGCCCCCCAATCTTCACTGATCAACTATAACTTCTTGTGAAAGTTTACACGATCCCCGATCCCGGCCGGAACGACTCGAATTTCTTCGTGCCATTCGCCAACATGATCGTCTCAAAGCACTGAACACGCTCGTAGAATTTCAGGCTATTCGGACGAGGTTGTAGTTTCACAACTAGAACCGTAACCCTAGGCCGAACAAAATGGTCAGATGCGAAGCGAATTTGTTTGCCCCGAAAGTTTCCGAGCTTGAGCGGAACTGCGAGGCAATCATGTCGGCGGTTGCCACGAAGTGATTCGAGTTCGTTTGCCCCCCGATCTTCACTGGCGAACTATAACTTTTTGTGAAAGTTTACAAGAGCCCATATCCCGGCCGGAACGACTCGACTTTCTTAGTGCCACCCGCCGATACGATCGTGTAGAAGCACTGAACACGCTCGTAAAATTTCAGGCAAATCGGACAAGGTTGTACTTTCACAACTAGGACCGAAACCCTAGGCGGAACAAAATGGTCAGATGCGAAGCGATATTGTTTGGCCCGAAAACTTACGAACTTGTGCAGAACTGCGAGGCAATCATGTCGGCGGTTGCCACGAAGTGATTCGAGTTCGTTTGCCCCCCGATCTTCACTAGCGAACTATAACTTTTTGTGAAAGTTTACTTGAGCCCCGATCCCAGCCGGAACGACTCGAATTTCTTTGTTCCCCCCACCGATATGATCGTCTAGAAGCACTGAACACGCTCGTAAAATTTCAAGCAAATCGGACAAGGTTGTACTTTCACAACTAGGACCGAAACCCTAGGCGGAACAAAATGGTCAGATGCGAAGCGAAATTGTTTGGCCCGAAAACTTACGAGCTTGTGCAGAACTGCGAGGCAATCATGTGGGCGCTTGCCACGAAGTGATTCTAGTTTGTTTGCCCCCCAATCTTCACTGGCGAACTCTAGCTTTTTGTGAAAGTTTACATAAGCCCCGATCCCGGCCGGAACGACTCGAATTTCTTCGTGCCACCCGCCGATATGATTGTCTCGAAGCACTGAACACGCTCGTAAAATTTCGTGCAAATCGGACAAGGTTGTACTTTCAAAACTAGGACCGAAACCCTAGGCCGAACAAAATGGTCAGACGCGAAGGGAAATAGATTGGCCTGAAAATTTACGAGCCTGTGGAGAACTTCGAGGCCATCATGTCAGCGGTTGCCACGAAGTGATTCGAGTTCGTTTGCCCCCCTACCTTCACTAGCGAACTATAACTTTTTGTGAAAGTTTACTTGAGCCCCGATCCCGGCTGGAACGACTCGATTTTCTTTGTGCCCCCCGCCGATATGATCGTCTCGAAGCACTGAACACGCTCGTAAACTTTCGGGGAAATCGGACAAGGTTCAACTTTCAAAACTAGGACCGAAACCCTAGTCCGAACAAAATGGTCAGACGCGGAGCGAAAGAGTTTGGCCCAAAAATTTACGAGCCTGTGCAGAACATCGAGGAAATCATGTCGGCGGTTGCCACAAAGTGATTCGAGTTTGTTTGCCCCCAGATCTTCACTGACGAACTATAATTTTTTTCAAAGTTTACAAGAGCCCCGATCCCGGCAGGAACGACTCAAATTTGTTAATACCACCAGCCGACATGATCGTCTCGAAGCAGTGAACAAGCTGGTAAAATTTTTTGCAAATCGCACGAGGTTGCACTTTCTCAAATAGGACCGAAACTCCAGGCCGAACAAAATGGTCTGTTGGGAAGCACTGAACAAGCTCGTAGAATTTCGGGCTAATCGGACGAGGTTTTACTTTCGCAACTAGTACAGAAACCCTAGGCTGAACAAAATGGTCAGATCCGAAGCGAAATTGTTTGGCCCGAAAATTTTTGAGCTTGTGAGGAACTTCGAGGAAATCATGTCGGCGGTTGCCACGAAGTGATTCTAGTTCTTTTGCCCCCCAATCTTCACTGATCAACTATAACTTCTTGTGAAAGTTTACAAGATCCCCGATCCCGGCCGGAACGACTCGAATTTCTACGTGCCATTCGCCAACATGATCGTCTCAAAGCACTGAACACGCTCGTAGAATTTCGGGCTATTCGGACGAGGTTGTAGTTTCACAACTATAACCGTAACCCTAGGCCGAACAAAATGGTCAGATGCGAAGAAAATTGTATGGCCCGAAAGTTTACGAGCTTGAGCAGAACTGCGAGGTAATCATGTCGGCGGTTGCCACGAAGTGATTCGAGTTCGTTTGCCCCCCGATCTTCACTGGCGAACTATAACTTTTTGTGAAAGTTTACAAGAGCCCAAATCCCGGCCGGAACAACTCGACTTTCTTAGTGCCACCCGCCGATACGATCGTCTAGAAGCACTGAACACGCTCGTAAAATTTCAGGCAAATCGGACAAGGTTGTACTTTCACAACTAGGACCGAAACCCTAGGCCGAACAAAATGGTCAGATGTGAAGCGATATTGTTTGCACTGCAAACTTACGAGCTTGTGCAGAACTGCGAGGCATTCATGTCGGCGGTTGCCACGAAGTAATTCGAGTTCGTTTGCCCCCCGATCTTCACTAGCGAACTATAACTTTTTGTGAAACTTTACATGAGCCCCGATCCCAGCTAGAACGACTCAAATTTCTTTGTGCCACCCGCCAATATGATCGTCTCGACGCAGTGAACACGCTCGTAAAATTACGGGCAAATCGGACAAGGTTGTACTTTCACAACTAGGACCGAAACCCGAGCCGAACAAAATGGTCAGACACGAAGCGAAATAGTTTGGCCCGAAAATTTACGAGCCTGTGCAGAACTTCAAGGCAATCATGTCGGCGGTTGACACGGAGTGATTCGAGGTTCTATTTTCACAACTAGGACCGAAACCCTAAGCCGACCAAAATGGTCAGATGCTAAGCGAAATTGTTTACGAGCTTGTGCAGAACTTCGAGGCAATCATGTCGGCAGTTGACACGAAGTGATTCAACGTTGTTTGCTCCCCGATCTTCGCTGACGGACGATAACTTTTTTTGAAAGTTTACAAGAGCCCCGATCCCGGCCAGAACAACTCGAATTTCTTCATACCACCAGCCACCATGATCGCCTCGAAGCACTGTACACACTCGTAGAATTTCGGGCTAATCGGACGAGCTTGTACTTTCACAACTAGGACCGAAACCCTACGCCAAATAAATGGTCAGATCCGAAGCGAAATTGTTTCGCCCAAAAATTTACGAGCTTTTGGGGAACTTAGAGGAAATCATGTCGGAGGTTGCCACGAAGTGATTCGAGTTTGTTTGCCCCCGCATCTTCACTGACGAACCATAACTTTTTTTCAGAGTTTACAAGGGCCCCGATCCCGGCAGGGAGGACTCAAATTTCTTAAAGCCACCCGCCGACATGATCGTCTCAAAGCACTAAACATTATGGTAAAATTTTGTGCACATCGGACGAGGTTGTACTTTCTCAAATTGGACCGAAACCCTAGGCCTAACAAAATGGTCAGTTGGGAAGCACTGAGCACGCTGGTAGAATTTCGGGCTAATAGGACGAGGTTTTACTTTCACAACTAGAACCGAAACCCTAGGCCGAACAAAATGGTCAGATTTGAAGCGAAATTGTTTGGCCTGAAAATTTTTCAGCTTGTGGAGAACTTCGACTCGAATTTCTTCGTGCCACCCGCCAATATGATCATCTCGAAGCACTGAACACGCTCGTAAAATTTTGGCCAAATCGGACAAGGTTGTACTTTCACAACTAGGTCCGAAACCCTAGGCAGAACAAAATCGTCAAATGCGAAGCGAAATTGTTTGGCCCGAATATTTTCGAGCCTGTGCAGAACTGCGAGGCAATCATGTCGGCAGTTGCCGCGATGTGATTCGAGTTCGTTTGCCCCCCGATCTGCTCTAGCGAACTATAACTTTTTGTGAAAGATTAGATGAGCCCCGATCCCGGCTGGAACGACTCGAATTTCTTCGTCCCACCCGCCGATATGATCGTCTCGAAGCACAGAACACACTCCTAAAATTTCGCGCAAATCGGACAAGGTTGTACTTTCAAAACTAGGACCGAAACCCTAGGCTGAACAAACTGGGCAGACGTGAAACGAAATAGTTTGGCCCGAAAATTTACGAGCCTGTGCAGAACTTCGAGGCAATCATGTCGGCGGTTGACACGAAGTTATTCGAGCTTGTACTTTCACAACTAGGACCGAAACCCTATGCCGAACAAAATGGTCAGATGCGAAGCGAAATTGTTTGGCCCGAAAATTTTTGAGCTTCTGCAGAACTTCGAGGCAATCATGTCGGCGGTTGACACGAAGTGATTCAAGGTTGTTTGCCCCCCGATCTTCACTGACGGACGATAACTTTTCCTGAAAGTTTACAAGAGCCTCGATACCAGCCGGAACAACTCGAATTCTTCGTACCACCCGCCGCCATGATCGCCTCGAACCACTGTACACACTCGTAGAATTGCGCGCTAATCGGACGAGGTTGTACTTTCACAACTAGGACTGAAACCCTACGCCAAACAAAATGGTCAGATCCGAAGGGAAATTGATTGGCCCAAAAATTTACGAGCTTTTGGAGAACTTCGAGAAAATCATGTCGGCGGTTGCCACGAAGTTATTCGAGTTTGTTTGCCCCCCGATCTTCACTGATGAACTATAACTTTTTTTCAAACTTGACAAGAGCCCCGATCTTGACAGAAATGACTCGAATTTCTTAAAGCCACCCGCCAACATGATCGTCTCGAAGCAGTGAACATTCTGGTAAGATTTTGTGCAAATCGGACGAGTTTGTACTTTCTCAAATAGGACCGAAACCCTAAGCCGAACAAAATGGTCAGTTGGGAAGCACTGAACACGCTCGTAGAATTTCAGGCTAATCGAAGGAGGTTTTACTTTTACAACCAGGACTGAAACCCTAGGCCGAACAAAACGGTCAAATCCGAAGCGAAATTTTTTGGCCCGAAAATTTTTAAGCTTGTGGAGAAATTCGAGGCAATCATGTCGGCGGTCGCCACGAAGTAATTCGAGTTCTTTTGGCCCCCAATCTTCATTGACGAACTATAACGTGTTGTGAAAGCTTACAAGAGCCCCAATCCCGGCCGGAACGACTCGAATTTCTTCGTGCCACCCACCGATATGATTGTCTCGAAGCACTGAACACGCTCGTAAAATTTCGTGCAAATCGGACAAGGTTGTACTTTCAAAACTAGGACCGAAACCCTAGGCCGAACAAAATGGTCAGACGCGAAGGGAAATAGATTGGCCCGAAAATTTACGAGCCTGTGGAGAACTTCGAGGCAATCATGTCAGCGGTTGCCACGAAGTGATTCGAGTTCGTTTGCCCCCCTACCTTCACTAGCGAACTATAACTTTTTGTGAAAGTTTACTTGAGCCCCGATCCCGGCTGGAACGACTCGATTTTCTTTGTGCCCCCCGCCGATATGATCGTCTCGAAGCACTGAACACACTCCTAAAATTTCGCGCAAATCGGACAAGGTTGTACTTTCAAAACTAGGACCGAAACCCTAGGCAGAAGAAAATGGTCAGACGCGAAGCAAAATAGTTTGGCCCGAAAATTTACGAGCCTATGCAGAACTTCGAGGCAATCATGTCGGCGGTTGACACGAAGTGATTCGAGCTTGTACTTTCACAACTAGGACTGAAACCCTAGGCCGAACCTAAATGGTCAGATAGAAAGCGAAATTGTTTGGCCCGAAAATTTTCGAGCTTGTGCAGAACTTCGAGGCGATCATGTCGGCGGTTGACACGAAGTGATTCAAGGTTGTTTGCCCCTCGATCTTCACTGACGGACGATAACTTTTTCTGAAAGTTGACAAGAGCCTCGATCCCGGCAGGAATGACTCGAATTTCTTACAGCCACCCGCCAACATGATCGTCTCGAAGCACTGAACATTCTGGAAAAATTTTGTGCAAATCGGATGAGTTTGTACTTTCTCAAATAGGACCGAAACCCTAGGCCTAACAGAATGGTCTGTTGGGAAGCACTGAACACGCTCGTAGAATTTCGGGCTAATCGGACGAGTTTTTACTTTTACAACCAGGACCGAAACCCTAGGCAGAACAAAATGGTCAGATCCGGAGCGAAATTGTTTGGCCCGAAAATTTTTCAGCTTATGGAGAAATTCGAGGCAATCATGTCGGCGGGTGCCACGAAGTTATTCGAGTTCTTTTGCCCCCCAATCTTCATTGACGAACTATAACATGTTGTGAAAGTTTATAAGAGCCCCGATCTCGGCCGGAACGACTCGAATTTCTTCGTGCCACCCGCCGATATGATCATCTCGAAGCACTGAACACGCTCGTAAAATTTTGGCCAAATCGGACAAGGTTGTACTTTCACAACTAGGACCGAAACCCTAGGCAGAACAAAATCGTCCAATGCGAGGCAAAATTGTTTGGCCCGAATATTTTTGAGCTTGTGCAGAACTGCGAGGCAATCATGTCGGCGGTTGCCACGACGTGATTCGAGTTCGTTTGCCCCCCGATCTGCACTAGCGAACTATAACTTTTTGTGAAAGTTTAGATGAGCCCCAATCCCAGCTGGAATGACTCGAATTTCTTTGTGCCACCCGCCGATATGATCGTCTCGAATCACTGAACACGCTCCTAAAATTTTGCTCAAATCGAACAAGGTTGTGCTTTCAAAACTAGGACCGAAACCCTAGGCCGAACAAAATGGTCAGACGCGAAGCGAAATAGTTTGGCCCGAAAATTTACGAGCCTGTGCAGAACTTTGAGGCAATCATGTCGGCGGTTGATACGAAGTGATTCGAGCTTGTACTTTCACAACTAGGACCGAAACCCTAGGCCGAACAAAATAGTCAGATGGGAAGCGAAATTGTTTGGCCCGAAAATTTTTGAGCTTTTGCAGAACTTTGAGGCAATCATGTCGGCGGTTGACACGAAGTGATTCAAGGTTGTTTGCCCCCCGATCTTCACTGACGGATGATAACTTTTTCTGAAAATTTACAAGAGCCCCAATCCCGGCCGGAACAACTCGAATTTCTTCGTACCACCCACCGCCATGATCGCCACGAAGCATTGTACACACTCGTAGAATTTCGCGCTAATTGGACGAGGTTGTACTTTCACAACTCTGACCGAAACCCAACGCCGAACAAAATTGTCAGATCTGAAGCGAAATTGATTGGCCCAAAACTTTACGAGCTTTTGGAGAACTTCGAAGAAATCATGTCGGCGGTTGCCACAAAGTGATTCGAGTTTGTTTGCCCCCCGATCTTCACTGACGAACTATAACTTTTTTCAAACTTGACAAGAGCCCCGATCCCGACAGGAATGACTCGAATTTCTTAAAGCCACCCGCCAACATGATCGTCTCGAAGCACTGAACATTCTGGTAAAATTTTGTGCAAATCGGACGAGTTTGTACTTTCTCAAATAGGACCGAAACCCTAGGCCGAACAAAATGGTCAATTGGGAAGCACTGAACACGCTCGTAGAATTTCGGGCTAATTGGACGAGGTTTTACTTTTACAACCAGGACTGAAACCCTAGGCCGAACAAAACGGTCAAATCCGAAGCGAAATTTTTTTGCCCGAAAATTTTTCAGCTTGTGGAGAAATTCGAGGCAATCATGCCGGCGGTTGCCACAAACTGATTCAAGTTCTTTTCGCCCCCATTCTTCATTGACGAACTATAACGTGTTGTGAAAGTTTACAAGAGCCCCAATCTCGGCCGGAACGACTCGAATTTCTTCGTGCCACCCGCCGATATGATCATCTCGAAGAACTGAACACGGTCGTAAAATTTTGGGCAAATCGGACAAGGTTGTACTTTCACAACTAGGACCGAAACCCTAGGCCGAACAAAATGATCAAATGCAAAGCGAACTTGTTTGGCCCAAATATTTTCGAGCTTGTGCAAAATTGCGAGGCAATCATGTCGGCGGTTGCCACGATGTGATTCGAGTTCGTTTGCCCCCAGATCTGCACTAGCGAACTATAACTTTTTGTGAAAGTTTACAAGAGCCCCAATCCCGGCTGGAACGACTCGAATTTCTTCGTGCCACCCACCGATATTGTCGGCTCGAAGCACTGAACACGCTCCTAAAATTTCGCGCAAATCGGACAAGGTTGTACTTTCAAAACTAGGACCGAAACCCTAGGCCGAACAAAATGGTCAGACGTGAAGCGAAATAGTTTGGCCCAAAAATTTACGAGCCTGTGCAGAACTTCGAGACAATCATATCGGCGGTTGACACGAAGTGATTCGAGCTTGTACTTTCACAACTAGGACCGAAACCCAAAGCCGAACAAAATGGTCAGATGGGAAGCGAAATTGTTTGGCCCGAAAATTTTTGAGCTTGTGCAGAACTTCGAGGCAATCATGTCGGCGGTTGACACGAAGTGATTCAAGGTTGTTTGCCCCCCGATCTTCACTGACGGACGATAACTTTTTCTGAAAGTTTACAAGAGCCCCGATCCCGGCCGGAACAACTCGAATTTCTTCGTATCACCCGCCGCCATGATCACCTCGAACCACTGTACACACTCGTAGAATTTCACGCTAATCGGACGAGGTTGTACTTTCACAACTAGGACCGAAACCCTACGCCAAACAAAGTGGTCAGATGCAAAGCGAAATTGATTGGCCCAAAAATTTACGAGCTTTTGGAGAACTTCGAGGAAATCATGTCGACGGTTGCCACGAAGTGATTCGAGTTTGTTTGCCTCCCGATCTTCACTGACGAACTATAACTTTTTTTCAAACTTGACAAGAGCTCCGATCCCGGCAGGAATGACTCGAATTTCTTAAAGCCACCTGCCAACATGATCATCTCGAAGCACTGAACATTCTGGTAAAATTTTGTGCAAATCGAACGAGTTTGTACTTTCACAAATAGGACCGAAACCCTAGGCCGAACAAAATGGTCAGTTAGGAAGCACTGAACACGCTCGAAGAATTTCGGGCTAATCGGACGAGGTTTTACTTTTACAACCAGGATTGAAACCCTAAGCCAAACAAAACGGTCAAATCCAAAGCGAAATTTTTTGGCCCAACAATTTTTCAGCTTGTGGAGAAATTCGAGGCAATCATGTCGGCGGTTCCCACGAAGTGATTCAAGTTCTTTTGGCCCCCAATCCTCATTGACAAACAATAACGTGTTGTGAAAGTTTACAAGAGCCCTAATCTCGACCGGAACGACTCGAATTTCTTTGTGCCATCTGCCGATATGATCATCTCGAAGCACTGAACACGCTCGTAAAATTTTGGGCAAATCGGACAAGCTTGTACATTCACAACTAGGACCAAAACCCTAGGCCGAACAAAATGGTCAAATGCAAAGCGAAATTGTTTGGCCCAAATATTTTCGAGCTTGTGCAGGACTGCGAGGCAATCATGTCGGCGGTTGCCACGATGTGATTCAAGTTCGTTTTCCCCCCGATCTGCACTAGCGAACTATAACTTTTTGTGAAAGTTTACATCAGCCCCGATCCCGGCTGGAACAACTCGAATTTCTTCGTGCCCCCCGCCGATATGATCATCACGAAGCACTGAACACGCTCCTAAAATTTTGTGCAAATCAGACAAGGTTGTACTTTCAAAACTAGGACCGAAACCCTAGGCCGAACAAAATGGTCAGACGCGAAGCGAAATAGTTTGGCCCGAAAATTTACGAGCCTGTGCAGAACTTCGAGGCAATCATGTCGGCGGTTGACCCGAAATGATTCGAGCTTGTACTTTCCCAACAAGGACCGAAACCCTAGGCTGAACAAAATGGTCAGATGGGAAACGAAATTGTTTGGCCCGAAAATTTTTGAGCTTCTGCAGAACTTCGAGGCAATCATGTCGGCGGTTGACACGAAGTGATTCAAGGTTGTTTGCCCCCCGATCTTCACTGACGGACGATAACTTTTTCTGAAAGTTTACAAGAGCCCCGATCCCGGCCGGAACAACTCGAATTTCTTCATACCACCCACCGCCAAGATCTTCACAAACAAACTAAAACTATTTTTCAATGTTTACAAGAGCCCCGATCCCGGCAGGAATGACTCGAATTACTTAAAGCCACCCGCCAACATGATCCTCTCGAAGCACTGAACATGCTGGTAAAATTTTGTGCAAATCGGACGAGGTTGTACTTTCTCAGATAGGACTGAAACCCTTGGCTGAACAAAATGGTTAGTTGGGAAGCACTAAACACGCTCGTAGAATTTCGGGCTAATCGGACGAGGTTTTACTTTCTCAGATAGGACCGAAACGCAAGGTTGAACATAATGGTCAGATGCGAAGCAAAATTGTTTGACCCGAAAATTTGCGAGCTTGTGTAGAACTGCGAGGCAATCATGTCGGCGGTTGCCACGATGTGATTTTAGTTCGTTTGCCCCCCAATCTTCACTGGCGAACTATAACTTTTTTTGAAAGTTTACATGAGCCCCGATCCCTGCTAGAACGATTCGAATTTCTTCGTGCCACCCGCCGATATGATCGTCTCGAAGCACTGAAGACGCTCCTAAAATTTTGCTCAAATCGGACATGGTTGTACTTTCACAACTATGACCGAAACCGTAGGCCCAACAAAATTGTCAGATGGGAAGCGAAATTGTTTGGCCCGAAAATTTTCGAGCTTGTGCAGAACTTCGAGGCAATCATGTCGGCGGTTGACACGATGCGATTCAAGTTTGTTTGCCCCCCGATCTTCACTGACGGACGATAACTTTTTCTGAAAGTTTACAAGAGCCCCGATCCCGGCCGGAACAACTCGAATTTCTTCGTACCACCCGTCGCCATGATCGCCTCGAAGCACTGTACACATTCGTAGAATTTCAGGCTAATCGGACGAGGTTGTACTTTCACAACTAGAACCGAAACCCTAGGCCGAACAAAACGGTCAGATCTGAAGCGAAATTGTTTGACCCAAAAATTTACGAGCTTTTGGAGAACTTCATGGAAATCATGTCGGCAGTTTCCACGAAGTGATTCGAGTTTGTTTGCCCCCCGATCTTCACTGACGAACTATAACTTTTTTTCAAAGTTTACAGGAGCCCCGATCCCAGCAGGAATGACTCGAATTTCTTAAAGCCACCCGCCGATATAATCGTCTCGAAGCACTAAACACGCTCGTAGAATTTCGGACTAATTGGACGAGGTTTTACTTTCACAACTAGGACCGAAACCCTAGGCCGAACAAAATGGTCAGATCCGAAGCAAAATTGTTTGACCTAAAAATTTACGAGCTTTTGAAGAACTTCGAGGAAATCATGTCAACGGTCGCCACGAAGTGATTCGAGTTTGTTTGCCCCCCAATCTTCACTAACGAACTATAACTATTTTTCAAAGTTTACAAGAGCCCCGATCCGGGCAGGACTGACTCGAATTTCTTAAAGCCACCCACCGACATGATCGTCTCGAAGCACTGAACATGCTGGTAAAATTTTGTGCAAATCGGACGAGGTTGTACTTTCTCAGATAGGACTGAAACCTTAGGCCGAACAAAATCGTCAGTTGGGAAGCGCTGAACACGCTCATAGAATTTCGGGCTAATCGGACCAGGTTTTACTTTCTCAGATAGGACCGAAACCCTAGGTTGAACATAATGGTCAGATGCGAAGCGAAATTGTTTGACCCAAAAATTTTTTAGCTTGTGCTGAACTTCGAGGCAATCATGTCGGCGATTGACACGAAGTGATTCAAGGTTGTTTGCCCCCCGATCTTCACTGACGGACGATAACTTTTTCTGAAAGTTTACAAGAGCCCCAATCCCGGCCGGAACAACTCGAATTTCTTCGTGCCACCCGCCGCCATGATCGCCTCAAAGCACTGTACACACTTGTAGAATTTCGGGCTCATCGGACGAGGTTGTACTTTCACAACTTTGACCGAAACCCTAGGCCGAACAAAATGGTCAATTCCGAAGCGAAATTATTTGGCCCAAAAATTTACGAGCTTGTGGAGAACTTCGAGGAAATCATGTCGGCGGTTGCCACGATGTGATTCGAGTTCATTCGCCCCCCGATCTTCACTGGCGAACTATAACTTTTTGCGAAAGTTTACATGAGCCCCGATCCCGGCTGGAACGACTCGAATTTCTTTGTGCCACCCGCCGATATGATCGTCTTGAAGCATTGAACACGCTCCTAAAATTTTGCGCAAATCGGACAAGGTTGTACTTTCACAACTAGGACCGAAACCCTAGGCCGAACAAAATGGTCAGATGGGAAGCGAAATTGTTTGGCCCGAAAATTTTCGAGCTTGTGCAGAACATCGAGGCAATCATGTCGGCGGTTGACACGATGTGATTCAAGGTTGTTTGCCCCCCGTCTTCACTGACGGACGATAACTTCTTCTGAAAGTTTACAAGAGCCCCAATACCGGCCGGAACAACTCGAATTTCTCCGTGCCACCCGCCGCCATGATCGCCTCAAAGCACTCTACACACTTGTAGAATTTCGGGCACATCGGACGAGGTTGTACTTTCACAACTTTGACCGAAACCCTAGGCCGAACAAAATGGTCCGTTCCGAAGCGAAATTATTTGGCCCAAAAATTTACGAGCTTGTGGAGAACTTCGAGGCAATCATGTCGGCGGTTGCCACGATGTGATTCGAGTTCATTTACCCCCCGATCTTCACTAACGAACTATCACTATTTTTCCAAGTTTACAAGAGCCCCGATCCCAGCAGGAATGACTCGAATTTCTTAAAGCCACCTGCCGACATGATCGTCTCGAAGCACTGAACATGCTGGTAAAATTTTGTGCAAATCGGACGAGGTTGTACTTTCTCAGATAGTACCGAAACCCTAGGTTGAACATAATGATCAGATGCGAAGCGAAATTGTTTGACCCAAAAATTTGTGAGCTTGTGCGGAACTTCGAAGCAATCATGTCGGCGGTTGACACGAAGTGATTCAAGGTTGTTTGCCCCCCGATCTTCACTGACGGACGATAACTTTTTATGAAAGTTTACAAGAGCCCCGATCCCGGCCGGAACAACTCGAATTTCTTCGTGCCACCCGCCGCCATGATTGCCTCGAAGCACTCTACACACTTGTAGAATTTCGGGCTCATCGGACGAGGTTCTACTTTCACAACTTTGACCGAAACCCTAGGCCGAACAAAATGGTCCGTTCCGAAGCGAAATTGTTTGGCCCAAAAATTTACGAGCATGTGGAGAACTTCGAGGCAATCATGTCGGCGGTTGCCACGATGTGATTAGAGTTCATTTGCCCCCCGATCTTCACTGGCAAACTATAAATTTTTTTAAAAGTTTTCAAGAGCCTCGATCCCGGTAGGAACGACTCGAATTTCTAAAAGCCACCTGCCGACATGATCGTCTCGAAACAATGAAAATGGTAAAATTTTTTGCAAATCGGACGAGGTTGTACTTTTTCAAATAGGACCGAAACCCTAGGTCGAACAAAATGGTCAGTTGGGAAGCACTGAACACGCTCGTAGAATTTCGGGCTAATCGGACGAGGTTTTACTTTCTCAGATATGACCGAAACCCTAGGTTGAACATAATGGTCAGATGCGAAGCGAAATTGTTTGACCCAAAAATTTTCGAGCTTGTGCAGAACTCCGAGGCGATCATGTCGACGGTTGACATGAAGTGATTCAAGTTTGTTTGCCCCCCGATCTTCACTGACGGACGATAATTTTTTTCTGAAAGTTTACAAGAGCCCCGATCCCGGCCGGAACGACTCGAATTTCCTCGTGCCACCAACCGATATGATCATCTCGAAGCACTGAATACGCTCGTAAAATTTTGGGCAAATCGGACAACGTTGTACTTTCACAACTAGGACTGAAACCCTAGGCCGAAAGAAATGGTCAGATGCGACTCGAAATTGTTTGGCCCGAAAATTTGGGAGCTTGTGCAGAACTGCGAGGCAATCATGTCGGCGGTTGCCACTATTTGATTCGAGTTCGTTTGCCCCCGATCTTCACTGGCGAACTATAACTTTTTGTCAAAGTTTACATGAGCCTCGATCGCGGCTGGAACGACTCGAATTTCTTCGTGCCACCCGCCGATATGATCGTCTCGAAGCACTGAACACGCTCCTAAAATTTTGCTCAAATCGGACATGGTTGTACTTTCACAACTAGGACCGAAACCCTAGGCCGAACAAAATGGTCAGATGGGTAGCGAAATTGTTTGGCCCGAAAATTTTCAAGCTTGTGCAGAACTTCGAGGCAATCATGTTGGTGGTTGACACGATGTGATTCAAGGTTGTTTGCCCCCCGATCTTCACTGACGGACGATAACTTTTTCTGAAAGTTTACAAGAGCCTTGATCCCGGCCAGAACAACTCGAATTTTTTCGTGCCACCCGCCGCCATGATCGCCTCAAAGCACTGTACACACTTGTAGAATTTCGGGCTCATTGGACGAGATTCTCCTTTCACAAATTTACGAGCTTGTGGAGAACTTCGAGGCAATCATGTCGGCGGTTCCCACGATGTGATCCGAGTTCATTTGCCCCCCGATCTTTACTGGCAAACTATAAATTTTTTTAAAAGTTTTCAAGAGCCCCGATCCCGGCAGGAACGACTCGAATTTCTAAAAGCCACCTGCCGACATGATCGTCTCGAAGCGCTGAAAATGCTGGTAAAATTTTGTGCAAATCGGACGAGGTTGTACTTTTTCAAATAGGACCGAGACCCTAGGCCGAACAAAATGGTCAGTTGGGAAGCACTGAACACGCTCGTAGAATTTCGGGCTAATCGGACGAGGTTTTACTTTCTCAGATAGGACCGAAACCCTAGGTTGAACATAATGATCAAATGCGAAGTGAAATTGTTTGACCCAAAAATTTTTGAGCTTGTGCGGAACTTCGAAGCAATCATGTCGGCGGTTGACACGAAGTGATTCAAGGTTGTTTGCCCCCCGATCTTCACTAACGGACGATAACTTTTTCTGAAAGTTTACAAGAGCCCCGATCCCGGCCGGAACAACTCGAATTTCTTCGTGCCACCCGCCGCCATGATCGCCTCAAAGCACTGTACACGCTTGTAGAATTTCGGGCTCATCGAACGAGGTTGTACTTTCACAACTAGGACCGAAACCCTAAGCCGAACAAAATGGTCAGATGGGTAGCAAAATTGTTTGGCCCAAAAATTTTCGAGCTTGTGCAGAACTTCGAGGCAATCATGTTGGCGGTTGACACGATGTGATTCAAGGTTGTTTGCCCCCCGATCTTCACTGACGGACGATAACTTTTTCTGAAAGTTTACAAGAGCCCCGATCCCGGCCAGAACAGCTCGAATTTCTTCGTGCCACCCGCCGCCATGATCGCCTCAAAGCACTGTACACACTTGTAGAATTTCGGGCTCATCGGACGAGGTTGTACTTTCACAACTTTGACCAAAACCCTAGGCCGAACAAAATGGTCCATTCCAAAGCGAAATTGTTTGGCCCAAAAATTTACGAGCTTGTAGAGAACTTCGAGGCAATCATGTCGGCGGTTGCCACGATGTGATTCGAGTTCATTTGCCCCCCGATCTTCACTGGCAAACAATAAATTTTTTAAAAAGTTTTCAAGAGCCCCGATCCCGGTAGGAACGACTCGAATTTCTAAAAGCCACCTGCCGACATGATCGTCTCGAGGCACTAAAAATGCTGATAAAATTTTGTGCAAATCGGACGAGGTTGTACTTTTTCAAATAGCACCGAAACCCTAGGTCGAACAAAATGGTCAGTTGGGAAGCACTGAACACGCTCGTAGAATTTCGGGCTAATCGGACGAGGTTTTACTTTCTCAGATATGACCGAAACCCTAGGTTGAACATAATGGTCAGATGTGAAGCGAAATTGTTTGACCCAAAAATTTTCGAGCTTGTGCAGAACTTCGAGGCAATAATGTCGGCGTTTTACATGAAGTGATTCAAGGTTGTTTGCCCCATGATCTTCAATGACGGACGATAACTTTTTCTGAAAATTTACAAGAGCCCCGATATGATCATCTCGAATTTCTTTGTCCTACCAGCCGATATGATCATCTCGAAGCACTGAATACGCTCGTAAAATTTTGGGCAAATCGGACAAGGTTGTACTTTCACAACTAGGACCGAAACCCTAGGCCGAACAAAATGGTCAGATGCGACTCGAAATTGTTTGGCCCGAAAATTTGAGTGCTTGTGCAGAACTGCGAGGCAATTATGTCGGCGGTTGCCACGATGTGATTCGAGTTCGTTTGCCCCCCTTTCTTCACTGGCGAACTATAACTTTTTGTGAAAGTTTACATGAGCCCTGATCCCGGCTAGAACGACTCGAATTTCTTCGTGCCACCCGCTGATATGATCGTCTCGAAGCACTGAACACGCTCCTAAAATTTTGAGCAAATCGGACATGGTTGTACTTTCACAACTAGGACCGACACCCTAGGCCGAACAAAACGGTCAGATGGGTAGCGAAATTGTTTGGCCCGAAAATTTTCAAGCTTGTGCAGAACTTCGAGGCAATTATGTTGGCGGTTGACACAATGCGATTCAAGGTTGTTTGCCCCCCGATCTTCACTGACGGACGATAACTTTTTCTGAAAGTTTACAAGAGCCCCGATCCCGGCCGGAACAACTCGAATTTCTTCGTGCCACCCGCCGCCATGATCGCCTCGAAGCACTGTACACACTTATAGAATTTCGGGCTCATCGGATGAGGTTGTACTTTCACAGCTTTGACCGAACCCCTAGGCCGAACAAAATGGTCCGTTCCGAAACGAAATTGTTTCGCCCAAAAATTTACGAGCTTGTGGAGAACTTCGAGGGAATCATGTCGGCGGTTGCCGCGATGTGATTCGAGTTCATTTGCCCCCCGATCTTTACTGGCAAACTATAAATTTTTTAAAAAGTTTTCAAGAGCCCCGATCCCAGTAGGAACGACTCGAATTTCTAAAAGCCACATGCCGACATGATCGTCTCGAAGCACTGAAAATGCTGGTAAAATTTTGTGCAAATCGGACGAGGTTGTACTTTTTCAAATAGGACCGAAACCCTAGGTCGAACAAAATGGTCAGTTGGGAAGCACTGAACACGCTCGTACAATTTCGAGCTAGTCGGATGAGGTTTTACTTTCTCAGATAGGACCGAAACCCTAGGTTGAACATAATGGTCAGATGCGAAGCGAAATTGTTTGACCTAAAAATTTTCGAGCTTGTGCAAAACTTCGAGGCAATCATGTCGGCGGTTGACATGAATTGATTCAAGGTTGTTTGCCCCCCGATATTCACTAACGGACGATAACTTTTTCTGAAAGTTTACAATAGCCCCGATTCCGGCCGGAACGACTCGAATTTCTTCGTGCTACCAGCCGATATGATCATCTCGAAGCACTGAATAGGCTCGTAAAATTTTGGGCAAATCGGACAAGGTTGTACTTTCACAACTAGGACCGAAACCCTAGGCCGAACAAAATGGTCAAATGCGACGCGAAATTGTTTGGCCCGAAAATTAGCGAGCTTGTGTAGAACTGCGAGGCAATCATGTCGGCGGTTGCCACGATGTGATTCGAGTTCGTTTACCCCCCGATCTTCCTTGGCGAACTATAACTTTTTGTGAAAGTTTACATGCGCCCCGATCCCAGCTGGAACGACTCGAATTTCTTCGTGCCACCCGCCGATATGATCGTCTCGAAGCTGTGAACACGCTCCAAAAATTTTGCGCAAATCGTACAAGGTTGTACTTTCACAACTAGGACAGAAACCCTAGGCCGAACAAAATGGTCAGATGGGTAGCAAAATTGTTTGCCCGAAAATTTTCGAGCTTGTGCAGATCTTCGAGGCAATCATGTTGGCGGTTGACACGATGTGATTCAAGGTTGTTTGCCTCCCGATCTTCACTGACGGACGATAACTTTTTCTGAAAGTTTACAAGAGCCCCGATCCCGGCCAGAACAACTCGAATTTCTTCGTGCCACCCGCCGCCATGATCGCCTCAAAGCACTGTACACACTTGTAGAATTTCAGGCTCATCGGACGAGGTTGTACTTTCACAACTTTGACCGAAACCCTAGGCCAAACAAAATGGTCTGTTCCGAAGCGAAATTGTTTGGCCCAAAAATTTACGAGCTTGTGGAGAACTTCGAGGCAATCATGTCGGCGGTTGCCACGATGTAATTCGAGTTCATTTGCCCCCCGATCTTTACTGGCAAACTATAAAATTTTTTAAAAGTTTTCAAGAGCCCCGATCCCGGCAGGAACGACTCGAATTTCTAAAAGCCACCTGCCGACATGAGCGTCTCGAAGCACTGAAAATGCTGGTAAAATTTTGTGCAAATCGGACGAGGTTGTACTTTTTCAAATAGGGCCGAAACCCTAGGTCGAACAAAATGGTCAGTTGGGAAGCACTGAACACGCTCGAAGAATTTCGGGCTAATCGGAAGAGGTTTTACTTTCTGAGATAGGACCCAAACCCTAGGTTGAACATAATGATCAGATGCGAAGCGAAATTGTTTGACCCAAAAATTTTTGAGCTTGTGCGGAACTTCGATGCAATCATGTCGGCGGTTGACACGAAGTGATTCAAGGTTGTTTGCCCCCCGATCTTCACTGACGGACGATAACTTTTTCTGAAAGTTTACAAGAGCCCCGATCCCGGCCGGAACAACTCGAATTTCTTCGTGCCACCCGCCACCATGATCGCCTCAAAGCACTGTACACGCTTGTAGAATTTCGAGCTCATCGGACAAGGTTGTACTTTCACAACTAGGACCGAAACCCTAGGCCGAACAAAATGGTCAGATGGGTAGCGAAATTGTTTGGCCCGAAAATTTTCGACCTTGTGCAGAACTTCGAGGCAATCATGTTGGCGGTTGACACGATGTGATTCAAGGTTGTTTGCCTCCCGATCTTCACTGAGAGACGATAACTTTTTCTGAAAGTTTACAATAGCCCCGATCCCGGCCGGAACAACTCGAATTTCCTCGTGCCACCCGCAGCCATGATCGCCTCAAAGCACTGTACACACTTGTAGAATTTCGGGCTCATTGGACGAGGTTGTACTTTCACAACTAGGACCGAAACTCTAGGCCATACAAAATGGTCAGATGGGAAGCGAAATTGTTTGGCTCAAAAATTTTTGAGCTTCTGCAGAACTGCGAGGCAATCATGTCGGCGGTTGCCACAAAGTGATTCGAGTTCATTTGCCCCCCGATCTTTATTGGCAAACTATAAATTTTTTTAAAAGTTTTCAAGAGCCCCGATCCCGGCAGGAACGACTCGAATTTCTAAAAGCCACCTGCCGACATGATCGTCTCGAAGCACTGAAAATGCTGGTAAATTTTTGTGCGAATCGGACGAGGTTGTACTTTTTCAAATAGGACCGAAACCTAGGTCGAACAAAATGGTCAGTTGGGAAGCACTGAACACGCTCGTAGAATTTCAGGCTAATCGGACGAGGTTTTACTTTCACAACTAGGACCGAAACCCTAGGCTGAACAAAATGGTCAGATCCGAAGCAAAATTGTTTGGCCCGACAATTTTTGAGCTTGTGGAGAACTTCGAGGCAATCATGTCGGCGGTTGCCACGAAGTGATTCGAGTTCTTTTCCCACCCGATCTTCACTGACAAACTATAACATTTTATGAAAGTTTACAAGAGCCCCGATCCCGGCTGGAATGACTCGAATTTCTTCGTGCCACTCGCCAACATGATCATCTCGAAGCACTGAACACGCTCATAGAATTTCGGGCTATTCGGACGAGGTTGTACTTTCACAACTAGGACCGAAACCCTAGGCTGAACAAAATGGTCAGATGCGAAGCGAAATTGTTTGGCCCGAAAATTTTTGAGCCTGAGCAGAACTGTGAGGCAATCATGTCTGCGGTTGCCACGAAGTAATTCGAGTTCGTTTGCCCCCCGATCTTCACTGTCGAACTATAACTTTTTGTGAAAGTTTACAAGAGCCCTGATCACGGCCGGAACGACTAGAATTTCTTCGTGCCACCCGCCGATATGATCGTCCAGAAGCACTGAACACACTCGTAAAATTTCGGGCAAATCGGACAAGGTTGTACTTTCACAACTAGGACCGAAACCCTAGGCCGAACAAAATGGTCAGATGCAAAGCGAAGTTGTGTGGCCCAAAAATTTACGAGCTTGTGCAGAACTACGAGGCAATCATGTCGGCGAGTGGCACGAAGTGATTCGAGTTCGTTTGCCCCCCAATCTTCACTGGCGAACTATAACTTTTTGTGAAAGTTTACATGAGCCCCGATCCCGGCTGGAACGACTCGAATTTCTTTGTGCCACTCGCTGATATGATCGTCTCGAAGCACTGAACACGCTCGTTAAATTTCGGGCAAATCGGACAAGTTTGTGCTTTCACAACTAGGACCGAAACCCGAGGCCGAACAAAATGGTCAAACTCGAAGCGAAATAGTTTGGCCCGAAAATTTACGAGCATGTGCAGAACTTCGAGGCAATCATGTCGGTGGTTGACACAAAGTGATTCGAGGTTGTACTTTCACAACTAGGATCGAGACCCTAGGCCAAACAAAATGGTCAGACGCGAAGCGAAATTGTTTGTCCCGAAAATTTACGAGCTTGTGCAGAACTACGAGGCAATCATGTCGGCGGTTGCCACGAAGTGATTCGAGTTCGTTTGCCCCCCGATCTTCACTGGCGAACTATAACTTTTTGTGAAAGTTTACATGAGCCCCGATCCCTGCCAAAACGACTCGACTTTCTTTGTGCTACTCGCTGATATGATCGTCTCGAAGCACTAAACACGCTCGTTAAATTTCGGGCAAATCGGACAAGTTTCAACTTTCACAATTAGGACCGAAACCTGAGGCCGAACAAAATGGTCAGACATGAAGCGAAAGAGTTTGGCCCGAAAATTTACGAGCCTATGCAGAACTTCGAGTCAATCATGTCGGTAGTTGACATGAAGTGATTCGAGGTTGTACTTTCAATCCTTGGACTGAAACCCTAGGCCGAACAAAATGGTCAGATGCGAAGCGAAATTGTTTGGCCCGAAAATTCTTGAGCTTGTGCAGAACTTCGAGGCAATCATGTTGGCGGTTGGCACGAAGTGATTCAAGGTTGTTTGCCCCCTGATCTTCACTGACGGAGGATAACTTTTTCTGAAAGTTTACAAGAGCCCCGATCCCGGCCGGAACAACTCGAATTTCTTCGTACCACCCGCCGCCATGATCGCCTCGGAGCACTGTACACACTTGTAGAATTTCGAGCTAATCGGACGACGTTGTACTTTCACAACTAGGACCGAAACCCTACGCCGAACAAAATGGTTAGATCCGAAGCGAAATTGTTTGATCCAAAAATTTACGAGCTTTTGGAGAACTTCGAGGAAATCATGTCGGCGGTTGCCACGAAGTGATTTGAGTTTGTTTGCCCCCCAATCTTCACTGATGAACTATAACTTGTTTTCAAAGTTTACAAGAGCCCCGATCCTGGCAGGAATGAATTGAATTTCTTAAAGCCACCCGCCAACAAGATCGTCTCAAAGCACTGAACATTCTGGTAAAATTTTGTGCGAATCGGACGAGGTTGTACTTTCTCAAATAGGACCGAAACCCTAGGCTGAACAAAATGGTCAGTTGGAAAGCACTGAACACGCTCGTAGAATTTCGGGCTAATCGGACGAGGTTTTACTTTCACACCTAGGACCGAAACCCTAGGCTGAACAAAATGGTCAGATCCGAAGCGAAATTGTTTGGCCTGAAAATTTTTGAACATGTGCAAAACTTCGAGGCAATCATGTCAGCGGTTGCCACAAAGTGATTCAAGTTCTTTTGCCCCCCGATCTTCACTGACGAACTATAACTTTTTATGAAAGTTTACAAGAGCCTCGATCCCGGCCGGAACGACTCGAATTTCTTTGTGCTACTCGCCAACATGATCGTCTCGAAGCACTGAACACGCTCGTAGAATTTCGGGCTATTCGGGCGAGGTTGTACTTTCACAACTAGGACCGAAACCCTAGGCCGAACAAAATGGTCAGATACGAAGCGAAATTGTTTGGCCCAAAAATTTACGAGCTTGAGCAGAACTGCGAGGCAATCATGTCGGCGGTTGCCACGAAGTGATTCGAGTTCGTTTGCCCCCCGATCTTCACTGGCGAACTATAACTTTTTGTGAAAGTTTACATGAGCCTCGATCCCGGCCGGAACGACTCGAATTTCTATGTGCTACCCGCCGATATGATCGTCTCGAAGCACTGAACAAGCTCGTAAAATTTCGGGCAGAACGGACAAGTTTGTACTTTCACAACTAGGACCGAAACCCGAGGCCGAACAAAATGGTCAGACGCGAAGGGAAATAATTTGGCCCAAAAATTTACTAGCCTGTGCAGAACTTCAAGGCAATCATGTCGGCGGTTGATACGAAGTGATTCGAGGTTGTACTTTCACAACTAGGACCAAAACCCTAGGCCGAACAAATTGGTCAGATGCGAAGCGAAATTGTTTGACCCAGTTCCAGTGACTTTGCACTTCTCACCTCTCCATTATTATTCTAATTAAGCTCGTATTGAACAACTCTGACGGAGATCAAAGCTCACTTGACACTTAAAAAGACTTTATCTGAGCTTTCCTCCTTCTTTATCTTTCTTTTGGCTTAAGAACATGTTAATGTTATTCATATTTGAACTTGTTTACAAACATACATATTGCCAGTTTTTTATTGGAATAAAATATTCAAATGCTCGTAGGCAATTTATTGCTTGCAACAATTTTCTGGCATTTTAGACTTCACTGATCACTGCCTTGGAAGCTTCAACTCCAACTTGAAATCATGTCCAATAGGTAGCCACAGTTTTGAGACCTCAACGGTAACAAACTGCCCAGAGCTGTCCAAGCTTGCCTTTATAACTGATTTTCCCTTCAAGTTTGTTCTCTTTCTAAATTCTACTTCATATTCCTGAAATCTCTTAGCCTTCTCCAACCCTATAAAAGTTACTTTATTTATGATCCATTTTTAACTCAAAGCAAACTCCCCATTCACAACCTTTGAACTAATTGATACATTTCCCCCTTCTTTTCCACCAGAAAATCTCACTAAGCTCCACCTCCCTCCCTTTCCTCCCATCTCAACTTCCTCTCCATCATCCAAGAAAACTTCTCCAACACTATCACCACTATTGCTCACCACCACCAAGAGTTGAAATGCAGTCTTCCGAGCTGCTCGTGTTGTCATTGCCTCCCCTTGCAAGGCCAAAATATTGCCTTCCCGAACATGCACGTTTATATGATCAAGCGGTGTGTCAAGCCGAATATTCTTGCCTGATTTAACACTCAATGAATTCGAGTAGTCAAAGAGGTCAAACCAGTTTCCTGCAGGGAAGTAGGCATCGACTGAAACTGCTCCCGACTTCAACACCGGTGAGACCATTACGCCTTTACCAATCAAAAATTGTGTATTGATTTGATAAGTGTTGATATCTTGAGGGAACGAGAAGAAAAGGGGCCTTGCAATGGGGGATCCTCTCTGGTTTGCTTCATACATTAATGTGTAAAAGTAGGGAAGAAGCAGGTAGCGAAGCCCCAACACCTTCCTAGCTGTTGCAGCAACTGATTCCCATAGATAGAGTTCTTGACGAATAGTAGACTTCGCCGAGTGATCTCTTGCAAAGGGATAAAAGGCCCCTAGCTGGACTTAGATCAAATACTGATATTAGATGTTTTATCAGAAAATAAGCACCACTTTTTCTTAATTCTGTATAGAAAGGCACTTAGGCTTCATTCATTATCACTTTGTTTCCCAGCGCCTTTGTAAAGATTTTGAACTTTTTTTAAACAAAATGACATAAAATAAAAATAAAATAAAATAAAAAACAAAACAAAAAAATAGTATTTTGGGCAATGAGACAAGATTTAACGAAAAATTCTAACGGATTGGTATATTGCAAAAAATTGAAAGTTCAATACCCTAAATTGATAGTTTTTTTTAATTTCGAGAGCGTAGTTTCAAAACATCTAACACCCCTGCTCCAAGTGATATAATATTGTCCGCTTTGGACCAAGCCCGCACGGTTTTATTATTGGGTTTACCCCCAAAATGCCTCATACCATTTAGAGAGAGTAAATTTCATATAAACATATCATATTTTCCATACCCAGGCAATGTGGGACGTCACAATCACCCCCTTTTAGGACCCAACGTCCTCGTTGGCGACCCTCATGGGCTTATGCACACTCTCCTCATCTCAGGCTGGGTTATGGCTCTGATACCACTTGTAACGACCTAGGGAAAAACACTAGCCACATCTGCGCTATTACTCCAAAAGGACTAGTCAATTTAGAGTTTTCCTAGAATTCATTATAAAGCCCAGTTTCACCTAGTAACTAGGCAATGTGGAACTTGGCACCCATGACTATCTCTATAAATCATCCACTTTATGTGGGCTTTTTCTCATCTTCCCAATATGGGATCGGGGTGTTACAAACTCCCCCTCTTAAACTCCTGACATCCTCGTTAGGTCCACGTCATGCAGTGCTCTAGTACCACATGACCTGGCGTTACTAGGTGGCTCTGATACCACTTGTAACGACCCAAGGAAAAGCGCTAGCCACATCTGCGCTATTACTCCAAAAGGACTAGTCAATTTAGAGCTTCCCTAGAATTCATTATAAAGCCCAGTTTCACCTAGTAACTAGGCAATGTGGGACTTAGCACCCATGACTATCTCTATATGGGCTTTTTCTCATCTTCCCAATATGGGACCGGGGTGTTACAAACTCCCCCTCTTAAACTCCTGACGTCCTCATTAGGTCCACGTCATGTAATGCTCTAGTACCATATGACCTGGCGTTACTAAGTGGCTCTGATACCATATGTAACACCCCTGCTTCAAGTAGTATAATATTGTTCGCTTTGGGCCAAGCCCGCACGGTTTTATTATTGGGTTTACACCCAAAAGGCCTCATACCATTTAGAGAGAGTAAATTCCATATAAACATATCATATTTTCCATACCCAGGCAATGTGGGACGTCACAAAACATGTAGAAGCTTAAGAGAGTTTTGTAAAGTTTCCCCTAAATAAAACAAAGCAACACAAAATAAAGAAATAAACTTGGGGAAAAAAAGGTCTCACAAAATCAGAAGGCATAGACTACTTTCATGTGATAAGAAATCTAAAACACTTATATCAAAAGATAAAAAAATAAAAATAAAAATAAAATAAAAATAAAATAAAAATAAATAAAAAAATAAAAAATAAAAAATAAAAAAAAAAAAAAGAAGAAGAAGAAGAAAAAGGTTGCACAAAGTCAGAAGGCATAGTACACTCCTTCCAAGTACTAAAGAAATGTAAAATACTCATATCAACATCTAGAGAAACCAAACATAATGATACAATGTCTATCTCTTTGTTTTTGTGAAGGAGTATCATTTTTGTACCTGAATCCAGCACCCGCAGAGTTCTTCAGTTGTATCTCCAGCAAAACCACAGATATCTGCCCCAACCATTGGAATTCCAAAGAGCCCAAAGTTCAAAATTGCTGGAATTGTGTATGCCAAATCATCCCATGTGGCAGCGTTATCTCCAGTCCAGTGTGTTGTGTACTTGCCAGAACCAACAAAAGTTGACCTAGAAAGTATAAATGGCCTTTTACCAGTCACCTTGATTAAGGCTGCATTAGTGACTTTGGCTTCTAGGAGTCCGTAGAGGTTATGGGCATTATACTCTGTAATGTTACCAAAGTGTAAGGATGATGCAGCTAGAGTCTTATTAATAATGGGCCGCAAAGCTCCAGAATCATTAATTTTGTAAGGAGGGTTATCAAGAGAAGAATTTGGAGTGGGAGAAGAAGTCTTAAAGTTGGAAAGCTCGTTCATGTCGAGCCAAAGACCGTCAACGGGAAGCATATCTCGAAAGATTTTAATCTCATCACCCCAATATGCTTCACTGGCTGGATTCAAAAAGTCAGGGAAGTGGACAGGGCCAGGCCAAACTTCACCCAAGTAAGGGACTCCATCACGTTTTATGAAGACATCAGCTTGCAGCCCTCTAGTGTAGGCTCCATAGGACTTATTCACACTGATACCTGTAAACTAATACAATGTTACATCAATTGAGAGAGAGAAAGAGAGAGGTTTCAGCTCAAGAAAACAATGACAAGTCTAGTACAATGTACCAGGATCCACGATGAGCACATATTTCTGACCATGTTTGTGAAGAGAGTGAACAAACTTTTTCATTTGCTGCAAGGGAAAGTTGATGGGATCAAGAATAAAATCCTTATAAGCATCCATGTAATCAATATCTGTCCACATAACTTCAAGAGGTACACGGGCTTTTGCATAGCCAACAACCACAGCATTAATATCATAAACGTTTTTGTATCCCCATCGACACTGATGAAATCCTTCACATATAGACAACAATCACCAACTGGGTCAGCATTATTATAACCATTTATCATCATATAAAGTCTTAATCTGGACTCAAGTTTATATACCATAATAAAATTTGTTTTTTTACAGAATGTAAATGATATAGGAAATTACAAAACAGAGAGTCACAATTATTGCAGGTAATTTACTTAAATGTTCAAGGTTATTTTTGGGTAGGACCACAATTTACAAGCCAAGGATTCAGATACCATAGGAAGCATTGAAAGCATTAAGCGATCACGATAGAGATGAATGAAAAACTCACTAAATATGCCAGCTTTTATTTAGCACAGTTTTTTACGTACTAAGGGCATGTATGGGTGTACGTTTGAGAGGCCTAAAAGTGCATTTAATACTCAAAAAGTTTGTTTGAAGAAAAAAGTATCCGTTTAGTAAGTGCTTTTAAAAGTCCAAAAATTCTAAAAATAGCCAAAAACACATTTTTGGCAAAAACTTCACTTTTTTACTTAAAAACTTTATTTCTCAAACCCAATCTTAAATATGCTTTAAAAGTAACGCAATCTCAAACAAGTCTCATTGATTCAAAAGGCTCAAATCATAATAAATCATATTATGAAAAACACTGAAAAAAAAAAAAAAAACAAAAACAAAACAAAATTTACCGAAGGACCAGTACGGCATGGGGGTAGGCCGACCAATAAGCTCCGTGTATTGCTCCGTCACCATCTCCGGCGACGGCCCAGCAAAAATGTAGAGGTCAACAATCCCGCCAATCACCTTGTACGTTATCCTATCACCGCTGTAGAGGACATCCATGCCATTGCTGTTGAGAAGCAGAACTCCGTGGATGGTCCCCGCCGCCACTCTCCCATCACGGGACGGTGATCGGACGTCCATGTAGAAGGGGTGGGGTAAGTAACTTAGTAAGCATAGTTAAAGATTTATGGTGTAAGTTTCATAATATTTAAGTATTAATGTATTGTTACTATAATTTATAGCATTAAATGCATTGCAAGATTATGTTACTGCTTGTAATTGACGCATTGTAAGATTATTCAAAGTCATTGTAATTGACGCATTGTAAGATTATGTTATTGCTTGTAATTGACGCATTGTAAGATTAAGTTGCTGACTTCAACAGAATAGAGGAAGAAGAGCTTAAAAGTCAACTGCTGGCTGAAAGGCACTACATGATTGATGAGGATGATTTCAAAAATTCTTATCATGAGCATGCCCAAGTCACCATCACACTTGAGAGTGAGGAAATTGTGGATAACAAAGAGGAGGAAGAGAAAGAGGAGCAAGTTAAGCACCCTGAGCAAGTTGAGCACCATAAGAATAGTGAGCCCCCAAAGGATCCTAATCTGCCCAGTGACATGGAAGTAAATACTGAAGCTCCTGCCTGGATCAATGTCCCTCTTGAGACACATCAAGAGCCCAACGCTTGAATGTCTCAAAGAATCATCTTATGTCAAGATATTCAAGGATTTGTGCACACAAGCACACAAATCTAGGAACCACTTTCCTAAGAAGATCCTTCGAAGTAAGAAATTCTACATAAGATGGCAAAATATCCTTCCAAAGGGGTATGAAGTTTTGAAGAAGAATGGATGGAAGGGATTGGTTGGACATCCGCATGACAGGGGGAAGCACTATAAAGTTTTCTCCTCCAGTTTATTTTCTGCACTTCACTCCACAAATTCTTTCTTTTCTTTTTCATTATATTGCATTTCTTTTTATTTGTTTATGTTTCTAATAGCAATTGATCTTTTGATGTTTTGTTTCTGTGAAAAAAATATTGTTGTTAGTTTTTGTTGATAGGTGTTTTGGTGTTTAAGTTTGTGGGATGCCCTAGCCTTGTTCACACTCAGATTTCCTTACTTCCGGTAATGTATTTCTATACTACACACTGAGGGCAATGTGTAATTCAAGTTTAGGGGTATGGAAAAACACTTTGTCTATTTATTTTTGTTCTTATTTGTCTTTTTGTGTTAAAAATTTTTTGAAAAAAAAAAAAAAATTGTGCTATGTTTTTTGTCAAGATTAAGTTAAACTGTGACTATGGTTTGTGTTGGGTCATATTTCGGCTAGGTTGGGCCCAGTGCGAACTTACCGGCCCATTCCCTAAACACTCGGTCATTTTTTACTGTTCAAAATAAACTCATGTTCGGCAGACTTAGGCTTATATAGATTATATTATCAACACTCGGTTATCAGGCTCGGTAGGCTCGGTTAGCCGAGCCTGAGGCAGGTACCGAGTGTTACCCTCAGGAAATAATAAACATATTTGAATAAATATCCTATTTGATGTTCTCCGATATATTGTTGACACGTGGACCCTCGGTAAAAGTCCACAGTGTTAGATGAACAGGTACAGTCTGATGCCTATAAAAGGGGGGTCCCCTCTCACTATTTCAGTAACTTCTTTTTACCCTCCAAAACTGAATACCTTGCTTATCTTTTCTCTGATCCTTAGTTTCCGAGTTCATTTTTCTCTTAAACACTGCAACTAACTTAGGCATCGGAGCTTCCACCGGCCGGACAACACCGGCAGCTTTGATTCCTTTTTCTTTGTTGATTATTCAGTTATAACCCTCGGTTGATCCCTCGGTTACACAGGGCCCTTTCCCACATCATCATTCGGAAAACTGCTTCAACAGTTTGGCGCCGTCTGTGGGAAATGATTTTTTATCAGTTCTTACTAATCTCATATATTCCGATATGGTGAACACACCCCCACATGCCAGCACATCTCCACATCTTATCACAGTCATCCAACCAGATGTACCCGGAACCTCACACGATCCAAATCCCCAAATAGCCATTATGGTGGATTTCATGAAGCGAATAGCCGAATCTGTTGAGGCCATGAGAAAGCAGAATGAAGAGATCATCTCTAGGCTACCTCTTAGAGAAGATTCGGCACAAAAGAGAAGACGTGAGGAGTCCTTCAGGGAACCACCATCATCAGCTCGGCATCAATCAACCCAACAAGACGCTGGAAGTTCAATACGAGGAAATCCTCATACTGTTCAGACCAAAGCAAACACTCACCGACAAGAGCACACCAAGAGTTCACAGCTTGGTGGTAGGTCACACCATGGCGAGTCTAGTCACGCCAAAACCCACCATAGTCGTTCCCAGTGTAGCCATTCTCGTCATGCTCGGTCACATCTTGACAAGCCTGTGGAGGCTGTCGTGCATAAAGACGTTAAAGATCTCTAGGAGAAGTTTGAAAAGATGGTTTTCTTAATCGAAAATGGGGAAAATTGGTCCGCCACCGAGGATCTCATGCAACATACCAATTTACCTTTTACTGATTGGGTGATGAGGTTTCCAATGCCTAGTAGTCTTAAGGTTTCTCGGATCGGCGAATATGACGGAAGTGGAGATCCTTCCGACCACATGGAAAGCTTCCGACCTCACATCATCCTTCATGAAACTCCTGACGAAATTGCTTGCCGAGCCTTCCCGTTAACTCTAAGGGGAGTTGCCAAAGAATGGTTTGGAAGTCTGAGTCCTAAATCTGTTGATAATTTTGATTATCTTGGGCAGCAGTTCTTAGGACAATTTCTTGTCATTCGAAGAAGAAAGAAGAATCTAGCATATCTATTATCCCTAGTGCAAGGGAAGAACGAGTCCTTGAAGGATTATTTGTTGCGGTTCAATCGGGAGAAGCTGGCAGTGGAAAGTACTGACGAGCAAACCATTCTCTCAGCATTGATGCACGGAATACAGATTGAAGGGCCTCTGATGGCCGAGTTGTCCAAAAGGCCAAAAACAAGAACTTTTGCGATAGTTCAACAGCAAGGCAGAGGAGTTCATCAACCAGGAAGGGACTATCTCAGCGTTGCTGAAATCTAAAGCTGCTGAGAACAAACCTGCTACTGATCCAGGTCTGAAGAAACCGAGGGTCTTTGTCGAGAAGAAAAAGAAGGATCGCCAAAATCCTAAGATTCTGGAAAGAAGGGTCGATCTACCTCCTCGGCTAAATCAGCATCAACAATGTGTGGGATGGACACCCCTGAATACAACTGTTTATAAGGTGTTCATGCAAGTTAAGAAGGATCCGAGCTTCCGATGGCCAGGAAGGATGAAGTCTCCTCCCCAGAACCGTAACACTCGGAAGTTTTGTGAGTATCATAATGATCATGGGCATCAAACCGAGGATTGTATCAGTCTTCGGTTCGAGATTGAAAAATTTCTGAGGAATGGAAAGTTGCTGAATTTCCTAACTGAAGAAAATGGCAAGGGGAAGAGCGTCCAGGATGGTCAGGGTCAACATTCGGGACAGAATAATGATTGATCACGCAATCAAAGGCAGAGGCATGAGGAACCGAGGGTTTCGCATAATCAGCAGTAGAGTCCCCAGAACCAAACTATTATTGGCGAGATTCGTACCATCTCGGGAGGCCTTGCTAGTGGAGGAGAATCAAGCTCGGCGAGGAAGGCTTATGCCAAGTAGGCAAAAATGGAAGAAATCCTAATGCTTGAAAAATCCTCCAAAATCCAGAAACAAGAACCGAGTATTCTAACATTTTCGGAGGAAGATGCGAAAGAAGTCTCGATGCCACATGATGATGCATTGGTGATAACTCTAACGGTGGCTAACCATGCCGTTCACCGAGTGTTGATAGACAATGGAAGCTCGGCTGATATTATTTATTGGACAGTTGTTCAACAATTGGGCATTGGCCAAGAGAAGTTGAAACCCTTCCTGTCACCATTGATAGGATTTGTAGGTGAGCGTGTCCAACCCATTGGGTTGATTGCTCTTCCAGTTACAGCAGGGACCGCTCCCAGGCAATCCACTATCATGGTAGATTTTTTGGTCATCGACCGACTATCAGCTTATAACATGATCATCGGTCGTCCATCTTTGAATCAATTGAGAGCAGTTACTTCTACCTATCACTTGAAAGTGAAGTTCCCAACCATTGAGGGAGTCGGCGAAGTTAAGGGAGACCAAGTTGTTGCGAGAAGGTGTTACCATATGTCTTTTAAGAAATGCCCAAAGTTAGCACTTTTGATGATCGGCAGTCTGGGTGATGAGCGAAAGATGCAGTTGAGAAAGGAGCCAGCTGAGCCACTAATTGATGTATCTATAGCTGAAGGAAAAGTTGTCAAGATTGGTTCTCAGCTAACTTCTAGGGTTAAAGAGGTCCTTGTTCGGTTTCTCCAGCAAAACCTCGAAGTTTTTGCATGGTCTCCTGAAGACATGCCAGGGATTGATCCCAAGGATATTGTTCATCACTTGAACATTAATCCATAAGTTAAACCAGTAAAGCAAAAGCGAAGGAAATTTGCTCCCGACAGGAACATGGCAATACCCGAGGAGGTGGACAAACTTCTGAAAGCCTAGTTTATTGAAGAAACGCATTACCCTGATTGGTAGTCCAATGTAGTGATGGTTAAGAAGTCTTCTGGAAAGTGGAGGATGTACGTAGATTTTACCTATCTTAACAAGGCTTGCCCAAAGGATAGTTTTCTATTACCCCATATTAGCTCTTTGGTTGATGCAACAGCAGGGTATGAGTTGTTGAGCTTCATGGAAGCCTTCTCGGACTATAATCAAATTTTCATGCATCCATCTGATCAAGAAAAAACAGCCTTCATCACCGACCGAGCGTTATACTGCTACAAAGTCATGCCGTTCGGTTTGAAAAATGTCAGTGCAACTTACCAGAGGTTGGTAAACAAGATGTTTCAAGAGCAGATCGGGAAGAACATGGAAGTTTATGTTGATGATATGCTAGTCAAGAGCAAGCTGCGGATAGATCATGTGACAGATTTGCAGGAAGCCTTCAGGACATTGAAGCGTTTCAAGATGAAGCTTAATCCCACCAAATGTGCATTTGGAGTTTCATCTGGGAAGTTCCTCGGTTATATGGTGTCTAGCCGAGGGATTGAGGCCAATCCAGAGAAGATCCAGGCGGTGTTGGATATGCAATCTCCAAAAAATGTGAAGCAAGTTCAACAATTGACAGCAAGAATCGCAGCTTTAAATAGGTTCATCTCTCGATCTACAGATAATTGTCTCCCATTTTTTAAGATTTTACGCAAAGCTTTCGAATGGTCTAAAGAATGCAAGCAGGCATTCGAGCAACTTAAGAGGTACCTGGTCAGTCCACCTCTTCTCAGCCGAGCTATTCCTGGAGAAGTATTATATTTATACTTAGCCGTATCTCCAACTGCGGTCAGTGTAGCCTTGATTCGCGAAGAAGAGGGTGTTCAGAAGCCGGTTTACTTTATTAGCCGAGCGTTACATGGGGCCGAGGAGAGATACGTACAGATGGAGAAACTTGCTTTCGCCCTGGTAATTGCTTCCAGGAAGCTCCGACCATACTTCCAAGCTCATACAATCAATGTTTTGACCGAGTATCCATTGAAGAAAGTACTTCGAAAATTGGATTTGTCTAGTCGATTAGTCAACTTGGCAATCGAAATTAGTGAATTCGATATTCACTTTGTCTCACATAATGCTGTTAAAGGTCAAGCTTTAGCAAACTTTGTGGTAGAATTCACCAACATTCAAGACCAGGAGGATTGGCCGAAAGAAAGGACATGGGTAATTTATGTAGATGGTTCATCTACCAAGCAAAACGGTGGAGCGGGGGTCGTAATTATCACTCCAGACGGAAGAGAGTTGAAGAGTTCATTAAGATTAGAATTTAAAACTACTAACAATGAAGCCGAGTATGAAGCTGTAATAGCTGGACTTGGTTTAGCCTGAGTGCTTGAGGCAGAGTTTGTAGAGGTGCGGAGTGATTCTCAGGTTATTGTCGGTCACATTTGCGACGAATTTGAGGCTAAGGGCAGCAAGATGAAGCTCTACTTGACCAAAATTCAAGGTATGCAAAAATCTTTTAAAAAGTTTTGCATTGTCAAAATCCCAAGATAAGAGAATGAGAAGGTAGACCATCTAGCCCGTTTAGGCTCTTCAACTGAGAATGAGTTGGGGGATTCCGATCAGATAATACAAATTCAACAACAACCTTCCATCGTTGAGAAGGTTTGTATTTTAACTATCGAAGTCATGCCTTCTTGGGCTGGAGAAATTATTAGTTATCTCGAAAAAGGAAATTCTGCCAGGAGACAAGAGGAAAGCGGTGCAGTTGAAACGAAAGGCTACTCAGTTCACCCTGGTCAATGGAGCTCTTTTTAAACGAGGTTTTATGTTACCTCTCCTTAAATGCGTTTCTAAAGAAGAGGGTGATTATATCCTTCGGGAGATTCATGAAGGAATCAGTGGCAGTCACTCGGAAGCCCGCATTTTGGCACACAAAGCGGTAAGAGCAGGATTCTTTTGGCCGAGTATGAACCAGGACTCCATAAACATGGTCAAAACTTGTGACAGTTGTCAGCGCTTTGCCAACGTTATCAAGCAACCTCCTGAAGAACTTAGCTCGGTTTCCTCGCCATGGCCATTTTCATAATGGGGGGTGGATATAGTAGGGCCATTACCTACAGGAAAAGGGGGAGTTCGGTTCGTTGTGGTCGCTGTTGATTATTTCACCAAATGGGCAAAGGCTGAAGCTCTGGTGAATATTACTGCAAAGAACATCGAGAAATTTCTTTGGAAAAGTGTCATTTGTTGATATGGGATTCCCCATGCCTTTGTCACGGACAATGGTAAACAGTTTGACTGTGAGTCCTTTCGAGATTGGTGTGCCGGACTTCATGTTCGGCAATACTTTTCATCCCCAGGACATCCTCAAGCAAATGGACAAGTAGAAGCGACTAACAAAACCATATTCAAGATTCTGAAGAAGAGGCTCGATCAGCATAAAGGGGGATGGGCAGAAAATCTTCCCGAAGTTCTATGGGCATACCGCACAACCAGAAGGACTCCGACTGAGGAAACTCCTTTCGCCTTAGCCTACGGAACCGAGGCTGTCATCCCTGCCGAGGTAGGATCAAGGAGTTTCCGAGTGGATACATTCAACCCCAATCTCAACAGCGAAGGTTTGAAACTACATTTGGACTTGCTGCAAGAGAAACAAGATCAGGCCCAGATCACAATGGCAGCGTATCAGCAGAGAGTAGCTCGGTATTTCAACCGACGGGTAAAGCATTACAGTTTCCAAGTTGGAGATTTGGTTTTGAAAAAAGTCACTCTGGCAACCAAAGATGCAACCGAGGGAAAGCTCGCACCAAATTGGGAAGGACCATACCAAGTTATCAAATGTGGCAAAGCAAGAGCCTACCATCTTACAAACTCCGAAGGAAAACAACTCCAACGACCGTGGAATTTAAACATCTTAAGAAGTATTTTGTATAGAATTATAAGCCTCAGAGAATCACTTTTGTTGTACTCTTTCCTTACTTAATCAATGTATATTAATAAAGGATCCTCTGAGGTTATAGTCATGCAGAAATCTTAAGTTTGTAGTAGACCATGCTTTCGGATTAAAGGTTTTTAGAAAGGTGTTGATAACACCCTCTAACCCTTCAGTGAAATATGGCCATAGAATTCTCGAGCGTCACTCTATATGTTCTTATCAAGGCACTTTCACTAAGCAAACGTAAACCTTTACTCTAAAAGGTTCTACCTCGGTGAAACATAGTCGGAGAATTTACCGAGTTTCGCTCGATCAAATGTCGCTAAGGCGCTTTCCCGAGGAAGAAGAGCATAAGCATGCCAAACATCCGAGCATGCCAAAAACATGCCAAGCTCAGCATCCAATAAAAACTCTCTATTCTACACTAGGAAAATATAGGTGAACTAAGCGCTTCTTCAAGAGTCACCTTTTGGAAAAGTATTTATAACACTTTCCAACCCTTCGGCGAAATATAGCTAGAGAGTTTCCCGAACCCAGTTCGGTGAGATATCGCTAAGTTGCTTTCCCGAGGAAGAGTTTGGAAATATAGCTGAACAAAGCGCTTTCCAAACTTAACCTTTTGCTCAAAGGTTCCCTTTCGGCGAAACATAGCCTGAGAATTCCCGAGCGTAACTCGGCGAAACGTCACTAAGGCGCTTTCCCAAGGAAGAGTTCGGAGATATAGCTGAACAAAGCGCTTTCCAAACTTAACCTTTACTCAAAGGTTCTATGTCGGAGAAATATAGCTAGAGAAGTTCCTGAACGTATTTTGGTAAACATCACTAAGGCGCTTTCCCGATGATGAAGTTCATAAGCATCCTTACAACTACAGCACCCACCGAGTATTAAGCCTTCATACCAAGCACTTTCCTCAAGCAAAATTTACAGTTATCATGCTTAAACATGATTTATTCACAAAGCAGCGCATTCTCGGTCAAACATACGGCATGCTATGATTTTAATTCAAGTTTTACACTCGGTTCAAGTTTTTACGCCTCGTTAAGATTCCCACCAGTATAAATTGCATTTATAAACTATGGGAATCGGGGGGGTATACATAGTATGTTTGCGTGAAATATGTTTGCGTGAAGTTGCTGAGATCTATCGGTGTGCAAGGTTTATATTAGCAAAAAGAACAAAAATTTCTTTCTTTATGAAAATTTCGTTCATTTACAAGCTAAAATAATTAGATACAAAAAAGAGATATGTTATCTCTGATATTTACATTCGGAAAATCAAGAAGATCAAGAGGAGGCACGGTCCCATTCTTCATCAGACACAGTTATTGATTCTTCCGAATCAACAGTTGAAGATTTTTCAGCCCCAGGACGTTCAACTGCAGCAGAGGATTCCCCAGTCGGACGCCGAGCGAATGGGTCGAAGCCGAACATTGTGATACCTTTGCAATCAGGCATCTGCTCTTTACCAAGTATGGCAATCTTCGAAATGGCCTCTTCTGTGGGAGGAACATCTTCGGGTTTTATGGTGTTAAGGTCGACACCCTCGGGAGGATTCTTCGACCAGCTGCGAAAGGTTTCGAAACCCAAGATAAAACTTGTGCCCCAACCATAATCTCGGGCCCAGGAGGCGAAAGAGAGCTGTTTGTAGAAATCCCGAGCTTTGTTCTTGTATCTAAACACTTGCTCCTTAGCTCGCAGGAATTTTCCTTTAAGACCCTCAGCCCTCTTGACAGCAGTTTTGGTTTTCTTCTTGGCCGACTTTCGTCTTTTCTCTAAGGCCAGAAGCTACTCTTCAATCGCTTTCAGTTTCCCTTCAACCACTTCGGCTCTAGTACACTGAATGGCCGAGTATCTCTGAGCTACTTCCAGCTCTTCAGAAACTTGATTAGTTCGAGACTCAGAGGCTCGGCATTGAAGTTCGGCCTCAATGTGTTTTTCCTTTAAAAGAGAAACTTTGTCCTCCAGGGCAGCATTATCAATTAGTAGCTTCCTATTTCTGGCTCTCTCAGTGATTCCCCGGACTTCTTGTTTCCGAACCCGAGAAAGAGCTTGAGAGCACCGAGCCTCCAAATCTGTAACCTTTTGTTTGGCAAGGAGAAGCTCAGCCTCGGCATCTTCAAGCTTCTTCTTTGTACTTTCAGGCTCCAATGCCGAGATTTCATCAAAGCTCTTTTTAAGCCGAGTTGCTCCCTCCTCAAGAGTCGAGAAGTCAGCTTTTAAACTCGCATGCATTGTTCGTTCAACAGCAAGCTCAAACTCCAACTTTTGAGACTGAGAGATAGCTCCAACACTTTGAGCTTCTAGACGTTGTATCTCAGCTTCAGCTTCCTCAAGCTTCTTCTTGATTTTCTCAGTTTCCCGAGCCATAATCTCAGCAGACCTTCTGAAACGAAGGTAGTAGTTCATGCTGTTCATTGACCCCTGCAAATAGAAAAAAGTTTTAGAACAAATATTGCTATCAGAAATCAAGTAGGTGGGAATATATTTACCTCAAGCTGATGGTACAGCATGTGCTCCATCACTTCCTTGGGGAATTGAGCACTTATGTCCACTGGATTAGTGGGTGGGATCGCACTGGCCAATAGAGCGAAAGGATTGTCGAGCCATTTGTCACCTAGCCGAGAGAGAGGCTCCTCAATAGTCCAAAAGATTGGGTTAGGTGTGCGCTCTGCTGAGGAATCGGTTGCTCTAGAGGACCCGGCAAGGTTCTCCATGAAAACATTCATTGGTGTTTCAGAGGGAGTCTTCGGGATTACACTTGGTGGTTTATCTTTACCAGGTTGGGACGACTCTCCAAGGTGTGATGATTCACCACCAACTGGAAACCTGAAACCGAGCTCTTCTTCAGCAATTCCATCAGTAGCTGCTGCAAATTTTGTGCCCATCTGCTCATCATCTTCGGACACTTCAACCAACCCTTCGACAAAAGCTTGCTCGGTGACTGTCGGCTCGGTAAAAATTGGCACTTGATCAGCAGCTTTAGAGACTGAGGGACCAGAAGTGGCCAGTTCTTAAACCTCAGGCCTACTGCTTGTAACTTCATCAACCGAAGGCTCGGTCCGGTCAGCCTCAGGATGTGAGGATGATGGCTCTCCTTCGGTTTGTCCTGGGTTGATAACCGCCAAGGGTTCTACAGGCGTTGTTTTGGAGACTAGGAAGGCGTAGACTTCAGCAACCTCTATGGGTTCTTGTTCCTCGGAGTCAGAAGAACTTATTTGTACGGCCTCGGTTGGAATAGAGGGACGAGGAACGGCCGAAAGGGGGGTGGCTTCTAGAGTTTCAGAAGCTGAAACTTCAGCTCTAGTAGGTATGGAAGAAGAAGTTGGAGGGGTCCGTTGTGCAAGAAGGGCATCCTGAGCCGACTTCTCTTGTCTACTCAGGAACTCCCTGACCCCACCAAGGACATTGGAGTATGCCCTAATGTGGGGAGCAGTTGCTTTAGGCTCAGGAGCACTCGGATCGTTGGCGCCCCCGTTTCCCGTCTTTTCATGTACATCGACCGAGTGTGCTATGACCCCTTTTGATGCAGGATCAGCAACGAGCCCAGCTGTCTGCGAGCTATCCTCGGCAGCCCTAATTTTCTTTTTATTCTTTCCCGCAGTGGTCTTTACTCGTTTCTTGCTCTTCTTTGGAGAGTGGATTTTGGGACCTTCAGGCTCCTCAGCAATCGTCAGTGAGACTCTTGCACTAACTGGTGGCCTCGCCGAGTGTTTCTTCAGAGGAACATCTTCAGCTTTCCTCTTGCCCTTTCCTTTGGAAGACGGGACAGCCCTAGTAGCCGGCCCTCTCGGCACCTCGATAACTGGTACTCTCGGTGAAGTAGCTTCTACTAGCCTCGCAGGTGCGGGGGTCCATACATATCGCCTCAGGTTCTCCTCAACCATGATGACGTTGTAATCCATCTCCAGAGGATTAAGCTCGGCGTGCTTCAGTACGTCCTTCACATGCTTCTCCTCCGCCGGGGTTAAACGAGGTTCTTGTTGACCTAAAAAAACAGATGTCAGAATTAGCTTTGCCGCAAAAAAGGAGTAAGCAAACAAAGTACGAAACTCGGCTTTACCTCGGTTTGACGGGGCAGTGGTTTCCCGAGGGACGCTTGGGTCCCTGATTACTTCGAAAGGTGAGAATTCACAATCACCCTGTACGAAGAAGAACTCATCCTTCCACCCATGATTGCTCGAATATGTACGCTTGAAGGTGAAGAGTTTCTTTTACCCTAAAAGCTAGAAAGTGTACAGAAACTCGGTTCTGGAACACTTTGTCAGTCGGTAAACTGTGAGAAACTCTGCCACTATGAGTGGATAATCAACCCCTAGAATCTTTGGCCAAGCAATCATGGAGGCAAAGAATACTCTCCAACCGTTCGGCGCCAACTGGTGTGGAGCTATCCGAATGTAACTCAGCAACTCCCGAACTACCCTCAGGAAAGGCAACCTCAAGCCAATTTGGAACATGTCCAAATAAACACAGGCTTCGTTACTATCGACATCCACCACAGCCCCAACTTTATCGTCGTCGAACCGTAGCTGAACTGAGTCAGGAAGGTGGCAAGCTTCACGGATTTGCTGCTCATTTTCCCCCGATAGTTTGGATCTCCATGTAATTGGATGTGAAGCACCCAGTTCCTTGAGAACATCTTCAACCCTGTAACTCATCGGATATTGATAAGGTAAGACGAAACCTAGGTAGTAAAATATGAGGTGGATTGGGTAGACAAAAGATTAAGCCGAAGAAATAGACTTGACCGAATCTCTGAAATATATCACTCTTGAGAAAAGACACTCGGTATGAAGGATTGAAGACAAAAGGGGACCGTTCGAGAGGAAGAGAGAGATTGACAAAAGCTGAGAGAGGAACAACAATGGCTTCTGCAAGATAGAATGGTGGAGTATAAACGAAGAAGAAGGAGGCTTTTTAAAGGCTTTTGAAAAGTGAAACCGAACCGGTGCATTAATGAACCCTAGGGACTAGGGTTCAGCGAGGCGATGTCTCTCCACTTCTTTCTCGGTGCAGAAGCTGACGCGTGGCTACTACAAAAAGCGTAAAACCACCGAGAAACCGACACGTGGTTCTCGAAAGGCGGAGGTAAGAATCCTAAACACTTTAGTTTTATCTTTTGAAATTTGAATTTTGAAAATTTGAATTTCAAGAGCCAACTCGCATCATTTTGCCAAAAGACAAAAACTGAGCTTATAGAAACTGATCCACGCTCGGTTTTCTACATGTAATTTCCTTTTTCGGTTAGAAAAGGAAATTGGGGGGTAACTGTTGGGTCATATTTTGGCTGGGTTGGGCCCAGTGCGAACTTACCGGCCCATTCCCTAAACACTCGGTCATTTTTTACTGTTCAAAATAAACTCATGTTCGGCAGACTTAGGCTTATATAGATTATATTTTTAACACTCGGTTATCAGGCTCGGTTAGCCGAGCCTGAGGCAGGTACCGAGTGTTACCCTTAGGAAATAATAAACATATTTGAATAAATATCCTATTTGATGTTCTCCGATATATTGTTGACACGTGGACCCTCGGTAAAAGTCCACAGTGTTAGATGAACAGGTACAGTCTGATGCCTATAAAATGGGGGTCCCTCTCACTATTTCGGTAACTTCTTTTTACCCTCCAAAACTGAATACCTTGCTTATCTTTTCTCTAATCCTTAGTTTCCGAGTTCATTTTTCTCTTAAACACTGCGACTAACTTAGGCATCGGAGCTTCCACCGGCCAGACAACGCCAGCAGCTTTGATTCCTTTTTCTTTGTTGATTATTCAGTTATAACCCTCGGTTGATCCCTTGGTTACACAAGGCCCTTTCCCACGTCATCATTCGGAAAACTGCTTCAATAGTTTGCATTTAATTGGATTGCTTAAAGGGTTGAACACATTATTATGTCATTAGGAGTCTGAGTCCCTTGACTTATTTTTGGGTAAAAGAGATTTCACTTGTTTTGAGATAAATTTTTATGAGCACATTAGCATGTTTTCTGTGACGTATGATGTTTGAGCTTAAGCTTGTTCTCTTTGAGATTTGTTGGATGACCTATTGATGAATAACCATTGGCTTGCAAGATATTAAAAAAAAAATATATATATATATATATATAAATAAATAAAAAAAGAGAAGGAAAAAGAAAAGAAAGATCATGTTGAGTTTTCCGCTGAGTAACCAGACCTCTTGCCTCATTAAGCATTGAGTGTTCGCATCAAAAGGTGTGAAGTTCAGTGTTGATTTATTATTATTATTATTATTATTATTATTTTTTGACAGTCCACACTAGGGAAAGGGGAGGGGGGATTCGAACTAGTAACCTCCGCTTCATGAGGCGTGATTCACAGCCAATTGAACTAACCCTTGGAGATTTCAGTGTTGATTTATGATATGGTTAGTCTGGCTTCGTCGCCTTTTTGACTTAAGTTAATAAGCCCTTAGGGATGTTCTACATCTAGTGCCCTAAAGCCACCTGACTTGGGAGTCATTGGCTTAACACTTGTTACATGGGTCAATTAGAAAGCTTAAGGGAGTTAGACATTGTAGAGCCTATAAAAAATTTTTAAAAAAATTTAAAAAAATGCATATCTTGCCTTGGTTGTTTCATTTGATAGAGATTTTTACAAATTTTATGGAACTTGTCATGAGTTTAAATTGAAAACTTCATGATTGTATGCTAATTACACTTTATACATTTTAGAACATATAAGGTCTCAATTGCCTATTTATGAGTGATTTGATTTTGTATTTCCTTTTGACTGTTATGATGGTGTTTGTCTTTTTAAGCTTGCTCATGAATTAAAACTATGGTTTATGTGAAACTTCTTTCTTGTTAACAGCATAGTATTACAATGTTTGTGGGTATCATTTCTGTTAAGCCCTCACGAGACTTCACTCGTCCACTAGGGATGCCTAGGGATTTAAAAGGTTTGTTGCATATACTAAATGCAATCATCTCTCCCACGAAAGAGGATTTATGTTTCTTCACGAGACTTCACTCGTCCACTAGGGATGCCTAGGGGTTTAAAAGGTTTGTTGCATATACTAAATGCAATCATCTCTCCCACGAAAGAGGATTTATGTTTCTTGCTTTCATTATATTTTTCGTTTTGTTTTGCTAAGGGACTAGCAAAATGTAAGTTTGGGGGTGTTTGATAAGTGTCAAATATTGCATACTTGGACCCCTTTATTTACATTAGTTAATCATTTAACTGTATCATTATTTAATATTTTGTGTTAGTTTTGTGTTTTTAATGTTTGTAGGTCAATAAAGAAAAACTACAGCTTTAAAGGAAAAAATGTAAAGTTTGGAAGAAAGCATACTTTGAAAAGACCTAGATGATGTGGTTAAGTCTAACCAAATCTAAGAAAATGTTAAATCAGATTAAAGATCAGATTTGATAAAATTTCGGATTTGATTCAAATTTAGATTCTACACATGTCTTAGTTTTGACCATAACTTTCTTCTCAAATATCGGATTGCAGTGATTCAAATGGCATTGGAAAGCTAACTCAAAATACTACAATTCGTTGTGAAATAGGATTTTCCTAATTCAGACGGTTACTATGCCAAATTCACCCCGAAATTAAAGGACACAAATCTGAACGAATCCTATTCCGATTTCAGACTTCTATTTTGACTAGGAGACAGACCTCCGAATTATTTAGGTTTCATAGGGCTTTTAGGACTTTCTTAAGCCTATAAATAGATCTCTTTGCATTCAATAAAAGAGATAGAATTCCAGAGTGTAATATTTTACAGTTTTTCTCTTTTTAGTTTAGGTTTTCTTTAGATGTAGGTTTTATTTTTATGTGGAGCTAAATTTCCAACTAAAGTTGGGGATGAAGCCTCACCAATGAAGAACATCAATACTTTCATGTAAGTCTTTTAATTTTATTGGGTTTAATATTTCAATTGTTTTACTTCTTTTCAATGTGTGGAGTGATTCTTGGATATCTTTTGGGATTCAATGATACATTTGATGATTTAAGATAATTTCACATAATTGATTGCTTGATTTTATTTTCCTAAATAATTGGATATCCCTTGTGATTTGTTCTACGGATACATTTGGTGTTTCAATTAAGATTGGATATCTTTTGTGATTTACGGATACATCTGATGATTTAATTGATATTGGATTCCTTTTGTGATTTGTGCAATGAATGGATACATGAGATGACTTTGATTAACTGTTGAAGCATAGTAAAACATATCTAATATTTTAATTGTGAGAACTTCAGATTAATATTGATAAACATGGAAGTATGTTGTTATGATTCGATAAGTGTGAATTCTCAAATCTTAGTCTTTTATCTCTTAGTTTGTTTTAATTAGTTTATGTTTGTCTTTTAATTTCAAAACCAAATTCAAAATCAAAAACCTTTTGGAACTAGATTAGGATTTAATTAGTTTAGATATAAATTGCTCTTTCAAAAACACAATTCCCTTTGGGTTCGACCTCACACTTACAATCCATTAAACTATAATCGATTCGTGCACTTGCGAGTTAAATAAATTTGCACAACAGTTGGTATCAGAGTAGACGTTACCTTTATCATGTCCAATTAGCGCAATAGTGACAACCTTCTCCAACAACGTCGCTTGTAGGGGAGGGGCTCTTTCGAGAGTCAAAGTCATGGGGTAACCAAGCCGGCGTTATCCGGATTCGATGGCCAACTTGTACTACAGTAACAACTTCTATAATGATGTCATTCGTGAAAGAGAGGTTCTTTCGAGAGTTGACTACAAGCAATATGTTAAGCGATCAGAGGCTCTTTCGAGAACTGAATTCCAAGAGCTCCAGCAAACGGTGCAACACGAGATGCTCCAGATGCAAGAGATGATGGAGCGCATGCACATGGGTCCTATTCGTAATCACAGTGACAATCTTGCACATGATGATGATGGGATCCAAGTGAGATCTATTCCTCACCAACAACCTGCTCCCATAAACCGACCACCGGCCTATGACGATTTCAGTGATGACAAAGACTTCGCTAAAGGAGTGTTTGGACGGGATGTTGGCCTAGATCGAAGGGGTGGATTACGTAGAGGCGCCAGTCGTGGAGGTGCAGGTTTCAAAGGCTACGAGTGAGGTGGTGCTGGCCATATGGGTAATGTCATTGAAGGCGCCGGCTACCGGGATGCCAATGAAGAGCAACCCAGACATCAAGATTACAGTAGGAAGGAATCCCACGAATACCGTATTGAGAATAGAATTGCAAATCAAAGTATTTGCGCAACGGAAAGAATCAAATTTTCATGTCAAGATCCTTTACAAAGAACATGTGGAGAACAATTACTATTTAAAATTAAATTTCAAGAACGAAGAACACTTACTTGGATATCAACGGCCAATCCCGGCTTTAGGAAAAATTCATTTTGCTTCTCCAAGAACATGTTCTTTATTATTCAAGAACACGAAGAACAATTTCTTCTTTCTTCAAAAACACGAAAAACAATTTCTTCTTTGTTCAAGAACATAATAGATCTTTAGGGTCACCAATGACTAATAATAACTAAGAGAGTGTAGGCTCTTACTTGGCTCTTCAAATCTTAAACTTTTGTTCTTCGTGAGTTAACACAAAGAACTAATATAATTTTCAGAGAGTTTCTAAAAACTATGTATCAAGATAACTTGATTGAATGATTTGAGAGCCCTAGGCTCCTCTCTATTTATAGGTATAGCAAGGAGGCAGAGAATTGGATTTAAGCAATGTGGGACAAGTTGTATTAGAAGATGAAAGAACAACGAAGATCATGTTCTACCCCCAAATCAAACTCATAAGCAATTTATATAAAGAAAATAAATTGCAATGCACAATATCAACAAATAAAACATGCACAGCAGAATTTAAAAGCAACATCACAAACACAACGCAAAGTTTGTTTACGAAGTGAAAAACCCTTTGAACACCTTAAAGGTAAAAACCACTCCGGGGCAACCAAACCCAGAAAATCACTAAATGAAGATTCACAATTACAAGATAGACGATACTCACAACCTTGAGGACCTCTAAACTTAATACGAACAACAAGCTTCCCAAGTTGTCTCCATCGTGACCATCTTCAAGCAGTGCATCTCCTTACCACACCTTCGGTAGACTTCTTTCTTCAAGCATCCATAGCAGTAAACTTTGTATAGATGAACAAACAAGGCAACACGCCAATTAGCAACCCCAAGTGGTGGAAAGCTCCAAGCTTTTTAGGAACTCCACTTGGTGTAACAATGGTGTAGCGTAAAAGAAAGCTTCACAGCCATCAAGAGAGGGAAAGCAATGATGGCTTCCAACCCAATCCCTCTTGTGGAGTAATCAACCTTCTCTAGAGACTCTTCCTTCTAATTTTCGTGCTTGGAGGTCCAACCTACCCAAATGAGCATCATTTTCTCTATATACAAAGAGAAAGGGAAAACTTGTGATAAGCTGAAAAAAGTCATTTGGGGAACCAAAAGCAGCCCGGGTATTTTGGCCATAACTTCTACACCGAGCTCCAAATGATGCCAACTCAATGGCTCTGGAATATCTTTCCAAGATCTATAACTTTTCCTCAAATGCACATCTTCAAATTCGGACGTTTGCTAGGTCAAAAACGGCTTTGAACTTTTTCTCAACTGGGCCTGCAAACACCTAGCGAATGGAGCTCTCTGGAATTAGTATTGGAAGATTTCTTGGACTCACCATTCGAACGGCTAGCAGATGGAGCTCTCTAGAATTAGTACTAGAAGTCTTCATCCTGCAACACGTCCGAACGGCTACTCTTACCATTCCGACGGCCCTCTCTTGGAAATGTTGTAAAGTGCTCCTAAAGTGGCCAAGTTACATGTGGGATGCAATTACAAGGTTTTGATCACTGAAATAAGCCAATTACATATTTGACAAAAATATCCAACACATCCAACTATTTCTTTCTAAGAATTACACGTTTTTCACAAATACAAATTCTATTATATCTCTTTTTATATAAAAAATAAAAAAAAAGTACATGAAACCAGGATTACAATAAAAAAAAACAACAAATGAGGTTTGGACAACTCAACAATAAGCCAAAAATAGAGTAAACCAAAAAAAAAAAAAGGGGGGGGGGGGGGGGGGGGGGGGAATGCATTAAATGAATGACCCAATCTTATGCATTCTTGGGACGAACAGCAAAAATTTTGACCACCGGTAAAGGCGATTAAACAAAGCACGGGCAGGGACAGGGACATGACCGTCACGCGACCCTTCAACCCTATTTAACCCCTAAAGTGGGAGACATAAATAACCTTCAACCCTACTTGAATGCTGGTTTGGTAACAACTACATCAGAAACGAAGAAACAAAAGGAGAGATAGACAACAAGAATGCAAAAACAAAAACAAAAAAAAAACAAAAAACAATAGCAACATCGGCGTGGGCGGGAGGCAAAATACGACCTTAAGAAACCCACCACAAAGGTGGAAAGTGGCAGATGGGAGGAAAGGAAGCGTCACATGCGGAAGAGAGCTACCCATGTGTGGGACACGCGTCTGTGACTAAGATCTACTTGCAGGAGTAAGGTGGTTAGATGGAGGAGTTGCTGGTCATAGCTGGAAGCAGAGAGGCCCAGGAGTAAGGTGGAATGCGCATATGGGAGTGGAACTTGATGAAGTATACATATCTAGTTTGAAAAACTCAAATCCAAAAACTTTAAAAAGATGAGGATGTGGTGCTGGGAATGGCTGGAGGAGGTGAAGACCATATGATCTGAAGTGAAGGAAGAGACAATGGAGCTATTGAAATAGGATAAATCGCCCAAAAAAAATTGGATAAGATCTCAAAATAGACAAATAAGATCTCCAAAGAGGCAATTGGAGCCTAAAAAGGGTAGGAGAGGGAGGAGGAAGATGGGAGTTTAGGTGAAGGGGGAGGAGGAAGGAGTCTCCCTCCTCCCATGGCAACCAGAATATCTTAGAGAAGCGAGGTTTTAAAGATGAGAGGTTTCCAAGAAAACTTGATCCTACATAATTTAATTATATTTCAATATGCATGTTAAGTTCTTATTAACTTAGTTAATGAGAAATCATTAATATATCATAAATATTCATTGCTAATAAGATTTCAAAATTTTGAATCTCATATGTTGCTAAGCATGTGGCTGCATTACTGGACCAAATCTTGCAATTTTTACTTTTTTTTTTTTTTTTTTAATCTTCGTTTTCTTTGATTGTTGTATGAGTTATTAAAGTGTCGATTAAATAATTAAATTTAAATGTTTTTATCGGTTAACTTTTTGAGATAAGTGGTAATTTAACATGGTATCATAATAGAAAAAATATAATTTAGCCCCCCAAACTGCTAGTCATTTCTCTTCTAATGTTCAAAAAGTGATAAAGTAATCCCTAAAACTACCAAATAGTTGCAATTAAGTCACTCGGTTAGTGATTACCGTCAAATATAATGGAAAATTCAAAACTACGTCGTTTTGGCAAGGTTAAGTTACTTAAATGCCCTTTTAAAAAAATCAATTTAAAAAATGTCACCCCAAAACGATGTCATTTTGACAAAAAAAAAAAGGCAGTTTAAGGGTGGCCGCCCAGCGGCTGGGGGTGGCTGGGCGGCCACCCCTAGGCCTGTTGTGGTGGCTAGGCCGCTTCTTTTTGTTAAGTTAAAGGGCCCCAAAAAAAAAAAAAAAAAAAAAATCTGTTTTTGATCATTTGACTGCAAGACTTCAAATTTTAATTTAAAAGATTTGAGCACCAATCAGAGGATGACTGCAGTCGTGGTTACCCAACCTTTTTTATTTTAGGTTTCCCCTTTTGCTTTTATTTTTCAAATAGGAAAAAAATATAAAAAATGGTTAAATACCAAATACCCCCTAGAGTTTGGTAACTTTATTTTTATCTCCTTGGGATTTCATTTTTATCACAGGACCCCCTGAGGTTTTAATAAATGACCAAGTTAGTCAATCCGTTAGTTGACCGTTAGGACTGACACATGGACCAATCAGATGTTAACACGTGACACCTATTTAATTTTTTTTTAAAAAAAAAAAATTAATTAAAAAAAAAAGAAAAAAATTGGGGGTGGCTCCATCCGGCCAGGCCACCCCCATGGCCAAAGGGGGTGGCTCGGCCACCCCCAAATGGCTAAGGCCACCCCCCAATTCTTTTCCTTTTCTTTTTTCTTTTTTTTTTAAATACATTAATTTTTTTAAAAAAATTAAATAGGTGCCACGTGTCAACATCCGATTGGTCCACGTATCAGTCCTAACGGTCAACTAACGGATGGACTAACTTGGTCCTTTATCAAAACCCCAAGGGGTCCTGTAATAAAAATAAAATCTCAAAGAGGGTAAAAATAAAGTTACCAAACCTTAGAGGGTATTTGGTATTTAACCCTATAAAAAAAGCCCTCAAAACTACCCGTCGTTTGCAATATAGCTCCTCAATATTTAAAAGGTATTAAAGTAGCCCCCAAACTACCAAAATGTATTAAAAATGCCACTTATTTTTTATATTCCTATAATACCACTATTCTTTTAACAAACAAAATAATAAAACAATTAAAAAAAAAAAAGTTTTTCGGAATAAATAAATAATTAGTCATTGTAATTGGCACAAATTACAAATTGCTTCATGTCATATTCATGTAAGATCAATTTGGTAGTTTGATGGGCTATTTTAGTACCGTCTTTTTTTGGAATGTCTCAAGAACCGTACCCTTTTTAAAAAAAAAAAATTGTTTGGTTTTTTTTTACAATTATTTTATTTGTTAAAATAATAGGGGTATTATAGGAATAAAAAAATAAGTGGCCTTTTTGATACATTTTGGTAGTTTGAGAGCTACTTTAGTACCTTTTGAACATTGAGGGACTATATTGTAAATGGCTAAAAGTTTGAAGGGCTTTTTTTATATTTTTCCCATATAAAAATGGCATTACTATATTTTCATAGCCATTTCTGTTATTTATTTGACGGATAGCTTTTGTATTTATTGGGTGTGCGTTTGAATGGCCTAAAAATGCGTTTAACACTCAAAAAGTTCGTTTAAAAAAATAAATAAATAAATACTAGTTTTGTAAAAAAAAAAATTAAAGCGCTTATAAAGGTCTAAAAAGTCTAAAAACGGCAAAAATGTATTTTTTGCAAAAGTTTAAAAATGAAGCTTTTGACAAAAAGTATTTTTTGACTTAAAAGTTCTATTTCTTAAACGCAATCTCAATCATGCTCTTAGAATGAACATTATGTTTCAAATCTACCAAAATAAAAATTTAAAGAATTAGATCATGTGACTTAAAAAGTGATAAGACAAAAATATCCGTTCAATATAACCAACTAAATATTTATCAAATTCAAATGAATCGAAGAGAATCCTGTTCCGATGACTTAGCACTTCTCACCTCTCCATTATTATTTTAATTAAGCTCGTATTGAACACCTCTGACGGAGATCAAAGCTCACTTGACACTTAAAAAGACTTTATCTGAGCTTTCCTCCTTCTTTATCTTTCTTTTGGCTTAAGAACATGTTAATGTTATTCATATTTGAACTTGTTTACAAACATACATATTGCCAGTTTTTTATTGGAATAAAATATTCAAATGCTCGTAGGCAATTTATTGCTTACAACAATTTTCTGGCGTTTTAGACTTCACCGATCACTGCCTTGGAAGCTTCAGCTCCAACTTGAAATCATGTCCAATAGGTAGCCACAGTTTTGAGACCTCAACGGTAACAAACTGCCCAGAGCTGTCCAAGCTTGCCTTTATAACTGATTTTCCCTTCAAGTTTGTTCTCTTTCTAAATTCTACTTCATATTCCTGAAATCTCTTAGCCTTCTCCAACCCTATGAAAGTTACTTTATTTATGATCCATTTTTGACTCAAAGCAAACTCCCCATTCACAACCTTTGAACTAACTGATACATTTCCCCCTTCTTTTCCACCAGAAAATCTCACTAAGCTCCACCTCCCTCCCTTTCCTCCCATCTCAACTTCCTCTCCATCATCCAAGAAAACTTCTCCAACACTATCACCACTATTGCTCACCACCACCAAGAGTTGAAATGCAGTCTTCCGAGCTGCTCGTGTTGTCATTGCCTCCCCTTGCAAGGCCAAAATATTGCCTTCCCGAACGTGCACGTTTATATGATCAAGCGGTGCGTCAAGCCGGATATTCTTGCCTGATTTAACACTCAATGAATTCGAGTAGTCGAAGAGGTCAAACCAGTTTCCTGCAGGGAAGTAGGCATCGACTGAAACTGCTCCCGACTTCAACACCGGTGAGACCATTACGCCTTTACCAATCAGAAATTGTGTATTGATTTCATAAGTGTTGATATCTTGAGGGAACGAGAAGAAAAGGGGCCTTGCAATGGGGGATCCTCTCTGGTTTGCTTCATACATTAATGTGTAAAAGTAGGGGAGAAGCTGGTAGCGAAGCCCCAACACCTTCCTAGCTGTTGCAGCAACTGAATCCCATAGATATAGTTCTTGACGAATAGTAAACTTCTCCGAGTGATCTCTTGCAAAGGGATAAAAGGCCCCTAGCTGCACTTAGATCAAATACTGATATTAGATGTTTTATCAGAAAATAAGCACCACTTTTTCTTAATTCTGTATAGAAAGACACTCGGGCTTCATTCATTATCACTTTGTTTCCCAGGGCCTTTGTAAAGATTTTGAAATTTTTTTAAACAAAATGACATAAAAAACCAGAAAGACAAACAAACATGCGCGCTCGCTCTTTCACACAGAAATTAAACCACCAATTATAATTGAGATGTGGAGGCGTAACATTCCTATAATATCAACAAATAAATAAAATGGGAAATTTCACTTAACTCCCCTTAACTTCCACTCATTTTGAAATTAGTCCTACTAAAGTTTCAAAACTCTGAATTTAGAACATCGAACTTTCAATTTTTTGCAATGTCCCCCTTTTATTAGGATTTTCCGTTAATTCTTGTCGAAACTACCAAAATATTCCTATTTTTTTATTATAAAAAAATAAAATAAAAAATTGTTAAGATTCAGGTATTGGTCAAAATTTAACGAAATTTGCAGAAATACATAGGCATATATATATATATATATATATATATATATATATATATATAAAGTAAAAGAAAAAAGAGTATTTTGGGCAATTAGACAAGATTTAACGAAAAATCCTAACGGATTGGTACATTGCAAAAAATTGAAAGTTCAATACCCTAAATTGAGAGTTTTTTTAACTTCGAGAGCGTAGTTTCAAAACATGTAAAAACTCAAGGGAGTTTTGTGAAATTTCCCCTAAATAAAACAAAGCAACACAAAATAAAGAAATAAACTTGGGGAAAAAAAGGTCTCACAAAATCAGAAGGCATAGACTACTTTCATGTGCTAAGAAATCTAAAACACTCATATCAAAAGATAATAGGAAAAAAAAAAAAGAAGAAGAAGAAGAAGAAGAAAAAAAAAATGGTTCCACAAAGTCAGAAGGCATAGTACACTCCTTCCAAGTACTAAAGAAAAGTAAAATACTCATATCAACATCTAGAGAAACCAAACATAATGATACAATGTCTATTTGTTTGTTTTTGTGAAGGAGTATCATTTTTGTACCTGAATCCAGCGCCCGCAGAGTTCTTCAGTTGTATCTCTAGCAAAACCACAGATATCTGCCCCAACCATTGGAATTCCAAAGAGCCCAAAGTTCAAAATTGCTGGAATTGTGTATGCCAAATCATCCCATGTGGCAGCGTTATCTCCAGTCCAGTGTGCTGTGTACTTGCCAGAACCAACAAAAGTTGACCTAGAAAGTATAAATGGCCTTTTACCAGTCACCTTGATTAAGGCTGCATTAGTGACTTTGGCTTCTAGGAGTCCATAGAGGTTATGGGCATTATACTCTGTAATGTTACCAAAGTGTAAGGATGATGCAGCTACAGTCTTATTAATAATGGGCCGCAAAGCTCCAGAATCATTAATTTTGTAAGGAGGGTTATCAAGAGAAGAATTTGGAGTGGGAGAAGAAGTATTAAAGTTGGAAAGCTCGTTCATGTCGAGCCAAAGACCGTCAACGGGAAGCATATCTCGAAAGATTTTAATCTCATCACCCCAATATGCTTCACTGGCTGGATTCAAAAAATCAGGGAAGTGGACAGGGCCAGGCCAAACTTCACCCAAGTAAGGGACTCCATCACGTTTTATGAAGACATCAGCTTGCAGCCCTCTAGTGTAGGCTCCATAGGACTTATTCACACTGATACCTGTAAACTAATACAATGTTACATCAATTGAGAGAGAGAGAGAGAGAGAGAGAGAGAGAGAGGTTTCAGCTCAAGAAAACAATGACAAGTCTAGTACAATGTACCAGGATCCACGATGAGCACATATTTCTGACCATGTTTGTGAAGAGAGTGAACAAACTTTTTCATTTGCTGCAAGGGAAAGTTGATGGGATCAAGAGTAAAATCCTTATAAGCATCCATGTAATCAATATCTGTCCACATAACTTCAAGAGGTATACGGGCTTTTGCATAGCCAGCAACCACAGCTTCAATATCAGAAACGTTTTTGTATCCATATCGACACTGATGAAATCCTTCACATATAGACAACAATCACCAACTGGGTCAGCATTATTATAACCATTTATCATCATATAAAGTCTTAATCTGGACTCAAGTTTATATACCATAATAAAATTTGTTTTTTTACAGAATGTAAATGATATAGGAAATTACAAAACAGAGAGTCACAATTATTGCAGGTAATTTACTTAAATGTTCAAGGTTATTTTTGGGTAGTACCACACTTTACAAGCCAAGGATTCAGATAGCATAGGAAGCATTGAAAGCATTAAGTGATCACGATAGAGATGAATAAAAAACTAAAGCCTCCGATCGAATTAGAGCATATGTTTGAGTTATGTTTGAGATTATGTTTGAGAAATACAGAGTTAAAGTTAAAAACTGCTTTGTGGCAAAAATTTCATTTTTAGAAGTAATTTTGAAATTTTTTTACCAAGTAGGCCGTTTAGCACAGCTTTTTAGGTATTAAGGGCATGTTTTGGTGTATATTTGAGATGCCTAAAAGTGTGTTTAACACTTAAAAAATACTCATTTGGTAAAAAAATTAAAAACGTTTTTAAGAATCCAAAAATCTTAAAAATAATCAAAACCCACTTTTAACAAAAACTTAAAAATGAACTTTTGCAACAAAAAAAAAACAATTTTTAACTTAAAAACTCAAACGTAATCCCAAATATTCTCGAAAAGTAACGCAATTTCAAACGAATCTTAGATATTCAAAAGCTCTAATCATAATAAATCATATTATCAAAAATACTGAAATAAAAAATAAAAAACTTTACCAAAGGACCAGTACGGCATGGGGGTAGGCCGACCAATAAGCTCCGTGTATTGCTCCGTCACCATCTCCGGCGACGGCCCAGCAAAAATGTAGAGGTCAACAATCCCGCCAATCACCTTGTACGTTATCCTATCACCGTTGTAGAGGACATCCATGCCATTGCTGTTGAGAAGCAGAACTCCGTGGGTGGTCCCCGCCGCCACTCTCCCATCACGGGACGGTGATCGGACGTCCATGTAGAAGGGGTGGGACCCGTAGAGGTTGAGGTCGATATTGAAGCTGGCAATGTCAGCGGCCCAGAGAGTGAGCGGCTGCGTCTCATCGGGCTGGAGCTTGAAGGAGCTCTTGGTGTGCTCGCCCAGGCCGTAGAGCGAGGAGCGCTGCTTGGGGAGGGAGGAGGAGAGCTGGATGTACTGGTCCTTGAAGACGAGGAAGTCGTTGGGCTTGGCGGATGCGTCGAAGACGACGTCGTTTGACGACTTACGGGCCACGGAGTAGCCGAATGGGGTGGTGTTGTAGAGCGTGAAGATGAGGTCGGAGCTGGGGTGGGAGAGGAAGAAGTGGGTTTTGGGGCGCCGAGACGACGTCGTATGATGGTGTTGGTCTTCCGTAAGGAAGCGGTCCGGGGAGTCGGTTTGGCGGGGGACGATCTCCTGCGGGACCTCCCATCGTTGCCGCTCCGAGTCTGTTATTCGGATTCGCAGCCGGTCTTTGGTTTCAAAGCTGCAAATTCCATGGTCACATTATATCTACTTTTTTTTTTTTTTTTAATTAAAATTTTTTAAAAGTAAAAAAACAAAAATATCCTACTAACATAATTAACTAAATATTATCAAATTAAAAATAAATTAGAGATAATCACATTCTTATACTCATATCTTAATACAATCCAACATTTATACTCCTAACATGACAAGACTTGACATAATGTCTCGCAATTGTTTACATTATTCATAAATTTAATATAAAATTAAGTGGTTAAAAATTAAGTAGTTTAACAATTTTAATTAAATAAGTTGAATTACAATTAATTTATATAATATTATATTCATATATTCAAGTGGTCAGAATGAAGTTATTTGAAAATCAAGAAAATTTTACCCCAAAAAAAAATAAATAATAGGGCAAATTTTATAATAAACGAAGATTATAGGGGTCTAAAACGGAATTAGAATATAATTTGATAAAATATATATATTTTACAGTCGTACGTACGGTGGTAACACGTGCCAGCATTTGTTTTGTTTGAAAGGACAAAAAGCCGCAGACGAGAAAGAAAATAAGGGATGCAGCTTACATGCGGTTGACAAAATAACCGCATAGCTGCTGTTAAAATTTGAACGGTTCAGATTTAATACTAGTAGTTTTACACTGACGATGTTGATTTAACAAAAAGGCAAAGCAAACGGCGTTGGATTCAAGAGACTGAACCACACTCGTTCCTCCACCACCCCTTGCTCTCGCTCCCACCGCTATGCCTTCCTTTCCCATCTTTCTTTCTCTCTCTCTTCGAAGATTTATGTTAGCTTTGCTTAAAAATTTGGGTCTGCTTAATATTTTCATGGATTTGTGAGTTTGCTTAAAAGCTTTGTTCCCAATTACGCCAGTAATTCCACGGACATCTCCCCATTTGGTATCAATAGTTTATGAGTCTGGGCGTGGATGTTCACAAATATGGTTAATATTTTCTTGGATCGGTGAGTTTGCTTAAAATATTTGTTTCGTCAATTACTCCTCTTTTTGGGGCCTTTGAAGAGGAAAATAGGGGGGGGGGGGGGGGGGGGGGGGGGTGGAAATACTGGTAATTGTAAAGCAGCAAGGAAATAAAAAAAAGGAAAAGAGGAATATGAAATCCCTTCCATGCCCAGCGTCTTGTCCTCAAATTTCCTTTCAAGAAACCCCTTTCAGCAGAACACAGACTGAGAGAGCTTGAGACTGAAAAATAAAATGGTGACTGGATGAAGATCTCTCTCTTGCTTCTCATTCCTCAAAGCCTTGTGTCTCTCCATAAGCAGTCTTCCGCCAGAAAATAAACGGCGTTTGTTTTCCTTTCGGTCAGTCACAACGTCTGATAAAACTGCTATTATTAAATCTAGACCGTTCAACTACTAGTATTAAATCTGGACCTTTCAAATTTTAACAGCAGCTATGCGGTTATTTTATCAACCGCATGTAAGCCCGATCCGAAAATAAGCGAGAAAGGTCAAAATTCTTCAAACCATTTTGAAGAATTTCGTAAGAAATGTAGAGAGTGATACGGTGTCGTGGAGATCGAGTTGAGATGAAGAAGCATACCTGGCGATGAAGTTGAGATTCTGGATGTCGGGCCCGAAAACGGAGGAGCTCTTGATGAGGCCAAGATGAGCGGTCAACGTGTTGCCGGAGGGATCGACGGCCACAGATTGAATTGTGTAGCCATACCCAACTGATTCTTTTTCATTTTTTCCGTTCAACGGAGCCAAGTGAGAAAGGAAGATACAGGAGACGAGGAAAAGGAGATGAGGATAAGATGCTCTCTCTCCCTTCCTTTTCATTGCTATTTTTCCGTAAGGAGGAAATGAATACTCTCAAACAGTAATGACATAGAGAGTATCAGCGTGAATAATGTAGCAATTAAAAAATCATTTTGTATCTTTATTTAAGAGCATTCTTTGCAGCCTTGTCGAAACCTTTTTTTTTTTTTTTTTTTTTTTTTTTATGAAATAATTTGGTGAAAATGTTGAAAAGTCGTTTTTTCAGCCTTACCATTTTGATGGGAAAAACAAAAAATAGTGAGCTAACAACTCACTATTACTAGTAAGTACTATTCACCTATCAATTGAATAAAAAAATAATTTATCTTTTCCATTTTTTCTTTTTTGTTTATCTCACATCCTTTAATAGTTAAAAGAAAAAATAAACAAATCATTGAAAATAAATATTGAAATGGAATGGAAAAAGTTGATTGTTAAAATAGTGAGGTTGAAATGGGTGCTCTAAAAAAATGAATAGTTAAAATAGAGAAAAGTATACGTGTGGTTATTTTGGTGAGGCTGATAATGCTCTTATTCACTTAGACACCTTTTCCACTCTTATCTACTTGTCAACCCCTATATATACCCTCCATGTAGCACCCCGACTTTTAATACAAGTCGTAAGTGAAAAATATATAGATTTCTCACATGATATTACTATTTTTTTCTTTACTAAATAACACAACAAAAAACCAATAATAAAATTTTCTTTTCTTTTTATAACATACACTCACTAATAAATACATACTAGAGCTTCTATTTAACATCATAACGTTTTACAAATCTTAAACCATAATAAAGTGCCACATGCAGTATAAATATAACTAAACTAACCATACTGACTTAATGTAAGTCAGCTCTTCCAACAACTAGGGCATCATATTAGTCCTATGCGTCATAGATCGAACACTCATACAAATCTACATCTTCTTTCTCTTCCTCAACTACATTTATAAAAATTTCATAGGAAAAAGTGTGAATCTACGACTTAGTAAGTTCAAACAAACTAACCATTTATTATGAGTGCCCATTTTTATTTGAAAATCAATTTTATTACTAGTGTTTACTAAACAGCCATGTATACAGGATTTTCACAAATAAGTTTTAATAAACGTATGACTAAATGTAAACTAGGTGATAGACAATTTGATACATAGTAATAAATTATAATAATTTTTCCTTGCATTTTCTTACTACACCTTCACATTTCATAATATGAAGCGGTAAAACAGTTCATAACATAATAAGTAAAATATCAGTTAAAATCAACATAATTTAAGTACATAGCATTATATAACATGTCATAACATAACATCTTATAACATACATCTCATAACATACATAACATCATAAGTGAATTTATACTCTCACTTATCTCAAATAGTTTACTAAGTGTTATGTCACTTAACCGCAATGTTGCTAATAATTTATCCCTCTCATAGCTTTGAGATGTTGAGCGTGTAACACCACTCAACTGCTAGGCTGTTACGCAACTTTGTTTCTCCTTCCTAACATCGGGGTGTCAGGAGCATAATCCCCACCTGACCCCTAGACTTTACATACATTCATACATAACATCATATCTTTCATATCATCATCCTTTTTCGCAAATATATTTTCCTTCCAAAACTCAACTTCTTTTCATAAGTCATTTTCTTTGGAAATACAATTTTCATTTAACACATATATAAGACATTTTAAAATATATTCATACGTGTAATTAAAATAACTAGACTCAACAAAATATACATAACATGCTTTTATAAAATAATGTAGGGTCAATAAGTTTAAACTTAGTTTATTGGTGCAATGGTCCAGTCATTGACTCCATCATGTGGTCTAGTCCGTGTCTGCAATTTCATTTGATTCTTTCATTAGTCTAGGATTACCTTTAAAAGTTCTCAGAGGGTAGCTCAATCGGCTGTGAACCACGCATCAAGAAGTGGAGGTTCCTAGTTTGAATTTTTCTCTCCCCATTTCTTTGAGTGGACATGTAAAAAATAAAAAAAAATAAAAAAAAAGGATGACCTTTTGAACCCAATATTATTTATCTAATTTATTATCACCTACTATCTAACTTACGCATCCCTTTACTATAAATATTATATATTATATATGCTATTTTTGTTTTCCATTCCTCATTCAGCACTTAGACTGCAACCCCTAATCATTACAACTCACCCTCTCGGCCATCCACCATAACCACTATCACAATCCACACCCAAATCATTATCAACCCAATGAGTTTCCATTCCTCATTCAGCACTAAGCCTGCAACCCCTAATCATTACAACTCACCCTCTCGGCCATCCACCAAAATCCCTATCAGAATCCACACCCAAATCATTATCAACCCAATGAGCCCAACAACAATCGCATCTCAAATTATAGTGAAGAAAAATCTTCACTATAATTTTTTTTTTTAGTGAACTTTCTGGTGATGGTACAAAACTACATTGCTTAGAAAAAAAAAAAAAAAAAATTTACTTTAGACCTCTGAATTATCGCGTATTTCAAAAAGATCTCATAAATTTTAAAAAAACTCTCAATTTAACCACTAAACTTTCAATTTGATTCGATTGACCCCACATCCATCAAATTTTAAACGTTAAAAATTATAAAATAACTTTTATACCCCTAACTTTTTTATTAAATTTCAAATTTAGCCTCAATTTCAAATTAAAAAATAAAGAAAGTTATTAAAAAAAACCCAGGTGGGTCACCTAGTAACCTAGGCGGGTCTCGGCCAGAAACCCACTTTGGATTAGCAGACCCAAGGTTGGGTCTAGCCGCGACCTAGCCGTGGGTTAGCAAACCAACGTTGGATCACGACCAGACCCATGTAGGTCTCCTAACCCACGTTGGGTCGCGGCTAGACCCAAGTTGGGTCACGCGGGTCACAGCCAAACCTGTGTGGGTCTAGCCTGACCTTTTAGTCACCCATTTTTTCTTTTTTCTTTTTTTTTTTAAAAAAAAATGAAGGGCAATTTAGTCTTTTTAAGCATTTTCATAAAGGCTTAACGGCTGAATTTGACTGAAGATGGTTAATTAAATCAAATTGAAAGTTCAAAAAATTAAATTTAAAGTTTTTAAAATTTAAAAGAATCTTCTCAAAGCACACCTTAGGGAGGTTAAAGTAAAAGTTCTTAAAATAAAATAAAAAAACAAAAAAAAATATTAAAAAAAGCCCATTTGAATCACGGACGGTCAAGCGTGGCGACAAGATACTGTGAATTAAAAAAGAGCAGGGGCCCTTTAGTAAAAGCGTATTTGTAACGGCTACCTTGTAGATTACCGTTGGATGGTACACGCGGAAAAGCAGAACGCTCCCCGAGGCTCTACTCCCGAGTCCCCAAATCAAGTCTTTTCCGCGGAGAGAAAAGTCAGAAAATCAAAAGAGCAAATCCACTCTCTCTGTCTCTCTCTGGAGTCTGACCACCGAGTGAGGAGGATCTACTACTTCTTCGCACAGCTGGGGCAACCATGAACATCTTCAAGAAGAGAACCTCACCCAAAGGTGAAAAGCTTTTACTTTTAACCCACCCAAAACTTTCAGCATTGCTTCTGAATCGCTATGTTTTAGTTTCATTTTATCTTGTGAAAAAATCATGATATTTTCCCTAGAAACAAACGCACATTTGCTTGTTTTTAACCAGCTATTCTCTTTCAACTGCTCCTCCGGCCTTTTGAACTGGTGGGCTTTATTTTAATTTTTTTAATTTTTTAAAAATATATTTTTAGTATTTTTGGACCCTAAGATATTGAAGGAAAAGGAACAAAGTTAAATAATGAATCTTATGTTCTAGGACCCAAAGTATTTCTATTCCTCCGCGTCGATAATTTGCAGCTTAATTTTATTGCACCGAGCCCAAAATTGATTGCAAATGGCTTCATAAAATGACTGTTTGTTTTGGCAGATGCTCTGCGAGAGAGCAAGAGAGAAATGGCTGTTGCCACAAGAGGTACGTTTGCTTTTCTTGCCCTAAAAATGTAATTCATTTTACGTTACTACAGATTTCTTGATTTCTTTGATGCATTATATTTGCCACGATCGGAAATGAAAACTGAAATATTGGCTCAGAAAGTTAGATTGAACCTTGAATTTGAATAATGGCTAATAAATTTGGCAACCGAGGGCTGCTGAAATTCTTAGAAATCGACATGTATTTCGAGCAAATTTCTAATAAAATGGGGGCAATTACTTTATTGGGGAAACTAAATATTTGCATTTCAAGTAATTTAAAGTGAGTTGAGATCATATTTTCGTTTACCAGTGGTATATCTAATAGTAATGATTATGCTGTTTTTGACATTTTTGGCTTCAAGTACTCATGAGCTCCTGAGTTCATAAATTAAGATCAACATTGTGCAAACAAACTCTTCTGCTTATTGCTGGTTAAGTTACAGAAATTGATATTGAAATCACAAAGAAATTAAATCAACTGAGGTTTGACTCTCTATAAGAATATTCAACCCTCTATGGTTGGAAAAACCTAGAAACTAGTGCAATAAACTCTTTTGCTTGCCTCTCCAAGATACAATACTGTACTAGTGATTGAGGCAAAGTTCAATGAAAGAAACATCTTTATTGGGAGATTTTGATATTCATTGCCGGCCCATTACTCAGATGGACAGAATTACATGCATTAATTGATTGAATTTTGAGTTTTAGAGGGAGTTAATAGGCTTAACCGGCTAACCCCATTTTAGTGTGCATCAAATTATCATTACTTCATCTCTTCCTCTATATCTTGTGGAAAATAATTTGAACTACCATGAACTCTTTCTTCTCACCAATGTAGGAATCTTTTTTTTTTTTTTTTTTTTTTTTTTTTTTTCACTTAGTTAGTCAATTTATTATCATGATAATATCTTATTTGATTATTTGTTTTAACACTTTAATAATAAAATGCACTGATATTCCCTCAACTAATTTTAATACTAAAATTAAGGGAAATTTTGGTTTAACGCTTTTGGTTTTCACGCAATTTCAATTTACTCCTTGGATTTCTAAAACTGACCGTTCACTCATGGTTTTTTTATTTTTTTTTATTTATATTTTCCAATTCACTTCTTCCGTTGAAAATTCTTGTTAATGCCACATAATCAGTTTGCCACATTATAGGTCCATGTAAGAACCACCACATAATCAGTTTGGCACAATTCAATAGCGTATTATGTTTGCTTGTTACTCTTTAGAAATTAAGCTGTCCTTTCTTTCACAATTCTGATTTTCCTTTTCTTTTTTCTTTTTTCCTTCTATAAATGTCCTCCACCCCAAAGCATATTCTCCATTTTTTCCTTTTATAGAAGAAGAAACAATTAAATGTTGACTAAACAGCTTCCAGATGTTCTTGAAATGCTAGAGGTTCCATATATAAAGGAAAACTGAAAACTACAAAGATAAAGGCTTAGCTTCTATCTTACTGGAACTATAACTATATTACTTGCTGCTGCACCTTTCTTTTGTAGGCATTGAACGGGAGATTGCATCTCTTCAGTTAGAGGTATGAGAATATTGTTGGGCTCGGTTCCATTTTAAATATCTCCAGTTACATTTCTTTCTTCAATTTTTACTCTGTGGGGAGCAATTGCAGGAGAAGAAATTGGTGGCAGAGATTAAGAAAACGGCTAAAACTGGCAATGAGGCAAGTTTATTTTTTCTGTGTAAATAATTTGCACATTTTCATACCCCTTATGAGCATAAGCTGTGAGCTGACTGTAAGTTGACGTTTGAAACAGCTAGGATTTGTCAATCCATATATGAATGTTAGTGAATTTTAACCTTGTGTTACTATGATAGTCTCAAGATGCATTTTAGGACCATAGAACAATAATTGCGAACCATTGGTGTATAGCAAAAAAAAAAAAAAAAAAAAAAAAAAACTATAGTGACTTTGGAGTCAACTCCATTCGCTTCATTTATGTTATTTATTTGTCTTACCAGTTTCATGCAGAAGCTTTCCATATGGCTTGATTGTACTTTACACTCCAAAATTAATCAAATTGGCAGACTCATGGGTAAACCAAGCCATGTGCTGATCTTGCTAAAACTTCGAGCAAAAATAAGCCCAATTGACACATAATAAGTGTTGCTTCTTCATCTTTTAAGGTTATTATTAGTTATCTGTTTGTAATATCCAGGCAGCGACCAGGATCTTAGCTCGTCAACTTGTTCGGTTACGTCAACAAATAACTAATTTGCAAGGGAGTCGTGCCCAAGTCAGAGGTGTAGCAACTCATACACAGGTTACTGCTTTTACTGGAAAAACCGAAGTTTTTGGGCTCTTTCCTTCATTTTGCTGAACAGTGTCTCTTTTTATGCAGGCATTGTATGCCAGCACTTCAATTTCTACTGGAATGAAGGGTGCAACTAAAGCAATGGTCGCAATGAATAAGGTATGCATTTCTCTGAGGGTTGTACTGGAAGATAACATCATTTATTATTATTGAATTCCCCAATCCTACTTAGGAGACATACCGTAATTCAAAATTGATATTCCCATGGATAGCTTGTCCAGTGAGGCTTCTAGGATGGATAAAGTAGTATATGAAATGATCCACAGGGTGAGAGATTTGTTCTTTTCTGGATGAGTCTGAATAATTTGTTCTTTTCTACTTCTTCGGCATAGGCATTCTCAATACCTTAATATGTTCAACACAAGCTTGCTTTAGCTTCAAGTGCCAATGTTGAAAGGCTAAACCTGAATTATCTGTTGTTTATAGTTCTAGGAGTGATATGACCACTGTCTGCTTCTCTTTTTCAGCAAATGGCGCCAGCAAAACAAGCTAAGGTGATTAAAGAATTTCAGAAGCAGTCAGCACAAATGGATATGACGGTAATTCTCTCTCTCTCTCTCTCTCTCTCACACACACACACACACACCCCTCTCTCTCTCTTTATAGGTTTTTTTTTTTTTAATGAATGAGATACTGTTTACTAAAGAATAAACACTTTACAAACTCTCTAGTTTTCCACTGGACCACTAGCTACTTAACAGCAGCTAACTAAACACCACTCCAGCAAAACAGAGCCGATACAATAGAAACACCTCTTCTTAACCCCTATGTCTATCTACTTCACATTCTACTAAGAACACATACAACAAACAGAAAAGACTTTCCCAACTCAACTCTGCCTATTCTGTGAGAACAAGAAAGTGCTGACCGTAATTGTGAAAATAAAACCCCAACCAGGAACCACATTCTCCTTTATCTTCATAGCTTTATGACCTTTCACTCTAGTATCTATAAAGCAAATGATTGCCACATTTACTCTAGACTCATTCTTGTTTCACCATTTGCTTATCTATATCTAATCACATTTCTTTTCTAGCCATCAAACAATTGTCCTCAGATAAACCAAGCTCAAAAGGAAAATTATTACTTGACACAGCTGAAAAAAGTAACTGTGGGTTGGTTGAATTACAATGCAGTTCATGTGTGGCAAGAGATTCCTGCTTTCTTTCCGCACAGAAAATGTTTGCATATATTCCATGGATTGACTTGTGGTGTTATCGCAGCATTTTCCTCCCCTCTTGGTCTGTGTGCTTTATTCTATAATGCATGTCCTTGTAATATATGTTTTATATTCTATTGTCCTTTATGCAGATAGAGATGATGTCAGAGTCTATTGATGAAACTTTAGACAAAGATGAGGCCGAAGAGGAAACAGAGGAGCTCACTAACCAGGTGCTTGATGAGATTGGTGTCGATATTGCATCCCAGGTTGGTTTCTTTGAGATATTTTTGGTATTGCCTGAATTTTTCTTGCGTCTTCTTTTTTGTCATCTGAATAATGTAAACTGAACAATTGTTTGATTCTGTTGTGTATTAACAGTTATCTTCAGCTCCCAAAGGCCGGATTGCATCAAGGAACACTCAAAATGTTGTTACCAATACTCAAAAAGTTGTTACCAGGTATGGGTACTTACCTTCTTCTTTTTTCAAATTAATAGCATCTGCATAAAAGTCTCCATGGCACTTAAGCATTAGCAGCAGCAAGGCTTGAGTTTTTACTTACTGGCACAAATATATTACTATGATGACTTGTATCATCAACTTTCGGTGGTTGAATCGTACAACTTTGAGATCACTTTTTGGAGAGGGCAGCCGTTCACCTTTGGATCTTGTCAATATAGCCCTCTATTATAGCTTTCATTATTGTTATGTCTTTTTTCCTTTTCTCATTGTTCCTGGGTAACCTGCTCCATGCTAAAAACAGTCAAATCTAAACTAAACTGTGTCGCTCCTTTTTCTTTCCTTTCAACTGCTAATGCGGACATGGTGTATGATATCTACCATCTCCTGAATATACCACAGAATTTTGATAAACAGATGTTTAACTATAGATAATAACTTTTATAAGGACATGACACAAACTAAGTCTTTTGAGCCATCTAATAACAAATAAACACATTAGTTTATCACATCAAATGAGAGGAAGACGAAAACATGCAATTTTTACCCGTTCTCCTCAAGAAATCAATCAACAAAACACCCTTTCCCCATTCAAGAGAAAACCAATCCACTGAGTTGTTATCAGAGTCTCTCTCAGCTTGCGTCAATCAACTATGATCTGCTTACTAAGGGCTTGAGAGACGATAACCCACTACCTATCTTCCCGGGATTGGGATCTATTTAAATATAAAACAAAATAATAATAAAATTAAGAAAAAAGTATGGGGTGGCCGGCCCTAGGGAGTGGTTCAGCCAAACCCAAAAAAAATTGATTTTTGGAATATTTGGGTTTGGCCCTAGGGAGTGGCCGGCCATGGGGGGGGGGGGTGGCTCCGAAGCCACCCCCCAAGAGCCGGTTGGGGCCGGTTCGGGTTTGGCCCTAGGGGGTTGGCCGACCCTAGGGCCATGGGCCACCCCCATGTCTCAGCCGGCCACCCCATACTTTTTTCTTAATTTTAATATTATTTTTTTAATTACTGGAACACGTGGCGGCTTGTAGACCCTTAGATGAGATCCCGATCCATCTTCCCGTCAGAAGCTAGGATTGGGTTTTGAAATTAGGTTGATTTAAGGGCCTAGTCAGTGTGGTTGTATACCCTGTACCCTGTACACGTATGATTTCAAAACTTTCATGATTTTTGTTTCATGGTTGTATACCCTGTTATGCAGGTCCGAATCTTCTGATGTTCAGGATCTTGAGAAGAGGTTGGCCTCTCTACGACGCATCTGATCTGGAAAGTTACTTATATAGTATACATTATTGTAAATTTAAAATAAGTACAAATTGAATGATGCATGAAGATTAGGAATTGCAACAAGAGGATTCATATATTTATTCTAGTAACTTCATTTAAACTTTATTATTATTATTTTTTTTCTTTAAATATTTAGGGAACTGATCCAACAATACCCAAGAAATAGCAAACCAGTTATGAGTCGCATAATTATAACCCATTTGTATTTTGTATGGTGCGAGTTTGCTGGATGGAATGAGGAATAACACTTGAAAGTGGCGCCCTGCAAAAGCAACCAGCACATCACACATCTCACAATGTATACAACTTTTCTAAGACAAAGCAAACATATAGATCATCGATGGAAATTGAACAAAAGCAAACATAATAATAAACAAGAGAAATGTTTGGTTTCATTCTCATATACATCTCTTGTTTATTTCCGTACAAAAAATGTGAAAATTTACCATTGAATCAGTCATTTTCCGCCTGTGAAATGCAAGATTCCTTCAAACACTCGCATTTATTTAGCACAGATGAAGTTGACCTAAGAAATTTCAGAGTTGGAGAGACCACCACAGTGTAAGCTTGCTTTTCCGGCCTTCCTTGATCTCATAATCAACACAGGCCACAAACACTCATGGCAAGAGTTGCGAAAAGGATCACCGGCCCATCATATTGGTTTGAGAAATGCTACGGTCTTTCTTGGTGTCCTCCTCATCCTAAACTTTTTCATTTTTTTAGAATACAATGTTTACATAGGATGGTGAGAATACCAGGAAAAACTGTAGCATTTCTTTATTGGTCCTTGCATGGTGTCTCAAATATATATGCCTATCAATCAGTGACAATAAAAATTCAATTTTTTCTATAGTAAAGTGCAAATTGTAGAGATGGAAGAGAAAAAAAATACATATCCAACATTTCCATGGGATCCAGATACCTTTTCTAAAACAGCCTTGCAAACTTTTTTGAAGCATTCTAATATTTTCCAGTTCACTTGCTTTGCATTTGAATATGGTAATAACTAGTGTAACAAGTCACCCTTGTTAAGATTGCTTGAGTGAAGTGGAGACTCAATTCAAAGGAGATTTTTCGACTTGAGGTTTGCTTACTGATGGAACCGTCTATGAGTCCAAGTTTGTTCTTTGCAATGAGAGCCATCATCATGGATTTGCTTCATGTATGATGATTCTCACCGTCGAGCAAAGAAGAAACCAAAACAGACCTTGAGCGATCTTTATGGTGAAGATAGCAAGGGTGAAGAAGCTTTGATTGAGTTTGTGGTAGGATACATGTTTGCAAAAGGCTATAAGCATGTGAGAGAATTTCAGCCATGGAAGAAGAAAAATAGGCTAGAAATGCTCTGATACCATGTTAGAGTATAGGTTAGAAAACCAGATAACGAATGAGGAAGAAAAAAATTAGGGATCCGTTTGAGTTTCCGATTTAAAAAAATGCGATTTAATAATAATAATGAATTTAAAATATGTGATTTGAAAATGTAATTTTTGAAAACTCAGTTAAGCATGTAATAACACGTGAATCAATTACAAATAACAAAGTTAACTAACCGCCAACTCATCTTAATTAACTTAGCAACTCATCTTAACTAATTTAGCTAACTCAACTATATGTGTATCTCTTTTTCCCTTATTGTAATGTGTTTCAATATGTATGCGAAAATAAAAATAAAATAATGAAAGAAATTAGAGTTTTAAACAATTTATAAAATCATTAATAACTGTACAACCGTCAGTTGCGATTAACAATTAAAAAAAAAGATGAATAACCGCTTAAACCGATTGCGATTGTGATTATTGCAAGTGAAAGAATTTAAAATGTAATAATTATTCTTATTTTGATTTGATTAAAAGAAAAAAAAAAAAAAGGAAAAAAAGAAAAAGAGAGAAGAAATGATTGAACAAACGCCTGAAAAGGTACAAAACCACCCAAGTGGAACCAAAAAAAAAAAAAAAAAAAACGATTTAGGAAATGTTTTCATCCTAACATGACTTATATATTCAGTAAATCGAAACGGAGGGAGAAAGATTCTTTCAAAAAATTCTCTCTATTTCAATTGAAAGGAAGAGGAAACAGCTAGTTAGGGGTGAAAATGCGGATAGTAAAATTCACAAATCGTTTCCGCTAACTGCTAGATGGTTAACTATCGGTTAGTGATTAGTAACTCTAATAACTGCTAATGTTCTTGTTTTGTTTTTTTTTTTTTAAAAAAAAAACCCCAAAACAATGTGGTTTTTGTGGTCATACTACATACATACGGCATAGTTTCTAGATTTTTTTACATTTTTATATATATTTAAAATTTTAAACACAAAAAAGACATGGTTAGCAGTTAACGATTAGTGCGGTTAGCAGTTAGTGAGCAGTTATTAACCGCCCCCTTTTCACCCCTACTAGTTATTTAGGCTCATTTTGTTTCGGCGTAAAATATTTTCAGGGAAGTTATTTTACAAGAAAATGTTTTATGATGAAAACATTTTTCGGCGTTTGGCACGCACACAGAAAATCACAAATATTTTTTATATTTTCATTTGATCATATTAACCTATAAAATGTAATTTTTATTCACAACATAAAAAATACTAATATACAATAATTTAAAAAATAAAACTAAAAATTATTTTTAATTAAAATATACAAATTAACTGACAATAATTTAGTGTTTAATATGATTTTGCGTACACATCAAATACCGGAAAATGTTTTATGTTGAAAACATTTTTCGACGTAGGGGACCCACCTGATTTTCCATATATGCCAAATACTGAAAAATGTTTTCCATCGAAAATATTTTTTTGACGAGTCTCGGGCGGGTCCCAGCGTGGTCCTAGACGGGTCCCGATAGGGTCCTAAGCAGGTCTGGTCGGGTCCTGGTCAAGTCCTAGGCCAGTCCAGGTTAAGTTTCAGGCAGGTCTTAGCGGGGTACCGAGCAGATCTGGTCGGGTCTTGGGCAGGTCCCAACAGGGTCCCAAGCGGGTCTTGGGCGAGTCTCGATCAAGTCCCGGGTAGGTCCTGGTCAAGTGTCCGAACGGGTCCTGGTAAGTCCTTGCGGGAGTCCTAATCGAGTTTTGGCAGGATCTGTTGATTTGAGAATGAGATGTTCAAAGTCATTTTTACTCGATTTAAGAAAATCGTAAACCATTTTTTGAAAATTAAAGAAGAATTTTCGGTCAAAGAAAAAAATATTTCCATAAGGAAAACATTTTTTTAAATCATTATCTCAAAAAAAAAAAAAAAAAAAAAGAAAGTAAAATTAGACCTCAATTTTTGACCAACCGATTTCTCTTAATTTCAAACAGAGTTGCTATGTCGCCTTCGATGACCACTAATTGCTTGATTCCATCAAATCAGAAAATAAGAAACAGCGTTTCCTGCAAATGCTCCCAACAATAATAAAATATTAATTTTTCTTGAAAGGAACAGGTATTCTTCGTTTACTCCTACCAATAATTAAAATAATCGAAAAAATGAAATGGTCAGGCTTTAATCCGCGTCTCCTCATTGTCGAGCAAAGAAGATTCTTAAAATCCCATTCCCGATAACAAACACTGTAATATAAATCTTTAAATACAAATTAATAATATTATTATATATTGTTAGTATCGCTATATTTTTCGTTTTTTTTTTCTCTCATCTCCAATCCTCACAGAAAACCATCGCCCGCTTCGACCCAAACTCGTTTTGTTTATCTGTCGGATCTCTTCTTTCTCATCCAGGAATATCCAAATTTGGGTGCAGCCTTTTTTGGCCTCAGCTTTTCAATCCTCTTTCGCAGCCTTCAAATCCGTCATTCCTCGCCGCGGTTTCAGGTACTATCAATCTCAACGATGGCCTTTTGTTTTTCTATTTTGAGATTAAATTTGTGGATTTTCTGATATAATTTAGGGATTTCGCTGCTCTGGGTCTTGGTTGATGACTTGATTCATGAAATTTTAATTCCTATTACACAGAATAATAATACTCGTCTGTCAAAGTACTTGAAAGGATCGGGACCTCGGTATTTTGAAACAAACCAGGTAAATTGTGAATTTTGATTAATCTCATTTTTTTATACTGCAATTTTGTGGTTGTGTATCCGATTGTCCGATATCGATTTTGGCTTTCTATTTATTGATGTGCTTGTGATTAATCATTCTGTTCAAGTTTTTTTTTTTTTCCCCTTGATTTGCTATGTTCTATTTGCAACTCAATATGGATGTATTCAAAGTCTAAGCATGACCCTAAATCCCGTATTGGACACATGGTACAACATTCCTGGGTTGTTTGCACATTGATTGTTAGAAAAGTTTACGATACTAGGAACGAAATCGAGATTTTACTTTTTTGGATGTGGCGTGAATTGTTAGGTGTAGTTATTATTATTATTATTTGAACTTATGAAATGAGTTATTTTCTACAAGGAATCGAGATATCATTTAATTAGTAGGAATACTTGGAGAAGAGGGAGAAGGTATCCTCCAAAATGACAAAATAGAGGAAAACCTCTATTGGGAAGGACTAAAAAGAAACAAGAAAGACATCTTCAGGCACTAATAGATGATGTTACCTGTTCTCCCCCTCAACTAAGCCAATTAGTCTGTCTCAGCTTTAGCTGAGGATGGAATCAATTCAAGTCAGGGCAGCTGTATCTCCCGTCTAATGCCAAACTCATGGATTCCACAGCTCCGAAAGGCCTGCTGGAACTGATTGGTGAAGTAGATTAAAAGACACAAACCCAGAGTAGGCTATCAGTAATAATTCTCAAGAACAGATATATTTAATCCAAAAGTGATGCTATGCACTGCCCCAGACCTAAGTTTGTAGCACAAAATTATTAGAAGACATTTTGAATTGTAAATACTTCATATTTTCAAGAACATGCAGTCAAAAGTCAGATAAGGCTTACTCCTCACCGAAATAATTTCAGTACTAACTACCAAACAATAGTCTTAATAGCATAACTGCCTAAAAAAAAGACTAAATAATAATCTTCTCAGAAATTTTTGAAATACTACAAACACCCTTCTTAACTATGAAAAGTTTAGCCATTACTAGTTGGCTGGATCTGTCTCCCTAGGTTGTTGAAAACTCGATCTCGAGTTGTCTTCATCTTTGCTCCCAAAGTTGTATCGAATGAGGGCCTTATCATTGAATAGAGATAAGGTCTTAAGATGGCTTGGAATTCCCATCTTTATTGTTGAGGTGCAACAATGCCGATCTACTCACTTGGACGGCTCTTACAACATGCCTTGTGGGTTACAATTTCATATGCCATAAAAAGCTTTGACTTTCCTTATTGGACACCAATTGGTTTTTAGATGAGATGGTCAAAGGTCTGATTCAACAAATGGTAATAAAGCCAGGGTCATGGGTTCGAGTTGTGGAAGCGTCGTGTTGAGGTGCAACAAGGCCGCTCTACTCACTTGGATGGCTCTTAGAACATGCCTTGCGGGTTGCAATTTCGAATGCCGTAAAAGGCCTTGGCTTCCCTCACTAGACACCAATTGGTTTTCAGATAAGATAATCAAAGGCCCGATCCAACACTTATCTTTTTGTAAACACCACATGGTAACCTATCTTTTGGAAGATCCGCCTAGACCTTGTCATCCCACTTCAAAGGCAACCTTACTCTTGTGTTGATCAGCTACTGTTTTGTACTTCAAATTGCTATCTTCAATCTGTTTCCTCACTTCATCATGGGTGGACTTGAAATAGTCAGCCATCTCCTTTGCTCTCTTGTTCACCTTACTTGAATTTGGAATGGAGGCCAGGTCCAGAACCAATTTGGATATTGGCCACACAGTCTCAAATGGACTGCAGTTATTACTCATGACACCTGTTGAATGGAAATTCAACTTGTGGTAACACTAAATCACATTCTTTAGGCTTCTTCCCTGCAAGACATTGTAATACATTTCCCAAAATGCTTTTGTGTGTAAAATACTTTCCGCCAGGATGTATTGAACTTGGCTTTGGTGGCTTTGCTCTTACCGCAAGGTAGGGAAATACAAAAATGGTTCCACCCATATGCTTAATATACATATGTTTTGATTCTTGCATTGGCTAAAGAAACAGTATCAAATTCATACTTGATACATCAGAAGAGCACAATTTGAATGTCTTTGAATTTCTTGGAGCTGAAACACAAAAGGGGGGCTATAACTTTCTTCTCTCCCACCTGATCTGTTATCAAATCCATGTCCTTTTGAGACATGTCTTGTAGTTTCACTGCTCGGAATGTGGTATTTAGTTTTATTCTGCATCCTTATTCTAAGCTTTTTGTTGAAATGAAAATCATTAGAAGAGAACATATGAAGGGCAAGAGCTCAAGGTATCTTGTGGAAGGAAACTGAAAATATCGGTAAATAGAGTTACAATGTGCAGGAAAAGGAAAATAAATAGGCTTCCTGAAGGGGACATGTGACTTTCAAAGTACTCCCGCTGAAACCTGTGATACTTTTTTGGTGAGAGAATCAGCTGATACGACACAGGAACAATATGTTGATTCAGATATAGAAAATGGAGATGCTAACGTCTTTGGCTATCATCTGCTCATCTCTTAGTTACAAGGAAGCTTTCAAATGCAATGATAATGATTAGGCCCCCTAGACCTGCGGTCTTCACTTCAATTGATCAGTCCAAGTCTGCTGGGAATTTTCATTGGACAAGTATTGGTTGTCATAGACTACTCCTGATCACACTAGCTAGTCTTTCTTTTTTCATTGATCTTTTTCCTGCCTATCTCTTTTCAGTAAAATGCACCTATCCGGAGATGTGTAAAGTAGGGGTAGATCAATTGGTAAATTATGTATCATCATCATCTTAAAATTGGTAACAACCTTGTTGTTTCCAAAACTTTTTGTTGGTTGGCATTTGTCATCAACTCCCACTTGATTGTGTATAACTAAATCCTTTATGCTTGGTAGAAATTTAGGGAAGATCCTCACTACGCATAATCTAAGGAAGCAATGTATTATAGTGGTAGATTGATGTTTTGTGTAAGAAAAGTGGGGGAATCCATTGATCACCTATTACTCTATTGTGAGGTTCCTAGCGTCTTATTAGATTCTATTTATAGTTTTTTTGAGTTGGACTGGGTCATGCCTAGATAAGATCTCTTTGATTGTTGGGGAGGTTAGTTTGGTAGTTTTTATAGTGTAATGTTATGGAAGATGCTTCCGTCCTAGATAATGTGGTGTATCTGGAGAGAAATAAGTTACTGTAGCTTTGAAGACCGTGAGAGGATGGTGGTTGAATTAAAGGCTTTTTTCTTTAATACTTTGTGCCACTAGACAACTGTTTATGATTGCTATCATATTTTAGTTTCTACAATTTTTTTTTTTTTTTTTTTTTCTTTCTTCTGGATAGGTGTTTCTCTTGTATACATCTTGTGTACTTGGGTTGTGCCCTTGTGCTTTTTATTGAAATTTGATTACTTATTAAAGAAAAAAGAAGAAATTATTATTTCATCCAACTATATTTTTTTTTATAAGTAATGTTTTGGCCCCAAGGGGAGGGAGAAGGGAGATTTAAACTAGTGACCTCCACTTTATTTTATCAAATTATATTAGCTTTCAAAATGAATCTTTAGCACATTAGGGTTTGTGCATGTATATGGACATTTTAAATGGACCTGGTTTGTGAGACGCAAAGGTACCTTGGGAAAATATTAATCATTTGGTTTATTCCCCCTCTTTTTTTTTTTTTTTCTTTTTTTTTTCCTATGTAGTTTAAATTTTCTTGGCTTACGACATTGGACACTTTTTAATCCTTTTTGAGTTCTTACGGAAGTTTGATTGGATTAGGCCAATGAGAGTGGCATGTTGGCCAAATCATTCTCAATAGTATTGCTTATGAAGAGCTATAGATTTCAATGATGATCCTCATTAACCTCTTGGTAGTTTCATTATGTTTATTTATTTGACATTGCAGCTATGCAGAGCCAGCTTGTGTGTAGTGGGTGTAGGAGCATTCTTCTTTATCCTGGAGGAGCCACAAATGTTTGCTGTGCATTATGCAATGCAGTTACTGCAGTCCCTCCTCCTGGTATTTTCTTTGTTATTTCCTTTCTCCTTGTTTCAAATTTGGCATTTACCTGTTGAATACCTTTCAGACTTTCTTATTAAATGTTTATTTGGAAGCTTGATTTGAAAGATTTTTTAGTTGAGTCAAATATGTGGTCGCCGTATGTCCAAAGTAGCTTATGACTTGGAATAAGAAAAATCAGATTGTCTGAGTAAGCCAACTGTGGCCCTTTTGTGAGAATAATGTATACAGATGAGTGTGTCTAATTGGTCTTCAATGATGATTGGTGAAACTAATTGAACTCAAAAGGGCATAAGATGTGAAAAAATAAAAATAGAGCCAAAACCTTATTAATTGGCATTTTATAGTCTGTCCAGTTGAAGATCATTAAATTGCATTGGGAAGTTTGTTGATAAGAATGTTCTGAAGATGATTGGTTGACATTTGATGCAAATTTGTTATTATTGCTTCTTTTGAAGTAAGAGGGGCAGAATATGCTTCCCAAACTTGTTGAATTTGGAGAATCTTCCTAGCTATATTGGGGCCAGAATGTTGCCCCAAGATGATGTTATATGCATTTAAATGCTTTTCGAGGATAGCAAGATAATGGACGTAGATCCAATCCATACTTCCTTGTCCGAGTGGAGTTTATATACTCTTAAGTTCAAAGCCCGTCAAAGGTGGCTCCTCACATGAAATCGCACAAATGATCCGGTCAAGAGTTTCCTCTTCTTCCTTGCACTCTGAAAGATGGGCGTAGACTCAAACTAATGTTCATGGGCACGTAGGGGAAAGCAAAGAAGGTATGTAGCGCCAAACAAGGCTAAGAAGAAGATAGCAGCATTAAGGAGGAGAGCAACTACGAGCGATGAAAGCGGAAGATTGGATATGAATAAAGGACGCATTGTATGCACGTGTAGCAGTCATAGATTGGTCACCGCACTAACCTCCTGTTTCGGTAGTTGCCTAATATAAAGAAAGCTGCTTTTGGTAGTTGCCATAACTGTCGTGATAACTGTCGTCATTGTGCGTAGATACAGTGATACGGATAGGTCTCTTTCTCAACTTGCAACTAATATGGAATTTACATACTTCTAGGCTCTAGATGGTTTATCAGCCCATAAAGGCCTTCTGCCACCCACAAATTCTGTTAATGTAAAAGCAAAACCCATTATCACATCCATTTCTTTTTCCCTTTTCTTGGGTGAGTGCCTCTGCCTCTATTATTACAGTCACCTTATCAAGCGTAGCCAAAGTTTAGTTTAAATGATTTGCTGAGTATTGTTCCATTCATAGTAATTGCATTGTCTCTTTGCTATTATTTAGTAGACATTTTGGACCTGAAATTTAAAAGTACTTTGATTTCAAGGAGAGTTCTTGATGCAGTTAGTTTATGCTTTGGATTTCTTGAATTTATGTACTTCCTTGTCCCAATTTAATTTAATTTATTTTTTTTTAATTTATTTTTCCTGTTTTAGACGTTCCAGAACACATTTCCACTTTCTAAAAATGGAAGTTCTTATTTCTTCAATTTCCTACATTACCTTTATCCATTTTTTACAAAGCAAACATGATTCTTGTTAAAAATTGGGCCACCTCTAATATAAAGATAACTATATTTCTACCTTTTCATTGATAATTGTACCATTTCAAACCTAGACGCGAATTGGGATGAAGAGAGGATAACATGCTATGAGCGATTAGTTACACGGCACAAGTCGTAAAATTTAGATCTTTCAATAAAATTAACTAGAATGAATATATTTATAAAAGGGAATATTTTTATTTTTTATACTCTTTTGTTTTATTGAAAATAAGTTTCAATAGGAGAGAAATATTTTTGTATGAAATCCAAATAGATAACATACTTATCAAAAAAAAAAAAAAAAATCCAAATAGATAACATATAAGGTTCCTGGTGTCAGCAATGTAGAAGATTTATAAGAATGTTTGAAAGTTACGAATGCTCTATTCACTTTTACTAAGTAGGAATCAAAGGAGTAAAAGAATGCCTTAGTTCATACTTGGTCATCTTCCCAAAGCCATTGATCTTGTATAATTATCATAAATTGAATTTTCATACTTGATCTGAGATTGGCCCAAACTGCTTTGCTCCTGCCTTCAATCCTTCTCCTAGGAATGTAGCATGTGTGTCATTAATTGCTCAGATTTTTGAGCTAGTAACCTTAGGTCTTCAGGAGGAAGAGAGAACTTTATGTATTGAGGAGAAATTGAGGAAAGCTAAAGTTATCAGTGATTTGGAGAGTTCCACTTTTATAGAGAAGTTGGGTTGGAGATAGAAATCGAGGGCGTTGTGGTTTAGAGAAGGTGACAAGTGCACGAAGTTATTTCATCTAGTTGCCTACTCGAAGTTATTTCATCTAGTTGCCAACTCGAAGAAAAGAAATAACTCCATTGAGTCTCCATTGAGTCTTTGATGGTCAATGGTACAGTTTCTATATATCATTCTGAGATTAGAGAATGCATTGTGCAATACTAAAATAGTTTGTATAATTGGCGGACTAGCTGGATACCCTTTTTTTCGGTTATGTTGGGGAGGTATAGGCTAATTGGTTGGAGAGAGCATTTGAGGAGGGTGAGGTTTATGAGGTGGTGAAAGCCTTGAATAAGGCCTCGAGCCTAGATGGTTTTTCTATGGCGTTCTTCCAAGCTTGCTGGGATGTTCTTAAGGATGATAGTATGATACAATGAAGGTCTTCCATGATTTCCATGCCCAAGGAAACTTTGAAAGAAGCCTTAATTCCATTTTTATCGCTCTTATTCCAAAAAAATTAGGGGCAGTTGATATCAAGGATTTTTGCCCAATCAGTCTTGTGGGGGGAGTTTACAAGATTCTAGTTAAAGTTCTTGCAAACAAGTTGAAAATGGTTTTGTAGAAGATCATTTCCAACTCTCAGAATTCATTCATTGGAGGACGGAAAAGTCTTGATTTTGTTATCATTGCTAATACCTTGATCGTAGGATTGGATAGCCAAGGGTGTTTTGTAAATTGGATATTGAAGAGGCCTATGATCATGTGAATTGGAGTTTGTTCTTGTATATGCTGTGGTCGTTTTGAGGAAGAAATGGTGTAATTGGATAGCTCTTTGTATCTCTTCGATACGTTTCTTAGTCTTGGTCCACAATACTCTAGTGGGTTCTTCAGTAGCTCTCGCAGCTTGAGATAGGAAGACCCTTTGTCTCCTTTTGCTGTTTGTCATTGTTATGGAGGCACTAAGCAAAAGGACTTCCACTACAGTGAATGGAGGTTTTTTATCAGGCTTTTCCGTGAGGTCTAGAAGTGTTAACATCTAAGTCTCTTGTTTGTGGATGATACTTTGATTTTTTGTGTGGAAAATCCAGATCACCTCTTTTTTTTTAAAAGCTGTCTTAGGCCTAAAGATCAACCTGGCTAAATCAGAGCTAATCCTTGTTGGTAATGTTGGTGATGAAGAAGGTTTGGCTTGCATTTTGGGTTGCAAGGTTTAATCCTTGCCTATGAAGTATCTAAGTCTTCTGTTGGGAGCTCCTTTTAAGGCCAGATCTACTTAGGATGACTTCATTGAGAAGATAAGAGTCCCTGTTTGGCTGGTTGGAAGAGGTTGTACTTTGATCAAGAGTACCTTGTATAATTTTCCGACCTACTTCTTGTCTCTCTTTCCCATCCTTGCAAGCATCACAAAATGCATTGAGAAGTTACAGTGAGATTTCTTGTGGGGAAGTATTGGTGAAGAGTTCAAATTTCATTTGGTAAGTTGGTCCAATGTTTGCTCTCCAATTTCAGGGGGCAGGGGGGGTGGAAGAAATTTAATTTTGTTAACCGTGTGTCTCTTGGAAAAATGGTTATGATGCTATGCTTTTGAGAGAAGGGCTTTGTGGATAGCAGTAGTGGATTGTAAATATGGTAGCGTAGGGGTGGGTGGTGTTTTAGTGAGGTTAATTGGTCTTATGAGGTTGGTTTGTGGAAATTTATGAGGAAGGGTTGGGATGAATTCTCACCCCTTAAGGTAGCGTTTACGGAATTATTCAGCTTTGCTCGCTTGAAAGACACTTCTGTGGCAGATCATTTACAGCCTTTTAGTGACTCTCATCAGTTGAAACTTTAATTTTATCATAGCGGTGCAAGATTGAAAGGTGAATGTCTTCACCACATTTTTTTTTCAATTTGTTATATTCCTTCAGACTTAGACAGGGCAAGAAGAATAGGGAATCTTTAGACACCTCCTACTCCACTAGGAGACTGCTTATGCTTGATTGAATTCTATCTTTTGCCTTTATGGGGGGTTTAAAAGTGAGTCATGCTTAGGCGGGTGGTGGATCTTTTCGCTTGTTGGAGAGGGCAGTATGGCTCTTCTCAAAGGGTAGCAATGTGGCAGATGATCTTGTCTTGCTTAATCTGGTGTATTTGGAGAGAAAGAACTAATTGTAGTTTTGTGGATTGCGAGAGAACGGTGGTGGAACTGAAGATCTTTTTCCTTAGAACCCTATACCACTAGACAACTGCCTTTGAGTGCCTTCATATTACTAGCTTCAATGATTTTCTTGATCTTTTTTCTTTTTCGATTTAGGTCTCTTTTGTATACTTCATGTATACTAAGGTTGTGTCTTTTTGTGATTGACTCCAAAAAACAAAAATTCCCTCTTCCTCTTAAAGTCAACATGCAATACAGAAATGTAATTCCATCGAAGACGGGAGAGCACTCAAGTCATCCAAGTAATGCTAATGGCTCTTCTTGCTTGGTTCTTGATATCAGTAACAAATTCATTACTTTTGATAGTTAAAGATCAAATTCCAGCATAGTTTTTTTTTTACTTATACTTTTGAGGTATAGTTTTCAAAACACCTTGGCAACCCACTACATGGCATCACTGTCTACATATTTGATGGCTGAACAGGTGCTGCCATCCAAATTGCAGTTAATCAGTCATATGTTGCATGTGTGGCAGTGTATGATAATCTTGGCTTGCAGCAAAGAAGCGTTGCTCGCTTTGTGTATTGTTAGTCAGCTTGTGTTTGCTGCTGGTTGACATGCGCTCACATTCATGAATTACAAGAAGAGAATAAAGTTTCTTAAGCTATTGTATTAACTATTATGCGTGTATCCTAGACATTCTATGTAAAAGAAAAGGAGAATGATATGATAGTTGGCAGAATGGATAGTGTGGGGAATTATTGATTATGTCTGAAAATGTAAGGAGCATTAGCTTTTACTTATATTTGGGAGCAGATACTACAATACCACAGAATTTTGGACCAGACACTGATTGAACTTGTATTTAACATGTACATGATATAAGTCTATGGTTGGAGAGTGTTGGGGTTCAATTACCTGATTTTGTACATTATCCTTGCAGGGACAGAAATGGCTCAACTTATATGTGGAGGTTGCAGGACATTGCTAATGTATACACGTGGGGCAACAAGCGTGAGATGCTCCTGCTGCCACACAGTGAACCTTGCGCCAGGTACAATATATGTGCTCCTTTGCATTAGGGAAGGTGTAAGTCAACATGTTGTGAAATTGCAAATCTTATTTTGATATTCCAAACCAGTTTAATGCTTGAATCTTGCATTCTGCAATATAGCAAGATGTCTCGAGTCATCATCCTATTCTTTCAGAAAGTAAAGAAGTCTTGCCCATTGCATAGCTAGCAGTTAGTCTAGTGAACAATCAGAGTCTTTACTTTTCTTCTATAGGCACCCTTGGTGTCATTCTTTCTTTGTAATGGTCAAATCTTTAGAGGTCAGTCTGTTAGTACAAAACCCTGAAATCTGCCACCAAACAGTAAACTGCCTTCGGCACCGTCTCATATGCTCGTGAATTTTCTCTGGTTTCATCAGTTTCTTGTATATTCATTTTTTATCATTACATAGGCACAGCACTCATAAATTGTAATAATATCCATTCATAGCACAGCACAGCTTGTTTACTGACTTTTCCTGTTTTGGCTTTTGTGACTGAAAAAGTATCCAGCCAGGTTGCCCATGTCAATTGTGGGAACTGCCGAACAACACTCATGTATCCATATGGAGCTCCATCTGTTAAATGTGCAGTCTGTCATTATGTTACTAACGTTGGTGTGAGTATAATTTAATGCATTTTATCTTACTTAACATTTGATTTTACTTCTTATTCCCCCAGAATTTAGTTCTTCGTAATTTGTTGTCAAAAGTTATAACATACATTCCAATTTGATTCAATGGAGGTTTTGAACTTGCTACTTTATAGTGAGCTCCATATTCCCTCATTTCTCTCTTTTATTTTCAATTTTTGTATTATTTAATCTGAGAAAACCTGTTAAATGGTGTGCTTAATGAGTTCAGCAATTCCATAAATACATATGTCGCACTTGTTTTCTTGCTTATGAGCATAGACACATGCATGCAAATGAGCACAAGCTGTGAATTGTTTTTATGAATCCATGCAAAGGCTAAATTTTGCATTTTATTGATCAAGTGATTGTATGTAAATTCTCTGTATGCTGTGATGCTCTTTCATATTCTTCTCTGTTTAGCGGAACGCATACTTATATACATACCCCTTTACTTTTTTGTCACTATTGCTCTGTAGTTTAGGCGTGTTTCTTTTGTGAGTTCATGGTGAATGTTGGTTCTCTCTCTCTCTCTCACTTTCTTATATATCTGCAGATTGCCAATCCGAGGGTTCCAATTCCTGTGCATAGACCTAATGGGTCAGCCAACTCTGGAGCAACACCCGCCACTTCAGCTGTAAGTGCTTTTGTCTTCTCTCTCTCTCTCTCTCTCTCTCTCTCTAACGAGGTTAACCATCAGTAAGCTTTTGAGTTTGCTATTTTTTTTTTCCTGATATGAGAAAACTTAGGTGGTATTGACTTAAATGTTGCCTCATTCTCAGAGCCAAACTGTTGTCGTCGAGAATCCTATGTCTGTTGACGAAAGTGGCAAATTGGTAAGTGCTATAACCTGTTTTTTGTTTTAAATTCCTCCAAACCAAAAAAGAAGCACAACAACAAAGCAAGATTTGCTATGCCCTTTCATTTTTTGTGAGCAAAAAAAGATGTGCTGATAAAGATTCTGAATGTCACAGGTGAGCAATGTTGTTGTTGGAGTCACAACAGACAAAAAGTAATCTAATGAAATACATGAAGTATTGCTGTTATTTTACTTGTAAGAAAAAATCCGAATCCATATTACGAAGTACCATGGAAGATGGAAGTGGAAATTGTTTGTGTATATGTTGGGGATTGCCATGATTGACATTAATCAAATATAAGGATTTTGAGACGTTTTACGCGACATATATTAAGAGGATACAAAGAGTGGAAAGGGCACTGTACAAGTAGTCATTTATGTGATTTTCATAATATACATTCTTTGCTGCATTTAGCTGAGTGATATGCTCATAAGCTATGTATCTTCTTTAAATGCAAAATAATGGATAAACTACTATTTTTTGTGACTTTGTTAAATTTGCTTTAATCTTATAATCTATAACAGTATCTTGAATGGATGACTTCAGAGCTTTTTTTTTTATGTTTTATGTTGTTTGATGAAGTAGGCTTATCCAAAAACAGAAAAAATAAAAAGTTGGATGGAGTAGGTATGGTTGATATAGGTTATCTAATGATTTCTTATGTTCCTTGAAATTGGTGGTTTGTAATTGGAAGGAAACTCAAAGGATTTTTGAGTAGATCGATGTCAATATGTTGGTCAATTCTTGTCAAAATTTGTCTGCCTTGCACTCCGGGGATATGGTAATTGCCAAAAGCATCAATCAAGTGTAAGAGTGGTGTTAGCGTGGGTTTTTTTAAGTGAGAAATGCTATATGTATTTTCAAGCGTTTACTCTTTGATGTGACGATGAAAATTATCATTGAATCTAAGATTGGTTAATATATATATTTTGCGTCAATAATAATTTTTACTATCATATTAAACACAGAACTTGATTTGATAGTGTTGGAATTGCTCTTTTGAGTGACATGTTAGGATTAATTAATATTATATAATATGCTACTTAGGCTAAAATAGCGGGTGGTTAACCGCTAACTGCTTTAATCGCTAATCGCCTCGCATAGGGTGGTGTGATTAATGGTTTTTGGATTTAAAAAACCACAAATTGTGAGCCCTTTTTGACATTGTTTTGGTGTTTAAATATATAAAAAATGTGTAAAATTTTAGAAACAATGTCGTATGTTGTAGGGTATTACCATATAAACGTTGCCTTGGTTTTTTTAATCGGTTATTCGATTTTATTAATTATCAAAGCAATTGCGGTTAACAATTTTAGTCAGTAACCGCCTTTTCACACATTGCTACCAAATTTCAATTACAAAGTTATGGTGAATATTCCCCAACATTTTGTTGCAATTCTATCCACCTAAAAAAAAAAAAAAAAATTATAATTCGTCTTCATGCTGAAAGTAGAAAAAAAAAAAAAAAGAAAAAAAAAAAGGAAGGATTGGAGAATCCTGGTAGGCAAGAGAATGGGGGTAATTGAGTTAGTCTTACAAGCATATATTCCAAACAACCAAATCTCTTACCACAATTAGCGTGGGGCCTTCCTTGGGCTTTAATTTTCCAAACAACCAACACCAAAATCAGTGAGATGGTTAGACAACCCATGGAATTTACAGTTTTGCTTCTCATACTCAAAAAACTGATATCTATTATTGTTATTATTATTCTCTCTCACTCTCTCTCTCTCTCTCTCTCTATATATATATATATATATAGTAAGGCTACCCATCAGGCCATCATCACAAACTCCACATTGTATTTCTCTCAAACCTCAATGGCCCAACAAGATGCAGGAAAAGCAGAGGTTGGTTTCAGCATCTCCAGAGGCGCACAGAGAGGAAAGAAGAAGGGATATTGGCTTCTTTTGTTGCTAAGGTTGGTTGCTTTCATGGCCACCGCATCCGCAACCATCGTGATGGCACTCAACAAACAGACCAACACCTTCGTGGTTGCAACCATTGGCAACACTCCACTCAAAGCCACTCTTACTGCCAAGTTTCAACACACCCCTGCATTCGTGTAAGTTCTCCATCATCACCTCACCAAATCCAAATGTGCCACCATGCATTGCGTAAACAATAATAATTAAAAAAAAAAACAAAAAACAAAAAACAAAAAAATCTTCACCCGAGTTTTTTTTATTATTTTTACAATCATACCATTAAAATTTAAAAAAGTATCAATTTAGAGTAACCATTTTTTAGAAGTTTGTAATACCAACTCTTTTATCAAAATTCAGCATTAAATCAATCGTGAAATTCTCAAAATACCCTTAAAATTTTGATTTAAGTGAAAACTTCACAAAACCCTTGAACGTCTACGTGTTTGTTTTGATATTACTTATTCAAATGTTTAAAAATTCTTAATTTAAGGTATTCAATTTTCAATTTTTATAATGCCCCTTCTGTCAAGATTTTTCGTTTTCAAAATACCCTATAAAAAATTGTAAAGAATTAGGGGTTGGTCAAGATTTAACAGAATTTGCAAAAATACATACATACGAATGAATCTTTGCAATTTTTTTTTTTTTTTTTTTTTATTATAAAAAAAAATTGGTATTTTGAAAATTGACAATATTTAATAAAAAATCCTAAAATAAAAAAACTTTTTGGTACAGGTTCTTTGTGGTAGCTAATGGTATGGCCAGTCTCCATAGCTTGACGATGATACTTGTAGAGCTTTTTGGGCACAAGATTGATTACAAGGGACTCCGCCTCGCAATCATTGCCATTTTGGACATGGTACTTTTTATTTGTCATTTTATATATTATTATTATTATTATTAATCAATTAATTAATTAATTAATTATTTGGTTTGAGGGGTGGCGCAGATGACGGTGGTTCTGGCGTCGGCCGGTGATGGGGCAGCGACGTTCATGGCAGAAGTAGGGAAGAATGGAAATTCTCATGCAAGGTGGAACAAGATATGCGACAAGTTCCATACATTTTGCGACCATGGAACTGGGGCCCTCCTCGCCTCCTTCATTGGCCTCCTCTTCCTTTTGATCATCAACGTCATCTCTATTACCAAACTTCACATCCCCAAATCCACCAATTATGTTGGAGTCCCTTGATTCATCCACTGCTCCTGCGACCACTGGATCCTTTCTCCATTCTCCAATTCTCCATTCTCTACCTACCATTTTGTGTCTACTGTGTTTGCTTAATCTCTACTTTAATGCTATGTCAACCTCGTTTGGTTCACTGGTTGTAATCCAAATTTTAGTTTTTTTTAAAAAAAGAACTACCTAATGTTTTATTGAGTCATACGTGGACCACACTTGACAAGGATACACTTGGGTTTAGGCTAAAGAATTCCTGAGTCCAAATTAGATCAAAATCTAATAATAATTATATTAAATTCAGTGATAATTTTAAAAGTTACATTACAGTTAGAAGGGCACGATAAAACAGTAAACAAAATAACCAAATGAGCGAAGAACGATAACTAAGCGAGATGAATATAAGCGATTACCTCGTCTATAGGCTTTTGAAGTTTAAGGATCGAATGTGATGCAAAAATAATGAAAGTTTATAGGTATTAAATGAAGTTTTTATTATTATTTTAGTCTTGTCCCGTAATGCCCCTAAAACTAGCGTTGACCATTTTAGTAGAGTTACTGGCAATTCTTCTAGTCCAGTTAACTGATAATTGTTTGAAGGTCTCGCCCATCGAACAATTACAAAGTAATTGTAACCGAAAATGAAAATAACAAATCTGAGTTAACTAAAATGGATTGATCAATTTAATTTGCAATATCAAGGTAAGTAGTATTCCATACTCTTTACTTACAATCTCTTAAAGCTATTACATGTGCTCTACTACCTACAATGTTTCTTTAATGATTTAAAAGTTATGAGAAATGGTAATAGTGAAATAACAAATGAAAATATATTCAAAATTCAATAATAATTTTATTGCCATGTCACAAAGTAAGTATTTAACTTATGCGGACCGTGATGACTGTAGCATACACATTTGTAACGAATGACGTTAGTGAAAGGAGAGGTAGCCGGAGATGATGCAGAAGAAGCACATGGCTTGTGTGGGTGGAGAGGTTACGGTAGATAAGGGTGAAAAGATAACCGCCTACTAATCGTTAACAGCTTTTAAAGGCAGTTAAAAAAAATCGTTAATTGCGCGGATACGGTTAGCGGTTTTAGGTTTTGAAAAAACTGCTAACTACCTATATATATATATATATATATATATATAAATTTAGAAATGATGTCGTACAAATTTAGAAACGATGTCGTATGTAGTAGAGTATTATCGTATTACCATAGAAACAACGTCATTTTGTTTTTGTTTTTTTTTTTCTTTTCTTTTAAAAGTAATTGACAGTTATTAGGATTATTAACCGCTAACTCCCAGTTAACCATCTATACAGTTAGTGGAGATAATTAACGGATTTTACTACCCTGCCTTTTCACCCATAGCGGTAGATATAAGATTCAATCCCAAACAATGAAAAAAAAAAAAAAAAAAAAAAAAAAAAAAAAAAGAAGAAGAAGAAGAAGAAGGGATGAAACTGACAAACAAAATGAAATGGACAAAAGCGCACCATTCCGTCGGCCTGGACTGGATGTTGAAATTACGAATACTTGGTATCATTATGACAATAATATGTTATTTCATTTTCAAAATAATGACAGCCATGTCTATTAAAGATCAACGGATCTTATTCCTTTTTGGAATATCATTCTCTTAATTTTAAATGAAATATAAAGTATATATTTTACGGCCAACGTTTAAAATTAGTTAATTTAACGGTGGAGACCGTGTCAATGTTGACATTTTTTTTTTTTAAAAAAAATTTAAATAATAATGTTATGTACATTATTAAATGCACAAACTTTAAATTTTAATCATGAAATAAATAATATATAGGGAAAACTTTACTTACTATTTGTGATCTTTTATCACTTTTATAATTATACAACTTTAAAAAGCGTCAATTTGCCCTTAAGAGGTAGGTCAATTGGCTGGGATGACGCGGATGTCACTAGTTCAAATCCTCTTCTCGCCTCTTGTGCAAATGTCAAAAAAAAAAAAAGTGTCAATTTTTAGTGTACCAATGTTTCACTTAATTTATGCTACATCATTTACTCTTGTCATTCTTCCATCCTTCTCAATACTTTTTAAAAATAAAAAAATAAAAATCAACTATTAAATTTATAGGACCCACCTAAATAAAGGTGAACCAAGTGATTGATTTAAAAAAAAAAATAAATAACAGAGAAGGGCGAAGGAATGACAGGAGTAGATGCGCTAGCATTATTTCATAAATTCTTTAGGATTTTCCTTTAAATCCCGTTAAAAGTTCCAAAATATCACTATTTTATATTAATTGTTTTTTTTTTTCGAAGATTTAAATATAAATATTTTTGTAAATTTCGTTAAAACTTGACAAACGCTTAAATCCATACATTTTTTTTTTTCAAAAAAAAAAAAGAAGATGCATTTTGAAAGTTTTGACATTTCTCCTATCCCTATTTCAAAGGGATATATTAAATTGGCACTTTTAAAAATTTAAAAGTATAATTACAAAAATAATAAAAAGTAAAAATGGTTGGTAAAGTTTTATATACTATCCCTATTTCAATATCCTATTCTCTCTACGTTAATTAATACGCCCACAGATTTAATACAATAATAATAATAAAAAAGAAAAAAAAAACGTACGCCCACAGAATGATGCAAGCAAAGTGGTTATAAAAAAAAAGAAAAAGAAAAAAGAAAAAGATAAAGAAGAGAGAGAATGTTTTAAGAAAGGGTACACCTTGTATTGTACGTAAACAAGTACCGACTACCGACGCGAACGTGTAAGAGCTATAAGAGCAAAAGAAACACAACTCACGCGAAGAAGAAGAAGAAAGAGTACAACGTTTGTGGTTGGTTGGATTCCGTTAATGCTTTTCTTTTGTTGTGGCGGTGGAACTGGAAGGCTTCTTCATTCATTCATGTTGACTCTCTCTCTCTCTCTCTCTCTCTCTCTCTCTCTATCTTTTCCATTAACCGTCACCACGTTCTCTCTCCCGCGACCCTTAGATTAGATTTGGATCCAACTTCCTCGTTTCGTTTCCTACTTTAATGTTGATTTCCTATTCTTGTTATTCTTAATTAACTCCCCAATTACAAATCTACTTTTTTTTTTAAAATAATACCCGCAATTAATAAAAACTAAATAAAAAGACCCCAATTTACACGTCTTTCCACCTCCAATGATCTTAGCCCCCTGTTAAGGTAACCCCTCCTAAACCTTTTTTGCCTTCTTTTTATCTTCCTCTTCTTCATTATTATTTTATTCTTAGGTCTTCCTTCCCCAAACTAAACTATCTGTTTCTTTTTTCAAATTTTGATTGTTTTTACTTGGTCAATTCTTATTCTTTAATTAGAAAAACCAGATTTGACAAGATATTCCTTTTTTTTTTTTTTTTTGTTGGGTTGTAGAATTAACTTTTCATAATTGCAGGGGGATGGGTTTTCAATTTGCAATTTATTGATTTTTTTTTTTTTTTTTTGTTATGGGGTCTTTTGTGGGTTAAGTTTGCTTGATTCAGAAAGTAGAACCAACCTGCTCTTGGGGACTGCTTTTGGAGCTCTTAGAATTTGGTACATATATATTTGATAGCCTTCTCTCTCTGTTTCTATCTAAAGTATCAAATTTTTGAGGGTTTGTTCCAGATTAATGGCTTCTGTATTGATTTGGGTAGGTCATTAAAAGGGTTTATTTTGCAGGTATCTATCACTTGGTAAATTAGGGTTTACCTTTTTTTTAGCCAATGGAACAGTTCAAATTGCCAGCAGAATCTCATATCAAAGAGGTTTAATTTCTTATTCCCTTTTATTGAATTGCACCGACTTATCCAATATATCTGTTTTATCCATTCATCTTACATGATCCGAAGATTTTTATGTTTTAATTTTGTTCATATCTTTTATTTTATCTTTCTTGTGATTGACCCTTAACACATTGCAAATCTGATCGCTGTTTCTATCGATCATAAGTTTTCTGCATCACATTGTCATGAAGATGTTGTGTTTGGCTGTAATATATGTTATTCTGGTCACTGCATATAGTAATCTAAACCTGGGTCTTGAGGAGTATGGTAACTGCATATAGCCTATCTGGTTGTTTGATGTCTCATGCCTTTCATCATTTGTTTTTTCACAACATGCTTTTATGTACTTTCTTTAAAGCCTGATGAGATAGAAAAGCTATAACGGAATGATGCCACTGTCATATATTTCACTGTGTTTTCTTGAACTTAATTGCCTTATAGTCAGTTTTATAGAAGAGGTTTTGCAGGATCAATCTTCTAAACACACCCAAAAAAGTGACAATACACTTGACTCATTTTTCAGGCAGTCCTCAAAGTATAACGGTACAGAGGTTTAGAACTATTGAGTCAGTTTGGTGTGTGGTGGCAATTGATAGACTATGAAGAACTCTTAAAAAATGTCAATGGCTTGGAGTTGATAATTTTAGCTACCAAGCTCCATCCATTGTAACTTTTGTGGTATTAAATTAAGACAATATCATAAAGGAGTGATTGGGGTTTATAGTGAAATATATTTCAGCGTTTTTTTTTTCCATGGCATCTGAAAGCATATTGTCACTTTTCAGAAAGAAGCCATATCTGGAATTTCTGAGTTACTTTTATATATGGTTAATACCATTGGAAGAATTTACTTTTACTTGAATCTTAGATTAGCTAATTTGAGAGTTAAAATTATAGGACAAATGTCATCTTTCAAAAAACGTAATTCATTTGAAATGCCTTCTAAAGCAGAGTGGACATATGCACTTACAGTGAGTTATTTAAATGCCCCCATCAGCTTTCTCCTGCTGTTTCATGATGCTTACATAAGTAAGACCATCTTTGGTGTGTTGCAGATGTCAGTTAAGTGGGATCCAGCTGAAGCATGCAGGCCTATCATCGATGAAGCACCTGTGTTTCATCCAACTATTGAGGTATTCTCCTGTCAACAAATATTGCTCTATCATTTTGGTACTTTTTTATTTTAGAACTATGTCATTAATTTGCCTTTGTTGGTAGTATTACTTTATTAATTTATTTGCATGTGATTCACCTTTCATTAGGAGTTTGAAGATACACTTGGTTACATTGAAAAAATACGCCCAGAGGCTATATCATATGGCATATGTCGGATTGTTCCTCCATCTTCATGGGTTCCACCCTGTCCTCTTAAAGAGAAAAACATATGGGAACATGCTAAATTTTCTACTCGTATCCAGCAAGTTGACTTGCTTCAAAATAGGGAACCCATGAGAAAGAAAAGCAGGGGACGGAAGCGAAAAAGAAGGAAGCACTCAAGAATGGGAACAAGCAGGAGACGTACTGATTCTGGTTCAGAAGCTAATGTTGCTTCTGAGACTGATGAGAAGTTTGGGTTTCAGTCAGGTTCAGACTTCACACTTGGAGATTTTCAAACATATGCTGATTATTTTAAGGAGTGCTATTTTGGAACAAAGTCCGCTAAAGAGGACTTAAACTTCGGCAAAAATGAACAGACAAAAAGATGGGAGCCCTCTGTGGAGGATATCGAAGGTGAATACTGGCGGATAGTTGAGCAACCAAAAGACGAGGTTGAGGTATGGATTTAGAGTATCCTTATAGCTTTGTCGCTCTAATATTTCAAATTTGTCTGTCTATATATGCAAAAGGTGTATATCTCTGTTCTGTCATGTTGCAGGTATCCTATGGAGCTGACTTGGAAACAGGAGCATTTGGAAGTGGGTTTCCTAAGGCATCGTCCATGTTAACCAAAAGTGATGCAAATCAGTATGTGCTGTCGGGTTGGAATCTGAATAACTTACCACGCCTGCCAGGTTCTGTACTATGTTTTGAAGAAAGTGATATCTCGGGAGTTTTAGTGCCATGGCTCTATGTTGGGATGTGCTTTTCTTCTTTCTGTTGGGTAGGTGAAGGGACCTTATTGAATTTCTACATGAATTAATGAGTTATATAAAACCAAATAACAAATGTTGAAAGCTTTCGCATGTATACTTGTGCTTACTGACGTGTTATTTACTAGCCTATTGTAATTTGTTTCTTGAATGTGTTTTTCAATATAGTTATATATTGGAAAATTAACACAGGTGCTCTTCATAGTCTCTTTACATCTTGGGAAGGTGATAAACGGCAGATTTAGTGACGTTTTGGCTTAGGACAGATTTCTACTTTATGGAAGTTGAACTGGGAAACAATACACTAAATTCAACTTATTCAAAAAAGAAAACCACTGAATTTAAGTTTTTGCTTATATAGAAAGTATAGTTTTACATATCCAAGCTTCAGCATGGTTTCAAATGTTTGCAGAATTTGTGATTTGTTGTTGCTATGCACTAGATTTCTGATGCAGCAAAGAGAACTTTTAGATCTGAAATGAGCCAGCCAAAGATGCCACCTTTCAATCAAATTGACGCTTACAAAGGGTTTAAGAAGAAATTCCAGCAATATTTATAAAAAAAAAAAAAAGAGAGAAGAAATTCCAGCAATAATCTCTATAGCAAAGAGGAGATAAGATTGAACTTGGAACAATAAAGGATCAATTTTTTTAGGCTCCAAAGAGTAAGAACAAAGATCCGAAATTTCATATATTTGAGAATAAAAGGCTGCCTACAATGACTCATAAGAGGCTATTAATGCCTTTTAGCAACCCTGGAATCCTATCTCTTCATCTTTCATAGAACAAATAAATCTTCACCATCCAACTTCATTAAAAGTCACGTGCTAGTTGCAAGACCTTTCGAAAATACTAAAAACATAATAATATAAAGCATGACATAATAGTAAAATACTAGTCTTGAGATACCTAATGGATTGGATAAAATAGACGATGCCCCTGCATCAATCCCTCTGGGTTGGAAAAGCAGCTTGGCTCTGATGAGAAAACCTTGGCTGTTTCAACATTACATTGACACTCTTTCTGTTTTTCTCTTTCATGTACTGTTGCTGGCCAATGTTTTTATTATTATTATTTTTTTAAGCTTCAGAACCATTTATGTGTTGGTCAGGTTGAACTGTTTGTATTAATCCTAATTTGTTCTATGATGCTTTTGAAAACTTCCTTGGGAATTGTTAATTTGATATATTACTTTAGAAACATATAGCCCCAAAGGTTTGGCTCAAGTGGAAAGGACCTTGGTCTTGGTGGTATTTCCATCAGGTTTAAGGTCCAAATTCTTTTGGGAGCAAACAATTCATTGGGGTTAGCCCGCTAGTGAAGCCGGAGTATTACCTGATCCGTGTGGAGGGGATATTTTGCACAGGTCCGAGGTTTATTTGACACGGGTAGATACATAAAGTGGTCCTGCCTTGGAGGAGTTCTTCGTCATAAAAAAAATAAATAAAATGGAAAAAAGAAAATTTTTTTTTTTATCTTATCCTATATTGATATCTAATATGTTAACTACTTTTGGTTGTTTATGGTATGCAACAAAAACTAATGTGGAAGGCTGCTTTCTGCATTCGGTCAAATATTTGATCATTATGATTTTATTGAATTTCCCATTCAAGATGTGAACTAACCATTTTGCAAAACTTTTTCTTCACATCAGAATTTTATTGAATTTACAATACAAGCTGTGATCAATAATTTTTCATAAATTTTCTTCTCATTAGAGTTTAACCTTGGTTTTTTTTTTTTGTTCCTTGCAATTTGAAACAGCATGTTGAGGACCACCACCTCTATTCACTAAACTATCTACACTGGGGTGATCCAAAAATATGGTATGGAGTACCTGGAAGCCACGCTTGCACTTTGGAAGATGCAATGAAAAAGCATTTACCTGATTTATTTAAAGAACAGCCAGATTTACTTGACGAGCTGGTAAGATGTCTTTGCACTTCATTAGTTGTTATTGGCTTAAATAATTATTCATTAATTCAGTTTCGTTAAAATGCATATTTGATTAGAAAACAGTTAAGAGAATTCTTATATGTGGTTGATTTGTTTCCTAGTTGATATTTCACTGTGTCATGTTATAAATTTTGTAATGTATGATGGATGATGATGGTGAACCCCAGAGTGATTGCACATAAAGCTTATCCTACATCCTATACATTTTAAGTGATGAAGAAATGTGAACTTATAAAAAAAAGAAATTGATGAAGAAATGTGAAGACTTTTTGTGAGTGAGCAAAGTGTTCTTACTAGACACCTGTTGATGCACCTCTGGGTCAACTGGTATCTGGTATACTAATAAAAGATAGGAAATAAGAGCCCCTACAAGCTATATATATATGTATATATGGTGAACGACGCGGAGCTTAATGAAAAGTTGTGGAGTCTAATGAAAATTTCTGAATTGATGACTCTCTTATTGAAGTAATTTTATTGAACCTTTGTTTGCTTTTTTCTTTTTCTTTCCTGTATTGTGTTTATCATTTGACGGCCATCAACAACTACTCATGTGAGTCAGTTTCAAGCACTCCCTTATCACACGTCTGTCCTGATCTCCACAAGGACATTAGGGCTTGTACATCCTATTTATTTCTACTTTGCTTATACATTTTATGAGCATATTTCCGGCATTAGGATTATAATTTTCGTCTTGGGACAGGTTACTCAGCTATCTCCTTCAGTTCTAAAATCTGAGGGTGTACCAGTATATCGAGCTGTTCAGCATTCCGGTGAATTTGTTCTTACCTTTCCGAGGGCATACCACTCTGGATTTAATTGTGGCTTCAACTGTGCAGAGGCAGTGAATGTGGCCCCTGTTGATTGGTTAGTACATGGCCAGAATGCAGTAGAGCTTTATAGTAAGCAGCCTCGCAAGACATCAATTTCGCATGACAAATTGTTATTAGGGTCTGCTCTGGAAGCTGTACAGGCTCTTTGGGAGCTATCCATTCTTGGAAAGGAGACTCCAAGAAATTTGAGATGGAAAGGTCTTTGTGGGAAAGATGGGGTACTTACCAATGTAGTTAAGGTGAATTACTGCCTCTCTCTCTCTCTCTCTCTCTCTCTCTGTGTTGATATATAAAATTGAATAATTATCTACATGTTCATGTGCCATTTTAGAGAACTAAATTTCTTTATTACTCAATACTACCATTCACAGACAAGGGTACGAATGGAAAATGAAAGAACAGATGGTCTTCCAAGCGGTTTGAAGTTGCAAAAGATGGAAAGGGACTTTGATTTGAGAAAAGAGAGAGAATGTTTAGTTTGCTTCTATGACTTACACTTATCCGCTGCTGGCTGCCAGTGCTCCCCTGATCAATTTTCATGTCTTAAACATGCCAGCCATTTTTGTTCATGTGAAATTGACAATAGATTTGTCCTTCTGCGCTACACTATGAATGAGTTAAACACACTGGTTGAAGCATTGGAAGGAGGAGTTGATGCAATAAAAGTATGGAAATCAGATGATTCAGGATTGGTTTCTGCTAATGACAAGGTTTTTTGTGTAGCTAAGGATGATGAAAGGGACTCGTATGGAACCAAGTCTCCTGATCAAAGGGAAAGTTCTTCTTGTTGCCCAGAAACTGAGGAGAAGTTGAACATGAATTTGCCTTGCACTTCATATGGTCACGTTTCTTCGGAAGTTATCCAGTCAGGCTCCCAGCATGGATCATTTTGTTTAAGCACATCTCACATCAGTATAGATAGTCATAATGCAATCATAAACGATGAAAATTTAGTCATCAACAACGAAGGTAAGGTGGGGCAGGATTGCTGTATTGATCTTGATCTCAATGCTCTGTGTGATGAAGATGAAAGTGGATTGCTACCTATATCTGATTGCTTTGATAGCAAGGCCATCTCAAATGTGGAGGAGACATGTATGTCAAACTGTTTACAAGAAAATGTTCATAGTTCAGATACAGCACGAGAACCAGATCTAATGCAACACGATAGCAACTGTAATTTATCAGTTTCACTTGTCCTTTTAAACAAAGATGATTTTTGTTTGAGAGATCTTGAGCATACTTGTTCAAATGATGGCAACAAGTTGTTTGGGGTTGATCTTTTGTCTTTGCATCCACATTCTAAAATATCATCAGACAGCTCGTTGGAAACAGAAATGGTGGATACCTCAGATGTAAAGGTATCCATGGAGGATGGCAGCTATCCAATACGAAAGTTGGATCTTTGTGTTGAGCCGATAAATTTTGGGACTGTCATGTTTGGAAAGCTTTGGTGCAGTAAGCAGGCCATATTTCCAAAAGGTATGCTGAATACAAATATTTGTTGGGTCTTTTAAAATACCTTTTATTTGTTATTTTATTTAAAGGAGGATTCCATTGATTTGTTCTCAATTTGGGTAACTTGTGCAGGATTTAGAAGCCGCATCAAGTTTTTTAGCGTGCTTAATCCAACAAAAATTTGTAGTTACATGTCAGAAGTCCTTGATGCTGGCCTTCTCGGGCCGCTTTTTAAGGTGTATCTTTTCTCCTTTTCATTCTTTCTTTAAATATCTTACGCCACTTGAGTAGGGTTTTAGTATGACAGTGAGTAACATAGATATATGTTAAATCACTAGTTTTCCAAAAGTTTAAGCTTATAAAAATTAACGAATTTAATTGTTTAACTAATATTCTAACACTTCCCCTCACGTATGAGTTCAAACTTTCGCTTAATAAGTGATACCCAACATCTTAAATATTTAATTCAAATGAGTGAATTAGGGAGACAGGTTCAGACTTAGGACATCTGCTTTAGTACTATATGTTAAATTACCAGCTGTTTCAAAAGCTTAACCTTGTAAGAAATGATGAATTTAATCATTTCATTAATACTCTAATATTATTTTCATCTGTTGGTGTTGATTCATATGAAAGTTTTTGCAAAAAAGTCAGTCCCTCCTCCCTCATAATCTCGTCCCTCTTTACATGTCACCTGATTTGGGTGGGTTCACATCTATGAATCCAGAGCTCCCATCATGCTCAGGATGGATGTGCTACTGTTGTAGTTAGTTTGGCTTTCTTTCAGCCAAACCCAAAATCGTGCCTTGCTCTTCTTGTCATAATTAGATTGATCAGCATGAAAATTTAGAAAAATAATTCCAAAGACCTATATTTGAAAATTGCAACAGATGATGAGCCTATACTGCAAATATAACAAAAAATACATGTGATGATGCTTTCTTGTACACATTTAGATGTTCGATAGTGTGAGAACTATGATTTCTTTTCTAGCCTAGCGAGTTGCATTCACTTATGAATCGCTAATGAAACATTTTAGTAGAAACACGCGTTAAAGTAACGAGGATTAAACTCTGTTACAACCCCAAGAAAGATTTGTAACTTTTCATTATCTTTTTATCTTGTATATATTTTACCCAACTTTTAAATGAACTTCCAGGTTACTTTAGAAGAATGTCCATGCGAGACTTTCACAAATGTCTCAGCAGTGAAGTGTTGGGAAATGGTGCTTCAGAGACTCAACCAAGAAATTATAAGACACAGCAGCATAGGAGAGCGAGGACTGCCCTCTGTAGATGCTTTGCAAAGTGTTAATGGGCTTGAAATGTTTGGGTTTCTCTCTCCACCCATTATTCAGGTAAAACTATCTTCATTCATCCTTAGCTGCATTTATTCTGCCTGTTTATGAGACAAAACTGAATCCCTGTTTTCATGCTCCTTGCAAATCCTTTATTTGTTGAAAGATACCTGAACTTCTCTGAGTAATTATGCATTAACAACGCTGCTTTTATTGTATTTGTTTCACCTTTTAAGATTATTAAACTATAAAACCTTGATCTATGGCCCTAATTGTAGACATTGAACCTAAAACAGTATAAAAAAGATGGATTTTGGTAAAAGCTTAATGCTTTTTCCCTCCTTTTGTGGTTAATTTCTGTTTTAAGCATTGGTAATTGTTGTTTGGCTTGTTTGATGGCGTGATTCTTGCTAGCATGTTAGATTTGCAAATGTATGCACACCACGCACCCAGAATAATAGTAATAATAAATAATTAAAGAAAAAAACACACTCATTAGCAAATAAATGTATGCACTTTGATTTTGTTATGTGTCGATTTATTTGTCCATATGTGCATGCGTGCATGCAGAAAGCAGACTGATTTTCATCTTGCTGTGCCATGCATCTGCTGTAGTTTTACTTATGAATTCTGTGTTCTGGTGGTTCTAAATTGGTGTCAGGTTATCGAGGCTCTTGATCACGATCATCAATGCATGGAGTACTGGAATCACAAGCATATAACACCTGTGACTTTGGAAAATAATATTGATGTCCATAAGTACTCATTGAGATTGAGTTGCTCAATAGGAGACACAGAGGACAAAGATTTTGATATCAAGTTGGCAAAGCAGGAGCAGTATAATCCATCTGAAGGGAGAGGTCATGAGTCAATGGATGAAGAGGTACAGAAACTACGAGGACTGTTAAAAAAGGCAAGTCCAGAAGAGTTAAGAATGATGCATAGGGCACTCTGCAGTGAGTCACAAAATGCCGAACGGAGAATGGCATTGACATCATTGATAGAGGAGATCCAGAACCAGAAATCCTCCTGTAGATAAAACAAGGAAGAGAAATAGGTCCCATCATTCTTTTTCATTCAAGGTAGCTTCTTATTCTATTTAGTCAAGTAGGCCTAATTCTTTCTTTCAAACATCCATAACAGGGGAAGACCAAATCCTGGGTGTGAGTTGTGCACAAATAAGGCTGCTGTTGTTTAGAAAATTTTACCAGCCTTTGTGGAATGTACATCCACTCACTGTATACGCTGATACGGTTTTAGGTTTAACTATATTATCCTTTTCTTACTGCCATTTATTTCTATATAGGAATTTGTATACAATAAGAAATGCTGGTTTTATTTAGGCTGGAAATGAATGGAAGTAGGACTGACACAAAAGGGTGTCTCTGAAACTGATCACTGTAAGGTGAAATGGCACCAAAATTACAATTCGTTTCAACATGATGACTCATCTTAATTATCATTCCTAGGAAAGCATAAAGGGAAGTACCTACTTTTCTCTTCCTTGTTTGGCGTTGGTGTTTTCTGCTCTCTTACACCAAATGTACAATGATGTATGATTTAATTCTAGTTCTTCATTTACCATTTTTCTGTGTATACTTTCAGCTGTACAACCATTTCTTGCTGATTATCTGTGTGTGTGTGTGTTAGAAAATTTTAAAGTTTAACCATAATCCTAATTCTTTAGATTGGAACACCAATTACCCAATTCTGAGCACCCAAAACTGATTTCACAATGACATAGCCTTATTTTACCATTGATGCACATCTAAAAATCATTCAAACATACACTGCCAAAAAATGCAATTGGTTGGCGCCCTCATGGGTGATTGTGAATGATTTGAAAGGGTAATAATAATGAGATAAATTAAGTACCCCTGCAAATTATTAGAAGATCAATTCATTCTACAAACCCAGAGGCCAGAATAGATTGGAAAGTGGACACCTTATAGAATGGGAACCAAATTGTTTGAGATCCAGTTGAATTTATATTTCCAATTTCTAGCAAAATATCCAAAAATAAAAGAGTTTTTGTTTCGAGACTCACCCAGGTGAAGTTCTCGCTGTCAACAATCAATCAGCTGGCTTAACTGTTGTGCACCAATGGACCATAATTCTTCAGATTTTGGGCATGCAGCCCATTGTTTGTTGATATTCATAATGATTAACGTTGATAATTCGAGGGCAGCAAGCCAGCAAGCATTAAACAAATGAGATGTAGGAAAGAAAACGGGGAAAAACAGAGAAAAAAGAACCTTCATTTGAGATGGATCCGTTTTATAGCCGCATCCCATTTCAATTAAAAAAAAAAAAAAAAAACTATCACATGAATTCATGAGAAAGAATACATTCGTCATTCGTTCATGTACAGGAGGATCATTGCAAAAAATGAAAAATAACAAGGATTCTTCAATCTACTTGACATTCATGATAATGGTGTTTTGGCAGAGGTCCCAAGATTCCTCAAATTTAGAAACAACCCACCATAGAAATATAGCCCAAGAAATGAAGAAACATATCTATATGCCTTTCTGCTCCATAAACAACTCTCCATCCAATTCTTGGAAAACCCATCAACTAACTAACTAGCAAGAAAGAGGGTTCCCGTGAATCTTGAATGTGAAAAGTAGCGCGCAAGCAACCAAGAGAAGATCAATTGGAAAGTGGCTACACAAGGACGCAGCAACCGTTGATGAGTCAATGATTTGTGGTCCTGGCGCGGAGGGCGGTGGTGCGGGTGTAACGACCTCCGGTTTCGGCGAGGAGCCGAATCCATCGCCACCATAGAGAGCGTAGTCAAGAAGGGATGCAATGGAGTGTACAGCCAAGGCAGAGGTGCTGTAGAAGTCTGGTTGGGTGATCGGAGAGTCGTCGAGGGTGAAGTTGGAGGCGGAGGTGTTGGTGATGAGGATGGAGTTTCCGGGGAGGAGAGTGGGGAGGCGGGTGTTGGTGTTCAAGAGCTGGAGGTCGGAGAAAGAGAGGCGCTGAGGGACGATGTGGTAGGGTACAATGAAGGGGTCCATGTTGGGTGTGCGGTTGAGGGAGTTCTCCTGAGGGATGAAGAGGGTGGCGCTCATTGGGAGAGTTAGTGGGTTTATCATTGAGATTATGTTCGCCCAATTCGTGAAGTCCCCTGCTCCGATCAGTGCGTCGATTATGTTGTTCAGTTGTTGGGGCGGCAGTGATGGTGGCGGCGTGTGTGGCGGAGGAGGTGGTGGAGGAGGTGGAAGAGGTGGCGGTGAAGATGGTGATTTAGGAGGAGGAGGTGGTGGCGGCGTTGTTCGTAATGGAGGTGGGGGAGGAGATGGTGGGGGTGTTGGCAATGGAGGTGGTACAGTCGGAGGGGGCGGCGGTGGTGGTGGAGCGGAGGAGGTGGTGGTTGGAGGTTGTGCTGGAGCTGAGGTACTGATTATGGGGTTGATGATGGTGAGTATGGTAAGGAAGGAGAGGAGAGACGGGAAGTTGGCCATCACTCTGTTTTCTTGCTTTCTTGCTCTGTTTTTCTTGGAAAATCTTTTCAATCTGGTCAAGTGGAGTTGAAAATGGATCTTTGTGAGAATGGATTTATATAGACACACAAAAAAAAAAGGTAAAAAAATTCTAGAGGAGGGAGGGAGGAGGGAGATGGAGTGAGTTCTTGCTTTCTAACCAACATTCATAACAAACAAACTCTTCCCGCCAAATTAGTGCTACTAAGTACCTCACCTGATCATACAATTAGGGATTACAAAATAATGGGATAAATTCACAATTCCATGATCCTCTAAACTCTAATCGATGGATTCAAGTGTTAATGGAGTTGTTTAAGGTTTTCAGTTTTCACTACATAATTAATAGGTCAATTAATATGCCTCATAATGTATTGTTTATATGCACATAAATTATTCATAATTCAGGCATGTACGTAACTTGTTTATATATAGGACATACGTATATTGTATAGTATAAACGGAGGCATTTTAAAAAGTTCCAACTCATAGTATTAATGACAAGCATTTCAATAAAGACAATGAAGAGACCATTCATGAATTTGTATCACGTCATCCACCTAACGTGTCTTCTTCTCCTTCTCCGTTACATGTCTCTCATCCATCTAGCACAAGCCTGACACCAAATTCATCACCACACTCGAACTCTCCCATGTCTCCCAAACATATTCAAGTAAGCTTGTTTGATTGCTAATGGCTATCATCAACAGCCTAGCCCATGGATTTTGATGATACATTTAGTCTTGTTATTAAATTGACTAGAGACCGATTGATGTTGTCCTTGGTTGGGTCCGCATCAACCAAATTGATATACAAAATGCTTTTTTGCATGGTTTATGAGAAATGTGTTTACGCAACATCCACCTGAGTTTGTACATCGAAATAATCCAAACTACGTATGTCTTATGCGGAAAGCGATCTATGGGTTGAAACAGGCACCTTGGGCATGGTTCTTATGCAGCTAGGACTCACGGCTTTTAAGGCCAACTCATACTTGGTCTTTATTTGGACTCCAACTTAGTACATTTTTATTCTCATTTATGTTGATGACATTATTTTAATTAGGGGTAAAAATGCAGATGCGGATACGGATAATAGCAATATCCGCATCCGCAAAATGCGGATAATGGTTTTTGATATTTGCATCCGCATCCATATCATATGATTACTATTCCTCTGCATCATACGATTACTATCCGCATTTGCGCGGTTAATGCAGATATTATCCACTATCCACATTTGAGGTAATGAGCGTTTTAAACCATATATGGCAACTAAATCAGAAAAATCAGAAGAGTTTCATACTTCATAATAGTGAAATCCAACAACATTATAAATCCATCAAATATAAGAAAAGTAAATTACAAATCAGACAAACATTAAAAAAAAAAAAATTATATATATATATATATATCTGAAATTCAAAACATACATAACATAAATTAAATCTAAATGTAACACATTCATAAGTAGATGTTGATGGCAAGTGGCAATGGATCTATGGCACACCATAAATCCAAATTAGCACCTACAAGTACAAATCACGAAATCAATTAAATGTAAAATATAATGATAATTATATTGTAATTTGTAAGTAAAATATGACAAAATAATAACCTTTTATTACTAATGAACTTTTAAGTAAGAGAAAGAGATGAGACTTGATTCCTTGAATTTGAAGCTTGAGTTTGAGGCTCATCTAAAATAGATTAAACTTGAGTTAAATGTACAAACCGAGTAATAAAAGATCTTGAGTTAAATGAATAAAATTTTCAACTAATTTATAAACAATTTAACATTTGTGTTGCTCATCATAGCTTTCCACAAATTCCTCCAACTCTCGAATGTTAATTGGCTTGTTCCTTATCCAATTTTGTGTGCAAATCAAGGCCTCATGGCCCTCAACGGTAAGTGGAGACAATGAACTCCTAAAGGAATCCAACACACGTCCCCCGGTACTAAAGGCGTACTCAGAAGCAACAGTGGAAATGAGGATATCCAATACATCATGGGCTATCTTTGCAGGGATATGATATTTTGGCACATTAATCTTCCACCACACTAAAATATCAAATTCTGTTGTTGTTGTTGTTGTTTCACAACAATCTAACAAATACCTTTCCATCTCCGACATACACCCCAAATCATTATTTTCGACAAGGTATTGCTAAAACAATGAATTAAATTCTTTCATATCACAATTATCTTCCAAGTCATCATCAACAACATTCAAGGAAGTAGCATTTGAACTTCCTATACCCACATCAAAGTTAGGCACCATACTCCCATTAAACTTATTGTATTGCTCAATCAAACGTTTAAGGTGTCTTATGTTTGCCTCTATTTTATTTGCCCACTTTTGCCCATTGCATTTTTTCAACCAAAACACCAAAGCGTTCATCTTGTAGCACGGGTCAAGAACAAAAGCAATATATAACATCAAGTTGATCTTATCCATATTCCCTAATACTCTTATACTTACTTTCCATATTAATACTCATGGTACTCATGATATGATCAGAACTTAGACACCCAACATTCAAGGTGTTTTGAATAATACAAAGCTGCATGAAATATAAATTGAAAGTGACATAAGTTGAACTAGACATGTTCAATGTTGCATCAAATTTTTTTTTCAAAAACTTCACAAATGCCCTAGCATTTTCCCAATCAAGAAATCCAGGAACAACCAAATTATTCTCATCCTCCCCCATTAGTTCAAATGCTTTTTGGTACTTTTCAGTGATGCTCAGCATTAAGTACTTAATATTTTCACGCTCTATACATTCTTTAAACTTTGCCATCCTCGATGGTAAAGACCTCACATATCTCACTGCATGTCTAATATTACTAATAGAATCATTTAAGTCTTTCAACCCATCACTTACAACAAAATTCAAAATATGAGCAACACACCGCATGTGAAGAAACTCACCTCCCAAAATAGTAAAATTCTTATCCTTCACTCTCGTTTTCATATATTCAATATCCACATCATTAGAGGAGGCATTATCAACTGTAATTGTGAAAATACTATCAATCCCCCACTCTATCAATGAACTCTCAAACACCCTTCCAATGGTCCCACCTTTATGATTGGGAACTAGGCAAAACTTAAGGATTTTCTTATGCATAATCCAATCACAGTCTATGAAATGAGCAGTAATACACATGTAGTTCAAATTTTGCAAGGATGTCCATGTATCAATAGTGAGGCAAACCCTTTGGTCGCTCAACAAAGCCTTTAACTTAAGCTTCTCTTCCATGTATAAGTGCATGCAATCTTTTTGCATAGTAATATGACATGGCACTTTGAACCTAGGTTTTAGTCCATTAGTATATTCTATAAACCCTTCAATCTCCACATCCTTGAAAGGCAACTCACATTTGATCAAATACCTAGCAATCAAACCCCTAACTTTGTCCGCATCATACTTTAGAAATCCCAAGTGGGGGCTACCACTACCAATGGCGTCTACCACCTTCAAAAATGAAATTTGCAAAAAAGTTTGATTTTTGGGGAGTTTCTTTTGTTTGAGTGGAGAGTTTAGGTAGGCAGATTGTAAGTGGTTCATCATGGCTGAAGTGCCAAATCTTCTATGACACACCAGCAATCTATTGCAATAATTGCACTTAGCTTGAGGGTTATCATTGTCAATTGGTTCCACTTTTTTAAAGTGGTCCCATACAACAGACTAATTAACAGATGATTTTTTTGGGTTGTGGTAGGAGGGAAGGTGTGGGGCTTTGAGTATTTATAGAGGAAATTGTTTTGGGATTGTGCTCTCCTATAAGAATAGGGGCAGTGCTATTGCCATCCATGGGTGTCTCACTTGTACCAATTGTACTACTAAGGATGTCATTGTCCTCCATTTGTTATTAAATAGATCGATCAAATGATTAAAAAATAAGTTCATCAACAATCAACCTTTGGTTCCACTTTTTTAAAGTAGTACCATACAACAGACTAATTAATATGTGGTTTTTTGGATTGTGGTAGGAGGGATGGTGTGGGGCTTTGAGTATTTATAGAGGAATTTGTTTTGGGATTGCCCTCTTCTATAAGAACAGGGGCAGCGCTATTGCCATCCATGGGTGTCTCACTTGTACCAATTGTACCACTAAGAATGTTATTGTCCTCCATATGTTATTAAATAAATCGATCAAATAATTAAAAAATAAGTTCATCAACGGTCAACAATTTCAATCCAATTTGTATAGCTACACAATCTCTATTGGAAGACTAATTTTATAAGAGATTAACAATCAAATGTTCAAATGTTGAAAAAAAAAAAAAAAAAAATCTACCAAACAATGGAGCAATAATAAAAATAGATCAAATGATTTAAAAAAAAAAAAAAAAGGTTCATCAACCATCAACAATGTCAATCCAATTTGTATAGTTATGCGATCTCTGTTGGAAGACCAATTTTATAGGAGATTAACAATCAAATATTCAAACTTTCAAAGGTATCAAAAATAGAGTCTAAAAAAAAAAAATCGAAAAAAAAAATTTGACCAAATAGTGGAGCAATAACAAAAAACGCATTGAAATTACCTCCATAAAAATCATGTAGAAAGAGTGGGGATGAGCTTGGATTTTAAGAAACCCTAGATTAGGTGCATAAAGATATTACCAACACAACATTTGGTTTTATCTTTATAAAACCCTAAAGCCTAAAGAATATACTTATATCCTTATAAAATTCAAAACAATGCCATTAGATATATATTAAAATTTAAATATATAAAGGAATATCTGAATCCGCACACCCTAAATCCACTATCTGCATCCGCATTTGCAAATATTGATTTTTGCTATCCACATTTGCATTCACATCCACATATGCGGATAGCGGATAGCGGATGCAGGCGGTTATTATCCGCCAACATTTTCACCCCTAATTTTAACTGAATCTTCTTTCTCAACCATTGATGATCTACTTGTTTAGATTTGCATGGAGCTTGTGGTGAAGGACTTCACCATTTTATGGGTGTGGAGGTTATTAAAGTACCAAATGGTCTCATGCTTTCTCAACAATGTCACATTATGTCTCTCTTACAAAAAGCAAACATGCTTACTTAATGCTAAGTGTTGTGCAAATTTATTTATCTTGCAAGTGCATGAATCAATTGTAGTCAATGGATTGCAAGTGCGAGGTCGATCCCACAAAGAATTGTATTTTTGAAAGAGCAATTTAAAATCTAAATTAATTGAATCCTAACCTAGTTCCAAATTTGGAAAGATTATTGTTTCAATGAAAAATTAAAAGCATAAGCAATTTAATTTGAATGTAATCTAATGATGAAACACTAGGGTTTCAGAATCCGCATTCACAAATTCATAGCAACATAATTCCATGATCTATAATATTTCCCAAAGTTCTCACATCTAAATCTTAGATTTGTTTTACTATTGCATCAAAGAATTGATCAAAATATCCCATGTATCCATACATAACCCAAATCACAAAAAAAATCCAATAAATAATTAAATCATTAACTATATCCATAAATCACAAGAAAATATCCAATTTTTATCAAAACATCAATTGTATCCAGGGAATAAATCACACGGGAAATTCAACTTTTAACAAAGAAAACCAAGTAATCAATTGTATTGAATAATCTTAAATCATCAAGTGTATCCTTGAATCACACAAGATATCCAAGATTTATTCAATCTAATTGCGTTAAAGTAAAACAATAGAGCAATTAAATCATTAAATTGGGAAACATTACATACATGGAATGATGTGCTAATTATAAGTGAGGCTTCATCTTCAACCTTAGTTGAAGGTTTAGCCTCTCATGTTATTGAAAAACAAAACAAAATTAATTAAATTCATAATGGAAAATTGAGTACTTACAAATATGGAATCACAAAGTTGAGATCCAAAAGCTAGGAAACCCTTAAACTCTCTTCTTTCTCCTCTGAAATCTCGAAATTCACAGCCTCCTAAACTAATATGATAATTATCTACTTATAGACCTAAAACTAGGGTTTACAAATTGAATTCGGATAAAACTGTTGCCAGATCAGACAGGTGCGCTCGATCACACACTCAGTGCGCTCGAGCGCACTCGAGCATACTTCTCCTATGCGGCGCATTCATGCGTGCGCAATGAGCTTTGAACTGGGCGCGTATGCGCTCGATCGTTGGGCACTAGGCTCAATCACAGTGCGCTCGATCGTTGGGCGCTGGGCTCGATTGTAGTATTTTGCACTCGATCGCAGGTCTGTTAGCTGCTTCTCCAAAGTTTGCAATTTTTCATATAAATCCCATAGTTTTTCTCCATAGCAACCTACAAAACACTAAAGATTCAAAACTAACCCAGAATATCAGATAATAAAACAGCTAAAGGAATAACAAAAGTAAATTAAAGGGTCCAAATATGCAATATTTGGCACATATCACTAAGCCCATGACATCTCCCATGTCTTCGGCACATGAATTGCATAAGTTGTATGGAGATTCCTTTGATGATCCAAGTTTTTATCATAATATCATTAGTTCATTGCAATATCTCTCTTTTGCTTGTCTTGACATTATGCTTATTATTAACAAGGTTTGCCAGTTTATGCACACCTTACGGTCACTCATTGGACTGCAGTCAAACACATACTATGATATTTGAAGGAGACTCTCTTATAGTCTTCTTATTCAACAATCTTCTAATGCAACTCTCTTAGCATATTTTGATGCATATTAGGCCGGTTGCCAAGATGATAGAAAATCTGTTGGTGGTTACTGTATTCATTTGGGCTTTAATTTAATTTCTTGGTCTGCTAAAAAGAAAAGCACAGTGTCTTTGTCTAGCACAGAGGCCGAGTACCTTGCTCTTGCCTTTGCTACAATGGAGCTCACGTGATTGTTGTCTATCTTAGCCAAAATTGGTGTTCCTCAACTACAATGTCCCGTTCTTTAGTGTGAAAATATAGGTGCTACATATCTCACGGTGAATACGTTATTTCATGCCCTTACAAAACACATAGAAATTGATTGCCTCATTTTTTAGGGACAAAGTTACATTTCAGCATAGCGAGTTCCATTTTCTCTCCAGTTAAGATCAACTTGCATATGTGTTTACCCAGCCTTTTGAGTCCACTCAGTTTATCAATATATGTTCTACACTCAATGTTCGTCCCTTACCATTGAGTTTGAGGGGGTGTGTTGAAGCATAACTCCACTCAAAGTAGAGTTCTATATTGAAGACTGATAAAGTTCCCAACTCATAGCAGTAATTAATGACAAGCATTTCAATGAAGACGATGAAGAGACCATTCATAGAATTTGTATAGTTGAAGAGATCCTACAATATATTGAATTCATATGTTAGAAGATGTATTATTTAATAGCCTCACCAAATTTTATTAGCCAAAGACCAATTTTCTCTATTTTATCTATCAACTTTTTTAAAGCATTCCCAATAGTGTAGTGATCCAAATAATTAATTAGGCTTAAGACAGCTTAATTTGAAGGTTAATTGGGCTTTGGGTCACTAGGGACACCTAGAGGGGCATTTTTTTGGAACTTTGGATCTCGAAGCTACAGTAAACGAATGCTCGTGTAGGGGACCATGCACGGGCGCTGGCCTAGCAACTGTACACGAACGCTCATGTGGGGACCAGGTTGAGCGCTCGCTGACCTTTCTTTGACCGCTGGTTTTTATCCGCGCGTGTCGCCTGCAACCTGACCCCTCTGAGCAACAGTACACGAGTGCTCGCTCCCTATAGGACCATGAGCGCTTGCCCCTTTCCTGTTATTCACCATTTAGCCCTCAGACTCACCCCTATGAATACCCCTCAACCCCCTTTGATTTTCTCCACCCCAGAAGCTTAAGGAAACTCTGTCATTTTGGTTTTGTGAGAGTTGTGACATCCTGTAGATTTTATAGATTTAAAATAGAGTTATAATGCATCTTTGTATATATTAATGCTTTTATGAGTGATATTAATATTATTTATCTATTAAAAATATCTATGTAGTTATTGGTTTTAATCCATGAGATTATATATATATCCACTAGGATTTTAGGTGAGATTTTATTCAAATTAGATAACTGGTAGATCTCCTAGAATATAGGAAGAGATGTTCTTTTTTTATTTTTTTCATTTTTTTTTATTTTTTGTTTCCTCAACTATCGTGGGTATTATCCAAAAAGATTTAACTTCATTTATTCTTTTTATCTTTTTAAAACCAGCAAAGCCTATAGGAACCAACGTGTCCTTCAAACACTTGTAGTTCATGCAGTTTTTTTAAGACACTTGGTAATAACGTGTCTTTCTACCCTTTCCTCTATTGGCACTTGTAATCCATGCATCTTCCATTGAATCAACGAAAGCCACATACTCTCTTCTCTCTTCTTGGGTACCAGTATATATAACTCAAAGCCTCTCCTCATTTCCTCACGTCCTATTCTAAGCCAAGAAGAAACTGCCTCAAGTTTTCTTTTCCCCTCAACTCCGGTAATCATTTCCCTCATTTTAATTTCTTTGATATGTCAATTCTGTGAGCAAGTTAGTGGAAATTTGAATATTTTTACATTCCTTTATTTCTCTTGGATTTTCTGCACTAATAATGACGCTTTTGACTGTAATGTTTACAAAATGAACCAATTTCTGTACAATTTTCAAGCTGTGATTGTAAGAAGCTTCTAATTGTAATGGCTTTTTATTTTTCTCTGTGTGTGTGTGTTATCTTGGTGCATAGTTCCTTTTGCTGATTTCTCTGTAAATTCAAAAGCTGAAACAGAGTATTGTATGAATAAAATTTAAATTGCTACTTCTAAATTTCCTTTGTGATTGAGAAATTCTTTTGTTTCCTTGTTCTATTTTCGCCAATATCATGAAAACCAGACGTTTTAGGTACAGGTAAATTTCAAATGAATTTGACTCTTTCATTACCTTTTTGTTCATTTATTTAGTTAATAATGTTTTGTTTATCGCTTGGGTAGTTGAATCTTAAATTGTTAATTTGTGGAAAGCAGTAAATCTTGTAGCATTTCAATCTTAAGGTTCCATCTAGTGCAAATCTGGTATAGGTCAGTCATGATTTCACTTGCATCCAATTTGCGATTGTAAAAGATTAAAAAAAATAATGTGTGATACTTAGCTTGTAATTGGTTATCATATATGCGCCATATCTTGACTTGAGTTGGAGTCTTTTAATTGAATTTTTAGCTAATCTGACTGGTATTGAGTTTGTGAATTTTTTTTTTTTTTACATTAACGTTTGATATTGAATATATATATATATTCAGTAATTCTTAAAACAGTTTTTCTTATATATGTGAATCACTTAAGGGCTGTTGTATATACATATATAGTATTTTTTTTTAATCGGATTTTATGATATATATATATATATATATACATATCTTTAATTAAATCTTGAACTTAAAATTTTAAAATACTCCTCTAAGCTCATTATTGCAAAATGTTTAGGTAGAAGATACTTCAACGGAAACTCAACACCAAAACCAGGTAAGGGGACACAACACCAAAAACCCCAACAAATTTTATTATAAATCTTTTGGAAAAATGTTGGGGATTTTATAAAGAATCCACTTACATGATTTTTAATTGCACTTCCTTTCATATTTTTAATGCAAAGTTTTATTTAATCATATGCCATGGTTTAAGAATTTTATGGATTACAATTATCTCATTTTTATGAGTTATGCATGACAATGATTATGAATGAAAAGAGCTCTCAAAGTTCATGGCATAGTATACAGCTACAAATGAGCTTACAGATCATATGAAATGTTATATGTGCATTCATGTTTTTAAGTGTTTAACTAATGACACGATTATAGTGACGATCGGTACCGCATAGGGTAGCATGGCAAGCACACCGAAGGACGGGTGTGTGCTACCGGCCAGGTGGCCTTCACCTAGGGAAGTTCCTAACCTGGTAGCTCTCCCTTGTGACGACAGGATGAGCATATAGGTCCTTTGGGACAAGCCAACATGCGCCGCTCATGGTAAAATTGTGGTGTCGGGTCAAAGGGTAAAACATTAGTTTGAAAGAAAAGTAAAAGGCAATGCTTGCACATCTCATAACTTACTTGCTATTCTTGTATTAATTGTCAATTATTTTATTATTTGTGCATAATTGAGATTATGGCATAAAATCTGCATAGCATGTTTTATAGCATCTTGGTGTTGTGGCTACTTACTGAGTTGTCGAACTCACCCCTTTTCCCTTTAAATTTTTCAGATGCCGCTATACATAATAGTTTTAAGAATGGGGCTTCCAGTGGGTGTCCTTATACTTGAGGACCTGATCATATGGCCCTATGCCTGGGACACATGGACATACTGGTTTGCGGAGCCATAGGAGTTGTAGAGTCTGGAATTCCAATAGGTTGCAAGGATCAAGCCATTATTGTGCAGACTTTTTTTTTTTTTGTAGACTGCACAATTTTTGTTATTTTGTATATAGGAGGACATTTGACACATGGGAAGGTTATAACCTCCCTATAATATTCACTTTTGGTTATGCCTCCTAGCAGGGCTTGTAATGTTTATTTTTGGATTCCCAACTCATATGTATACAAGATGTTATAAATGTTCATATTAAAACACTAGTTTTTTATAACTTATTGCCTTCCTATCTTTCCTTGGTTTAATATTAATATTGTAATGATAATCATAATTATATTTCCTTTGTTGCGAGTCCCTTTAAGTTCGCGTTTCCCCTATTCACCTTAACCTGGGTGTGACAAGAGTGGTGAGATTTTGTGAGTGTTGGTGGAGTTTACTTGGAGGACTTGCTCGATTTAGCTAATCTTTACTATTTTCTTTGAGTTTCTTTCTAATAGCTTAGTTGTTGTAAGCTTTGTTGTTGGTTAGTGTTTTCTCTTGCTTAGATTTAATCTTACTATTCAAGAATGTTGTTATGCTTAGGATAGTGTTAGAAAGTCTTTTGATAGCATAAGAGACCGTTAGAAGGCTTGGGAAATAAGTGGGTTAAAAGAGGTTTCCACCTGAACCTCACTAAACAAACGCTCGTCCCTAGGTCGAGAGCTCACCCAAGAACGTTAAGGAGATGGCCTTTTTGGCCGAGCACCCAACGACCCTTGTTTTTGAGCCTAGGGTTTGTTTTAGTGAACTTACGACTAATGGGGGGATTTTTCCATAGATTTGGAGAACCCGAACTTGTTGGAGGATTTCTCAAAGACTTTAATTGACATAATACTCGCCTTTATTTTCCCACATTTGCACGTCAATTTTGTGTATCAAAACATGCATATTTGCAACTCTCACAGAAACATATTATTTTTTTGTACATGAATTCTAGCATTTGTGAAAAATGGTGTACTTAACATGTTAACAAAAGTGAGACTTGTAAAAGCATGCATGTAAAATACAGATAAGATAAATTGCATCGTATGACATGGTACACCGGTACGTGCGGGGTAACGGCCATGTGCTTACTATATATGTTAACTTTATGGTTAAATGTGTGTGTTAGTATATGGTCCTTGGATCCTATGGTTTAGGGGTGGGCAGATTAACCGATTACCGATTACCGACCGATTACCGACTTTAACCGAACCGATATTAACCGTAACCGATAGTTATCGGTTAAAAATTTTATACCGATAAGCTTATCGGTCGGTAATCGGTCGGTTAAAATTTTTTTATCGGTTAACCGATATGACCGATAAGACCGATAAGCTATTTTAATTTTTAATTTTTTAGAATTTTATATTTATTATTAAAAGTTAAAACCAAAACGACGTCGTTTTGGGTGAAACCAAAACAACGTCGTTTTGGTTTCACAAATCAGTAAATCACGCCTAATCACCTATACTGTTATGACTATTAAGTGTTAACTTAAGTGTATAGAGTCTGTAGACTATACTCATTAGTCATAAGTCATTAGTCATCACTTTGACTCACTTTGACTCACTTCACTTAGGTTTTACTTTTCAGAAAATCGATACCCAGCCATTCTGTGTGGTTTTCTTTCTTCCTCTTTTCCCCAATTTCCCAAAGGACCCAAACCCACGGTGCACACAGCGGCAGCAGTGCAGCAGCCACCAGCCAGCAGCCCAGCAGTCTCCCTTTGTTGATCCCTCAGCAGAAGCGCCGCAAGCCGCTCCCTCTGTCGATCCCGCAGCAGCTCCACTCCCTCCGTCGACCCACAGCAGCGCCGCCCTCCGTCGATCCCGCAGCAACACCACATCTCCGTCCTCTCCCTCGACTCTCGAGTCCCTCTGCAGCACCTGCACCGTCGATCTCTCGCAGACTCGCACCATCGCACACCTGCACCTTCGTCTCTCGCAAACTAACATCGCAGCCCAGGTAATTTTCTGTGTTAAATGTTTTTTTTTTTTTTTTTTTTTTTTTTTTTTTTTTTTTTCTGAACTTTGTACTCCATTAGATCTCTCTCTCTGAAAAATTTCAATATCTTGTTTTTCAGAGTTTCAAATTTCAATCGAGTTTTTCCCATGCCTATTGTAGTGTTGTTGATTTATCATAAAGTTTTAGAGCTTCAAATCTAGTGGATACTGGTTGCTATTGGGAGAATTAAGTGTTAAGTGTATATATATGGCCTTATTTGCTGTTGGTGGTTTATAATTATAAATTAAGTGTTAAGTGTATATATATCATATATGGCCTTATTTGCTGTTGGTGGTTTATACTTTGTAATTGTAAATTAAATGTTAAGTGTATATATATGGCCTTATTTGCTGTTGGTGGTTTATAATTATAAATTAAGTGTTAAGTGTATATATATGGCCTTATTTGCTGTCGGTGGTTTATACTTTGTAATTGTAAATTAAGTGTTACGTGTATATATATGGCCTTATTTGCTATTGGTAGTTTATAATTATAAATTAAGTGTTAAGCACTTAAGTGTATATATATGGGCCAATAATATGGCCTTGGTCTGTTTTATAAATTAAGTGTTAAGTGTTTTCATATACTCTTTTTTTTTTATAACTAATTTTTCACATTGTATGAGTTTTAAAAATATTGAATACAAACTATTTTTATTTTTATTGTAGTTTAGATGGATGCATATGCACCTACATCAGCTACTTCTTCTTGTCCCATAGATGATGAAGAATTAGAAACATATGATGATGAATCTGATGAGCTTGAAACGGATACCCAAGGGATTAGATGTGCTGGTTCTATGGGAACATCTCATAGTCGTGGTGGACGACCACCAATCCCTAGTAAAAAAAGATTAAGAGTGAAAAGATCTTCAGTATGGGACCATTTTACTAAAGATAAAAGTAGTTCTGAAGAGTTTCCTACAGCAAATTGTAACTACTGTGAGAGGCAGTATAAATGCCATCCTACAAGAAATGGCACCTCTAACATGTTGTACCATTTTAGAAATTGTGAAAAGTACAAGAGCTTAAAAGCAAGAGAAGATAGCTCTCAGTCTAAGTTCACTTTTGTGGCTGGAGAGAATCAGAGTAGTGGTGCTAGTGGCAATAACCTAATTATTGCTAAGTATTATGAAAAAATCATTAGGGAGACACTTTGTGAAATGATCATTGTTGATGAATTTCCATTTTCAGTTGTGGAGAAGAGGGGTGTTAGGAAAATGTTTAGGGTTCTTGAGCCTCGATTTACACTTCCTTCTCGCTATACAGTGATGAAGGATTGTGTTAAGTTGTTTATGACCAAAAGGGACCTAATCAAAAAAAAGTTGTTGATAGCTGGTCAAAGGATTTGTTTGACTACGGACACTTGGACTTCGATTCAGAATATGAATTACATGGTTGTAACTGGACATTTCATTGATCCTTCTTGGAAATATCACAAAAGAATATTGGCATTTCGCCAAGTGTCGGATCACAAGCCAATAACGATTACCAAGGAAATAGAGCAATGTTTGGTGGAATGGGGGATTAAAAATTTGTTGACAATAACACTTGATAATGCAACTGCTAATGACAAGGCAATGACTGAGTTTCAAAAAAGAAATATGTCCAATACAAATGTTATTTGTCGCCATGACTTTGTCCATATAAGGTGTTGTGCGCATGTTTTAAATTTAATTGTGCAAGCAGGTACGAAGGATGTACATGATTCAATTGAAAGGATCCGAAATATGGTGAAGTATGTGAAGGGATTCCCCCAAAGATTGGCCCTCTTTAAGTCTTGTGTAGAAAGGAAGCAACTTGGGTGTAAATCTTCATTGAAACTTGATGTTTCCACTAGATGGAACTCTACTTATACCATGTTGGAGGTAGCACAAAAGTATGAAAGGGCATTTGATCTTATGTTAGATGAAGATTCGAATTTTTTCAACTATTTGAATGATGATGAGTTGGGGACTCCGAATGAAGATGATTGGAAGAAGGTTCGACACTTTGTTAAATTTTTGCATGTGTTTTATGAGGAGACAATAAGAATGTCGGGTTCCTCGTACTCAACCTCTAACTTGTTTTTTGATACACTCCAAAATGTTTATCATTGTTTGATGGAGTATTGTGAAAGTGATGATTATTCGTTGCGTAGCATGGCAACAAGTATGAAAGAGAAATATGATAAGTATTGGGGAGACTTTGAGGCTATTAACCCCCTGTTGTTTCTTGCTGCTGTGCTTGATCCACGTTACAAGATATCCGTCTTGGAATTTTGGTTGCAGACAAATGTGGGTACATCAAAAGCATCAAGAATTATTATCAACTTAAAGAAGGTCTTGGACCAGTTTTATCAACATTATGCCAAAAATGTTGAAGGAAGTGGGAGTAGGGTTTCAAACGAGGGTGTGGATGTCGGTACAAGTTCTGAAGGTGTGGGTACTAATAAGAAAGATGCTTTAGCTATTTACCATTCCTTTCGAGCGTCCAAAAATGTGATGATGTGTCGGACAGAGATAGAGCAATATTGTACGGAGGAGGTCGAGTCACCAAGTAAGACCTTTGATATTTATGTGGTGGAGGGTAAATAAGTCGAAGTTTCCGGTTCTTGCTGAGATAGCACGGGATGTCCTTGCAATTCCACTTACCTCTGTTGCTTCTGAGTCGGCGTTTAGCACCGGAGGTCGCATCATAGATCCTTTTCGGAGTTCTTTGGCTCCGAAAATAGTGGAAGCTCTTATTTGTTGTCAAAATTGGTTGAGATCTTCTCCCAATTTTGAGTGTGGTGAGCAACTCTTGCCTGATATTGAAGATGAAGAAAGCTACAAGCTTGAGTCGGGTAATATTTGTCAATTTCAAATTTGTTCATTGTTCTAATTATTTGATTAAATTATTTTTATTTTTTACTAATCCTTTAAAAATTTAATTGTGGTAGAAATTCTGTCTAATTCCCTCACATTTGATGAGGATTAAAGGTTTGATGGATGAACTTTGCGAGGTGATGTTTTGTTTAAAGTATTTGGTAAGTTTTTTGCATCATATATTTTTTTCTTACTTGATATTTATTTCTTACTATTTAATATTAATCACTAATAGCGATTAACTATGTTTATGTTTTGTCTATTGAAGGAAGCAAAATTAAAGAATTGAAGATGATCCATGTTTGAGGTGGATCGTGGAATTGGAATTATTGTGTAACCTTGTTTATGTTTATCCATATTGATTATTATCTTTATATTTTCTTTCTACTTTTGATATTTGTGTAATCGGTGTTGCCCTTTATGTGGGTTAAACTTATTTTCTTTTTACTAAGTGACTTATTAACTTTACTTAGTTAATACTTTGTTTATTATTCTTGGATGGATTTTAATTTGGGTTTGAGTATGTTTGATTTTTTTTTTTGAATTTTGTTGATTTGAGATTGCTTATTATCCACTGATCACTATATGTAGGTTGAAGAGAGCCCCTGATACAAAATATTTAAGGTCTTGAATTGGTTCAATGCTTTGAGTCTTTAACTACTAGATTTTGCATTTGTTAATTTTGTTTTATTGTGAGTGACTGCATTATATAATTTTGTTTTATTGTGAGTAACTGCATTATATAATTTATATTTATGGGTAGAAATGTTGAATTTCCTTTCAATAAAGAATTTCAATTTTGCCTTTTTGAATCAGATAAAGCCCAATTTGTTGGTTGACAAGGACATATTTCTTTCATTGGAAATTTGGAACAAAATGAGCTTCCACTTCCAGAAGCTAGCCTGGCTAGAACCAATTCTGCTCAAATATGCTCATGGTCCATGGAGCAATCTCATATGATTATTAATTTATTATATATTTATTTGGTCCATCCGTCCATGGAGCAAGCCCAGTAAGAGAAACTAGAAAGAGTTTATTAATTATTATATTAATACAAACTAAAAAAAAAAAAGCCTAATAAAAAGCCTAATAAAAAGCCCAATAAAAAGCCTACAAAACTCAATCTAGCAATCTCAAATTAATTTTTGGCCCAATTAACAATAAGTAAAAGCCCAATAAAAAGCCCACAAAAGCCCAAACCGATTTAACCGACCGGTTAACCGATTACCGATATGACCGATAATTTTCGGTTAATATTTCTTATCGGTCGGTAATCGGTTAAGACTTGGTTAACCGATAGCTTATCGGTTAACCGACCGATAAGTCCATTAACCGGTCTTAACCGACCGATACCCACCCTAGTATGGTTGTTTCGTGACCGGCGTAGCCTTAACGGGCGGTCACTACAGGACGGACATCATTAGTGGTGTGGGCCACCTGAGGTCAGACTCGGTCGTGCCACTAATGTTATGGACGGTAGCGTACAATATTTGGGGCATTGGTGTTGTATTACAGGTCCCTCAGGACAACGCCAACCCTGCTGAAAATGGGTAATATCTCGGTTAGACCATACTGTTGAACCATCATTGTTACTTACGATTATAAGCGTGTATCATATATCTATATCACACCTATGAAAAACCTTCATGACTACACTTTTGCATCGAGTTCATCACTAAACTAGCATGGGTATTATGTGCATTAACATTCACTAAGTCTTTAGACTTACCCCCTTGTTTTTATATTTTTTCCTCTCCAATATGAATAATTGCGCGATTTAGCTAGCCTAGACAAGGCTGCCTTCAGATCAGACATGGGTGATTGCACATGACTTGATCCGATTCATTTTTGAGGATATGGACTCTGAATGGTTGAAGTCCATGTGGGATGATGGAGGAACCACCCGAGCAGACATGATTGAGATTATTATCTCTTTAGCCCTACTTAAGCTTAAGATTTGATCTGTAGATCTTTTATAAGACAATTATGATTTGGGAATGCAATATTTTGTTTTGATGATGGTCCGATGACTGATACATTTGATGACTTATCTTTATATTATGAGGTATTATGCTTACTCTGATGTATAAATGTGTGGTTGTTTTAGTTGTTGCTCTCTATTCCTATAGTTTAAAAGTCTTCCGCTGAGGTCTCTCGTATAGGAGTGGTTATGATCCATGAGTCTTGTCCCATGTGGGATAGGGCTGGGAGACGAACCATGTGGTCAATTACCAGTTAATTGATTTTCCCATCGGGGTCGTTACAAATACCCTCATCATTTTAGCTATCCACTTTCACTATTCTATTTAAATATTATATTTCAAAGATTTCTTTATTACTTCTATAAACAAATATATTTTTTAATGTTTGTCTTTTTAAAAAGGTCATATTTTTGAATATTTGTCTTATTCTAACATTCATATTTTTTAAAAAATTGTATTTTCCTAAAGGTCTTTTTTTTTTTTTTTGAAATTTTTTCTTATCCTAGCGGTCTATTTTTCAAAATTTGTCATTTCCTAACAGTCATATTTTTGCAAAAAATGTCATATGCTTTCAATATAAATAAGGCCATTTTCTCTCCAATTATCATTCACCTTAACTTGGGTTTATTTTCCATTCAATCTCTGTTTTTTCACTTATGGCTTTTTTTTTCTTTCTTTCGTTAAGAGTCGTTATTTTCTTCCCAAAATTCTTCTTGATGACTCTCATGATGATATAGAGATAATTATTGGTGTTCTAGAAGAGGAAGGATCAATATCGCACCGTGGTAGAACCCAACGTTGTAAGTACATCATGCATAATCGATTGCAAGGCCACGATAGGCTTATGTGTGAGTTTTTTGTTGAATCACCAGTATACCCTTCTAGACTATTTTAGAAGTGGTTCTAGATGAGGTGTCCAATTTTTCTTCGTATTGTATCCCAAGTCGAAGATCACAAGCCATACTTCTTCCAACAAATAAATACAGTTGGAATACTTGGTTTTTCTTCCCTTCAAAAGATTACCGTTGCACTAAAGATGCTAGCTTACAGAGTAACTTGTGATTATGTGGATGAATATCCGAGGATTGCAAAAACCACAACATTGGAAAGTCTAAAACTTTGTGGTCACTAACAACCCGTGACGTTGCAAGATTGCTAGCAGAGGGCCAAAGTCGTGATTTTCCCGGGATGTTGGGAGCATTAACTGCATGCATTGGAGGTGAAAGAACTACCCGACCTTGTGAAGAGGTATTTACTCTGGCTATCATCTTGAAGCAACTATTATATTAGAAGCAGTTGCTTCATTTGATCTTTGGATCTGACATGCATTTTTTGGGTTACCTAGGTCTAACAATAACATCAATGTGCTAGAAAGATCTTTTCTATTTACTAAGCTCACTCAAGGGCGTGCTCCTTGAGCCAATCTAGTTTACTATTGATTTTATGACTTTAGCCGGTGATTGTTTAATTGTTGCACGCTTTATATGAATGGTTGCGTAGTATTTTTCCTCTTTTACTTCTAAACTAATCTGTTGCAAATCTTCTAGCAATTCCCTTGGAATACTTTCTATCTATAGCATGGAGTTTTGAAGCAACTTCTTCATGCCAAGATCCTCTCTTTTCTGGCCATTCCAGAATGTCTTATATTCAGGTGACATGTTTCAGTCAATGTCATCTTTCATTACTTCAGTTGTTAATATTCTTGCCAACACTGCCAAATAATTAGTTGCAGTGTTATGAGCGTGAGTATAAGTCAACACAACTTAGGATGAGCTTCAAGTACATTCAACGCCACTTCTATGGCCATGTCAATGGGGTTGTCTTTGGATTTTTGTTTAGCCTTTTTCCTTGTTTTTATTCTTTTTTTGCTCTTTAAAAATCTACTCAACAAATTTTTTATTGTGTGTTTGGGAAGTGACGTTCTTCGCAACGTTAAAGATTTCAATTGCATTTTTAAGGCCCAAACAAGACCCTATTACTTCCGATGCAATTATCAAGTGATGCTGCTGTCCAATCCATCCCACAATAGATTGGCTGGAAGCATTTGTCCCTAACAGTAAAGGCTAATGAGCTCATTCTACTATTTTAAGTCGCTGTGGCATCTATGGTGATTGTAATGTCACCAATGGGTGACCACTTCTATTCCCTTATATTTGCTCTTTTACCTGATTGTAACATTATGTTAGTGAATGTTTTACCCTATGCCAAAAATATTGAAGTAGAATAACTGAATTTGGAAGTCATACCTTTGAAGTCACCTGATTGTGGTGATATCCCTTTATGGGAGCAATATTCGTCAAATTCCCTGATTAGTCCATTTTTTATCTACAAAATCCAAGCTAAAGTATTTAATATTAAGTGTTAGTGAAACATGAAACTATAGGTAATTGAATGGGAAAGAGTGCATGCTTTTAAAATAAGTAATACCTTGTATTGCTCATTAGTACCACTTTGGTGGATATGTTCAATCTGATTCATGCAAGTAGTAAACTTAGTAACCGATTTTTGAATGATTGACTACCTATTCATTAAGGAGGTATGAACTCATTTAGAAGAGAACTCCTTATGTTGATGGAAGTATGCTTGAATTCTTTCCCAAAATACACAATGTGTCTGGTCAGTTCCTTGCACAACATCCATGCCAACATTTAGCCACGACGATACCAAGAGCTTGTCTTCCTCTACAAAGAAGTTGGAACCCTATTGTGATTTCTTAGTGGAAGCCATAACAAATTGGGGTTGAAAGTGATCAACAGACAGTGGAGCTTGTTGAGATTCACCCAAAAATGAGTTTTTCATACTAGTATCTCCCTCGAACAAATTCATGAAGGAAACATCTCCTTGCACTTGGGAATCCATCCTAAAAGCACATATCAAAACATTTGCCCAAATCAAAGCAAAGTAAAAAAAAAAAAGAAAGGAAAATTACAGTTTATCCCCCCAAAGTTGACAGCGTTTTCCAATTCGAACATCAAAGTTTCAATTTTTGCAATCCAACCCCCCAAAGTTTCAAATTTTTGCAATTTGACCAATTGTATCCAAAACTTCCCATATTGCCCCTAATTTTTAATTTTTAATTTTTTATTAAAAAAAATTCAGTTTTGGCCATTTGGCCATTTTTGCACCCCCAATTTTTTTAAAAAAATAAAAATTATGGGCAATATGGAAATTTTGGGATAATATTGGTCGAACTAAAAAAAAATTGAAACTTTGTGGGGATAAATTGTAATTTTCCATAAAAGAAAACAAATGCTAACAATTCCTGTAAAGCACACAAAATAAAATGGGGAAAATACATTTGCCTCCTAAACTATCCACCAATTTGCACTTTTAACCCCAATGTTTAAAAAGTAACACTTTACCCCCCCCCAAAGTATCTGACATTGACACTTGACCCCCATGAAAGACACTTTACCCCCTGAAGTATTTTGAGTTGACACTGCCCCCCCGGCAAAGTAACTAAGTTTTGGGGGGATAAAGTGTCAACTTAGGGGGGGGGGTGTCAACTCAAAATACTTCAGGAGATTAAGTGTCAATGTCAGATACTCTAGGGGTAAAGTGTCACTTTTTAAACATTGAGGTTAAAAATGCAAATGGGTGGATAGTTTAGGTGGATAAAGTGTATTCTCCCCAAATAAAATTCCTCAAACTATCAACATTATCCTTATACAACTCCGTATATGAAAAATTATATATAAATCGTTTATAAAGAAATATCAAACGTAATGGAAGATCAATTTACAAAACATATACTGAAAGATCATAACCTAAATCACAACCCATATTTGCCATAAATCATAAATCGATCTTTAGTAGCATAAACTGAGATCAATCACAGTAAAACTGAGATAACAACAAGCTTTACAACCACATATGAAATCTTCAATTCCTTAGTAGTGCATTCACCTCACAAATGCAAACAACAAGACAACGAAATCAAGTGCTTTTTAACCATTATCAGCCATCCCCAACTCTGGATCTTGGAGTTTCAAATGCCACAATATCTCAGCCAACTATGTAACCCACCCTCACCTAAATGCAATCACCAAGATGCCATCAAAGCGAACTGGAAATGCAAAGGTTTAAATGTGCAATAGCAAAAATCTCAAAGTTGTGACAAAATCCACCACAACCCGCTAACCAAAATAGAATGGCGTTCAAAATGATTGAAAAGATCAATAATCACGTAGTAGGAATGTACAAGAAAAAAAGATCTAAACAAGTACTAGAAACAAGTTTGCAAGTAACAAAAAAAAAAAAAAAATCTAAATCATGCAATAGGAATGCACAACATATGGTTTACTCATATAGCAAGAAGAGAAGAACCTCCAGTAGACCAATTAACATCATCTAGCAGGAAGAGAAGAACTTACAAACGGTAGAGGAACCTAGGAAGATAAGAACCTACAAGTGACAAAGGTGCCGTTTGGCAACCACCAACATGACATTACACTGCACTGTTCACAATAAAAAAAAAAAAAAACACTTAAAAATAAAAATAATGATTGGTATAGAAAAGTGAAAAGGTGGTCTTGAAAAGTAGAAAAATTTTGTTTCGTAGTGATATTTTTATTTGAATAGTAGTAAAAAGTAAATAATGTGATATAAAAAGTTGTTGGGGTGCTCCCTCTTTATGTGGAGACCAACCCACATGGCAAGCAACAAAGGGAGACAAAAAGAAAAAAAGAGATATAACCCTTTGTGTGCTATGTAAAAGAAAGCGTGAGACAAAAAGAAAAAAAGAGAGAAAAAGAAAAGAGTGCGGCGCAGGGAGAGAGAAAAAGAAAAAGAAAAAAAAGGGTTTCGCCTATTTACATCTGTCAGAGATTGGAGGTTAGTTTGTGGTTCGATCTTGATGCAATTTTAGAGTGTTGCTCATGACGACGAGTGCTACGTATTGATTGGTGTCGATCATTGGAATTCCTCTCCAATCACTTGGTTGCTAATACCTACTTGGTGAGATCTTTCTTTATTCTTATTGGAATCCACTTTAGGGTGATGAATTTATGTTTAATCCAAGAATGCATGTATTCTTGATGTGGTGATAACCTCTAGATATTTCTCTAAGGAAGACAATTGTAAACTCATTATTGTTGATAGTGGAAGATTTAACTGGACTAGGTCTCGTGGTTTTTACCTTCGCATTAGTGGGTTTTCCACGTAAAAATCTTGGTGTCTTGCTTGATTATTATTTTGCTTTTGTATGACTATTTAATTTGCACAAAGAGGGGTAGATTAATTCCGCTGAGCATCTGAAATTGGTGTTCACCCCTAACAAAGTGGTATCAGAGCCTTTTGGTTCATTGTTCGTGTGGAGTTCTTGTGTGAATTAAATGGAAGAGTCATTTACTAGCATGGTTAAACTCACAGCTTCCAATTATTCAATTTGGAAGACTAGGATGAAAGTATTTTGTATTGCAAGGAATTGTTTGACCCCATTGAGTTGAAAGGTGTCAAACCAGTTGCTGTAACCAACAATGATTGAAAGAAATTGAATAGGAAAGCCGTTGGATATATTAGGCAGTAGGTTGATCAAAGTGTCTTTCATCATGTAGCTAAAGAAGTTGATGCTTATGGTCTTTGGCAGAAGTTAGAGTGTCGTTATGAACAAAAGACTGCTCAAAACAAAGCTTTTGTGATAAGAAGGCTTATGAATTTGAAGTACAAAGATGGGCATAGTGTTACGGAGCATTTGAGTAATTTTTAGGGAATGTTGAATGAGTTGTCTACCATGAAACTTGCACTAGATGATGAGGTGCAAGCATTACTTGTGGTGAGTTCTTTGCCAGACAGTTAGGAAACCTTGGTGGTGTCACTCAGTAATTCGGCTCCCAATGGTGTGATAACTATGGGTATGGTAAAAGACAGTATGTTCAATGAAGAGGCAAGAAGAAAAGAGCAAGGTATTTTTTCTCATTCAAAGGCACTTGTTATAGAAAGGCGGGGGAGAAGTAAAAGCAGAAAACCTCGCAGGTGTGACAGTCGTGACAAGTCAAGAGGAAAGTCCTATTCAAAAATAGACATAAAATGTTTTCACTGTGGCAAGCCTGGGCATATAAGAAGAGATTGCAGAAAGTTTAAGAGGGAACAGTTGGGAAAAGACGAAGAACGTCAAGAAGAAAAAGACACTGCAGTAGTTGCATCTGATGGTGATGTGGTATTAGCTTTTGATGAAGCTTATGCTAATCTCGCATGTGATGAATCTACGTGGGTAGTTGATACAACAGCATCTTTTCATATTACTCCACATAGAGATTTCTTCTCTTTCTACACCAATGGCGATTTTGGTTGGGTTAGGATGGGAAATGAAGCAAAGTGTAAAGTTGTGGGCATGAGAGATATACAGCTAGAAACCAGCATTGGGTGCAAATTGATTCTTAAGGATGTCAGACATGTTCTTGAAATGCACTTCAACTTGATTTCTATTGGGAAACTTGATGATGAAGGCTACCGCAATTACCTTGGAGGTGGACAGTGGAAACTGAGCAAAGGTTCTCTTATCTTAGCCAGGGGAAAGAAGACCAACACTCTCTACAAGACAGCTGGAAGACTAGTCAAGGGAGATGCGATTGTTGTTGAGAATGAAAACTCCACTAAGCAATGGCACAAGAGGCTTGGTCACATGAGTGAGAAGGGACTTCAGATTCTCGCCAAGGAACAGCTCCTACCTAATAATAAAGGTTCGTCACTAACGCCCTATACTCATTGTCTTGTTGGAAAACAAAGAAGAGTTTCATTTCAAAAATCCTCTTCATCAAGAAAGTCTAATATTCTTGATTTAGTTCACACTGATGTCTGCACTATGAACACTAAAACTCTAGGTGGTGCTCTTTATTATGTGACTATTATTGATGACCACTCTAGAAAGGTATGGGTGTTTGCTTTGAAAACCAAAGATCAGGTATTGGGTGTGTTCAAAGTCTTTCATATGAAGGTGGAAAGAGAAATTGGGCTTCCTTTACAAATACATTTTACTTAAGTTAATGAAACCAAAAGGAAAATTTCATAATTTTATACTATAATTGATGTTACCGGTGCAGTTACCATCCCAATGAATATGGCTGTTGCGTCTTTCATTTAAAGGCCAGAAACACAAAAACGAAACAAAATCAAACAAATAACAATGCTAAAGAATTAACATATGTGAGTTAAGGGGTTTAAATGTGTAACATTTGGCATTTATCAACTGGTATATAGATTTCATAAATGTAATTTCTTTGGCTCATCACCCAAGTTATTGGATGCAAAGCAAAGCAATATCTCGGAATGATTCTTGCTCCATTAGGAGTACTTTGCATGCACGCCAGTAAGTTGTATAATATAGTCTCTACCAATCTATAAAAAAGATCACATTGTTTAACAATCTATGGTAGCTGAACTGGACATCGGTGCTAAAGTAAAGGTATTGAATAGTCAAGAAAGGTATTGTATAGTCAAGAAGCCTTTCGCATCATAAGATAAAGCAGGGTGCAATGAGGCTAACAATTTCTTTCCATTAGAACGCAACGAGTTTAACAAAACAGGTTTCTATTACTATTCTCAAGGGATGAATCCTTGGTGGGGTTTGCTTCATAGTGATTTTGTCTTACAACAAGGCCAAGACACTTTGGTAATCATGAGTAGCCTTTATAAGAATCAATACAAACATGTATATAATTTATGGACTCTTTACATCATGACAATGAAAGGCCTAAAATCAAATGCATGCATGATTACCATCAATTTTCTTCAATTCCTTTTTTTTTTCTTTTTTTTTTCTTCTTCTTCTTAATAATCAACACGCAAAACCTATTTTTAGTTTATTGGCGTTTCAATTTTAATTCATACAAGAGTAATATAACAACACCAACGCTGGTGTCAATAGTAGAAATACTAAAAGATAAATGTAAGTATATACCAGATTTCATATACTTCACAGGTTGGCTCGAGCATAAAGATGTCCCAATAAATGCCATACAGTCGTTGGAAATATCCATTGTGTCAAAACAGTTGCATTGCATCTTCAAGATACAGCAACCTAGCACAAGCAATTACATAACGTTCTCATGTTCATTCCAAAAGCATCCTCCGATGCCCATGATGCAGAACTAAAATGGAAAGTAATATCAGCAGGGGGCCAAAAGCTTTACAGAATAACATATAAGGAAAGCTACACCTGTTTTCTACATCGATCATCAACATTTTGGATGCTACATACATGAAATTTTTGCTCACTTCACCATCAGATTCTTTTTCTTTTTAAATCCCATCCTTTTTAGGCTACCAATAATCTTGACAAGAGCAGGAACCATCCTTGAAATGGTGAAAATGAGTAGAGTCTTTCACAATAATTTCTCTGACCACAAGCTTGGAGATAAATTTTATGGTGGAATGACAATCATTACATACTCTAAGGTTCTTCATAATTCTCAAGGTAGTGTTCTCTGGAGTACTTAATAGCCCAAATGCAATCGCAAGTTTTTCACTGTGATGTCTAAGCATATGTTCCTTTACCTCTTGCTCAAGGTCGCATAGTACTGATTTAGTATCAGGAATGAAACCCATCTTTTTTATCTACTTCCAGATCCTTTCCATCATATGGTATATGGCATCTTTCTGTGGGTGAAGCCCATCTTCGACCCCAAAGACATGGACTTTGTTCTGTACCTGAAGCCAACTGAATCCTTGATCTTTCTTTACTCCTCTATCTTTCCTTGATTTTCTAATTTTAGCAGCAGCATCCCGTGATCTCCCACAAGCTAAATATAAGTTAGTTAGGAATGAGTAGGCCCCACTATTGCAAGTCTCAAGAAGAAGCAATCCTTTTGCCGCAACTTTTGCTAGGTCCACATTTTTATGAACCTTACAAGAAGGTAAAAGTGAACCCCAAGATATTGTTAGACTACATGACACACTTAAGCCACCTAAGCTGTCAGGTCAACCTATCAAACTCACTGACTATGCAGCCACATCATCTTCATCAATTAGCATAGCAAAATCTCATAAAGACAAAGATCTTGCAGCTGTCGAGGATCCTTGTGATTCATCACATCTAGCCTTACCATCAGTCAATGATGCAGCTAAGAAAAGAAGATCATCTCTCCTTGCTGCTATGACATGAAGATATGCACACATAAGGAAAGATTTGATGTAATCTTATAGGTTGTTTTGTAAACACACAATCATATAATATCATGGATGATTGTGTGTAATAGATGCTTGATTTGTATAGTTATTCTTTCCTTACATTTACATTGTAATTAGCTTATATAAACTCATGTATCATTCGGTATGAATTATTGAATACAGAAAGTTATTCAGCCATATTCTTAGTCCTCACTGAATTATTTTATGGTATCAAAGCAGTGAAAGGAAAACTTCTTCGATCCTGCAACAATGGCCAATTCCTCTGCTTCTTCCTCATCTTCTGCTGCACCTCTAACCAACTCCCTCAGCTCCGCATCTCCTGCACCAGTCACCACTACCTTCACCTTACCTAGTATCACTCAACAAATCTCCACCAAACTTGATGGCCCTACAGATTACCTGAATTGGGTAAGTCATTTCAACCCAATTCTGAATACCCATGATCTGATGGGTCTTGTTGATGGGAGTGAGACATGTCGTCTCAAATATGTCATTGATGAAACTGGACAAGTCACCACAACAGTGAATCCAGATTACTCACTTTGGTAGAAGAAGGATCAAAGCCTTCTTAGTTGGTTCAACACAACAATGTCAGACTATATGCTATCCTCCCACGATGGATTAAAGACAGCTAGGCTAGTTTGGACCACACTGTCCACTAGGTATGCATCCTAGTCCAAGGCCAGAGTTTCATACTTAAAGAGACAGTTGCAAACTCTCAATCAGGGTTCTAAGTCTTGCTTAGAATTCCTCAATAAAATCAAATCATGTTTAGACATGCTTGCTGCTGCAGGACAGCCTGCAGGAGATGATGATCTCATCTCCTACATCCTTGGAGGCCTGAATCCTGCCTATACCACCTTCATTACCTTGTTCAACTTCACCACTTGAACAACATCCATGACCTTTGAAGAATTTCAGTGTGAACTACTCAACCATGAGATCCTGCTCAATAGCCATCAATCATTGCCACATCCACTCACTGAATTAGGCAATTTTGCCCTTTACTCTAAAAAACCAAGACATCCAAGTGACAACTACAACAAAGGGAAGTCAGGGGGCTACTCCAAGAATTCATACCAGCCTGCAGGAGGCTACTCAAGGAATTCATATCAGTCCAATCAGCCAAAAGGCTACCAAACAAACAACTACCAAAACAATCTCAGGCGACCAGGAGGCAATCACTTCTCACAGAAATCCATTCTTTGTACACCTCCCATTGGCCCTTCTCCTACTTCATTTTCTCCTAGAGCATCCTGTAAAATTTGTGGGAAGCCTGGACACTTAGCACTGGACTGCTATCACCAAATGGATTACTTTTACCAAGGGAAGAATCCACCTCCACAGTTGTCTACTATGATGGCTCGAACTCATTCCTTTGCTGCAGAACACAATGATGAAGACCCTTGGTTTGCTGACAGTGGAGCTAACAACCATGTCACGGCTGCCTTAGGCAATCTGATGCTTCAAGAACCCTTTAAAGGTGACGATGAGGTTGCTATAGGTAATGGCACAGGTTTGCCCATATCCAACATAGGTTCATCTATTTTGTACAATTCTAAACACCCTTTCAAATACCCCTTCAAATTGAAACATATTTTGCACTGTCCTTCTGCAGCAGCTAACTTGTTATCTATACATCAATTTTGTGTAGACAACAAGTGCTAGTTATACTAACTGACTCTCATTTCTTCGTGAAGGACAACCTCACAGGGCAGACTCTTTTGCAAGGGCCAAGTAGGGATGGACTCTATCCAATCTTTTTGCCCAAATCAGCCAATAAAGTCAATAAGGTTTCAGCATTCCTCGGAGTCACAGCCTCCTCCAAGATATGGCATAGTCGGTTAGGGCACCCTGGACCTCCTATTTTGAATAAAATCAAACAACTTATAAACCTACCTGTACTTGGTCCTATCTCAAATGAAAATTTGTGTGAACCTTGTCAAGTAGCAAAGTCTAAGTGTCTTCCTTTTTCTGATTCTAATAATGTAACTGCCCAACCATTAGAAATAATACATTCTAATTTATGGTGTTCTCCAATTCCTTCTCTTAATGGATGTCGTTACTATGTGATTTTCATTGACAGCTACTCAAGGTTTTCCTAGATTTATCCAATGCATAACAAATCAGATACCTTTGCATGTTTTGTACAATTCAAAAGCCTAGTAGAGAACTTATTGTCTAAGAAAATCAAGGCCTTTCAATCTGATGGAGGAGGGGAATTCACCTCCAATCAATTCAAACACCTCCTAAGTTCAATTGGTATCTTCCACAGAATTTCGTGTCCTCATACCCCTCAACAAAATGGTCTTGCTGAAAGGAAACATAGGCATATAGTGGATACTGGTTTAGCCCTACTAGCTCAATCCCACCTTCCCTTTTCTTATTGGGTTGATGCATTCAATACTGCAATCTACCTAATCAATAGACTTCCCACAACCGTGCTGAAAAATCACTTTCCTTACTTCAAATTGCTTCACAAACAGCCTGATTATTCTCTCCTCAAAGTCTTTGGTTGTGCTTGTTATCTTCTCAGACCTTACAATGCTCACAAGTTGATGTATAGATCAAAGAAATGCATCTTTCTTGGCTACTACTCTAATTACAGAGGCTACAGATGTTATGAACCCCTATCCAAAAAGACCATCATCACTAGACATGCTGTTTTTGATGAGACTACCTATCCAGCAAAAGATTGGTTGTCCACTCCACTGCAGCCCTCTGCAAATGAATCTGCTCCAACCAAGGTAAATCCTTCTACTCCTATTTTAGTACATTCTATCTCTGCCACACATGCTCCTCAATCTATTGCTGTTGAACCTCTAGTATAGCCTGTTCACTCTGCATGTCCTGATTTAGTCACTAAAGCTGTGTCCATTGAATTCATCCATATAGCTGCCCCTAGCTCACCCTCAACCTCCCCCACAACCTCTCATACGGAACCATCTTCCCTTTCCATTGTATCACCAGCTATAGCAACTCCAGCCACTGCAACAGAAACATCTCTTTCTCCTTCAATCGAAGCACCTGTTCCTATACCCTATCATCCCATGATCACCAGACTTCAGGATAGCACTCGCAAATCCAAAACATTCCCCAACTACAAGCTCTTCCTATCCACTAGACATCCTCTAATCGCCCTTCATTCTAATGCTCCTTTGTCACACCTCCCTTCTGCTCCCACTAGTTTTTCCCAAGCAGTCAAATCTTCTCACTGGCAACAAGCCACGCAGGAAGAATTCCAAGCTCTCCAAGCCAATCAAACCTGGACCCTTTGCCCTAGGCCACCTCATCACAATGTTATCACTAATAAATGGGTTTTTAAGGTGAAACAGAAAGCTGACGGCACTCTTGACAGATTTAAGGCTCGACTTGTAGCTAAGGGGTTTCAACAACGAGATGGTCTGGATTACACTAAAACCTTCAGTCATGTGGTCAAATCTGCAACCATACGAGCTATCCTTGCCTTGGCAGTTCACTTTCAATGGCCTACTAGACAATTGGACGTCTCCAATGCCTTCCTCCATGGTAATTTACAAGAGGAGATCTTTATGGAATTGCCACCAGGTTTTATTGACAACCGATTCCCTAACCATGTTTGCAAACTTCAAAAGGCTATCTATGGACTCAAGCAAGCACCTAGGGCTTGGTTTACCAGGCTTGTTGCTACCTTGCTTGCTCTTGGATTTATTGAATCCAAAGTGGATTACTCTCTTTTCATTCTCCATCACAACAATGTGCATCTCTTTCTCCTCATTTATGTAGATGACATCATTGTCACTGGAAACTCCATTCCTGCAATTCAACATCTTGTTTCTTGCCAGCAGCAATCCTTTGCCATGAAGGATCTAGGCTTTTTGCATTACTTCTTGGATGTCCAGCCCCTGTCAGGAGGACTTCACCTCTCTCAAACCAAGTATGTGTCTGATCTCCTAGGCCGTGTCAATATGACAGGAGCTAAGCCTGCCAAGACACTTCTTCCAACTGGTTCTCAGCTCTCTTAGCTTGATGGTGATCCTCTCCCAAATGCCTCTGAATACAGAATTTAGTAGGAGCACTTCAATACTAGACTTTAACTAGGCCCGACATTTCCTTTGCTGTTAACCAACTCTGCCAATTCATGCACTCTCTTACTTCTACACATTGGACTGCAGCCAAGAGGGTTTTTAGATATCTCAAAGGCTCAATCAATCATGGTTTACACTTTGCTAAAGGTTCCCTTGACCTCAATGCCTATAGTGACTCGGATTGGGCAGGCAACCCTGATGACAGGAGGTCCACTACTGGCTATACTCTCTTCTTGGGACCTTGTCTCATTAGCTGGTGTGCTAAGAAGCAGCCAATTGTGTCTAAATGTACTGAGGCTGAATACCGATCCTTAGCCTTTGCTACGGCTGAGCTCTTCTAGTTGAGAATGCTTCTTCAAGAACTGCAGATTTATCTCCATTGCTCTCCTACTCTATGGTGTGACAATCTTGGTGCATTAACCCTGGCTTCTAATCCAGTATATCATGCACGCATCAAACATATTGAGGTGGGCTATCACTTCATCCGTGAGAAAGTGGTCAACAAGGATGTCACCACTAAATATCTGTCCACCCTTGATCAAATTGCCGATATCTTCACTAAGGGCCTCACTACCAATCGGTTTCTTCTTCTCAAAGACAAGCTAAAAGTGTGCTCTCCACCCATTAACTTGCGGGGGAATGTTAGACTACATGACACACTCGTGCCACTTAAGTTGCCAGGTCAACCTATCAAACTCACTGACTATGCAGCCACATCATCCTCATCAGTTAGCATAGTAAAATCGCATAAAGACAAGGATCTTGCAGCTGTCGAGGATCCTTGTGATTCATCACATCCAGCCTTACCATCAGTCAATGATGTAGCTAAGGAAAGAAGATCATCTCTCCTTGCTGCTATGACATGAAGATATGCACATATAAGGAAAGATTTGATGTAATCGTATAGGTTGTTTTGTAAACACACAATCATATAATATCATGGATGATTGTGTGTAATAGATGCTAAATTTGTATAGTTATTTTTTCCTTACATTTACATTGTAATTACCTTATATAAACTCATGTATCATTCGGTATGAATTATTGAATACATAAAGTTATTCAGCCATATTCTTAGTCCTTACTAAATTATTTTAGATCTGACATCTGGTTCAACAGGCATACTTTTATGAAATCATGTGCTTCTTGTAGCAATCCAGCACACCCAAATAGGTCAATCATGCATGCATAATGGCTTAAGGTGGATTCAATTTTATGTAGATCTTGCATCAAATGATAATACCTTCGACCCTATTCCACCAATCCCACATGTGTATAGGCAGAGAGCACACCAACATAAGTTAAATGGCTAGGTTTAATACCAACTACTAGTATCTCTTCAAAAAGTTCTATGGCTTCTTCTCCATGACCATGCTGAGCCAAAGCACTAATCATGGACGTCCAAGAGATAGTATCTCGATTATTCGGTATTAGATTTAATACTTGCTTTGCATTGTTAAGGCTTCCAGCTTTGGCATACATGGTAATTAGAGCATTACTCACAGAAACAGATGATGCTTCCCATGATCTTATGGCACTTAAATGAATTTGTTTGCCATGATACAAAGAAACCAAGCTTGAACTGACACTTAACATGGCTGCTTGAGTGTGGTTGTTTGATCATTGATCTGAAAAGCTCCAAAGCTTCATTATTCAAGCCATTCTGCACATAACCTACAATCATAGTTGTCCATGCAACCACATCGCGGTCCCTTAATGAGTCAAATATCTGTCTGGCAGGGTTTATATCCCCAAGCTTGATGTAGCCATCCAACAAGGTTGTAAAAGCTATAACATTGAAAGCTGAAGAACGGCTTTGCTCCACAATCTTTCTTGCAATTTCAACCCCACCGGACTTAGCATACATTGAAGCCAAAGCATTCGCAACTGCCCTAGTGGTATCAAACTCAGTTCTAATGATGTAGGCATAGATTTGTTTCCCAGAATTTAACTTCTCAAGATTGGTGCAGGCTGACAAAGCACTTGTCAATGTGAACTTATCAGGCTTTAGTTAAGAATCCTTCAACATGTTTGAGAAGATTTCCAGCGCTTCAACATCAAAACCATGCTGTTGTAACTTGCAACAATTGAATTCCATAAAACTACATCTCGTTATGCCATCTGTTTGAATTGGCCAAGAGCCAGGTCAACCCAAGCAGACTCCATATGCAATGAAATCATAATGTTCCATGATGACGTGTTCCTCAACCTCATTCTATCAAAAAAAAAAAAAAATTCTGTTATTGAATCACCACACTTAACATACATGTTTAGCATGGAATTTGCCATAGGAATACATCTACCAAGCCCATGTTTAATGAAGAATGAGTGAACCTTCCTACCAATATCCAAAGCTTCAATAGTGGCACATGAAGCAAGAATATTAGTAATGGTTTATCTCCGCTTTATAAAGTGTGGTCTCCATTCAATATAATCTTTAGAAAAAATGTTAGAGGTCAATATTTTTTCTATATTTAGCTCATAATTTCTCACAATCAACCATTTGATTTATGGACTTATGGGAACGTCACATAAATCAATGGTGAACCCCACAAATCTAAGAGTTGATCAATTGAATTTATAAGAAAATATAGACTAAATATGATAAACTTATTAACCCTAACATTTCTCATTAATTAGTGTTACCTGAACAATTATTCGTAACAAGTGGCTCAAAATATATTTACAATTTAGGGGAAAATACATTTTACTCCCCCTCCCCCCCCCCCCCCCAATTATCCACCTATTTGCACTTTTAACCCCAATGTTTAAAAAGTGACACTTTACCCTCCCCCCCCCCCCCCCCTCCCCCAAACTTCTAAATATATTGTTGCAATTCGACCATTACGACTTTTTTCTTTTCCCAAATGCCCCCATCCCAATTTTTTTTTTTAATTAAAGTTTTTTTAAAAAATAAAAAAATAAAGGGGTGGCCGGCCACCCCAGTTGGGCCTGGGGGTGGCTTCGGCCACCCCTTAATTTTTTATTTGTGTTTTTTTTTTTTTTTTTTTTTTTTTTTTTTTTTTTAACTTGGGATGTGGGCATTTTGGGAAAAATAGTCGAATTGCAACAATTTGGAAGTTTGGGGAGGTAAAGTGTCACTTTTTAAACATTAGGGTTAAAAGTATAAATAGATGGATAATTCAAGCAGTAAAGTATATTTTATCCTATAATTTAAAAATTAAGGGAAAACTTTACTTTGGCCCCCTGAACTTCCACCCGATTTTACGAATCTCTGAACTTCCAAATCTCTCCTTTTGGACCCCTGAACTTTCAATTACTCTCAATTAGAACCCTTTCGTTAATTTTAGCTATTAAAAATACAAAAAAAAGACCAAAATGTCCTTGATTTTCATTTTTTTTAAAAAATAACGTTTTGAAAGTTGAAATTTTATACAAAAGTCAGGGGTATAAACATCATGTAATGTTTAAAATCTGACAGAGGAGTCCACATTGAGAGTAATTGAAAGTTCAGGGGTCCAAAATGAGAGATCTGAAAGTTTATAAAGTTTGTAAAATCAAGTGAAAGTTCAGGGGGTCAAAATGAAATTTCTACTTAAATTAATTATTGTACTTTTTGTGGAAACTTGGAAAAAGATAGGGACCTAATTGTTCCCATGGCCACGTCTGTAGACCTGTTTTTCTTTTTTTTTTTTTTTTTTTTGAAAGCAAAAGAAAAAGCTTTGGACTTTTGTGAGCCATGGACACATGTACGAGGGGACCTTTGGCAATGGAAGTCTGAGGTAAGCAAAAAGGGGCAGCCCACGGAGGCAAAAAGGGGGCAGATTATCTGCATACGACTCAAAAATCTCAATGGCAACGAAATCATCATATGGTCCACAAAGCAAAACCTTTACTGTTTGAATAGTTTTCTGAATGATGACGTGGGATGGACCTCGTAAATATCTTGGTATCTGCTAGGATTATTTGGCTGAGAATATGAAAGGAAAAGGGATCAAAGCTGCCAGTGTTGTCCGGCGGGGGATAGCTCCGATGCCTAAGTTAGTCACAGTGTTTAAGAGAGAATATAACTTTGAAAGTGATAAACAAGACAGAGAGAATAAAGGATATTCAATTAAGGAGAGGAAAAAGAAGTTACCAAAATTTGAGAGGGGACCCCCATTTTATAGGCATCGACTTGTACCTGTTTACTTGACACGTGGACTTTACCGAGGATGCACGTGTCGAACAATATATATTTTCAAAGAAGGATGAAAAAATAACATGCAAATATATCCAATATTCTGAGAGTAAGACTCGGTAGTCCACGTAAGACTCGGTATGCCGAGTCTTAGGACCGAGCGTTGTGTTCTGAGTTCAGATAAGTATGAATACCGAGCATAAGTTTGATGAACAGTAAAAATTAACCGAGCTTTAGTGATGGGTTGACAAATTACCTTTCCGGGCCCAACACAGCTGACCATGATCCAACAGTTACCCCCTAATTTCCTAGTCTAAAAGACTATAGAAATTTCATATTTCTGAGAATGGTTCAGTTTAGTTTTTTTTTTAGTTTAGTTTTTTTTTTTTTTAAGTTCGGTTTTGTCTTTGTTAAAATAAGGCGAGTTGGCTCTTAAATTTCAAAGGTTTTCAAATTTTGAATTTCAAAAGAAAATGTAGTTGGAGCGTTTAATGACTTACCTCCGCCTTTTGAGAGCCACACATTGGGTTTCCCGTGGTTAAAACTTAAGGTGGCCACGTATCAGTTCCTGCATGGAAAGTAAAATAAATGGGTGCCCTTTCACTGAACCCTAGCCTCTAGGGTTTAAATGCGTTGCTTCGTTTTTCCCCTTCCGAAAACCTTTTTAAAACCTCCTTCCCCTTCAATTATTCTCCACTGTTTTCAACTAGAAGCCATTGTTGTCCCTTCTGAGCTTTTGCCGATTTCTCTCTTCCTTTCAAAACTGGCACTTTTTCCTTCAAATCTTTCTGCCGAGTACTACTTCCTAAAGGTTCTGTATTTCAGAACCTCGGTCGAGTCTATCCCTTCAGCCGAGCCTTTCATTCATCCAAACTGCCCCGTACTCCCTTATCTTGATTTTCTTCTTCCCCTGATTGAACCTTCGGTCAATCACCTTCGTTTGAGCGTTGCCCACCTTCTAATTCAACAAAATCTTTCTTCCATTCCTCATCAATTAACGCCTGAATTCCAATACCTAATGAGTCGCAAAGCCGAGGATGCTCCTAGTGCGTTGGGTGCTTTACACCCAGTCACATGGGAATCGAATATGTCAGATGATAGCGAACCTGAAGTCTGACAAATCTGCCAGCTTCCCGACTCAATTCGATTATGCTTCGATAATGACAGTGTTGGAGATGTGGTGGACATCAACAGTAATGAAGTCTGCGTTTATTTGGAGATGTTTCGGATAGGTCTGAGACTTCCGTTTTCGAGGATAGTCCGGGAGCTGTTGAGTTACATTCGGATAGCTCCACATCAACTATTGCCGAATGGCTGGAGAACCTTTTTTGCCTGTATGGTCGCCTAGCCAAAGATTCTTGGGGCAGAGCATCCCCTTATAGTGGTGAAGTTTTTGAAGGTTTACTGACTAACCAAATGCCCCAGAACCGAATTCCTATTCACTTTCCAAACGCGGAAGAAATTAAAGCTCACCTTCAGGTCCACTTATACCAGTAACAAAGGGTGGAAAGATGAGTTCTTCTTCATTCAAGGTGATAAGTGCTAGAATATTCATATTTTCATCCCTTAACTTGCATGTTTTAATCCTTTAGTTTTGGTTAATTAGGCCATTTTACTTCCTTTTTGTATTTTCTTTGTTTTATAGGCTTTTGGAAGAAAATAAAGCGTTTCTGGAAAAATTCCAAGCTTAAAGGGCAAATTGGGAAGATCTAGAAGATATGATTAAGCTTAACCAATCATAGTTAAAGTTTAATCAAATAAAGGAATGGATTAATTCGGAATTTCTCAATTTGAAGTCAAATCGGATTGGATGCAAAATTGGATTCTGAATACGTCTCGGTATTTTGGCCATAACTTTCATCTCAGATATCCGATTGAGGTGATTCAAGCGACATTGGAAAGCTAACTCAAACTACTACAATTCATTGTGAAATAGCATTTTCCCAATTCGGAGCGCCGCAAGGCCAAAATCATGCCGCAAGATAGGACCGCAATTCTGGGCGAATCCTATTCCGATTTGGGCTTAGGTTTTCTTTAACCTAATTGGGCTTGGACTTAAATCTCCGAAATTCCTAGGATTACTAGGGCTTCTAGGACTCTCTTAAGCCCTATAAATAGACCTCTAAGCCTCACAATTGAGGGGGATCAGACGAAGACGCGCCGGAGGCGCCGTTCTTGGTCGCTTTCCGTGTTTTTTGGGTTTTTGTAGCTTGGAACTCGAATTCTTTTGTAAGTTTTTAATTTTAATGAAGTAATTTAGTTTCTTTATGATTTCTTTTGTCATGAGAGGCTAAATCTTCAACTAAGGTTGAAGATGAAGCCTCGCCATTGATTAGTTTTATATTTTTATGTTTTGTTCGTACAAATCCGTCGTTTAATGTAATGTATGTTCGTTTCAATTCAATTGTGTGACAAAATTGTGATTGATTGTTGTTTATAAATCGTGAAAACGTTGGATATTCGTTGTGTTTCATCCAACGGATACATCGAATGATTTGATTGAGACTTATATCCATTGTGATTTACGGATACAGTGGATGATTTGATCTCAATTGGATATTCGTTGTGATTTGTAATAGAGATGGATTCATCGAATGATTCAATTGGTTTATAAAAAAACAATAGAACATATATAGGGTTTAATTGTTTGTCGGATGCATGAATGAAAACATAAGAATGTATGCTTTGATTTGGTGAGGTGAATTCTAAAACCTTAGTCGTTTATCTTTTGATTATTTTTATTTTATTTAGTTTATGTTAGTTTATTTTCAAAATCAAAATCATTCGGAACTAGGTTAAGATATAATTGATTTAGATAGAAATTAAATTTCAAAAATACAATTCTCTGTGGGATCGACCTCGCACTTGCAATCCATTAAACTACAATTGATTCGTGCACTTGCGAGTTAAATAAATTTGTACATCAAGTTTTTGGCGCCGTTGCCGGGGATTTGTTTGTTTGTGAAAATTGATTTTTGTTTAAATTGATTTTATTTTTCTACTAGTTATTTTCTTTTTACAGTTTGTTGCCTTTTATTTTTATTTTTTTTATTTGTTTCTGTTTATAGTTACTAATAAAAAAAAAAAAATAATAAAAAAAAAAAAAAAAGAGAAAAAGTTGTTTGTTTTTGTTGTTTCTGTTGCAGCTCTGCCGAAGGAACTAGTCCCTGCCAAAGCACTTGATCGCACATCACCTACACTCGAGCACATTCGAGCCTAACGCAGCAAGCATCCCGCGTGCCTGCGCTCGACACTTCCGTAGGTGCGCGCGAGTGCACACCCCGCGCCCATGTACGCTCGATCGCACATCACTTGCGCTCGAGTGCACCTTCACAGACTACACCAAAACGGGCCAGCACCTTGAATTTTGCCAAACTTATGTTTGGTCCGTTTTGTGAGTTTTTGTTTTGATTTTTTTGTTTTTAATTTTTGGTATTTTTGTTTATTTTATTTTTTAAAAAAAAAAAAACCAAAAAAAAAAAAAAAAAACCAAAAAAAAAAAAAAAATCCAAAAAAAAATTTGGTTAATGTTTCATGTGGAAGTGTGCTTTGTTTAAAGAGTGAGGATAAGCATGAATTTTCCTTTAGGTAATTTTAATGCTACCCTTAGTTGTAGGACACCCGCTTTTTCCAACCATCCTCATCATTTTCACCCACATGGACCATGTTCATACTGCTCTAACCCTTATCATAGTTCAGGTAATTGTCCATCTTGGGGACAATTTTCCAATTTTTCACATGAGCAGATGAACACCAATTTCTCCAGTTTGGGGTCTGAATCAAATTTCAATTGCTACACCCTCGATTGGAGCAACCATTCTAATTTCTCGTGGCAAGCTAATGCTACGGGAAATTATGCTCCCCAATTTGATGAACTGCACCATCCTGAATATCCACAGTTCGACAACCAATCCTCTACCCCTTCACCCTGCAATTATCCTCCACAAGATTTATCATTGGAAAACACCCTCAAAGAGTTCATACAGTCTAATGGCCAAACCTTGCAAGAGCTTAAAAATGCCACCATGGTCAACTCCCAAGCCATAAATGAAGTGAAGAATGCAGCCATGGCCAACACTCAAGCAATTGAAAAGTTGGAAGGACAGCTTGGTTATTTAGTTGCTGAACTCACTAGAATAGAGGAAGAAGAGCTTCAAAGTCAGTTGATGGCTGAAAGGCACTACATGATTGATGAGGATGATTCTAGCAATCCTTATCATGAGCATGTCAAAGCCACCACCCCAATTATGAGAGAGAAAATTGTTGAGGAGACTGTTGATGAGACAAGTCTAGAGGACCCATTGGGAAAGTGCTTTGCTCAATTTGGATGTGACCTAGACCTTGACAAGTTATTTGAGCAAGCTGATGCCTTATTGGACTCCACTCCTAAGATGCGAATTGAAAATGGGGAAACCACTGAGATATCATTCCCTAACTCACCCTCATTAGCAGCTGAGCCTTTCATTGTGGATAACCATGAGGAGAAAGAAAAAGAGGAGCAGGTTGATCACATTGAGCCCCCATCAACTCCAAATCTGTCCAGTGACAAGGGAGTGAGTACTGAAGCTCACTCCTTCATCAAAATCCCTCTTGAGACAATTCATGAACCCCAACCTTCAATTCTTCAATGTCTCAAAGAGCCGTCTCATGCTGAAATTCTCAAAGATCTATGCACACAAGGTCACAAATCTAGGAACCATGTTCCTAAGAAGATCTTTCGAAGCAAGCAACTAGGCTACCTGAGACGGCAAAACATCCTTCCAGAGGGATATCAAATTCTTAAGAAGAAAGGATGGAAGGGATTGGTTGGACACCCAAATGATCGAGGAAAGTGTGGTATTCTTTCTTTCTTTTTATTTTCAGCACTTTATTTTGATTTCTTTTCCTTTTTGTCATTTCATTTTGTGTCATTTTCTTTTTATTTCTATCAGCAATTAATCTTTTGATATTTGTTTCTATGAGAAAATATTGCTGCTAGATTTTGACAGGTGTTTTGGTGTTCAAGTCTGGGGGACGCCCTGGCCTTTGCACACTCGAGTTTCCGCATCCTACGGTATTGTGTCTCTTGCTACATTGGGGACAATGTGTCATTTAAGTTTGGGGGTGTGGACAAACACATTGTCTTTTTGTTTGTTTGTGTCTTTTTGTTTGTTTTTATCTGTTTGTTTTGTTTAAAAAAAAAAAAAAAAAAATTGTGCTATGTTGTTGATTGGTCATGAGTTACATCATAACTGTGGTTTGCATGTCATTAGTGTGTTTAACTTTTTGAACACTACATGTCATTAGAAATCCGAGTCCTTTGACTCATTTGGTGGATTAGAGAGACTTCACATGTCTGAGTTGATTATCACAAGCACACTAGCATAAAGTTTGTGAGGTATGAGATTTGGATTGATTAGGGTGTGCCTTGTGATTTGTAGGATGAAGTGTTGATGAAACCTTGGCTTGAAGATAAAAAAATTAAAAAAAAAAAAAAAAAAATTGTCATCATCAGTTTGAGCTTTTCATTGAGTAACCGGATCTCATGCCTCACTAAGCATTGAGTGTTCGCGTAAAAAGATGAGAAATTCAACTTGGTTGACTGTATGGCTAGTTTGGCTTCGTAGCCTTTTTGACTTGAGTAATTAAGCCTTAGGGATGTTTTACATCTAGTGCCCTAAAACCATCTGGTTTGGGAGTCACTGGCCCAATACTCGTTACATAGGTCAATTAGAAAGCTTAAGAGAGCCGAACATTGCACAGCCTACACAAAAAAAAAAAAAAATATATATATATATATATATATATATATATATATATATATATATATATATATATAATAATAATAATAATAATTAAAAAAAATGCATGTCTTGATCCAAGCCTTTGGTGTTTTCATTTGTGTAAATTCCTATGAATTTTGAGGTACACCAAACTTTGAGAAAAATTGAAGCCTCTTAACTTTGTGTTAGTCTCACTTTGCACATTTGGAGCTTGTGTTGTCTCAAATTTCCACCTTTGAGTTGAATGATTTGTGGTTGGCTTGATGATTTGATTGTGGTGTTTACTTTGTTAAACCTGCTCATGATATGAGAACCATATGTTTGTATGAAAATTGTGTCTGTCAATGACATAGTGCTAAAAATGTTTGTGGGTATCATTTCTATTAAACCCTCACGAGACTTCACTCGTCCTCTAGGGATGCCTAGGGGTTTAAAAGGCTTGTTGCATACGCTAAATGCAATCGTACATCCCACGAAAGATGGATTTATCTTTTGTTTTCTGTTTTTCCATTCTTGTTTTTAGTTTTGTATTGCTAAGGGACTAGCAATATGTAAGTTTGGGGGTGTGATAAGTGCTAGAATATTCATATTTTCATCCCTTAACTTGCATGTTTTAATCCTTTAGTTTTGGTTAATTAGGCCATTTTACTTCCTTTTTGTATTTTCTTTGTTTTATAGGCTTTTGGAAGAAAATAAAGCGTTTCTGGAAAAATTCCAAGCTTAAAGGGCAAATTGGGAAGATCTAGAAGATATGATTAAGCTTAACCAATCATAGTTAAAGTTTAATCAAATAAAGGAAAGGATTAATTCGGAATTTCTCAATTTGAAGTCAAATCGGATTGGATGCAAAATTGGATTCTGAATACGTCTCGGTATTTTGGCCATAACTTTCATCTCAGATATCCGATTGAGGTGATTCAAGCGACATTGGAAAGCTAACTCAAACTACTACAATTCATTGTGAAATATCATTTTCCCAATTCGGAGCGCCGCAAGGCCAAAATCATGCCGCAAGATAGGACCGCAATTCTGGGCGAATCCTATTCCGATTTGGGCTTAGGTTTTCTTTAACCTAATTGGGCTTGGACTTAAATCTCCGAAATTCCTAGGATTACTAGGGCTTCTAGGACTCTCTTAAGCCCTATAAATAGACCTCTAAGCCTCACAATTGAGGGGGATCAGACGAAGACGCGCCGGAGGCGCCGTTCTTGGTCGCTTTCCGTGTTTTTTGGGTTTTTGTAGCTTGGAACTCGAATTCTTTTGTAAGTTTTTAATTTTAATGAAGTAATTTAGTTTCTTTATGATTTCTTTTGTCATGAGAGGCTAAATCTTCAACTAAGGTTGAAGATGAAGCCTCGCCATTGATTAGTTTTATATTTTTATGTTTTGTTCGTACAAATCCGTCGTTTAATGTAATGTATGTTCGTTTCAATTCAATTGTGTGACAAAATTGTGATTGATTGTTGTTTATAAATCGTGAAAACGTTGGATATTCGTTGTGTTTCATCCAACGGATACATCGAATGATTTGATTGAGACTTATATCCATTGTGATTTACGGGTACAGTGGATGATTTGATCTCAATTGGATATTCGTTGTGATTTGTAATAGAGATGGATTCATCGAATGATTCAATTGGTTTATAAAAAAACAATAGAACATATATAGGGTTTAATTGTTTGTCGGATGCATGAATGAAAACATAAGAATGTATGCTTTGATTTGGTGAGGTGAATTCTAAAACCTTAGTCGTTTATCTTTTGATTATTTTTATTTTATTTAGTTTATGTTAGTTTATTTTCAAAATCAAAATCATTCGGAACTAGGTTAAGATATAATTGATTTAGATAGAAATTAAATTTCAAAAATACAATTCTCTGTGGGATCGACCTCGCACTTGCAATCCATTAAACTACAATTGATTCGTGCACTTGCGAGTTAAATAAATTTGCACAACACAAGGTGAGTGGGAGTTTGCACCCACAGAAGTGATTAGAGATCCGAGTGTCCCTCGGGAAACAATCGCCTCTTCAAACCGAGGTATAAACCGAACATTGAATTGCTTGCTCTTCATTCCTTCTTTTTGCAGCAAAACTAATCTCAATATATATTTTCAGGTCAACAAGAACCGAGATTATCCCCGAAAAAGGCAAAGCGAGTAAGAGACGTTTTGGATTACGCCGAGGATCATCCATTAGAGATGGATTATGATGCCCTCAGGACCGAGGAAAATAAAGTGTTGTACCTGTGGACCCCTGCACCTGCGAGGGTAGTGGAAGCTGCTCCACCGAGAGTACCACCTGCCGAGCTGCCAAGAAGACCGGTTGCCGAGCCTGCCGAGCTTCCAAGAAGAAAAGCCATCAGAGCTGAGGAGCCCTCTAAAGGGAAAGGCAAAAGAAAAACCGCGGAAGCCTTTTCGAAGAAAACCTTGGCACCAACTGCTGCAAGAGTTTCTCTGGTGTTTTCCGACAAGCCTGAGGATCCCAGCATTCCTTCTCTAAAGAAGAGTAAGAAGAAGGAAAAGAAAATCGAAAGTAGTTTGAAGGCAGCGGGGCCAGTTACCGACCTTGGGTCGGAGGAGGCAGCAGTACAACCAGACGTGAAGAAGAGAGGGGCAGAGTTGCAAGTGATTTGGGAGCCCCTGAGAGGAGACCTGCCCCTGGGGTAGAAATACCTGCTCCTCACATTAGAGCATACTCAGAGGTTCTTGGTGGGGTCAAGGAGTTTCTGAGTAGACAAGACAAATCAGCTCATGATGCCCTTCTTGCAAAACGGCCTCCCTGATCATCTTCTCACACACCCATTAGAGCCGAAGTTTCTGCCTATGAAGCTTTAGAAGTCGACCCAATCTCGGCCGTTCCTCTTTCCTCCACTCCTACTGAGGCTGTACAACTAAGTTCTTCTGATTTCGAGGAAGAAGAACCGGTGGATGTTGGCCAGATCCTTAGGGATCTTGCCTCAAAGATGCTAATCATACCGCCACTTACAGTGGTTTATCCTGGTCAGACTGAGGCTGAGAGCTCGTCCATGCACCCTGAATATGTACATGCCGAGATTACAGCTGCTAGAACCCAGACTGCCGAGGAACCTATGACTGCTGAGCCCTCGGTTACCGAGCCTATTGGTGATGTGCCAATGATTCTGGAGTTTATGACTACTGAGCATGAAACGGTTGAAGAGGTGGCTAGTGTTTGTGAAATTCCCACACAAGCGGATGTCGACCCTGCTGCAACTGCTAATGAAGCCGAAGGAGAATCAGCTAACCTCGGAGGTTCATCTTAGCTACCGAGAGATAGTCCTCCCAATGAACCTGCGCAAGCTCCTACCGAGACTTTATGACCAGCTAGTCCCTTAGTAGACTACACACCTGACCCGATTTCTTGGTCATTTGGGGAGCCTCTCACTCAGTTGGGTGACAACTGGCTCGGTAATCCCTTTATTGCCTCAGTCACCAGGCATCAGTGCCCAATTTCCGAAGGAAGTGATGGAGCACATGTTGTACCATCAACTGGAGGTAAATTGCTTTATGCTTTTTTAATTTTTTTGAAAATAACATTTGTGATTCTAATAAGTATTTTTCTTTTGTAGGGATCAATGCATAGTCTGAATTACTATCTTCACTTCAGAAAATCTGCTGAGAACTCGGCTCTAGAAACCGAGAATACTAAGAAGAAGCTTGAAGAGGCTGAGGCTGAGATAAAACAAATACAAGAGCTATCATCTCAGCAAAGGAACGAGCTTCTTCTTACTAAGGAGAAGATTACCGAGTTTGAGGCTCGGCATGCCCAAGCTGACTCTCAGATTCAGGAACTAGTAGCTGAGTTGGATGCCGAGAAAGCTAAAGGTCAGAGGTTACTGACTGACTACTCGACCTTGGAAGATGAAGCCACTCTGCTTAAAGAAAAACATGCTGATGCCGAGCTTCATTCCCGAGCTACCGAGTCTCGTATCAACTTGGTTTCTGAAGAACTTGAAGAAGCTCAGAGATACTCGGCTGCACAATGTACAAGAGCTGAGGTGGCTGAAGGAAAGTTAAAGGTGGCTGAAGACCATCTCTCAGTGGCTCGAAAGAAACGGAAGTCGGCCTTAAGGCTGCCGAGAAGAGGAATGAGAATTTTAAGAGATGATTTTCCCGAGCCAAAGAACAAGTGGTTAGGTATAAGGATAAGGCTCGGAACTTCTATAAACAACTCTCATTTGCTTCTTGGGGCCGACACTATGGTTGGGGCACAGGTTTCATTTCAGGTTTTGAAACTTTCCGCAACTGGTCAAAAAATCCTCCTAAGGGTGTCGACCTTGACACAATAAAACCTGAAGATGTTCCTCCTACATAAGAGGCTATTTCAAAGATTGCTATAATCGGTCAGGAGCAGATGCCTGACTGTAGAGGCATTATAGTTTTTGGCTTCAACCCGTTTACTCGGTATCGAACTGGGGAATCTTCTATTGTAGCCGAACATCCTGAAGCTGAAGAATCTTCATCTGATGACTCGGAGAAGTCAATAACTGTATCTAATGAGGAATGGGACCATGCACCAGATGGAGCTTTTTGATTTTCCCAAATGTAACTACTGAGATGAAATATCTCCTTTTTGTACCTAATTACTTCATTTTGACAATGAAATAGAAATAGTTTTGACAGAGATCACTTCTATAACTTATGCTTCATATATGTATACCCCCCCGATTCCCATAGGCTATAAATTTAATTTATAACAATGGGAATCTTTATGAAATGCGGGGTAACTGTGATTGTGTTTATTTAATGCTCGACTTTTGGAAAATTTGGACGAATCGTATGCTTTACTGAGAATGCATGGTTTGCAAGAATATTCTGTTCGAACATAATAGTTTGAACATTTGTGCTTCGTAAGAGCGCTTGGTTTGAGTATGTCGCACGAAATATTAACCTCTGTGGTAAAGGGTTTGAGCTCTAAGATAATTCTTTGTTTCGATTATGCTTGTGAACTTCTTCTTCGGGAAAGCGCCTTAGTGATTTTTCACCGAACAAAGTTCGGGAAATTCTCTGGTTGTATTTCTCCAAGGTGGAACCTTTGGAGTAAAGGTTAAGTTCGGAAAATGCCTTGTTTTGACTATATTTCCGAATTCTTCTTTGGGAAAGCGCCTTAGTGAAATTTCACCGAACAAAGTTTGGGAAATTCTCTGGCTATGTTTCGCCGAAGGGTAACCTTTGGGTAAAGGTTTAAGTTCGGAAAGCGTTTTGTTCAGCTAGATTTCCGAATTCTTCCTCAGGAAAGCACCTTAGTGAAATTTCACCGAGCGATGCTCGGGAAACTCTCCGGCTATATTTCACTGAAGGGTTGGAAAGTGCTATAAATAGACACTTTTCCAAAAGTGACTCTCAAAAAAATGCTTAGTTTAACTATTTTCTCCGAGCGTCAGATAAAAGTATGGTCAGCCGCATTTTTAAGATTTCTGCATGATTATAACCTCAAAGGATCCTTCATTCATAAACATTTATTCGTCATAACAGGAATACAACAAAAGTGAGTCTCTGAAAATTATAATTCTATACAAAATACTTCTTTAGATGTTCAGCATTCCATGGTCGTTGGAGTTGCTTTCCTTCGGAGTTTGTGAGATGATACGCTCCTGCTTTGCCACATTTGATCACTTTGTATGGTCCTTCCAAGTTTGGTGTTAGCTTCCCATCAGCTGTGTCTTTGGTTGCAAGAGTGACTTCTTTCAAGACCAAGTTTCCAACTTGAAAACTGTGATGTTTGACCCGCTGATTTAAATACTGAGCTACCCTTTGTTGGTACGCTGCCATAGTAACCTGAGCCTGATCCTGTTTTTCTTGTAACAAATCGAGATGTAGTTTCAGACCCTCGCCATTGAGTTCAGGGTTGAAGGTGTCTACACGAAAACTTCTCGCTTTAATCTCAGCTGGAATGACAGCTTCAGTTTCATAGGCTAAAGCATAAGGAGTTTCCTTGGTGGGAGTTCTTCTGGTGGTGCGATATGCCCATAAAACCTTAGGAAGATCCTCCACCCAGTTCCCTTTACGTTGACCGAGCTGCTTCTTCAGGATTTTGAATATTGTTTTGTTTGTTGCTTCTACTTGTCCATTTGCTTGGGGATGCCCCGGAGATGAGAAATATTGCTGAACATGAAGCCCAGCACACCAGTCTCGAAAGGAATCACAATCGAATTGTTTACCATTGTCTGTAACGAAGGAATGAGGAATTCCATATCGACAAATAACATTCTTCCGAAGAAACTTCTCAATATTTTTCGCTGTAATGTTTACCAAAGCCTCCACTTCTGCCCATTTCGTGAAATAATCGACGGCAACTACAGATAACCGAACACCCCCTTTTCTTGGAGGTAATGGCCCTACTATATCCACTCCCCATTGTGAAAATGGCCATGGCGAGGAGACTAAACTGAGCTCCTCAAGAGGTTGCTTGATGATGTTAGCAAAACGTTGACAGTTGTCACAAGTTTTGACGATTTGCATGGAATCCTAATTCATACTCAGCCAGAAGAATCCTGCTCTAACAGCTTTGTGTGCTAACATTCGAGCTCCTGAATGACTGCCACAGATTCCTTCATGGACCTCTCAGAGGATATAATTACCTTCTTCTTTAGAAACACACTTAAGAAGAGGTAACATCAAGCCTCGTTTGAAAAGAAGGCCATTGACCAAGGTGAACCAACCAGCCTTTCGTTTTAATTGCATCGCCTTTCTTTTATCTCCTGGGAGAACTCCTCTTTCTAAATACCCAACAATCTCTTCAGCCCAGGCAGGTACGATTTCAATAGTTAAAACCATGACTTCCTCGGTGATAGAGGGTTGTTGCAAGATTTGTACGGGTTGCTTCGTTTCTCCCATTTCATCCTTGGTTGCCGAACTTAACCGGGCTAAATGGTCTGCTTTCTCATTCTCTTCCCGCGGGATTTTAATAATATATAACTTGGACTTTAAATAAGTAGAGCTTCATTTTACTGCCCTTAGCTTCAAATTCATCACGAATGTGGCCGACAATAACCTGAGAATCACTCCGGACTTCTACAAACTCTGCTTCCATCTCTCGGCCAAACCGAGCCCAACTATTACTGCTTCGTACTCTGCCTCATTGTTAGTAGTTTTAAACTCTAACCTCAAAGAGCTTTTCAATTCCTTCCTGTCTAGCGTGATCATCACTACTCCAGCCCCACCTTTCTTTTTTGTAGAAGAACCATCAACATAAATCACCCACATTTTTTCCTTTGGCCATACCTCTGGATCTTGTATGTTGGTGAATTTGACTAAAAAGTCTGCAAGTGCTTGACTTTTGATAGCACTACGTGAAATAAAGTGAATATCAAATTCACTAATCTCAATTGCCCAATTGACTAACCGACCAGACAAATCCAACTTCCGAAGTACTTTCTTCAATGGATACTCGATTAGTACATTGATTGTATGGGCTTGAAAGTACGGTCGAAGCTTTCTAGATGCAATCACCAGAGCAAAAGCAAGTTTCTCCATTTGTACATACCTCTCCTCTCCTCTTCTTCTTGAATCAAAGCTGCACTGACCGCGGTCGGAGATACAGCTAAATATAAATATAACACTTCTCCAGGAATAGTTCGGCTAAGAAGAGGTGGACTGACCAGATACTTCTTGAGTTGCTCAAACGCTTGTTTGCATTCCTCAAACCATTCAAAAGCCTTGCATAAAATTTTAAAGAAAGGAAGACACTTATCTGTAGACCAAGAGATGAACCTATTTAATACCGCGATTCTACCAGTCAATTGCTGAACTTGCTTTGTATTCTTCGGGGACTGCATATCTAACACTGCCTGAATCTTCTCTGGATTGGCTTCAATCCCTCGGCTTGATACCATATAACCGAGTAACTTTCCAGATGAAACCCCAAACGCACACTTTGTAGGATTCAGCTTCATCTTGAATCGTTTCAATATCATGAACGCCTCTTGCAAATCTGTCACATGATTTGCCTGCAGTTTACTCTTGACCAGCATATCATCGACATAAACCTCCATATTCTTCCCAATTTGTTCCTAAAACATCTTATTTACCAACCTTTGGTAGGTAGCACGGGCTTTTTTTAAGCCGAAAGGCATAACCTTGTAGCAATATAAGCCTCGGTCAGTGATGAATGCTGTTTTATCTTGATCAGATGGGTGCATGAAGATTTGATTGTAGCAAGAAAATGCATCCATGAAGCTCAATAACTCATACCCGGCTGTTGAGTCAACCAACGAACTAATATGAGGCAGTGGGAAACTATCATTCGGGGAAGCCTTGTTAAGGTCGGTGAAATCCACACACATCCTCCATTTTCCAGAAGACTTCCTAACCATCACAACGTTGGCTAACCAGTCGGGATAATGTACTTCTTCAATAAACTGAGCTTTGAGTAACTTGTCTACCTCCTCGGCAATTGCCATATTTCTCTCAGGAGCAAACTTTATTCGCTTTTGTTTCACCGGCTTTACTTCTGGATTGATGTTCAGATGGTGAACAATGTCCTTTGGATCAATCCCAGGCATGTCCTTAGGGGACCAAGCAAAGACTCCTAGGTTTTCCTGAAGAAACCGAATGAGAACTTTTTTAACTTCTGAACTTAGTTGAGATCCGATCTTAACAAACTTTCCTTCAGCTATCGGTACATCGAACAATGGCTCGGCTGGTTTCTTTTTCAACTGAGTCTTCCTGTCATCACTCAAATTGCTGATCGTCAACAGTGCTGATTCCGGGGATTTCTTCAAAGGTGTATTATAACACTTTTTGGCGACAACTTGATCACCTTTAACCTCGCCAACTCCCTCGACTGTCGGAAATTCCATCTTTAGATGATAGGAAGAAGTTGCAGATTTTAGTTGATTCAAAGCCGGACGACCGATGATCATATTGTATGTCGATGGTCGGTCGATTACCAAAAAATCCACCATGATAGTGGATTGTTTAGGGGCGGTTCCTGCTATGACCGGAAGAGAAATCATTCCAATGGGTTGAACACGCTCACCTACAAACCCTATCAATGGTGATAAGAAGGGCTTCAACTTCTCTCGGCTAATGCTCAACTGTTGAACAATTGTCCAATACAGAATATCAGCCAAACTTCCATTGTCCACCAAAATCCGGTGAACAGCGTGATTAGCCACTGTTAAAGTTATCACCAACGCGTCATCATGCGGCATGGAAATTTCTTTCGCATCCTCCTCTGAAAAAGTTAGACTGCTCGGTTCCTGTTTCTGTACTTTGGAGGGTTTTTCCAGCAAAAAGATTTCTTCCATTCTCGCTTGCTTGACGTAGGCCTTTCTTGCTGAGCTTGATTCTCCTCCTCCAGCCAAGCCTCCTGAGATTGTCCGGATCTCGCCAACTATGGTTTGGTTCTGAGGACCTTGTTGTTTGTTCTGAGATACCCTCGGTTCATCACATCTTGGCCTTTGGTTGCGTAATCGGTCATTGTTTTGTCCCGATTGTTGACCCTGACCGTCCTAAGGATCTTTCCCTTTGCCCTTTTCCTCAGCTAAGAAGTTTAGTAACTTTCCATTTCTTAGGAACTTTTCAATCTCGAACTGAAGACAGATACAATCCTCGGTTTGATGCCCATAGTCATTATGATATTCACAAAACTTCTGAGTGTTGCGATTTTGGGGAAGAGCTTTCATCTTTCCCGACCATCTGAAGCTCGGATCCTTTCTGACGTCCATGAACACCTTATAAATAGTTGTATTTAGAGGTGTCCATCCCACATATTGTTGATGCTGGCTCGGCCTGGGTGGTAGATCAATCCTCTTTTCCGGAGTCTTCGAATTCTGATGATCTCTTCTCTTCTTTTCAACAAAAGTCCTCGGTTTTGTTATAACCGAGTCAGAAACAAGCTTACTCTCGTTGGCTTTGGACTTCATCAAAGCTGAAATAGTCTCTTCTTAATTAATGAGCTCTTCAGCTTTGTTGGTGAATTGTCGAAGAGTTCCTGATTTCGGTTTTCGAGCTAATTCAGCCATCAAAGGCCCATCAGTCTTTATACCGTGCATCAATGCTGAAAGAATAGTCTATTCATTCGGACTTTCTACCGTTAATTTCTCCCGATTAAACCGCAACATATAATCTTTCAAAGACTCGGTTTTTCCTTGTACGAGAGATAGTAGATATGATGGATTTTTCTTCCTTCTCCGAACGGCAACGAATTGTCCTAGGAATTGTTGTCCAAGATAATCGAAACTATTAACAGATTTAGGACTCAAGCCTCCAAACCATTCTTTGGCAACTCCTTTTAGAGTTAAAGGGAAAGCTCGGCAAGCTATCTCGTCTGGAGTTTCATGAAGGATGATATGAACTCGGAAACTCTCCATATGGTCGGATGGATCTCCACTTCCATCATACTCGTCAACTCGAGGAACCTTAAACTTATCAGGCAGAGAAAATCTCATTACCCGATCAGTAAAAGGTAAATTGGTGTGCTGCATAAGATCCTCGGCGGCAGACCGATTTTCACCATTTTCAATTAAGAAAGCCATTTTTTCGTACTTTTCTTTAAGATCCTCGACATCTTTATTTACAACCACCTCCACAGATTTTACATGATGTGACCGACCATGATGAGAATGGCTACAGCGAGAATGACTACGATTAGACTTGTCGTAACTAGATTCGCCATGGTGAGACTTACTACCGAGATGCACATCCTTATTAGACCTCCCTCGGTGAGGGTTTTCCCTGGTTCGGATAGTATGATGGCTTCCTTGTATTGAACTTTCAGCATCTTGTCGAGTTGATTGTTGTTGGGTTAACGGTGGTTGATCCCTGAGCACTTCTTCTTGCCTTCCTTTTAGTATTGGATCTTCTCTAGGAGGTAACCTCGAGACGATCTCTTCATTCTGTTTCTTCATAGCTTCAATGGACTCGGTTATCCGCTTCAAAAAACTTTCCAACAAAGCTGTTTGAGGATTTGGTTCGTGCGACATTCCAGGAACATCGGTTTGAACGTTTGGGATAGGGTGCGGAGGTGTATTAGGGTGTGGAGGTGTGTTCACCATATCGGAATATTTGAGATTAGTAAGAATCGATAAAATCGAAATTCCCACAGACGGCGCCAAACTGTTTGAACAGTTTTCCAAATGATGACGTGGGATGGACCCCGTAAATATCTTGGTATCTGCTGGGATTATTTGGCTGAGAAATATCAAAGGAAAAGGATCAAAGCTGCCAACGTTGTCCGGCGGGGGATAGCTCCGATGCCTAAGTTAGTCATAGTATTTAAGAGAAAATATAACTTTGAAAGTGATAAACAAGACAGAGAGAATAAAGGATATTCAATTAAGAAGAGGAAAAAGAAGTTACCAAAATCTGAGAGGAGACCCCCATTTTATAGGCATCGGGTTGTACATGTTTACTTGACACGTGGACTTTACCGAGGATCCACGTGTCGAACAATATATATTTTCAAAGAAGGATGAAAAAAATATCATGCAGATATATCCAATATTCTGAGAGTAACACTCAGTAGTCCACGTAAGACTTGGCATACCGAGTCTTGGGACCGAGCATTGTGTTCTGAGTTCAGATAAGTATGAATTACCGAGCATAAGTTTGATGAACAGTAAAAATTAACCGAGCTTTAGTGATGGGCCGGCAAATTACCTTTCCGAGCCCAACACAGCTTATCCATGATCCAACATTTACCTTTCATAAAATCTGCTGGAGGCTGCTCCTCAAAGCCATTTGCAAAAAGGGTATGTAATAATAATACCCATTAAACAGAAGCCTCAGATTACATGCAAGATTTATGTTTTGCTTTACAGGCCTATGGCTATATATATGTTCTGCAGATGGAAGCAACTCGTTTGAAGCAAGATCTTGAGCGTGCCCGGAAACAGGTTTGAAAAAAGTATCTTTTACCAATTCAGTACAACTTTTTCCTCCGCTTTAATATATTAAAGCAGCAGTTCATGTTTTACAGCTGCAGGGCTTATGTGTAGGTGGGGTTCTCCGCAGCTGCAAACTCAGGTTTGTTCGTCAATACTCTGACACCCATTATCATTGATCTAATCTTCTGCCTCAAATGTTGCTGAGTCTTGTTAATATTGCATGTGTCCATGACTGTGGGTTGGTGGTGGTGGTGGTGGTGGATGAAGCTTTTGCGCATGAACATACTATGAAATGCTGCATATTCAGATGTTAGTGTTGTGTGCTTCATGCAATAAGCTCAAGTTAAGTTAGGAAACTTTACTTAGCCCAGAAGTATCGGCGTTTTTGCAATTGTAACCTCAAACTTTTAATTCTTGCAATATCGGTATCCTAAAAACTTTTTTCCTCCTTTTAATTTCACCCCATTTTGTGTTAAATCATGAAACTAAAGATTGTGTTCGTAGAATGTTCAATTGCCATTGTATTTTTTCTAGCGCTCAAGAATATTAATTCAGTGATTGAAGATATAGGTTGTTATTAAACATGCATGTATGTATACTCGATGCACATTAATGAAAGAGATAAACACAGCTTTCAGAAGGTTGAAGTGCAGTTGTAACACCTGAGTCACATTTTTCAATGAGCTATTTATCTTCATGTATAACTTTCTGACATGCTGAGTATAACCTTTGTGGTTTTATTTCTCGTTGGTACTTTTTTCTTCTTATATCATGCCCTTGGCCCCCCTTCTTTGTTCTTTCATGACATTGTATTCTAAAATTAACTCATGCTAAGGATTCTCCAGGGGTTAATACATTTGAGATGGAGTATGGACACTGGGTTGAAGAACAAAATAGACAGATTTGTGATCTGAAGAATGCTTTGAATGCACATATAGGGGATACAGAACTTCAAATGCTGGTAACTGATGGCTTGTCACACTATTTTCAACTTTTCCGCATCAAAGCAACCGCGACAAAAGCTGATGTCTGGCATGTGGAAAACATCAGCTAAGCGTCTTTTCTTCTGGATCGTAGGGTTTCGCCCTTCAGAACTTCTCAAGGTATGGGGACCATGCATTTCTCAATTCATCGGAACAACTTGGAGTGAAGCCGTTGTGCTAATGCGCATCTGTTTTTGTGCTGCAGTAGTTTTCTTGCTGGGAAATTGTAGGATCCAAGTACAATTTTAATGGGTTTTTTTGTGAACTATAGTTGGATGAATTCTAATAGTTAGAGTCTGCCCTGCAGTAATTGGCAATCAAAAATAAATTTATGAAGTAATAGAAAAAGTTTGACATTTTTATGAACAATGAAGTACGTGATAAGAATAAATATGCTATTACATGTTACTCTTTTGTTTTTTGTCTTCCATTGTTTTTACAACACATTAGCACAAAATATCACCATTTAGTCCAAACATAAAGGAAGCTTGTGCTATCCCCCCTCCCCCCAACACACACGCACGCTAACAGTAATATTAAAGTCTCTTCACATCATACCTAGGACATAGGGTCAATTCCTACTTCCGTCTTGTACTGGCAAGTTGAAGAAGTGTTTCCACCTATTTTGTAAGTACTATAGCCATTTGATAATTGATATAAACAAAAAGAAAACTTATTGAATTATGTGAATAATCCCATTTAGGATTTCCTAGGCATAAATGCCAACAAATCTGTGGTTGGTCCTCAAGCACTGAAGCTTGGCAGATAGCAACCTCCAATTCTTGTCCATATAATTGAGTATAGAAATTGTGAGCTTTTGGGGCCATCATCTACTTTTATATATTTATTTATTTATTTATTTTTATCTTCTTGTTGAAAAAAAATTCATTTATTTTTTTGAGTTATTTTTAATGCAGCCTGCTGTAATTCCATAATCAAATATAAGATAATGCTTATTTGTTAATCCATGTTGATTACAGGTGCTTGTGCCTCAGATTGACCCCATGACTGAAAACCAAGTTTTTGAAGTTCATAATCTTAAACAATCATGTCAGCAAGCTGAGGACACTCCAGGAAACTCTGGCCAAGACAGTAGCAGCTAGTCATCTGGTTGAAGGTACCTACATTCCGCAGATGGGTACTGCGGTGGAGAAGTTGGAAGTTCTAGTGAGCTATGTCAATGAGGTACACACTAAATGCTTTTACTCCAAATTCTGACTCTCAATGAGACTGATATTTATGTTGCTTTCTTTCCGCATCTCTCTCTCTCAAGTACCTATTAAGTATTTAGACCCATCAAGTTGTTCATTTGTCAATTTATATAACCATGAATTCGTTCTAATAGATTATAATTTGCAAATTCCCAACTGAAAGTACTTTTCTTTTCTGCCCAAAAGAACAACAATTTGGATTATATGTAACTGGATTTAAAGGCAATTGTGTAGGGAAAGAATGCTTTTAGAGTTTTGATTTAATTTGATTTTCTGTTAATGGCTTTTTATCTTCTTATTTATTTATTTTAGGGGAAACTTCACTTACCCCCCTATACTTTCGCGCTTTTTGCAGACACCCCCCCATTGTTCAAAACCTCTCACTTTGGTGTATCAAACTTTCGTTTCCTTTCAAATACCCCCCTACCGTTAACTTTTGACCTTTCTACCCCTAAATTATTTTTAAAAAAAAATTATTTTTTAATAAAAAATAAGGGCACGATTGTAATTTTCCACCCTTTCCGTTAGGATTTAACAGAAAATCCTAACGGAAGGGGCAAAGTGAAAGGAAACGAAAGTTGGATACATCAAAGTGAGAGGTTTTGAACAATGGAGGGGTGTCTGCAAAAAGCGCGAAAGTATAGGGGGTAAGTGAAGTTCCCCCTTTATTTTAATAGGCATACCTGATACTATAAATAGGAAATATGCCTTGAAAGAAAAATGAGACACTATTGATCCTAAAAGGGCAGTCTTATTCGTGCGGATCTTAAATTTAATGTCATTTGAAGTTTAAAGGGATGTATTAACAATACACCTTTCTTTTTGGCTTACTTTCATTCAGTAAAGCAGTATTGCATTCGCCATTAAAGGATTCTTTTATGTTTTATTTTATTGGAGAGATTTGTGCCCCCACCTTTACACCTAAGTCAATTGTTGTCTAAATGTGTTTTAGTTCATCAATTTGTTTTACTTTAGAGCCAGGTGTTGGAGAGCTGCTTAGCATAGAAGTTTACAAGTTTCCTTTTATATCAAAGTTTTTATTGTTCTTGACTCAATTTCAAATTCTTGACGAATATGAGATGAGTTCCTAGCTCGTTCACTTCCATAGTAGCATATTTTGCGTTAATAAAGGAGTACCAGGAAAAAAGAATCGAGTTCACTGTCACTTTGATCATTATAAATTCAAGTTTTATCAAGTTTGGATGCAAATAACAGTGCATCTTGCATCCAATTCCAAAGTTGTTTTGGATATTCATCTCTTTAATCCGTGGGCAGAACTATCTATAAGGAAAGACATAGATCCTGGTAAGTACGTATCCTTTGGAATGAAAAAGGAACTTCAATAAGAAAACAGCATTTGCCATGTTACGTTGCAGTTAAGCTCCAGTTTTAAAAATTTTCAACTATATTTCTGCATCCCCTCTCCCCCAGAAAACAAGAAAAGAAAAAAGAAATCGGTCACGAAGCTGTTGAAAGCTTTTGTTTATTTATGATCAGAGCTCACCTTCAAAGGGTTTCTTAAATTATATCTGAATAGATTCTCTGAGGATTGGAAGACAATTTTGGTTGGAAGTTTGTTAGGCTATGATATTAACTCAAATCTGGATGGGAGATTGGCAGAGCATTTTGGTAGTTCATTTCATGAGCAGATAGAAACAGGTCCATGAAATCCTTTTGTTAGTTCTTGTGTTGGCTTAATTCAGTTTCAAAATGCAGATGCTACTGTTCACGGCTCAAACACTGATATAGAATGCTCAGAATCCAATCTCCACCGTTCATAATGTAGATTCATGTGTTATGAACGTCCCTGCAAAATTTCAGCTCAATCGGACCACAAACGCCCATCGATCGGAGCTGTTGATCAAGACTGGACAGGCCGGGTCCGGACCTCAATTCCCCGGGTCCGGACCTCATTTCCAGAAACTAAAATCTTGCTCCGCGAAGCCGTGTCCGGACCGCCCATTAACATGTCCGGACACCCCGTAAGTTTTAGGCCCAAAAACATGATTTTAAGTGGGTTATGTCTAGGGTTTTGTCGGGGGTGTATATACATCATTATAGAAGAGAGAAGGACGAATTTTCACCCCCAGAGAGTTCGTCGGAGGCTGTGCTAAGAGAGATCATATGTGGTGAGCGTTAAAGTGAATCTCTTAGAGTTTTAATTATTCCTTTGATAAATCTACGGTTGAGAAGTCTATCGGAAGGGTCCGGTAAAGGAGAATCACGTTGAAGAAGATTGTGAGCGCGGAGACGAGTTGTAGGCTTGTCGATCTTACAGAGTCAAGGTCTTGCAAAGGGTTGTAAGTGTTCCTAGTGTCTGTAATCTCTAGATAATCTTTTGATAGTGATTTCTTGGGTTTGGCTGCCCCGGAGAGGTTTTACTTTTAGAACGTTTTCTAAAAGGTTTCCTCTTCGTAACCAAAATATCTGTGTCTGCCTTTTTATTGCTTTATATATTTTGGGTGATTGAATTGTTTATTGCTTCATAATATTAATTCCGCATAAATTGTGATAAACAAGTTTTTGGAGTCGGCATAGCGTTTTTCAATTGGTATCAGAGCGGGTTCACTCTGTTTGGATTAAATTCTTGAGTGAGATCTGTTGACTCCTATTTGCTATGAATACTTCTCAAGGGGAATATGATCTTATAAACTCCTTCAACAATTTGTTGGAAAAATTCACTCTTTTGAGACATCAATACACAAATTGTTTGGGGGATTTTCAAGATCTTAAACATGTGAATGAATCTATTGTTAATGAATTGTCTGAATCACATGTCCTAATTGATTCTTTGAAATCTGATAAAGAATCTTTGGCGAATGATTTGTCTAAATCACATATCTTGATTGATTCTTTGAAATCTGAGATTTCTGTGCTTGTTGAAAAGTCTTTATCACTTGAGAATGAATTGAATGTTTCTAAGGAACTCTCACGAAATTTCTCTAGTGATAATTTGAAAAGTTTTCTTTGTACTAAAGAATTTGTTCCTAACAAGCCTAGTATGATTGTTGATAATGTTGGTGCATCTACTTCATATGTTTCTAATGAGTCCTTGAATGTTGAGCCTGTGAATGTTAAAGAAACCAAGGCTAATTTTTCTAAGACTCCTTCAGTTAAACAAACTCAAGGTAAGTTTTTTCCTACATGCCATCATTGTGGGATTGTTGGTCACATTAGACCAAACTGTTGGAAATTCAAAGCTGCTCCAAAGAAAGAAAATCATGCAGCTGCTCCGACTCTCCATAGTAAGAAAGGTAAGAAAATTTATGTTAAGCATCATGCATCTTACCCTAAGCTTAGAGTCATGCATCCTCATAGAAAATTACCTTCTAAAAGGTTTGTGCCCACTTGTCATCATTGTGGAAAGGTTGGTCATATTCGACCAAAGTGTTTTGATTTGAAATCCCATAAGCATAAAAGTGAAAATTCCTATTCTAGGAAAGAAAGTGAGGGTTTGGTCATAATGATTAGAGAAGTGTTATCTAGGCTAGATAAGTTTGAGCAAAGTCATAAGTCTAGACCTAAGATTTCTCAAGTGTGGGTTAGGAAGAATGATACCATTCACCCATTGAGGGGGAGTGGTAGTGATCTCACCTAAAGTTAGGTGAGTCAATAACATGCCTAGGATTGATTGTTTTGCTTATTTTGTAATATCCTAGAGCATGTTGTTTTTTTTTCATTGCATTTTTTTTTTTTTTCGTTTTTGCTTTATTATTTATGCACTGCATTGTTTTTGTTGTTACACTTTCTGTATGAAGAGTATATACATGATTGTTTTGAGATTCATGTTTTGAGGCATATTCATAAAGGATTTTTTTCCCCTTATTTTGGGGGGACCAGGGCCTACCCCGGTCCCCCCCTCCCTCTGTCTCTGCATATCATGTCCTGAAATACTTTTTAAGGTCTTATATTTACAGCACAATAAAACTATCTATCTTGCAAGACCTAAGAGAGAGAACTTGTAACATGAGTATCTTCGAATATTTCTATAATAAGATGTATGATGATTACATATACATATGCAGCAACATAGTGGTCTATGCACGTTATTTAGATAGATACTGAGCAATTATTAATAATTGTATATATAGAGTTAGTGTGCAGATCCTTATCTCAGACATCCACTTTCACATGACTTATCCGTTTTTTTTTTTTTTGTTTTTTTAACAAAATTCACGTACAACACACCCATATTATATCCTAAACTTACTCATATCCTTATTTCTTCTTCTTTCCCCATTTTTCAAACTTACTCACCTAAACAAACGACTCAGCCACTTGCTTTTGTTTCTTTTCTCCTTTACTTTTATTTCTTTTCTCCTTGTCCTAATGTCTCACGTTGTTTGCTCCCCACCTTTTTTTTTAGTTATATCAGGATTTGAGAGAGAACAAAATAAGAACGAAGAAAATAAGGAATAAAAATTTAAAAGAAAATAAGGAAACAAAGCATGGGTCATTTATTCAGAAAGGAAGATAATGAGTGGATTCTCCAATAATACTTAAATTTTTAGCGAAATAAATTGGAATGCTGAAATTTAAAAGCAGCATCCGTAAACAAAAGAAAAGTCTAAGCTATTGGTCAATGATGAGTTGTATAAAAATCTTACACATCCTTTCTTACAAACTCATATATAATCAACTTTCTATATTTATCTTATTGTAAAAAACAATTGCATCAAAATTATAAACTCCAACAAACAATGAATGCAACATTCCATCTTTTGGGTCAAAGCAAAAATCATTGTCAACAACTTGCAACAACGTTTTTGGTACATGGCCTACAACAAATGTAGCAAAACTACATGTGTAGAAGTTAATAAAACATTTGCTTGTCTAAATTGCATGGAAACAAATGTTGTTGCACAACCACGGTAAGGACCATGCCAAAGATTCAACATTACTACTGTTAAAGAGCTACCAAACGAAAATGGATCAATTTCCACAACCGAATAATTTTGTGTGCTATGTAAATTAACTTTTTCTCATATTTTAACACCGAGAACCAAATTGCACGAGCTATCTACAAAGATTTGCTTCTTTTTAATAAAATCCTATGGTTGCCAACTATCTATATATATATAGATAGTTGGCAACCATAGGATTTTATTAAAAAGAAGCAAATCTTTGTAGAAGCAATGTTTTTGTTTATTTTTCAGGTTTCAGTTTCAGATTATCTGCATAATAGGCATGCCACTAACAAGATTCTTGTTGGACCAGGCTGACCATGTTCGACAGGAATGCCTGCATCAGATGGCTCGCATCCTGACTACCCACCAGGCAGCTCGAGGTCTGCTTGCTTTGGGAGAATACTTCCAACGCCTTCGAGCGTTGAGCTTTGTTTGGGCTACTCGTTCTCGTGAGCCATTTTATCTGAGAGGAAAATTGTAGTTAAGGTAATTTTGTGCTTATACATTATCTTGTCTTAAAAGCTCATATATTTCAGATTTTAAATTTAAGTTCACTGTTGGAACTATGTCATGTATGTATTTATTAGGTGAATTTTCTGTCTTGTTAGCCTCAAAACCTTTAATGGGGAATAAGTACAAAATGAGAGCGAAAGGCTCTCAGCAAGTAATATTTGAAACGGTCGATTTAGAAAATCATTTGAGGAAAAGAGTTAGGAGTCCAGATAACATATAACATAAACTTCTCTTGTTGAACTCAAAACATTGTCCTTAATCTTTTTTTTTTAAAAAAAAAAAAATCATAATACTTCATAAATCAACTTTTTTTCATTAAACTTGACATAAATCTTAATTTCTTAACGAGTAAAAGCTTTCTCTTTTCATTTGTTACTTATGACCTTGCATCCTATTACTTCCCGTATGCATGGAGTTGTAAGATCCAACCTCTGAGGATCTGGCAACACTCATGACAATCAAGTGATGGCCGTAATTTTAGTATGGTGCACTCCATCCATCTTAGTTCGATACTATTTTTCTATCTTTTCTCTTTGGCCAAATAGTTTTTTGAAAGTTTGGTTTCGCCTTACACATGCTCACTCTTTACTTCCGACAACTTTTTATTATCATATAAACTTAGCGTGTAGAGGGCTACCTTTCCCTTACATAAAACTTTCGTTGTTTGGAAATTATGTTTTATAGTCACACTGACGCAGTGGCAGTGCAGGATTCTACTACTATCATGCCTATGCCTACAACTAGTTCATTGTTATTTGAAGTTTGAAGTTTGAAGTTTATCCTGAGACAGTTGTGCAAGTAGCTGATCATGAAGAGTTCTTGTTTACTTTAAAGTCTCTTGGGTCCGCAACCAGCCACCATTAGGAGACTTTATCCTTTTGCTATCTCAAGTTTTATTAGCCTTTACGTTATGTGATCAATGTTCTTTTACGTTATGTGATCAATGTTCAATGTTCCTTTACGTTATTTTATCCTTTTCCCTTTACGTTATGTTCTTGTTCTTTCAATAAGTGGGCACTATTTATATAGGAGAATGATAGGTGCTCTCCTGATATCTGGTGTATCCTAGGTAGATATTACTTTTCAAAAAAGCAAAAAAAAAAAAAAAAAACAGAAAAAAGTTGTTCTTATTTTTCTCACTTAGTTTTTAGAAAATAATATCCACTTAGATTTGGAGAATACCAAGAGAGCACCTAGCATTCCCCATTTATATGTAATCATATACTCAATTAAGATATAGAATAATTACTTTGCAAGTTGATTTTTTAGTGTGATTCTCTTGTTTGTTGATGTGACGCCAACCCCTCTTGTTAATCTTATCTCCTAGTATATTTCTTGTTTGGCTTACATTTGTTTTTGGCCTACATAGATTAATGACATGTGAAACGAGAGCCACATGGTATACATTAATGGATTTTTATGCTATAAGATGTCAATAAGAAATGCAGTAAATACTAAATACTTGTAATATACATTAGTGGATATATATTGGAAAAAGTTGCCTCCTTTATTCCATTACCTCTCTTCAATCAAGTGATTGAAATGTAGTCGTGGCAGAAAAGTTTTCCTCTTCAATCCTAGAATGCTCCATATAAAATGCACCCTTCTTCCTTGTCAATGCTTTAATTAAGATATAACTAATTGAGACTTCTCTGTGCTAGAAAACTCTAATATGAGCTGTGAAATAAGTTCTGCAAAGGTCTGATTATGTTGGGTTTGATTTTCTTGTTAGGGTTTTATTTTGATAAGCAATTTTTGTTAATGATTCTTGTTAGTTGTTAATAATTTATGGTCTGATTATGTTGGGTCTGATTATGCTGTATTGATTTGTTTTTTTTTTTTTTTTTTTCCACTTATTGTAGACTCATGGATGGTCATTCAAGTAGTGATGTTGGTTCTAGTTCTGTGTCATCTATTCCTAACCCTAGTTCAGCTCTCCCACCAAAACCTATAAAATCTGAGCAAACATCAGTGGTGCGGGAACATTTTACCAAGTTAGAGGGGGGTGATCCTAAGGATCCTAAATCACAATGCAAGTATTGTAATAAATTGCTTAGTTGTCACACTAGAAAGCATGGTACAAATGCCATGCTTGGGCATTTGAGGAATACTTGCAAAAACTATCTCAGTAGGTTTGATAAAGATGATAAGTCGTAATCAAAGTTAAGTTTTGAGGGTAAGAGGGAAGGCTAAATGGCAGTGGGAGAAGGATCTGTTGGTAATTTGGTGATTACTAAATACAACGCTGCGAAAATAAGGGAAGCAATTGCTAAGATGATAATTAAGGATGAGTTGCCATTTAGGTTTGTGGAAGGTGAAGGGTTTCGGGATTTTATGAATATAGTTGAGCCAAGGTTTTCAATTCATTCTCGTTATACTATGATGAAGGATTGTGTTAAGCTCTTCTTGTCTAAGAAGGAAAAGTTGAGGGCAATGTTTATGACAACTGGGGTTCAGGTTTGTCTTACCACTGATACGTGGACTTCGATTCAAAACCTTAATTACATGGTAATCACCTCTCATTCTGTTGATAGTGATTGGAACTTACACAAAAGAATTTTAAACTTTTGTTTAATTCCTAATCACAAAGCTGATACCATTGGGGAGAAGATTTTGTCGTGTATGCTTGAGTGGGGTATTCGTAACATTTTCACTATCACAGTTGACAATGCTTCTACCAATGATGGTGCTTTGGAGTTTGTGAAGAGGAGAACTAGTAATAAGGAGGGCGCCATATTAGAGAGTCAGTTTATGCATATCAGGTGTTGTGCACACATACTAAATCTTATTGTGACTGATGGTTTGAAAGAGGTTGATGAGTCCATTGTGAGGGTTAGAAGTGCGGTGAAGTATGTAAAGTCTTCACCTGCAAGATTTGACAAGTTTAAGGCTTGTATTGAAAGAGAACAACTTGATTTCAAGGGTTTGTTGTGTCTTGATGTTCCCACTAGATGGAACTCTACATATTTGATGTTGGAAGGTGCTAAAAAATGTCTAGCTACTTTCCAACTTATGGAAGAGCTTGATAAGACCTTTAAGCCTACATTGACCGAGGAAAAGAATGAGAAAATTGGTTTGGGACCTCCTACTTGTGCTGATTGGAGTCGTATTAAGATTTTTCTCAAGTTTCTCAAAGTTTTTTATGATGCAACAATTCAAATTTCGGGATCTTTGTATTGTGCTTCTAATATGTACTTTTAAGAAATTTGTGGCATTCAAATGCATTTACAAGAGTATATTGATAATGGTGATTATGTATTGAGTGCTATGGCGGAGAAGATGATGACGAAGTACAATAAATATTGGGGGGATCTTGAGAACAATGATAGGGTTAACTTGATGATGTTTGTTGCGGTTATACTTGATCCACAAACCAAATTGGTGTCTTTAAAATATTGATTCAAAGATGTTCTTGGTGTTGATAGATGTAATGAAATGAAGAAAAAATTGAAGTCAATCCTTAACAAATTATATGATCACTGATGGTATGACCTGACATACAGGTTGATTGAAGAACCAAGAGACGAAATTTGATTTTTCCTAAAGATTAAAACAGACTTCTGCTTTTTATGTACGATGATAATAAATGATCTCATTTTCGAAAAAACTATGACAAGGGCACCCTCACCTTGCAATTGGCACTCTCGCTATCCTACGTAGATTAATGTGTTCACTTCATAACCTCACATTAACAACAAGGGCACCCATAGTTTGGACAAGGGTCTTTTTTCTTTCTTTCTTTTTCTTTTTTTTTTTTAAAAAAAATAATAAATAAATAAATAAGGTTGAAAGAATTTCTTCAAATTCTATATATTAAACTGACACGTGTCCAAAATACAAAAATTGGGTTGAAAGAAGTTCTCTAGCAATTTATTGGCCTACATGAAGAACATCTATATATGTAAAAATTCACGTGATATTATTGAAAAGAAGTTGTTTGTAGAGTACATAAGCATCTAAGATCTTGGTGTATATCCTCACAACTTTGACATGGCATAGTCCAAGGCATCAACAAGAAAATCTGCAGATACAGTTGTTACCATAGATTGTACTCCAAAATATTTTTTCTAATTATTATCTGGTAAAGACTCCTTCAAATTAATATATATGTTTAATCAGTTTTCCGAATGATGACGTGGGATGGACCCCGTAAATATCTTGGTATCTGCTGGATTTATTTGGCTGAGAAATATCAAAGAAAAAGGGATCAAAGCTGCCGGCGTTGTCCAGCAGGGGATAGCTCCGATGCCTAAGTTAGTCACAGTGTTTTAAGAGAAAATATTACTTCGAAGATGATAGATGAGACAAGGATAATCAAAGATATTTAGTTAAGGAGAGGGAAAAAGAAGTTACCAAAATCTAAAAAGGGACCCCCCTTTTATAGGCACCAAGTTGCAACTGTTCATTTGACACTGTGGACTTTACCGAGGGTCCACATGTCAAACAATATTTTATTTTCAAAAAAGGATAAAAAATATCATGCATATATATCCAATATTCCGAGAGTAACACTCGGTAGTCCACGTAAGACTCGGCATACCGAGTCTTAGGGCCGAGCGTTTGAATACCGAGTTTAGAAAGTATGAGTTACCGAGCATAGGTTTTGATGAACAGTAACAATTAACCGAGCTTCAGTAATGGGCCGATGGATTATTTTATCGGGCCCAATATAGCTGACCATGATCCAACAGTTACCCCCCAATTTCCTTTTCTAACAGAATATGGAAATTGCATATTTCTGAGAATGGGTTAGCTTTCCCCTATTCCTTTCTTCTTTCTTTAACTAAATAAGGCGATTTGGCTCTAATTTTTTTAAAAAAAATTTGAAATTTTGAATTTTCAAAAGATAATGTTTTAATGATTTACCGCCGCCTTTTGAGAGCCACGTGTTGGGTTTCCTGCGGTTTAAAACTTAAAGCGGCCACGTGTCAGTCCCTGCATGGAGAGTAAGAAATAAAAAGGCGCATTTTGCTGAACCCTAGCTCCTAGGGTCTTAATTGCGCCGCTCCGGTTTCTCCCTTCCGAAAACCTTTTAAAACCCCTCTTCGCCTTTGTTATTCTCCATTGTTTTTCCATTAGAAGCCATTGTTGCCCTTTTTAAGCTTCTGCGATTTTCTCTCTCTCTCCAATCTGGCACTCCTTCACCCAGACCTTTCGGCTGAGTATTATTTTTCACGAGTGGTATACTTCAGAACTTCGGTCGAATCTGTCCCTTCAGCTGAGCCTTTTGTCCACCCCAACTGCCCGATACTTCATTACTTGGATTTTCTTCTTCCCTTGATCGAACCCTCGGTTGGTCATCTTCGTCTGAGTGTCACCCACCTTCTGATTCAACAGGGTCTGCCTTCAATCCCTCGCCAACTGATTCCCGAATACCAATACCTAATGAGTCGCAGAGTCGAGGATGTCCCTAGTGTGTTGGGTGCTTTACACCCAATTACATGGGAATCGAATCTGTCAGAGGATAACGAATCTGAAGTTCGTCAAATCTGCGAGCTTCCTGACTTGATGCAATTACGCTTTGATAACGACAACGTTGGAGCTGTGGTGGACACCGACAGTAATAAAGTCTGCATCTATTTGGAGATGTTTTGGATAGGTCTGAGATTTCCTTTTTCGAGGATAGTTCGGGAGCTACTGAGTTACATTCGGATAGCTCCACACCAGCTGCTGCCAAATGGCTGGAGAGTTTTCTTTGCTTGTATGATTGTTTGGCCGAAAATTCTCGGGGCAGATCACCCCCTCACCGTGGTGGACCATTAGAAATGGATTATGACGCTGTCATGACCGAGGAGAATAAGGTATTGTACCTGTGGACACCTGCACCTGCAAGGGTAGTGGAAGCTGCTCCACCGAGAATACCACCTGCTGTGGTGTCGAGAAGACCAATTACCAAGCCTATTGAGCTCCCAAGAAGGAAAGCCATCTGAACTGAGGAACCTTCTAAAGGCAAAGGGAAGAGGAAAGCTGAAGTGGCTTTCTCAAAGAAACCTTCGGCACCAGTTGCTGCAAGGGTTTCTCTGGCGATTGTTGACGAGCCTGAAGACCCGAACGTTCCCCCTCTGGAGAAGAAGAAGAAGAAGAAAAAGAAAACCGAGGGTAGCTCGCAGGCAACACAGTCGGTTACCGACCTTGAGTCGGAGGAGGTAGCAGTACACTCGGACGTCTTACACGAAGAAGAAAGAGGCAGAGTTGCAAGTGATCTAGGGGCCCCTGAGAAAAGACCTGCCCCTAGGGTAGAGACACCTGCTCCTCACATCAGAGCGTACTCAGAGGTTCTTGGTAGGGTCAGGGAGTTCCTGAGTAGACAAGACAAATCGGCTCAGGATGTCCTTCTCGCTAAACGGCCTCCCCGATCTTCTTCTCATACACCTGTTAAAGCCGAAGTTTCTGCCTCTGAATCTTTAGAAGTTGCCCCACTCTCATGGGTTCCTCTTTCCTCCTCTCCTACTGAGGCTGTGCAATTAAGTTCTTCAGACTCCGAGGAGGAGGAACCAGTGGATGTTGGTCAGATCCTCAGGGATCTTGCTTCAAATATGCCAATTGTAAAGCCGCTGGCGGTGATTTACCCTGGTCAGGCCGAGGCTGAGAGCTCATCCATGCGTCCCGAATATGCACATGCAAAAGCTGCAGTTGCTGGAACTCAGGCTGCCGAGAAGCCTGTGGCTGCTGAACCCTTAGTTACCGAACCAGTGATTCCAGAGCCTGTTGCTGTCGAGCATGAAACAATGGAAGAGGTGGCTAATGTTTGTGAAGTTTCTAAACAAGCATACGCTGACCCTGTCGCGACTGCTTATGAAACTGAGAGAGAAACTGCTAACCTCGGAGGTTCGCCTCAGCTGCCGAGAGATAGCCCTTTGAATGAACTTGTACCGCCCTTTACCTAGACTTCATAGGCTGCTGGTCCATCGGCAGATCATATGCCTGATCCGATCACCTGGACATTTGGGGAACCCCTTTCTCGGCTAGGTGACAATTGGTTGGGGAACCCTTTTATTGCCCTAGTCAACTTAATTCAGGCCGGTAACTCCCCCTGTATCAGTGCTCAATTTCCAAAGGAGGTGATGGAACATATGCTATATCATCAACTTGAGGTAAACGCCTCTTCTTCTTTTATGTTGCTCCTTTTTCTTCCTCTTTTTTTTTTTACTAACAGGCTTCTTTCCCTAATAGGGATCAATGCAAAGCATGAACTATTACCTTTATTTTAGAAGATCTGTAGAGAGCTCGGCTTTGGAAATCGAGAATGTAAAGAAGAAACTTGAAGAGGCTAAGGCCGAGAAAGAACAAATACAAGAGCTCTCTTCTCAGCAAAGAAACGAGCTTCTTCTTTCTAAGGAGCAAATTACCGGGTTGAAGTCTCGGCACTCCCAAGCTGAGCTACAGATTCAGGAGCTAGGAGCTGAGTTGGCTATTGAGAAGGCTAAAGGTGAGACGTTGTTGAATGACTACTCCACCCTGGAAGATGAAGCCGCTTTGCTCAAAGAGAAACATGCTGACGCCGAGCTTCAGTGCCGAGCTACCGACTCTCGTATCAACTTGGTTTCTGAAGAACTCGAAGAAGCTCAGAGATACTCGGCTGCGCAATGCACAAGAGCTGAGGTGGCTGAAGGGAAACTCAAGGTGGCCGAGGATCAACTTCTGGTGGCTAGGAAAAAACGAAAGTTGGCCGAGAAGAAGCTGAAGGCTGCTGAAAAGAAAACTGAGAGTTTTAAGAGGAGATTTTTCCAACCAAAAGAACAAGTGATTAGGTACAAGGATAAGGCTCGGAATTTTTATAAGCAGCTTTCTTTTGCTTCTTGGGGCCGAGATTATGGCTGGGGTATAGGCTTTATCTCAGGTTTTGAGACCTTTCGGAGTTGGTCAAAAAATCCTCCTGAGGGTGTTGATCTGGATATAATTAAGCCTGAAGATGTTCCCGCCACTGAAGAGGCCAGTTCGAAGATTGCTGTGGTTGGTCAGGAGCAGATGCCTGACTGTAAAGGCATTACAATCTTCGGTTTCAACCCATTTGCTCGGTATCAACCTAGGGAATCTTCGACTGCAGCAGAGCATCCTGAGGCCGAAAAATCTTCATCTAATGATTCGGAAAGGTCGATGAATATATCTGATGAAGAATGGGACCATGCACCGGATGGGGATGCTTGATGTTTTGACTGTACTTCTTTTGAAATGAGATGATCTTTGTACCTGTTTGTCTCTTTTTGATCAATGAATAGAAAAAATTTTATATCAATTTCTATATATCAACTCAAGTGATAACTTTATTTCATAACTTTGTTGAATTAACAACTCATGCTATGTATATCCCCTTGATTCCCATGGTTTATAAATTTTAATTTATAATAATGGGAATCTTTATGGAGTGTAAAAATTTTGAACCGTTTGTGAGAGTCTTAGGCTCCTTTATCTTTAGAACCTGAGTTCTAAACAATGTATATGAGCCCAAATTGTTTTGTGAGTGTTTTGACATAATGCTTGAAATTTTGGATGAATTGCATGTTTTACCGGGAGTGCATGTTTTGTTAGAATATTCGGTTGAAATGCAATAGTTGAACATTTTGTTATGGGAGGGCGCTTGGCATGAGTATGTTTTGCTAAACATCAACCTCTGAGGTAAAGGGTTAAACTAAGATAATGCTTTTGTTTTAGTTATGCTTATGAACTTCTTCCTCGGGAAAGCGCCTTAGCGATTTGTCACCGAACAAAGTTCGGGAAATTCTCCAGCTATATTTCTCCGAGGTGGAACCTTTGGGGAAAAGGTTAAGTTGGGAAAGCGTTTTGCTCAGCTGTATTTATGAACTTCTTCTTCAAGGAAGCGCCTTAGTGATACTTCACCGAGCTAAGCTCGGGAAACTCTCCGGCTATAAATGCTAAATTTGGAAATTGCTTTGTTTTCAGCTACGTTTCCTAATTCTTCCTCGGGAAAGCGCCTTAGTGAAATTTCGTCGAGCAATGCTCGGGATACTCTCCGGCTATGTTTCACCGAAGGGTCGGAAAGTGCTATAGGCACTTTTCCAAAAGTGGCTCTCGGAAAACGCTTTGCTCAGCTGTTTTCTCTGAGTGTTAGATAAAAAGTATGGTCTGCTGCATTTTAAGATTTCTGAATGACTATAACCTCAGAGGATCCTTCATTAATGAGCATTTTTCGGTATAATACAACAAAATGAATCTCTGAGAATTATAATTCTATACAAAATACTTCTTAAGATGCTCAACATTCCATGGTCGTTGGAGTTGTTTTCCTTCGGGGTTTGCCACATGATATGCCCCTGCTTTGCCGCATTTTATCACTTTGTATGGTCCTTCCCAGTTTGGTGCTAGCTTCCCGTCAGCTGTGTCTCTGGTTGCAAGAGTGACTTTTTTCAAGACCAAATCTCCAACTTGAAAACTGCGATGTTTAACCCGCTGATTGAAGTACCGAGCTACCCTCTGTTGGTACGCTGCCATAGTGATCTGAGCCTAATCATGTTTTTCTTGTAACAAATCGAGATGTAGTTTCAGACCATCACCGTTGAGTTCAGGGTTGAAGGTGTCCACACGAAAACTTTTTGCCCCAATCTCGGTTGGAATGACAGCCTCGGTTCCATAAGCTAAAGCATAAGGGGTTTCCTCGGTTGGGGTTCTTCTGGTGGTGCGATATGCGCATAAAACCTCGGGAAGATCCTCCGCCCTGTTCCCTTTATATTGACCGAGCTTCTTTTTTAAGATTTTGAATATGGTTTTGTTTATTGCTTCTACCTGTCCATTTGCCTGGGGATGTCCCGGAGATGAGAAATATTGTCGAACATGGAGCCCGGCACACCAATCTCGAAAGGAATCACAATCGAACTGTTTGCCATTGTCTGTAACAAAGGCATGAGGAATTCCATATCGACAGATGACATTTTTCCAAAGAAACTTCTCAATATTTCTTGTTGTAATATTCACCAAAGCCTCCACTTCTGCCCACTTCGTGAAATAATCCACGGCAACTACAGCGAACTGAACACCCCATTTTCCCAGAGGTAATGGCCCTACTATATCCACTCCCCAATGTGAAAACGGTCATGGCGAGGAGACTGAACTAAGCTCCTCAAGCGGTTGCTTAATGATGTTAGCAAAACGTTGACAATTATCACAAGTTTTGACAATTTGCATGGAATCCTGGTTCATACTCGGCCAGAAGAACCCTGCTCTAATAGCTTTGTGTGCTAACATTCGAGCTCCTGAATGACTGCCACAGATTCCTCCATGGATCTCTCGGAGGATATAATTACCCTCTTCTTTAGAAACACACTTAAGAAAAGGCAACATAAAGCCTTGCTTGAAAAGAAAGCCATTAACTAAGGTGAACCGAGCAGCTTTTCGTTTTAATTGCATTGCCTTTCTCTTGTCTCCCGGGAGGACTCCCCTTTCTAAATAACCAACAATCTCTTCAGCGCAGGTTGGCATGAGCTCCATGGTTAAAACCATAACCTTTTCGGCGATAGCAGGATGTTGTAAAACTTGTATTGGTTGGTCGATTTCTCTTACTTCATCTTCGGATGCTGACCCTAACCGAGCTAACAGATCGGCCTTCTCATTCTCTTCTCTCGAGATTTTAATAATGCAAAACTTCTTGAAAGCCTTTTGCTTATCCTGAACTTTGGATAAATATAGCTTCATTTTACTGCCTTTAGCCTCAAATTCACCACGAATGTGACCTACAATAACTTGAGAATCACTTCGTATTTCCACAAACTCTGCCTCCATCTCTCGGGTTAAGCAGAGCCCAGCTATTACCGCTTCATACTCCGCTTCATTGTTGATAGTTTTGAATTCTAGTCTCAAAGAGCTTTTCAATTCCTTCCCATCTGGCGTGATCATTACTAAGCCGGCTCCACCATTCTTTTTGGTAGAAGAACCATCAACATAAATTACCCACATTTTTTCGCTCGGCCATACCTCCAAATCTTGTATATTGGTGAATTCTACTACAAAATCTGCAAGTGCTTGACCTTTGATAGCATTACGCGAAATAAAGTGAATATCAAATTCACTGATCTCAATAGCCCAGTTGACTAACCGACCAAACAGATCCAACTTCCGAAGTACTTTCTTCAATGGATACTCGGTTAGTACATTGGTTGTGTGGGCTTGAAAGTACGGCCGAAGCTTTCTAGATGCAATTACCAGTGCAAAAGCAAGTTTCTCCATTTGTACATACCTCTCCTCGGCGCGATGCAATGCTCGGCTAATGAAATAAACTGGCTTCTGGATTCCCTCCTCTTCCCGAATCAAAGCCGCACTGACCGCGGTTGGAGACACAACTAGGTACAGATATAATACTTCTCCAGGAATAGTTCGGCTAAGTAGAGGTGGACTGACCATATACTTTTTGAGTTGTTCAAATGCTTGTTCGCATTCCTCGGACCATTCGAAAGCCTTTCATAATATTTCAAAGAAAGGAAGGCATTTATCTGTAGACTAAGAGATGAATTTGTTTAATGCCGCGATTCTACCAATCAATTGCTGAACTTGCTTTGTATTCTTCGGAGATTGCATATCTAACACTGCCTGAATCTTCTATGGATTAGCTTCAATTCCTCAGCTTGACACCATATAACCGAGGAACTTCCCAGACGAAACTCCAAATGTACACTTTGTAGGATTCAGCTTCATTTTGAATCGCTTCAATGTCGTGAACGCCTCTTGCAAGTCTGTCACATGATCTGCCCGCAGCTTGCTCTTGGCCAGCATGTCATCAACATAGACCTCCATACTTTTACCGATCTGTTCCTGAAACATCTTGTTTACCAATCTTTGGTAAGTAGCCCCAGCATTTTTTAAGCCGAAAGGCATAACCTTGTAGCAATATAAGCCTCGGTCAGTGATGAATGTTGTCTTATCTTGATCGGATGGCTGCATGAAGATTTGATTGTAGCTAGAAAACGCATCCATGAAGCTCAGCAACTCATACCCGACTGTTGAGTCAACCAATGAACTAATATGAGGCAGTGGGAAACTATCCTTTGGGCAAGCTTTGTTAAGGTCGGTGAAATTCACACACATCCTCCATTTCCCAGAGGACTTTTTAACCATCACAACATTGGCTAACCAATCGGGATAATGTGCTTCTTCAATAAACTGAGCTTTGAGCAACTTGTCTACTTCCTCGGCAATGGCCATGTTTCTCTTGGGAGCGAACTTTCTCCGCTTTTGTTTCACTGGCTTAGCTTCTGGATTGATGTTCAGATGATGAACGATGTCCTTAGGATCAATCCCCGGCATTTCCTCAGGGGACCATGCAAAGACTTCGAGGTTTTCTTGAAGAAACCGAACGAGAACTTCCCTAACCTCAGAAGTTAGTTGAGAGCCGATCTTCACAACCTTTCCTTCGGCTATCGGTACATCAACCAATGGCTCGGTTGGTTCTTTTCTCAACTGAATCTTCCGATCATCACCCAAATTACCGATAGTCAAAAGTGCTGACTTTGGGCATTTCTTCAAAGATGTATTATAACATCTTCTGGCAGCAACTTGATCTCCTTTAACCTCGCCGATTCCATCGGCTGTCGGGAATTTCATTTTCAAGTGATAGGTAGAAGTCACAACCCTCAACTAATTCAAAGTTGGACGACCGATGATTACATTGTATGCCGATGGTCGATCGATTATCAAAAAATCTACCATAATGGTGGACTGCTTAGGAGCAGTTCCTGCTGTTACTGGAAGAGAAATCATGCCAATGGGTTGAACACTCTCTCTGGCAAACCCTATCAATGGTGATAGGAAAGGTTTCAACTTCTCTCGATTGATGCCGAGTTGCTGGATAACCGTCCAATACAAAATATCAGCCGAACTTCCATTGTCCACTAAAACTCGATGAACAGCGTGATTAGCCACTGTTAACGTTATCACCAGCGCATCGTCGTGTGGCATTGAAATCTCCTTTGCGTCCTCCTCCGAAAATGTTAGAACACTCAGTTCCAGCTTCTGTACTTTGGAGGGCTTCTTAAGTGAAAAGACTTCTTCCATTCTTGCTTGTTTAGCATAGGCTTTTCTTGCCGAACTAGATTCCCCCCCACTAGCTAATCCTCCCGAAATCGTTTGGATCTCTCCAACTATAGCTTGATTCTGAGGGTTCTGTTGACTATTCTGAGGAACCCTCGGTTCATCACGTCTTTGCCTTTGATTGCGAAAATTGTTATTGTTTGGCTCCATGTTCTGTGCTGAATGATGACTCTGCCCGTCTTGAGGATTTTTCTCTTGACCTTTCTCTTCAGCTACAAACTTCAACAACTTCCCATTTCTGAGAAATTTTTCAATTTCAAACTGAAGGCTTATACAATCCTCGGTATAATGCCAGTGATCGTTATGATATTCGTAAAACTTCTGAGTGGTGCGATTTTGGGGAAGCGCTTTCATTTTTCCGGGCCATCTGAAGCTCGAATCCTTCCTGACCTCCATGAACACCTTATAAACAGTTGCATTTAGAGGTGTCCATCCTATATACTGTTGCTGTTGATTCTGCCTGGGTGGTAGCTCAATCTTCTTTTCTGGAGTTCTCACCTTCTGATGATCTTTTGTCTTCTTTCTCTCTACCGAAGCCTTTGGTGTGGTTCTAATCGAGTCAGCGACAGGCTTACTCTCTTCGGGTTTGGATTTCATCAAAGCTGAGATAGTTTCTTCTTGGTTAATGAATTCTTCAGCTTTGTTTGTGAACTGCCGAAGAGTTCCCGACGTTGATTTCCGAGCTAATTCGGCCATTAATGGCCCATCAGCCTTTATGCCATGCATCAAAGCTGAAAGAACAATTTGTTCATCCGGGGTTTCGACTGTCAACCACTCCCGATTAAAACGTAACATATAATCTTTTAAGGACTCGGTTTTTCCTTGGATGATAGATAGTAAATAAGATGGGTTTTTCTTTCTTTTCCGAACAGCAAGGAATTGACCCAGAAATTGTTGTCCGAGAAAATCGAAGTTGTCAACAGATTTAGGACTCAGACCTCCAAACCATTCTTTGGCAACACCTTCCAGAGTTAATGGAAAAGCTCGGCAAGCTATCTCGTCTGGAGTATCATGAAGAATAATATGAGCTCGGAAACTTTCCATATGATCGGAAGGATCCGTGCTTCCATCATACTTGTTGACTCGAGGCATCTTGAACTTGTCAGGAAGAGGAAACCTCATTACCCGATCAATGAAAGGCAGATTGGTATACTGCATAAGATCTTTGGCTACGGATTGATTCTCACCATTTTCAATTAGAAAAGCCATCTTCTCATACTTTTCCTAGAGATCTTGCACCTCTTTATTCATGACAACCCCTTCAGGATTTGGATGATGAGAACAACTTTGGTGGGGGCGACTAGGATGAGATTTGGCATGACTAGTTTCGGCACGATGAGAATTACCACCAAGCTGCACCTTGTTACAAGATCTTTCTCGGTGAGAGTCTTTCCTGGTTTGTATAATGGTATGACTTCCACGTATTGAACTTTCAGAGTCTCGCTGGACCGACTACTATCGAGTCGGCGATGGTGGTTCCTGGAATACTTCTTCTCGCCTGCCTCCGTGCACTAGATCTTCTCTAGGAGTTAACTTAGAGACGATCTCCTCGTTCTGCTTCCTCATGGCTTCCATTGATTCGGCTATCCGCTTCATAAAACTTTCCAACAAAGTTGTTTGGGTATTTGGCTCGCATGATGTTTTAGGAGTGTCGGGTTGAACATTTGGAACAGGGTGCGGAGGCGTAACAGGGTCGGGATGTGGAGGTGTGACAGGGTGTGGGGGTGTGTTCACCATATCGGAATATTGAGATTAGTAAGAATCGATAAAAATCGAATTCCCACAGACGGTGCCAAACTGTTTAAGCAGTTTTTCGAATGATGACGTGGGATGGACCCAGTAAATATCTTGGTATCTGCTGGGTTTATTTGGCTGAGAAATATCAAAGATAAATGGATCAAAGCTGCCGGCGTTGTCCGGCGGGGGATAGCTCCGATGCCTTTAGTCACAATGTTTTAAGAGAAAATATAACTTCGAAGATGATAGATGAGACAAGGATAATCAAAGATATTTAGTTAAGGAGAGGGAAAAAAAAAAGTTACCAAAATCTGAGAAGGGACCCCCCTTTTATAGGCACCAGGTCGCAACTGTTCATTTGACACTGTAGACTTTACCGAGGGTCCACGTGTCAAACAATATTTTATTTTCAAAGAAGGATAAAAAATATCATGCATATATATCCAATATTCCGAGAGTAATACTCGGTAATCCACGTAAGACTCGGCATACCGAGTCTTAGGGCCGAGCGTTTGAATACTGAGTTTAGAAAGTATGAGTTACCGAGCATAGGTTTTGATGAACAGTAACAATTAACCGAGCTTCAGTAATAGGCCGATGGATTATTTTATCGGGCCCAATATAGCTGATCCATGATCCAACAATATATATAGAGGCTGATAATTCAACTAAATAGAGGTTTAAATCATTAAAACTGTCTGAGACAAAAAGGTTACCTGCATCGTCCTTGCTAAAACACATTGGCGGCTTCACTCTAAAAACATTTCCATGCAGTCCCCCTTTCCCAACTAGAACACCAAGCTTTGCAATGAGGAACCGTTAGATGATGAGTATAACAAAAGGAAATTTAAGTGAGTAAAAATTGATTAATTTTGGCTTGGAAGAGATGTTCGATACCTCTAAGTTTCTCAAATAAAACCACGGTTTCTGCCTTAGCAGGTGTCTTCTCATTCCTGCCAGTCACAAGTTCTAAACCCACCATTAAGTCCCTGCCCCTCACATCTCCAATGACTGGAAAAAAAATATAAATGTATAAGATGAAAACGGCGTACATAAAATACCAGTCTAAAGTATAAATACTAAGTCCGAAAGGAAAGAGCCATACAGATAAACATTGACTACAAATAGATACTGATTCTAATAGGTACAGGGTAATACTGACTAAAGACCATGATATAAGTAAAATATGATAAAACTCTACTAGAGTCTAATAAGAAAGTCAATATGATATTTGTGTCGGTTTTTCCAACAAAACTAAGCGCTTTTTTGTCTTTATCATTCGAAAAGTTCAATCCCACACTCTAGCTTCAATGATGGAAACAACCTTCGCACTTCGGCGCTCCAATGAACAACAGTTCTCCACTTACTATATAGGAGAAAATACATTTTACCCCCTGAACTATCCACACATTTGCACTTTTAACCCTAATGTTTAAAAAGTGACACTTTATTCCTCCAGATTTTCAAATTGTTGCAATTCGACCATTTTTACTTTTTTTTTTCCTCCAAAATGCCTCAATTCGAAGTTAAAATAATAATAATAATAATAATAATAATAATAATAAATAAATAAATAAATAAATTTAAATTTAAAAATTTTAAATTTAAAAATTAAGGGGTGGCCGGCCACCCCAGTTGGGCTTGGGGGTGGCTTTGGCCACCCTAGACTGGCCACCACTTAATTTTTAAATTTTTTTTTTTAAACTTAGGATGGGGGCATTTTGGGAAAAGAAAAAAAAGAATGGTCGAATTGCAACAATTTGGTTTGAGAGGGTAAAGTGTCACTTTTTAAACATTAGGATTAAAAGTGCAAATGGGCGAATAGTTTAGGGAAGTAAAGTGTATTTTCCCCTACTATATATTTAGAATAGTGGTTCATTCGTAACTTAGGCTCTGTTTGGTAAAAGCAATGGCCTAAATACTGTTTACCATTGACCTGTTGATCGATTGCATCAGATTTTTTCCCTTCAAAATTTGTCACCCTTTTGACCATATTGCCCCTTATTGAATTTTTTCCACAGAAAATCAGTCTATTAGCCCGGCGTCTCCCCCCCTCCCCCACACTATTAGGTCACACGCGTCCCCCCCACCCCCAGTTTGCCCTCCACACCCACACTGTGTAAAGGTTCCTTTTTAAGGTCCTTCTGGCTTCTTTTGCCATACAATCGATTGAATGGTCGCGTCGACTGTAGAAGTACCAGTCTTCATAGAAACTAGCTTGGGCACTCGCATAGCAATGGCCGTCCCTCCAGATATCACAGCAAGAGATTTCAAGAGTGAGCAGAAAATCTCACACCCATTTTCCTCTTTTTGTCAACTTCTTTTCGTTTCTCCTCATTTACAGTTAAAAATCAGTTTTTTATGTCAATCTGTCATGTACCCTTTGTTTATTCTCTCCATTCTTTCTTGTATTTTCAAATACAATAACTGAAAAACCATCAGGAGAATTGTTCTGGGTGGTTGCAATTTCTTGAAAAACTTTAGAGCTCTTTAAACGCCTGTCTTCCCCTCCCCCGCCCCCCTGCGCTAGCCCCCTTGCCCACCGACAAAACCAGGCGTCCCCCGTGTGTGCGAGCATCCTGAAATCAACAGGATTTTGTTTTCTCTCGAAAATCCCCTTGCCAAACACCAAACCAGGCGTCCCCCCCCTTCTGCTTGTTGTGACCTTCCTGCACTTTTTTTTCCTTGAAAATCTCCAAAGCACCGTCCCCCTCTGCGCTCCATTCTCTACTGCTAGACTGAATCTGTCCAGCCCGATTCCCTCACGAATTCCGAATCCTCGCAAGGGTCAGTGCTCGAGTCATGAAGGAGAAGACAGGGAGGAAAGAAAGGTGAGGGAGCTGGAGGAAATTGGAGAGCGCTGGAATTTTTTGAAGAAAAAAATAAGGCTAATAGGGTAATTGTACATCAGGTTCAGGACTTATAATTTTATTAAATGCACCTATACCGAGGATAAACAGTATCTAGGCTAGGCAACACCTTTGCCAAACACCACCTTAATGTTTATGTTCAAATGGTGATATTCAATCTTTCTACGAGTACTATTATCCTGTATGTAGTCTATGTCTAGTGAGCATGCTTGACAAAATCCTGTCAGAAGACCAATATCCTCATGCAATTTTCATCAGCATGATGCAGAAAAATGAATATCAAAAGTGGAAGAATTAACTTCGACTTTCTTAAGGTTTGCATTCATAGATTAATTCGGCCTGCATTAATCAAATAAAGGTACCTACATGACAGGGTTTTTCAGTACTAAGAAAAGGAGGTCTGCTTATGCATAAAAACCTAAAAGTTGGCTGCTGGATTCATATTTTTATGTAATTTGGAGGGTTAAAGATGTACTATAAAAGGGCAACACCAATATTAGCTATCTAAATTACAAGGACAAAGATTTCTTCCAAATTTGGTTGGAAGAACTTCCTTCAACCCGGTCTATAAAATTGTCATGTGTCCCATTGTCCCTTAATAATTTTACAAAGCCATGTGTCGCGTGCTCAAAGAGACGTATGACATTTTTATAGACTAGATTTGAGGAACTTGTTCCAACCTATTTTAGAGGAAAACTCTGTCCAAATTTTACAATAGATATACCAATAAAGATGAAATAGAAAGAGATTTGAGACATGTTAGATTCAAGAGACATGTTATACCAATAAAGATGGAATGGTTGCTATCTTGTGCAACCATTCCATTACATTTCTCAAATAAATCGATCAGGGTATCGGCAATGGTTTACCAATGGGAGCAGTGGTGACAACCCCAGAGATAGCAAGTGTGTTGGCCCAGAAAATTCAATTTAATACTTTTGGTGGGAACCCCGTATGTTTGGCTGGGGGCTGGCAGTGCTCAGAGTTATTGACAAGGAGAAGCGTCAAGCTCATTGCACTAATGTTGGTTCTCACTTGCTCGATCGTTTGAGAGCTCTTCAGCAATTACTTTCATGTCGCACTATTTTCAACTTTTCCGCATCAAAGCAACCGCGACAAAAGCTGATGTCTTCTATGTGACGTCTGGCATATGGAAAACATCAGCTGAGCGCTTTTTCTTGTGGGTCGGAGGGTTTCGCCCTTCAAAACTTCTCAAGGTATGGAGACCATGCATTTCTCAATTCATCGGAACGACTTGGAGTGAAGCCGTTGTGCTAATGCGCATCTGTTTTCTTGCTGGGAAATTGTAGGATCCAAGTGCAATTTTAACGGATATTTAGTAAAGTAAAGTTGGATGAATTCTAATAATTATAGTCAACCCTGCAGTAATTGGCAATCAAAAATAAATATATTAAGTAATGGAAAAAGTTTGACATTTTTATGAACAACAAAGCACGTGATAAGAATAAATATGCTATTATATTTTATTCTTTTTTTTTCTTCCTTTTTTTAACAACACATTAGCACAAAATATCACCATTTAGGCTAACAATTTCTTTCCATTAGAATGGAACGAGTTTAACAAAAACAAGCTTCTATTACTATTCTCAAGGAATGAATCCCTAGTGTCTGCTTCATAGTGATTTTGTCTTACAACAAGGCCAAGACACTGGTAATCAAGAGTAGCTTTTATAAGAATCGTTATCCGGGACTCTTTACATCATGACAATCAAAGGCTAAAATCAAATGCATGCATGATTACCATCTATTTTTTTCAATTCCTTTATTTTTTTCTTTTCCTCCTAATAATCAACATGCAAAACCTATTTTAAGTTTATTGGCATTTCAATGTTAATTCATACAAGAGTAATATAACAACATCATCTCTTGTGTCAATAGTAGAAACACTAAAAGATAAATGTAAGTACATACCAGATTTCATATACTTCACAGGTTGGCTCGAGCATAGATGTCCCAATAAACACCATACAGTCGTTGGAAATATCCACAGTGTCAAACAGTTGCATTGCATCTTCAAGATACAGCGACCCAGCACGAGCAATGACATAACGTTCTCATGGCCACTAGAACAACATGTTCATTCCAAAAGCATCCTCTGATGCCCATAATATAGAACTCCAATGGAAAGTCATATCAGTAGGGGGGCCAAAATCTTTACTGAATAATAAGGAAAGCAACACATGCTCTCTACATCGAGCATCAACTTTTTGGATCCTACATACATGAAATTTTTGCCCACTTCACCATCAGATTCTTTGTCTTTTTAAATCCCACCCTTTTTTGCCTACCAATAATCCTGACAAGAGCAGGAACCATCCTTGAAATGGTGAAAACGAGTAGAGTCTCTCACAATAATTTCTCTGCCCACAAGCTTGGAGATAAATTTTATGGCGGAATGACAATCATTACACACTCTAAGGTTCTTCATGATTCTCAATGTAGTGTTCTCTGGAGTACTTAATAGCCCAAAAGCAATTGCAAGTTTTTCACTGTGATGTCTAAGCATCTGTTCCTTTACCTCTTACTCAAGGTCATGCAATACTGATTCAGTATCAGGAATGAAACCCATCTTTTTTATCTCCTTCCAGATCTTTTCCATCATATTGTATATGTCATCTTTCTGTGGGTGAAGCCCATCTTCTACCCCAAAGACATGGACTTTGTTCTGTACCTGAAGCCAACTGAATCCTTGATCTTTCTTTACTCCTCTATCTTTCATTGATTTTCTAATTTCAGCAGCATCCTTCCATCTCCCACAAGCTGAATATAAGTTAGCCAGGGATGAGTAGGCCCCACTATTGCCAGGCTCAAGAAGAAGCAATTTTTCTGCTGCAACTTTTGCTAGCTCCATGTTTTTATGAACCTTACAAGAAGCTAAAAGTGAACCCCAAGATATGACATCTGGTTCAACAGGCATACCTTTTATGAAATCATGTGCTTCTTGTAGCAATCCAGCACGCCCAAACAGGTCAATCATGCATGCATAATGGCTTAAGGTGGGTTTAATTTTATGTAGATCTTGCATCAAAAGATAATATCTACGACCCTGTTCCACCAATCCCACATGTGTACAGGCAGAGAGCACACCAACATAAGTTTTATGGTCAGGCTTAATACCAACTGCCAGCATCTCTTCAAAAAGTTCTATGGCTTCTTCTCCATGACCATGTTGAGCCAAAGCAATAATCATGGACGTCCAAGAGACAGTATCTCGATTATTCCGTATTAGATCGAATACCTGCTTTGCATTGTTAAGGCTTCCAGCTTTGGCATACATGGTAATTAGAGCATTACTCACAGAAACTGATGATGCTTCCCATGATCTTATGGCACTTGAATGAATTTGTTTGCCATGATACAAAGAAGCCAAGCTTGATATGACACTTAACATGGCTGCTAGAGTGGGGCTGTTTGGCTTGGGGCCTTCTTTAATCATTGATCTGAAAAGCTCCAAAGCTTCATTATTCAAGCCATTCTGCACATAACCTACAGTCATAGCTGTCCATGCAACCACATCGCGGTCCCTTAATGAGTCAAATATCTGTCTGGCCGGGTTTATATCCCCAACCTTGACGTAGCCATCCAACAGGGCTGTAAAAGCTATAACATTGAGAGATGAAGACCCGCTTTGCTCCACAATCTTTCTTGCAATTTCAACCCCACCGGACTTGGCATACATTGAAACCAAAGCATTCCCAACTGCCCCACACGTATCAAACTCAGTTCTAATGATATAGGCATGGATTTGTTTCCCAGGACTTAACTTCTCAAGATTGGCGCAGGCCGACAAAGCACTTGCCAATGTGAACTTATCAGGCTTTAATGAAGAATCTTTCAACATGTTTGAGAAGATTTTCAGCGCTTCAACATCAAAACCATGCCGGTTGTAACCTGCAACCATTGAATTCCATGAAACTACATCACGTTCTGCCATCTGTTTGAATTGGCCAAAAGCCAGGTCAACCTGACCAGACTCCATATGCAATGAAAAGATAACATTCCATGATGACGTGTTCTTCAATCTCATTCTATCAAAAACAAATTTTGCTGTTATTGAATCACCACACTTAACATACATGTTTAGCATGGAATTTGCCACGGGAATACAACTACCAAGCCCATGTTTAACGACGAATGAGTGAACCTTCCTACCAATATCCAAAGCTTCAATAGCGGCACATGAAGCAAGAACATTAGTAATGGTGTACTGAGTCGGTGAAATTCTACTTCCAATCATTTCTACAAACATCTTAATTGCGTTTTCAAAATGACCAATCTGATTATATCCCACTATCATACTAGTCCACGAAACTGAGTCACGATCAGGAATTTCCTCAAATACACGACGTGCTTTATCTAATCTTCCCTGTTTTGCATATGCCGAAAGTATTGTATTCCAAGAGAATGTGTTCTTCATGGTCATGTCATCAAATACGCGGTGAGCATCGGAAGTAGACCCAACTTTTGCATAGAAGTTCATGAGATTATTCATCAAGAACACGCCAAGATGAAGCCCGACTTTGATTATTCGAGCATGAATTAACTTTCCGGCAAATGGGTCTTTGGACTTGAGGCTTGTCTGGAGGAGATATGCGTACAAATCCGACGAAGAGATGGGAGAGGGTGGGCGCAGGGCCTCCATTAGAGACACGAAGTGACAGAGAGACCCATGGCTAAAAACAGAGTCCGAGTGAGAGACGATTGAGTGAGACTCAGAGATGGACGAGGAGAGAGTCAGAGTCCGAGAGAGATGGAGATCAGATTCGGATATTGAGAGAGAGAGAGAGAGAGAGAGAGAGAGGCACAGGATTCAGGCATGCAAGAATGAGAGTTGAGATGAGAGACTCAGACACTGTGCGCGGCGTTGCTGAGAGTGAAGGAGATAAAAAGAGAAAGTGAAAGATAAGAAAATTTGACGTAAAAATAAATAAAAATTAATAACCGTGTTAAGTTAACTCGTTGGACACGTTGATTAAATGTGTTATAAACGGGTTAACTTGTTATGACCCGAATCCGTAACCTCTACCTTAACCTTATAAGTACATGTCGTGTTGGTATCAAGTTCGCGAATTACAGGTTAAATTGCCATCTTTACCAATAGAGAATCAATAATATAAGTTTCACTAGTATTAGTCACCTTAAATGTCAGTGATGTTCTAGTGAAACTGGGTGAAGCTATAACTGAATAGGTCTTAAGGAAGCACATGCGGTTCTAGCCATAAAAGCCTCTCCTAAATAGTTTCTAATAAACAATTGTTACTATAGTTATGCCTACGTATAATGGACATATTTAATCACCCCTCTTATCATGTTAGCTCCAAAAAAAAAAAAAAAAAAAAAAAAAAAAAAAACTGTTGGTTTTACTCGCTCGAAAATTAAAAATAAAAAGTTGTTTTGGTTTTGGGCTAAGGACTCAAAAGACGCAAAATACATTCAAAAAAAGAAATATTCATATGCCATATCATTAGACGTTTTCACACTTATCCAGTTATCCTCTTTACATTTGATGATCCTTCTTGAAAAGGTTGCTCTTTTAAAGTACAACAAAGAAAACAATAAATAAGAAAGCATCTTTACTTTTGTGTGAAGGAAGTTTTACCTATTTGCTTTTAAGTAACTTGAATTAGTTAAGTAACTTAAATAGGACATATGTCACAATTTTATTAGCTCTGATGTGCCATATTATCGGAATATATTATGTTAGTGGACAAAATTTGCCTGTATGGAGTAAATTGTTCATTTAACATATCTCAGAAACTTCTGAAATTATTTTGATATCACATGAAGTTAATTACAAATTAAGTAAAGCATAAAGATTGATTTTACATTTTTTTCCCTTTTTTTTTGCCAACGAGGAACATCCTTTAAAGTTTAGGTTTAGGACCTTAGGTTTAGTAGTTTAAGTTTTTTTTTTTTTTTTTTTTAATTGTAAAATTTATTATCATTATTATTATTATTATTATAAAAAAAGTTCGATTTTTATAAATAGGTCAACTGGGTCACCCGTGGGTTAAGCATGATGACCCGGAATTGACAAGTGCTCAACCTGGTAGTGACGTGAACCCAACCATACCAAAGTCTAACTTGTTAATTTCGTATCGGGTTCGATAGTTGTGTAAATAATTATCAAGTCTAAAATAGGGTTAATAAGGTTGAGATGGAGAAGAGATACCGCTCTCAATGTCTTCAATATAAAAATAGTGCTTCTATCATAAGCAAATGAGATAGAAATTACCCACGACCAATCTATCACAACCATGAAAACTCCACAAGGAGATCAATATAAACAACAACAAACCAAATCGTCAATCTTGTTCAAGAACAGAAAACTTGTGCTCATTTGCCGCTCTTATCACAATGTCAATCCCACATTTCAATCATCTTCTAGCAGAAGAAACGTTACCAAAAGTTCAAAAACCAGCAGGAAGTCCACCTTTTCTTGGGTCACTCACGGCCACAAGCTTTCCAGCGCCACCATTTTCGTTTGAAGAAGTCTTTACATCTTGAACTATAAACTGGCAAATAGTCCCGCCAGCGAGGCTTTCTAGGACATGACCCTTTTTCCGAAGGGCTGCCCTGATATCAGCAGGAACTTCAAAGTGGTCGCCACTCACAGTTGTCCAGTTCTCATAGTATACAACATTAGGTATCAGCTGGTTAAAAAAAATTGTATCAACATAAAACAAAAAAAAAAAAAAGCTCAAAAATGGTAAAATTAATGCATTTTGCTGCAGGATTAATATGGGAACAAGAACCCCGTAAACGAAATCAAAATAACAGCGTGCTCTCCAAAACAAACTTTTCTATAGGTATTGATGCAGTCTTATAGTATTATATGGAATATTTAAAACCTCAAGAATCTCATCTGGTTAGGTGACTCAAATGATAATCATGGTTTAGTATTTTTTTTCTAGATGCACCAAAATTCGGCTCCATTCTCATACTAGGAGAACCTAACTCACTGAAGGATTAGCCAATCCAATCAGATGTCTTTAGAGTTTAGACCTACGCGGCAACCTTTTCTTGATCTAAATGCCAGCATTAGCACTTACAATCCTCACCTCACAGCATGAGTATGCATCATGGAAGAACTTATTATTATGTGTGGATCATAGGGTATATTGAGAGACAGAGATTTAGGAAGATGGACTTAGATAAAGACCTGGTGATAGACTCTTGGTGCCATGACAGAAGAGAAGGGATCCATTCCCCTGGCAAAATGATTTAACAAAATCTCTGCAGTTCCAGCAATAATCATGCCTCCCCCACTAGCACCTACCACAGCTTTCAGTTGCTCATTCTGTAGAAGCATAGAAAAATATCACATGATTTATTGCACAGGAATATACTGCATAATCTATGCGACTCATTCTGAAGGATCCAATGAGAAATAGGAAAGTCCTGGGCAGTACTGACAATTAATTCAGTAATTTCAAAATGGTGCCAGTCCTCAATTCAGAGGAGAACAATCCTAGAGCATAACTCGGTGGAAACACTCCTAGAGCATACCTTTAAGACAATAGTAGGTGCCATGGATGATAATGGCCTTTTTCCAGGCTTGATAAAGTTTGATGGTGCTGGAGGTGGAAGACCTGCAGAAACATTCATTGGAATGGAGAAATCATCCATTTCATTGTTCAGGAGTATCCCCGTACTTGGTGACAGTATTCGAGAACCAAAATAAGAGTTCACTGTCGAAGTCATGGCAACAGCATTTCGCTCACGATCTATGATGGATATATGACTGGTGCCATGATCATTGATCTGATTCCATCTGTTAGGAAACAAGATTCAGTATAAATAATTTTATACTAGGGTTATAAATTGGAATACATGATGATGGGTCATCTACAAGCGCAAGAGACATGAAGAGGTACGGACAAGTCATGTATGGTTTTAGTTAAGCACCAAACATCTGCCCATAATATGCAAATTGCAGCCTTTGTTGTAGGTATTTTTATTCAAATTTCAACCACCCAAATGAATGAAAGTACTTTTTGAAAAACAAAGTATCAATTTGAATTTTGATGAAAAAAATATTCCTATCAAAGAAATATTGAGTGCCTGATTAGAATAAATTGCACGCACAGTAATATGATTTTATGCTTCACAAATCATTTTGGTACTCATCCTCTAGATTCACAACATTTTCATACTCATGCTTTCTCAGATGCACACAAACATTATTGTTGAAGACTTATGGAAACAAGATAGATCACAGATAGAATTAATTCAAATTCTGAGGAGCATCAGCTGCAAAAATGAAACAGAGAAAACTCAATATTTGACAAATCACCATTGCTTTTCCGGCTGAGATACTTCAGTTACTTCATTCAAGAACCAAAAATAGATTTAAATTTAAGACCTCAACTTTGTCACTAAGACAACCACAAGTACCTGAATGCCATGATGTGGCACTAACACGACACAACGTGGTAGGACTGTTGAATCAAATGTACGAATTTGAGACAATATAATGCTAAGTTTCCCAACAAATAAATAAAATATAACACACAGTTTGTATATACGTTATTTAGCCTAATGATCTTATAGACGAACTGCTTCACTACCAATTAAGCAACTTACCTTCCACCATAATGTCCAGCATCAAATGTCATATTGTTATATATGGTTTTCTTTAACTCTTTGGCAAAATTAGGAGAAAGCATATCAGATAGAACTTTGGAGACATCAACATAGTCAGGATCACCAAGATTCATCTTCACAGCAAATACATGTTTCAAAGCTTCGATTTCTCGATGGACTCCAAGGGAGCCAGAAATACCCGAAGGGATTGCATATTGAGCAAGAATGTTTAGCATCTGTTGTGATGAAATAAATAAAGCTAGGTCAATGACAGCTTTGTTTTTTCCTTTTGTTATTTGTTTTCCTAAAAAGATTAAAATAAGAAAAAGAACGTAACCAAAGCAGACCAGAGATGTACTTACAAGTATCACTGGAGGACCCCCTGAAGGAGGAGGCATGCCAAGTATTTTAAGCCCTAAAATGTTAGCAGAGATTGGTTCTTTCAATTTAACTCGATATCTTTGCAAGTCCTTCATTGTCAGTATCCCTCCAACCTTCTGAACATCACTAACCAAATTGAATCCAATTGAACCATTATAGAAGGCCACTGGGCCAAATTTTGAAATTGTTCTTAGTGTCTGTGCCAGTTTCTTGTTGTGGCAGATATCACCCAGCTGTAAGAGACTTCCGTTTGAAGTGAATATACCACGGAGTCCCTTCTCTTGTAAGATCCCTGACTTTGTTTTGACCATCTGCATGTGGAGATATGGAGATATCTTAAATCCCAAACGAGCAAGACGCTCAGCTGGCCTTACAAGCCTCTTCCAAGGAAGCCTTCCATGTTGTTTCCAAGCTTTGTGAAGGCCCGCAATTTCCCCTGGAACTGCTATGGAGAGGGCACGTTCTGTTTTCAAAGTAGCATTGGCAGCATACATATTCTGAAAATGAATAATTATGAAAGAGAATGATCTAAAGAATCTTTTACGCGAAACATGAAGTTCAGCAAGCAATATAATAGGCACCAATCCAACATTTGTCAATTTCAGTCGCAGCTTAAAATGATTAAGTTTCCAGATGTATCTTCACATTAGTGTATAAAGTATGTAGATCCGTATTAGTTGCAAAGAAAAACAGTATTTCATAAGAATTATTGGGTCATATCTCTGGACATGCATGTGCTAAACTCTGTTTCTGTTTTATTTTATTTTATTTTTTGCTCTTTTGTGGCAAGTAAGAGAAGTGCCAAACACAATGCAACCATGGAGGAAGTATAAAAGAAACAAGCCCCGAAAAGATTCTTCATTACCATACTGCGTTTAATAAGAACTGTTTGCACTCACATTCAAAACATATTCAAAGAAAAGATACAGTTAAAGTAATTTGAAATACCTCAGAAGCTTGCAAGGGGGCAGTTTCTCTCATATCAAAGGCTTGTGCCTTCCCACTGGCTAACCTGAGAAGCATAAAGGCTCCTCCACCAATGCCACTTGATGCTGGACTTACGACTCCCAAGCAAAGAGCAGCAGCCACTGACGCATCAACAGCATGACCTCCTTCACGAAGAACTTTCATCCCTATTCTGGAACATCGGCGATCATCAGTGGCAACAGCACCATGATGTGCTATAATTACCTCATGTCTATGTTTGGTGGGACCACTGACAGAATTAAGGCTTGAAGTCGGAGGCAACAATATAAAGAAGAGAAATGTAATGGTAGGACGTAAGAACAACCGAGCTGCAACCAATAGATACAACACTCTTGAGTTCCCAGGAAAAAAAATAAAGAAAACATGTTCTGTTCAACAACTTTTGATATAAATATAAAAATGTCAGTCAGAGGGAAATCATTTTTTTAAAGGAGACTGCTGCGTGGCCGGGTGGGTGGGGGGGGGATGATGAGTCAGTGAGTTACTAATAGCATGATAATGGATACAGAGATAGATAACAGTTGTTTTTCTTAGAAAATTTTACCATTCACATTTAACAAATTTTTAAATGGACTTCATAAATTTGATACTAATTAAAGATCAATGCTATAAATTTATTCTTCTCTATCGTTTACTTCTGTTTCTTAATGAAACCACAAGGCTATATACAAGTACTTTGTTTCCTTTTCAATTTTCATAAATCTTATGCTTGGTCTCTTTTAACCCTTTGTTCTTGTAATCTCGTACTGTCACTCCAAAATGAAACCAATCCAGACAAGATTTTTGATTCTAATAACATTGCTACTAATCTTATTACCATCTTAATCAACTAATTGTGTTTTATTGCTGAAATATGAGTACTTTGATAAATGTCACTTATCAGAATAGGTAATTGCATTCACCATAAATTTACTTGCATACTTGTTACATAGATAAGCTTGACACTTATATTTCACAAAATAATTATTACGTGTCTTTGCACTGATTCGTTTGGCATATATACTCTCTCTCGTCCTCCTTTTACCGATAGAGAAAAAGGAGAGAGAAATGAACTAATTTACTAAAATCAATAAAATAAGAGAAAATGGCCTGGAAGCAAGAGTAAACAAGCTCTAAAATAGGTTTCAGATCACCAAAACTTGACAGCTCCTTTATAGCCATGAAAAGAGTGAGTCATCAGTCCAGGGAAATATAAATCAAATGAAATTCCAGAAAATCTAAAAGATCTCCTAAAATTCTCTCAAATCTAGAATATCTTCTCCAAATTCAATGTCATTACATAGATAATTGGACACAGAAATGACTTCTGACCTAAATTGATCACTTTGATTGAATAGGTACTTATGTTATAGCAATGCTCTCTCTCTCTCCCCCCTCCTTTTTACCAAGGGAGAAAATGACTGCGATGTATCTAAATGATAAAAATAATATTAACAATATGGCACAGCAATATATGGACAATGAGCCACATCAGGAGGGTTCAAAGTATTAGTAGCTCAGCAATATTGGTGTAGATGCCCAAAAACAAGTACGCCTGGTTTTTAGATTTTCCAGCATAAGGTCCAAAAGCTCAAGCACATGGATGCCTCAGCAGACATAAACAGGTTATGTTAACCCAAAGTTTTCTCAGATTGCTTTTGTAGGGACCAAATGAAAGATAGGTGAAAGATATAACATTTTTAGTAAGATTATATTGCAGTGACCCTATTCTGGACTAACAAGGATAAATGACAGTTGTATGAGATACTGTAGTATTTCTATAATGATATAGTAGCTCCAAATGGGTTTTTATGGGTAGATAATGTAGCACCCCAAAAACTTAAGTGCCATATTGGCTGGATGGATTGTAAAGGGGTTGCATAGGTGCTAAGTCCCATATTAGTTCTTTACTAATTGAGATTGGGCTATATAAAAGTGACTTTATGGAGCTTCAATTATAATATAGACTAATCCTTTTTGGTTAATAGCATAAATGTGACTCACACTTTCCGTAGATTGCGACAAATGGTATCAGAACTAACCTAATAATACCATATAGCATTGGGGCATTACAACTTGACATGGGCCCTAACAAGGACGTCAGAGATTTGATTGACGGATATTATGGCACCCCAAGTAGTTAAGTCCCATATTAGGTGGATAGATTTAAGGTGTCAGATGGGTGTCAAAGTCCTACATTTGTTCCTTGCTAGGTGAAATTGAGCTAAATAAGCGACTCTAGGGGGGCTCCAATTGTAACATTGACCTAGTCTTTTTGGGGTAATAACATAGATATGGCTAGAACCTTTCCTGGGTTGTTAGGGAAGAGACATTTAGTGCTCTACTTACAGCATTTAGTATGAATTAGTGCAAACTAATTGGAAGAGTTGGTTCCTAAAGGTACACAATGGTCATTGAGGATAGATATGGTCACTGAGGATGAAGTTTAAGCTATTTGATTGGAAGTTCTGATAAGGATATATAGAGGCGCCCTTCTCCTTGCAGAACTGACAAAGGCGAGTATTCCAAGGTTCCTACAGTCCTCAAGATTTTAAAGTGAGCAACGAATCTTAAATCAACTACCCCAAACTCCCAGCCTTCAAACCATGCATTGCAAAGTTTCCCCACACCAAAGTGGTCTAGAATCTACAACAATTAATGCATGCTTGGCAAAATAAGGGTTGCTTGAATTGCAAGTATACTTTAGCATTGTGCACCGCTTCATATGCTGCAAAGCAAAACATTCTTTATTGTTCAAAAGATCCAGAAGACATTTCACAATTATAGATCTAAACCAGCCACTAATATGTCAACAATAATATTGTTCTAGTCAGATGCAACAGCGAACAAAAGATTTCCATCAAAGGGAGTTAGACAGCTTACATGTAGATGCCATCAAGTACAACAAAATATCTTAGATTATCTCTGCCAGAAGATCTGCTTTTACAGAGTCAAGAAGAAGCTTGTTACTGGCTCTCTTTGTAGCATTGGTGGTTTGGTGCTGGAGTGCTCTCAAGGTCAAACGGAACCAGTAGACGAAGCTTGTTTTCTGCTCCTGCACAACGGGATTGGTGTGTATAATGGAGTTAGGTCAATGCCATACATAAATATTTTTCTTAGCAAACTCTCCCCCAATAGACTGAGTTCTATATTATTTATCACAGCTAGCACATTGAATAGGTAACATAAACCAAGTTATTAGTCTACAATTAAATTGACTTTCTCATATTAGGATTTAAAGATGTGCAAGTCCCAATCATAAAAGCGTTAATTAGCACATAAGACCATGTTAGTCTGGTGCATAAAACTGAATAAACTTCCATGATAACTATTAGTGTCAGTGTGTCACCAACAATACCTCCAAATAGTTCCATATCTGTTACCACATCCTAGTTCTGCTGTGCATCCTTTCCACAAACAGAAATCTTAGCCATGGGGATTTTAAATCTGTGGATTAGCATACACTGTTGTGCAACTAAGGAGCACCAAGCTTAATAAGCATCCATCGTCACAATGAGATACATAGTTATTGTTTCCACCATAACCATATCCAGATTCCGCCCTTGTAATTCTTATGGTCTCTGAAGAGTAAAATCTTAAATCAATGGAGTTCAAATCTATGTATAATTAGCACATAACACCAAGCAAGGAAGGTGGATTGTAAATCTTATGGTCTCCGAAGAGTAAAATCTTAAATCAATGGACTTCAAATCTATGTAAGCAAGGAAGGTGGATGACGCTCAGCAATGGGCAAAATCATTATGATCAAAAGCCACCACTCCTAGCCCAGTTCTACCACCAAACTCCCACTTCAAGCAACACCAGGATCGGGATGTGGCCCCACCTGAATAGTTAGTTTTTTTTTTTTGGTTAAATAGGATTGTAAACTCTTTAAACTAAACAAAAGTGTCTCCCATCTTGGCAGAGCATCCAGGCTCCAGCAGTAAAAATCAAATCTCCATCCTACATTAAGGACTTGAATTCAAAATCTGATTAGTGTAGAACATATACTGTCTAAGCCTGAAAACCAGGTAGGGCTCAGACGATCAAGGCACCAATAGGAAACTCGCATTGTGATGAAAGCAGAATTCGGACGACATGCAGCATTTTTCCCTCATGTGAGAGGCAAGACTGCATTTTCTAATTTCCTGGCAGGCAACCTTTCACATGCAAGCTTCCTACCTATATTTCTTTATAAGTGTCACTGCATATTACGTATTTTAAAATAGGTGTACCACTAGTTTGATAACCTCAGATTTATGACAAGTCACATACGCAGCCAATGAGTCTTGAACTCAGGACCTCACCCTTCACATTGTTCTTATGGGAGGAGGATGTCCCATTTGAGATAAAGCTCATCGGCAAATATGACTAAACTTTATCACTGACGTCATCAGATTTAGGACATTAAAACCATACTCTGTAAATTTGAGATTATGAATTCTAAGCAGCATAATGTTAAAATATAAATTAAATGATTAAATTAACCATTTCTTATCATGTCTGAGGATATTGCAATTCAAATCCAAACATAACCCATAAACCTTTGCCATTAAAGTTTCTTATTCAATGAAACTTACAACTTAAACTGAACTATACCCAAATTTTCAAATTCTTTTACCTGCCATTTCTCTACACACCAATGTTAATGCTCATTCAATTTCTCCAAGCAATCCTAAAAAAAATCCATACTAAACGAAAACCCATTATTAAAAAAAAAAAATTCTAAAATCACTACTTACATGACATGAGCCTCCTTTGGATAAATCAGCTCACACCGTCTGTGTTCTCCTTCTTCTTCTTCTTTTTCAGCGTCATAGACTCATATCGAAAGCAGCACGCCAATGCACAAGTGGCGTCCACCCATTTGGCGATAACAGTATGATTGGAAAGGGAAGTGATAAAGATATTAACAAATGGTTTCATTTCGTTCTTTGTCAAAATGATTATTTCAGAGTTTCCGGACACTAAACTCTGTCGCTTTCTTAAGACTCAGTCTTAATTTGGTTCGAATTTCGGGTTCCGAACCAAGTTACGGGTTCGGAGTGAAGATTTGGAGATCGTTGGATTGCAATTGACCAGCACTAGCACTCACGTCTAGCAGACAGCGACAGGGCCGTGCATAGTAGCTATCGTCGATCTTTCCGCATGCCGCCTGCAGCGGTAGAAGAATATTACAAGAATCAGTTTTTATACTTATGGGTGATTTTTTAAATTATTATTATTATTGTTTAGACGTCCACACAACCACCCAAAGAGAGGAAAAGGAGAAAGGATGATTTGAATTAGTGACTTCTACTTTATAAGAAGTGATTCATGGCTGATTAAAGCTTGAGCTACCCCTTAAGGATAAAACTATTATTAGATTTATGATTAATTTTTACTGGATTTTGATCTTATGGTGATTTCAAAAGCTACGTATAGGTTTAGAAAATTAAATGTGGAAATGTGAGAGTATGTATATCATTTCTCGGATCAAAATGTAAAAATCGACACAAATTTCTTATCAATTCGGTTCAACCTGGCTGCAGGACATTTGTAACACTTATAATTAAAAGTTTAATTTTAATTACATTAAGAAAATAAAACAATTAAAAATTATGGTTAAATACCTTATTAGTACCTGAATTTTTACGTTTTTATTTTTTTCTTACTTAGGTTTCTATTTGTATCACAGATGGTACATATGTTATGTTATCGATAAATACCGGTTTGGTACCTCCGTCACCATTCTGTAAAAAAAAAAAATTGACGGTTTGGCCACCCCATTCTGACCCTAGGGTAACCAAGCCACCCCTAGGCCGAAATGGGGTGGTTGAACCATTAGTTTTTTTATTTTTTATTTTTTTTATGAATTGTTGACGGATGTGCTAAATTGGTATTTATCGATAACATATGTATAATTTGTGATACAAATAGAAACATAGGTAAGTAAAAAAAAATAAAAATGTGAAAATCCAAGTACCAAAAAAGTAATTAGTCCTAAAAATTAATAGGATGAAAGAACAAGCAGTAAAAAAATCAATTTTTAAGCCTTTAGTTTGAGTGGAGAAATTATGTGTTAGAGCTTTGATAAATTATTATGTGTTGAATTATAATTCAAACAAGATTGTTGTTAAAGTTTCTAAGAAAAGAAATTAAATAGCATTTTCTGTTGCAAAATTAGAAGGTAACAGATGTAGTGTCGCGTGGGCTTTATTTATGCGTTATCCTTTGTATTTGCTTACTCATGGCTAGCGGTTGAAAATCCACCCGTAACCCATATGGAAAAGCGAATAGTGGACACGAGGCGGTTTTTAATTACCCACCTAACTCTCATAATCGGAACTTTTTAATAGTCACACTTTTTATAAAAAAAAAAACATTTGAAGTGTGACTATTTTGATTCTTTTTTATAGAATGATTAGTCACACTTCAATTTTTTTTTTTTTTTTATAACGGCGTAAGTTTTTCGAAAATGTGAAATGTATCATTCCGTTGGTTTTCCATCTAAAATTATGCCATCCATTGGTGCCATGTCAATATTTTTTTCACACCACTTTAAAATAATAATTATTAAATTTCATTAAAAATACAAACTTTAAAAACAAAAACATTTTTTTTTTAATTTTTTCCAAATCCAACGGTTGCAAATTAGAGAACCCAAATTTAACCAAAATCTATCAATCATATCTCTCCATTCTCTCGACTCTCCTCTCAAGTCTCCACCATCCTCCTCGCCTCTTATATCTGTTGCCGCTCCTACCACTCCCCCAGTGCCCCCAACAGCAACCACCACCAGCACCGCAGCAACCACACACCTCGACGCCTGGCTGAAGCTGAACGGCTCGTGCCCGGTTTCCAGGAACTTGCCGCTGCCAACCCCGCTGTCCACGCCGCTCTCGGAGGTCGTTTCACTCTCGCAGTACGCTGCGGATCGGAGGCGGAGGAGGTGATAAGATTTGTGGGTTTTTCTTTTCTTTTTGGGTTGTTTTTTTCTCCGTTTCTTCTTGGGTGGTGGGTGGTTTGGGGTTCTGCAGTTTGATGTGTTTGTTTGGTTGCCCAGAAAAATGTGTAAATATTTTTGGATGTGTTTGTTTGGCTGATCCTTTCTCCCCATAATTATCTGCTGTTGGTTTTGATATCCAATCTGTTTAGAACTTATATAACCTTATTTAATTTTAATTTGTAAGATCGAGCTCGAGCTCGAGCTCGAACAGGGTTCAGACCCTATCGAGCTGAGCTCGAGCGGCGAAGCCAGGCTCGACTCGAGCTCGAGCCTGACTCAAAAATAAACGAGCCGAGCCTGGACAGCCCAAGCTCGGCTCATTTACAGCCCGCCCAAGGCTGAAATATTTAAGGGTTTTCTCTTCTCCCTTTCCAATCGACCGACTCTTTCACTTTCCCTTTGATTTTCTTTCTTTCTTTTGTGTTGATGGACTCTCTCTCTTTCGTTGCAGAAGCAGAGAAGAAAACCAAATCAGGTAAATTTCTTCCCTCTTCTATTTCTCTCTGTTTCGGTAATGCGCTTATTTTCTCTCCAATTTTGCATTTTCCCCATATTTTGCTTCAAATCCTGAGTAATTTGAAAAATTAATTTTCTGATTGATATGCCCAGAGGGTGATTGTGTGTTACTGTGAGTATCCATTTGTAGATTGAGCAAATTTTTGTGAATTGTAGATTAGGGTTTACTAATCCAATCCTGTTTAGAATTTGGAGGTTCAGACTTGTGCGAATATTTGATGCATTGTTCCTCAGTAGAATTTTAGAAAAATGTGTTAAAGAATTGCAATTTCCAAGGCCAGCAGATAATAGACGGTGTACACCGTAGATATTGGTATCAATGGCTGTGTGGCTCAGTTCTATAGAGATAAAAGAAAAAAAAAAAAAATGAAAGACTAATAAAATGAAGGATAGAGGGCGATGTGGATGTCACCCCACCTCCTATGGGTGGCTTGCGGCCAACGCTAGCCCTAGCGGTGGTAGACTGGTAATCCCATCGCCCGTCACCCCTTCATTTTGTTTTTGTTTTTAAAATTTTGATTTTTTTATTAAAATATTATTGTCATAATGTGATACGACAAAAATGTTGACGTGACAGTAATGGAAGACACAATTTTGGACAGAAAATCAATATTTCCATAAAACTGAAAAAAAAAAAAAAAAAAAAAAAAAACACATTTTAGGTGTCATTTTTTTATGTCAAAATTTTCCATATTTTATATGTAGTTTTCAAACTTTTTTTCCGCCCAAAGTAAAATTTGCTTTCTTCACCAATTTCAAATATTGTCTTGGTTCCAAAGGAAACAGAGTAAGCAAGAACTTCCCTTTGCGGACCCTCCGACCAAGCCTTGGCGACTGGTAACATCCGAGCCCCTCTTATATATTTTTTTGAAATTTCTCAATTGCACTTATGGATTACATCCTATAACTTTGGCGCTTAAAATTAGGGTTTCGAATGACAGCTGGCTTTGCAGTAAATTAACATGGCAAGACGAAGAGCCAAGAAAACTGTCAAGAAATTACCGTCGTCTCCTGTGAATGATGTAAACGGTGCAACGGAGGCCCAAATTGATAAGGAACAAGCTGCTTTTACAGATCAAGAAGGTTTTTATTTTTTTTTATTTTTTTCTTTAAGTAATACATGGAAGAAATGGTAGAATTGTTTCTCAATTTGATATCTTTGTTTCTCAATTTGATTTTGTTTTTTTTTTAAACAGTTGAGCGACAAAGTGCTGCGATTAGGGCTATTCGTGATGTGGAAATTGAACATTTGCTGACCGAAGTGCGTTTGCTTCGCTCTTATTTCAGTGAGGAACAACTGCAAACTTCAGCTCAAAAATTTTTCAAAGAAAACCTTCCGAATCTTTTAGTTGTTCGAAATGAAGGAAACAGACAATTTGAAATGCAATGGAACAATGAAGACGGTAATTTGCCCATGAACCAAGGTGATGGAAGCGACATTCACACGTCTCTTCTGCGCCGCTTGTCCATGGCTTATCCAGACTGCTCTGCTGCTATTGCATCTTTGGGTGGCTTTCAGTTTTCGAGCAAAGCAGGTATTTGTGAATTTCAATCTTTTGATGAATTATGCTTAAACTTGTATTCTTTGATTGATTGTATCTCACAAGGGTGCTTGATTGGTGGCAGTGAAGACAAGCCTTGTAAGTGCTGCTAATCTACAAATAAGTGACTTTGTATGTTCTCTTGCTATCTATCTATATTTGATGCGAACAAATTTAAGGGTTTTAGGATGCGTATATTACTAATTACCAAAACAAAGGATGGTTTCTTTTGAGTTTGTTTAAATGCAATTGAAATTGTCTTTATTTTGCACTTCATGCGATAAACTTATTAAGTCTTTGTTTGGCCTTGCAATTTCGCAAGCTAAAAGTGTGTTTCTAAACAAAATCGTAGAAAGTGTCTCACCTGGGAGTTAATTTTTAAAAAAGAGTGGTTTGAAAACCTAAAAAAATTTACATTTTCAAAATGCAGGTAATATGGTGCATTTTTAGAAAAACATGATTTTAAAGGCTAAATCGAAATTTTCCCAAAAGCTTAACTGTATTTCAAAAATTGTTCAAATCACACATTTTGAGATTGTCATTTTTTAAATCTCATGTTTTTAAAGCGCAAAACCAAATTGACCCTAAAGCACAATCCCTGGACTTTTTGATATTCACAAAAAAATGCCATGTTTCCTTTCCTTTTATCTTACTGAAATATCTGTTTTGTAGGTTTTGGAGGAGCCATCTGATACTCAGTTGCTTGGGATGCAAGATGGTCTACAAACTCCTGGGGTTTGTCTCTTCTTGGTCACTTGGGTTTATATTGCTTTGCATAAAGTTTCACTCTTACTAAAACGTAACTTGTGTAATACCTTGGAACCAAACTCTTGTCTCATTTGTCGAAATAAGTAGAAGGGCCAAGTAGTTTACTAAAGGGCACTAGTTAGTTCGAATTCTTAAAATGCTATAGTCCAACTCTAGGACCTTGAAGAAGCTTTTCAGCTGATGCAACACAAAGTGCCTGCCAACAATTACCATTGCACCACAGATACCCCAATGAAAGTACATAAAAAAACCTTTATGGTTGTGTCTGTTGTCACTAGTTGGTGTCGGTGCTTGAGATTTTATCCCAATGTCTATGATTTATAAATAATAAAAGTAGTTTATTTGTAAAAGGAGAAATATATAAGGATAGGTAGCTAGTGACTGTAATTGAGTGAGAAAAATAAAGCTTGCTAAAGGGCTGAGATTGCTTCTAGAGTATTTGTCAGCTAGGTTTCAAATTTTTTTTTTGGTGGATGGCTATCAAATTAGCTTGAGATGCTAAGTTACATATGATCATTTTTGCAGGTGAGTAGCCAAAGGCTGTCTGTTGGGATGACACCGAAAACACTGAGGTTGCCTAAGCCTGGTGAGATGCTTTTATCTGTCCATGGCTCACCCCTTGGTGTCTACAAGGAAGATAACATGGAAGCCATAAATGGTATGAAGAGTCTATATCTGCTCTTATTCATTATCTCATCACTACATCGAGTGGACATGCTTGCTATATCATCAAGAAATTTGATATGATCTAAGAAATACCAAATTCACCTAGTTTTTTTTTCTTTGTTTTTACCTCACTGATGCTGTGGCAAATGTGTTTCCCTTATCAATGTGAATTGAGTAGGCTGATTTAATGTACCGGAGGGGACACCGCGTCCTTAAATCCGGGATTATTGGGTTCGATAATGCTATTTAGGTGGTGCTTGTTGCTTTTTAATTGAAAAAGTGTTCTGATTTGGCATAAATGTTATAGTAGAGTTTTAGGTGTTTTATACTGAAATTGTTTGTTAATGCTAAAAATAAGGCAAAAAGCAAGCTCTCCAAAAGAGCATTATCAACCAAACCCGTTATGTCTTAGTTTTGTTCTAACGTGTGAATTGATGTGCAGAGTCAGAAGAGGGCTGACCAGCTTCAATTCATTTGGTCCATTCATTGTTCAAGAATATTCAAAAACTTACGAACCCAAGACCTCTTGAATGTACTCCTGTCATTGTACCAATGACTGTTCCAATAGCTGAAATTGTTCTTTTATTTCAATGCATGCACAGCTACCTTTGTATTGAGGTTTTGAGTAAATAGTAGTCTTGTATTTCTTGTTTGTGTAGCTTCATGCGATTCTTCTTGGTACTACCTACGGCGTCATTATGAGAGTTGTGTATTTGTGGATGTCACAAGGCCATGGAGAGAGTTATTGTTGAATTGGTTTTGTAGCATTACGTTTAGGCTATGTATTTTTTGTCTTCGGATGTTATTTGGGTAGAAACTCATTGGAAAGCTTTTAACTTCATTCGATGTTCTCTGTGATGTGCCCTGGACATCTTCACGGCATTAGACATGGTTCTGTGATAGAGTGATGTCCCATGATGGCGGTATGTGTTGCAATCCGACGAACGGATGGCTAAAAAGAGGATGCACTGATGATTAATACAATGCGGCAGTCGATAAAGATCACCTTTTCTACAAGTTCAGATTCGAGATTCACTTAGAACATGTTCGGAATTGTGTTTGAAAAATAAATTTTTCGATAGACGCTTTGTGGTAAAAGTTTCATTTTTAAGCTTGCTAAAAGTGCGTTTTGACCATTTTTTGACCCTTAAAAACGCTTTCACTTTTTTTTAATCATATCGGTATTTTTTTCTTCAAACAAATTTTTTGAGTGTTAAACGCAGTTCTTCAAATACACTCAAACAGGACAAGAAATGCAATTAAGATATGTAATTCAAATACACACTTAAACGCACTTTTAGGTTCTTCGATTACAATGTTGATATGTAGATAAGTAATTAAGATAATTAGTTTGGACAAGAAATGTAAACTTACGTTCTCTTCAATACACAAGTTGAGGAAACAAAGATTGTCTTATCTTTGTATTGGATTAAGATCCCCCTATGATCTCTTTAATTCTCAAATTATTGAATTCAAGCCATTGATAGGCATCAAAATGCTTGAAAAATGTCCAAGTATTAAAAAAGTGACATATCATCGAAGCAATCAAAAAGAATCTCTCTCAAAGACTTCTTCACTTTTGTAGTAGGTGACATTTCTCAAGTGTTTCGATGCCTAAAAATGGCTTAAATTCAGTAATTTAAGAATTACAATTTTTTTTAACTAGTAAGTAATCCTGGTTCATTCATATTATATAGGAAAAAAGGTTAAAGAATCCGATCCAAGGATGACATTTTCAACTCCGAAATGGCCATAGATAGGAATCGACAATACAGTGAATTTTTTTTAGGCAACACTCTGGATTTATAGAACTTAATATGCAGGTGAACCGTTCACATGGCAAACTTATGTCAACTTTTAAAAATAGCTCAAGTGTAAAACTCATTTTGAAATATATTTATACATAAAAACACACAAGATCCAACCACCATCACTGAGAGGTTAAGTGAGGTCATTTTCATCCAGTGCCTCTTCTTGCTCTCCCATAGCATCACTCTTTAGAGCACTAACTTCGCCGGTAGGCAGTTTCCTAGCAAGCCTGATGATCTGAACCATTCCATCTCAAGTTAGATATATGCCAAACACCATCATGTTTGCCAAAATCTCATCAATAATCACCATAATAGTTGTAATTGATTGGTAAAAATTTAAACAACATAATTGATGATAATTGTCATGCAGTAAACATTCATAATAATTACCAAATAGTGAAGATCATGAAGAGGGCTATTTTATATAAGACACAGAAGATTGCCAAGATTAAAAATAAAATAAAAAATGAAGCTGCTAAAATTATCACTTGAGATATTTGTCCCAATCAAATCATTTTATAGCAGCTATCTTTGGGCATTATTTAATTGATTGGAACTTGAAGGAAAAAAAATACATTGATAAACACAGGACTAGGAATCAACTTTAGTTAAATTTCATTTTCCTCGTCCCTTACACAAAGCAAGTTTATAAGCATACAGCATTAGCAACCATATATCCTAATCTGAGCAGGGTTATGATGAACTTGGAACAGAAAAGCTGTCTCCTCACATTTATAGCTGTTTCTATTAAATTTTGTTAATTTAATTGCCATTCTCTGAAACCTTTTCCTTTTCTTCTGTTCTTGGTTTTCTGCATTTTGTTATCGTTTTGTTGTTATTTGGGTAGGGGTGATGGGCATGGTCTTAAGATGAAGGAATGCAAAACCTAATTTTTGAGTTATTGGATGTTCCAAGCGGACACAACGTTTTTCAGGGTTAAAGCATATTGAATCATCGTGGCCTCTGTAGCCTAAGTGCATAGCATAGGATAGAGCCAACTGAAGTACATATTTGAAGAAATGAAAATAAAAGAAATTGAAAACAAGTTTGCCTAATATTTCAGTTAGGATTGGAATATGCAACAATGCAATTAACTAGAATTTTAATGTAAAAGAACCTATGACATGTTCAAGCACATGACATCGTATTCAAGTGCTCAAACACATGGTTTTGTTAAAATACATTCATAACAATCAAAATGCATTTTTAAAGTAAAGTTTGGGGGATAATGCTATTTGAAAGTCAAAAGCAGTCATGGTTAACGTAAGTAGGAACAAAGTTAAGGCACCTATCATTTACCAAGGGTTTGATCTTATGTCATCCAAAAGTCACAAACCATTAAATATATGCGGTACAAAGAAGCTAACATGTAAAGTATGCCACATAATAGGGTAAATTGTAGGCTATATGATTACCAAAATAAATAGAAGTGTAGATTAGTATGAAACAGAGTAGAAGTGCTCTTTTTTCCTTTCTTTCTTGCCTTTTTAAAATGTTTAGGCCTCCTGGGGCATCCTAAGGCATGCCTAGTTGCCTTGCTTCAGTTTTTCCAAGCCTGACTGAGCTTCAGGATTAAACCTTGCCTATTTGTACTAACACTGAGTGAAAATAACCAGCTAAACACATATATTGATGGAATGACGAACAAAGCCATCCATCAAGAGGCAAAAGGCAATCTTTGGAGCCTAAAGCTCCGCCCACATTTAATAGCATTGACCACAACAGAAATTAGCTCCCATTAAAGTAATCAATTTGCACACAGCATATCTGTCATATCAAATGGTTGTGAAATGCATCAACTAAATTGAGAATTTTTTTATTTTTTTTTAGTTTAAGGTTAAGGTGGATTTATAATTGTTTAATTATGGTGCATTTTGAGAATAATTTCCTAGAGTGTGGATTTACTTTTGGTGGTACGACAATAAATAAATTAGAGAAAAGTATACATATCCCCTTCAAACTAATACTCAATTTGCAATGTCCCCCGGAATTAAAGATTGCATCAATGTCCTCCCCTCCCCCCAAAAAATATTACCGAAAATTTGCAATGTCCCTAAACAATTTTTAATAAGACAACTCCTAAAAATTCAGGGGAAAGAAAAACATGGTGAAGACCACTGCCATGGGTCTTGTAATTTAGAAAAAGGAAAACCAGTGGCGGATCCAGGCAACTTATATTGGGGGTGCCGCTAAAATTTTTTTTGCGTCCTAAGAATTTTCTACACCCTAAAAATTTGGTAATTCACACAATATATGCATTACAACAAAATATCTATAAAAATTCGTATTCAAATTGATATATTAGAAATGTAACGTGTTGGCACTATATGAAAAAATAAAATAAAATAAAAAAAACTTTCATTCCCAATACAAAAGTGTTTAGTTTGCTATAGACATGATTGAGCAACAACAACAAAAAGCTAAACAATAACTTCAACAAACAAAGTAACCATTCAAAATATTATCTACCTATCACAAAGACATAATAATACAAACTACTTATTAATTACGAAATAAACTTGAGCGCAATTAATAGTGAATCAGAGGTATCTTAAGGGATTTCTTGAAAACAAACCAAACACAATAAGGTCTAGCCAATTGCTGTAAACCAATAAAAACAAATAATGAATTAGAAAAAGAAATAATTGAACCAAAAAAAAAAAAAAAAAGTTATCTTCTAAATTGTCTTATAAACTTCCTCCCACACTAATTAATTTTAGTACTTCTATTTTAGTTTAAATTGTATTCTAAACTTTCTCACCAGAATTAAAAAAAAAAAAAAAAAAAAAAAAAAAAAAAAAAAAAAAATTCACATCCTCACACCTACTCCTCTAGTTTTTTATTTTTTTCTTCCTTAAAATTCCACTTCACACCTTCTAGAACTTAATGCTTACATTTACTCTCATCATTTATTTATTTTTCTTCCTTCAAATTCCACTAACGCCTATCTTCGTCTTTTTGTCTTAGTTCTCCTCACCTATTCTCTTTAATATATATTTTTTCTACCGTAAAACTCACCCTTCTACTGTCTACAATTATTTCTTTTATTATTATGATTTTTTTCTTCCTGAAACTTCAGTCTTCAACTCACGCTCAAGCCTACTACTAAAAATAAAATAAAATAAAAAATAAACTCGCACAAGCCTACAGCCTACTCCTTGCAGGTTTTTTTTTTTTTTCCTTAAAAAATTTCTTTCTTATCTTTTAACCACTCATTTCTTATCTTCTATTTCCAATTTTCCACCTTTCACGAGATAAGACTCCTCACTCCTCGCCAGACTCACCTCTTCTCTTCCCACCTCAAGACTAAGCCTTCAAAGTTCAAACAAATGAACAATCAAACATGAAACTCCCACTAGGACTACTACTACACAGTGCAGTGTGCCGTTGGGGGTGCCGTGGGTTACATGGATAGGAAAAAAGAAATTTTTATTTTTTTTTATTTTTTTTTTTTAAATCTTTGGGGGTGCCAAAGACCAACGTGGCTCCGCCACTGAGGAAAACAGAAGACCTAAGTATATGGTAACTTTCCTTACATGATTTAAGTGCATAAATTGCTTTTGCTGGTATTTGATTTTGTGGTTGCAAGATGTTTTGATTCTCAACCCATAACAAAAGTTGTTCAAGCAGGGTTCTCTTTCTCTCTAATGTTTACAAGGTTAGTTAATTAACAAAACGGTTGAGACTTTCTTTGTTTTGAGTGTTCATGTGATCAAAATAATTTATCCCATGCTACTTAGCCGGAAAAGGATGTTTGGCATGGGAAGGTATTCATTCTTGTTATTTCCTTGTATGTGTTGTGGACACGATTCATTCCTCTGTATGTCTCTGTTTCTTGAAGATAGTTGTGGAAAAGATTATCTCCAATCTCATAATGCTTTCACTAGGGATAGGCAAATTCTAGACTCCATTATCATAGCTAATGAATGACTTAATAGCGGGATCAAAACTGAGGAGCTAAGTGCGCTATGCAAAGTGGATATTGAAAAGACTTATGATCTTGTCAATTGAGATTTTTTGTTGTATCTGTTGATGTGCGGTTTTGGAGAGAAATGGCATAATTGGATAGCGTACTACATTTCTTCGGAGCGTTTTTTTTGTTTCGGTGAATGGCACTCCTTTGGGATTTTTTAGTAGTTCATGTGGTTTGAGACAGGGAGACCTTTCGTCTCCTTTGTTGCTTGTTATCATTATGGAGTATTTAAGTAAAATAATCTCCGCTATAGTGAATGAGGGTTTCTTTTCGGGCTTTTCTGTGGGGTCTAGAAATGTTAGTGTGCTTAACATCTCCCATGCTTAACATCAACCATGATGATCTATCTTGATCCTGTGAAGTGGGACTTCAAGTTGATGTGCTTGTGCGGAAACAATGCACTAAACAGGCCAGGTGGACTGATATTCATTTAGAACACTATAAAAAAAATTATATGAAATTCATAACTACTTATTACATTGACTTTCAATTCTAATAGAATTATGAACTCAAATGTGAGTAGAAGTTTACTTTGATACATTTGGGGATGAGATTTTTTATAGTCAAAATTCTCAATGTGTTGGGTGATCACATGTAACATTGTGGGAACACAACTCCTCAAGAAGAAATTCAAATCCTTTGATTAAATCAAAGAGATAAGAAAGATTTCCTTAAGAAAAATTTAATAGAATTGATTATTCTTAATCTCGGGCCTAAATGTTTAAGTAAAAATTACTAAAAGTTTTATGTACAAGGTGAAATGAGATTCACAAGTACATGAATATTCAAGGATTAAAATGGATACTCAAGGAAAAGAGGTAGTGAAAAAAAGTGACAGTTATTTATGATTTTAATTCAACTACGAAATATTTCATAAATTGATCAAATGTAAAATAAGTATAATCAATGGGATTAATTGAATAAATCAATAATAATAACTAGAGTGCAATTACAATTGTTTAGTAGAGTCAATTGTAATTAATAGTAACTTATGACAAGTCATGAAATGAAATGTGTCAGAAGCCTATTGGAGCTAGTTTTTATTTTTCCCTTTAGGTCCCTCTTCAAGCTGATGTAATTTGACCAAAATGCACAAGCTTCTTGAACCTCTGCATGGGGCGTTTACATGAGACAAGGCTAGGGTTTAAACCCTAGCTTGGCTATGTTTCACCATGCATGAAGCTAGGGATTTTAATCCCCTATTAGCCGTATTTTACTAAGATGGAAGATTAGGTTTTCCTTCCTCTATTAGTAAATACATACCTATAAATAGAGGAGCTTGTATGCACACAATATACAAGAAAACATAAAGTGTTCTAAAGAGTTGAGAGACGCAGTTTGAGACTCTCTTGGTGATATTCAGTCATGGAGAGAAAACTTTTTTTTTTTTGATAAGTAGTCATGGAGGGAAAACTTAAGAGGTTTTAAATCTCTAATCTCAACCATGTTCTTGGAGAAGATTCAGCCCCAAGTTTTAGACTTATGTGCTTCATTTTCAGCTCAATCGCTATTTGCATTTGTGGGCTCTATTGTCTACTTCCTGTGTACATGAGTTGCGTCCCTTTGCGCTTTTATATAAATTGATATTACCTATAAAAAAAGAAAAAAAAGTTTTCAAGAGTGGCCGAATACCCATGTAAGTCCTCTTCTTGTTTTTTATTTTTTTATTTTATTTTTCTATTTTAATGCATGGTCTAGCCATGTGTTCTTAAATTGTTATTGTTCCGCTATGCATATGATGTACAAGATCCCAACTGACTTCTTGTGTGGTGGTGTTTGTGATGAGTTCAAGTTTTCAACTGGTAAATTGGTCTAAGGTTTGTTCTCTGTTCTCTAGGCAATGAGATCAGAGGTGGGGGTTTGAAATTTACTTTTATTCAACCAAGCCCTTTTGGGAAAGTGGCTATGGCACTATGTGCATGAGAGGGAGACTTAGCGAAAGGTAGTAGTGGATCTTGAATATGGCAGCTCTTGGGGTGGATGGAGCTCTAATGAAGTTCACGGGCCATATGGGGTGAGCTTCATGAGGGATTGGGGGGAATTTTTGAGTCATACTAAATTTGTGGTGGGTGATGGCTCCTAGATTTTGGCATAATGAGTGGTGTGGAAATCAAACCCTAAAGATAGCTTTTCCGAAGTTATTCACAATTGCTCAATTTAAGGATGCTTTTGTGGTTGATAATTTGGAAGTTTCTATGACTCATTAGAGGAACGTTAATTTTATAATAGTGCGTGATTGGAGATGGACCCCTTTACCTCGTTCATTAATCTGTTGTACCCTTCAAACTAAGATAGGGGCGAAGACAAGCTTTTTTGGGTCCCTTCCAAAATAACATTGTTCAATGTCAGGTCATTATACAATGTCATACCTCCCCATGATAGTACTCTTTTCCCTAGGAGGAATATTTGGCAGAATAAGGTCCCTTTGAGTGTAGCATTCTTTGCTTGGACGGTAGTGTTGGAGAAGTTCCTCACAGCAAATAACCTAAGCAAGGTAGATTTGTGTCGCATGTGCAAAAAGGGTGGGGAATTCCGTGATCATCTCTTACTCTACTGTGAGCTAGCTCGTACTTTGTGGAATACTAGTTTCAGCCTCTTTGGGTTAGATTGGGTCATGCCTAGAAGAGTGGTAGATCTCTTTGCTTGTTGGAGATGGGCATTTGGAAATTTTCAAAGTGCAGCAATATAGAAGATGGTTCCAGCTTGTTTAATGTGGTGTATCTGGAGAGAATGAAATGGTCATAGTTTTGAAGACCATGAGAGGATAATAGAGGAATTAAAGGCATTTTTTCTCAATACTCTCTACCATGGGATGGATGTAATTGATGGTTTTCAGTTTTCTAGCTTTCATGATATTTTAGATTTTTGTTCTTTTTCTAGTTTGATGTTTCTCTCGTATACTTTCTATGTACTTGGGTTGCATTTTTGAGCTTTAAATGAATTCCACTTATCAAAAAAATGAACTAGCCATGCAAAAGGTCATAAAAAAACATTGTATTATTGTAAAATGGATTAAGGCAAAGTTGAACAAATAACAAGGTAGAGCGGAATTGAAATTCTTACCACATGGTCAAGATTAGAAACAGTGCTTGACTGACCCAGACGTTTGATTTCTTCAATGTCACCTTCTGAATAAGCAGAAAGAAGCTTACTAGCACAACGGCCCTGGTCACTTCCCAAAAACACATCGATCCTACAAAGGGGAAAAGCAGCGAGTCACATCAGAAGAATCCTTTGTGGTGTAATTGATGTCATAAGAAAAAAGGGAATTCATTTAATCAGAACATTATACAACTGTAATTAGTTCTATAACTATGTTATGAAACAAGTTATGCTTTTATGCAACTAGTTCTTGATGCAAAAGCATATACTGACAAAGAAATCCAAAGTTTGGAGCAAGTTGTTTGCTCATTTGATTCCATGAGAGTCTATGCACAACCACTTTAAGAACAGTCCAACGCTGAAAGTTAATAAATAAATAAATAAATAAAAATTGGATCCAGATATTGCCAGATGCTTTCCCTTCTCTTTTCCTTTGACAAAAGTTAATGGAATGTCTAACTGAAGTACCGAACAGCAATAGGAGATAATCAGAACCGTCATAGAAATTTAGCTACATTGATCCAAACATTTGTGCTGTAAATAGAATAATTAGGGATGCAAAGCAATGTTGTCCTAATCTGAATGTTATAAAAAATAAAAAATAAAAAAGAACAAACCAAACCAAATAAAAAAAGATCCACTATTTTTTTGGGTATTTCAATATATCACAGATGCCAGAAGTTGCTGCAAGAAAACCTTTACTTACTGAGAACAGTCATTATAGCACTTCTCTGCTTGCTTGAAGTCATGTGCGTAGAGGTAAACAATAATTGAGCTAAGGTATGCCTGAAACCAACAAAGATATGTCAGAGATGATTTCTGAGCAAAAAGACTTTGGGAACATGGCAAGATAAACAATAAAACATAGACGCCAACTCTGCAAGAAAACAGAATAAAATTTTTCCACCTTTTTTATTTGTAATAAAGGAACGGCTACAAAATTCAAGACTGGTCCAAAGTAAAGAACAAATGTACAAGAACAAAGATGTAACCTATGGTCATTCTATAGGATATACCAGATAATTCTTTGGGATATACAAAGAATTTGGGATATACATCATTTGGGAACCAACTTTTGGGAAACGAATTTGGGATGTGTAGCATTTCTCTATCTTTATTTGATAAGTAGAGAGGATAATATCTAATGGTGCGCAAAAGGGATGCAGAGCAGACCCTGCATAAATGGAGCCTTAAGGCATATGAATGCTCAAAATTCTCAAAACATACATGTTTTAAAGAGAAATTAGCAAAAGAGTTCACTTGCAGCACACTCCTTCAGTTAAAAGTATCAATGAGTTAAATAAAACAAATTTTGAAAGGACAGAATAAAAGAATGACATTAGTGAGGAAAGAAAGAAAAGTTCTTTCTTATAATCAAGGGAACAACAGGAAGCTGGACATATAATATACACTATAGAGAATAGAACACAAAAACTTATTTTTTGGACCTTGCATTGGCTATTGGTAGCATTGCATTTATCAGCTGCTAAGCCCCATCTCAAAAGGAAAGTGGCAGCATCTGTATACCTGTATGTAATGATGAAAGTAGTAAGTAATAAAAACCTTTAGAATAGCAAGTGAATCAATAAGCAAAATAACACTTAGAAATATTGATTTAAATCCTAACTTAATGTATTGGTAATGATGTCCATGCATGCTGACAACAGCCAGATGATGTATAAATTCAAGCCTAATGGTTCCTTAACATGTCCAACAAGTTAAAACTGGAAGAGTCAATAATGCTACAAGTATTACGTCTATAAAATATGGTTCCTCCTATGTAGCCATGGGATTTATACAAATGTCAAAATACGAAAACAACACAGTATCAGACACGTCAACCTTACAGCAAGGCTTTGAGGGCACAATGGCATACATACACATAACTATATCCAAAATATACAATCACACGTATCTATGCCACTGTTATTGATGTCAGAAAATAAACTTCATTCATTTGAAATTGCATATTTAACATAAGTTCCCAGTGCGTACACCTAAAACATGACAAATGCAACATCTAAAAGAAGTGCACAGTCAACTTTGTTCCCTTTTTCTCTCTTTTAGTTTCCATACTCAATTTCCAGATATTATATTTCATGAACTAACTATGAAATATAAAAGTTTAACAGTATCTCCATCTGAGACTCAACAAGTAATTGGTGAGCCATCATACAGCTACGATTTCTGGAAACGGCCACAAGTATCATGTTTCTATAAAATCACAGGGTATTGGACATAGCAACTCCCATGAATCCAAACATGGTGATATGCCGACACCTTGTTCTTTTATGAATTTATATAATACAATATAATGTCTAGTGATATCTGCATGCTTATTTGCCAAGCACAAGAACTGTCAATGGTTAAAGACTTTGAAATTCTAAAACTCTATATAAGTTCCTTGACAACAGCATAAGACCAGTAAATTTTAGCACATATTTCAGGTAAATGAATGTGAAATATTTTATATAAGTCTCTAAATAAGCGGCAAAGAAAAGTGGACACAAGTAGCATGTCCCAAAGACACCAATTTATTAAATAGAAAAAATTTCTTATAATTGCAATGGAAGTGCATTTTACCAGGATATGAAAGAATAAATAAGACCAGGACCTTTAAGCCTTTGAAAAGAGTATCAATTTATGCAACTTAAAACTGTGTTAAGTTGATACACGAAAGCATTTTAAAAGTATATTAGAGAAGCACAAAGGGTTCACTTCATCCACTGAATCATATAAATAGATGTTTTACCATGGTTCAAAACCATCAAAACTTACTTCTCAAGTTTTATATAAACACAAGTTGCAGCACGATATAGATCAAAGGCCATTTGTTCCTTCCCATCCTCTTCAAGAATAGAACAAGCATCAGTGTAAAGTTGAATAGCTTCATCAGGCACAGCATCTTCAAGAGCACTATAATGAAAAGTAATACTTCAATTTGTTTTCCAAGGATATCCTCAATTGAATAGGTTTTTTTTTTTTTTTTTTTTTTTTGATAAGTACATTCTCAATTGAATGGTAAGATATAGTAAGAATAAGAGTGGAAAAACAGAGCCAAGAGGCTATAATCTCAACTCTAAGTTTTACACCATTAATAAAATGAAGTAGAAGAACAAAAGGGGAAATGAAAAAATAATAACACACACATATAAATAGAGATATGCATATCCATACAGATATAATACAAGTCACTGTCCAATGGCATAGGAATCTTGCAAGGGAACAAAAGTTCTATAAGCAATGAAGGTTATCAAGGTTTTACGCAGCCTCCTTCCTGTATATGTTAAGTGACTATTAATTGATATTGGAAAAGAAAAATGAGAAATTTAAAAAGTCGAAAGAAAAAGCTCAGTCTGAAAAACTTTTAAACTATGAACATTAAGAACTTGTGAACTTGTGAAGAGAACATAAAATAAGATGAGAACCGAAATTCCTCGGCAAGTTATTACTGTTTATTTTGGCCATGCGAAGGGCCATGATTGGTCCATTATTTATGTTCATAACATTTGAAGCACAAAATTATCATCGAAATTGAGCCACTGAAGAAAAGGAATGATGTTGATATATCAATTCCAAGATTTCATAAAAATTAAACCACCTCTATTATGACTGAGATATGCATATGACTGCCAATTATAATAACAGCCCCATTGGCAATCTTAGATTTAAACAGCAAGATATAAAACTCAATGGCGCAAATCATTTTCACTGGACTTCCAGTTTCTGAAAGTACATTTCATTATCTAAGTTACTTATCAAAAAAAAATTTTCATTATCTGAGTCAAGAGATGTTGAGGGGTGCCTCCATGGGAAATATGTTTTGAGTAACAGGAAACAGGATTCAAAGCACCAAAACATAAGAGGAAGAAAAAAAATGTTTACCGGGCACCCTTAGCAAGTGCATCTGATGCAGGTTGTGGTCTCCCACAGACAGTGTATAGCTCAGATGCCCTTCTATAGAAATCAGCAACTTCACTGAAATTGCCTAGTTCCTTTGCTAGAGCAGCAGCAGATTCCATATGCTTAGCAGCGTCCCAGGGTCTTATCTAGTTGTAAAGGATATATAACAAGATAAAAAATCAAATACATGAGGACAAATGACACCCAAAGGATGGGCCAAGCTAGTCAAAGAAAATGAGGATACGAAGAAAGCATCTCTTGTCCTTTCGAAGCTTTCTCAAATGCTGTTTTTGCTTTCTCATACTGCTTGGCGAGCCTAAACCCATTAGCTACAGCAGAAAAAAATGATTTTCTATAGTTCCCAAACAAGCATGATAGTCCCAACCCTCTTTTATCCTTTGAGATATCCACGCCACTACATAACCTGTATATAATTTAAAACTCTACAAATACATGAAGAATTACCTACCAGCCTGCTCATACAACTGAGTAGCACTTTTCCAATCAGCACTCCACCTTGTAAGACTGAGCTTTGTTCTAACAAAATGCAAAGTAAAGGCAATCAACAATTTCAGAAAAGAGAAAAAGTAGCATGCGTGAGAATAAAAATCATTTGTCAGATACAAAGACAATGAATGTGTATCTCGTATGAAGAAAAATTAATAAAGTTAGAGGTTATTATTTGTTCAGGAAAATCCTCAGAAACAGAACACAAACAAATACAGACATACACGCACTCATATATATCTCACACTCAGAGACAATTTTCAGAAACAAGAACATAAATAATATAGTAACAATTTAAATGGTCTTGCCTTTTATTTCATGTCTTTGGCAACTCAAAATGAAAACTTGTATACATAACAGTTTTCTGTCATGCAAATAGAAACAAAAACGCCAAATGTTCACAAACTGCAGGCTCTCGCATGGGAGACAAATGACTCATTGAAGACCCAGTCTAAGTCGAGTACAATAGTATTAGCTACTTCTTCATCACGATTTCTCAAGTAACATTTATTGTATTCCCCCTATAGCTGTTTAGAAGTGAAGTCCAAAACTTATAAATCATATAATGTGTAAAGAATCTCAACAAGCGTGTTGGCAAACACCCATATGCGGTAGAAAGAAAACCCTAAGCGACCACCACTATGAACATCACAAAATTACAAGAGCATTTCCGTTGACCGGCCATCGAGATGTACAAGTAACTCCAGAGGAGACTTTAGTGGTGCTCCATTGATTAAATCGATTTTCTTCTTCATTTTACTGACAAACTAGCATCCGAGGATTACTAACCACATCGAAAAACTTTTCCAGCTTCATCAAAATCGTCGAAATGTGTTTGTTTTAAATAAAAATTACAAGTTCCAATACTCAAATCCACACATACATACATATGTGAGCGATGAGAGAGAGAGACTCACAGTTTGTCGGCTTTGATTATCAACTTCTCGAGATCGGAACCGGCCATGGCTGATTCGGAGTTTCTTCAATTCCTGGTCTCTCTATGAGTAGGTGGACATTTCCAGGTTAGCGTACAGCACAACCTGAAATTCTTTGTTATTGTTGGGTTGGGGTTCTCTGTTTGTTGAGTTTATAAAATCAGCAATCTCCAATGGTTGGAATGGTACCGGGCTACTTTGGTAAAATCATTTTATATATATATATATATATATATATATATATAAGGTTAAAATAGTTTTTTTTTTTTTTTAAACATATCCTCACAAGAGAAGAGAAATAGGGTAGATGGATTAAAATAGTTTATAAAGCCTCCTTTAGTTTGTGGAATGAGTATTCCATTAGAAAATAGAATATTTATTACTATGAATAGAAGGAAGTGAAATATAATAGTTATTCTTATTCTTCATGCGTGGAATTGAATCAAAATTACTAAAAAACCCGTCACTATTTCTTCTTCTTTTTTTCAACATAAATTTTAAAAATATAAAAAATAACATGGGTGCTCAACCACCCACAGAGCAGTCGAGGTGGCCATGACCACCCAGAAGCCATCTGGGGTGGCCGGCTTCAGGGGTGGTCGCGGCCACCTCAGGATCTTCTCATGGGGTTTTGAGATTTTATTAATACTTTTAAGCTGTTCTAAAAAGTGTTGCCAAACAAACCAATATAATTTACTTATGTTTGGAATTTGAGTATACGCCATTTGTAAATCTATTCTAAGGATTAGTTATTTAACTATAGTTAAACACTATATGATTTGAGTTAAGAGTAGTGTTATATATATACATTATATTTTTATTTCACAACTATCACATAATGTTAAGGATGATCTAAAGATTAGTTGAGACTACTACATTTATATTATAGAATAGTTGTTAGATAAAAATGTAATTTTTAGCATTACTCTAAGTCTATTTGATAGACTTAATTTTTTTAATTTTTGAACTTATACAAGTTGAGTTCACCAACAAAGTATTTTAACACATCGAACATAATTTTGGATAATGATACAAACTATATATATTACCAAAAATTAATAAACAACAAGGTTATATTTTATAATCTTATTTATAAACATATGCAATTCAAATTCATGTCTGTGTATAGTATTTTTTTTCTTTTTCTTTGTAGTTCTATGTACAGTATATTCATTTATAGATACAAACATATATTCATATCTGTATCAAGTTTCATAGATTCACAAGTTTGTTCATGAATATATTTGAGTTTGACTTATTAATCAATCAAGCTTCAAACTCGTTTATATTCACATGATTGTTCATGAATGTTGATACACTTAACGACCTCCCAGTAGTTCTGTCAAGAATACCTAAAAAAAAAAAACAAAAAAAGATAGACATGGGAAACTCGCCTGATACGTTAATGGTAGACACTTTGATGTTTAAATTAGCAAGGAAATTTCTAAGAGGGTATATGAATCGAGAGTATGAAAAAAAATAAGTAAAATGCATACCTCAAACTTGGGGTTTGTTGCTTTCATTATGGAACTGCCACAAGTATGGCATGTAGGCCTGATATGAAAAATGTCAAAGGTGCAATACCCCGATTATTAATAAAGTGAATAATAAAAGGAAATGCATTTATTAAGTCCAATTTATAAAAACATCCGTAATTCAAAAAAGGCCTAAACCATTTTTTTCATTAAAACCCCAAAACAATTTTCAAACTCTAATTGAATGTTCAAAGTCACCTTGGAATGTTCAATGAAACCCTCAAACTCGAATGTTCAAGGCATCTGTTGGAAAGTTTGAGTGAAACCCTAGATCCAATAATACAATAGTACACTAAACGTTCGAGCCTACCTAAAAACCAATTTTAACCTACTAGTCACCTAACTCAGCCTTATCCATTCATCCTACCCTATAAATACGACCCTCTTACGCCTTTAGACTTCACCCCTTCTGTAACACCTAGTGAAATCAATTAACTGGTAATTGACTCCATGATTCTCCTCTCTTTCTTATTCTACCAGAAATTTCATCATATTTATTATACATGTGAAAGGTCCTAGAATTACATTGAATATAGATATGGGTGTGAGTAACATGTTTATTATTACTCAAGGTCTTAGTCCATAATATTGTATCCTTAAGCATAGAAAGTTTGCAATTGGTAAATGAAATTGGGCATTCCATTATGAGAAAGATTGTTTGTAACGCTCTACTGAAATCAATTAACCAGTAATTGACTCTATGGTTAGCCTCACAATCTTATATTACGAGGAACAAAACTCAGGAATCTCATCCTTTCTGAAAAGAGTCTGCAGCGGAATACGTTAGAATAATCCCTTCTTTTCTTATATACAATTAATATCAGCTCCTAAGTCTATTAATGCTATAGTTGTAAAATCATATGGATATTCCACTCTTTTAGCAAATTAGGCCAAAAAGAGAAACCATTATAAGAAATATAAAACCCAACACGCAAAAGAATTAACAAATACAATATATATATATAGAAAAAAAGAACACAAACCCTATAAAAAACAGAAAAACAAGACTTATAAGAAACCTATATGGTATAAATGTGGAAAAGTAAGGCATTATAAGAGAACAATACAATGAAAAAGAATTATTACAACTAAAGTAAAAGATGAAACATCACTGGTAGAGACTAGAGTATTCATGTCACAACCATGACATGGCTCTCATGGTGGTAGCATGGGTGTACCTTGAACCTTTGCTGACCACCATGCCCAGGCATGAGGGAGGCATGCCTTGGGCTAAGATGATGGGTTGGACTTGTTCCAGCCTTGCTGGTAATTTGGTTGATCCTAAGAATGTTGGCCTATGCACTATCAAAGTGCTTGGTCTTGGTGGCATGGTTGCTGAACGGGCTTGGGCATGACCCAACCCCTTGAAGACCCTGCTAATAATCTTGTTGTTGGATTGACATACTGTGGGTTGCTGCACTAGCCACGTGGTGCCACTGCCTTGTGCAAGAGGACCTGCTGTGCCACAGCTCAATGAATGCCTAGTAGGCCTTTGCATGAAGCTGGGAAGCTAGAAGGGTCTTGTGTGTGGCAGTGGCATTGTGTAGGGTGCTGGCCAAGCCTACTGGCTGATGATTGCTTACTACAATGGGTAGAGTGGTGCTGTGCCATGCATGCAGGAAGCTAGTTTGGGACCTTATTGGAGTGGTTGTGTGTTTGCAGGAGGACTTGCAAGGGGCTACCTTGTGGTAGCAAGCTAAGCAAGGGCCTTGTTTAGATTCAAATGGATCAAGGAGCATAGTCCAAGTGGTAGGTTGCTTGTTGGGTGTTGACCATGCTGCAGTAGGCAGTGGGCTACCACCTAGTTGGTTGCAGGGACTCTCATTCAAAGGGGCCTGGAAGCTGCATTGAGAGTGAGTCTTGTGAGGAAGTTGCTGTGAGGAAAACACTAAGTGCAAGTGAATGTCTATTCCGATTTCCTGTATTGTAAGCCTTGGTGGCTAGTTGGTTGTATCTAGGCTAAGGGTTCCAATGTCTTGTAAGGGCCCTAGCCATTGTCTTTGTACATTCGGTTTGGTTGAGTGTAAAAGTTGGGAGGTGTTGCTCCCATAAAATCTATGTGCTATGATTGCCCTTGGCTAACCTCTATTAGTGTGTTGGCTGCCTAGGCACTACTTGGTGCTTTGCTAAGGGCCATCATGTGGCTTGTTTGGTGCGAAAAATTTGCCCCGTGATAGCTAGTATCAAAGCTTGGTTGGGGTCATGGTGGTTGGCTCTACACAAGACTTGCAGGAAAGAGTGGCGAAGCTTGAAGCCCTGCTAGGTGTTCCTGCAGAGGAGTCTTCCTCCTCTACTCTGGTTGAGCAGTTGGTTGTCACTTAAATGGCTATTACAGAGTTACAATCATCCCTTGATGTGCAGATAGCTCAAACCTTGCAATGGTTGGAAGAAAGAGCTAAGGAACAGTCTGCCCTTGCTGCTCACTGCATGGAAGGTATAGGTGAAGGCATTGAGTCCCTTCAAGGTGATGTTAAAGGACTTTCAGCTCACATGGAAGCAGAGTTGACCATTCTCAAAAGTGCTATTTGCGGGCTGCCTACGGGTGGGGAAGCCCCGTTGAAGCTGAAGGTGCCAGAATATAAGCCTTTTGTGGGTGCTAGCAGTTCTAAGGAGTTGGAAAATTTCTTGTAGCACATGGAGCAATATTTTCGAGCTTTCCACATCCTAGAAAGAGAATGGGTTACCATCACCACAATGTACCTTGCTGGCGATGAAAAGCTTTGGTGGTGCACCTTGGAGGATGATGATTCAGGTAGACCAAAGATCACTATGTGGGAGGCACTTCGAAAGGAGGTGACGTATCAATTCCTCCCTTGCAACACTGCTTGGGTTGCTAGGGACTCTCTCAAGAAGCTGAAGCACACCACTTCAGTGAGGGAATATGTCAAACAATTTAGTTCATTAATGCTGGATATCAAAGACTTGTCAGAAGCCGACAAACTGTACAATTTCATGTCGGGATTGCAACTATGGGCTCAACTTGAGCTACAAAGGCAAGGGGTTTAGGATCTGCCCTCCGCCATGGTTGCTGTTGATGGATTAGTCAACTTTCACTAGAATAAGGAGAGTGGGGAGAAGCAAAAGCCCAAGTTGAAAGACAAGGGCAAGATGAAGCAAAGTAATGAGAAGTCTAAAGACCAAGTTCAAAGGGAAGGCTGATTATAAGGGTAAAACTAAGGTTGCTGACGAGCAACCCAACAAAACCAACCTTGGTTGCTTCTTTTGCAATGGTCCCCATCGGGCTAGGGAGTGCCCAAAGAAGGAGAAGTTGAATGCCTTAGTTGCTGAGGAAGATCATGAAAGTGCAGGTGGGGAAACCCAAGCTAGGGTGAACCCACAGTAGATTCGATTGAATGCCCTCAAATCTGAGTCCTCTGCTAAGTTGATGTATGTTCCCATTGAAGCCAATTCCTCTAAGTCATTGGCTATGATGGATACTGGTGCTACCCACAACTTTGTGGCTGCACGTATGGTGGAGGAATTGGGCCTGAAGTTGAGCAAATGGCCGAGTCAGTTGAAGGCAATGAACTCCGAAATGCAGCTAGTGGTGGGTATTGCTTATGATGTCCCCTTGAAGGTTGGGGAGTGGTCAGGGAAGGTAAACTTCCTTGTAGTCCCTTTAGATGACTTTGACATCATTTTGGGAAATGAATTTTTCATGTTGACTAAAGATACCCATGACCTTTTTGGGAGGGATGTTGATCATGGATAAATCACAACCATGCTTTGTGAAGGCAGTTAAGGAATCACTGCCTCCTCACAAGAGTAGCAAAGATGGGGCTCTCTCCGCTATGCAGCTTAAGCATGGCTTGAGAAGAGGGTATATTACATACTTGGCTACTTTGAAAGAAGTTAAGGAGGAGACATATGTTGATGTCCCTGAGCAAGTGCTGTAATTGTTGGAGGAATTTAGGGATGTTATGCCCCGTAAGTTGCCAAGAACTCTTCCTCCTAAACGTGTTATTGATCACAAAATTGAGTTACTGCCTAGTTCCATACCACCTGCTCGTGCACCATACCGGATGTCCCCAAAGGAGTTGGCGGAGTTGCAGAGGTAGCTCACTGAGTTACTTTTGGCAAGCTTCATCCAGCCTTCCAAGGCGCCCTACGAGCTCTAGTTTTGTTCTAGAAAAAGAAGGAGGACTATCTTCAAATGTGTGTGGATTATAGGGTCTGGAACAAGGTCACAATGAAGAAGAAGTACCTGGTGCCCTTAATCCAAGACCTATTCGATCAATTGAGTAGAGCTGCCTACTTCACCAAGCTGGATTTACGCTTCGGCTTATTGCAAGTGCTCATTGCAGAGGGGGATGAGCCTAAGACGACTTGTGTAGCTCGGTATGGTTCTTTTGAATTTCTGGTAATGCCTTTTCGCCTCACCAATGCCCCTACCACCTTTTGCAATCTGATGACTAATGTCTTTTATGATTATATAGACAAATTTGTTGTTGTTTGGATGACATAGTAATGTATAATGAGTTTCTTGTAGATCACTTATGTCTTCTAAGGTAGGTGCTGTCCCGGTTAAGGGGGAATTCTCTTTTTGTTAAAAAGAAGAAGTGTGAGTTTGCACTCAAGGATATTGATGAGCGCCAAATGTTACACATTCAAGCCCTTTAACTCGAATATGTTAATACATTAGCATTGTTATTAATTTGATTTTGTGTTGTTTTAGTATTTTCAGGTGTTTAATAAAGATACAAGAAATACCATTGATTTTCGGCTTAAAACGTACTTTGAGAAGACTTATATGATGTAGTTAAGTTTAATCAAATCAAGGAAATGATTAAATCGAAATTTCTCTAATTAGAGTAAAAATCGGATTGGATTCAAATTTGGATTCTGCACATGTATCAGTATTTTGATTATAACTTTCTACTCAAGTATCAGATTGAGGTGAAACTAGCAGCATTGGAAATCTAACTCAAAATACTACAAATCATTTTAAAATAGGATTTTATTAGTTCAGACGTTTGCTATGTCAAAATCGTCCCGTAATAAAAGAACGCAAATTTGGATGAATCTTATTATAATTTGTACTAGGATTGTTTCCTAATTTGACGGAGATTGAAGTACGATTTTTCTGGAATTTCTAGGGATTATAGGGCTTGTTTGCTCTCTATAAATAGGCCTCAAACTTCAAGAGAAATGTGTGCTTAGTTTTATACAGAAAATGTCTTCTTGGAGGCTTGGAGAGTTGAAGAGAAGAGAAACATAGCAGGAGGCCATCCCAACACCAGGATGAGCAACTAAGTAACAATGATTTAATTGTATTTTAATTTGAGTTTTTCTATATGCATGATGGTTGTATAACTATGAAAATTGATCTTAATGTTTATATTTAATTAATATGAAATTCTTCTCTTGTCTTAAAAAGTCTTTTATATTGATTGAACTCAATCCTTCATATTTTCTGTGATTATGTGAATGATTGTTATACAACGGTTTTAACTCACACATGATCAAGAGGGCTAGATAAGAAGGATAGTACTACACCCTAGTTTAGTGCAAATAGTCCATAAATAGGGAAGACGGATCGTACCACATCTTAGTGGTTATGTGGACGGTTCGTGTTAACCAAAGAGGGATTATACTTATTTCTTAATGATAGTTTCTTGACTACTCGAGTGAGACGAGCCATATATCATGCATAATATGAATTTCCCTTATTAATTTATGATTGACCATTGTTATGTGATTAGTGGTGAAATCAACCCCAATTCTATCTCTCTTACTATTTATCTTTACTTTTACTTTTATGCATTTAGTTTAAAAACAAAATCACAAATCTTTTCGTAAGTTACTTTTAATCTTGCAAAACTTGATAACAATTCTTAAGCAGTCATTGAGGTTCGACAGCTTCAATATAGCCCTATCCTATAAGAATTCGTACTATTGCGAGTGGTTATTTTTATTATTGATATATTTAGACACAAAAAGACCACATCACATATCCTGTTTTTAGGCCACATAATCAGTTTGGGGAAGATTATGATGGAAGAAGGCAAAGTGAAGACCATTCAAGACTAGCCACCACCCAAGTCAGTGCCGGAATTGCGGTCCTTCCTTGGGCTGGCCAACTACTACTAGAAGTTCATTGCTACCTATTCTAAAAAGGCCACTCCCCTCACTGACCTCTTGAAGAAAGATGGGATATGCCATTAGATAGATCAATGCAAAGCTGCCTTCAACAAAGACAAGGTTGTTGTTGCAACTGAACCAGTCTTGCATTTGCCCAATTTCGAGCTACCCTTTGGAGTGCACACTGATGCGTCAAATAAGGCCATTGGTGGTGTGTTGGTATAGGAAGGACACCCAATTGTCTATGAAAGCAGGAAGCTAAAGGAGACAGAGCAGAAATATTCTGCCCATGAGAAGGAAATGTTGGCTGTCATCCATTGTTTACTAATATGGAGGGTGTACTTGCTGGGGACCAAGTTTACAGTCCGCACTAATAATACAACCAATACCTTCTTCCACTCTTAGAAGAAGTTGTCCCCAAAGTAGGCTCGATGGTAAGAATTTCTTCAAGAATATGATTTCGTGTGGGAACACAAGCCAGGAAGACACAATCAGGTAGCAGATGCACTGAGCCGCAAAAATGTCGATGAGATAGTTGCTGCCCTGTCCAGAATTGAGTCCAGTTTCTTGGACAGAATCAGGGAGATGTCCAAGCATGACACTGATTACTTGAAGTTGGTAGAACAAGTTAAGGAAGGCATTGTTCCTCGATATTGGCTAGAGAATGGCTTGTTGTATACAAAAGGCCATCGTTTGTATGTTCCTACCGAAGGGGTGCTGTGAGACCTAATTAAGGAATCTCACGACCCCAAATGGGCAGGACATCCTGGAATGGAGAGAATGTATGCCCTTTTATCCCAATCGTACTATTGGCCCCGGTTGAAGGAGGAAGTGGAATTGTATGTGAGGACTTGCTTGGTGTGCCAACAAGACAAAGTGGAGCAAAGGAAGGAGGCAGGGCTGCTGCAACCCCTTCTTGTGCCAAATAAGCCATGGGCCTTTGTTTCCATGGACTTTTTCAGTGGTTTCCCAGTTGTGGAGGTGATGACGGCGCTCATGGTTATTGTGGACAAGTTTTCAAACTAAGCAATCTTCATTGCAGTCCTTGAAAGTTGCTCTATAGAGTTGGCTAGTAAGTTATATTTTGCCAATGTGGTGAAAATCTTTAGGTTGCTTGAAGACATTGTGAGTGATAGAGACCCCAGGTTCACTAGGCGGTTTTGGACAACATTGTTCAACATGATAGGGTCTGATTTGAAGTTCTCTACTGGCTATCACCCTCAAAGTAATGGGTAGACAGAGAGGGTTAATGCCTTGCTTGAAGACTACTTGAGGCATTATGCCTCAACCAACCAGAAGAATTGGTTGAAGTTTTGGAAGTTTCCTAGTTTGCTTACAATCTACACAAGTCTTCTGCCACTGGGATGAGCCCATTTGAGCTGGTATTTGGCCAGCAACCCTTGGCCCCTCATGAAGTGGCCGCACAAAAAATTGGAGGCAGATTTCCTGCTGCCTACCGTTTTGTTAGAAAAAGGCAGGAGCTGCTACAACAGGCCAATGACAGCTTGGCTAAAGCCCAGCAACGTATGAAGAAGTTTGTCGACAGTAGGCGGCGTGTCTTGGAATTTGTTGTGGGGGATAAGGTGATGCTGAAGTTTCCCCACAAGGTTCTAAGGAAATTTCTAATGGGTGTGATTCACAAGGGGCTGATGCCTAAATATGATGGCCCCTTTAAAGTAGTGAAGCGGGTGGGTAGTGTGGCATACCGGTTGAAATTGCCAAAAAGATTGAAGGTGCACCCCACCTTCCATGTTAGCCTCCTAAAGCCTTATCATGAACACTTTGAGGAGCCTGCTCGTAACAAACCAAAACGAGCACCACCCAATGTTCAGAAGGAGTTTGAACAAAAGTTTGAGAAAATTTTCGACTACCGAAGGGAGGGCCAACACAAGAAGAATTGGAGAACTTATTTCTGGTTCAGTGGAGAAGTTTGCCTATCTCAAAAGCTACATGGGAAAGGGACACTACCCTTTGGCAATTTGAGGATGAGATCCTGGATTACTTAGCCACCCACCCGACGAGGGCGTCGCTTCAACTGGTGGGGGTGGTTTGTCACAACCATGACATGGCTCTCATGGTGGCAGCATGGGTGTACCTTGCACGGTTGCACCCTTGCTAACCACCATGCCCAGGCATGAGGGAGGCATGCCTTGGGCTAAGATGATGGGTTGGACTTGTTCCATCCTTGCTGGTTATGTGGTGGATCCTGAGAATGTTTGCCCATGCACTGTCAAAGTGCTTGGTCTTAGTGGCATGGTTGCTGAATGGGCTTGGGCATGACCCAGCCCCTTGAAGACCTTGCTAATAAGCTTGTTGCTAGATTGACATGATGTGGGTTGCTACACTAGCCACATGGTGCCACTCTCTTGTGCAAGAGGACCTGCTGTGCCATAGCTCAATGATTGCCTAACAGGCCTTTGCATGAAGCTGGGAAGCTAGAAAGGTCTTGTGTGTGGCAGTGGCATTGTGTGGGGTGTTGGCCAAGCCTCATAGCTGAAGATTGCTTACTACAATGGGCATAGTGGTGCTATGCCATGCCTGCAAGAAGCTAGTTGGGGACCTCATTGGAATGGTTGTGTGCTTGCAGGAATTGCAAGGGGCTACGTTGTGGCAGCAAGGTAAGCAAGGGCCTTGGTTAGATTCAAATGGATCAAGGAGCATGGTCCAAGTGGGAGGTTGCTTGCTGGGTGTTAACCATGCTACAGTAGGCAGTGGGTTGGAGCCAGGTGGCAGCCCATTGCAACAAAGCTCTCCCTCTTGATGGCTATAGAAGGGCTGCAGGGACTCTCATTCAAAGGGGGTTGGCAGCTGCATTGAGAGTGAGTCTTGTGAGGCAGCTGCTGTGAAGAAAACACTGAGTGCATGTGAGTGTGTATTCTGATTTCCTGTATTGTATGCTTTGGTGGGTAGTTGGTTGTATTTAGGCTAAGGGTTCCAACGTCTTGTAAGGGCCCTAGCCATTGTCTTTGTACATTCGGTTTGGTTGAGTGTAAAAGTTGGGAGGTGTTGCTCCCGTAAAATCTGTGTGTGCTGTGATTACCCTTCCCTAACCTCTATTGGTGTGTTGGCTACCTAGGCACTGCTTGGTGCTTTGCTAAGGGCCATCATGTGGCTTGTTTGGTGCAAAAAATTTGCCCCGTGACAATTCATCTGATAGTGATAGTGATAGTGATGGTGGAGTAGAATTATGTTTTTGCAATAAAAATATGTGCACATGTAAGAAAACTATAAGTACTTTAACAAAAGAAGAATAAATGATAATAGAATTAATAGATAAAATAGAAGACCCAAAAGCTAAATTAGAATATCTAACAAAACTACTAAAAAGAAAGATTCTAGTCATACAACGACCAACAAAACAAATTACAATTTTATAGATTTGCCGAGAAAAATATAACAACTCTTTCAACTAACGACTGTTTTTAAAAAAACCCCATAACGTTTAAAGTATGCTAAAGTGATCCATCAAATTACCAAAGTGTCTCAAAAATGCCAATTTTTTATTATATTCCAGTAATACCCTTATTCTCTTAAAAACTAAACTAAATTACAAATTGTTTGGATGATATAAAAAATAGGAATAAATGCAAAATCAGACCATGTGGTTAGCCTAAATTACAAAACTCCTCAACCACCTTTAGGGGGTGGTTCACATTTCTTTTTTTCTTTTTTTCTTTTTTATGTTAAAAAAAAAAATTATAGTTTTTTATTTTAGTTTTTAAGGAATAATGGTATTATAAGAATATACTAAAAAAGTGCCATTTTTTATTAGTAATTTTAGAAGTCACTCTTTTGTCATTACAAAAATGAGATGGCTTTTAAAATCACCATTTGATTAAACTTCGATCGTGATCACTCATAAACCCAATGATGATTTTAAAAGCAACTTCATTTTTGGAGTGACACAAGAGGGACACAATAATAACTTCTAAAATTACTCACTTTTTGACATAGTTTGGTAGTTTGATGAACCACTTTAGCACACTTTAAACATTATGAGATTTTTTTAAAAACGATAGTTAATTGAAGGAGCCTTCTTATATTTTTCCTATAAATACATATATGTGTGTGTGCACGCGCGCGTGTAAAGTCAAAACCGAAGAATGTGCATGATTCAACTACTAGGGTTAGAGCAGAAGTGCAATGAAACACATGAACTCCAACCACAACCAAACTACCATTCACACTTTCTTTAATTCCAGACCCTATATTACTCTCATTTCTCTCCTCCCATACCATCAACACAACTCTTCTTCAAATTAATTCACTCATCCATGGCTTGCACACTCGTGCTTCTTCACGTGCTCTTTCTTGGCTCCATGCTTCTCTGCAACTTTCAGCTATGTTGGGCATCCGGGCGCATGTTGGACACAAAAGAGCCGCTAATGATGGAAATTGGTTCATATTCATCCTCCCTTGAAGACATCCAATTCCCAGCTGTTTCAAGCCCCGAGCTACCCCCATTGCCATCCTTCCAAGAATCTCTGTTTCTTCCGGACCCTATGATCCCTGCTTTCACTCCAATCTTTCCATTTCCTAAATTACCCCCTATTCCCACTTTCCCATTTGTACCGACCATTCCTTTTGTTCCTCTACCCCCAGGATTTCAGAATTCAGATGAGGGAAAAGGGATCCCATGAAGCCCATTTCATATGCGGAAAACTTACTTACTATCTTTATTTTTTTATCGTTTTTGCAATCAAACCCTTAAACTTTAAAAAATATATTTAAGGTTACCATCTTTTAGAAATTTGCAATGTCAACACTCCCCGTCCAAATTTAGTGTTAAATTCTAACAAAGGAAGTGAAATCTCCAAAATACTCTCTTCCAAATTCAAGGTATTTTTGTAATTTTATAAACATCTTAGGAGTATTTTGAGGATTTCACTCATCAAACCGTTTGATTTAACGCTGATTTTTGACGGAATGATTGATATTATAAACTTTTGAAAGATGCTAAACCCAAATTGACATTTTTAAAGTTTAAGAATATGATTACAAAAAGATGAAGGATCAAGATTGGTAAATGGAGTTTCCCTTTAATTATTCAATATATATACCATTTCATCGCTTATAATGCATGTGCGTAGCAATACAGTGTGTGGAATCATGTAATGCTGACTTGTTTTACATCATTCTCTCTCGTCTTCTCATTTTTAAGATTAATAAAAGAAGCTATTACCATTTTTAGTTATATATGCTGTTAAACTATTATCGTTGTTTGTAATGTAATCATCCGGAATTGTACGTTGTTAATCGAATTATATCTCCTATAATTTCTTTAGAATTGTAGATTCTCAAATTACGTAATTTAGACATTTTTAAGCATTGAAATGCTTGAAAAATACTATATATAAAAAAAGTGGCATGCTATCGAGGTAATCAAAAAGAATTTTCCTCCCAAAAGGCTTTCTCTTCACTTTTATAGAGACGTTTGTTATAAATATGAGAAATTTACACTTTACCCCCACAAAGTTTGGGGCGATTTTAATTCGACCTTCACTGTTTCAATTTTTATAATTCACCCTCCCAAACTTCCAAATTTTTGCTATTCGACCATTCCGTTAGTCAAAGCCATTTTGATTGACGGAACAGTGATCACATGACTCGCATGTGATCATTGTTTAGCTTTTTTTCCCCAAAATGCCCCCCCCCCCCCCCCCCCCCCCCATCCAAACCTCAGATCTCCCTCTCTCTTTCTCTTAGTGTTGGATTGTGACCAACATCATGACCAATAACCCTGGCCGGCTGATTCCGAAGAGAAAGGTTGAGATTTATTCGTCATTTGGATACAAAGAAACCGAGAGGAAAGAGAATTTTGAGTGCTTTGGTTGTGAAAGTTTTAAAGTTTTGTTTTGTTTTTTTTTTTTTTGGCTTTGAATTCATTGGAAAAAGAAAATTTTATATTGACTTAGCCAGTTGATCGGTAGATTAAAAAAGGAACAGATCGGTAGTATATAAAATTTGTAAATTGATTGAGTTTTTTTTTTTTTTTTTTTTTTGAAATCCTTGTTTGGTTACTAAGAATCCGGTGGAAAAGGAAAGAGCGAATGAAGATTAAAAATTGTTTAGTCCTATCCTTTTGCAGTGGTTCGTATGGAAATTTGAATTCCCGTTTGAAATTTTATAGATATAGAATCTTGGGTTTGGTTAGTTGAGGAGGTGGACGAAAGTGGAAAGAGTTTAGGACGATTCAGAATGGGGAATTATAGTGTACCCATTTTCACCGTGCCTATTATTTATGCAAGTTCAATCATTTAGAACACCAAGAGAAGTGAATTCATGGCTTTTTAGTAATCCGATGAGGTGCCCTGGAGCATTGCATTTTGTAGAGAGAAATGCTACTGTAACAGGCTCAAGCTCAAGTTGCAGAAGCTCTAGCCGTGCGTGCATATTTTGGGAAAAAAAAAGTCCAACAGTGATCACGTGCATCGTACGTGATCACGGTTCTGTCACTCAAAACGGCTTTGACTGAGGGAATGGTCGAATTGCAAAAAATTAGAAGTTTGAGGAGGTGCATTGCAAAAATTGAAACATTGGAGGTCAAATTGAAAATTGCTCCAAACTTTGCGCCGCCAGGGGGGGTAAAGTGTAATTTTCCCTATAAATAAAATCAAAAGATAATTTTTGGCTTAAAGCTATTTTACAACATAAAGAGTAACAACTTGATGAAAATATACTTAATTTTCAACTGTAATATATCACATTTTAATATGTGGCATTTTTCAAGCATTTCAATCCCTAAAAATGGCCAAAACTGCGTAATTTGAGAATCTACCATTGTAAAGAAATTGTAAGGGATCTTAATCAATTGTTAATCTTACCATATGATATTCTACAAAATTTTTAAAATGTTAATACCAGCAATGTTGGAATGAAATGATACAACGTTCTTGGCGCAAATTTTAGAAAATCACGGGGGTAAAATCGACTTAATAAAAAGCTAGATGTGTGACCCTTTAATTTTAAATTCACATGTTTTATGAATTTGACAACGAATAGAAAGTTCCTCCAAACCAGTCTAAAGGAAATATTCTCCAACCCATTTAAAATAGTGTCAAATATTTTAAAGGCACATTAAATTCTTAACGTCATTAATAGTAGTTTACTAACTTAGACAAAATTTAATGTGCATATTAAATGTTTATAGATACTTGGCACTATTTTAAATGGGTTGAAGGATATTTCCTTACACTGGTTTGAAGAAAATTTCTGTCCATAACAAAAATCTAAATTAGAGTAATCAATCAGCTCTAAATTATCAGACCTCTTAAGTGTTTATGTGACCATGTAGTCTTCTAATCCTTGAAAGTGCCTCATTACTTTATAGCTTTCCAATGAGCCATTATATATGAAAAATATTTGGAAGTACCTCATCATTAATCCTTGGAAGTATCATGAGCATTCATAACAACTACCCTATAGCTGATTCACTTCCTCAAATGTAGGAAAAATCTTTAAAAAAAAAAAAAAAAAAAAAAATCACTTGCAACAGCTTCCCTATAAGTTTCCCAAATATTGGGTATTCTACGATGCCACCCAATGTATAGGAAAACTAAAGAGCTTTCCTATAGCTTTTCTATCTGTTGAGACAATTGTCACTCTTGGCAGCAATTTGGATCCAAAGCCTTGCTAAGATGAAAGAGAGATCAGTGGTGGAAGGCTACAAAGTGGAGGGGGGGGGGGGGGGGGTTAGAAATTGTGTGGTGATGGGGTACATAATCAAAGTAAGAATAATATCAAAATGAGAGTAGTAGAGAGATTTCATTGTGTCATTGGTGTTGCAGTGAGCTGTTCCTTTTATAGATGCAGCTGAGAGTGTGAGTCATTGTGGGACTCTTACTTGACTTCCTTGATTGTTGGCATCTTCCTCGTAACCACCTTTTGAAATGTGCACTACAAAAATATGGAAAATTAGGGTCCTTTTAGAAAAGTCTACAAACATGAGAAAATGTAGTTAAAGTAGTGAGTGGCCTTTAAATTGAGACACTTGCAAAGGGTATCAAATTTGAAGTCTTTAAAAAAATTAAGCCAACCTTTTATCCTAAAGGTGTAGAAAACATGACCTTTTACCACAAAAGTCACAATCTTAATGCAGGACCTTTCTCAAAAGGTCTTGCAAATATCACCAACCTTTTATCCCAAAAGGATGTAGAAACTAAGACCTTTCTCCAAGGTCACCATTTTATTGCAACCTTTTATCCTAAAATGACTAGAAAACAAGACATTCTCAAATATCACAATTTTATGGCTCTTTGGAATGGGACAACTTTTACATGCCTTGGTGAGAAAGGCCTAGAATAATAAAACCTGATATAATAATTTTTTGTTGATATATAAACCCAAATCAAACCACGTCGTTACAGTTCAAATAACCTGGATTTTTTTAAATGATTTTTTTCCATTTCAAAATTCTCCATTAAAACCTGATATACCCAAATATGAAAACCTGATATATATGCATTTTTTTTTCCCACATAGTCAATAACACTAAAATTAGAACCACAATGGTAGATATATAATAGCTATTGTATTGTAATATTGCACCAAAATGGCTAGCTTAATTACAATGATAAAAGATTGAGTAATGTTGCACCGAAATAGTGAAATTCAAATTACAATATTTGAGGCTTAGGAATAACATCCTTCCAAAGTTTAGCAAAATAATTCCCATTTCTCAGCTTTAGTGTAAACCTACAACACACTAACATAACATGTTTACTGTTGTACCTCTAAAATATGGGTCAAAATATCAAAAGTCAAGAGAAAGTCCAGGATTAACTTCCAAACATATATCCCATTCATAACGGTCAAGCACATTAATGACTAAGGGCGTATATCTTGTTCGTAACCACCAAATTAATGACCGAGATCACATTGATTGTAATGGCGGTTTCACATTGACCATAACGGTCAGGAGAGAGGGTTATTAATTCACCCATCAATCACTCTTGAATCCCATTTTCTCTGTCTAGTTACCATTCTAATCATCAGGCAACCTACACTATATATAGGCACATGCTATGGAGCCTAAAGTACGCAATACATCCACATTCTTGAGAATATCAAACTCAGAAAGAAGCTAACTTAGGCATCAAAGAGTTAACAATTAGTGTAGGTTGCCTGATGATTAGAATGGTAATCAGTTCTACATCAGGCTACGCAATTAGCCCATCAGGAGAACTCGCCAATGGGGTGCTGCAATTATTATTTGCAGTTCTACGTCAACAATTACTTCTACTTGTGAATGACTATGCAGGGAAAGAATTTGAGAAAAATTCTCAAAGGCTAGAGACGTGGCTATGCGCAAAGAAAGCACCTAAAGATTGTTGGTGGAACATTAAGCACTAAGCCGGCCTCTTCACGCCATGAAGAGGTCCACATACGGGACTAAGTGGTAGGAAGTGCGAGCTCGTTAGTCGAAGCAAAGATGTGCTGGTTCAAATCAGAGAAAGGCACTCATCTCAACCAAAAAATAACCAAAGTGGCACGACACTGCAGTACTGAATGAGTGTCTGACTGTGTCATATCCACAAGAGGCTGAGAAAGCATGTGCCTTGCTTTTGACTTTTCAAAGCAAAAAGTGGAAGGAATTGAGAAAGAAATTGAAAGAGAAAGAATTGAAGAGAAGTCAAATGGGTGAAGCAATAATACAGGATACATTTCCTCATTGACCAACTGTGTGCACAGTTAATTTTTGAGAAAGCAAGCCACTGTTGCTGCAAGCTCTCAAAAAACAAACTATACCGAGAACCCCTTTCCGGGTGCTCGACATTCTGAGGCAAATTTCGTGCAAGCACACATGAGACCAGATTCAGCGTGCCATGTTCATATGAGAACACAATGGTATGGCTTGTGGATCGATCGAATCCACGCAAAGCGTTCAATCAAGATTTTGAGAATGAGTTACAAATTCTAGAGAAACCCTCACCGTCAACAAGGTGTACAACCGAGAAGAGCCACCAAATTGGAATCATGAGAAAATTCATAACTAAGCAACATCTCGATTCCGAGGACCACTCAATCCTGAGCCACTCAGACAGCAGACTCTATTAAAACTCAAATCTCTCTCCGCTCATGAGTAAAAACTCTCAGGTAAGGAACTTTTGAAAAACTAGATATCATTTTGATGCAATGCATTATACAGGAGGATTGCTGCAAGGTTTAAATTCCAAGCGGCTCTGGGTCTTTAAGCATCAAAATGCTGGAGGAAAATCTTTTGTGAAGTTACAGATATACCAAATAACCTCAAAGACCAACCAAGGAGTATGCTCAAATTATACCCACTTCGGCCCGAGACCATCACTCACGCACATATGAGCTAGTCCCAAGTGGCGGAAGTCCGAGAAGCCTATTATGAGCATCCCAGGGAATCATTTCGAGCTTACCGAATCAGCTCCATTCCAAGCCACACTTTAAAAAGCATTTCCTGGGTCCAAGTTACTAAACTCCAAAAGCACACAGAATTGAGGGGCCGAGGCTGTTTTCCAAGCAAGCCCGGGCAGCCGTGGCGCACAAAAAATTCACCTTCATCAAATGCATGGGGCATTCAAAAAAATGAAGGTACAAACAGAGAAGCACAATCATTGCTCTAGCACAGCAACTCAAGCAGAATTTCAAAGAAAAGAATTTCGAGTATATAGACCCTAAGAATAAAAAGTCAAAAGATGAAACTCCAAATTCATAAAACAATAGTCGGAGGTAATTATTTTGATAATTATATTACTATGTGTTGGTAATACCTATATGAATTCAGGATTCATATTCAAAGTTGATGGGGGGTGAGATGATAATCGAAAGCGTCCAACTAAAGGATTCTGAAAAATCTCCCATCTCGGAAACTAGGGAGTAAATCCTCAGCAAAAAAAAAAATTATCCCGCTTGGAGAACTAGGGAGTAAACCCTCAGCAAAAAAAATCTCTCATCTCGGGAACTACGGAGTAAACCCTCAGCAAAAAAAATCTCTCATCTCGGGAACTATGGAGTAAACCTTCAGCAAAAAAAACATCCCATCTCGGGAACTACGGAGTAAACCCTTAGCAAAAAAAATCTCCCACCTCGAAAACTAGGGAGTAAACCCTCAGTAAAAAAAATCTCCCACCTCGAGAACTAGGGAGTAAAACCTTAACAAAAAAAATATACCGCCTCGGGAACAAGGGAGTAAGCCCTTAACGAAAAAAAATCCCTCGCCTCGGAAACAAGGGAGTAAACCCTTAACGAAAACAAATCCCACGTCTCGGAAACAAGAACGGGAGACAACCCGGTAAAAAACAAGAAGCGTCATTGGAAACAAGGAGACAACCTTGGGCTAAAAACAATTAACGGGAGACAACCCGGCAAAAAACAAAGAATACCATTGGATTCAAAACAACAAGGGGGTGGACAGTACCCTCGGTTCTCATACTCAGATTCAAAACAACAAAAGGGGTCGGACACTACCCTCGGGTCCACTCCTCGAATCAAAGAAAATTAGTACTTGGTTTCTCAACCAAGTCTTGAAGAAAGGATCTCGGTTTTTATCCTCGAGTCTCAGGTCCACTCCTCGAATCAAAGAGAATTATTACTTGGTTTCTCAACCAAGTCTTGAAGAGAGGATCTCGGTTTTTATCCTCGGGTCTCAGGTCCACTCCTTGGATCAAAGAAAATTATTACTTGGTTTCTCAACCAAGTCTTATAGAGAGGATCTCGGTTTTTACCCTTGGGTCTCGGGTCCACTCCTTGGATCAAAGAAAATTGTTACTTGGTTTCTCAACCAAGTCTTGAAGAGAGGATCTCGGCTTTTACCCTCGGGTCTCGGGTCCACTCCTCGGATCAAAGAAGATTATTACTTGGTTTTTCAACCAAGTCTTGAAGAAAGGGTCTCTGTTTTTGTCCTCGCGTCTTGGATTCAACCTTCAGATATTGAAGATGATTGTTTTCTATCCTCGGGTCAGTTTTACCCTCGGGTCAAAGAAGGTGATTACTTGGTTTTTCAACCAAGTCTTGAAGAAAGAGTCTCAGTTTTTGCCCTTGGGTTCCGGTTTTCACCCTCGGGTCTTGGTTTTCACCCTCGAGTCTTAATTTTTATCCTCGGGTCTCGGGTGGAACAAGCTATGGAATCCCCAAGACATGCTAAAATTCCCCTATCCGAGTTCCTCAGATAAAGGAATTTGGGGGATAACTGTTGTACCTCTAAAATACGGGTCAAAATATCAAAAGTCAAGAGAAAGTCCAAGATTAACTTCCAAACATATATCTCATCCATAACGGTCAAGCACATTAATGACTGGGGGGGTGTATATCTCGTTCGTAACTACCAAATTAATGACCGAGATCACATTGATTGCAATGGCGGTTTCACATTAACCATAACGGTCAGGAGACAGGGTTATTAATTCACCCATCAATCACTCTTGAATCCCATTTTCTCTGCCTAGTTACCATTCTAATCATCAGGCAAGCTACACTATATATAGGCACATGCTATGGAGCCTAAGGTACGCAATACATCCACATCTTGAGAATATCAAACTCAGAAAGAAGCTAACTTAGGTATCGGTGTGAGACCCGCCGGCACCCCACCGGCGAGTTCTCTTGATGGGCTATTATTTTGCAGGAATTAAAGAAGCATGAAGACCATCTAACAACCTGGAGCTTGAATAATGCATCGCAATCTACTACACATAAAAGCCCTAAGATAATTTTAGGAATTAGGCTTCATATTAAAAATACCCTAATTTCGGACCTAATCACAAATTCCACCAATCATCATGATTTCAAGCTTCAGATCAAATGGGTAGAATGGAAACACTAGGAGAAGCTAAAGATTTCGACAAAATAACAAAATCCCCAAAATCCCATGCAAGAACCCTAATTTTTGGACACAACAAAATTCCCACAAATCAACATAATTTCAAGCTTCCAATCCCATGGGTAGAATAAAAATCATAAGAAAAGATTAAGGATTTTACCTTACTAACACCCATGGCCGAAAACCCCTCAAGACTCATCACCTCTTATTTTCTATTCATTCCGATCCTTCTCTTTCTCTGCCATGACTCTCTCTCTCTCTCTCTCTCTCTCTCTCTCTACTGTCTGTGTACGTGCATGCGTGACAAATAGAAGGGGAGAAAGAGATGAGGAAGGAAGAAAGGAAAGAAGAGAGGGGGAGGGTGTGTGTATGCGTGAGTTACCGGATTGGGGGGGGGGGGGAAGAATCTATTTTGCAACCATTATATTCAAAAGGTCTAAAAGATTGCAGCAAATTAAAGACCCTTTTGTAAAGGAGTCTAGTTTGCAACCTTTCTATTCAAAAGGTCTAAAAGATTGCAGCAAATTAAAAGACCTTTTTGTAAAGGAGTCTATTTTGCAACCTTTCTATTCAAAAGGTTTAAAAGATTGTAGCAAATTAAAGGCTGTTAGGTTTTAAGTTGGCCCTATTCAATAATATTTCTTGTATTGTTTTGTTGTTTGAAACTTTGGGAGTTGTTCTTAGGTTTTTAGGGGTTCTTATGTTTAGAGAAATGTTGAAAAATAGACTCCTTTACAAAAAAAAAAGAAAAAAAGATGTCTTTAATTTGATGTAATCTTTTAGACCTAAAAGATTGCATCAAATTAAAGACCCTTTTGTAAAGGAGTCTAGTTTGCAACCTTTCTATTCAAAAGGTCTAAAAGATTGTAGCAAATTAAAGACCTTTTGTAAAGGAATCTATTTTGCGACCTTTCTATTCAAAACGTTTAAAAGATTGTAGCAAATTAAAGACTGTTAGGTTTTAAGTTGGCCCTATTCAATAATATTTCTTGTATTGTTTTGTTGTTTAAAACTTTGGGAGTTGTTCTTAGGTTTTTAGGGGTTCTTATGTTTAGAGAAATGTTGAAAAATTGACTCCTTTACAAAAAAAAATAAAAAATAAAAAATGTCTTTAATTTGATGTAATCTTTTACACCTAAAAGATTGCATCAAATTAAAGACCCTTTTGTAAAGGAGTCTAGTTTGCAACCTTTCTATTCAAAAGGTCTAAAAGATTGTAGCAAATTAAAGACCTTTTGTAAAGGAGTCTATTTTGCAACCTTTCTATTCAAAAAGGTTTAAAAGATTGTAGCAAATTAAAGACTGTTAGGTTTTAAGTTGGCCCTATTCAATGATATTTCTTGTATTGTTTTGCTGTTTAAAACTTTGGGAGTTGTTCTTAGGTTTTTAGGGGTTCTTGTCTTGTTCCATGTTTTCTCGTCAGAAGTGCCATCATAATGCAACATGTAACGAGGAGTCCCTATTTTCTCGTCAGCAGTGCCGTCAGGACAAGACATGCAATGAGGAGTCTCTATTTCCTTGTCAGGAGTTGCGTCAAGACGGGGATGTAACATGAGTAAAGTTGAAGCTTCTGTTTTCTCGTCAGGAACCTCATCAAAACGGGACATATAATAGGAACAAAGCTAAAGCTTCTATTTGCTCGTTAAGAACCTCGTCAAAATGAGACAAGTAACGGGAGCACAGTTGAAGCTTTTGTTTTCTAGCCAGAGACCCCGACATGATGGGACAAGTAATGGGACCAATGTTGGACTCCCTGGTTTCTCGTCAATTGATGCGTTAAGACGAGACATGTGACAAAGAGGAGACAATTATTCTTCCCGTCATAACGGAATGATATGTACCAAATATTGCATATTTGGACCCTTTAATTTACTTTTGTTATTCCTTTAGCTGTGTTATTATCTGATATTCTGGGTTAGTTTTGTGTCTTTTGTGTTTTGTAGGTAGCTATGGGGAAAAACTGTGAGATTTATATGAAAAATTAAAAACTTTGAAGAAGCAGCTAACAGACCTGTGATCGAGCGCAAAATACTACGATCGAGCGCACTGCAATCAAGCCCAGCGCCCTATGATCGAGCGCATATGCGCCCAGTCCAAAGCTCATCGCGTGCGCATGAGTGCACCGCATAGGAGAAGTGATGCTCGAGTGCACTCAAGCGCACCTGTCCGATCTGGTAGTAGTTTTATCCAATTTCAACTTGTAAAACCCTAGTTTTAGGTCTATAAATAGATAATTATCATTTTAGCTAAGGGAGGCTGGGAATTTCGAGATTTCAGAGGAGAAAGAAGAGAGTTTTAGGGTTTCCTAGCTTTTGGATCTCAACTTTGTGATTCCATATTTGTAAGTACTCAATTTTCCATTATGAATTCAATTAATTTTGTATTGTCTTTCAATAACATGAGAGGCTAAATCTTCAACTAAGGTTGAAGATGAAGCCTCACTTATAATTAGCACATTATTCCATGTATGTAACGTTTCCCAATTTAATGATTTAATTGCCCTATTGTTTTACTTTAACACAATTGGATTGAATAAATCTTGGATATCTTGTGTGATTCAAGGATACACTTGATGATTGAAGATTATTCAATACAATTGATTGCTTGGTTTTCTTTATTAAAAATTGGATTTCCCAAGTGATTTATTCTCTGGATACAATTGATGTTTTGATAAAAATTGAATATTTTCTTGTGATTTACGGATACAGTTAATGATTTAATAATTTATTGGATTTCTTTTGTCATTTGGGTTATGTATGGATACATGAGATGTTTTGATTAATTCTTTGATGCAATAGTAAAACAAATCTAAGATTTACATGTGAGAACTTTGGGAAATATTATAGATCATGGAATTATGTTGCAATGAATTTGTGAGTGCAGATTTTGTGAGGTCTCTTGTCCCTCCAAACAAGTTGTTATTTTTCCTCTCTGTATATCCCCACTTGGTTTGAGATCACCATTAACATCCCTTTTGTGTTTTGGGCCTTGGTTATTATTACTAAAGTCCTCTGCATTTGTAGCATCACCAAGTTTACGTTTCCAAGAGACCGTATCAGCCACAATAGCCACCTTATCCTTCTTTTTTCCCCCACGTTTCCCATGCATGGTTTTTTCAAAATCAGAAAAAGTTGGGCTCTGAAGGTCTGTGGGTTCATGGGGCTGCTTATGATTCCATTTGGGCCCATGGAAATTTTTTCTACCAGTCCAGTAACAGTCCTGCTACCCACGTGCCCTGGAGTATCATGCAACGAGAGCTTACGTGCCTCCTCATCCCATTTTCCTTTTTTAGTATCCCGTATTTCCAGAAAGTCTGCCCGCAAATCCTCCCCCATTGAAGCATGATATTCAAATTCACGCTCCTTTCCTTGTGGCCATCTATTCCTTTGTAACCGTTCTCCTTCGCGTATCTTTCCATTAAGAGACCCATGATTAGTGCCACCGCCTCCGCCCTAGCTGTTTTGGGATCTAGGGTTAGCATTCTCCTTGGGAAATTCAATGCCGGCACCGCCGCCTTCTTCCCCATCGGAATCTGCTACATGCTGGTCGTCTGTTTTTTGGTAGCCTCTATCCCAATTTTTCTCATGTTCACCCCGCCCTGCATTCCCCTGACTGCTTTGTCCCCTTGGAGCATTTCTCCCTTGGTTTTTGTCAGGCAGTCTGGCTAGAGAAGCAACCGCAACCATGGGCCATATTCCTGTTCTTGCTGGCGGAATGAACTTCGACGAGTGCAGCTTGCCTTACCATGGATGATGACCCCTCAGTTGTAGCAAAACCTTTTCAGGAGACGCTCATATTGGAAATTTATCCACCTGACTGCTCCTTGGAGTTTAATCTTCCGTCCTCTAGGGAGTGGTTTTGTTAGATCAAGAAGAATCTTAACACGTAAGGATTCGGCCCACCCAATACCCTCCCCATCCGTATCAATGGCTTTCACCACTCCTACCGAGGCCCCAATCATTTGGCCTATCTCACGCCCCATACAGGCGAGAGGTAAATTTCGTATCCGGACCCAGAAAGCTGCATGGTCGAACGTGAATTCAGAGGGAGCAAGGTGCCATCAAAATCTTCAATTAAAAACAAACTCCCTTCAAACACCCAAGGGCTACCAGCCAAGACCTGTTCCTTGTCTTCTTTGTTAGTAAAATCAATTAGGAAGAGATTGTCTCCTATAACTTTGAAAGATAGACCAACCACAGGTTTCCACCAGCATGACAGGGATTCCTTAACAATCTCTTTGCTAACCAATATGTCCGTCAACAGTTTACCAACAATGCATACTTTGCCCCATGAATCCAATTCTTGGAACTTTTCTCCTGGAATTTCCAATTCCAATTCTTCATCTTCCGTAACAGTAAACTTTTCCCATAGTTGGGAAAGGTCTTCTGCCATACTTCAGTAGACAATAGAGAAACACCAAATAGTATACTTTCACATATCCAAATCTAGAAAAACTTTCCCTTCGTCTCTAGAAGAAGCTAGAGAGAAAACATCTTTATTCAAAAAAAATGTTACCTTAATTAATTAGAATTCAAATCTAGATCACATCATTGCATTCAAAAATGATGGCTGAATTACTTCCTAAGTCAATCTACTCTAGATGTATTAGTATCCACATTTTAGAAAACGTATAATAGCAAATAAATGATAGCAAAACCTGAAGTAGAAGTTCGGGAGAGGTAGGGATCGAAAATTTGAAGAAAAAGAACTCGTTGATGTGGCCGCCGAATTTTGGTGGTGTTCATCGGATTTTGCAGGTATCCATCGGACTTAGTAGGTGTTTGATAAGTGTCGAATGTTGCATATTCAAGCCCCTTAACTCACATATGTTAATGCCCCAACACTGTTATCTATTTGATTTTGTTTTGTTTTAGTGTTTTCAGGTTGTTATTACAGATGCAAGAAATTTCATTGATTTTGGGGCTTCAAACACACTTTGAGAAGGCCTAGAAGATGTGGTTAAGCCTAACCAATCATAATAGATGACCTATATGATGTGGTTAAGTTCAATCAAATCAAGAAAATGATTAAATCATAATTTCTCTAATTGGAGTTAAAATCGGATTGGATTAAATTTCGGATTCTGTACACGTCTCAATATTTTGACCATAAATATTGGCTCAAGTATCTAATTCAGGTGAAACTAGTCACAATGGAATGCTAACTCAAAATACTCAAATCATTGTGAAATATGAATTTTCTAATTTGGACGTTTGCTATGCCAAAAGTGTCTCGCAATATAAGGATGAAAATCTTGACGAATCCAATTCCGATTTGTACTAGGATTGCTTCCTAATTTGACTAGGAGACTAAAGTACAATTTTTCTGGGAATTCTATGACTTCTAGGGTTTGTTTTACACCCTATAAATAGGCTTCAAAGCCATGAAGATAGGTGTGCTTAGTTATAGATAGAAAATATCTTCTTGGAGGCTTAAAGAATTGAAGAGAAGATGACCATGGCAGGAGGCATCCCAACACCAGCATGAGCAACTAATTCTGTAATAAGGTGTTGATGTAGCCATTTCCAAGTAACAATGGTTTAATTGTATTTTAATTTTGGATTTTCTATCTGTATGATGGTTGTATAACTATGAGAATTGATCTTAATGTTTATATTCAATCATTATGAAATTCTTCTCTTGTCTTCATATTTTATGTGACTATATGAATGATTGTTATACAATGGTTTTAATTGACACACGATAATACAATTTGATAGGCTATGCCTAGGTAAGGCGAACTTGTCTACACCCCAGGTTAGTGTAATTTAAGTAGACAATTCATACTAACCTAAGATGAGTTATGCTTATCCATTGATTGTGTGTAACTTATTAAGATATTTAATAGTCCATGCCTAGGGAAGACGGATCACACCGCATCTAGAGGTTAGGCAGACGATTCGTGTCAACTGAAGATGAATTATACTTATTTCTTAATTATTGTATTTTCTTGACTACTCGAGTGAGACAAGCCCTATATGATGAATATTATGAATTTCCCTTATTAATTTATGATTGACCATTGTTATGCGGTTAATGGTGAAATCAACCAACTATTCTCTCTCTCATCACAATTTACTCTTACTTTATGCATTTAGTTTCCAAATAAAAACAAACAATCATATTTTAACTAAGTTATATTTAATTTTGAAAAACTTGATAACGACACCAGTGCAGTCCTTGAGGTTTGACACCCTTTATATAGCCATATCCTATAAGGATTCGTCCTATTGCGGGTGGTAATTTTATTATTGATTATTTTTGCACACAAAAATACCACGTCAGTGTCGAACGGCCTTAACATTTTGCTCGACTAGGTAGGTGTCTGGATCATGTAATGCTTTCTTTAGCGGATGGCTAGTTTGTAACTTTATTGGATGTGACTAGTAATATGGATGAAGTCATTTCTCGAAGGTGACAAGGGAAAATGATAACTTTTCGATTTCCGGATATCTAGTTTCTACTCCTTGCAATACGCAGTTGGCGTAATGCACTGGTTTCTGCACTTTCAAGTCTTAGAGACCTTCGGGAGTCTTGCCTAATTGAAATTATGGGCAAGTGGGAGTTTGTTGGGATTGTTGTGCCTTGAATCCCAATAATTTTATATTTGTGTTGACATTTAAATGTTTGTAATGAATATATATTATATTCACTGATTAAATTTTTTGAGCATATAGCATATAGCATATAAAATGTCTTTAATATGCTTATTACCAAGTTCATCATGTGGAAGGTCCTAAGATTACATTAAATATGGCTATGGGTGTGAGTAACAGGGTTATCACACAAGGCCTTAGTCTATAATCCTTGTATCCTTAATGTATAAAGTTCGCAATCAATAAATGGAATTGAGCATTCCATTTTGAGTAAGACTGTTACACATCGAATCTTGGTGATCTACCTTGATCAATTGAAGCGGTGACTTCGGGATTGATGTGTAGTGTGCTGAGATCCTAAGGCACTGAACGTACCAAGGAACTGTCTTTTCATAGAGATATTGTATACTAAGGAAAGACAATAAACTCATTAAAGGCTACTATGACTTTGATTCTAAATCCTAAGAAGTTCGTGAACTCGGATGTGAAGTGTTGATTACTTAAATGTATCTAAAAGTGAGACCTATCATCAGTCAATAGTGCTCAATACGTTGGGTAATCACATCTAACATTGTGGGAACATCGACTTCAAGAACAAATCCAAATCCTTTGTCAGAGAACAAAGAAATAAGAAATTTCTATTTGAGATAGATTTCATGGTTATTATTCTCAGAGTCTTCGACCAGGGCATTTTGGTTGGCATACCAAAATATATACATGTGTTTTTCACATGTATGAGAATAACGTAAAACCAGTGACTCAAGAATAAAGATGTAGAGAATTAAGTGGCAGTATCCTTAGGCTTAATTCTACTATGGAATATTTCATGGAAAATCATAAGTCAGCACTAAGTAAAGTCAAAGGGATTAATTGTTTAATCAAAAATATTTATTGGAATACAGTCATAATTAATTAGTGGAATTAATTGTGATTAAAAATATTGTTGCATAATAAATGTCAGGGAGACATGGTTACGAACATATTTAAGTCAATAATATTTTTCCCTTTAGGCCCCTCACCAAGCTAATGTTATTTAACCATAATAAGGCTTTCTTATTTCTTAGGCCAAATATTTTATTTATTTAAAACATGGGCTAAAGAGATATGGTGCAGTTGGGCTTGGGATAAAACCTAGAAGCCCAATGAGCATAATGGATCACATAAGGCCAGGGAAATTCCCTAGCCTTATGCATTGGAGACTGGAGAATGGCCTGGGATTAAATCCCAAGCCCAATCCCCTAGGATAAGGGGTGCATGGACCAGGAAGATATTCTCCCTAGCCCATGCGGCAACAACATGGAGGCTAAGTCAAAGCCCTAGCCATCCATGATGTTTCCTAGTGCTCCTTGGAGTATTCTTTTGCTCCTTGTCCCACATTGCTTAAATCTAAAAATCAGTCTCCCTACTCAGCCGATAAATAGAGAAGAGACTACGCTCTCAAATCACTCAATTCAAGCTATCAAGTTCTCTTGATAGTTAATTCTCAGAAACTCTCTGATAATTAATAGTTCTTTGTGTTAACTCACGAAGAACAAAAGTTTAAGATTTAAAGAGCCATGTAAGAGCCCACACTCTCTTGGTTTATCAGTCATTGGTGAAAATATCTAGAGGAGAAGCAAAAAGATTTTTGCCCAAAGCCATGAGTGGCCGCTGATATCCAAGTAAGTGTTATTCATTCTTGAAATTTAATTTTAAATTGCAATTGTTCTTCACATGTTCTAACGCCCCCAACCCTAGCCTTCACCAGCTTGACAGGGTTATTGGCAATTACCCTAGTTTAACCAACTAATGGCTAAATGAAGAATTACCCATCTAAGCATTATTAGGGTTAATGCATAGGAAGGTGAAATAAATCTGAGAAATCTATAAATCATTACGGTACGAGTAAAATCCTCAATTTAAAGACATGGAGCAACTAACAATAATATAAGGCAAACCTGATAGCATCATGAAGATCTTAAAACAAAGTCTGTAGTGGCAACCATGCCAATCTAGGATTCTATGAACAAGCTCCCTATAAGAGTAATAACCGCGTAAGTCTAACGACTTAGTAAGTAAACCTCACGATTAAATATGAGATGGACTCATTATTATTAAGCGGAAATAAACGTGCAGTTTTTGGTAAACATTGAAAATGAGGTACTGGGAGGTTAATACACCATAAAAGTATTGTTTGGTTAATAAAAGAGTGGTATACTACCGGTGGCAATCGCCTAAGTGTTTTAATGCAATAAAACTAATGTTTTATAGGTCAAAACGATCATATATGGTCTGCGTGAGATATTACCCCTTTTTAGCAGGGTTGGTGCAGTCCCGAAGGGCCTGTAATATAATGCTGGTGCCCCGACCATTGTACGCTACCGTCTATAACATTAGCAGCTCAACCGAGTCTGACCTCGGGTGGCCCACGCTACTAATGATGTACGTCATGTAGTGAACACCTGTTTAGGCTACGCCGGTCACAAAACACCCTTTGGATCCAAGGCCCATATAACAACATATACATTTGGCCATAGAATCAAGTTTATATAGTAAGCCCATGGTCATTATACTGCATGTACCAATGTACCATGTCATACAATGCATCTTATCAACAAGTTATTAAAGTAGTTACCAAGTTATTGCAAAAAGTAGACATGCTCATATCATATGTGTGGTCAGTCAGCTGACATTTCCCACTTTTTAAGGAAAATGTTCGTAAGTGTTCACTTACCTTGCGCACTCAATCGAGTCTTCCAACATCACCAATTCCTGCTATAACGAAATACGACACATCATTATAAGCAGTACTAGGGAACTCCTCAAGTGACACAATAAGTTCCTTCTTAGCGAAAAGGGGTCGTCAAAGCCTTAAACTTACATGTTTGGATCACTGGCGTCCTTCTTGTTGCCTAGGCAAACACTCGGCCCCGTGGGTGTACGTTTGGCCAGAGAGTAGGAACTCTCGGCTAGAAGCCTCGAACATGACCTTATGCTACTAATATGTGGTATATCCCATTCTAGGCTTCTAGTGGACACATGCAAGGTCACATCTCATGCTATCACACAAACTCAAAGCAATAAAAGGCAGGTTTAAAGTTCTTTAAAAACATTCTTTGCTTTTGTAAGAGAATAAATACAAGAACTTGTCAGAACATTTTAAAACTCTATAACATTAGGAAAATAGTAAGGACAACGTGAAAGTTATGGAAAAAGGCAAGGGGTTGCCTTAGAAGATTGCCAACTTCTCCAATCTCATCCTTCCCTCACAAAATCATTCCTTACCCTAGGTTTTAGAGTTTCTTCGAGTGCAAGGGAGGCTGAAGGTCGAATGGGGGGCTTTGGCCTTATATAGGGGCTTGGGGGCGTGGTATTGTCTGGAAAAGTAGATAATGGGTTAAAAATGCTTTTCAGGGTATCAGTGAACATTCGGTTACTATTGGGTGAACGTTCGGGTACTATCACACGTTGGATAAAAGGGTTCAGGCATACATTCTGGGGTATCGCCCACTGGGTCAAAGAATAGTCAACGTACGTTCGAATGGTCCCCCAGCTTAGGTTCTCACTAAGGCCAAGTGTGTATGTACGGGTGGTCCCCCGGTGTACGTTTGGTCAGAAAGGGGTGGGGTCTGGGTTTTGCCTCAAAAAGTTGTAGGGGTTGGTAACATGTAAGGGCCTAGGTCATTTTGTTTTAAAACCATACTTTACAAAATTATTAGCCATGTTTGCAATGAGTTATTAACCTTTTTAAATGGGTGTTTTTATTGGGGTATTACACTCTTCTCTCCTTATAAGAATTTCATCCTCTAAATAAAGAGTTTTATATTAAAAAAACCAACTCTTCTTTTACAAGGAGGATTTGCAAAACAGTCGGGAGAGTTGATATAAGATTTGTAAAAGAAACATTCATAAAACATAAAGGCAGCATAATAAGTCTAAAAACAACTGCATGCACAAAATTGCCACCACCGAGGTGGACTTATAATGTAACCAAAATATACACAACCAAAAGAAAGAGAAAGTCATCCAAGAGATTGCTCCTAAGAGCGAGATCGTCTGTCGCGGGTTCGTCTGTCGCCCTTGGGGCTAGGATTTTCAGATCCTTGGCCAGTGGTACCTCGCATGCTCAGGCTACCTCTCCCTCGGTTGATGCTCAAACTGTGAATGCCATAGTCCCTAACGTCGAGGGGAATCAGGAAGCTCTGTAATTGCAAGATTATGGCGTGATCTGCTACATGCACCTATGTTAACCCCTGAACTGTCGTTGCCAAGCTCCTGATGGAACGCTGAATCACGCTAAGTGTGCCTTCCATATGATCTAGACAGTCGTGAGTAGGACCGCTTGTGGATAAGGATGCCCCATCGACTACCGACGCTCTTGGTGCTCGCGGTGGTCTCGGTTCTTGCTCAACTCCTCGAAGGTGAGATTTGCTCACGTTGAGAAATCGCGATGTCATTTTCCCTTTCGGTTCCAGAATAGTCAAACCCTCAAAAGATATATCGGTGTGCTCGGCAATACGGGTGATAAAGGCCTATATATATGACAGGGCAGTGACCTGATCTACCAACCACACTCCCATCATCATCGTGAGGATGAGGGAACCGAAGTTGATAGGGGTCCATGTTAGGATAGCGTATAGGTAATGGGCCTTCTCAATAGTAATAGAGGCGAGGCTCACCATAGAAAGGACTCGGCTGATCATGATGGGGTAAATAACCCGGTCATCGTCCTGAAGAGCGTTGATCTGGAAGCTCCCCTCTCCCTCTAAGTCCATCTGGTGAGGATGCCTGTCAGCGAATCACTCGACCATCTGGCTGCGGGTGGGAAGTCTGTCTAGTGGCCATGAAAAGCCAGGGTTGCGAACTCATGGTGCCCTGGTGATGCGGATGATGAGGTCGAGAGTCACCACAATCGACTCACACCTAAGACAAGTCTGGAAGGAGTCACTATGCTACGCATGAAGGTTAGCGTAGAACTCGTGGACCATTTTCCACGATCGCCAGCCTATGGTCTTCCACCATCTCCAACCAACCCCTGGGCATCTAGCAGTGTCCGTACCCTAGGGGCGTGGTTGGTCACGTCCGCCATCTCAACTCCCCTCTAAACTATGATCTTTCAACCCCTGTACAGGCGTCGATATCGGAACTCGACCTTGTCGACCTTGAAGCGTTGGCGGTCGTAGGCGCGGCTACCATCATCAGTATTTGTACTAGTGCTACCCTCCATAACTAGGCCGTCATGCTCGTGGCTGCCGGTTGGAGATGCGTCGGGGATGGCCTCCTCCATCTCGTAGTTGGGGTCGAAGTCAGGGTCCTGGGCATCCTGCATCATAGCCCTAGTCTTGTGGGACCGTGGGTATGCGAAGGATGAAGCTACTGCACTCATTTTTGTTCGCGCCATCGTCCTGCATCATAAAACACCATCAACGCTACTTCCAAGTGTACTCATGCAACATCCTACCCCAACTATGTGCAAAAGCATCCTAGTCCTACAAATGGAGTTTCCCCAAGTATGGTTAACATGCAAGATAGGTAATGCAAAGCATGAAGAGGTTCCAAGGAGGATTCAAGGGTTGGAGCCATAGTCAAAAATAGGGTCGAAACATGATCGATGGATTAGGTCATCAAGGGCATTTCGATCAATTTGGGGTTTGGTTGGAATTACAGACCCTGATGGGTAAAATGGTGGGTTTGGATGTGGAATCTAACTTGCATTACCCAAGCACCTAAGGGGTTTCAATAAACGTCCTTAGCTATGAAACGTTGACGAAGTTGGGTCGTTAGAGGGTACTTTAGTCAATTCGGATTCAATCAAAGTGCCGAACTCGTTTAGGTAAGGTTGATGATTCAGAATACTTGGTGCTATCATAAGGACAGTCCAATTCGGTGGTGATCACAATGTGTGAGGGTATTGAGACATAAAGTTATACTAAGGGTATTTTGGTAATTTAGGTGAAAACACCAGAGGGGATGGGGTATTTGGAGTCATTACTTGAGTAACCCCGAATAATTGGTGATATCAAGATGCGAGAGCACCGGGGTAATTGATAAATCATAGAAATCAGGATGTAGGTCCAAGGGTATTTTAGTAAATTGTCGAACTCGGGCAAAATACCAAAGTTCGATTGGGTTAGGGCGATGGATTATGGTATTGTTTCAAGGAAACTCTCCCATAATGGCAACCTCAATAAGCGAGATCAGCATAAGGGTTAGGGGTATTTTGGTCATTTTCGAAGCTAGGACAAAAATACTGGAAATTAAAATGGCTAAGTACACCAGTGGGGTTTTCAAAGGTTTAAGGCTTAGTTTGACAAATGGGACTTACCTGTTAGCGGAATTGGGTCATCCCTAAATTAGGACAAAAATCCCCAATTTAAGAGGGAAGGGTATTTTGGTCATTTTTAGATCGGGCGAAAACTCCTGAATCCAATCGGTTAAAGGCATAGATCGGGATCCTAATTAAGGAGTTTAGACTTCAATTGGTCCGTAGGGCCCAATAGAGGCCACAAAAATAAAAATAAAAAAAATCGAGTTTAGGGCAAAACCCCCAAATCAAAGGCTAGGGTTTAGGTTGGTCAAAATTGGTCAATGGAGCGAGTGGGTTTTGTTCCTAAGCCATCCCTAGGGCATTTGAGTCACAACCCATGCATCAATTGCATGGTGGGATCAAGAAATGCAAGGGTTTCAGATTTTGGGCAAAAATCCTCAAATCCGAATAGGTAGCGAATTGAGGGTGGAAACATGCATAATTCAACCATAGCCATCCTAAAACATGATCCTAGTTCACAACCAACCAGCTATATGCCATAAAAACAAAGTAATTGGAAATCCCTAACTAAAAACCCTACATTGCGAAAGTTCGGAAAAAGGGTTTGAAAATCTGCACACCTCGTTTTAATCCATTTAGATTGATGGAATCCTTGGAAACCTCGAGAGACTTGGCTGAAAATGGGCTTGAGGGTGTTTGGTTTGTGAGAAAATGAGAGAAAGTTGAAATGAATAGGGTTTTGAGAGCGTTCGGCTATTTTTAAAGAAGTGACGCATGGGGTTTTGGGGCTCTGAGCGTACGTTCGACTACGGGGGTGATATCGTACGCTTCACTTAAGTGAGTACGTACTCCCTCACGGAGCGTGTGTTCGGCCAAAGGCTAGAACAAGGCAAATATATATATATTAAACATGCAATTTTAAAACAAGGTCCCCTTCTCCAATCATCGGAAGGTATGATTGGAAAGGTATCAAAACAAGGAGGATTAGGGTGCGGACACGAAAATTGATCTTGTGAAATCCACGGCACAAGTAAAATTCATTTTGAAATATAGGGGCTTCTAATACAAGACGTACTCCTAAGTACGGTATGTAGTCCTAGCTACCCAATCTCTAAGTCTAGCACTCCCAGGTCGATTCTTCTGACGGGTCTTCTTCATCTTTGACCATTGCCTCATAGTCCTTGTCAATGCTTGAGAGGAAGGTGGCTTTCTGTCGTTCAGACCCATAAGACTCTTGCCGTTTCTTTATATAGATGAAGCCTTGATGTCCTTGTTAACTGGAATTTCTGTAAGTGTAAACAATTTCCTTTGTCTTTTTCACAGGTGGTTTTACTGATTTAGTCCCAAGCCTCATCTATTTAATATCCAATCAATGTAAGTCAAATCATGCTTGGTGGTAGTAGTGTTTTTTTTTTTTGATAGTATGCTTGGTGGTAGTAGTTCAAGTGACTTGAAATGGAGTATTATCATGTACTGCTCGTACTAAAATTATTGGGTAGTTTGATAGTTGGAAGGCTTTTAATGGGTGGTAATTACAACTTCTATGCTTAATTTTGGATCCTACAACATTTGTAATCGTTTTTTGTTTGAGCAGCATTATATTATAGTTCTAACAATCCTGTATCGTTTTTTGCTGATACAGGATTGTCTTGTGTCTTTGTGTAATTGTATGTGTGTTATGTTATTTTTCTGTTTCATTTAGGCTGCGGTTGCATTTGAGAGACACAAAGAGAGAGAATTTGCTAGCTGTTCTTTTGTTTGTTCTACGATCCTTGCCTTTTGGTGTAGAAGTATGGTAGAAGCTGTTGTACTTGAGTAGAACGCGTGTGTATGAGTGTGCTTGTCATGCTCATTGTGTGTGGGGCAAAGAATGTACCATATTTTTCATGTGTTTGAGTAATTATGTTCACTTAGGGCTAGTAAAACGGGTTGGCGTGTCGGGTTCATGTTAACCTGGTTGACCCTCAAACCCGTTTATGCCCACACGAACCCGACACGTTTATATAAACGTGTTACGTGTCGAACACCCAAACCCAAACACAACACGTTTTCTTAACAAGTAACACGATACAACACGTGTAACCCGTTTAGATAAACTTGTTGTTTCAGGTTGACCCGACCCATAAACATATTAAATTTAGTTGTTACCCGACTTGACAGTGAAGTAATTTTAATTTTTATAAGTTAAAAAAATTATTAAAAAGGAAATTTTTATGAGTTAAAAAAAGAAGAAGAAGACAGATATTTCTTTTCTTTTCTTTTCTTTTTTGTAACAAACCTGCTTCATAGAAAAAGAACACCCAAAAACAAACACCCTCACTAGGAGGGAAGAGAAGGAGGTGGATCCTTGCCACTACAAATAGGAATAGGAAGAGGAGGGGAAACTAAGTAGGGAATGCAGCCCGAAATAACTCTTGCCACAGCCCTATATGCAACATGATGAATACAGAAGTTTGCACTTTTGTAAACTTTCTGAACCTCCCACAGGAAGGAGACCAGGAGAATAGAAAGAAATTACATGCTCAATATGCTAATCTAAGACTATAGTAGGACGCTATAAAGAAGAGATATTACAATAGAAGAGTCTCCTTCTAAAATGAAATTCTCTAGTTTTAAAGAAACTGCCAAAGAAGCAGCCAGAAGGGCTGCTTGAGCTTCACCAAACATGGGATCACAGGGAGGCCTAACTTGTGAGAAAGCCTTGACAATGTTGCCTTTGGAATTTCTGCAGACAGCTGCTTGGACAGAGAAGAGGTCTCTGACGGCTGAGTCAAAATTGATCTTAAAAGTTAAAACTGCCTGCTGAGGGAGGAGACCAAAATTCTCTTACTGGAGTGGAGATAGAAAACCAGGCTGCAAAATGTTCCAAAGAGATCCGTTTGATATTTTCAGCAAGCTTGGATGCATCAGGAATAACTCCATTATGTACAGCTTGATTTCTGGAAAACCAGAGCATATCACAAAGCACCACAGCATAAATCTTTAGTCCAGTTTTATTAACTCCATTTCTTTTAGACTTTTAGTACTTGTGGATTCTGTTGCTCTTTGTTTTCTGCAAAATAAATGTGTATGTTTAGGAAGTCTTGTTGGTCGCCCAACTCATAAAAATAACTCATAATTTGAAATTCGAATATAAATTATTTTTATTTACAATTATTGTAAATAAAAAGATTGAAAGTAAAATTTATAATAAATGTCATTATATGTTTTAAATTTTTTTTCTTTTATGGAAAGTAGAAACACCATTTAATCTTTTAATTTTCCTTTAGTTATTTTTTGGGGGATAAGATTTGACCCTAGCTAATTAAGATCTAGAAACAACCACATTATTTTAAAAAAAATTATTCTTTTTTCTTTAATTGTTTTATTAAGTTGCAAGCTATGTAAATTGATTTAGATAAATTCATTTTAAATTAAAAGAGTGGGAAGGAGATCATTAAATAACTGAATTTTAAACTACCTCCCCAATAACATCCAATAAAATTCATTTATTCTGTCACCACCTTGCCCTATGGCAATAAAATAATTACTCGGTTTTCACTAAGATCCTTATTAAATAATTGTTTTGTTTTAATTTTTCAATTTTTGCCCAAGATTTTATTAACAAAATAAATTAAATCTAAAGAAAAGAGGGTGAGAGTCTAACATTAACAGTTTCAATGCTAAATTTTTTTCAATGAATATATTATTATATTATTCAATGAATTGCATTAAGTACTAAATAAAATATTAATTATGAAATAATTTTTATTTATTTTATTTGAAATAGAAATAGTTTTCAATAAATTTGGAATGGGGCAAAATTTTTCCCAATATAATCTTTTTTCCGTATGAGCGCCAAGGAATAGCAGTTAAGAAATGACAGATTTTGAAGTTGTCCACTAACACGAGAACTTGACCACTACGACAAGCAAATCAAATTAAACGAACTTCACTCTAATGTCTAATAGAAGAGGTACCCGACCCGACCGATAAATGATGCGCAATGGACATTCGTTCTTACTGCCTCGAAAATCAAATTAAAGAGGAGCTCCATTCCAATGTCGCGCAAATGAAGATCGGTTCATTCCGTCTCCGCGGCAAACGCAAAATGGGAAGAAGAACAAAAAAAGTTATCTTCATAGAGCTCTAATAACATAAAAAGCGCTGGCTCGTGACAGCTTTCATTTCCTAGTCTCAATGACTTTGTTTTCTTGGCCTCAAGTGATTAAGAGAGATCTCCAACATGGACTCAGGTCTACGGTAACTGATGCCTTTAAATTTTTCTCGCTTTGTTTTTTGTTTTTTCCAATTTTTTATTATTGTCTTGGCATTGTTGCAGAGATTGATTACTGAGAAAATCTTAGAATCTGTTACTATTTTTCGTTTTGGTTTTCGCCAGTGAACCCAAGTTTCTTTCATAGTGAGATAGCGTAGAATTACGACAGGTGTCTTGAACTCATCATTTTACATCTTTTAAAAAAAAAAAAAATTCCGAGAAATTAATGTTTAAATTTCTAGGTTAGTAGAACGCCAATAAATCACTCTTAAAAATATTTTTTTTTACAAAAAAATGTAAAAGATAACACTTGTCACCTATTGAAGTAATAAATACTTGTGTGTTTGATTTAATCTAGTCATGTTTCTCTTGAAGATCAAAGTTCTTGGTATTTAAATTTTACGCAATAGATCCCAACAATACATTGCATAAGAAATAAAAAAATCTATACATCTTCACGTATGGATTCATTATTTTAAATTAGATGCCACTTGGTATCAAAAAAGAAAATAGATATCATAAAATTGAAGGAAGATGATGTTGTGGGATACCTTGTATACGTATCCAAAACCACCTTCTCCAATCTTATCTGCAGCATTCTCCAATCTTATTTACAGCATCAAATTAGTTAGTGGCTCCTTTGATTTGCCTATAGGTGAAAAAACCAATTTGTAGATCTAATCCTCTCAGCTGTGTCAAAAGGAATGCAAAGATGAGGCTAAGATGTCACATTAATCTTATAAAAGATATGATTAATTTTTTAATCAATATTGTTGTGTCTATTGACTACTTAGAAGATGCCAGATAGAATGTGACCAAACAAAGAAAGTGAGAAAATACCATACTGCAGTTGGTCAGCCACATAAACCCCAACTCAATGACCTCAAGTCATCCATCTCTCAAGTAAATATGCCTTCATTTAGATTTTATGAAAAAGCAATGATCTCATATTTCTGCATGATTTGGTCATATGATTTATAATTATGATTGAAAAAGCCCAAGAAACCAACCATGAGGACAGATTCTTATGCTCTACAATCCTGCAACAGTATAATTGCTTTCATGGTCTACTTTGGACTGTCGATTTTTCTTCAAGAGAAAAATGCAAAATAATCCCCTTCGTACTCTATGTTACCAATAGTGGTTGCACTTCAACCATACTTTATATGCAATGAATACCGATCTACCCAGGAACAAAAACAATGTATTTTAATGAAATAAGATATAAGCAAACATTATAGAGCAAAATGGAAGTTAACAACTGTCTTGTTTCATTTACTCGGTTGCCAAGAAAAAGATGAAGTAGGTTTTTTTTTTTCATTTATGAAAGAAAATATCGAAAGGAAGACCAGACAACATAATTAAAGCATACACCTCATAATTTGAATAAGGTAATATAGTTTAGCTTTTGATCATAGATACGTCTACTGGCACTTGCCGTGGAATATTCTTTATTTTTAAAGCACTCCTTCCAGCCTCACTAAAACCATTTTTTAGTTATTTTGATAAGACAATCTAACTAAAATGGCCAAAATGTCCACTTTTCAACCCCACTATTTTAACCAAAAAAAAAAAAAAATTAGTAAGGTAAACATTACTCACCAAATTTAAAAATTATCATTCACTCACCTATTGATTAAACTCATTTCTCTCTCTTTCTTTTTGCTTTTTGTTTCTCTCTCTTCCTTTAATGGTTAAAAATAAAAAATAAACAAATCTTTGAAAAAAATTATTTAAATGAAATAGTGAAAATAGATTATTAAAATAATGAGGCTGCTGGAGTACTCTAAAAAAGTAAGTTGTCAAAATAACCAAAAGTGTACTTTTGGTTATTTTGGTGAGTAAAATTTGGTAAGACTACTAAGAATGCTCTGAAAATATATATTAAGGTAACACAGCTGAAAGTGCCAACTTGGGCCAACACAACTTAATTAGTGTTGTACAAGGAAGACGTGTGAACTTAGCAAAATTATAATGAAAAAAGGAAATGCTTCACCAAACAATAAATATATAAATTGGTTCTTCTCATAGGTATGGACTCTCTTTTTGGGTTTCTTTGTAAAAAATATAAATTTTTTGGCTTGTTTTGTTGGGTTTTTACCGATCTTGTGTAAAAATTGTATAATTTTTACAATTTTTCGAAAACATCCCGATCTTGTTTTCGGAAAAACAAGATCCGTCCTTGAATGCCAAATATTTAGTCCTTATTCTGATTTCCCATAGACTCTGCTTGGTAAATTTTCTGAGTAAAGGAGAGAATCGTATCTCCATTCTAATCATGGAATAGTGGATGTTAATTCGCATTGGATGAAGAAGAATTGGACTTGAACCTTTGATGCATTTTTACTGCAATACATTGAGGATCCTTTTCTCCCTAGGATTCTTACATGTCGTGTAAACCAATAAACTACTTGTGTAAATTGGGTTTCTGTTTCATTTTATTAAAATATCTATGCTTTCTTCTTCTGAGTAGTGAGTAGACTGAGGTATATTTTCATTTTATTAAAATACCCAGTTACCGGACCAGATAACCGGAGTCCCAGTTCCAGTTCCGGTTGCGCAAACCAAGAACCGGATACCCCGATTTCAGTCCCCGGTTTTGGCCAAAAACTAAAAAACCGGATCGGGTTAACACCCCCAAGAATAACTATTTCACTCATTTTTTAGAAGAATAGCTACTCTAGCGTGTATGAAATTAATCATTCCAATGAGAATAACTATTCCCAAGAATAAACCTCTACCAAACAAAAGAATGATTTCATTCCAGTGGTCTATTTCGCAAACCAAACAAGCCCAATTAGCAATTTAACCTGTCAATTCATGCTAAGACCACCAAATTTCCATAACCAACAAAATTACTTGTCAACATAACAATGGGAAAAAAAAAATCCCTCTGCTCTTTTCTTACAGGAGTCACGTGGTGCAATAAGTAAATCTTATGCCGGTAGCAAAATCAGTTAAAGATAGGTGTGTTAACTTATTCTCTTAAAGGCGCAAAGCATTATAAGGTTTACAAGAGCAAGTAGCTAAATGCTGACTTAAATGCATGTTAAGAAAATAATGTCAAATTAATACTTTAGTAAATGCAGAAACGTTTGGTCAAAATCTCTTAAATAGTATCATGATGATAATAAAATTTTCTTAATTATAAAAATTTCCTCGTTGCACAAATGTACTTAATTAAGATAAAGAAATAGTTTCATGAACATGCTCCCTATAGATCTCCTAAACCCACATTTCGGCTTCCTATTCCTTGCTCGTAACCTGAAAACAAAACATAGTATTCATTTGCTGTAACACTTTTGAAACTACAAGCTACCGCATATCTCCCCACACACTCCTCAATCTTCTCAACCACTCAACCACTCGCCTATCCCACATTAACAATATACCTCTTGATGCCACTTTCGAACCCAAATACACCCGATCAATATGACTACACCCCCACACACAATGAACCACCTTCCTATCAATCACCTCCATTTTTGTCTCTCGCAAACAGACCATCTCAGCTTTCCACTCCCTTAATCCCCCCCTAATTTGCATTCTTTTCTCGATCTCATTCATAACTCGCACATTTAGTGAGATTATTTTTGGGTTGATAGATAACCTTTACCATCCCTCCCTTTTCCTGACATCCAAGATGATTGACCTCCTTTCCCGTCATAACTTACTAAGCATTCCAACTGCTTTAACTCGCGGCGGCCTCTATTTCCAGACTTTTCACTTACATCAAGAACCGTCTCCACCCCTCTCACATCTCTTTTAGCTTCAATTGCAGAGAACAGGACCATCATTTCCTCCTCACGGCCATCACAGGATAATCCCATAGCCTAGCAAAATTCTTTCACTCTCTCTATCACCCATTCTGTAGATATTGGTGGATTCCTTTCCTGCTCCCCCACAATCGCCAAAGGATGAATGTCTAGCATCACACTTCCTTCCCTTTCATCTGCTGCATATAACACCATTGATGTTTCCTTCTCACCCTCACCCACATTCCTTTGTCCCTACACATCAGTATCCCCCTCCCCAATATTTGCTGAGATATCTCCACCATCAACATTCCTTATAACCCCCGTTTGACCACTGATGACCAACACATGGATCTTACCTCATCCTTCGGTTAAGAGTGCTTCTCCATGGCATCCGTGGTGGACATGGCTGCATCATAATTCTTTGTCATGGGCTGCTGAAAACCCACTGAGGCATCTACGACGTGTTCTGTGTGGATATCATCCTTCTCAGAGGTCATAGCGGCACTTGTGGAACTAACTGCCGCGTTCTCTGTGGTCATGGGTTGCACAGTACCCTCTGAAACTACTCCAGCAGGTTCTATGGATAGATTTTCATCCATATCGGCCCTATCTGCGCAAAGCCCACCCTGCCCAGGTATCACCGATCTGACCTCCTCCTTCTCGGCGAGTCTGGAGGCACTCGTGGAGCTGGCTGCCACATTCGCCGTGATCAAGGGTTGTGCGATATCCTCTGAACCTCCTCCGGCAGGTTCTGTGGGGTGATCTTCACCCATTTCGGCCATGTCTATACAGAGCCCACCCTGCCCAGCTGCCTCCGCCACCCTGGAGCTTCCTGCCTCCGCCTCTACGTGCTGCAGAAGACAGTCGCTGGGCCTCCCCATTGCTCTGTTGAGTTGATCGGCATGGTCTGGTCCAAAATCAATGAATTTCAGCTCCGGCACCCTACTCCGGCTAGTCTCCGGAAAACTAAGCCTTGTTCCTAATAGCGGTTGATCGAACCTCAAGTATTGGTCACAATTGATCCCATTACATAATTTAAGCCCAAATTCAACTGGGTATGTTATCCAATAGTAACTTCTTTTTACTAATTATCGTAATCAGCAATATTGTTCATAACAATGCAACTGGAATCTCAAAATAAGGTAGTGAAGCAACATTCCATAAGTCTTCTACGTTGTATACTTTAATGGCTAAACCCCATTATAACTTCCAACTCATTAGCAAAAAAATTTCAACTAGTGACCACATAATCCCTAATTAGAATCTTAAGGAAATTGCCTATTGCTTGTCCTTAACCACAATTAACATCCCTCACCAAAACAATTTAAATTTAAAAGTTTATCATCTCGTTGTCTGACACTCAAATATTCAAGAGGAAAAATAATATTCTACCTCAACATAAGTCTTGCAGCAACAACACATACTATTTGAAACCTCAAGTAATGACCGCATATCTTTTATAGTGTAGTCATTTTATTTTCCCAACTTCACACATCTTATCTCTCGTCAACTTAAGGGGACAATGCATCATGCGGCCATACTGTACCTACTTTATTTGTGTTTACTTAGTTTTAAATTCAGCAATTACTCCCAAGAACTACTACACTGTACCGTCAAGCCTCAACTGGATTCATACTTAAACATCATGTATGATTAATTCATATTATATCTAAGATTCTCATTCGTTTGCCAAGATCTAATATTTAAATGTTCGTATAGTTTCTCACTCATGGTGTTTTGAACTCCCAGGTTCTATTCCAACCACTACACTTGTTGCCTTGGTACATGGTCGATAATCTCAAGTTCTTAGACCAGTTTATTATCAAACACTTATGTACCTCCATAATCATACTAACCTCGATCATCCCGCAATCCTTATGGTCATAAATATATATTTCTCTAATGATCTTAATCAATCTTCAGCATCTTAATTTTCCTCCTACCACAAGACTTTCCAGAAACTAAAATTGAATATTCTTCCTATTGCTAAAATTTCCGATAATATAATTTTTTTTTTTTTTACATTGCATGATACCTATGAGGGAACAACCGACTAATTAAATCTCATCACCTAATTTGTTGGTACAACAATATGATCTTTTAAATCTGGGGTACCCAAAACTGCATGTGTTGGACGAATCTTTGTTAATCGTGTCTCAACATGATCTCCATGTCCATTCTCCTTAATCACTAATTTAACAAAAGCTTAGTTTTGAATTTTTATCTCCTTATTGACTGAAACTAAAGCGACATTGGCGTAAGATCAAATCTGAATTTCAAATTATTCTCTGGATGGCCAAAACTTGAAAGCAACAAAACTGAATCATAATCTTCTCACCATGCTAATTTAGGCAAACCTTTCCTCATAAACCAGATTATAGTAATGCTGTAATAATGTCTAAAATCTTCCATGTAGTTTCAATATTGATAGGTTCCAAATCCCAAATTACCTGGAAATCCATGCCCTAGCCAAGAAGATGCATTCTATCTAAACTTAATTTATGCTCTTAGAGGAACTTTTTTTTTTTTTTGATAAGTAACAGACTTTATTAAAAGCGTAAGGTGCCCCAAAGTACACTGGAGGTATACAAGGAGGATCACCTAACTAGAAAGGGAAAAACGTACAAAGAAATCATCATAGCTAATTGAAACCGGAAAAACAAACGCTACAGTCTAAAGATACAGAGTATGGAAACAATAGGATAAAATGTCCTCGAAAGACCTCTCCACATCCTCTAAGCACCTATTATTTCTCTCACTCCATAGACACCAAAAAAAGCAAGTAGGCACCATCTTCCAGACTACAACACTCCCCGTAAGGCTTAGAGGAACTAAGCCTTAGTCTTTGAAAAAGAGTTCGTCGTACCTTAGGTGTTTCGCCAAACTCCATTTCAGTAAATGGTCCAAAGTAGTCTTCTTATTATGAATCCAACTTTACCTAAATACTGTATTAATCAAATGCCACTAAACAAAACAATTCCATCAATAAATTAAGAACATCTATTCTGTAAATCCAAAAGTCAAGGTTTAACTACTCCTGAGAACTTATTAATCGACTAAAGCCAAAATAAAAATCAACAATCTACACTAGTTTTAAAAATCTTATCAATTACAAAGAATACCTTAACAATTCCTATCCTCGGTAACTTAAAAACAAAACTCAATAAGATGCCTCGAGATAACTATAATTGCTTTTCAATAAAAGTCTATAGTAATAAGAGTACAACAATGTTTTTTCTCTCCAAAGATTATAACCCCCATTCTTATCTCTTTATACAATAGCAAAAATAATTTCATTAACGTCACAACTCCATCCTTTCTTTAAATTACGATTTCCTAAATCTCCAAGAGTAAGAGCGAGGTATTGAATCACATAACTTTATAAATCCAATTTCCTTAGAACTCTAGATCTTGTTTGAGACCTCAAAATCATTAACCCCTCTAATCTTAAGATGTAATATTTCAACTCTAATCATTGTACCTTAGTATCTCCATTCTTAATTATCTAACAAACTAAGAATATCATGAAGTTCTTAAATGGCACTGTAGCGAGCAAATAACGCCCACATCCTGTTTTATTGATAATCTGCCACAAATAATCAATCATAATTATTTCCACTTTCCTATTTCCCAACCAATCCAACACGTGTCATTCTAAAATCATGTCCTAAAGCTTATGTCCTTATAGACTCCCACTTCTATAACCTCTTATTAAAACTTAACAACTTCTATGTCTCCAATTGAAACGTCCTACCATTGGCCATTCCACCATAGAACACATGGTTCTTCAACCAAAAAGAAAAGACAACCATTTGATTCAAAACCCATCAAGGAATCCTTACTAAATACTTATTAACCATATGTAAAACTTGATAGAAGACCAACATATCATGATTCTCACTTATAAATCCACATGGATAAGAAATGATTAATTCGACATCCATTTTCTACAACATAAGCATCAAATTTTAATCCTAAAAGTAAAGCTGTCCAGAATATACCAATATATATGGCCAAATAAGTAATTTCAAAATACAGCAACCTTAGTAACCAACTAGGAATGTTAAAACCACAATAGATCACTTTAACACTTCAAGAGTACATAAATAAGTACACACCTTCCAGGTATAGACAATTTACACCTTTAGAGTAGCTTACGAGTATCATCTTCCAGCAAGTGTTAATTCACAACAAGCTGCTCCGCTTGTCATAAATGTGAACAACCAGCCCTTCAATAAATTTCCATGTCCTTTCCTTACACCCAAAAATTAAAGAAATCTCCAAACATTTAAATTGCTTTTCCATCTTTAATTTATTCACACTTCCTAAGAACCAAACATTCCAACTTCACAATTCCATTTAGTATTGAAACCATAGAACTTAAATCATAATCGGTCAAACCCAAATCAACCATCAAAACAATCTTAATCAATTTCAACATGAGAACCACATTCCCTTAAATCTGGCCGAAACAACAACTAAAATCAGTTCCACAGCCAAACCGAGAACCTCCAAAAGTTACACAAAACTTCCAACACCCAATCTGAAACAGGGAGAAAACTCAACAAGATCCAGCTACAAATTTCAAACCCATACTCGGTCCATGCTCAAACCATGAAATCTGTCAAATACCTAACAAAATATATTTACCCATTCGTTAGAAATTTTTAACTTCAAACTTAGAACTAATATAATCATCGACGACAAGACCCACAAAAGTTACTTCTAAAAACGCATGGAAAATCACCCAAATAAACCACCACGTCCGGTCACCCAAAACAACCACAAGCAAACCCAAAACCAAGCTCTTAACAAAACTAAAACCCATCCACTTAACCCACTAACAAGATTTTTGTGCTTATAAACAATGGGTATAACGAAAATAGGAAGAAAAGCTAGAGATTTTTACCTTCTTACAATCCATGGCCAAAACCCCGCTAGCATTCTTCTTCTCGGCCGATGTGCATCTCGGTCTCTCTCTCAATCTCTCTCAGTCGAAACTCTTTCTCTATCTCACTCGACTCATGTTCTCTCTCTCTCTCATCATTTTATTTTCCCAACTTCAGTCACCTTATCTCTTGTCAACTTAAGGGATCAATGCATCATGCGGCCATACTGTACCTACTTTATTTGTGTTTACTTAGTTTTAAATTCAGCTATTACACCCAAGTACTAGTACACTGTACCGTCAAGCCTCAACTGGAATCATACTTAAACATCATGTACGATTAATTCAAATTATATCTAAGATTCTCATGTATCCTGATACACGAGCACCTTGTTTGCCAAGATCTAATATTTAAATGTTCGTAAAGTTTCTCACTCGTGATGTTTTGAACTCCCCGGTTCTATTCCAAACACTACACTCGTTGCCTTGGTACATGGTTGATAATCTCAAGTTCTTAGACCAGTTTATTATCAAAAACTTAAGTACCTCCATAATCATACTAACCTCGATCATCCCGCAATCCATATGGTCATAAATATATATTTCTCTAATGATCTTAATCAATCTTCAGCATCTTAATTTTCTTCCTACCACAAGACTTTCCCAAAACTAAAATTAAATATTCTTCCTATTGCTGAAATTTCCGATAATATAACCTTTTTTTTTTTTACATTGCACGACACCTATGAGGGAACGACCGACTTAATAAATCTCAACACCTAATTTGTTGGTACAACAATATGATCTTTTAAATCTGGGGTACCCGAAACTGTATGTGTTTGCTGAATCTTTGTTAATCGTGTCTGAACATGATCTCAATATCCATTCTCCTACCAAACTTGGCGTTTCATAATCAATCACATAGCTTGACCCCTTAATCACAAATTTAACAAAAGCTTGGTTTTGAGTTTTTATCTCCTTATTGCCTGAAACTAAAGAGACATTGGCTTAAGATCAAATATGAGCTTCAAATTATTCACTGGATGGCCAAAACTTGAAAGCAACAAAACTGAATCATAATCTTCCCACCATGCTAATTTAGGTAAATCTTTCCTTATAAACCAAACTATAGTAATGCTGTAATCATGTCTAAAATCTGCCATGTAGTTCCAATCTTGATAGGTTCCAAATCCCAAATTACTTGGAAATCCATGCCCTAGCCAAGAACATGCATTCTCTCTAAACTTGAATTTATGCTTTTAGAGGAACTAAGCCTTAGTCCTTGAAAAAGAGTTAGTAGTACCTTAGGTGTTTCGCTACACTCCATTTCAGTAAATGGTCCAAAGTAGTCCTATTATTATGAATCCAACTTTACCTAAATATTGTATTCATCAAATGCCACTAAACAAAACAATTCCATCAATCAATTAAGCACATCTATTCCGTAAATCCAAAAATCAAGGCTTAACCACTTCTGAGAACTTATTAATCGACTAAAACCAAAATAAAGATCAGCAATCCACACTAGTTTATAAAATCTTATCAATTCCAAAGATAAAATCCCTTAACAATTCCTATCCTCGGTAATTTAAAAACAAAACTCAATGAGAGGCCTCGAGATAATTATAATCCCTTTTCAATAAAAGTCTATAGTAATAAGAGTACCACAATGTCTCTTCTCTCCAAAGATTATAACCCCCATTCTTATCTATTTATACACTAGCAAAAATAATTTCATTAACGTCACAAATCCATCCTTTGTTAAAATTACAATTTCCTTCATCTCCAAGAGTAAGAGCGGGGTATTGAATCACATAACTTTATAAATCCAATTTCATTAGAACTCTCGATCTTGTTTGAGACCTCAAAATCATTAACCCCTCTAATCTTAAGATGCAATATTTCAACTCTAATCATTGTACCTTAGTATCTCCTTTCTTGATTATCTAACAAACTAAGAATATCATGAAGTTCTTAAATGGCACCGTAGTGAGCAAGTAACGCCCACATCCTGCTTTATTGATAGTCTGCCACAAATGATCAATCATAATTTGTTCCACTTTCTTATTTCCCAACCAATCGAACGCGTGTCGTTCTAAAATCATGTCCTAAAGCTTATGTCCATATATACTCCCAGTTCTATAACCTTATCACTCTTATTTAAACTTGACAATTTCTATGTCTCCACTTGAAACGCCCTGCCATTGGCCATTCCGCCATAGACCACATGGTTGTTCAACCTAAAAGAAAACACAACCATTTGATTGAAAACAAGTCAAGGAATCCTTACTAAATACTTATTAACCATATGTGAAACTTGATAGAAGACCAACACATCATGATTCTGACTTATAAATCCACATGGATAACAAATGATTAATTCAACATCCATTTTCTACAACATAAGCATTAAATTTTAACCCTAAAAGTAAAGCTGTCCAGAATATACCCATATGGCCATACAAGTAATTTCAAAATACAGCAACCTTAGTAACCAAGTAAGAATGGTAAAACCACAATAGATCACTCTAACACTTAAAGTGTACATAAATGAGTACACAGCTTCCAAGTATAGACATACACCTTAGAGTAGCTTACGAGTATCATCTTCCAGCAAGAATTAATTCACAACATGCTGCTCCGCTTGTCATAGATGTGAACAATCGGCCCTTTAATAACTTTTCAAGTCCTTTCCTTACACCCAAAAATTCCAGAAATCTCCAAACATTTAAATTGCTTGTCCATCTTTAATTTATTCACACTTCCTAAAAACCAAACATTCCAACGTCACAATTCCTTTTAGTATTGAAACCATAGAACTTAAATCATAATCGGTCAAACCCAAATCAACCATCAAAACAATCTTAATCAATTTCAACATGAAAACCACATTCCCTTAAATCTGGCCAAAACAACTAAAATCAGTTCCACAGCCAAACCAAGAACCTCCAAAACTTACACAAAATTACCAACACCCAATCTGAAACAGGGAGAAAACTCAAGAAGATCCAGCTACAAATTTCAATCCCATACTCGGTCCATGCTCAAACCAAGAAATCTGTCAAATACCTAACAAAATATATTTACGCATTCGTTAGAAATCTTTAACTTCAAACTTGGAACTCATATAATCACATGGAAAATCACCCAAATAAACCACCACGTCCGGCCACCCAAAACAACCACAAGCAGACCCAAAAAAAAGCTCTTAACAAAACTCAAACCCATCATCCAGTTAAACCCACTAACAGATTTTCGTGCTTATAAACAATAGGGGTAACAAAAATAGGAAGAAAAGCTAGAGATTTTACCTTCTTGCAATCCATGGCCTAAACCCCTCCAGGATTCTGCTTCTTCTCGGTCTCTGTCTTAATCTCTCTCTCAATCGCAACTCTTTCTCTTTCTCTGCCAGCTCATGTTCTCTGTCTCTATCAAATCATTCAACCTCGATCCATGTTTATAAAATTTTCTAGGTAACTTTAATAGTGACAGACTGCAAACCACAACTTATCAATCAATTGCCCAAGTACAAATATTGTCTTGCACTTTGAATTTATGCTCCGAAGAAAAGTAAGCCTTGTCCCTGATAGGGGTTGATCGGAGCTCAAGTCTTTGGTCACACTTGATCCCATTAAATAATTTACGCCAAAATTCAACTCGGTATCTTATCCAATAATAACTTCTTTTTACTAATTATCCAAATCAGCAATATTGTTCATAACTATGCAACTGTAATCTCAAAATAAGGTAGTGCAGTAACATTCCTTAAGTCTTCTACGGTGTATACTTTAATGGCTAAACCCCATAATCCTTAATTAGAATCTTAAGGAAATTGCATATTGCTTGTCCTTGATCACAATTAACATCTCTCACCAAAACAAATTAAATTTAAAAGTTTTATCATCTCATTGTCCGACGCTCAAGCATTCATGAGGAAAAATAATATTCTACCTCAACATAAGTCTCGCAGCAACAACACATACTATTTGAAACCTCAAGTAATGACCGCATATCTTTTATAGAGTAGTCATTTTATTTTTCCAACTTCACTCATCTTATCTCTTGTCAACTTAAGGAGTCAATGCATCATGCGGCCATATTGTACCTGCTTTATTTGTTTTTACTTAGTTTTACATTCAGCTATCACTCCCAAGTATACCGTCAAGCCTCAACTGGAATCATACTTACGCATCATGTATGATTAGTTCATATTATAATCCAAAATAACGATCAACAATCCACACTAGTTTATAAAATCTTATCAATTCCAAAGATAAAATCCCTTAACAATTCCTATCCTCAGTAATTTAAAAACAAAACTCAATAAGATGCCTCGAGATAATTATAATCCCTTTTCAATAAAAGTCTATAGTAATAAGAGTACCACAATGTTTCTTCTCTCCAAAGATTATAACCGCCATTCTTATAGCAAAAATAATTTCATTAACGTCACAATTACATCCTATCTTTAAATTACGATTTCCTTAAATCTCCCAGAGTAAGAGTGGGAAATTGAATCACATAACTTTATAAAATTCAATTTCATTAGAACTCTCAATCTTGTTTGAGACCTCAAAATCATTAACCCCTCTAATTTTAAGATGCAATATTTCAACTCTAATCATTGTACCTTAGTATCTACATTCTTAATTATCTAACAAACTAAGAATATCACGAAGTTCTTAAATGGCACTGTTTTGAGCAAGTAACGCGCACATCCTGCTTTATTCATAATCTGCCACATATGATCGATCATAATTTGTTCCACTTTCCTATTTCCCAACCAATAGAGAACATGTGTCGTTCTAAAATCATGTCCTAAAGCTTATGTCCTTAGGGTCTCTAAACCTCTAATGTTTCCTACGGTCCTTGGCAAGTCAACCATATAGTCAACTTTGCTCAGATACCACTTTATCAACCATACAGTCAACATTCCTCAAGTCTTCTACGTTGTATTCTTTAATGACCAAACCCCATTATAGCTTCCAACTCATCAGCAAAAAAATTTCAACTAGTGACCACATAATCCTTAATTAGAATCTTGAAGGAAATTGCCTATTGCTTGTCCTTAACCACAATTAACATCTCTCACCAAAACAGTTTAAATTTAAAAGTTTTTATCATCTCATTCTCTGACACTCAAGTATTCATGAGGAAAAATAATATTCTACCTCAACATAAATCTCACAGCAACAACACATACTATTTGAAACCTCAAGTAATGACTGCATCTTTTATAGTGTAGTTATTTTATTTTCCCAACTTCACTAGTTTATTATCAAAAACTTATGTACCTCCATAATCATACTAACCTCGATCATCCCGCAATCCTTATGGTCATAAATATATATTTCCCTTAATCAATCTTCAGCATCTTAATTTTCCTCATTACCACAAGACTTTCCAAAAACTATAATTCAATATTCTTCCTATTGCTAAAATTTCCGATAATATAATTTTTTTTTTACATTGCACGAGACCTCTGAGGGAACGACCGACTTATTAAATCTCATCACCTAATTTGTTGGTACAACAATATGATCTTTTAAATCTGGGGTACCCAAAACTGCATGTGTTTGATGAATCTTTGTTAACCGTGTCTCAACATAATCCCCACATCCATTCTCCTACCGAACTTGGCTTTTCATAATCAATCCTATAGCTTGGTCCCTTAATCACTAATTTAACAACAGCTTAGTTTTGAATTTTTATCTCCTTATTGACTGAAACTAAAGTGTCATTGGCTTAAGATCAAATCTGAGCTTCAAATTATTCTCTGGATGGACAAAACTTGAAAGCAACAAAACTGAATCATAATCTTCTCACCATGCTAATTTAGGTAAATCTTTTCTTATAAACCTTCCATGTAGTTCCAATATTGATAGGTTCCAAACCCCAAATTACCTGGAAATCCATGTCCTAGGCAATAAGATGCATTCTCTCTAAACTTGAATTTTTAGTTTGTAGTTTTATACAATATTACAAGGAAAGCACTATTGACATTGTTCACTCAACCTTGTATGCGAAAGTTACATTGTTCACCTATATAATCTTAACTGATGTCTCCACACTACCTTGTTCAGACCTCTGACAGGTCACAACAAAATGGGGGAAACTAATGGATATTATATAATTTTTTTTGGCACAGTATATAATTATATGTTGACCACATTTTTCTTGTTGTGTCTGATTATAGACAACCAGGTTTGAGTTGGTAAGTGGGAGCAATTATAATCATACGTTAAGTTCACATTATCTGCAGATAAAGGTCCTCCATTGAAAGAAACTACAGTACTCAGCCGACACCAGCAAGAAAAATGTAAAAAGATCTATCAAAGCAAAACTAAATTCATTCAGTAATACACAAATAATCACATAATATCAAACAAAACAGTAGCTAACTTTAAATAACAGGATTAATATAGTGAGACAGCTAAGACTGAATTTTAAGATGATCAATTACATGCTCCACCTGTATGCAAACAACAATTTCTGAGCTTCCTAACAGGACAAATGAATTTGAAGATGATTTATGAATGAATGTCACATTTATCTATAAGTTGTGACGTATCAAGAACAGATAGTGATAACAGTACAAACTAAATTATTCCAATGCATATTATCAAGAACGGATAGTGATAAGAAAAACAAAAGGTTTCACTTTTCAAATTTTCTGGATCAAACGGATCAAACAAAATCCAGATAATCTTATCGACTTGTAAAATAAAAATTATCTCATTTACGAATAATTAAAAAAATTCAAACAAAAACCCCGTTTTCTGCAATTTCCTACTCACTTTTGATTTCAGATGAGGTTAAATCACCACATTTTTCCCTGTTTTGAAGATTATTCATCATAATCTCAAACTTCAACTTTTAAACTGTTAAGAACTTGAAGTTGATGGCCGTAAAACAACAAAAAAAATAAAAATTACAAAAATGAAAGTACTCACACGATAATTCTTCGTGGAACGCGGACGAAACCAGACGACGATTTGATCAGAGAGAAACTTCTTGAGAGATGAAGAGAAATAACAGAGAGAGAATTCTAGAGAGAGAGAGAGAGAGAATTCTGGAGAGGGGAGGAGGCATTAGAGAGAGAAAGAGAGAGAGAGAGACTGACGATTCGAATTCCACAGATTAATTGAAACTAAATATATATTGGGGCTTCTATTTTGAATTTTGGCTGCTTCTCTTTTTTTCCCACCTGCTAGCTAGTTCGGTATTTGTTCTCTATTTATTTCGTTTTTAATAATTTATCCCTCTTTCGCCGAGCACTTAAAGTTCATTTAATTGCATTTAAGGACAAAAGGACAAAAGCAGAACATCATAGTGCTCGGTTTTCTCCTGCATAATCTGGAATGTCATCTTTTTGAATAAACTATAAAATATTTGGTCAATAAATTATATTCATACTTTACGTGGATATGTTTAATTTTTTTTTTTTTTTTTACATTTTTACACTAGAAAAGAAAAAAGAAATTCGAACTAATAATTTTCACTTTATGAGACGTAGTTCATAGTCGATAGAGCTACTCCTTGAGGACTAGACATGTATAAGTTGAATTGTCATTTGTCATTTTCTCAAAATTAATCTCTATAAACACTAAAAATTAATAATATATCTCCTACATATTATTTTTATTTCAAACTAATGAATTCCATGATTTCGTATAAAACCAACATAATATTGTAAACAAAAAAGTACATATTTCCTAACAATAAAAATAATCCAATCATCCATAAATTTCAAATACCCAAATTTAATAACATCACATTAATAATAATAAATTAATGTAGAAAAATCACATTTTCAAGCCTCTCAAATAAATGTTTTTTACCGAACACTTATTTTTGTTTGACATAGCTTTTTTATAATCTCAAACAAGCTCTTAAAATTGGTCACACATTCACGAAACTATAACTGCAATTCAATGCTGCTCTACTAACTTTTTCATAGGCTAAATTGATATCTAAAATAAGGATTTGGCTTACATACTGTTATTAAAATAACAGCATGTATGTTGTAGTTTAATCAACGGTCAAGATTGAATTTTTCAAAATCTCTTTTCATTTTCTCTCTCCTATTAAATGCTTATAAAAGTAAGTGAACTTTAAAATTTAATCTTGACCGTTGATTTAACTACAGCATACATGCTGTTATTTTAATAACAGCATGTAAGCCGGATCCCTAAAATAATTAAGGCTTCACCTCAACACATGTTTATATTTTACTCCAAGAGTTTAACTATCTTGTAAAGTATTGTGCTATAAAAGTGAGTAGTAATTCTTGTGTCATATAAATGTAAAATCATGTTTTATCTTAAAAGATGTTTGAATAATTGAATGTTACATTTTTTGTATTGCACTTCAATACTCTATATTTTAAAAATGCTATCAAATATTTTAAATATTCAATGTCTTAAAAAGTCTTAGTGTTCGTTTGTGTTTGCGATTTCAAAATGTACAATTTGAAAAAAATGATTTTTAAAAATGCAATTAAGCATTCAGTAAAACCATGAGTTGGCCATTAAAATCGTAGTTTAACTTATAAAATGCATAAAAATTCGATTTAACTTTTAAATCAATTTTTTAAAAATTCGGTGGTTGGCCAGTTATAACGAGCCGAATTTACACCCCTACATGTTGCCATGTTGGTACTTTGATGGGCTATTTTAGTACCTTTTGAGCATTATAAGGTTATATTGTAAACAACCGTTAGTTTGAGTGCTTTTTTTATATTTTTCTCTATAAATCAAGATACATTCTTTGAAAAATGGGGCAAATAGGTACCATTTAGTTGTCAAAATGTAGATTGGTTTCATTTGTAACAAGATATATTCTGACAAAGGGTAGCCTACCTATTCATTTAGCTTTCACTTTTAAGTTGAAAGATATATATATACCAGGAATATACTTTGAGTGTGATTTACCTAAAATAAAAGCAAAAAGAACCTGTTTCTGATAAGCATTCCGGACAGCATCCATCAGCCAAGAATCTACTATGATTTACCTAAAGTAAAAACAGAAGAAACCCGTTTTTGGTGAGCACTCTGGATAGCACTCAGTCAATCCAACCTGGACTCCAATACTTCCAAACTCTTCTCCAACCTATTTAAGGATCTCTTATCAAAAGGGCATTATACCTAAGAAACCTAATTTTGGTTTGAAACAATTTGACTTTAGAAGGAGACCACTAATCCATCGACTTTGATCATTTATATAAACAAATTCAAATGTTTCCTATATTATTCAATTGACTTGGAGAAAATGAGAAGATCATCAATGTAAACTATAGAAAAGTGACTAAATGGATTGAATATTTCATTCATTACATATATATAAAATCCTGTCTATATATTGTGCACATGCATGTGCATGGAACAATGTAATTGGAGGCTTTATGAATGCTTTTTTCTCATGTAATATTATTAGTTTCCTTTGAAATTTCTTTGATCTTGAACTTACATGGATTTAAATAATGGAATTAATTTGTTTTTCTAATTTATAATGGAATTAATTTATATGTACGTGTTGGGGGACATAGCTCAACCGAGTCACGCCACAAGTAATCCAAATTTCCTCTTTGGTTTCTCTTGATCTGATTTTTTGGTGTTGTTTATTTGCTCTTATCTCACTTTTTAACAACAAAAGCCTTCTTTTGAGAGATAAAACCGATTCTCATTTGAGAGATAAGAAATTTGAAAATTCATAATTTTTTAACATGGCATATTACAGACCGTTCGATTTACCAGACGGCCTGGATTTCTAACATTGCTGCCACAACACAGCACCAAGATCCTTGGAGGTACAATTTATAATTTCCAAAAAGTTAGTTATATGAAAATAGTATTTTTGTCATCTCAAAAAATAAAAAAGACAAAAATACCCCTCTAATATAACTAACTGGATATAATATCCAGTTCAAATGAAATAGAAAAGATCTTGTTCCATTGACTTTAGGTTGATTGCATGTTATACTTTACATTTCCAAATTATATCAATAATCTCATAATTTATTCTAACAATCACTCTTCATTTACTCATTATAAATCAGACTTCAAACAAATAAAAAAATCAGCTAACATTACATTATAAATTTGAATATCAAATCAATATGATTGATTGCTACAAATACAATCTCATTATATTAGCAAAAGAGGTAGGTGGTGGCTATCATTCAATCATTAATGCATCTATAAATTAGCAAAAGACGCTCAGTCATTTACATGATAATGAATGAAAAAATTGGTTAACACATCCTGCAAGACAGAGTACAAAAAAAGGGGAGGGGGGGGGGGGGGGGGGGGGGGGAGGGGGGGTTGGTGGAATATGACACATAGCCAAAAGGGCCTCAGGCCTCTCTCAGGCAGAGATTTTAAGGATTACTGAGAGAGGAAGGTTGAGAATATGACCTTGATTTCCAAAAAGTCCTATTCTCCCAAAGCTGGCAACAGAATTATTCACATTTGCATTGAGGTATACACTCAACACTTGCCTCTCCCCACTGCCAATGGAGAAGTGGGCAGGAATCACCTTCACAGACACCCCATATGGGGCACTCCAACCAACACTGTAAGCCTCCTCCTTCCCACCAATGTTGATCACTGACCTTTGTATACTCTTAGACTGGTTCAGTTTTGCTATGGTGATTGAGGGCAAGTTCAGGTCAGCACCACTGATTGTAGAATTATAAACCCAACAGTTTTGGCCAGTGTAATTCAAAACCACAGAAGCAGATCCATTGATGCCACAAAGAAACTGCATGTACTCATCATAACCTGCAAAAACCACTGGACTTAGAATAAGATGCATCAATTTGTATGGAAAACATGGTTTATGACAAAAATACTAGCTTCTCTCAAATTACCCTTCTATCATCATCTTTTTTAATACACTTGACACAACTCAAGTCTCTAGTTTTCCTTTCCCTTGAGGGTTTGTTTATGTGTGACAGGGACAAACTGCACCTATAGGCCAGGATTTGACTTAATTTAAGATGTACGACTTAATTTAAGATGTACAAGAATGAAAACTGGAGAGACTTCAAAAGAAAAGGTGGCTGATGTTTATAGACACCGTCTTAGATAGAATTCAATGGTGGAACAAAGAAATATTGTCTAGTCAAACTCCGGAATTTGGGATAAGGCTCTGTTTTATGCAGGATAATCAAAGCAGATGTGAAAAGTAAAAGTAACTCCAGAACACAAACTATTTAGACAATACATAAAAAACATAACTAAAGTAAAAAAAAAAAAAAATACTCCCTGTTTCTTTTGCATGTTTTATATGGACTAGGGTTTTTCAAATGAAATAAGAAAGTTTGTTGGACCACAATTAAATCCAAGAAAGTACACTTGTTAATATAACAATCATGACAATATTTCCAAGAATTAGACATAGCCTGTGACTCCTTGACTAACATAAACCAAACATAAATTGACTTACTGGAATCAAAAATCAAACCCGGATTCAACGCTGCAGTTGCATTCACAAAACCACTGCCCATGTCAAAGGGTGTTGCTGGAGACTGGTTTAGATCTGGGTTGGCATAGGCGCGCTGAGCCATTATTGGTCCACCGTTCTTGGCATATAGAGAAGCAGTGGTGGAAAGGGCAGATGCGATGGCTGAAGGACTGAAACTTGGGAACTTTTGCTTAATAAGTGCTGCGAGCCCAGCAACATGAGGGGCAGCCATGCTTGTCCCAGACATCATTGCAAAGTTCTCACCTGAATTATTGATACCTTATTAGTTAATTACTCATGTAAGATTTAAAAGTATTGGTAAACTTTGAAATTTATGGGAGAAAATAATAATGCTTGTGTAATCCTTTTTCTTTGCTAGATACTTATACTATCACAATTGCAGCATTATGAGTGTATTTATACCTAGGAATTCAACTGAGTCAGTGCCAAGAGAACTCCAAGCAGACCATATGAAATTTCCAGGAGCTACCAAGTTGGGTTTCATTATGTCAGCATCATCAAGAAAATTGTCTTCCGGATCTGGTCCTCTAGCAGAGTAATACATAACCTTTGGAGCAGAATTACTGTAGTTCGCTTTTAATCCTCCACAGATGCTTGCAACTGCTCCATATTTAATGATTTTCTTTGTCAGCTCATCTCTCTCCAAAGAAGAATTGTAGTAATTGAGTAAAATCTGCTAGAAAAATCATGAAAGTGTGAGTAAGCACCAGATATAAAGAAAGTGAGGGGGGTGGACAGGTTAATCACAAATATATCCTAAATTCATAAGCTTTGAGGATTACTAAAGGGGCCCCACACCTTGGAATCATCTGGGGATGGTATTATGATGCCAGGCATTTTCATTGGAACTGGATTAAGCTGAAAACCAATTACAAAAGGATCCATGTAGAACACAACACCAGCCGCACTGAGGTTTTTGGCTGTTTGTAAGGCCTGTTTGATAGTTGAGAGCCCAAGCACAAATCGTATTGAATAGCTACAGATCAAGAGGTTCCCTTGGACGAGATCCTGATTGAAGCTACTGGAGTCTTGACATTCACCCACATACATATCATTGTCAACAGCTGTCTCATTGTTCAAAGCATGAATTGCAGAAATCATTGTATACATTGCATCTTCATCTGTTCCCGCTGAACAAACAAGAAATAAATCAGCTAATCTTTTAAGTCAATTGTGTACACTCGCAATATGTATTCAAGGTGCAAACCATGCATCAACAGCTTAGCCATAAAATCCACCATGCAAGATCAGCCCAATATTGACATAACTTAGTGATGAAGAAAGCAACATTTGCATATATAAAAAGAGGAATGAAAAACAGGTTGAATTCACAATAATCTATCTAATTCAGACCTAATTTTTAATAGAAGAATTCCCTATATAGGAAATACCCATTTGCCATGGTCAGATCCTGTGAGCAGGTTTAGGTTTCTCATGTACATCTAACTGCTTCTTGGAAAACACACCAGGGAAGTACACCCCATTCTAATTCACGCAAAGTTTGTGAGGAATAGCTACTTAAAACATCTTGTATGAAATTGGCAGCAGTTTCATAAGTATTTAATTACTAAAAGGAACTAAAACTTGAATTATCACTTTACTAAAACAAATGAAAGTAGAAAATCTCAAAGTAATACTCTTGTGCGCAGATAATTGAACTATGAATATTTTGAATTGAAGAAATGATCAAATGGGATTGGACAGTTATCCTAAAACAATTTGTATCACAGTTTCTCAAACCTGCCTTGCTTTAGAATATAGCATCCAAGAGAATCCTCAATTTTTTTTGACAATAATGGGTTAGAACCCAGGTTGCAGCTCTCCCCTTCAACTCTATGATGTGTTCACACAAAATATGAGTTTGGGTTTAGACTGAAACTCATATTAGAATGCCATTTTTAATATCCCTACACCATGAAATAATGCTCCCACCGTGCGTAAGCACTTACCCAAACTCATACCCTACAACAAGCCATGGGAGAGGGTTGAAGGTGAGAACTGCCATCCTGTTGTAGGGGAGCAGACGCCATCTATTTCTGACATTCCCGGTGATTTTTCTTTCCAAAATTGTGCAGTTAATTGATGGCTTGTTTAATCCAGTTTTCGCATTTTGAGTTTTGTGATAAACAGAAAATTCTGAACAGCTTTATCTTCTATTCTTTTATATTTGGACATGTCAATAATTGATGAGAGACACCCACATCAGATCCCAATGTTGATCCACTAGCATATAACAGACCTCAAATCATTCAAAACTATGACAGGTACCATATCACTTTGAATTCTTTTTCCCCAGCCAAATTATCAGTCATTTAAACATGGATCAAGAAACTATGTATTGTCACATTATCATCTATAAAGAAAATTAAGAGAGATGAACCAGTTAATTGGAAGACAAACTTACGCGCAAGCCCAACTCCATGAATGGATATGTTGTTGCCAAGGACTATAGAGTTACTGTAACTTCTGTCATGAGATGCAGCACCAACTGTAAAGATCCATGGACTGAAGGAAGACATGCTCTTAGGTGCTGGTCCAGTATTGCCTGCTGCTTGCACAACAAAAATACCAGCCTTTACAGCGGATAGCAACGACATATCTATGGGATTAAAAAATGTTGCGATACCAGGAGGACGCCGATTGGGGGTGATTGATAAGCTTATTATGTCAACCCCATCCTGGGCTGCCTGCACAGGAATATTCCCAGATTAATGGCTGAGCACATTTTGATAGATATTTAAGTGTAATGTATTTTACAAAGATGGGTTAAAAACTTTCAAAAGCACCATAAATAGGTTGGTTGACGCCCACAGTTCAACAAGTATTCTGTTGAAAATCTTGTGGACCGAAAAAGGATAATTATGAAATGGAAATCGTTATAAATAAAAGATATGCAACCAACAATGGGTTATATTGAGGGAAAATTCTAAAAGAAGACAGAAAGTTCTCCAAATTGGCATTGATTCACCACTGAAGCAGGACAAAGAGAACAAGAAGTCGCTTCTTGTTGAGAATATCAAATATTGCCATGCTAGGTTGTAAACCTCCTACCAGGTACACTAGTCATGTGACAAGAAGATCATTTGCAGCAAAAGAACAATAATATCTACCTGGTCTATGGCAGCGACTACATCTGCAGCAAAGCCTCCAAAGCTCTTGTACAATGCCTTGTAAACAGCAATGCTGGAAAGATTGGCATCTAGTTAATACACAAATATATATATATATATATATATATATAGAAATCTTCATGAGAGTGGGAAATTGATACATGCTATTTGGGATCAATAAGAAATTCTTAATGCTTGCTTTTTTTTCTTTTAATTTTTCTTATGAATGGCACAGCATTACCGACCATATTTTTTGTTCAATTACTTATTCCTTTGAATCAAGAAATTTTACCGAATTCTTGTTTTGGGTCAGGCGATAAATTCTTTTAGGGAGTAACTTGAAGATGAGGTGGCTTGCACATAATGAGAGGAATAGCAGACAGTAAGAAACAGGTAGTAGAGGAAAAAAGGGGACAGAGCAACAAAAACTACATTTTCCCCCATGAAATTCGTTGTCCATGGAAGGCTAACAGTGGTCTTAGGCAAGATAAAACAAACAAGCAAACACCCCCTATCTCATGATCCCTTCCCTTCCATTCCCATCTACACCCCACAGTTGCACGCAAGGTTTTACCATGTACAAGAAGAAAGAGAACACTTAGGGTCTGTGTGGTAAAGTTAAGAGTTCTCCATTTTGTGTTTTGAAAAAGTAAAAATCAAAGAGAGTATTCCATTCAGTGGAGGATACATCTGAAAACAGTCTTGTCTATGGGGTCTACAAATGAAAATTTGTTTAGATAAATGAAAGGGGATTTTGAAAACCAAAAAACTGAGAAGTGTTGTCCAAACATAATAAAAGAAACAAAAAAAAAGTCTGTCAAAGGCCGCCACCCCTTAACTGGGGAGGTGGGTCTCCCCCTGCCTTTCTCTCCAATAGGGGTGGAAAACCTACCCCACACCTTCATGAGAGATGAGGAGGGGGTGGATTGGATGGAGCACTAGGGTGAAATCAAACAATCACAAATCTTAGGAGCAGCTGTCTTGAAGGCCTCTAGGAGCTTTTTCTAGAGTTAACCATCAATTATGCAATGGGTAACACATGCATAATTGATGGTCCTGTTGGACCATGTATGGAAAAGTGTCACACACCACCAAATTCATCTCTAACCACCAAGTCAAGACTGTCAAGTTGTCTAATAAAGCCTAGGGCTAAAGCACTGAAACTAGGATAACAAGGCTTTCTTTAAGCGTGAGAGCACAAGAGTGAGGATCTTTAGGGATTGCCATGGTCCAAAGAGTCGTCCAAGCACTTAAGTGTATTCATGTACCAATCACCTTGTAAAGAATCAGGGAAAAGTGCTAGCCACATCTGCTTTGTCACCTTTAAAAAGACTAGTCAATTTGGAACTTCTCTAGAACTATTTATAAAGCTCAATTTCACCTAATAAGTAAGCAATGTAACACTTAGTACCCATAAGCATCTATTATAAACCATACACTCTATGTGTGGGCTACTCATTTTCCCAATATAAGACCAGGGTGTTACACACTCCCTCTGCCCTCAAATTGATTTCTTACTTTCATTTTCTCTTCATTCCAAAATAATATTTCCATCTGTAAATAAGTCCAGGCATTAAGGCATTCTTTACTTCTTAATTTCCCAGTGAAGCACATTCAGGTATATTTACGGTAGTTATGATCAATTTGAATCACTTCTTTCAAATAACCTTTAGCTTTGGAATATGGAAACATGAGTATAAAGTAGAGTTCGTGTATGAATCTGTACAGTCTTTGATGCGGAGAGCAGCAGCCGTTAATTTTATTTAGGTTTTTATTTCACTGTACTAATTAAGTTTTATTTTAGGACTCCCTTATTTATTTTTTGTAATTCCATAAATGAGCATTTGTTGCCCTAGGTTATGTTAGGCAAGAAAATAAAGTTATGTTAGGTAAGTATTAAATGGGCGTTCCCTAGGGTTAGGGTTAGGGTTTAGGTTGTAGTCTATTTAAGCATCATTATCTGATGTAATCAATAGTTTATGATAAATTGAGATTTTGTTAAACATGGATTTGTCTTCCCCTTCCCCCAATTTCTTCTGTATTCTCCCACTTTCTAAAGCTTTTCTCCAGGCTTCTTCCCTCTCTTGGCTTTATCCTCTTCTTCTTCTAAGCTTTATTCTTAAATTGCTCTTGTCCCGCATCAGTCTCTGGTCTGACTCAATCAAATTTTGGTCCAAAGCAAAGTCTTGCAAAATTTAAAGTGATTCACCACTTGTGTTGGTGATATTTGTATCCAAATTCATATATCTAGAATGGGGGTAAAGAACCATCTAGTTTCCTCAATTTTCTTTATCCTATGACAAAACCTAGTCCACATCTTAACAGCCATTTAGAGCAATGTAACCCACCTCCTAACCTTCCAAAGTTATTAAGTAGCCTATTCTTGTTGCCATTCATTCTTATTGCTTTACTATGGCCCAGCAATGTAGGCTAGTGAACAGTATTAGAATTTTAAACTCAGATCTTTCTCACCATAGTAAACAATACTGATTCAGATTATATTAAAAGGTGACATGGCAATCAAATGAATGTGTACCACCAAATGTCTTAATCAGTGTGGCTACTTGCTCACTATAATATAGATTGAAGACCTAACTAACTGACAACAATGACCACAATCATCATTATTGGACATTAAAGCATATCGCATGGAAAGGTGGAAAAGATAAATACAACCAAAAAATGGAAAGAATGATACAATGGTTAGGAAATTTCAGGGAAACAAATATAGAAACCTAAGTTCCTCCAAGCGTTCTTTGAAATGATTGCAATTTCCAAGTAATTCAGCAGTGTATCTGGAAAGTTGCTTAGACAGTTTTTCAAATACAAGTTTTGAGTACATTTATGAAAGTGTCAAGTAGGCAACTACTCAAGTCCTTTGGGGTTGTGTCAAAGACCTAGAAACAAGTTCCACCTTCATCAAGTTTGTGAAATCTTTTTGGGCTACCCCTAATTGCACAGCTCACTGTTGGCCCAAAAAAAGGGTAATCTCCCAAAAACAGGCTTCATTTCCAGACACGGCCGTAGTTTGAATGACAAATGCTAATTATAATTTCTGTTGTTTAAACTGCAATTTTTTTTGGTTCTCCTTGTCTTTGATAAGTACCAAATTGCACAATTTAATGTGTAGCAGCAGTGTATTTTATGCACTTTGTGACACTTCAGCTTTATTATGGTGGGGTCTCACATGATGGAATGGGAAAAATAAAGAGAATGCAGAGCTATATTTTATGCTTTGCTACTAGCAGTATCTTCAGAATATAGAGTATTCTCTATATATAGAAGATATATGTACTGCTAAAGATGCATATTATCAACAAACCAATGCTCAGATTTGGACTAATTACTGTGAACGAGGAGCCATTCCACTTGCATTTCCAAAGTGATGCCCAGCAACTACCACTGGAATCCCATGGTTTCCTGCAGCAACAGAAGCCGTGTGCCTGTGTATCAAGATTAGACTCATCAGGAACCTTTTTGGTAATTTCAATGAACTTCTGGTGTACACATAGAAGTGGAGATAAATAACATTATAATTCCCCTAGCATTTCAATGGATTATACAGTTTTCAGTGTCATTGAAGGAGATACGTTAGTTTCCTTAAGAGAAAGCAAGGTCATTTGAAGCATTTAAGAATTAGTATGATTAACATCTAAGTCATTGGAATGTTGATGGACTAGTGTATCTAAAGGCTTTTGAAAGAAATTAAATAATTAATAAAAGATATTCCATTTCCATGTGATTTTTGGAAGGAAAAAGAAGCTATATAACAATTACACAGGCATAAATGTACACTTTATTATGAATAACAGGTGTCCAATATGTTGAACCCCAGGAAAAAAAGAAATTGAAACATGAAGGAAGAACAAGAGAGAAAATTCTGAATCATGTCAATGTCAGGATTACACAGAGAGAAAGATGGCAAAAACAGGCTTGTCCAAATTTTATTGCAGATTAAACAACTACAGAGGCGCATAGTTTGTATGTAATCATAATTGATGACCAAATGACTCAGCCAAGCCAAAATAAACAAAGAGAATAATAATAACCAGATATATTTTCTGCTCCCTTTTTTTTCTTCTATGAATAGGAAGGAATTTTATTCTGCCCTCCAAAGTGTTTGTAACTGTACAGCTTCAATAATTTTTCATTCTTTCATTTCTTTGTGGAGTTTTGGACCTAAGACTTCCCCTAATTCCAGCATACCCTTTTTCCAATGTGAGCCAATGCCCAAGTGGTATATGGGCTGCAATTATGCAAAGCCGGTTCATTGGGCTACGGTTAAGCATCTCTAAGATGTGTACATCCTAACCTGTATTCCAATTTCAAATCCCAACACGCGAGCTAGGTGTATTCAGAATTTAAATCATTTCCCCTTCTTAGCCATGAATTACTTGGCGGAAGAAAACGGAAAAGAAGTGCAAATCCACCAAAAGGGTCATAGACAACAAAGGTGCAAAAGTTTTTTTTTTTTTTCAAAAAAAAAAAGAGTATAACTTTGAGAACAATCAACCAGGAAATAACAGAATTACTCACGTGCCATGGCCATCACCATCAAATGGTGATGCATAGTCCTGACTTGAATTGAAAATTCCTCTGGTTATAGCAGATGCAGCAAAATGGCGGGCACCAATAAGTTTTCTGTTGCATGATCCAGATGGAAAGTCTGGAGTAACCTCACAGATGCCAGAAAAATGAGCTGGAACAGGATATGGATGCTCAGATACATCATCAGCAAAGCTGGGGTGTGTCGGATCAATGCCAGTATCGATAAACCCTATCACAATTCCTTCTCCAGCAGATTCAAAACCACCTTCTTCATTCCATGCCCCATGTGGTAGGCCCAAGAACTGTGGAGTATGTGTGGTTGCAGTTCTAACAGAGAAATCCAAAACCACATTTGCCACTTCTCTCCTTCTCGAAAGCTTGTCCGCCTTCAAGATTCACCAATGTCACCATTTAAAGAACATATTAATCACATTTTTCCCGAATAGGAATAGAAATATCGTCACAAAATGTAAAATTTTCTACAAACATGTGACGCGGCAAAGCATCCTTATGCCAAAAAGTCTTAATCATAAATGCAAAATATTTTCCAAACTAAAATAATTATGTAGCACCACAGTTTTACTCTAGCATTACAAGTATACTAATGGAACAACAGTTGTGAAAAAATTTGGCTGATGCCATACCTGCTGTGGGGTAACAAGAACAGCAAATCCATTAATCAAGTAGTGGTAGCTGTACAGCTTGAGATATTGCTCCCCCCTTAACGCCCGCCTCAATAATGTATCATGAACTCGAGCAATATAAGAACTAAAATTCCGACCTGTCCTTGAATTATTTCTAAATCTAGAAAGAAATGAATTATAAGCATCATTAGTCAAGTCAAAGGTTCTATTTTGTGGACTGTGAAAAGGCTGAAGAATGAAAGACAAAGAAGATTGAAATAGAAATGAAATAAAAAAAGGCACAGAAAGATAAAGAGAAAAACACAGGAAAGTAAAAAGCATTGACTATTGTGCAAAAATAATCATGCATAGTAGAATGATAGTGGGCAAACAATTAAACAAAATAATAACTTTAGCAGGGCTACCAGGGTAAGGCATCACTATGTTCAGCTTGAGATTGGGTTAAGTAGCTTAAAAAGCGATTTTAGTACATAAAAAACTAGGCCAAGAAAATTGGGTCCATCTAGCAAAATTCTTAAAAAGTAATTCTTTGACGTTTTTACTCTAGAAAAGCTCAAAAACACATTTCGGAAAAAAGTTTAAAGCCTGTTTGGAATTGCGTTTGAGAAACCTAAAAGTATGTTTAATACTCAAAAAGTCTGTTTGAAGAAAAAAATACTCAGTAACAAAATTAAAAGTTTTTTTAAGGGTTAAAAAGCTTAGAAATATCCAAAAACACATTTTTGGCAAAAACTTAAAAATAAAGATTTTGCCAAAAAAAAACATTTTTTAAAAAAGCTCTATTTCTCTATCGCAATCCAAACCGGCTCTAAAAATAAGTTATATTTCTCAACGCGAATATTTAAGTCTTAACCGTGAAGAAATCGTATAATATGTGTAAAAGATTTTAAGAAAAATAAAAAAGAACTAACCGAAGGTAAAAAAAAAAAAAAAAAGATATGATAAATACATATTTCTACACGTTCATAAATGACAATTCCAAATAAACCTCACGAACAGGAACAACGGAGGTGAGAGGACCCCATCAGGCGGCACCGAAACTTACACGTCTTAACCAGACAAAAACTGCTAAATGATTACACTGGAATCCAAATTTGTATCGAATAGAGAGATTGAAATATGACACCCAATACAAACAACACCCTGTTTCAGACAGCCAAAGTTTTCCCACCCATCCCAAGGTGGAAAACTTACACAAAACAAATGAATCTGAATATATGAAGAAGGTAGTAAGTTAGTAATTTCCCCACAATTTTGGACCGTAATTGTTTTAAGTACAATTAAAATGAGCAATTAACTTGATCTGCTGAATGCTACACATAATTAACATCACAATTTTCTAAAGAAACAAAAGAAAATAAGTACCTTGGTTTGTGAATATTCAATCTTCCAGGCGAAGCATGTTTGAAACCAGTCGTGTCTCTTGTCAACTCACCATTGTAATGAGCAGAAGGAGCTTTTCTCAAAGAAACAATATAAACGGCTGTGAAATTTGCATCTGATTCACCCTGACAAAAGCTGTTCACGAATACCCCCAAGCAAAGCACCAACACCAAATGCGCCCAATAAATACTATCCATCCGAGAATGAATAGAAGGTAAAAGGGAAAATGAAATTCCCAGGAAACGAACACCCTGCCCTTCCCTCCCCTTCCCCCCAACTGAACAGGAACACCTTGAGCACAAATCTTCAACAACCCATACCTCCCATTTTGGAACCACAGGCTCTCTCTCTCTCTCTCTCTCTCTCTCTCTCTCTCTCTTCAAGTCTCTAGAGAAAGAAAGAAAAAAAAAATGGAGTAGAGTGAAGAAAACCCACAAACCAGAGACCCTTTTGTAAAACGTGAATATCAGTAAGAGAAAGTGCAGAAGCAGCCCACTGAGTTTCCACTTAGAAGAAGTGAAGTTGCAGAGAAAGCAGGGATCTTTTTGCTTACTTTGGGGAGAGAGAGACAGTAAAGGGGAAGTAGAAGAGGGTGGGTATTAATAAAGAATCTGCCACCTTTCTCGGGTGCTGTGAATTTGAACGTTTTGTTTATGCAAAGAAGAAATTAAAACAAAAAAAAAAAAGGGTTGTGACGAGAAAAATGAACGTTTTATTTTGGTTTTATGCCAATTTCGACTGTTAGAGGTTTTGTGTGTCCTTTAGTGCAATTTCTTTTTTTTCTTTTTTCTTTTTTTGTCTTTTTCTTTCTCTTTTTTGGACCTTTAAATTGTATGAATATTGAATAATATTAATGATAATCACTTGTTTCTTATCCCATGGAACAAGACTTGTTAGTTATTCCTCTCTTTTTTTTGTCATTTATTTATTTTTCAGAAAAAAATGGCTAAATTGCATTTCTTTCTTAATTTGATAAAAAATAATAAATTACGGAGATAAAGTTTGAATTCTGAATCTTTGATACAATTTTAAGTAGGGAAAAATTTTATACACTTTCTCAAATTGTCACTTAGTTGACAATGTTTCATAAAATTTTAATTTCAACAATGACAGAGTTTTCCTTTAATCCAATTTATAAAAATGACATATGTCATTTTTTTTAATAACATATGAGATGTACATGAGTTTTTAATATTATTTATTCTAACTTTGTTCCTGCTATTAAAAGAATGCGCATCTCACATGTTCAAAGAACACATATCACTTTTATAGACTAAGTTGAAGGAAATTTCTCTAACCCAGTTTGGAGGAAAACTTTGTCCATTACAAAAAATGTGAATCTCATATGTTTAAATGATACATGTCATTTTTATAGACTAAGTTGGAGGAAGTTTCTCTAATCCAGTTTAGAGGAAAACTCGATCCTTTGGACAGGACAACTCTCTCTTATATTACCAAAATTGTCGATGTTTCTCAATAACAAACATATCCTCAATAAAATAAAAATAAAAATACGAAAAATTCTATAAAAACACTGAAACTATAATTTTTTTTTTTAAAAAAAAAAGGCGGCCAAGTTTAATTATTATTATTTTTTTCAAATTTATAAGAGTATTTTTGTTTTATTGAAAAAAGTATAGGGTTATTTTTATTTTTTTGCTAGTCTTTGAGACATTGACAATTTTTTGATAATTTAAAAAATATTATTAATTAGGTAGTAGTTTAAGAGGAGTATGTAAATTTTTTTAAAAACTTAAACTAATAAAAAGAAATAAATATAATTATTTAATTAATTTTATTATGTGCACAAGTTAAATCCTTATCAATTCATAAAGGACAGAATGTCGAGTCACATTTTATTGTGGTTTGTCTAATGCTCCCAACGTTCCAATTTTTTAAGGCCGCCCGTGACACTGTAGAAAGAGAGAGAGAGAGAGAGAAAGGGGAAAGAAAAGCGCGTGAAACGGTGGCGCATTGAAAGCACATGCGAGAGAGAAAGACGAAAGTGCAGGCAACGGTGGATATAGGATTCTGGTTCCATCATTAGATGGTGGGGATCTTGTTGTTTCTCATAATTCCTTTGCATTTATCTATAATATATGCCTTCTCCTTCTTTCCCATGCTCTCTTTGTCAAAGTGGTGGGCCATGTTTTTATGCCAATTTCATCCCCCTTGTTGGGGGCCATTTTTTAATTTATAGTCGTTGAGGATGATGCCTTTATGCTTTCACTCTCTCACTTTACAATCATTAGGAATTTTGATCACTTTTTCTTTCTATCTCAATTCATGCTCTTCTCTTCTCTACTTGGCGCATTAGACATGTTATTTCGTAGAGCGTTATAATAAAGGATTTAAGTACTGATTTTCACTCTCGCATAATCTTAGTTGTATTATTGTATAATAGTTGTATTTTTTAGAGTAATATTATTTACTCAACTTTTATTTCTATCATTTCGTTAGACTAATGTGACAGTGATCATTAATCATTAGATTAATTTTTATTAAAAAGAATGAAACTTGAGGACTGATTTCACATCACCCCAAACATCTCCAAATTTGAATACAGTCATTATGTTTAGAGTTTTTTTTTTGTCAAATGTCACTATGCAAACGTCACTACATCAATAGTGACTTTTTTTGGGCTTAAAACGTCATCTTTCAAGAGTCAATATTTTGTAGGCTTTTTTTTTTGAAAGTGAAGTAATTAGAATTCCTCCTCTATTTGACAAGAATAATGTTATTTACTATTTAGTAGACTCAACTAAATGACATTACAATAAAAATTACTCTTTTGTTCAAGACTTATAAAAATAAAATAATAATAAAAAAAGAACATTGGGTAAGCAATAATGACAAAATCAAATCTTAATTATAACTTCTTTTTTATTGATATGATTTTGGAAAAGGCAAAATGTTTATTTGTTGAGGATATGATGGACAAGATAAGAAAAAATAAATAAACATTTTGATGGAAATATCCCACGTTTATTAGACAGTAAAGTTGTTCTTTGTGAAGTCCTTTTTTCTTTTTTTTTTTGTTGGTTCATGGTTAACTTAACAACCATTTCCTTTTCCCTTTTTACTCTTTCTGTAATTCACGAGTCTGTTAGACTTAATGGGTATCTATTATGCAATGATGTGTAAGAGCTTATTTGAGATTGCATTCAAAAAATGTAATTTTTTATGATGTGTCAGAGCCTATTTGAGATTGCATTAGAAAAATGTAATTTTTTAAGTTAAAAAGTGTTTTTTGATAAAAGTTTTATTTTTAAGTTTTTGCTAAAAGTGCGTTTTGACCAATTTTTTTTTTGGCTTTTTAGGCCCTTAAACAACCTTCAATATTTTTTACCAAACGGTTTTTTTTTTTTTTTTTTTTTTTTTTTTTTTTTTCAAACAGACTTTTTGAGTGTTAAACGCATTTTTAAGCCCCTCAAACGCATACCTAAATAGGCCATAAGTGTCATACTTAAGTCGATGTGAAGTATCATCCTTGAAGGGTAGTTCAATTGATTAGGGACCATGTCTTATAAAGTAAAGGTCACTAGTTCAAATTTTCTCTCCACTCTCTTCTTTAAAAAAAAAAAAAAAAAAAGGGGGCAATGTGAGATGTCATAAAAAGTTGTGAGGTCATGTTTATGCTGGGTTTTGCTGTCTTGTTTCTGCAGGTTGTGAGCTTTTGGGTTCCTTTGGTTTGCTTGTTCGGTTGTTTAATTGTTTTGTTGGTTTTTTTTTTAACTGGTCGAGGGGGTTTCCTGTTGTTTGTTAGCAGCTAGCTAGGTGGGGTTTTCGGGTGTTTGTCTGTAGCTGTGCCTAAAGATTTGCTCGTGATGTGTTTTGTCTTTTGATCTATAAACATACCAAGTGTTTACCTAGGCCTAAGTAAGTCAGCCGAGTCCATGCTCGAGTTAGACGGACAAGAATTTTCTTGGTAAAGATCTAAGTCCACGAAATGTCATTTTGAAAGGTGATGCGGTGAAGATAGTTCATGCCTTTCAGACATGAGACTAGCTTCTGCACAGATACGGTACGTTGAGAATGCAAAGATTGTTTTGCATAGTTTTAAGTCTTGATTTTTGATACATACAAGAAGTGAAAGCAAATATGCCAACACATCTGTTGGTAAAAGGAGCGCTCCAAAAATCAACGGATGAAATTGTTGTAATATTTGTTACAAACATTCATTTTTTAGTCACTTGAAAATATTCTATCATTTGATATTATCTTCATGAGTTTTTATGAGAAATAAAAATCATTTTTAATCATTTTGGTTTATAACCGTTTGTATTTATTACTTGGTTATAAAATATAACTTTTATGATCGTTTGTATTTATTAATTGGTTATAAGTTATTAAATAAAAATTATTTTTAATTGATTTTTATAGTTTTGACCGTTAGTCTTTAACAACTTTTATTGTAGTTTGACCATTTGATTATTAACAAATGTTTTACCCTTTTTTGGTGTTATGTCATTAACCCATTGATTTCCTTACCGTTTTATAACGGTTTGAAGTTAATATGTTTTATTGTATTTTATAACAAGTTTTATTCTTGGGAGTTTTTTAACGTTTTGACCGTTTGGTCATTAGATTTCCTTTATGACATACTTTCAAGCACTTGTATATATAGACATACTAATACATTGAAGGTAAGAACATATATGAGAGATAGAAGAAAAAATCACTTATTTTCTATCTAAGGCTAAGGCCATATAGTGTGTTGCAAAACACTTGTTTCATGGCATATGCTTTATTATTGGTTTTTCTACAAAATAATATTCTGAAGTCCCTCATCAACTTTGACAATTGGGTTGTTCTATTACTCTTCGTTATTTGGAAATGTGCCCTTAACGAAGAGAGATGCTATAGTCTAATCCTGAGAGGTTGCGTGTCAAAGGATCCGATCGTACCGATTTATACACTTCGGGAGGCATGAATCAACCTTTAAGGATAACGCTCTTGCATGATTCTATAACATTGTGAGATATTTCCATACTCTATTTTCATCTATTGTATTTTATTTATTTTATTGTTAATTTTCATATTGTAATTATTTTATATCAATGAGAATTTGTGCACTATCCAAAATTATTTCCAACAGAAATTTGAATGGAAGAATACCCTTATTTTATTATGATGTTGTACATACCGAAAATTGTAACTTTTGATGCTTTTGGATGAATGACGTTCTGCTTCCAAAAAAAAAAAAAAAAAAACCCTATAAGTTATAACCCACTACATCCATCAAATATAATCATTAACCATAATGAAAAAGATTCCATCAAAATGGTGAGCATCCTATTCAGAGAATTAGGATCTTCCTCATTTTATTTAAACTGGAGAATATTCAGTTAGTTATAGTGAAAAAAAAATTTTTATTCCCTCAAAAAATAAAAAAGACAAAAATATCTATACAATATAATTAATTGAATATTATCTAAAACAACTTGTTCTTTATTTAGAGGTACACATGGCAGGTGTGAAGCCCAAATGTAAAGAAAATTAAGCCCCAACGCAGGTACCACTAAAATCCAATGTCGAGCTGCCCGGCCCATGGGCTTAGTTGAAATGGAAGCTTTTTGTTTATCTGTTACCGTTAGCACGAACCAGTGGCGCCTGGAGGTGCAAGACGAGTAGAAGATGGCATCACTGGCTTCATCATCATCATCATCATTAAGTTTTGGTGTGTCTAATGGGATTGGCCGAAGAAGAGTAAGAGTAAGAGCAAGAGCAAGAAGAAAGACGATTTCTCTGCGAGTTAGTGGGTCTAGTCGGGTTGACGCCTCTGCTCTCCTCCAAGCAGCCCACCACACTGTATGATTTCCTAACCACTTTCATTCCATTCTTGAAGAAAGTTGTGTAATCCTATAGTTTCACGGATTGGGTTTTTGGGCCTCGAGTTTTGAACCAAAAAAATGCATTTGATGATGTTTTTGGTAAATCTAGTGGTTATATTTGGTTAATTTGAGTGAAATCTAGTGGAATTAAGGGTTGCAGGCTTGCACATTTAAAGTGTTTGGGAAAATTGATATTTTCATTGTTCATTGCATTGCAACTCTGATGTTGATTGTAGGTGGATACGTACATTAAAAGTGGCATGGTTATCGGGTTGGGGTCTGGTTATGCTTCTGGAATGGCCATTCAATATCTGGGTCGGCAAATTCGGGGCGGTGCTTTAAAAGATATAGTTGGGGTGCCCATGTAAGTTCACTGGCAGTGACTACTTCAGAAACAACTGATATCCTGTAATTACTATGTTGAATGCTCCAAATTTCTTATGCAGCTGTTTGTTTCGTGGTCTATTAATCTGTCCAACACTAGAAAAGGTGCAAACAAGGCAACTTAATTCATCCACTTAATGATTCTGTTCATTCACCCAGCATTTCTTTTTGGACCAATTGGCTCACGAAATTTTTTTTTCTTTTATAATTTGCCTTTGGTTCAGTTTCATGCTCTCTGTGAGGTTTTATAATATTTTTACATTTATTGCTCTCTTGTCTTGGTCCTGTGTAGAGACTTTTTTTACTTCTTTCCAGTTCAAGTTAGCACATAAGCAGGTGCTTTGGTTTTTGCAGGTCTATTGCTAGTGCAAGTGAAGCAGCAAAGGCAGGAATTCCATTGGATCAGTATCAAGCTTGTTCTCAAGTGTGCACAAATTTTAAACATCAAATCAGTTTCCTTTTTACTCGTGATTCGGTTTTTTGAGTATTATCTTGCATGCTAGTTTGAACGGAGAGATTTTGTATATGAGTCCTAGTGAATTTTGCCAAAGCAAATATTGAAGCGGGCCAAAACATTTGTCAAATGTGTTTTCTTTTTTCGTAGGTAATAATTCTTCTATTTTTTTTTTTTTTTTGAACCATAGATTGACAACAAGTTGGTTAAAAAAGCGAAATTCTTATGAGAAGTTAAAGTGCTATTCAACTCCCAAGATGCTTTGCTCACTATTGAGAGATACCATTAGGAGTTTCCCTCACCAATGTGCTGCATGAATCTGAGTGAATGATCACTATGATATCCCTAGGGTATCACTTTTAACTTGCTCTTTTGTAGATTGATTTTGCATTTGATGATGCTGATATTATAGAAGAAGGAACACTTGTTGCTGTCATTGGACAACAGAGATTGCAAGGTGAAGATTCAATACTCCAAGAGAAGGTGAGTCACAATGTTGGTCCAACTTGTGGGATAGCATGGGAAATTTTTAGATACAATTTAAGTTACTTCCGTTAAATATAATCTTATGTCTCTCAAAATATGGATCTTGCATGCATTCTCATTTCCTGGTTTGTTCTTAATTCAAGGTATTTACTTGTGAATTTCCCTTTTTCATTCTTTGCTTTCAGTCTATACTAAATGCAGCAAACACACTTGCATTCATGGTCAAGGAAAGCCAGTACAAAGGTGGTCTAGATGGGTCGGTCCCAGTTTTAGTTCAATCTGTAAGCAATTACACACATTAGTGGTTTGGAATATATGGAACATTAATACTTAGAATGAGAGAAAGATGACTTGTTTGGAACTTGAACTCATATTTCAGCTCAACTGGATGGAAACTGCTGAAGAGATTGATGACCTGTTTTTAGGTGATGCAGAGGTATGCTTTTTATGTGGTATGTTATCATGTTACTAAATTGATACACGTGTGCGCGCTCGTGTATATCAGTAAATTGTATATGGTTTTCGCTACCATAAAGATTTAAAGCCATTTAACTTTTCTTCTCCAGTATACTATTAATCATATGGCTTTGAAACCCTAGAATCTCACAGCTCCCAATATTTCAGCAGCAGAAAAAGTTGACTTGCACCTGACCATACTCTAAGTTATAAGCGGTCAGCTTACGCACAGGAAATCTAGTCCTTTGTGTAAAGCTTGCTAGTTTCTTTCTCAAACAATCTGTGACAGTGCTAGTCAACAGATCAACTTTTTTCTTTTTTTTTTTAAAAAAAAAAGGGTGAACAAAAGTTATCTTTTCCATTGGCAAAAACCATGACAGACAATATTTACTTAAATCAGTGACTCAATTGCAATATAACTTCGAAATTTTCATTATTGTTTATGAGACCAGGAGCTAGTGGTTGGTAACTTGATATTAGGAAGTAATATCTTTCCTATTAAAATTGTTTTCCTTTTCTTGTATCTTCCTCTGTAATTGTAGGTATGGAGGAGACCATCCATAGGGCATGCAGGTCCACTAGGGGGTGATTTCCCTTTGGTCACTAGAGAAGGCCATAATGTTCTTGATGTCATATTTACATCTCCAATTCTAAGCTTTGGTGGGTTTTACATTCATGATGTTCAAAAATCTTAATTTCATCAGCCATGTTTCCACTTTCTAGATTATCTCCCATTTCTTATGTAAATTACAAATGCAGCTAAAGTAGCTGAAAGCCTTGATAAAGTTGATGGGGTGGTGGACCATGGCATCATATGCAAGTTCCCGTTAGTTTTCTTACTCCATTGTAAACTCTTTATTGTTTTCACCAGCAACCAAATCCACGTTGAGACACACAGGTATGCATGCACACATACAGGTGTGCGTGTGCACACACAATTACCTTTAGGTGTTTTTTTTATGCCTTTACTCAAAACCTCCAATCATGCATGTAATTACCCTAGTTAGAAGATTAGAAAAAAAAAATAAAAAAAATAAAAAAATTCCCTAGTTAGAAAGAAGAGTGCATCAAAACCTTAATTTCCTTTCCAAATAAAGAAACCCAAATTCCTCGCGTTCTTTAACTAAACTTCTCACATTTGTCAAAATCCTTCCCAACGACCTAATGACAGAATGGTTGGTAACCAAACCAACTCCATTAATCCGTCATTCTCTTTTCCATAATTCCATGGCATTTCTAACTTATTTCAGAATCTTAGGATTAGGCTCCATGATCTACCTTAATCTTCTTATCGAATGGAATGCCCAATTCCATTAATGACCGCAAACGTAAGGTTTTAGACTACAAGGTTTATGATTTAAGATTTTCTGTGAGATAATCTCATTATTCCCACCATAGACCATATTCAATGTAATCTAAGGACCATTTACATGCATATGATAAATAATAATCATAGAGTAAAAGCATATAAATATGTTATATGCTAAATGCTTGATAAAAAAATATTAGTGAATAACAACTTTATTCTATTTTAATCTAAATATCTTATTAAAATAATTGGAGTTTAGGGCACTATCCCTATCACTTTAGGTACCATTCCTAACAGTTTGATATTTTATTGAGCTTGGTAGTTGTGTATTGGAGCTATTTGGTTGGATGTTTGATATCAAGACGTCAGAAATGAATCAGACTCTAGAAAATTACAAAAAGGGTTGAAGGGTCAGATGACATTCTAGAGCGAAAATCCTACTCGTCAAATCACTACTGTGAAATGGAGCGAGCTTAATTATCTTGCTTTGTCACATACTGCAATATTGTATGGTAAGAGTAAAGGAAAAATGTGATATCTAAATTGTAAGGTTCAAGAACCAAAACTAGATGATCATGTTTATGTCAAATGGGAATGAAAATTCTACTATCATGTAACAGGCTTGGGAAATTTGAAGTACTTTTTGGGTATTAAGGTAGTAAAATCAAGGCACGGTATATTCATCTTACAACGAAAGTATGTTTTTGATCTACTCAAGGGAACAAGGTTGCTTAGGTATAAAGCTATTGATAAATCAGTAGAGCGGAATAATACGTTAGGAAAAAACAATGAGAGCCCTCTGATAGATAAAAGTAGATATGAGATATCATTGGCAAATTACTTTAAATTGGTCTCACACTCATCCAGATATTACCTATACACTTAATCTGGTGAGCTGATTTATGCATTCACCAAATGAGTCTCATATGAAATCAGTTTACCGAATTCTACGCTACCTGAAATCTTCACCTAGTTGAGGTTCATTGTTCTCTTGACAGGATTGCTTAAAAATGAGGTTCATCCAGATATTACTGTATATGTGCATGAACTATTTATTGTTTCTTTAAGAAAGAAACTTGGTTTTACCATATATAGCATCCAATTTCTTTTCCACTTATTACTGTATCAACTGCAGATGCACAGCAGTGATTGCTTCACCAGATGGGCTGTGCATTGTTGATAATCTGCCAACGAATGCAGCAGAGGTACTTTGAATCTTTGATTGTGAGAATCTATAAAAATTGGAGTAATGTCGTTCTCATGGTTGAAAAAGAAAATTACAAAGGAAATAGCTAGAAAAAAAGAGGCTTCTAGTTACAAACTCCAACTTTTGACTGATAGTGAACCCTCAAGTTAAGTTTTCATTTGATGCCTTGAAAAATCCTGTAATTTGGTCAAGAATTCAAGTTGCGAAATGTTAATTACCTTATTCCTTTCAGTTTTCACTCCCTCGTTTTGTAGCTTAAATAAGTTAACTTTTTACCATTTTTATTCCTTAAGTTGAAGACAAATGCATTACCCTTCTCAATCATTAACAAATGGTCAAGTTTGTACTCAAATGATTGGAGTGTAACCTATTGTTCTCTCTCTCTCTCTCTCTCTCTCTCTCACACACACACACACACACACACATATATATATATAGGAAAATTATATCTAAAATCCTTAGGTAAACGCGCTTTTATTAAAAACTCCCTGGGTTTTTTTTTTTGAAAATTTAGTCCCTGGGTCACTCGAAACTACTAGAAAACTCCCTACTGTCAATTTTTGTTAACTTCCGTTAGTCTACTCAAAACTCACCGTTTTATTTGATTAAAATATTATTTTTTTATTAATTTAATTTAAAAAATTCAATCTTAAAAAAAAATAATAATAAAAAAAAAAAATTTGAAGGGTGGCCAGGCGCCACCCCTGGCCACCCCCCCCCCCCCCAACCCCAATGGGGTGGCCCACAGGGGTTTGGGCTGCGGGCCACCCCTCCACCCATGGGGTGGCCGCGACCCACCCCTTGGGTGGAAAGGGGTGGCTGCGAGCCACCTAAGGGGTGGCTCCTTAGGTGCTCGAGCCACCCCATGGGTGGAAACGGGTGGCCGCGAGCCACCCCATGGGTGGTTTGGGGTGGCTGCCCAGGCGCAGGCCACCCCAGGGGTGGTTCGCCCACCCTTAGGGTGGCTTGCGGCCACCCTTCATTTTTTTTTTTTTTTTTTTTTTTAAAGATTGAATTTTTTAAATTAAATTAATAAAAAAATAATATTTTAATCAGATAAAACGGTGAGTTTTGAGTAGACTAACGGAAGTTAACAAAAATTGACGGTAGGGAGTTTTCTAGTAATTTCGAGTGACCCAGGGACTAAATTTCAAAAAAAAAAAAACCCAGGGAGTTTTTAATAAAAACGCGTTTACCTAAGGATTTTAGATATAATTTTCCATATATATATGCTTCACAAAACCCACTTCTTGAAGTTTAAAAACTCTTAATTTAGGGTATCGAACTTTCAATTTTTTGCAATATCCCTTATCCGTTTGGATTTCTGTTAAATATTGTCAAAATTCAAAGATTTTAGTGTAAGTATTTTTACGAATTTCGTTAAATCATGACCAACGCCTGAATCTTTGTAATTTTTTATTTATTTATTTATTAAAAAAATGGCTATTTTGAAAATTTTGACAAGATTTAACGGAAAATCCTAACTGAGGGGGACATTGCAAAAAAATTGAAAGTTTGATACTATAAATTTAGAGTTTTCGAACTTTAGGAGAAGGTAAATTCCAAATGCGTAGAAGTTTACAAGGGTTAAGTGAAGTTTTCCATTTTTTGTTTTTATACTAGGATATCAACACATGAGTGACATGATGTTATGATTAGTAGGGATCAAACCAACCAAGCTGGAAAATAAGAAAAATGTTAGGCTTACAAACAAATTTTACAAAAAAAGTTTTACAACATGATGTGGCACAATATGATTGGGTTTTTCAAAAGTTGAATTTATTTCATTTCCAATCATGTTGTGCCACATCATGTTATAAAAGTTTTTTTATAAAATTTATTTGTAAACCTAGCATTCCTCGAAAAATAATCAAACTAGGACTAGCAAAATATAAGCATATGGCTTAAGTACACAAATATTTTACACTATGTCTCAAAATTCCCGGAAGAAGATGATGAAGGGGAAAGTGAGAGGAGAAGAAAAGGAAAAAAAAAAAAGGAATGAATTACTAATATTTTCTTTTATTTGAATATTTTTATTCGACCCCCTTGTTTGGTTGTAAGATGTAAAAGAGAGAAAAAGTTAAGTTATTATGCAAATTGACCATATCAGAAGAGTTTGTTATAATATCGTTGATATTTTAATAATTTGTTGAGAATAAAAAAATGAATAGTCTTGACATTTTTTCTCCATTCAAAGTACTCCAATTGAAAAGGGTTTTAGAGGGTGACATGCTCTTTAAATTTCCTTCAATTCTCTCTCCCCAAAAATAAAAATGAAAACGGTAGGAGCGTGGGATCAGATCCCCAGCAATACTTTCAAAATTGGTAGCCAATTTTTTTATAAATCTCAGCCATTGAATATATCTAATGGCTTAGAATAAGACACCCACCATTTAGTGGATGGCATATTCCCGAAATTTCCCTCCAAAGGCTTTTTTTTTTTTTTTTTTTTTTTGTCAAAGTGGGAAAGGGGAAATTGGGATCCCTCCAAAGGCTTGCTTCTTATTTTTTTCATCTCTTACACGTAAAAAAAAAAGAAAAAAAAAAGGGAGAATCTGACGGTATTTGTAAGGGAGAATCTGAGAAATGGTATTTGTAAGGGAGAATCTGAGAAAAACTATTAAGCAGGATAACACAATTGAACTGGTATTTCTCTTTTGAGTTCTTTGTCCATTTTCACTGTTTATTTTGATATTTTAGTGGGTTTGCTATATATGGGTTTGGGGTTGTTTTACTGCTATTTGTTATTTATTGTCTTTGTGTTTGGTTTAGTTAAATTTTTGAAAGCGTAGATTTCTGTAAAATGATCTTCTGGGGAAAAGTTTCTCCCATTAGGGTGGAAATCCAATGGAAACTAAGAGAATATGAGAACAAACGTACAATGTGAATTAATGTGTAAAAGTGTTCTCATGAGACTTTATTAATGGAGTCTTTATCACAACTCTTGACCAAGAGTTGTGTCTCTTATCATATTTATCATATTTACCATATGGAAATTAATTATTAATTATTACCTTCTTATATGATTAATAAGGTGTGGGTATGCAGTATGCACCAGAAATTCTAACGCCCCGAAGCTGATTTTATATATATATATATATATATATATATATATAGACACACACATTAGCACTTGACCGGCTCTTAGGTTTAGGTTTTGTTTTGTTTTGTTTTTTTTTAATCGGCTCTTATGCTTAGGTTTGGATTAAAGTGTGCTCTTTTTTAAAAAAAAACAAAAAAGCAGTATATTGAGTAAAAAAAAAAAGAAAGTAAAATGACTAAAAACCTTATTTAAAGAAGAGAAATGCTTGACTTCATTAAAAAATTCATATTTTGACCATTTTAATTTTAAGTGGTATTGCCCATTTTAAAATTAATAGATTTTAAACAATAAATTAATAGATTTCTGGAAAATGGGCCATGCCACCTATGATTAAAATGGCAAAAAAATGAACTTTTTAATGAAGCTAAACATCTCTCTTTAAAGAATGCACACAATTTTTTTTTTTAAATAGTAGAGCAACTACATGAGATTCTCCCTTATCTTCACCGTTTTTGTTATATATATTAAAAAAAAAAAAATCCGCTTTAGGAGCATTAAAATTTATGACTCATCTACATCGATTACTTTCTGATGGTGCATAGGGTGATCAAACTATTCTAAGTGTGGTCATCCCCACGCCTTATTAATCCTATTGGAATGTAATAATTAAATTAATTTCCATATGGTAAATATGATAAGAAACACATGAAAGGGTAACATATAGTCTCATTCATTGATAACACGAGCATAAAGCTCAAACAATGCAGAACGAAGTTCTGAAGCAACAATGGCCGAAACTAAAAGGTTACAAGCGTTAATGATGACGTATTACAATCCAAAATTTAACAATCCACTAACCCATGACTAGACATCAATTTAAATAACAGATCTGCACTAGTCAAACTCATACAAATGCATAGGTAACTCTTATTCCTTGGTGAGAGGAGAAAACTCCTATGCCGAAACTCATCCTCCTTGACCCAAAAGCTAGGATAACGTTCACATTCACAACCCAAAGGTCCAACCAAAGCTAATAACCCGAAGGTGGCAGATCGAGAGAGAGAGGACAAAGCCTTATTACAAACAAACAACAGGGAAATAAAAACAAACAGGGAAATAAAACAGGAAGGAAAAGAACAATTACATGGAAAAAACGGAAATACAACCAAAGGAAGCCAACAATACAAGGAAATAAACAAAACATGAAATAGCACACGCTTCGCAGATGACAGCAGCCGGAAGAAAAGCCGATTGCGCACTCACCGAAAAATCGAAAACGAAAGGGGTCGGGTGTTGGAAGCTCGTCACGGTAGGGACACGAGAAAAGGCCCAGTAGTTGACTGTGGGCAGCAAAGAAGGCGCGTAGGAGATCGGCGGCATACTCAAAGGGGGAGGTTTGAGTGAATCCCCAAGAACAGCACCCACAAAGTACCAAACATAAGCAAAAACCACATCAACAACAAATATAGAAATAAACAAAAACAACACAGACAAAAACAAGAAAAACAATAAACCCAACACAGGTACCACGTCGGAGGGGAGGTTGCTAGGGGAAAACTGGCTGGAACGCGAGGAAACAGCCGCGGCAGGAGGCGATGGACCCGGACGGAGCAAGGGAGAATCGGAGATGGGGCTCACGACGACGTGGGACCGGCAATGGAGGGGAGATTAGGGGCTGGCCGGCCAATCCAAAAAAACCTAAATAAAAAAAGGGTGAAGAAGAAAGAGGAGGAAGAAAACGCTAAAAAAACTAGGGACATCATGTAAATAGGCTAGCTCTCGACGAAAAATAGGGGGAGGGGAAGAATAGGGGTTCTCCCTCTCTCGACGGCGCTCTCTGCCATAGATGAAACCCTAAGAAACACAACTCTTGGTCAAGAGTTGTGACCAAGAGTTGTAATGATGATTCTATAAATAGAGTCCCATGAGAACACTTTTAGGTATCAATACACATTGTACATTTGTTCTTATATTCTCTTAATTTCCATTGGATTTCCACCCTAACGGGAGAAATCATTCCTGAAGATCATTCTACAAAAATTTACACTTTCAAAATTTTAACTAAACCAAACAAGGAGACAATAAATAACAAATAGCAGTAAAGCAACCCCAAACCCATATACAGCAAACCCACAAAAGATCAAAATAAACAATGAAAATTGACAAAGAGCTAAAAAGAGAAATACCAGTTCAATAGTGTTATCCTACTTGATAATTTTTCTCAGATTCTCCCTTAGAAATACCAGTTGCCGTCCGAAACATCTGCAAAATGTCAAAGCTTTTTGGTGGTGTTTCTTTTTTCCTCGCTAAAGAGATGAAAAAAAGAAGAAGCAAGCCTTTGGAGGGATCCCATTTTCCCCTTTCCCACCTTGAAAAAAAAAAAAAAAAAAAAAAGGGTCCTTTGGAGGGATTTTTTTTTTCTTAGCCTCAGGAATATGCCATCCGCTAAATAGTAGGTGTCTTATTCTAAGCCCTTAGATATATTCAATAGATTCAATAGATGAGATATGTAAAATAAACTGGCTGGCAATTTGTAAGGTATTGTTGGGGATCTTGATCAAGGAGCGTGATCCCTATTCATTTTTAGGGGTATACAATCAGAGCAGTCATTAACAACAAATAATTGCTAACAACTGCTAATCGTAACCTAATAACAGCCTAGGTCAGTTGCGGTTTTAAAAATTGACGAAAGTATAGGTCCGTTTGGTATTGTGATTTCAATAAGTACGATTTTAAAAATTACGTTTTTTAATTTGCTATTTTTTAAATCGCAAAGATGTTTGATAAAACATGTTAAAAAGTTTTTTTATTTAATATTTGTTATGTGAAATCATGATTTTGGTTTAAATTCGCGCTTTTTTCAAATAAGCACTCTCTAGCTTGCTTATAAAAATCACATTTTTTTTTTCTTATTTTAAATTACGTGTTTTTTAAATTACAATGCCAAACTCTTTACGTTTTGTGATATCTTTTAAAAACGCAGATTATTCTTATGAAATCCCTTCTTTACAAATTCTATTATTCGAATTAATTTTACTTTTCTCTGGTTAAAATTCTTCTTTAGAGAATATCTTCAATATGGATGTTGCACAAAAGGTGACTTTTGTACAACCCACTCAGTGAATGACAAATCAACATGTTGCAAATTAGAGAATAGGTTTGGGTACACTGGATTATAATCTCTTCATAAATCAAAACAAACAAAACCAAACCTTCACTAAACTAAGCTCGACGATTTCTACTGCAACAAGCCTTCTCTACCCAGTCCACGCTGCCCAACTTGCGCTGCTCTTCCCCGCACAATCATAATTTCAGACAATTTCAGACCAAACGAAAAACAATAAAATGCCGGTGGATTGGGCGTGGTGCTGGTGGCTAGGCGGGCTAGGCGTGGGCTGGGTGTTTGAAGTCGGCGTGGGATTTTTGAAGCCGGTTGCAGCATTCTGGTGTGAGTTGCGGCGTGCCGGCGTGGTTTGAGCGTTAAATCAACTTATCGGCAACGTTCCGGTGTGGGTTGCTGCATGCTGGCGTGGGTTAGGTATTAAATCAACTTACCGGTGGATTGGGTGTGGTGTCGGTTGCTAGGTGGGCTGGGCGTGGGCTGGGAGGGGTACCGGTGGGCTGGGCGTGGTGTCGGCGGTAGGATGGGCGTGTTGGCGGTTGGGCATGAAGGACGGTGAACTGGGTTGGGCGTGAAGTATTGTTCTTTGTTGGTTTTGATTTATGATGAATTGATGTATAATCAGATGTAGGCATACCTATTTTCTAATTTGCTACATGTTGAGTTGTCATTCATTGTGTTGGTTGCACAAAACGTCCACACAGAAGATGTACTCTCTTCTTTCTCTAACATTTCTCTTATTCTTTCTCAAGCGTAGGCAATGATCACTCAACACCCACTACGGAGACAAAACCACTCAAGTGCTAGAAAGACGAGACTCATAAATAATGGTGTAAACGAGCTCATACAACTCGCCAGCTCGCTCGATACCCGCTCGGTTAAGCTCAACCCGAACTTAAGCTTGACATTGTACAAGCCCGATCGTTACTATTGAAACCCGCTTGATTAGTTAGTAATACATATCTGGCTCGCTCGATCAAACTCGACGAAGACTTGTGAGCTCGACTCATTTAAGACTCGAACCGGCTCGTTAGCACGACTCGTTAGCTCGTTCATATATATATGTTACAAAAAAATAGTTTATATATATATATATATATATATATATATATATATATATATATATATGTTAGTAATTAAATAATATATGTTATATGAATTATTTAATATTTATGTGTATGTATTAGTTGGCATACTAACTAGTTAGATCATAAATGAACATATTATCTAGTTAATTAATATATATCAAGTAAATATAATTAAGTACATGTTACTCAATACTTCTATGTATAATACTTTTTTTATTATACATGTGTGTGTTATATATTAGTATTAACATACTAACTAGTAATTAGTTAGTTAATAAACTGACATATTATCTAAGTTAATATATATTAAATTACTAACTTAGTATAATTAACTATAGGTTATTTTGACAAACAAAAAATTTATATGTTACTTAATATTTGTATGAGTATTATAATATACATACTTGTTAGTTAATACATACTAACTTAGTATTACTATTAAGTTAAGTGTTAGATCACATTATCTAAAGATTATGAGAATTGTACATGACATAAGTTATAAGTATACAAACTCTTACTAATACAATAATTAAGTACCCAGAGGCAGAGACTTACTAACTAGTTAGTTAATAAACTAACATATAAACTAAGTTAATTTATTAAATTACTAACCTTGTATAATTTACTATAAGTTATTTTGACAAAAAAAAATCATATGTTACTTAATATATATATATATATATATATATATATATATATATATGTCTCTGTGTGTGTGTGAATATATATTATACATACTTGTTAGTTAACATATACTTAGTATTGCTAAATAAGTTAGCTATTTTCAAAAAACAAAAACAAAATCAAAAACAATGATACGATGATATCATTGATATGTATTATCATTTTAATTACATATCAATTAAGTATGACCTAGTGTAATTAGAATGATAATACACATGAACATGATCTAACAATTAGAATAACGGATTTGGTTTTCGGTCGGTCTTTTGTTTTCTTATGGTTTTTTTTCTGGGAGCAAACTATAGATCAATGACAGAGGAGTTATCAAGCACAAAGAAGAATTGTCACTATGGTAAAGACAATGAAGTGGATTGTGATTGATAAAGTACTAGTAGCGAAGTTATAAAAAAATATATATATAAAAAAAAAAAGATTAAAAAAAAAAAAAAAGACAGGGAATCAAGGACTTAGAAGTGGATAGAGATGTGATTCGCCGGAATTTGTTGCGGATCTGAAACTGATTGAGACGATGACTTTTCATAGATATTGTCTTATAATAGCCCGATAGGTTATTGTGTATGCTATAGACAATATTTGAGTTGTGAAGATTCCAAAAAAAATTAATATACAAGCAAGTATTAACATACTAAATAGTAAATACTAACTATAGTTAAGTGTTACATCACATGATTTAAAGATTATGTGAATTGTTAGATCATATATATATATATATATATATATATTAAAAATTAAGTGATTAATATTAGAATCAACAATGTATTTATTTAGAGATATATGCTATTGTTATGTTTAGAATGTCATGCTCTCGATATCTAATTTTTGATGAATGAAGATTAGTAGATTACAATGTTTATAAAAAAAAAAAATGTTTGTTACGATCACAAATGTTGTATTATCTTTATAATTTATATTTTATATCATATGAATTATCATTCGAATTTAGTCACATTATCATATGGTCTAATATTTTGCCATATGAACATATAATTACCAATTAAGTAATTTAGCAATCAATGCATACTAAATAACTAAACGAACTCACAAAAAAAAAAAAAAAAGAGTAACTAGACGGAATTAAAAAAGAAAAAGTAACTAAATGGTTTCTGTCGACAAAAGGCCAGTTTGACGCTCACATGACCACATCTTCCCAAAAGCTTCACATGATCACATATTCCCAAAAGGCCAATTTATCGTTAGATCTAAGCATTTCATCTATGCCGTTCATTCTTGCATCTTATGATCTTATCTTTAGACTTTAGCATCATTAGCTGCTTTCTCCAGCTCTGTACTTTGCTCTTACACGGCGCAAAACCCACCCCACCACACATCTTGTTCTCACTTGAGTCTCTTCTCCTGGACCCCTCATCGCCGTTAACTTCGTCACCGAGATGCATCTTCGCCGTTACGCATCATCTCGTTCAGGGTTGGTTGCATCATGGCTGTCTCACATCAAGAGTGGATTTCTTAGAAAAAAATGTTCTACCTCCTCAATGATTCGGATTTCTTCTTCTTATTTTTAATTTTTAATTTTTTTTTAATTTTTATTTTATTTTATTTTATTATTATTATTTTTTTTTTTCAGTCATTCTGTTTTCTGTGGGGTGCTTCTGGAGGGCGACATTCCAGCCTTGTCTAGTACTCGAGCCAAGCGAGCCGAGTACTCGATAAGGCACCCGGCTTGACCGATAGGCAAGCTCAAGTTCGAGTTCGCACACCATTTTTTTCTTCACGGGTCGAGCCAAGCTGCGATTTAAGTACCTGACTAAAGCTCGGCTCGAGCTCGAGCTCGAGTAAAGTGTGAACAATCCGATCCTGAACATACCCAACTCGCCCGAACTCGGCTCTATTACAGCCTTACTTGTAAAAGAAAGCACTTCTCCATGCCCAAAATCTCTAACTCTTCAATTCTTGCAATCTTCTCCACTGAAGCGTATCAAAGCTTTCTTCTTCTCGGCCGAAAATCAAAACCCATTTCATTCGCATCCTCATTCTCATCCTCCTCCTCCACATCACCATATCCTGTTCCAACCCAGCAGCAGATTGCGCATTTGATACTAAACTAGAAATCGGCCTCCCAAGCCCTCGAAACCTTCAGATGGGCCTCCAAACTCCCCAACTTGACCCACTCTCAGTCCACCTACCATGCTTTAATACGCAATCTATGTGCTTTCCGTCGCTTTGATACTGTACAGGATTTGCTCGACGAAATGCCCAACTCAATTGGGTCACCCTCAGATGATGACATTTTCGTTACTATCATCCGTGGTCTCGGGCGGGTGCGTATGGTTAAGCAAGTGATCAAAGTGGTTGACTTGGTTTCTCGGTTTGAAAAGAAACCGTCTTTGAAGATTTTCAATTCAATACTAAATGTTCTTGTCAGGGACGATATTGATTTGGCTAGAGCGTTTTATAGGAAGAGAATGATGGGGTGTGGTGTTGAAGGCGATGATTACACTTTCGGGATCTTAATGAAAGGGCTTTGCTTGATTGACAGGATTGGTGATGGCTTTAAGCTTTTGCAAGTGATGAAGTCTAGGGGAATTACACCAAATACCGTGATTTATAACACATTACTTCATGCACTTTGCAGGAATGGGAAAACTGGGAGAGCAAGGAGCTTGATGAATGAAATGAAGGTACCCAATGATGTGACTTTTAATGTCTTAATATCTGCTTACTCTAAAGAAGAGAATTTGGTTCAAGCTCTGGTTCTGTTAGAGAAGTGCTTCAGTTTTGGGTTTGTGCCAGATGTTATTACAGTAACTAAGGTGCTGGAACTTCTCTGCAATGTTGGTCGTGTAACTGAGGCTATTGAGATTTTGGAGAGACTGGAGACTAAGGGAGGTGTGATAGACATTGTGGCATATAATACTTTGACAAAGGGTTTTTGTAGATTAGGGAAAATGAAAGTTGGGTTTTCCTTTCTGATGAAGATGGAGAGGAAGGGCTGCCTTCCAAATGTAGACACCTACAACATTTTAATCTCTGGATTTTGTGAGCAAAGGATGTTGGATTTGGCTCTTGATCTGTTTAAAGAGATGAAAACAGAAGGGATTAACTGGAATTTTGTTACATACGACACACTAATCAAAGCTTTGTGTTCAGGAGGTAGGATGGAAGATGGGTTTAAGATTTTGGAACTAATGGAGGAGAGTAAGGGGGTTGTGGGAGGCGGATTAGTCCTTATAACAGTGTGTTATATGGTCTATACAAGGAAAATCAGTTGGATGAAGCACTAGCATTTCTGAAAATGATGGGGAAGTTATTTCTTAGAGCTGTTGATAGGAGCATGAGTATTTTAGCCTTTTGTGCAGATGGCGCCATTGAGGATGCAAAGAAGGTTTTTGATCAGATGCTTGGAGAAGGGGGAGTTCCAAGTGTTCTTGTTTATGATTATTTAATCCATGGATTTTGCCAACAAGGATGTGTGCGTGAAGCGTTTGAACTGGTGAATGAGATGGTTCATCTTGGTTATTTTCCGCTTGTATCAACTTTCAATGCCCTGATCAGTGAATTTTGCAGGCAGGGGAAAGTTAGCAGTGCTTTGAAGCTCATGGATGACATGGTTGGGAGGGGTTGCATTCTGGATATAACAAGTTATAATCCCTTGATTGATGCTCTGTGTAGGAAGGGAGATTGTCATAAGGCTTTGGAGCTCCTTTCACATATGGTAGAAATGGGGATCCTCCCTGATTCTTCATCATGGAATTCATTGCTTCTTTGTCTTTGCCAAGAAACTAGTAACAACATGTTCCGAGTAACTGATCAGCTGTTGCAGCAAATTGCTCAGAAGTGAATTTATTTATGGGTTTTGCATATATTCCAAGACTATGGGTGTGTGTGAGAGAGAGAGAGGGAGAGTAGTGAGTGAGTGGATTTTGCATATTATATATACCCTGTCAGGAAATTATTACAAAATTATGCACTACTAGAAATGATTACAAAATTAGTAGAAAATCCAAACATAAGTAAGGGTTAAAACAATTGCACTATTCTTAAGGTAGTGACTATCTTAGATCACTTGTCTAAGAAACAAAATATGACCCTCCTACAAAACAAACAATAATGCTATAGTTCATCTTCAATGTTAATGCCATCACCTCTTTGGGAAAAGAAGCAATGAATAATTAAAAAGAAAAACAATAGATGCTTTTCTATAATCATTTTCACTTTTTCATTGGAGAAAATATTCCACCAAAACGGTAGTAAAGGAGTCACAAGCAAGTGAGGCAGAACAAAAGCAAAAGAAGAAAACAAACATTTAAGGATATGTTTGGAAAACTATTTTTAAAAAATTGTTTTCGCTTCTTAAATGCTCAATATTCTTCTCATATATAAGTTATCCAAACGGGTTTTTAAATGTAGTTCCCATCACTAGCACACTTTTCAAAATAACTCACAAAACGCTTTTCAAAATCAAAACAATTTTCACAATATTTTGTTAAAAATAAAACACTTATAAAAAAATATTCACTATGAATGTCCGGCAGCCCTGTCGTGATCACCATTAACTTCTAATAATCCCGTGGTGACCACAAACCTACAAGAACTTTCGCCAGCTTGAGTTGTTACTTTGAACTTTTTGCGATTTTGTGGTGGTTACTATAAACTTTTGATAGCCTTATGTTAGCCACAATGAACGCCTGTGACTGCCATGAACTTTTGGAGACTCTATAGTGACCACCATGAACATTTGGTGGCCCTATGGTAGCTACTATGAACTTTTGGCAACCTAGTCATGGCCGCTGAGAACATGTGACATGAACACTGCAATGGTTGCTTGATGGCAGCCACCAGGCCCACCACCATTGAGCGTTGTTATTCTACATATAAAAAAATAAAATAATAAGAATAATAATAAATAAATAAATACATCACTGTAACATGACAATGACAATGAAGGGTGGTCACCAACCAATGGGCATGAAGTTGTTATTTTTGAGTGTAAAAAAAAAAAGAAAGGAAACTTCAGTTTGGCTCATTGAACTTCCAGTTGATTTGACAAATCCCTCCAAACTTTCAAATCTCTCACATTTGACCCCTGAACTTTTAATTTCTTTCACTTTGAACCCCGCTGTTAGTTTTCAACGTTAAACTCAAACGGTTTTTAACTTTTATGCTTATTATACCCTCACATAGTCCACTTGAAATTTTGATAACATCCAAAACTACAGCACCCACCCCCAGCCCAAAATGACACTGTTTTGGGCATCTATTTTTTTGTTATTCCTAAAAAAAAAAAAAAAAAGAAAAAGAAAAGGCAAATTTTTTTTTTTTTTTTTTTTAAAAAAAATCGGGGTGGCTGGAGCCACCTCCATAGCTGATTTGAGGGTGGTCGAACTACCCCATGGCCGATCTGAGGGTGGTCGAGTCACCCCATGGCCAAGGGGGTGGTCCGGCCACCCCCAAAAGGCCAAAAGAAAAGGGAATGGGTTTTGGGCTTTTGGCAGTGGCCACCCTTTTTCGGCCAAGGAGCCACCCCGATTTATTTTATTTTATTTTATTTTAATATTTTGCCTTTTCTTTTTCTTTTTAAAAGATAATTTTAATGCCTAAGATGACGTCATTTTAGGCTGGGGTGGGTGTTGTAGTTTTGGGGCCCAAAACGGTGTAGTTTCCAAGTGAGGGTATAATAGTCATAAAAATTCATTTCGTTTGAGTTTAACGTTGAAACCTAACAGAGGGGTCTATAGTAATATAAATTGAAAGTTCAGGGGTTCAAAGTGAAGGATTTAAAAGTTTGAAAAAAGGTTTGTCAAATTACGTAGAAGCTTAGGGAGCCAAAGTGAAGTTTCAAAAAAAAAAAAAATTAGAGTTGGGGTATTTTAGAAAAAAATATTCAATTCCAATTTTGTTGTCTCTAAACCAAGGAGTTATCATTCTATTTTAGCTTATTATAATCAGTAACAAGTAATAACCATTCCTATTTCTAAAGAATTAGCTTACACTTTATGAGGCATGATTCACATTCAATTAGGCTATCTCTTGAGGACATGTCAAAAAAAAAAAAAAAAAAAAACTAGTGTTTTGTGGGGCCATGGACCCAAATCGGTCAACCCGTTTGTGATTCGTCGGGTTTGTAATGTTTCAATTTGGGTGTTGACCCGGCCCACGCTCACTCTTCCGAAGTGTTGGATATCTTTTTTAACGACTCTTTCTCTCTCTCTCTCTCTCTCTCTCTCTCTTCCTCTCCCTCGCCCGGTGTCTCTCAGATCTGCAGCGAAATCAAAAAAAGAAGAGTAAACCTCCTATGCGGTCCATCTGCAAAAGGGATCTTTTGCAGCAACTAATAGCACAAAGACACATCACCTAAAGCACAAAAAATGCACACAAATAATCTACAACCTAATGCACTAGATTTTGAACTCAAAAGCAAGAAAAATTGAACTACAGAGGCAGAAACAAAGAGACCCCCATGGGTCTCTGCTGAAACGATGGCCGTGGGTCTCGTCAGACCCACGGCCAGTCAGACCCAACCACCCGGCCAGACCCACGGCGTGGGTCTGGTCGTGGGTCTTGCCGTGGGTCTGGCTCCGGCGCCGTGAGTGACATTCTCCGGCACCGTGAGTCATTTATTCCGGCTTTAGGATGAAAAAATTCCTAAGGGTTAATCTTCCCCTCTAGATTTTAGTTTTGAATCCAAAAATGAGTTTTGAGGCATTAGAAATGAGTTTTAAGGCATTAGAAGCTGATTTTGAAGCTGGATTTGTCAGAAAAGAGGCCGGAGAGGATGACCGGAGGTAGTGACCCAGCAGCTGGGTCTGGGCGGAAGTGCGGCTGGTTCAAGCCAGACCCAGCCGTGGGTCTGGCCAGACCCACGACGTGGGTCTGGCCGGCGCAGAGGGATGGACGGCGCCGTGGGATGCTTGCCGGCGCCGGTGGTTTGGTTGTGGGTTCCCTGGCGCCGTGGGTTCCTTGTAGTTTGGGCGTGAGTTTATCTAGTGTTTTTGATCTTATTTTGTTAAAATGCACTGGATTATGTGTCCACACATGAATGGTTGCTGCAAAAGACCACTTTTAAGGTCCGACCGCATAGTAGGGGCACCCAAAAAAGAAAAGAAAATGGCGGCAGGACCAGATCAGCTCTTCAGTCTCCGGAACAACTTCTATCTGGGAGCATTCCAGGCGGCCATCAACAACAGCGAAGTCCCCAATCTCTCCCCAGACGACGTCGTCGAGCGCGACTGCCTCGTCTACCGCTCCTACATCGCCCTCGGCAGCTTCCAGCTCGTCACCAGCTAGATCGACTCCTCCGCCGCCACGCCTCTCCAAGCCGTTAAATTACTCGCCCTCTATCTCTCCTCCCCCGATAACAAGGTCTCTTTTCTTCCCCATCTAGTGAATTTCGCTCTTGCTTTTTTGTTCCGCCAGCTTATGATTTATAGCTCTTCTTCGTAAGGACGCGTTTGGTTCTACCGGAATTGGAATGCGTCGGATCTGTGATTTTGAATCGAATCCAGTTCTGAGCCACCAAACGCGACCTTGCTGATGGTCTAGTTTTGTATGGGAAAGGATGGAAATCAATGTTGATTGTTGCGAGTGTTATTGTTGTGTTAGGAGTCGACGATCTCGAGTCTGAAGGAGTGGTTGGGGGATCCCGCGATTGGGAACAACCCGATCTTGAGGTTGATTGCTGGGATCGTCTTCATGCATGAGCAGGGCTACAATGATGCTCTCAAGCACACTAATGCTGGAGGCACTATGGAACTGTGAGTCTCCAGCTCTTTTTGGCCCTTTTTTGTCCCGTTCGGAGTCTTGGATCCGATTTCTTGTTTGTCTTTTTGTTTTCCCTTTCAGGGCATTTAATTCAATGTTTTTTTTTTATACCGCCTTCGATGATTCACTTTTTTCATAAAATAACATGAAAGTTCGTTCAAGTTTGGATGCTTGACATCAACATACAGTGTTCGGTATTTCAATAAGCTGTGAGAAATGGGTAAATCTCTGTAGCTGTCAACAGTGATAATGTTTTCCAGAAGTTTTTTTATGCGTCAGATCTTGATTTGGATGGTAAATCTCACTTGAAGAGTGATTTTGTCACTGATGATTCTTTGAGATGCATTTTATCTAGACCAAATATTTGGTTAACCTAATGTCTATTTCTCACAATATGCTGAAGGCAAACAATAGCAGCCTTCCATTCTCTGAGTAAATTCCTCACCCTAAGGCGTTGATCACCCCCATTGAACCCTCTCACGATCCAAGATAACAACTTAGGTTTCATTAAGAACTGAGAACACCTTTACCCACCTTTAGAGTCATAATTAAGAGCATGCCAATCTTTTTAACTCCCTTGTACCTCTATCTACTAGTTTATAATTGGAGGTTGATCCGTTTTGGGAATGACTCGCTTCAATAGCTGTCAAAAAATTGCCATAAATTGTTTATCATGGTCCTCACACGAAATCCCCATGACACGATGGATCTCCTTCACTCTTTGCAAAACCCAATTTGAACACTCCCACCCCAAGCAAATATTTTTCCCAAACACAGTTGGGGGGGCAGGTACTTGAAAGAGTACATAACATGGCTTCCTTTCTACTGTATAGATCTACATCCAGGCAAGGCATTGGGTCGCTAATTGGCTGACTGTTACCTTATGCATTACCCAACTCCATCCCAACTAAAGCAGACAGAACTGTCCCTTTTCCCTTATTGCTGATGACATTGAACTCCCGCAAATTCTCAGCTGAAGAATCAAGATCCGGCAAAGAGGTTAGTTTCCCCCCTTTAACAGCTAAAAGCCCACTCAACGGACCTAGGGTATGCTCCAAAACCATCCGTGTCTGACAGACTACCAACACAAGAGGGCCCTAAATCAAGAACCACAACACGCAATTTGTCTACTGGATGTTCTACCCATGCCGCCAGGGTGCAGCCTAGTGGTCAAAGGGTGAGCTTGGGATGAGTGGTAGATTTGGACATCTTGGGTTCAATTCCTCACTAGGAGTTCTTGATACACAGTTCTAACGAGTGGGGTCGTATATTCGGGGTTTACTCCTTAAGGGTGGGCTTGAAGGGCCTTGCCTTGTGAGGCTCCTGCATCATTAAAAAAAAAAGTGTTCTACACATGCCCCTTCTCCTGGTAACTCCACATCTCCGATATTGATAGATTTAGAGAGAAAGAAATGTCCGAAGCTTTCAAGACAGTGAGAGGATAGTGGCGGAGTTGAAGGCCTTCTTTTTCTATCCCCTCTTTCAATGGATTTTTGTTTCTCTTGTATATTTATTGCGTACTTGGGTGTGGCCATTGGTTCTTAATGAATTTCATTACTTACAAAAAAAATCATATGCTAGACTTGGGATAAGATTTGCATGTTGCCTAGGGGGTAGTCCTATCATATCCAGGGAGCTACGGATCTAAAAAGACTAGGAATAAATCAATCTTAGAGATCTGAAACAGTGTGGTAGCATGTTTAGGCGAGATAGTTGAAACTTATACCAATCGCTTCTGTCAAATGAGTGCTTAGTTTGCTGGGGGAAGTGACAAAGGATACATGGCTTGTCAACTGTGGAACTCATGTTCAATCCCACGTTGGTAGCCAACAAAAGGAAAATCTTCTTGCCATTAAGAAAGAGTCCCACATCAGTTAATGGCAAAAAGGACATCAGTTCAGAGCATGCTTCTTATATAAAACTACAAGCCCCCTCACTTTTTGTCGCTGTTATGAACTGTGCGTGTTGCACGTGAAAGTGAAAAGTTAGTGAGTACTTTTTGGTCTTGTACCTTGAGTTGGTAATTGGGATGCGTGCTTCTGTGGGGACCTACCACCTGATTTCATTTCAAAATTTTTGAAAGGGTTGAGAAAGTTGATGCTTCGTGTTCATTTGGTTGGTGTATTTTTGCCGAGTTCAAGCTGGTTCATGAGCTCAGACAATCATCTTCAGACCTAAGCTTGAGCTAGAACTTTGAGATCGTAATGAGCTCAAGCTATGCTCAAGCCTGTACAATTTCCTACTGAGCCAAGACTGAGAAGTGCACAGCCTGGTTCTGCTTGACCCATTTGCATCCCTAGTCTTGGCTGGATTTGATAGTTTCTAGTTTGATAGTTTGTTTGTTTTTTTTTTTTTTTTTCCCCACTATCCCAATATTTTGGGGGCTGGAAGTGCCATTTAGCCCAAAGGCTATCTGCATAGTCGTTCACTATGGTTAACTGGAAAAAAATTTGTATCCTCTAGCTGGAGGGTGCATTCATTGTGAAATAGTGTACAAGCTGTATCGGATATGTTTTTGAAACTGAAAAGTATTTATTTTCATTCCTTCTATGTGTAAGATTTATTTGATAGATATTACATAGTACCCAGGAAGTTTGATTTCTGAGAAAGTATTTGTTTTATGTTTTTTTTTGGTCAAAGTCACTGGGTCATGCTGAATTTTGACTGGTAATGGTGCTTAAAGGTGTCATGATTTGTTACATTGTCTAAACCTTGTGGAACACGCTAATGGCTTCTTTGATATCTGACACATACAGTTCTCTTGTAGAAGCATGTATTTTACTCGGTCAAAAGTCAATGGATCATTCTGAATTGTCTTTCAAAATTTTCAAACATCTCACTTGCATAGAATCTAGCCAGATGGTGATGCTAGAAGGTTTTATGATTTCTTACATGTTCTTGCATAAAAATTGACGAAAGTACATGTCCGTTTGGTATTGCGATTTTAATAAGTACGATTTTAAAAATTACGTTTTTTAATTTGCTACTTTTTAAATCGCAAAGACGTTTGATAAAACATGTTAAAAAGTTTTTTTTTTATTAAATATTCGTTATGTGAAATCATGATTTTGGTTTAAATTCGCGCCTTTTCAAATAAGTACTCTCGAGCCTGCATATAGAAATCACATATTTTTCTTCTTCTTCTTATTTTAAATTAAGTGTTTTTTAAATCGCAATGCCAAATTCTATATGTTTTGTGATATCTTTTAAAAACGCAGATTATTCTTATGAAATCGCAACTAGAGTTTCTTTACAAATTCTATTATTCGAATTAATTTTACTTTTCTCTGGTTAATATTCTTCTTTCTCTAACATTTCTCTTCTTCTTTCTCTAACGCAGGCAATAATCACTCAGCACCCACTACGGAGACAAAACCACTCAAGCGTTAGAAAGACGAGACTCGTAAAACAAAGCACTTCTCAATGCCCAAAATCTCTAACTCTTCAATTCTTGCAATCTTCTCCACTGAAGCATATCAAAGATTTCTTCTTCTCGGCCGAAAATCAAAACCCATTTCATTTGCATCCTCATTCTCATCCTCCTCCTCCACATCACCATATCCTGTTCCAACCCAGCAGCAGATTGCGCATTTGATACTAAACCAGAAATCGGCCTCCCAAGCCCTCGAAACCTTCAGATGGGCCTCCAAACTCCCCAACTTCACCCACTCTCAGTCCACCTACCGTGCTTTAATACGCAATTTATGTGCTTTCCGTCGCTTTGATACTGTACAGGATCTGCTCGACGAAATGCCCAACTCAATCGGGTCACCCCCAGATGACGACATTTTCGTTACTATCATCCGTGGTCTCGGGCGGGCGCGTATGGTTAAGCAAGTGATCAAAGTGGTTGACTTGGTTTCTCGGTTTGAAAAGAAACCGTCTTTGAAGATTTTCAATTCAATACTAAATGTTCTTGTCAGGGACGATATTGATTTGGCTAGAGCGTTTTATAGGAAGAGAATGATGGGGTGTGGTGTTGAAGGCGATGATTACACTTTCGGGATCTTAATGAAAGGGCTTTGCTTGACTGACAGGATTGGCGATGGCTTTAAACTTTTGCAAGTGATGAAGTCTAGGGGAATTACACCAAATACCGTGATTTATAACACATTACTTCATGCACTTTGCAGGAATGGGAAAACTGGGAGAGCAAGGAGCTTGATGAATGAAATGAAGGAACCCAATGATGTGACTTTTAATGTCTTAATATCTGCTTACTCTAAAGAAGAGAATTTGGTTCAAGCTCTGGTTCTGTTAGAGAAGTGCTTCAGTTTTGGGTTTGTGCCAGATATTATTACAGTAACTAAGGTGCTGGAACTTCTCTGCAATGTTGGTCGTGTAACTGAGGCTGTTGAGATTTTGGAGAGATTGGAGACTAAGGGAGGTGTGATAGACATTGTGGCATATAATACTTTGATAAAGGGTTTTTGTAGATTAGGGAAAATGAAAGTTGGGTTTTCCTTTCTGACAAAGATGGAGAGAAAGGGTTGCCTTCCAAATGTAGACACCTACAACATTTTAATCTCTGGATTTTGTGAGCAAAGGATGTTGGATTTGGCTCTTGATCTGTTTAAAGAGATGAAAACAGAAGGGATTAACTGGAATTTTGTTACATACGAGACACTAATCAAGGCTTTGTGTTCAGGAGGTAGGATGGAAGATGGGTTTAAGATTTTGGAACTAATGGAGGAGAGTAAGGGGGGTTGTGGGAGGCGGATTAGTCCTTATAACAGTGTGTTATATGGTCTATACAAGGAAAATCAGTTGGATGAAGCACTAGCATTTCTGAAAATGATGGGGAAGTTATTTCCTAGAGCTGTTGATAGGAGCTTGAGTATTTTAGCTTTTTGTGCAGATGGCGCCATTGAGAATGCAAAGAAGGTTTTTGATCAGATGCTTGGAGAAGGGGGAGTTCCAAGTGTTCTTGTTTATGATTATTTAATCCATGGATTTTGCCAACAAGGATGTGTGCGTGAAGCGTTTGAACTGGTGAATGAGATGGTTCATCTTGGTTATTTTCTGCTTGCATCTACATTCAATGCCTTGATTAGTGGATTTTGCAGGCAGGGGAAAGTTAGCAGTGCTTTGAAGCTCATGGATGACATGGTTGAAAGGGGTTGCATTTTGGATATAACAAGTTATAATCCCTTGATTAATGCTCTGTGTAGGGAGGGAGATTTTCAGAAGGCTTTGGAGCTCCTTTCACACATGGTAGAAATGGGGATCCTCCCTGATTCTTCATCATGGAATTCATTGCTTCTTTGTCTTTGCCAAGAAACCAGCAAGAACATGTTCCAAGTAACTGATCACCTGTTGCAGCAAATTGCTCAAAAGTGAATTTATTTATGGGTTTTGCATATATTCCAAGACTACGGGTGTGTGTGTGAGAGAGAGGGAGAGTAGTGAGTGAGTGGATTTTGCATATTATATATACCCTGTCAGGAAATTATTACAAAATTATGCACTACTAGAAATGATTACAAAATTAGGAGAAAATCCAAACATAAGTAAGGGTTAAAACAATTGCACTATTCTTAAGGTAGTGACTATCTTAGATCACTTGTCTAAGAAACAAAATATGACCCTCCTACAAAACAAACAATAATGCTATAGTTCATCTTCAATGTTAATGCCATCACCTCTTTGGGAAAAGAAGCAATAAATAATTAAAAAGAAAAACAATAGATGCTTTTCTATAATCATTTTCACTTTTTCATGGGAAAAAATATTCCACCAAATCGGCAGTAAAGGAGTCACAAGCAAGTGAGGCAGAACAAAAGCAAAAGAAGAAAACAAACATTCAAGGATATGTTTGGAAAACTATTTTAAAAAAATTGTTTTCGCTTCTTAAATGCTCAAAATTCTTCTCAAATATAAGTTATTCAAACGGGTTTTTAAATGTAGTTCCCATTACTAACACACTTTTCAAAATAACTCACAAAACGCTTTTCAAAATCAAAACAATTTTTATAATATATATTTTTAAAATAAACAAAAAACACTTCTAAAAAATAATCACCATGAACGTCCGGCAGCCACGTTGTGACCACCATTAACTTCTAATAATCCCACGATGGCCACAGACCTACAAGAACTTTCGGCAGCTTAAGGTGTTACTTTGAACTTTTAGCAATTTTGTGGCGGTTACTATAAACTTTTGATAACCTTACGGTAGCCACAATGCTTATGGTAGCCACAATGAACGTCAATGACTGCCATGAACTTTTGGAGACTTTATAGTGACCACCATGAACATTTGGCGGCCCTATGATAGCTATTATGAACTTTTGGCGACCTCGTGGTGGCCGCCGAGAACATGTGGCATGAACATTGCAATGGTTGCTTGATGGCAGCCACCACCATTGAGCGTTGTTATTCTATTAAAAAAAAAATTAAATTAAATACATCACTATAACATGACAATGACAATGAAGGGTGGTCACCATCCAATGGCCATGAAGTTGTTATTTTTGAGTGTAAGAAAACAAAAAAAAGGAAACTATAGTTTGGTCTCCTAAACTTTTAGCCGATTTGACGAACCCCCCCAAACTTTCAAATCTCTCAATTTTGGCTCTTGAACTTTCAATTTCTATCACTTTGGACCTATCTGTTAGTTTTCAACGTTAAACTCAAAGAGTTTGACTTTTTGTGCCTATTATACCCTCACTCAGTCTACTTGAAATTCCGAAAACATCCAAAACTACAGTACCCACCCCAACCCAAAAGGACACCATTTTGGGTATCTATTTTTTTTTAAAAAAAAAAAAAGAAAAAAGAAAAAGAAAAGGCAAAATATATATATAAAAAAGAAAAATCGGGGTGGCTAAGGCCATTTTGGCCAAAGGGGTCCTGCTACATCCATGGCCGGTCTGGGGGTGGTCGGACCACCCCATGGCCAAGGGGGTGGTTCGGCCGCCCCACAAAGGCCAAAAAAAAAAAAAAAAAAAAAAAAAAAGAAGAAGGGTTTTGGGCTTTTGGGGGTGGCCACCCCGATTTTTTTTTTTTAATATTTTGTCTTTTCTTTTTCTTTTTAAAAGATAATTTTAATTCCCAAAGTGGTGTCGTTTTTGGCTGGGGTGGGTGCTGTAGTTTTGGGGCCTAAAACGATGTAGTTTCCGTGTAAGGGTATAATGGGCATAAAAATTCATTTCGTTTGAGTTTAACGTTAAAACCTAACAAAGGGGTCCAAAGTAATAGAAAATGAAAGTTCAGGGATTCAAAAGTGATAGATTTAAAAGGATTGAGTTATGGGTAAGATTTATAGGCTGCTAGAGATAGAACGACGTGGTGGCTGGCGGTTTTGGGGAGAGAGATAAACTGGGGTTGGGGGTTTTTCGTGGGTCACTTGCGTGGGGTCTAGGGTTTTTTTCTTTTAATTCCTAACACTTACCAAAGCGGCACCGTTTTGGTAAGTGTAAGGAAACCCTAATTTCAAGCAAAACGGTGCCGTTTTGCTTGCTTGTTTTAATATGAATTTTTTTTTTCAAAGGAGGCATTTCGATAACTTACCCTTGTCAAAATGACGTAGTTTAAAATTTTTCAACATATTTGACGGTAATGACTAACGTAGTGGCCAAATTGCAACTGTTTGGTAGTTTGGGAGCTGCTTTATCACTTTCTGAACATTAGGGGGCTAAAATGAAAACGGCTGGTAGTTTGAGGGGTTTTTTTTATATTTTTCCATTTTTTTTTTTTCATATAAGGGCATTGTAGTAACTTACCTGTAACAAAACGATGTCGTTTTGCAGTTTCCGTCCAAACTGACGGTTTTGACTAACGGAGTGGCCAAAATGCAATAGTTTGGTAGTTTGGGGGGTTGCTTTATCACTTTTGAAACATTAGGGAGCTAAATTAAAAACAGCGGGTAGTTTGGAGAGCTTTTTTATATTTTTCCCAATAAAAAACTAGTGTTTTGCTGGGCCATGGACCCAAATCGGTCAACCCGTTTGTGATTCGTCGGGTTTGTAATGTTTCAATTTGGGTTTTTTGCTGACCCGGCCCACGTTCACTCCTTCCGAAGTGTTGGATATATTTTTTAACGACTTTCTCTCTATCACTTTCTCTCCCTCGTCCGGTGTCTCTCAGATCTGCAGCGAAATCAAAAAAAGAAAAGAAAATGGCGGCAGGACCAGATCAGCTCTTCAGTCTCCGGAACAACTTCTACCTGGGAGCGTTCCAGGCGGCCATTAACAACAGCGAAGTCCCCAATCTCTCCCCAGACGACGTCATCGAGCGCGACTGCCTCGTCTACCGCTCCTACATCGCCCTCGGCAGCTTCCAGCTCGTCACCAGCGAGATCGACTCCTCCGCCGCCACGCCTCTCCAAGCCGTTAAATTACTCGCCCTCTATCTCTCCTCCCCCGATAACAAGGTCTCTTTTCTTCCCCATCTAGTGAATTTCGCTCTTGCTTTTTGGTTCCGCTAGCTTATGATTTATAGCTCTTCTTCGTAAGGCCGCGTTTGGTTCTACCCGAATTGGAATGCGTCGGATCTGTGATTTTGAATCGAATCCAGTTCTGAGCCACCAAACGCGACCTTGCTGATGGTCTAGTTTTGTATGGGAAAGGATGGAAATCAATGTTGATTGTTGCGAGTGTTATTGTTGTGTTAGGAGTCGACGATCTCGAGTCTGAAGGAGTGGTTGGGGGATCCCGTGATTGGGAACAACCCGATCTTGAGGTTGATTGCTGGGATCGTCTTCATGCATGAGCAGGACTACAATGAGGCTCTTAAGCACACTAATGCTGGAGGCACTATGGAACTGTGAGTCTCCAGCTCTTTTTGGCCCTTTTTTGTTCCGTTCGGAGTCTTGGATCCGATTTCTTGTTTGTCTTTTCTTTTTCCCTTTCATGGCATTTAAGTCAATGTTTTTTTTATGCCGCCTTCGATGATTCACTTTTTTCATAAAATAACATGAAAGTTCGTTCAAGTTTGGATGCTTAACATCAACATACAGTGTTTGGTATTTCAATAAGCTGTGAGAAATGGGTAAATCTCTGTAGCTGTCAACAGTGATAATGTTTTGAGAAGTTTTTTTGATGCATCAGATCTTGATTTGGATGGTAAATCTCACTTGAAGAGTGATTTTGTCATTGATGATTCTTTGAGATACATTTTATCTAGACCAATTATTTGGTTAAACTAATGTCTAGTTCTCACAATATGCTGAAGGCAAACAATAGCAGTCTTCCATTCTCTTTGTAAATTCCTCACCCTAAGGAGTTTATCACCCCCATTGAGCCCTCTCACGATCCAAGATAACAACTTAGGTTTCATTAAGAACTGAGAACACCTACCACCTTTAGAGTCATAATTAATAGCATGCCAATCTTTTTAACTCCCTTGTACCTCTATCTACTAGTTTGGAATTGGAGGTTGATCCATTTTGGGAATGAATCGCTTCAATAGCTGCCAAAATTGCCATAAATTGTTTATCATAGTCCTCACATGAAATCCCCATGACACGATGGATCTCCTTCACTCTTTGCAAAACCCAATTTGAACACTCCCACCCCAAGCAAATATTTTTCCCAAACACATTTGGGGGGTGGGTGGGGTTAAGGTACTCAAAACTGTACATAACATGACTTCATTTCTACTGTATAGATCTACATCCAGGCAAGGCATTGGGTCGCTAATTGGCTTACTGTTACCCTGTGCATTACCCAACTCCATCCCAAGTAAAGCTGACAGAACTGTCCCTTTTCCCTTATTGCCGATGACACTGAACTCCCGCAAATCCTCCACTGAAGAATCAAGATCCGGCAAAGAAGTTAGTTTCCCCCCTTTAACACTAAAAGCCCACTCAACGGACCTAGGGTGTGCTCCAAAACCATCAGTGTCTGACAGACTACCAACACAAGACGGCCCTAAATCGAGAAACACAACACGCAATTTGTCTACTGGATGTTCTACCCATGCTTCCAGGGTGCAGCCTAGTGGTCAAAGGGTGGGCTTGGGATGAGGGGTAGATTCGGACATCTTGGGTTCAATTCCACACTAGGAGTTCTTACACAGTTCTGACAAGTGGGGTCATATATTCGGGGTTTACTAAGGGTGGGTATTAAAGGCCTTGCCTTGGTGAGGCTCCTACATCATTAAGTTTTCAAACAGATTTGTCCATCAGTAATGGGGAAAACAAAAATGTTCTACACATGCCCCTTCTCCTGGTAACTCCACATCTCCAATATTGATTGATTTAGAGAGAGAAATGTCTGAAGCTTTGAAGGCAGTGAGAGGATAGTGGCAAAGTTGAAGGGCTTCTTTTTCTATGCCCTCTCTCAATGGATGTTTGTTTCTCTTATATATTTATTGCGTACTTGGGTGTGCCCTTTGTAATGAATTTCATTACTTATCAAAAAAAAAAAAGTCGTGCTAGACTTTGGATAAGATTTGCATGTTGCCTAAGGGGTAGTCCTATCATATCCAGGGAGCTACGGTTGTAAAAAGATTAGGAATAAATCAATCTTAGAGATCTTAAACAGCGTGGAAGCATGTTTAGGCGAGATAGTTGAAACTTATACTAATTGCTTCTGTCAACTGAGTGCTTAGTTTGCTGGGGAAGTGACAAAGGATACATGGCTTGTCAACTGTGGAACTCATGTTCAATCCCACGTTGGTAGCCAACAAAGGAAAATCTTCCTGCCATTAAGAAAGAGTCCCACATCAGTTAATGGCAAAAAGGACATCAGTTCAGAGCATGCTTCTCATATAAAACTACAAGCCCCCTCACTTTTTGTCGCTGTTATGAACTGTGCGTGTTGCGTGTGAAAGTGAAAAGTTAGTGAATACTTTTTGGTCTTGTACCTTGAGTTGGTAATTGGGATGCGTGCTTCTGTGGGGACCTACTGCCTGATTTCATTTCAAAGTTTTTGAAAGGGTTGAGAAAGTTGATGCTTCGTGTTCATTTGGGCGGTGTATTTTTGCCGAGCTCAAGCTGGTTCATGAGCTCAGACAAGCATCTTCAGACCTAAGCTTGAGCTAGAACTTTGAGATAAGCTTGAGCTCAAGCTAAACTCAAGCCTGTACAATTTCCTACTGAGCCAAGACTGAGAAGTGCAAAGCTTGGTTCTGCTTGACCCATTTGCACCCCTAGTCTTGGCTCGATTTGGTAGTTTCTAGTTTGTTTTCTGTCCCTTTGTCCCTTTTTATTTTTAATTTTTTTTAATTTTTAATTTTTAATTTTTAATTTTTAATTTTTTTCTATTGGTAAATAACAAACACACCTTATCGGACTTGAACCGTAATTCAACCACTGTCCCAATATTTTTGGGGCTGGAAGTGCCATTTAGCCCAAAGGCTATCTGCATAGTTGTTCACTATGGTTAACAGTAAAAAAATTTGTATCCTCTAGCTGGAGGGTGCATTCATTGTGACATAGTGTACAAGCTGTATCGAATAAGTTTTTGAAACTGAGAAGTATTTATTTTCATTCCTTCTATGTGTAAAATTTATTTGATAGATATTATGTAGTACCCAGGAAGTTTGATTTCTGAGAAAGTATTTGTTTTATGTATTTGTTTTCTTTTGTCGAAGTCACTGGGTCATGCTGACTTTTGACTTTTGACTTTCACAATTCCCAAACTTTGATACTTTGACTTGCATAGAATCTAGCCTGGTAATGGTGCTTAAAGGTGTCATGATTTGTTACATTGTCTAAACCTTGTGGAACACACTAATGCCTTCTTTGATATCTGACACATACAGTTCTCTTGTAGAAGTATGATCATTCTGAATTTTGTCTTTCAAAATTTTCAAACATAGCTCACTTGCATAGAATCTAGCCAGATAATGATGCCTGAACGTGTCATGATTTCTTACATGTTCTAAGCTTCTGGAACAAGTTTGCTTCTTTGATTGAAATTGGATGTTAATTGGTTTTTGGTTACCAGCTTGCTCCCCTCACCTGTGCAATCTATTCTCTCCCCTCCCTCAATTTTTTACTTGGTTCCTACCACTTCCTTTTATACAAGGCGGTTGACTAGTCTTGTTAAACGTGTTGATTCCTTGACTATACTGATGACATTGCTTTGACGTAATTTCTTGAAATGATTATGGTGATATCAGGAAATGATATTTCACCTCCTCTTAGGATCTAAGGCTGGCAATAAGTCCAGTTAGGGTCTTGATGCCTTGACTGCACCAATGTTGTATTCTTATTTACTTAAGTTGACAACAATGATGATGGAAGTGTTCGATGGTTTGTTGTCCTATTTTTTATTTTTTATTTTTATAAGTAATCTATATATATCAAAAAGTGCAATGCGCCTCTAAGTACACAAAAAGTATACATAGGGAAACCTGTGAAAACCCACAATAGGACCCAAAATAAAAAAACCAATAAAAGCATAAAGAAACCCCGACACCTAAAACCCAAAACAACCCTAAGCTCACTATGAGCTCCCACAAAAAGACCCCCGAAGTTATAGAAGCAAACCCATCAAACAATATTCTTGCCCTTCCTTCCCCGAGAAGGGCAAGAAGGTTTGAAACTATTGAAACACAGTGATGGGTCTTCCAAGAGACCTTTGGACATTGATAAGCTTGATTTTTGTGCCTGTCTGGTTTGGAACTAAAGTTTTTATTGCAAGTGTTAATGCTTGCTGTGTCCTTCCATTAACAATTTATCTGTCATCGAAATGACATTATGCAAATGAGGGGTTGTATCCTTGCCCACCAATGTTTTAATAAGAAGTCACATAACTAGTTATCTTAAGTGGAGGAAAAAATATTGCTGAGAATGCTTCTTGTCATTTTCATAAGCCTGATAGAAATTATTCTGCTTTTGCAGGCACGCCTTGAATGTCCAAATATTCCTTAAAATGCATAGGTCAGATTATGCAGAGAGACAGCTTAGGGTCATGCAACAGGCTGATGAGGACCACACACTAACTCAACTTGCTAATGCATGGTTAAATTTGGCAGTGGTATGTACACTCTCTGTTTTTCCTTAAGAGAGAAACTATAGTTGTTTGTAAGCTTATGTTTTCTTTTGAATCAGGGTGGTTCCAAGATACAGGAAGCATACCTCATTTTCCAAGATTTCTCAGAGAAGTATCAGATGACTAGTTTGATCCTGAATGGGAAGGCGGTTTGCTGCATGCACATGGGAAACTTTGATGAAGCGGAAACCCTACTGCTTGAAGCACTAAACAAGGCAAGTATCTAAGCAATCAACATGTTGGATTTTGTGGCTTTTAAATGAGTAAACCAGTGGTTTTTTCTTAGTCACTGGGCAATTTGCACAACCTATTAATTGTTACTTACAAAAAAAAAAAAAACTTATTGAATTGACAATATTTAAATGATTTTGGTGGGGTAAAAAGTGAAAAAGTTGAATTTACTACATGTGTTGCTTTACTTTTGTAGGTTCTCTTGTTATTTTTTCTCGTTTCTCTAAAATCCCTCTATTTTTGTATTTAGTCATAAATGTGAAATATCACGTACCAGATTTTTTTTTTAAAACTATTAAATATTTATATAAAGGCTGCATTGAATTGGCATTAGATAGATACGTGTTCATTTTGAATTATAGATGTGATGAAGAGCTGTTTGGTGATTTGACACAGGATGCAAAGGATCCAGAAACTCTAGCCAATCTGGTTGTATGCTGTCTTCACGTTGGTAAATCGTCTTCCCGTTTTCTCAGGTATGCTATCATTTCATGCCTTCATTTGTTTCTTTTTGCTCTTTTATTTTTATAAAAACTAGCACGGAATTAATGAAAAAGCATAAATGTCAATGGCCACAGTTTTTTATTTACCGTTGCAAAAGCTACAATTAAGTGCAGTTTGACAACTGAAGAAAGTGGGCCATCATGATTTTGAAGTGTATAATGCTGGGCAGAATAGTGAGATCTGATGATTTTAACACTAGACAATTTTGCCTCTCAGATTTTTTTTTCCCACTCGGTCACAATTTTTTCCTGAACTTGTCAACATAATACCTTTCAAGCAAATGGGCTGGCAAAAGTTCTCATAGAATCCATTGGCATTTGTTGAAAACAAAATACCACTTAAATAGGAGCCTCTCAAATTAATATTGACATAATATAATGCATATGCAAGTTTTTAACAAGTGTCAGTGTATCCATAACGAGTTTTTTTGAGTTTTTTTTTTTTTTTTGGTAATCTACGTTGAACTTAACAATCTTGCTGTGTAAGTTTTTGCTTTAGGACATGATGCTTGCTGTCACATGGATTGGATGTTAGGCCGACCATGCACTCCTCATTTTGATTGCAATTTAGTGCATATAATGACATTATTATGCAACTGTCCTAGTGTACATTTCTGGCTTATCTGATGACTGGCGTTGCAAAGTTGTTGTGCAAATTTGTATTGTTACTCTACTGTTTTTCCAAATTAAGGCTATTAGGGTTCAATATTCTTGGTATTATTATTTCCAAATGAGTTGAAATGATAGAAAAATTAAGTAATTATTGTTGTCAGTGACTGACAGATTTAAGTCACTGTTTTGCAGCCAGTTGAAACTTTCACACCCAGACCATGTGCTTGTCAAAAGGGCATCCTCTGCAGATGAGAGCTTTGACCGAGCTGTTCAATCAGTCGCATGAGGCAAAGAGGTGAATGGTATTTTTTTTTTGATAAGTAAAGATATATTTATCAAAGGCGCAGAGGGGCGCAACCCTAGTACACCGGGAGTATACAGGAGAGCGACTAAGAAAGAGAAAGAGAGGAAGAAAATCTAATAAGAAAATCTTGGAAGCTGATCACTATAGGCGCAAGCCAACCAGCAGTCCAAGTGAAGAGGGTGTACAAGAAAAAGTGAATAAGCTCCTCTAAATTCCTGGCCGAATCCTCAAAATTTCTTGCGTTTCTCTCGTTCCAAATGCACCACATGAGGCAAAGAGGGACCATCTTCCACACAACGGCGCTGCTAGTTTTACCACCCATCCACCAAGAATCGAACATCGCCTTAACGCTGCCCGGCATAGCCCAACACAAACCAAACCGAGTGAAAATGGCGTTCCATAAGGAGCGCGCCACCCCACAGTGTAGAAAGAGATGGTCAATGGACTCCCCATTTGATTCACACATGCAACATCGGTTTATCACCACAATACCCCTTTTCCGAACATTGTCCAAAGTAAGAATTTTTCCAAGCGCGGCCGTCCAAGCAAAAAAAGCCACTTTCGAAGGGGCCTTGGTGCGCCAAATACTTTTCCAAGGGAAAGGAGTAAGATCTTTAGAAGCAAGAATCCTATAGAAAGATCTTACTTCAAAATTGCCTTTCCGCGAATAGATCCACCTTATTCTATCCTCCCCTTCCCCACCAATTGGATGCAAATACAATAGCGAGTAAAAAGAAGCCAAAACCTCCACTTCCCAATCATGAACCCTGCGAGTGAAGGAAACACTCCACTGAGTAGAGCCATTTGAGCATTCCCTATTGTCTGCAATAGACGCATCCTTGTTGGTGGCAATGCTGAAAAGTCCAGGAAAAACCTCCCTAAGAGGCATGTCACCACACCAGATATCCTCCCAAAACCTGATGTTGGACCCACGACCTGGGACAAATCTAATGTGGTCTTGGAACGACCTCCACCCCCTACAAATGTGCTTCCAAAACCCTACTCCATGCGATCCTCTGGGAACCTTGGAGCGCCAACCTCCCCAAACCGCTCCATACTTCGCCACCAGAATCTTTCTCCACCAAGCCTCTTTCTCATGAGCAAATCTCCACAACCATTTTCCCAATAAAGCTTGATTCATCAACCGCAGATTTCGTATGCCTAACCCTCCCTCAGTGATCGGATAACAAACCTTATCCCAACTGACCAGATGGAACTTAAACTCATCATCAATCCCACCCCATAAGAAGTCGCGTTGAATCTTCTCAATGCGCTTCGCCACTGATGCCGGAATAGGAAACAGAGACATAAAATAAGTGGGAAGATTGGATAAGGTGCTCTTAATGAGAGTGATCCTCCCCCCCTTAGATAAATACAAGCGTTTCCAAGATGCCAACCTTCTGACATATTTTTCCAACACGTCCTCCCAAATGGTCTTGACCTTGAACGAGGCCCCCAGGGGGAGACCCAAATACTTGAGTGGCGTAGTAGCTATACCACATCTCAAAATACCGGCCAGCATGCCCGCATTTTCCATAGAGCCTACAGAAACCAAAGCGGATTTGCCCAAGTTTACCTTTAACCCTGAGACCGCTTCAAAGCAAACTAGGAGAGCACCAATATTTCTTACTTGAAAAGGATCTGCCCCGCAAAATACCAGAGTATCATCAGCAAAGAGGAGGTGAGAGACGATAACCTGTTCCGCTTCTCCAGCCCCCACTGAAAACCCAGAGATGAGACCCCTATTTATTGATGCCTCAATCAACCTGCTGAATGCCTCCATGACCAAAACAAATAGGAATGGAGAAAGGGGGTCGCCTTGCCTCACACCACGTGAACTATCAAAGAAGCCAGACGAAGATCCATTAATCAAGACCGAGAATCTCACAGACGAGATGCAATGCTCAATCCAGGAACACCATTTTTCTCCAAAACCACACCTTCTTAGAAGATAAAGAAGGAACTTCCAATTCATATGATCATAGGCCTTTTCCATGTCCAATTTGCACAATAATCCAGGTTCCCCCGATCTAATACGACTATCCAGACACTCATTGGCGATGAGAACTGAGTCCAGGATTTGCCTGCCTTTAACAAAAGCATTCTGGGGTTTAGAGATGACCTTGTTCATTACTCTCTTCATCCTATTAGCCAAGACCTTGGCAATAATCTTATAAGTCCCTCCCACAAGGCTAATCGGACGAAAATCTTTTAAATCATTTGCTCCATGAGACTTCGGAATAAGGGATATGAAAGTGGCATTAAGGCTCTTTTCAAATTTACCTCGATCATGAAACTCCGCAAAGACCGCCATAATGTCCCCCTTGATCACATCCCAGCAATCCTGAAAGAAAGCCATAGAGAAGCCATCCGGACCTGGAGCCTTATCCCTATCCATCCCTTTCACCACCTCCCAAACCTCCTTTTCCTCAAACGGAGTCTCCAACCTAGAAGCCTCCCCAACATCTAACATGTCAAAAGCAAGGTCTTCTAGCCTCGGTCTCCAAGTGAGATTCTCTTTGAAAAGAGCCTCGTAAAAGTGAGTAACATGATCACTAATAACCTCTTGATCTGAAGTCGTTGAGCCATCCACCATCAACGTCTCTATAGTATTATGTCTTCTATTTGCATTGGCCATCCTATGGAAAAATTTTGTGCATTTATCTCCCTCTTTCAACCACCGGACCCTAGATTTTTGCCTCCAACTAATTTCCTCTTGTAACAGAAGGATCTCCAATTCTCTAGATAGCGACCCCTTCCTCTCAATATCTTCAGAGGATAAACCTCTCTCTTCATCCACCCTGTCAAGAGTTTTTAATTCCTCCATCCGAGCCTTGATATGCCCTTCCACATTGCCAAACACCTGGTTATTCCATTTCTTAATGTCCTCCTTGAGAGCTCGCATCTTTTTTGCCAAAATAAAACTCGGAGTGCCAAGGAAATGATAAGAACCCCACCAACTTCTGACTTTGTCCACAAATCCCTCTGCTTTGAGCCACATATTTTCAAACTTGAATGGTCTCTTACCTCCCAACAAACAATTACAATCAAGAACAATAGGAGCATGATCCGAACAAACACGAAGCATCCTTTTTTGTCGCACGTCCGGGTAATGAACTTCCCAATCAGTGGAAACAAGGAATCGATCTAGCCTTGACCAGGATTGATTGTTAGACCAAGTGGAAACCCCCCCAGCTAAAGGAAGATCCATAAGTTCTTGCTCCGATATAAAATCTGCAAATTCCCTCATTGCGGATCGAGAATGAACTCCCCCCGACCTTTCACTAGAAAGAAGAGTAACATTAAAATCCCCACCAATACACCAAGGCATGTCCCACCAACTCATAAGGCCCACCAGCTCCTCCCAAAGATAACGTCTAATGTTGTCTTTGTTTGGACCATAAACCCCCCCAAAAGCCCACTCAAACCCGTCATCAACATTTCTAAAAGAACATGCTGCCACAAATCTGCCCATAGCAACCTCAACCTTCGTAACAACCCTCCTATCCCACATAACCAGAATTCCCCCTGAGGCCCCTCTGGACGGAACATAGCACCACTCCACATAAGGACATCCCCATAAACTCCTCACAAAGTTATTAGAAATGAAAGCCACCTTAGTCTCCTGGAGGCACACTACATCCACCTTCCAACTTCTAAGAAGACTTCTAACCCTCAATCTTTTGTCCCTTTCATTCAACCCTCTTACGTTCCATGAAAGAATCTTTGGCTTCATTTAACAGCTCCAAAACCCCTCCCCTTACTTCTAACCCTCGAAGAGCTACCATTGGGTCCCTCATAATTAATAGAAAAATTAAGATTGTTGAGTTCTCGCTTACCTTTCTTAACCGAAAGAGCTTCCAAACCCACTCCCTCTTCCACTGCCTCTCCCTCTTCCTTACCATTGCCCTCAGTGTCATCCAAGATTAACCCAAAAACTTCCGACAGCTTCCTATCTTCACCGCCACAAGAGACGCCTACAAGCTTACTGAATTCAGTAACAAATTCCACTGTAATCGGCTCCTGAGCTACAAAGGGGACCACAGCTAAAGAATCTGAAACAGGATGTGGACTCTCCTCATGATCACTGACCACATCCCCAATCGACCTCAAAGGATTCGAACCTGATATCTCCCACTTCTCAAGCCCTGGCGGAATCTCTTCCTTCTCCTCGACCTGCTTTGAACTAACTACTGTTTCTTCCTCCAAATCCCTCCCCACCATCTCCTGCCCCACGCTCGGCAAAATCCATTTCTCGAGCCCCGGAAATAGCTCTCCCTGGGTATCAGACCCCGCCTTATCATACTTTTGCTCCATTTGCCCCTGCTTGACTGGGTCTGACTGACCTGAACCGCTTCTCTCCCCTTTTTCCATTTCCCTCCCGCACATAGACTTCTTCAGCTTCCCACTATCATCCACAGAAAGCCTCGCAATATCCGGCCGCACATAATTGGTCGTACCCTCCTTGCTGGCACATGCGATAAGAGCTGTCGGCGCTTTACCCAGAATTCCCAAGACTGGGTCGCTCTGCTGCTTCGCCGAGACCGCGAGTTCCACAGAATCGGTCGCCGGAGAGGACCCATCGATTCTGTCAGCCCCCCGCTGGCCATCCCGTGATTCCTCAGAATCTCTCGTCGGAGATCGGAGACCTTCCCTTGTCGACGCTACCTTCCTCGGCCCCTGAACTCTCGACGTCTCCGGCATAGTTTTATGCGTTAAGCTCGTAAAGGAACGAGACTCTGAGTAAAAAGACGAAGGACCCGATGGGCCAGGACCACTAGGCGTCACTGTCTTCCTACTGTAAAATTTCGTCGACCTGCTGGGCCCAGAACCCACCACTATGGCCTTGTCCTTTCGGCCTGTCTGTGGCATGACAGAAGCCTTGGGCTGGCTTATAGGCTGACTAGCGTATGGGTTCATGAAATGGGCCTCCTCAGAATGCTCCAAGACACTCATACTTATAGGCCCAGTATGTCTGGCCTCGCCTCTGCAAGGGGAGCGCGAAAACGCTTCGATTCCTTCGAGGCAAATCCTGATCTCCTCCTGTATCTTCAGCAAAGAAATCTTCAGCTTTTCCTTTCCTCCCGCCGACACGCAACCTGGACAGCACGCTCCAGTACAGCCAGCTTCGTATGCTTTCTCCTCGGGACTTGAAATTTTCTTCTGCACTGCCTCAATTCTGACTCCACAGTTCGCTACTGTTCTCTCCGCCGGACCTGCTGCCGGAACAGTCTTCTGAACCTCCAAACCATCTTCGACTTCCTTGGCTTGGCACACTGCAGAGAAACTTGGCCCCATTTTGTTATCATTCTTCTTAACTTCCCCCAACAGCCATTTAGGGACTCTAGCAATGGGTTCTTCGAAGGACCCGAAAAGTTCCTCTTCTTGGTTGGATTTAGACATCAAGACCTCCGAGAAGCTCCTTCTTTGTTTCCCTGATATAAGCTTCCTTGCATCCCCCACGAATGGCTGTACAAAATCCACAGCAATTCGAAACTCTGACTGTAGCCGGTTCCATCCCTTCCTATTCCATCCTTCAGGCACGAATACTCTCCCTCGTCTTTCGCTGCCTTCGTTCTCCTCCAAAACCAAAAAGCTCCCGTGTCTGTTGAAGCATTTCTGGACTAACACGCGTGGAAAACTTCTAATGGTCTCGTCCCTAAAGACCCTTGAATCCCCCACATCCATCAACTCTTCAAAAATCCTCAAGAGCCAAACCGCTTCTGTCCAATCCAAACGTATCGATCGCATCTTGCCTCTGCACCGCTCCTGTAGTTTCAATACCGTGTCTCCATCCTTCACTATCACTGCAAACTCCTTAGATTCCACAACCCAACCTCTCGACAATCCCATGACTTGACTCTCCAGTTGCCACCCAAACTCCTCCGATAAGTAGCCAATATAATTATCCTACTCAAGATAATTTAAAGTAGCAAAACCCAGTACTTTAGCAAACCTGGGTACGATATGCAATCTCTAGTTGTTCCGCCACATCTTCACGAAGTGGAAGCCAATCAAGGCCCCCTTTACGAGCAAACCAATGACCTCTTAAAACACGCCGATTTTCTCCATACCAGTAAACAGGGAAACAATGTCTCCACGCTAAATCAACCTACATAAAGATCGTAGGTGAATGGTATTACTCTATATATATAGTCTCTTTTACCTTTCATGACGGCTAGCTATGCTATTGGTTTTTGTCAGCTACAAGAACATATAAAATTGAATGGAAAAAAAGGTGTATTTGGTGACACAGTTGGAAATTCATAGTAGTGTTACTTTTCGGATCTAGTTGCTGTCTTCATATATTGAACGTTTTGAGCAAATTTAATTCATTTTGGGCTTTGCATTGAGAATACTCAGCTGCAGCACTGCTTACTTCTTCTATCTCTTTCCTTATGATTTTCAGATAGATTTGATTCATGTCAAGGAATTTGTCTGTTAGTACATCAATACTGGATTATCCTTGGGGTTTATTTTGTCCTCTGTTACCAAAACCAACAACAACAAAACAAGAAAAAAAAACAAAAAGAGAGAGAAAATATACTTTTAACCCCCTAAACTATTACTCATTTTGCAATGAGAAATGCTAGAGATCCGGAAAATTTTCCCGAATCTTAGTTCCCGACTAACGTGGCTGTAGTTAAGTAAACTACAGTTAAGTTTTTTTTAATAAAAAGTAAACCCACTCACCCACCCCACCCCACGCATGCTATCCCCTTCACCTTCAGCATGCTTCTCTCTCTCTCTCTCCCAAAAATCACGCACAGCACATCACACTTCTCTCTACCCAACACCAGCAGCATCCAATGCCACCACCAAGCACTACCCTCACCGACGACCCACCATCCAACCAAAAAAGAAGTTTTTTTTTTTTTTTTTTTTTTTTTTTGATTTCATATGGTATTTCTCACAGATCTGCATTATTTCTTTATTTTCTGCCCCTACAGATGGCGTCACCTTCACTCTCGAGACCTTCCATACCGCTCTTGAGAAGTACGACTTTAATTCTGAGCTTGGGACCAAGGTTGGTTGCCCACTCTTTTTATGTCCCTGAGTTTTTTCCATACTTCTTTGAAATTGAGGTCTAGAGTGGGAGCTTGTTTCTGGGTATGAGCTAGAGTGAGGAATTATGAATGAGGGTTATGTGAAATTTTTATTTGTGAAAGTCAGGCATGCAAGGAATCGTGGTTTCTTCACTTTCTTGTGAGTTTTCAAAATGGGTGTGAGCTAAAATGAGGAACTTTATGTTATTTTTGTGCTATTTGATATTGGGTATGTGTGATTGGCTTCAGATTGAGTGCTGCTGCTGAGTTTGATGTTTTTTTTTTTTTTTTTTTTTTTTTTTGTCCTATGCAGGTTGATGTGCAGCATGTGCTTATGTGTTGATTGTTGTGGGGCTTTACTCAGTGCTATGGGGAAAGCACAAAGAGAGCATGGAGAATAAAGAAGAGAAGATATCGGATGCTATAAAGGGTGCTCAAGTATGCAATTTCAGGAATCGAAGATATTTGTAGAATGAGTTTTCTTTGTAGATTCCGGATAATGGTCCATGGAATTACCCTTATCCATGGAATTACAACTTCGTTAGTATGAAGTATGGGGTGAAGCTGGGTACAACAATACTAGTGTTAATAAAATGATGTTAAGAATTGAGCCTTTTCATATAGCCTTAGGAGCAAATAAATTTAGAAATTGGACCATTCCATAAATTTGTGTAGTGTATACATTTTGAACCTTCCCTCACTTCTAATCAATTTGTTGCATATTGCTTTTATGTGATGGGATTTTTGATGGCTTGCATGAATGCCTGAGGCATTAAGTCCATTGATTTAGTGAGCTTGACAGACCAATCTTTTACTTCATTACAACTTGACAGACATAAGGATTGAGCTTTTTCTCGTCCTCTTAAAAGGATGACATTATTATTAAGGAGACTGTGCAGGCTATTTTGTCAATTCTATCTTTTATAACAAAACAAAACAATTACAATAAATACTCCAGTAAAAACTGGATCACAAGTACTCCAATCTAAAACTATACTTTTGAAGAACACCAACAGAAGTCATTAAACAGCATCTTCTACACAACCCAAAATTGCCTTTTATCTTTATCATGACTTCATCCACATATATGATCTCTCCATGCAGCTGCATTAAGGTCTTTGGGGTCTTTGTGCATGCTCCATTTCATATTATGTCTGCACAAACCATTTACTTAATAAGAACACAATTCATATTATGTCTGCACAAACCATTTACTCAATAAGAACACAATTCATATTATGTCTGCACAAACCATTTATTCAATAAGAACACAATTGGGAAAGGTGGAGATGTTACTAAAAAAAAGTGTACCGCCTGAAACATAGATTCACAGGTCATGACGGATACATTATGAAATTACATAAGACCAAAGTGGATAGCCAATTTGACCAAATCATTGAAATTACATTATGCATGACAGATACAATAAGCTAGAGTCAGATTAAGTAGACACGAAAAAACAAAACAATTTTGATGAATGTCTATACACAATTACCATCCCAAAACCCACAATAGTGACATCCAAAACCATCCAAATCCAACCTATCTCTTCCTTAAACACCAGAAAATGAAACTGATCTGGCAACACAAAGCTCATAACAATACATGCTGCTCACAACAAAGACAAGAAACTTGTCGATGCAAAATAATCTCTAAAAGGAATTCATTGGCTCCACAGGAAATAAAGAATACTGCAGATCTGTGAGAAGTACCAGATGAAAAAAAAATCCCTCTTGTCAACAAACAAAACAAGACCAAATTTCGTTTCAAACTCATAACTTCAAAGCTCTAAAATTTGACCCATTTTCGAAATCAAACATAACAACCACCACTATATCTTAAAAATACACAGATTAAATAGAACCCATCATCTAAGAAATTTGAGCAAGCAATGGGGAAAAAAAAAATCAAAGATCGGAAGAGAGGGAAAATGCGAACCGTGTCGTTTAGCGGGTGTCACTGAGAGAGAGAGGAGCGTGGGGAGAGAAGCACTGAATGGTGGACGTCGGCTCCGATATGGTGCAGTGGGTCGGCGTGGGCGTGGGCCTCGCCGGAAGCCAAATGCATGGGGTTGGGGAGAGAAATTTTTTCTTTTGGGGCCGAAGGGGATAGGTCTATTTCTTTTTTCTTTTTTTTCTTTTTTAATAATAGTAACTTAACTGAAGTTTGTTTTACCAACGCCACGTCAGTCAGGAACCTCAATTCGGGAAAACTTTCGGGACGCGTAGCAGCTCTCTTTTGCAATTATGCTTTCAAACTTTAAAAAGTGATATTGAAGACTTATATACTAGTACTACCATTGTGTGCCAAATTAGACACTTTTGTATTTTTTTTTTCTTCCCAAATACGCTTGAAGTTATTAATAAATAGAATTAAAAAAAAAAATTTAAATAACCATTTGGAACAAAAAAAATAATAATAATAAGGGGGCTAATTTGAAAAGGGCTACACAGTTTTTTTTTTTTTTTTTTTTTTTTTTTTTTTTTTTTTAAAAAAAATTATAATTTTTTCAAATGGTTATTCTTTTTAATAACAATTGAGACCTTAAACTGTGAACGATTGTTTACAATTTGTTCAAAAGTGAAATTATATAGAACCACGCTCCATTGATCTTATATCAATTTCATTGACGTCAACTTTTTAGATTTTGTAGAGAATTTTCAAAATTTAGGATATCAAAGATTGGCGACTATTCATCACCAACATTAACTTTGTAACTTTTTGCATTTTTTCTTTATAAAAGTCATTTCTGTAGTTGGCTTTCCTATTCAAATAAATTTGCATGGTCACATTATGGTATTTAGGTAAGAAAGACTCACATAATAATAATAATAATAATAATAATAATAAAAAGCTTTATAATAACTTTAATATAACTACTACAGTTTATATTGCGTTTTCAAAAAATTAATAATATAATTCTAATTAAATTGAATAACAATAATCAAGTGCATAGCATCTCAATATGATAAATAAAGATCATATGGCAGTCGTTTCTTTTCACTGGTATTCGTATGAACATAATTGAAACATTATGAAAACTCAACAGAATAATACTAAAATCTTTATATTTAATAATAAGCAAGGAAAAAAAATTCAACCAAAAAAAAGATGGCAAACATGCAAAATTAGTCAGTGTGGTTTACCTGATTTACAATTAGCTCTAAAGGTCATTGAAGTATGTCAAAAAAATAATTTTGTCCCTACAGTCAAATTTCGTCCACTAATTTAACAGATTCCGTTAGTATGACATTGACTTAAATAGTATAAGTATCACAATTTTATTGGCTTTTTCATTTCACAATATTAGAATCTGTTAAGTTAATGAATTGAATTTGACAGTAAAGACTAATTTTTTTTTGGCATATCTCAGGGATCTTTTAAGTTCATTTTGATATTACAAAGAGTTAATTGCAAATCAAGTAAACTACGGTGACTGATTTTGCATTTTTTACAAACAAACAAAAAAAAAAAAGAAGGAAGAAAATACCTTTTATAATTCATAAATAAGTAAAAAGTTTCAAAACCGTACATGATAAAACAAAAACAGCAAATTTATTGAAAATAAAATATGTGTAGCCGCCTAGGTTTGATTCACTTTAAAAAATAAATAAAAAAAGAAAAAGAAAAATATGTCTTTAAGCCGGTGCTATGAATGCCACTTTTGATAATTGATGTCGGATTGAGGATGATAGAATAAATGATAATGAAATTGCTCATGCTGCTATGAATACCACTTTTGGCAATTGACCGTTTGGCGCCTGCCATTGAATGATATCATGATAATGAAATTGCTGCAATTTCAAAAAGCAACTTATACTTGAATTGTGAATCTTGATGATCAAAATTTCAGAACTTGGTATCTATACATAATCATTACGAAGTTGGGCATATACTAGGGCGTGAGTTCGACTCTTCGCAGTGAAAAATTACTTATACAAGCCTAATTAGTATTAGCCGCCTTGAAAATCACTGGTATTCTGGTAGGGATAAGTCATACTATAACTCAATTTGTCTTAAGAAAACGTCTGCGGTTCTCAACATCTACGCCCTCCTGTGTAGTTTCCAGCATGTACGTGCTACCATGATTACGCCCAAGTAAAATAGTCACAATTCATCACCTCCACTTGCCCTTTTAATTATTAAAAAAAAAAAAAAAGAGCCAAAACGGCTTACTTGTGACTTGTGGGTATAAAACAATTCAATGTGGTGACTCGTGAGGAAACAAAGAAAATTCGCGTATTATTGTGTGGCAGGGGATTCATGTGGTAAGGAAAAAAAAGAAAAAGAGAAATGTTAGGAATCAATAAATTCTTCATATTTGGCTCATATTCTCCTACAAATTTAATAAATCAACCATTAGATTTGTGGAGTTTACAAGTTACTTGTATAAAATCCACATAAGTACACAAATCTAATAATTGATTTGTAAGATGAGATTGGACAAATATAGAGAAAATATTGACTCCTAATATTTATATGAAAAATAAAAATAAAAATAGTACAACGTTATTCATATTGATATAGGGAGTCCGGACTGCGATGTTTTTTTCTAGACCTTCTGGTATTGGTACCACATTTGTTAGAGGATCAGGGGGCAAACTAAAAAGTTTTGGTCCAAAGATATATAGACCCTTTTAAAAGTGTGGGAGGCCATGGTCTAACTTGGTCCCCCCCTACGTTTGTCTCTGAAATAAATAATACCCTCGATGTCATGACTTTGAGGTGGTTCATGTTAGGACCTATTATGCCTTAAAAGCTAATTTCTTTTTTATGAAATTTTCGATTTATTAATTTTATTGAAAACTAATGTGCAAATTACTATTTATATCCTTTTAAGTTATATTGAATATAGCTTAGGTGGGTTAGACAGAACCTGAATGTGGCCCATTGGGCTTCGCTTCTCTAAGCAAATTGCCGGCCCGTCGCTGACAAGGAGAAACCAAACAAACAAACTGTGAGGGAAAAAAGAGAGACACACAGACAGAAACAGAGAAAACGGCGCACTTATTTAAGGAAGAAGGATAATGAAATGAAACGGTACGTTTAGCTTTCCCTGTCTTCAGACAGTTATAACAGTTATTTTACAGCCTTCAGAGCTTTTACTACCATCACCCATCACTGGCGCAATAACAATCATTATTCAACTATTTCTCTGTTCTAATACATGTAATGAATAACCGCCCATCCTACTACTATCCCATCATGAAATACTCTAACCAGGAAAAAAAAAAAATTATCTTAATTTTGATGAACACCCCCACCATTCTAAGAGAGCAATAGAATGCAGCAGCTGAAATCAGCAGCAATGCATGGGGTCTGCTATTGGAATGATGCTGTGAATCTGTGGCCCTTTCAGCAAGAAACTGCCCTAAGCGGTTCCATATCCGTCACGATGCGACTTTTGCCATCTCCATGCAATTTGCAAACTCTCTGTAAGATTGGTGTATTGCGCTGCCCAGTTGAGTTCCCGGGCGATCTTAGATGGGTCGCTGAACACTTTAGCGTAGTCACCGGGCCGGCGGGGTAGGAAATCAACCTTGATATCCTTTCCTGTTGCCTTCTTACATGCCTCCACAAACTCCTTCACAGATCTACCTGAAAAACGTCATCCCAAGAGCAGCAAGCAGCAAGCAGCCTCAGATTCCTGCTAAATTCACAAGACAATACAATATGCATAATGAGTGTTCTTTCTGTTTATCCTACCTTTTCCAGTGCCAACATTGTAAATTCCAACTTTTTTTGGCACCGCCTTTTCAAGAGCTTTCACATGAGCATCCACCAGATCAGTGACATCAATATAATCCCGTATGCAAGTTCCATCAGGTGTATCATAGTCTGTTCCTTTGACCTGCAAATTGCAAAACACTAGATTAGAACAAATCAAACCACACGCATAATTATAAAAAGACTAATGCGGATAGTTTGTAACAGATATATTGTGACTTTCTCACACCCACTCTGGAAATCAAATGATATAACAATGATATATTGTCAACCAAAAAGGCATGGCTGTCAACTTGTGAATTAAAGGTTTAAACATTAAATACTATGTTAAGACGAAACCCTAAACAGACGAAATTTATGGACAAAACCTCTCCACAGATTCTATTCACCATGTCCAAGTCTCACAGATTTCTCAAAAGTGGCCTAACTAATTCTTTGAATTTGAGGGTTTCTTTTTAAACAGATGATTTTTTTTTTATTGGTAAGTTAGACAAGCACCCGGTGGGACTTGAACCCATGACCTCACTCTCCACCTTACTACAAAGGGAAGAGGTATCATTTGAGCTAAAGCCCATTGGTTAAGGAGATGATGTTAAAAAATCTAAAGTTTAACACCAAAACATCCCCCACAGCTCTTTGTATTTCATTTTTTCTACTAACTTTCGGATGATGGGGTTAACATGAGTATTGTGTCCATTATTTGAATTTAGCAGGCTTGTTATGACTTTACCCACATGTCGTGCAATAAGGATTCAGCGTACCTTCAGCCCAGGAATAATACCACGAGCTGCATCGAAACAAGCACCAGAGATTCTTCCATGTTCACGTAGTTCAGGTCTCGGAGCTTCACCTAGTCTGCCTTCTGGATCTGACCCAATCACATTGAAATATCTGATATTTTCAAAAAGGAAAAGAGATCCGTTACAACCCTGGTTTATCAAATTTCTTAATTCTTATGGAAAACTTGTTTTGAGGCGTTGGGAAGCAGGGGGGAAAGGGGGATGGGGGCAGGTGAAGTATAGTCTGGCCATCCCTTATTGAGTTCAGCAGTAAAAAACAATAAACAAATAAACAAAAAACAAAAAAAGGGAAAATACTCTACTTCCTATGAACTAACACCTCATAACCTGCGAAATTATCATTTGTGACACTTGACCTCCTTCAACTGCCATTTAGATGCAAATAGCCCCCTTCATTAGTTGAGGGTGTTACATCCAACGGAAAAATGAGCAACAGACATGCATTTGCTCTTTTTTTTTTACTCAAAATGACAAAAATGCCCTCCAAGTAAAAACTAAGCCAAAAAAATACTTGAAAAACATTTTAGAAAAAACGGAAGTGGTCAACTGGGGGCTCTCCATGGCGTACCTCACGCCTGCCCAAGCTGCCAAGAGCATCACGTGCGTGAAGGTCACCACATCCAAGAGCCTCGCCTGGTTCACATTGAAGATGTCATATGTGTTGAGCAAGGACTTGCAGGCCTTCTTCAATGACAGGCAGCCCAACAATGCCGTCTCTGCGCCTCATCAGCGTGAGCGACACATTCAACTAGAAGAAACTGAAAGCGCCAGTAACTGGGACTGGCATGCAACCAGACCGTTGGATCTAGGCAAAGTAGCGGACCAGCTTCTCCCATTGGATGCTGCCCCAAGATGCTGACAAGTACCAACTACCAGAATCGATGAAGCACCTTTGGGGTGGTCCAGCCAACCCAGCCCCCAAGTGCCTCAAAGGTGTTCGAACCACCCAAAAGTGCTTTGAAGTAGCTCGACCACCCCTACCACCCAAGCGGATGCTTCGCTAACCGCCACCCTAGGGATGGCAACCACCGCTCTTTTTTTTTTTTTTTCTTTTTTCCTTTTTTAAATATTTTTGGATTTTTTTTTTTTTTTTTTTTTTTTCACTTGGAAGGTATTTAAGTAAATGCACTATCTTAATTCAAGGCATTTTTTGTCATTTCACATAAAAAATATATACATTCATGTCATGTGCTCGTCTTTTCATCTGTTCTCGTCTTTTCGTCTGTTCGTCTGATTCCATGCCCTCCTCCTCCCCCCCCCCCCCAAAAAAAACGTAGACAGATTTATATAAAATAAGCATATAGCTAACACCAACCTTAGGATCATGACTGCCATGTCTGAATTTTTAGAAAAATCAAGGATTATATCTTCTGCCATCTTTTTAGCTTTTCCATATGGATTAATGGGGACCTGTATTCATGCAACAAGGTTCATCAGCTGTGTAGCTATAAAACCCTATACGCATCAAAAATAGCTGTAGCAGGCCACATAAATTTTATTGCCTCAAATGGAAAACAAAAAATAAAACCAAGAATATTTTTCTCTGTTATTTTGAAAGTAAACAAAACAAAGAATATCACTAACAATAACACAACCATTTTCTCCCAATAAAAACAACAATAAGAACTGAAACAAAAATGAAAACCAACCCTCACCTGCACAGTTGTTTCGGTAATGGGCATCTTTTCAGGTTCCCCGTATGTTGCACATGTACTAGAATATATCAATGTTTTCACACCATGTGCAGCCATGGCCTCTAACACAACTAAGGTGTTTGATGTAATGTTATGATAATACCTGCAGAACAAGGTCACAGATATAATTAGCAGCATAATATACGAGTTACCACTATGTTCTTTTTAAAATAGTTTACAAGTTACCACTATGTAAAGCACCATTTTACTTGCTCATTTGAAAGGGGGATCAAGCAAAGATAAAAATGAAATAAACCCTTAGGTAGAGAGAGTTACAAGATTAACCAGTTTCTTACATACCAGGCTAATATTATGTGCACACCAAAAATGCCTGTGATCTGAAGTTGATCACTATTCCTATGTCACTACCATAGTTGGTTGATAAAGCACATCCACAACAAGCTAGAATACAAAGTTGCTTTTCTAATTACAGTCTGAAATTCCATTCCACAACCAGACATTTCAGATCAAATCTTATAATCTTATATGATCCTGCTTATTTATTAAGAAATTAATTATATATAAACATGGCAATAAGATTTATTGAGACCCAATCTCATCTATCAAATTCTCTTGAGATTATGTTGAAAACTATAGTACTTGACATGGATGGATATCTAAAAGAAAAAAACATAAAATTACTATTGAACATCAAGCAAAATGACCTTTTTTACATTATCATCTTTGTTAAACAAAACAAACAAAAAACATATAGTTATTTTAATTACTTATTGGATCATTTATTTCTGTCATTGAAAGGAAAGAGTATCATAATGATTAACAATCACTAATTTTCACACAAAGAAACATTTCTACAAAAACTGACAACATTGGTCTTATTGTTCTACAAAGAACATTACACATACAGACTTTCTTTTACATGTGGATGAATTCATAGATAAACTTTTCAAGTTTTCAGAGTTTCATCAGTTACATAATCAATAGGAGTTTTCCATCATAAACTCAAACAGAGCAATCAGCAAAATCTGGCCAACACAAGTATTTAGTGACCAGATTTTCCAGTTAAAAAAGAAAAACAAACTCCAGTTTTTTTTTTCCCCCTATTTTAAGCCATATTAATAAAAATAACACATTTTCAGTTTTCTAGATTTTTCTGCTATTTTTGCAAGTGTTTCTCATTCTTTTTTCTTTTTTTTTTTCTTTTTTTTTAATTGATAATTCCAATTTCCCAACTTTTGATGATTTGCAAAATGGTTGTGCACTCTAAACATACAGAAATGTCATCTAATTTTTTTATTTAATGAACTTATAAAATTCCAAAATCAATCCTACAATTCAGGTTTTTTTTCCTCTTTGTTAGTTGTTTTCAAGGACCCAACTCCTGAACTGAAAGTAGAATTCCATTCTATCCAAACATGGTCATTTTGGTTAATTTATTGAGATATGTTTAAAATATCATGTTTGAATAATCATTTTGGTTATTTCAGCCACAACATGATTAAAAAATCATGTCATAGTAATAAAAAAAGATGGGTTTGTTTGGAAAATGTAAAAAAACCATTCGAGCTGTAGTTATAATGAAGCCAGCCACAACACCTAAACATCACAGCAACCCTTTTTCATTTTTTTTCAAAGTGGAAAGGGGAAGAATAGGAGGCAAGCAAACAAAGATACCCCCCCGCATGCCCTAGGCTTAGGCCTTTTTTCTTTTGAATTATATTATTACTCCAAAGAAAAAAAAATAAAAAAATAAAAAAAGGAGAAAAACTGAACTCCAACTTTTAACTTTATTTGAACTTGCTTAAACTCAATCCAATCAAACCTCACAATTGAGAGCTGTTTCAAAAAGGCTAGATATTGCTCAAACGACAATACTTACTTGAGTGGATCAAGGGTGCTTTCCCCGACATATGCAACAGCTGCAAAATGCATAACAGCATCAAACGAATTCTCTGAAAATATTTTATTAACCTGAAAAATCTGTTAAGGAAACCTTCAGGTGTGGCTGTTTATATTAAGTAACAATTCTCAAGTGGAATATATCTTATAGAGAGCATGATAAGGATACAGCCTTTGGATCCCCTAAGTCAGCATAAATAAACTGAAGCCTTCCAGCTTCTGGAAATAATTTTTGGAGAACCTTTACAGCACCTAGATTTCCCCGTGAGAGGTTGTCCTGTCAAAAAGGGAAAATCTTAAAGATGTGTCACTGACACTTAAAATGCAAAATAGTTACTTATCAAAAAAAAAAATGCAAAATAGTTATAAAATAAATTCATACTTATTCTGCAAAAAGGCCTACCACTATAGTTACACGGTATGAGTCCTTCAGAAGACGAAAGGAAGCATGTGAACCAATATAGCCAGCACCTCCTGTTACTAGGACATGTGTTACCCCAGGTTCATGATGGGAGAACTGAAGGAAATGAATAAAAATTGTAGACCATTTCAGATTTGGAAATGTCAAATTGAAAAGAGAAGATAACCCAAATAAGTCATTTATATCCAAATTTACATTTTTATGCATTGTAATCGCGGGGAGGGGGGGGGCTGAAATTTAGGAAATAGCAGTCCCAAAACAGTCAAACAACATTGTTAACAGCTGTTAAAACAAAATCCAAAAAAACAAGAAATAAATAAACATCGTAGTCCTTAAAAGTTTTATCATATAAATTTGTAATGATTAAGTGAAAGGCGAATCTAGATAAGAAAAAACAATTTGACTGGACACAATTCTTAAACACAAAAAGTTTGCACCATAGACAAGGCTGGTGACAATCAATTAAAGACCTTATGTGGTCATCCAAACTGGTCGGAAACATGAAGGACCGGTGTCGTGTACAAGTCAATAACATATTACTTATTGGTAGGGATGTCTTATATACCTTAGGAACTAAAATTAAATGCTAATTCATAAACTCCAAACAAAAGAGCAAACTATGATATGAATTTGTTGTTATAAGCCACGTAAATATAATTAAATTTTTTATATTTGACCAATACTACATAAGTATAGCACAGATATACAATTATCATGAGCCCCACTTTGCACACTTCATTGAGGATGAAGTTATCAAACAGGACTTGCTTAACTTTGTGGATTATAGCCTGAATGATGGCAGCAATCAGCCATAGGTGTTCCATCGGTGCCTTTAGTCATACAAAGTTCAACAACTTCCTACAGCAATATGAAACCTGCCCCCTTCCATGAACCTCTCCAAAAGAAAATAAATAAACAAACGGTTGCTGGCTATGTTTGGTAAGTGTTTTGAAAATCTTTCACTTTTCAAACACATAAAGCACTTTTTAGAAAATAGTTACCAAACGAAACACTTTTTAAAAGACAAAACGCAACACACTTTTTAAAAAACTTCACACACCTTATGGTGTTATTTTGAGAAACTACATGCTTATTTTTTCAAGTGTAGAGATTGACCTGTTACTGCAAAAAAAATTTTAAAAAAATTAGGCAGGTGGCCACACAACCACCTGATGTTGATCAGAGTGTAGTCCGAACCCATATGTTATTTCATGCATTTGTCGTTTAAGTGTCGTGGCCGTCCGGACAGCCATATGTCTCGTCCGGACAAGCGTCGTAGCTTTATTTTATTTAAACATATTTCATGTTTTATTAGGCTTAGGGTTTTGAAAGTCTTTATTTAGTATTTTATTAGGTTTAGGGTTTTGGGCTATAAATATATGCTTATAGCCTCTAGAAAAACAGTTTATGTTGATTTATCAGTTTTCTCTAATAAGAATTACTCCGAGGTGATTTTTTTCATATTTTTCCTTGAAGTCATAGATAGACTCTATAGTTTTGAGAATGATTTTAAGATTTTTGATAGACTCAAGATCTAAGAATTATCTATCTTTCTTCTTGTGCTGTTTTATTTGCTTACCACCAAGTCAAGCTGCATCACCACCTCTATCCTGGTCAAAGGTGGCCGCACATTCACCCTAACAAGTCAGAGATGGCCATGCAGCTACCCCCTACAAAGAGAGAATGGTCATGTGGCTACTCCTGTAGAGGGTGGTCACACGACCACCTCTATCCTTGGAAGAGGTAACAACAAGGCCACCTCTATCCTAGTCAAAGTGGCTCCCCCATCTCCTTTTCTTTCTTATAAGTAAAAATTCAACCTCCACGCCTAAAAAATATGCACGCGTTTATTAATATTAGTGTTTGTTTCTTTGAAAACACTAAATACTAAAAAGTTTACTGAACAATTTTATTTTGTGGACCCCACATACAATACTTTTCAAATGTGATTCCAACTAAAAACACTTCTCAACTCCCATCACATCAAAATCTCTTTTTGAATCAAAACACAAAAAGACTTTTCAAGAAAGTTACCTAACATAGCCTAGGTTTGATATCACATCATAGCAAGAAGAGAAATTGACAATTCTCAAAGCATTGAGCTATACCTAGGATAATATATGTAACACATACATTTCATAGAAAATGAGTCAACCATCATAGACCGTACTTGACAATTAGAAGGATACTAAAATATATGACAAAGAAGTTACCGGGCTTGGAGCATTGAAACTGGAAGATCGCTTGAGCACCAGAATGCATAATGCTGTGAGGACAGCAGCCAAAATAATTTTTCCTACAAAGCTGCTCTTCTTTTTCGGATCTGGGTAATCCATGCCTACAAGCATGACAAGGTCAGACAAAACCCAAACATAAATATAGAAATCCTCGAAGCTCTGCAAGGATATTCAAGTGTATATATATATATATATTTCAAGCAATGAACTACACAACAAGCAATGCATAACCAGAAAGAAACCATAACATCTCAATTTGCACATATTTGTCATGAAATCATAAATATATATATTTTTCGAGTGACCTACATTTGACTAGATAAAAGAACCATCAACAAGCAGTTTTATGTCGAAACACATTCATTTAAATCACAGATATAAAGGAAATCCTACCTCCAAGTGAGGTAGATCTATTGGACCTTTGCTGAGTTCTGGACCTGACAAAATTTAGCATTGGGAAAAACCCCCCCACAATTCCGACTTGTACGAACAGGAATCTAATCCTTTGCCTCAATACCAACGATCAAAGCAGAACCCCGCTTTTGGTTTAACGTGCTGCAATCAAAACCGAAGAGTGAACAGTAATTTGTGGACAATAGAAATGTAAAAACTAAAAATTATGAAAAATTAAAGCCCAAAAGTCAGTATCACTGGGCCCTATCAAAGAAGAAAAGGTTTACAAAAAGTTCTAACGTTAGAAATATCAAAACTTTTTATGCAACTGATAGCCTGGAAAGTTCAGCACTCAATTCCCAAATTACAGAGATAGAAAAAGAGAAAAAGATAGAAAATTTCTAGATCCAGAGAGACCCAGAAGCAGAAAACCCATAAAAAATGAAATGCCAATAAGAATTGGAAACAAATAAACACCTAAAAGTTTGAACATTTTTTGTTCAGTTTCTGTTTCGGTCTAAGCTAAATATTCCAAAATATAAAACTAGAACATGCAGATGTCCGCCAAATAAATAAAATAGAGGAAAAAGACATTCAGAAAACCATTTTTCAAAATTGAACAAATTAAAACCCAGTAATCAAAATTTGAAAATAAAACAGACCCATGTAACATAGAAAGGAAACAACAAATGAAGAAGAACAATTCAAATTACAAGATCCAAAAAAACCCATGAGCAGTATCCATCCCAGATTACAATAACAAAAAAAAAGATGTAACAAACTACAAGAGAGTGGGAGAGAAAGAGATAGCAGAGGAGGGCAACCCACAATTAACAAAAATGACAAGGAATCAAGGAATCAAGGAAGGAAATCATTGTGTGAATAGAAGAAGTAGCAGAGAGACAGAGAAAGAGAAAGCGCGAGAGAAGATCGCTCACCAGAAAGAGAAAGAGAAAGAAGAGCATGAATCAAATTTAAAGGCTTCCATGCATTCCCACAACAATAAAATAAAAATAAAAGCGAAATTCCACCATATAACTTGAGTAGAAACCACGACGATCGAAAACGTAAGAGATAGAAAGAAACAAGAGAAATAGAGAGAGAGAGAAAGGAAAGAGGAGGAAAACGTACAAACACAGAGGGACGACCGAGTCCTGTGAGTGCTGTGTTTGAATATGTAATATATATGAATATATATATATATATATATATATATATATATATATATATAGAATAAGAAAGAGAGACAGGTGGGTTAATTAGGCGGAGAATTCTCTGAATCCATGTTGTCGATGTATTGCAACGACAGAGGAGGATTCACAATCCTCTGTGTGTTTTTTTTTTTTTTTTTTTTCCTTTATAAATTTCTTCGGTTTGATTCTTCTTTGCCGTCTCTGTCCAATCATCGGCTTCCATTTGTAATTTTTCTATGTGCTTTTTGGGAGCGAACATTGCGGGACAGGGGCTGCCCTTTCCTCCTGAGCACCCCTCCTCACGAATTGCTCGCTCCCCATAACTGCGTCTGATCAATTCGTGGGGCCCATAAACAGGCCACATCATCATCCTATTTACACTTTCTCTCTCTTATTATATATATATATATATAACTTTATTTCTTTTCACAAGCACGACTGTTACGACTTTTCCAACCTTTTATTTCTAACTTTACTTTTGTCAAGAATATTTAATATTATTTTATAGTTTTATTTTTTTCCTTCTTGGGTTTATTACTTTTTTTTTTTTTTTTTTTCCTTCCTAATTTACCAGATTTAGGCGTTTGTGTTACGATTTCATATACAAATAGTACAATTTTAAATCAAATCGTAAAAAATAAATTATTTAAAATTATGTTTTTTAAAAATTATGATTTGTAAACAAATAAAACCTGTGTTTGTAAATGCTAGATGTTCTAGTATTTTTCTGGTGTACTTTTAATTATGGCGTAACTTTTAAAATTATTGATGATTTCAAAATTCACATCACAATTAGGAGGACACCAAGAAAATACTAGAAGAACACCTAACATTTATAAAATATTTTTTGAAAAAGCACAAATTTATTTACCTTTTTTTTTATTTTTTTTGGATTAAAAAAAAGGGTTAATAAACAAGCCATTACATCATTTTCTTTTCACTTATTCAACCTATTCTATAAAATTTACATATTTCTACATATTTTTTTAATAGTATTTATAAAATTAGAAGAAGAAAAAAAATATTAAATAAACATATAATTCTCACATATGAAAGAATACATAACAATTTTATAAATTGGTTGAAAATTTTTGGAGAAAAACTCTATATATACAAATGGGACATGTTAAGTGTTCTTCTAGTGTTCTCCTGATGTCCTCCTAACTGTAATATGACTTTTAAAATTATCGTTGAATTTGAGATTATCATTATTAACTTTTAATCTATTGATGATTTTAAAAGTCACATCACATTTGAAATGACACTAGAAGAATACATAGCATTTCTCATATACAAATATGGCTAACAATTACATTACATTAATTATTTACAACTTGATCATATAATTGAAGGGTACTAAAAATTTATTTACAAGTTGCCAAATCTTTGACGCATAAATATGTATGGCACTCATTCCCCCTGTGCAGGTTAAAGTCAACCTAGTTAAAAAAGGAAGCATTATTACTCCCTGCAATATTTATATCTCACAAAAATAAAAATTAATATATATGATTTTTTTTTTCTGGAAAAATATGCCTGATTTGAGTACCAATCCATACACGTGGCCCATGGGTCCTAAACTATTTCTTTGTACTTAAACAAAAAAATAAAAAACATTTATTTGTGGTAAATAAGTATGTATTTTTGAAGTGTAGGAAAAGATATGGCTTTTCATATTAAAAAATCATAAATTTGTGACCCATGGGATTCCTCGGGTCCAATAAATTTGTGACACCCTAAATCATGCGACTTGTGACTTGTAAGTCGCAGAATGCTGTATGGAACCGATCGCCAAAGTGCCTCTTTGCTCCGGTCGCTAATTGCCAATCACGATTCTCGATTGACAGGAGTCGACCAATAAGCCTCAAGATTATCATTCACAAATTCTTAGAGCCCTTAAACTTCATGAAAAGTACCTATTATTTTAAGGAAGATATGCGTCACATTAGTACAAACATTCTTTAATGACTCGAGTAAAGGCCATGTCCGAAGGTACATGAGGTGTCCTAGGGCTAACGCACCACGACCACTCAACGTATGAGGAAGTGTGACGTGTCTCCCCGTGAGGACTTGCAGGAGCAAGGGATCAAATTCCAAAAACGCTTAGCAGTATAAAGGGAAGGGGGAAAGCATAAGTAAGGGGTTCTGATCTATTCATTTTTCGAGTAATTTGTACTAGTTCTTTTCTTCCTTCTTAGACAACGATACTGACGTTAACATTGAAGCTATCCCCCGTCGGCCCACTACAAGAAGTTCTCACACTTTGTTCCAGTTTTGCAGGTCCCTTCATTGCTTGACCGCAAACTGTCTCAACAAAACAAAAAAAAAAAGATGTATAACGAAAATAGCAAATATTATATACCACATTTTTATCTCATAATATTAATGTAGTAATCCTAACCGCTCTAACCGCTCTAGACTTCTTTTTTTTTTTTTTTTAACCACTAAATTTTGATTAATTACTAAAATTTAAGCCCTATATGTAGTCAATTATGAAGACTTTAGAAATATCTGTGTGCGTATTTGATACGTTGTGTAGAAATATAAATGGTTGAATCTTCCTATCATGCATGCCCTGATAATCCAATCAGTTTTGAAAGTCAAGAGAGAGATCAATTAATAAGAAATTATTATGAGAGAAGTCTTTGGTTGAATCGATCCCTCTAAATGTAGCTGTCTGTCTTCATATGCATAATAGCCGGCCATTATATATATATATATCCACGCAAGGGAAGAGGAGAGGGGATTCGAACTAGTGACCTCTGTTTCATTAAGCGTGGTCCACAGCCGATTAAGGTACTCCCTTAACGACAAAACAAATCATATTTGAATATATTATCTTTGTACTGTAAATTCATCAAATAAATAAGAGCATCTTATTTTTAAAGATAAAACTGTGATTTTAAATGTCAAATTACGATTTGGCCAAACACTTATTTGCGTTTTTAAAAAATTACGTTTTTAAATTACAAACTCAAACATACCCTTAAACTGTAAACTTAATGCTATGCATAATTGCGGGACCAATGAGGTAGCAATTTAATCATACCCTAAATCCTAATGAAAAAGAAAGTTGCCTACTACTTAGTGGTGGGCCGACATGTATTTTTTGATGTACATTTATCATTCATATATGGTCTACATAAATAATAAGTAAATAAAGAATATTAGAGAGAGGGCCAGATGTGTGAGTCTCAAATAGAGCTGTCTAGTAGGTTCAAGTATTTTGGCTTATTATTCAATTTCTATTCCTTCACCTAACTTCCTATTGACTTCCCATGGGCAGCCTATGACCACCTTTTCTTTTGCTTTGGACCAACCCAAACTAAAAAAGATATTTATAATTGCTTTGACATTTCCATCCTATATATATATATATATATATATATATATATATATATATATATATTTTTTTTTTTTTTTTCTTAAGCAATTGAATCGTACAAAAACAAATTTGTTAAGAATATTTTATTTTATAGTTTTATTTCCTTCTTTTTATTGTAGGGTTTATTCACTTTCCTTCGTTTACTAAGTTTACTAGTTTAACGCTCATAGTTTTTTTATAAACAAAATCCTTTATAAAATTTGTAATACTTTGTTAAGGATATAAATCCTTGATGATTTGACTATTCTAAATAAAGGAATTTAGATGATTTAGTTACCGTAAATTAAATGATTTAGTTTGTAATTGAAATTATTCAAGTCTCTGCCAAACTTTGTAAATAGGATATCGTGTGCAAGCCGAACCACCTTAATTATCTGTAGTTCATTTCTTTATCATAAAATTCTATATACTTCAATAATAAACTAGATATATACAAGATATAACTCTTATGTTCTTATGTGTTTCTGATGTCTCTTTTTTCTCTCATTTCTTTCTTTAATATATTTAACAAAAATAAGGTGGCAACTCTCATATGGTGGCACGTCAAATCTAATAAATCACTTTCACATGCATATCATTTAAGCTACTTTTAGTTGAAATAAACAAATCACGTTACTCTCTAACAGTTTTAAAAATTCTTTAAGCGATTAATTACTTAAACAATATAAAATAAAATAAGAGGAAACTTGTCATTTGGGTCACACACGACCAACCTATGTGATGAGGGGGAGTGAATGAAATGTACTTGTCAACAAAAAATGTTCCCTTAATATTGTATTGGTAGCGTTTTTATCATGTTTAAATAATTATTTGGAATCGGTCCGTCAATAAAAATCAGAGTTTTACTCGATTTGTGTAGAGATAACGCTTTAAAATTTACCTGACAAGAGTAAGTATATTATTAGAACTTATAATTTAGAGAAAGAAATGAGAACAAGAAAAAGAAACTCAAAAAACTAAGGTGGTTCGGCTTATGATCTACGTCCACACGTTAAAGCATTTCCATAGCTACATTTTTCCTTAATATTTTTGATTGTGTATAATGCTCTATTTATAGAGAAATAGTATGAATGTTACAAGTCTTTTTTACTTTCACATTAACAACAATAAAGTTAAATTTATCATTTATAATTCTTGTGTTTGAGTTCTTGTAACTCTGGAGAGTTCTTTTATCTCTTTAATTATTGTAATATATCAAGAGACCCTATCTTTAAAGGGTTCCTCTTTATTTAAAAAAACAAATATAGCCTTTAATATTATTGCAAATGGAAGCAAAGGGTTTGCATATGGGTGTCTATTTTAGTTGAAGCTCACATGTCATTGTACAGGAATTAGGAACAGAAGGATTGCTTTATGCTTCACCAAATTAAAACAAGCACTGTTGAGTGCACCGTACCCGGTGGGTCAACTCAGTGGCTGTACGATCGTGGGACGCCTAATATATAGCCACGTGGGCCTCCATGCCCATGTCCTACATGAACGGATCCTTTCATATTTGGGCGCCATAAGAAAAGATGAAAGAGAGAGAGAGTGAGAGAGAGAGACCTCTTCTTCTTCGCCGACACAAGGAGTAAAATTGTAAAAAGATTTTACACAGGAGAAATTTTATTTAAAAACTCTAAATTTTACTGCTTGAGCTTTTAGTTTAATGTAACGTATCTTTTTGTCAGATTTTAAATGTTTAAAATGATAAAAATAAACTTTTATATTCTTGATTTTTTTATAAAATTCATGTTTACTTTTAATTTCAAATTAAAAATAAATAAATGAGTAAACCTCCTATGCGGTCGAGCTGCAAAAGTAGTCTTTTGCAGCCCCCAATAGAACATTGACACATAGGAAAAATGTACAAAACTATCTTACACCTAAAACACTAGATTCTTCCTCCCATTTCTTCTTCCTCCCATTTCTTCCTTCTTCTCTCCCACGCTGGCCGTGGGTCACGCCAGATTGGGGAAACAAATATTCTCAACAATCAACCCATTAAAATCCATCCAAAACCCATTCAGCCAAACCATCCCCAAAAGCACTACTACAAACCAAACATCAACACCAATTTCACAAAGAACATAGCACTACCCACTCGATTAAGAACACCCAAAATCAAATACCCAACTTAATTCAAGAATCAACAGCAAAGGGGATGAATTTTACCTTTGAAGAACCAAATCATTTCATCCGACCGAAATGGGGAAAAACAAAAGAGGAAGAGAAGACCTGCAATCAAAAATGACATTCAAAAGAAAGTCCCCGGCGCCGTGGGATGCTGCTGGCCGGCGCCGGTAGTTTGGTTGTGGGTTTGCTGGCCGGTGGTGTTTTGTTTGTGAATTTGCTGTTATTTGGTGTTTTGATTTTATTTTGTCAAAATGAGCTTGGTGATGTGTCACTATAAGAGTGGATGCTGCAAAACAATCCTTTTGCAGCATGACCGCATAGTAGGGGCTCCCTAAATAAATAAACGAAAATCGATGGATAATTTTGTCTTTTTAGCCATTTTCATTAGGGATTAACGGCTGAATCTAACAAAGTGGTGTCAATTGAATCAAATTGAAAGTTCTTGAAATTTGAGGGGATCATTTCAAAATACGTGGTAATTCAAAAGTCTAAAATGAAGTTTTATATTTTACTTATAATTTTATTTATTATAAACTCATATTTTAAGCGTAAATTTACGAAAAAAAAAATGCAAAATATAGTTTACCTTATTTGCAATTAGTTTTACGTGGTATCAAAATGAACTCAGAAGTATGCCAAAAAAATAATTTACTTCATACAGTCAAATTTTGTCTACTAATTTAACAGATTTGATTAGTGTGATACTTATTTAAATAGGACACATGTCACAATTTTGTTGGTTCTAACTTTTCACGCTATCAAAATATGTTAATCTAGTTGATGAAATTTAACTATAGAGACTAAATTATGTTTTTGGCATATCCCAACGATCTCTACGTTTGTTTCAAAACACATGGAGTTAATTGCAAATCAGGTAAACTACCCGGACTGATTTTGTATTTTTTTTTTCTTCTAAATTTAAATATTATAATTTCTATTTTTAGTATTTGTTTGATTGTATTTCTATTCCACATAAACTTTGGCATGTCCCTATATTATTATAATTGCTTATTTGATCTTAGTTTTGTTTGTTGCTTGCATTTGTTGAATTAATTCACATGCATATGTGATATGCTAGTTTATTCCAATAAATTTATATACAAGTAGTGGTTATATAGATGTGGATGTCTTGTAATGAGAGTACTTTATGATTAAACTCGAGCCAAATTATTCAATTCAGAAAAAATATTATTTATTGTAATCATTTGCAAATAAATTAAAAAAACAAGTTGGAGATATTAAAATAATAAATCAACCTTAGCTTATCTCATCTACTCTTATTATCTTAATGGCTGTGGAGCCAAGTGGAGACCAAGTTTTCAATGTGTTTAAAGCACATAAAATACATATTTCAAATTAACAGCCAATTTATAATTGTTAGTCATATCCAAAAGCTAACTATTATCCATACCAAAGAAAAAGACAAATAGAAACTAACTATAATTGTTTTTTTTTTTTTTTTTTTTTTTTTAATGTCTTTCTCTATAAACTCTCTGTATTCGTTTCTAAAGGTCATTTGACTATATGCATATACTGCCTTTTAGTTCATCTTCTTCTTTGTTTTTTAGTTTGGAGAAATAGAGGGAGAGGGAGAAGGAGAGACATAAATTATTAAAATAATTATAGAAGGTGTTACATGCAGTAAACTACTATAGCAAACATTTTAAAATAACTACTTTGATGAAGACAAAAAACTGCTGATAATAAATAAATATAACTATTATCAGCCTTTTAGAGTATCTGTTGAAGATGAGTACGTATGCTTTCCCCTTAAGTTATATATATACATTGACATGTCTGTACAAGGAGGGAGAGAATGATTCGAACTAATGATTACCACTTCATGAGGCATAATCTCTATCCAATTGAGCTACCATTTCGGGGACTTTTACCTTGAGATTTATGGGCTTGGGCTTGCCTATGTAGGTGAATGAGGAAGCCAATGTGGGTAGAAATTGGTAGAAGACAGAAGCAATTGTAGACTTGGGTATTTGTCAATTTCTTCTTCTTTTCTTTTCTTCAGTATATAAATATGAAAACTATTCAAGAAAGAGTTGAATTGTCAACAAATACGACAAATTGTGTTAAAAGTTGATGGGTTTTGCAATTTTTGTTCAAATCAAGAAGAAAAAAAAAAAAAAGGGTTGATGTGCCGTACGTTGGGCGTTGAGTTACCAATCAAGAAGAAGAAGTAAAAGACAAAAGCAGTCGTTTCGTGCATGACTTTGAACCACAAGACAAGAGGCTTTTGTTTCCTCTTTCTCTATAAAGACCCACCCAAAGCACGCCTGATGAGAGAGAGAGAGAGAGTCGCACTAGAGTTTTTCACAACTCACAAGGTTTTCTCCCTCTAGGAACCGACACTCCGAAAATTTTATAAATTTTTACGCGTTTTTAAAAAACTCTTTAATAATTAAAGGTATTCAACTTTCAATTTATTTTAATTATTTTTAAAATTTTTCCTTAAATTTTGTCAAGATTCTCAAAATACTTTGGCGTTTTTTTATTATAAAAAATAACAAAAATTCAAGCATTTATTTTTTTATAATAAAAAAAATTTGTAACATATTTGCAATATATATATATATATATATATATAATGAAAAAATCTAATTAATAGGGTCATTGAAATAAATTGAAAGTTCGATATCCTTAATTAAGAGTTTTTAAACTTTAAAGATAGTATTAAAGTGACTAGAAGTTCGCCGGGGGAGGGGGGGGGGGGGTGGTGAAGTGTGCCCTTATTTATATAATTATCAGTCGCTAACCCTCTAGCTAGGGCCGGAGGTGAAGCATAGTATTTTTATTAGGTGTTCCTATTTTATTTGTTGTTCTTGATAGATTAATAATTAAATGTTAAGAAAAAATTTAATTTGAAAAGTACTTTCATGAGGACAATTTTATTTTGATTTGTTATGATTTTTGTTTATATCAAATGTTTGCCTTGTTTGATTTGTTTTGATTTGAAAATATTGCTTAATTTTATCTTGTGATATATATATTTTTTTAATTTTTAATTTTTTTTTTATTTTTTATTTTTTTATCTTGTGACATGTTATTGTAATAAAATTCTCAATAAAACCATTTTAAAATTTTTTAATGAGTGCTTTATTGTTTTATCTTTCAATTAGGAAAATTGATTTTCTACATAATTAAGTTAATTATGTCTCAAGAATTTGTAATAAAATGTTGGGTGGATCCTTTAAGCCTTAGTATTTCCCACCTTGTACTTACCAAAAATTTATTCCTGGCGATAGCCTGCACTTGAGCGCGCAACAATTACTCAAAGTCTAAACCACAAAACATTAAGTGGCAATAACAATTATACATAGGAAGGTCCAACGAGCTAATTTGGCTAATTTTCGAGGTGTCAAGATATAATGAATCATTTTATCTCAATTTCCGAATGCTATACAAACCACTTTCAATTATCCATTGTATTCCCATAAAGTTGGAAAAACTCATAAATCCTCTTTTTCAATTTTTTTTAAATATATGGTTTTTTTTTTTTTTTGGGGGGGGGGGGATTGGGGCGCGGGGGGGTTGAGATATAATGAATCATTCTAAGAAGTAGAAATGCCAGTTTAGAGCAAATTCAGTTTGAATGTTTCTAGTTGTTTAATCTCAGCTAATGTCATATGAGTCCTACAAAACTCCTTACAAGCTGAAATCAGATTCACAAGCACTGGGTTTGGCGATTCACTTGTGTTAATAAGTATGCTAACCTCATGTATTAACCGAAACAGAGCATCATTCCGAAATCTGTGGGCGTTTTCCTTGAAGAAATTCAGCCACGCCACCTTGGAGAATGCCTGCAACTCCTTCATGGGGTGACTAGTAATGCATGAGACAGCAGAAATATAGTCATCATTCTCTAGCTTTATGGAAAACCTTTCTTTGATGAGAGGAGGTGGTGGAGTCCTATCTGCCTCAGCCAAGTGAATCCAAGTTGTTTCCAGCAACTTTCTCTGTCAAGCATTCATGGTTCCCACCAGTGAGAATATATATATATATATATATATATATATATATAGGAATTCTAAAATTATAAGCACAAAAGTAATAGAGTTAAAAAAAAAAAATTATCTGCTAGAGACAGAGGACTGAAGATGCTAAAAACAATTCTGTTATGATATGACTAAAAGGTTTTTGAGCCAGCACATACATGGAGAGACACAATTACAGATCTTGTTCTGGTCTAATATGGCTGAAAGGATATTTTTCTAGAATGCCCAAGTGCTTTGCAAGTCACTAAGAAGTCCGGAATAGATCGAGCTGATTAGACGAGGGATGATAAAACGGGGTGGATGATGACCTTAGGCTTGGAGGGCAGTACAAGAAAAAAAGAGAGAAAAAGGAACATGTATGTGTGTGCATGTGCATCTCTGCATGTGTGGGTTAAGGCTGTGCAAACCACTGATTCTCCGACCGTCAACCCAGTTAAAACCTGTGCAGCTCAGCTTCCAATGGTAGGCAGAGGCAGGTGTGTGCATGTGCATCTCTGCATGTGTGGGTTAAGGCTGTGCAAACCACTGATTCTCCGACCGTCAACCCAGTTACAACGTGTGCAGCTCAGCTTCCAATGGTAGGCAGAGGCAGCGTTGGATTTGGCTTTAGATTTTCGACAAAGGTTGGAGTTGGCGTCAGAAACTCTTTCAGATTTTTGACTTTTTCCAACCCAACCAGACCAAAAAAAGAAAAGAAAAGAAAGTGAATATAAAACGATGTCGTTTTGAATAAAGTCCAAAACAGTGTCATTCTGAAGAGGCTGTAAATTCCTCCGAAACCCTACTGCGCCTGTGCCGTTTTGAGGCCTGTTCTCTCTCTCTCTCTTTTTGAGCTCTATTGAATCTTCCAGACTCCCCCTCCCAGAAATCTCTTCGTCAGACGAAACCCTACTCCCATTCCCAGAAAGATCTTGAATCTAGATGAAGACGACAGCGACGAAGAAATATTCGTCATCTTCATTTGAAGAAAACCGAGATCTCTTCTTCTTCAACGAAGATGATGACAAAGACAAAGAGATCTTCGTTGTCTTCGTTGAAGGCAAACACGATCTATGAAGATATCTTCGTCTTCGACCTCAGCACAAACTATTCTGATCAACTCTACCTCTGAACTTTCGAAGGCTGAAGCGGCTGGGAAATCACCTCCGTCAGAGGTGATGTCGGAAGTTTTCCAACTGTTCCGACTCCAGCAAAGATAGAAGCTAGAATGGGCATTTCCATCTCCAACCGAGTTGGTGCCCACCCCTGCTAGTGGTGTGGGTGTGCATGTTTGTATACCAGGGGAACATCTTGAGCTATAACTATAAAATTTAGTCAAACATAACCCAAAACAAAGTTTAGGCCCTTCCATTACAAATGATGGAACATCTAGCTATCCCATGAAAATGTAATTACTTCCTGTCCCCTGCATAGCATTTAATGAACATTAACCCTGCTTACAATAGCATCTGAACTTGGTCAAAATAATTTGGACATAAAGGACCATTTCAAGATTTCTGAAACATTTATTTATTTGTTTTTTTGCCATTCGTGCAAACTGTTCTTTTTGCTCCAATGGATAAATACTATAGCAGATACAAAAATTTCCTTTCCATAAGATATCAAAACAAGCACTAGATAGTAAATTATGCCATGATGAAAAATAAGAGATGGAGACGAGCAGTACCTTTCCAGCTCTAGAAGCATCCAATATCATTCGAAGATGGCGTTTTGCATTGAAGTGATACCCATGGTGCAGCATCCTTCTGTAAATATTCTCAAAATCATCCCACCTCTTGTCTGCAATGCATGCATCTAACATGGTGTTGAATGTGTAGATATCTGGTATTACTCGAACCCTGTAATCAGATTTCCTGCTGATATGGTTCCCATCTTCTGACATCTTGTGGAACAGTTCACTTGCTTCATCAAACATCCCATGTGCTAGGTAAGCTTTCAGCATTACATTATATGTAACAAGATTTGGGGAGCAAAAGTTCTGCATTTTATTGAAAACGTATGCTCCATCTTGAATGTTTCCAGAGTCAAAACAAGCTTGAATTAAGCCGGTGTAAGTCACCACTAGAGGCTTATTAGCAACTTTGCATATCTTCTCGATCTGAAAAAATAATTAATATGCAATATGCAATCAAGCTGCTTAGCCATAACCCATAAATAGAATTAAATTATATACAGAATAGAATGTACAGTCGAGGAAAGTAGCTCAGCAAGATGTGATTATTGTAACCATCCCTATACTTTCTCTCTATGGCTGCCAAAAAAATTATTAGCTGGGGCTCTCGCATGCATGACTTTTGTTGATATCTGGGACAGCAAAGCAGCGTGACCTTTGAATCACATCATTGGACAGGTGAGCCATATATGATAGGCTACCTTAAACTACCATATGCCAATCCCAAGAAAGGGGCCAAAAGGAGTATCATACATCACTGTAGGAATGTTGTACTGGGCAGGAAAACTGCCGAGGTCCACCATTATATGCTACATTGCTCTCAATTTATTATGTGGAGTGGAGAAGCAGATGGGATATTCATTCATCTTGAGCATTACCCAAAAAAAAAAAAAGAGAAGAAGAAAAACATCACTAAATTGCTTGATCCACAGGCAATGCTCTAGTCCAAATATTATTTACTTTGTGTAGGAGTTAGGGCATGCACACTTTGCAGAAGCAATAATACAAAGGAACCACTTCAGTAAGTGGATAAAGGAATATGACAGTACAAATGTCATATAGATTAGAGAATGGTTCATCAATGGCCAGGACAATGATGTCTACTTAACCATGATGTAACCCCAAGTACAATTTAACAGTAAAGATTTTGCTATGAAATGTCTTAGGTCTTACATATTCTCCTAGTGACACTTTCGTGATAATGAGCCTCCGTATTTTCTATCTATCAATTCAGAATATTGTGAACAAACAGAATATGCAGAATGATCTAAAAAGTTAATGCAGATGAAGCCTATCAATTCAAGGTCTATGCCTAGAGCTCAATGATGAAAAAGAATTGCATTTCCAAGCCTAAGTCGTTCAGATATAAGACTTGTTTGCCTTGGTATTGATTTTAGCGATAACAGCTAACATCTACGGGGTAAACATTTTAGTATTGATTTTAGTGATAACAACTAACATCTACGGGGTAAACATTGGTGAAAGCTGTGAAGAACAAGCAAAAACAAAGATAATTCACCATGTGCTTCAAAGCATGTCATTCAGCTGCCTTAACTCTATGAACTTAATACATTCATGCAAGTGTACAGCCCATGCACTCAAATGAAGTTCTATCAATAACGTGGATAGGGATCAACAACTCCGTTTCTTCAAACGCTACAGAGATTAGTGAGCATATATAGCAGTTCTACACTCATCTTTATTCAGAACAATTCACTCGAGGCTGAAGCTAGATATGTTCCTACCACTAACTCTGTTGATGAGGACGAGGCTTTGTGGTTGGAAAGAGCTTTTGAGGAGAGTGAGGTGATAGAGATGCTGAAAGCACTTAACGGCAATAAGGCCTCGGGCCCCGATGGTTTTTCCCAGTCTAGTTAGGAGGTTCTAAAAAAAGATGAAATAAATGCTTTTCATGAGTTCCATGCTCGCAGTAAGTTTGAAAGAAGTCTCAACACATCTTTTATTGCTCTTATTGCCACGAAAACAAGTGTAATACCCCCATTTTAACCTAAGATTGAGAACTCCTTAATAAAGGCTTAAGAGATTAATAAGAGACAATAGTAAAGGTAGCAATTAGGCATGAACCCAAAAAAATGGAGGAAAACAAAATTTGGGAACATTTGGTGAAATATGGTTCAATACCATTCAAATGAGAGAGAGTGGACGATATGTGCGGGAAGCCACGTAGGATAACAGGAAACCCTACCATTTGAACAAGAGAGCTGGACCATTCGAACAGTATGCACAAAAAGTCAAGTAGGATAAATTGAAACCCTATCGTTTAAACGACTCAAAGACCATTCTAAAGGTGCCATTGTCATGCGATTTTGATTAAGTCCAAAACTTGCAAACACGGGAGAGAGCTCTATTTAAACCCCATGATAAACCCTAACACCCATTTCACTCGTCCAAAGCCACCAACAAGAGAGAAAGTGAGTGAAGAAGAGAGAAAGAGCCAAAAGAGAGGTTTTTGGAGGTTTGAGCTTCAAATCTTCAAGGAGCTTAACACCTCCTCCCCCCTCCCTCCCTTCTTTTCTTTGGTCTATTTCGTTTATGCATGCTGAAGTTGTGATTTATGGTAGTGTTTATTGTGTGTATATGTTAGAGTTGTGGTGTGGTGAGAAAAAGCAAAGGTTATTCAATGAAAAACCTTAAGTTTTGGTAGATGGTATATCATATCTTGGATGGATGAGACCAAGATCGAGTTTTAGGCCCTGTAATGAGATTGTCCTTAAGGTAGGAGTACAGTGATGAGTAGATTTAGGATATCTTGGAGTGTGGTTGGTGAAAGGAAATGGAAAGGAAGGAAAGTTGGTAACTTTTGGATTTCTATTGTAAAAGATCTCGTTTTGAGGTCCTTAACAGTGTTAAAGGAGGAAAAGGAAGCATCTTTGAAGGCTTTAAAGCCACTGGGGAACTTGTAGGAGGAAAAAAGTGAGATTTTTTGGAGGTAGAAGACAATAAATAGTGTATTGCTCTAATGCTGTGTGAATCATTAGAACGGTAAAACCGTTCTAATGGTGTGAACTGTTTGAGCATTGTTCAGACAACGTTCTAATGGTACTTGGCAGAATGTAGAAAACTTCAGAGTTAAGTGCTAGACTAGGGTTTAGGATTTAGACGCCCAATTAATGATAAAATACATTGCAGATGAGGGAACCGAGCACTTCAAGGGAGATTTTGTAGAGGATTACTATGCCCAAGGTGAGTAAACTCACATGAAACCCTAAAACAATGATTTTTGAGAATATGAAATATGCATCTTCTCCCTAAGTGGGTGTTTCTCTTGTATTCTCCTTGTTTACTTGGGTTATGCCCCTCTACAATTTAATAAGATTGCTTTACTTCTCAAAAATAGGAATGTTATCCACTAATGCAAGTTGACATACCAGCCTAACAAAACTTAAATACATAGGAAATCTACAAATAAAAATGTGAAAAAGTAAGATGAAGCAAAACAAAAAGAACCTGTTCTAATGCTTCTTGGCACCTTCCAGCACTACAAAGACAGCGAGCAAGGTCATAATAAAGAGCTGCAGAACCTACTATCCCTCGTCTTTCCATGTCTTGAACGGCAGACACAGCCTCATCGGTTTTACCTTCTTGCCAAAGTGTATTCACAAGAACTGTGTATAATAGAAGTCGTTGTCATAATGACACTATAGACAATACTATTTAAAAGAAAAGAAGCTAAATAAAGTACCTTTATATGTTAAAGCATTTGGAATAGAAGATTTCTTCAATTTTCTGAAAAAATCATGAACCAAGTTGTACTTGCCACATGCAAACATCACCTGCTCAAGTGAAAAACACTCAGGTATAGAGTTTCCTGGTTAACAATCGCAAATTAAAAGGGATATTCAGGACAATCCACAAAATAACAAGCAACCCATTACCCGTTTCATAAATCCTAAAAAAATATGACATATGAACTTTAGACAGAAAATGTATATATATATTTGTTAGAATATAATTAAATGATTAAATTAATCTCTTCCTATTAGCTTAAGATTTTAGGACAAGTGGTGATTTAATATGGTATTAGAGTCCAAGGTCCTGAATTCCGTCAATTCACTACCCATTTAAATTAAATATTTCACGTGTTAGGCTTCACCTGTTAAAATGAAGTTGATCCCATGCGTGAGAGGGAGTAGTGTTAGAATATAATTAAATGATTAAATTTATTTCTTCCTATTAGTTTAAGCTTTTAGGACAAGTGATGATTTAACAATATTTCTCCCGTTGAAGAATTGAGTCACATATTTTATGAACCTTAGGCTATTGTTGCCACATCAAATTACACTCGAGAAATTTGAACATCGATTGAAGGCTATGACTTTAACTCAATTACAGTTAAATAAGTTTCCCCTTTATGTTCTGAAGCCAATTACGAAATTAAAAACATAAATATGAAACCAAAAGTATATTATGAAAGGTTAGCATGAGCCACAATCTGAAGTCTCATTAGGATATTTCATTATGATCCTTTAAAATGGCATATGTGTGATTTTGAAGGAGTGGGAGAGTTGGGTGAAGGATAATTTTACTTGGAGGAGTGGGAGAATTGAATGGAATGTCATTTTTGTTCGGCCCGTTCAAGATTGGGAGATGGATATGGTTTTTCCTCTCTTTGATCGGTTGTATTCTTGCAAGATTTCCATAGGAGTGGCAGATCGTATGAGCTGGATTTCGTCCAAGAAAGGAAAGTTTGAGGTTAAGTCGCTCTACAAGGCTTTGTCCCACTCCAATCAAGAGGTGTTTCCTTGGAAGAGCATTTGGCGCACTAAAGCTCCTATGCGAGTGGCTTTTTTTGGGTGGACAGCGGCTCTAGGCAAAATCTTGACACATGATACTTTGTGTAAGAGGAATATAGTGGTTATGGAGTGGTGTTGTATGTGCAAGAAGTCCGGAGAGACAGTCGATCATCTTCTTCTCCACTGTGAGCTTGCAAGTGCTCTTTGGCATTCGATTTTTATTCGGTTTGGCTTGCATTGGGTCATGCCTTGCAGGGTGAGAGACTTGTTCGAGAGTTGGTGGTCTGGAGGTCGATCCCGTAGCGCAGTTGTGTAGAAGATGATCCATCTGTGTCTTATGTGGTGTATATGGAATGAAAGAAATGCTAGATGTTTTGATAATTCCACTAGGACTATAGAGGAATTGACCCATTTTTTCCTCTTCACTCTTTACTCTTGGACGGCCGCTTGGCTAGCTCCTTTAGAGATTAGCTTTTCTGATTTTCTTTTTCATTTCTCTTCCTCTTAGGCGCTCTCTATTTATACCTCCCGTGTAAGTGGGTTGCGCCCCTTTGCGTTTTTGCTATATATTACATTTACTTATCAAAAAAAAAAAAATGGCATATGTGTAATTTTGACTCAAAACTTTGGATGTCTGCAATTGTTTATAACTTTTTAAACTTTTCAAATGGTTGTTACAATTCAAATAAAAAATAGTAGAACAACTATCAGAACAAATGAAGTAAATTCCATACCAGAATTCAAATTGTTAATATAATAGTAAAATAATGGGCAGCAAGAAACAAACAAGAGGCAGCTATTACCTCCATGACAAGTCCATATGTTGTAGAAGAAGGATGTTGCCCTTGTTGCTTTAACTGCTGCAAAACCCAAAATGCTCCTTCCCATTGTTTCCGCTGAACACAAGCATTTAGGACCTACATAAAGAAAAGAAATATAAGACAATATATATATATATATATATATATATATATATATATATATATATATATATTAAACAAAACGATTTCTCGATAAGTAAAGCAATTCATTTAGAATGTGAAGGGGTTTGGGCCATGAGTTAGAAGAGAGAAGCATCTTATATGTAATGGTGGAAATTAGAAAAGCAAGGAATCAATAAACCCACAAAAGAGAAATGACAACCATACGCAGAGTACATTATCCATGCCTAGAAAAGACGCAAATGGTGAGCTCAACCTCACCACAGATATACCCACCCCTTCAACAGTAAAAGCTTTCTTCTCTAACCATGGAACAACAAATCAAACACAAGGGAACAACTCTTCAAAAGAACCAATCAGCTTTATGAACAAAGCACTCACACCAACCTGAAAACAACTCAACCACCGAAGATGGAAGGACCAATGACACACCAAATATAGAAAATACAGTCAAACAAATCTCCCAAGCAAAGGGAAAAAATAACAAAAGATGGAATGAACAAAGCACTCACACCAATCAGCTTTATGAACAAAGCACTCACACCAATCAGCTTTTTCAAATGTGTTTTTCAATGTTTTTTCAGATGTGTTTTTATCATCCTTATCCTATTCAATATCTAAGACATCTGAAAAAACACATTTAAAATGTGTATCTGCACACAAAATATCACTCCAAAGTTGGACTGACTGACCTTTACCTATTTTGGACAAATGAACCTTGATATCCAACTTGTTTTTGTCCCTCCCACAAAACTATCCCATATGACAACCACCCTTGTCAGCTGGTCCAGCCCTCTACCCACTAACCATACTCTTACCACACACCTCCAAAAACCATCATGTTAAACCACAACCATTTACCGAAAAGAGCTTAATTAAATAGCCTCAAATTCCTTGACATAAACCAACTTGATCTAGAGAGCACACTGAGCTTTAAAATCATCAAAGAACGCCCCAAGAAAACTCTCTTACTGTTTCTCTAGTTGATCTGCAATCAAATAAAAGATGGTGAACAAAGGCATAAATGAGATAAGCAAACTAGAGAAGACACTTTCAGTCAAAATAAACTTCTTTCTCTCTGGAAGGTATTGCCTCTCCCAACCTGCCAGCCTCATCTCAAGTTCTAAATGATAGGATACAAACAAGAGAATGCTACAAAAGCGGAGCTCAAATGCTGACAGATATACTTAGGACGAACCTATCATAAAATCCAAGATCTCAGTCAAACATTCATGTCTCCTACCTCTCCAATAGGCACAAGCTCGATTTTCCTATATTTACTCTCTGTCCCAAACTGCCTCAAAGCAAAGCAATAAATGATGCAAATAATGTAACTGCTCCTTATCATCCACCAAAAGCAGGAGCAACATCTTAAATATCCCTGCCTTGAGAGTCCTGCTTGAAAGGCCAAAAACCACTTTCCTCCACGCTACAGCCTAATAAGCTCTACCATCACCTAATTAAATAACAAAGGTGAGAATGTCAGCTTGACTAAGGCCCCTGTGGCGGCTAAAAAATCCCCAAAGGATATCCATTGACAAGAAATGAGACTCTAAATAAACAGATGCATGAAGCAATCCACTACCTGCATCTGATTACATGTCAACCTAGCAATACTGTCCTTAGTCCAAATATTCATTCGACAGAAGAATCCAGAATCTGTCTGCTGTTCTCATATACATACAATTACACACACACAAGAACATTGCCGAATCATTACATTTCTTACCTCCAATGTGGTAGAACTATATAAGTTGCAGGGACAACCGATCACCTCTTCAGATCATCCCAAACACATGAAATATAATTCTTCTGTTTATATTGAACATGGGATGGGAAATCAAAGAACCTTATTGATGTAGGATCAGAGATCCATTTTAATAAACAAGCAAGAAATAAAAAGAAAAAAAAAAAAAAAAAAAAAAAAAAAAAGAAAAAAAAGAAAAGATCCCTAATCCACAAGGATTGGCCTAAAAACCAAGTTCTCGGCCAACAAAGAGTACTAAACTCCAAACAGATTCATAATACCAACGATCAAGACACTACTGCATACAACAAGCTACTTTTAACCATCAGCCAACTTGGCTCCTAATCTATCTTGGCCAAATATAATTAAACCCATAATAAAAAAATTAAAAAAGAATCCCAATAACAAAAACCGAAAAATCTGACCCCATTCCAAATTCTCTAAAACCGTTGCCTAGGAATGCTCAAGCACCCTATCTTACTAATAATAAAAAGGGGCTTAAAAGCTGCAAAGAAAGTCAAGCTGCTCTAATTTATTGACTAAAGTTTCAAAAATATTTTTTTTAAAAAAAAAAAAAAATCCTAATAAAGCTTCTTCCTTGTCCCCATTGCTCAGAGTGACTTGTTTTGACAAAACAAATTAATTTCTGTCTTCAAAAATGTTATCTAGCAGGTATAGAAAGTATCCAATCACGCTGGTTATCTAATCTGGAAAAGCTCTAAGGACAAGAATATTGAGATTCAAAAATGTGTAAAACCTCTGATACATTTAGGCGTCTTATAATAACAAATTATGGAGGCAATTATAGACCATTATCTTCTGCATATGGATTTCTACCAAGCATTACTCACCGCATTGTAAACGACAATATCTGGTTCCAACCGTGGGTCCCATTTCCCAAGTGCCTCGGTTTTGAACTTCTTCTTGGGAGTAGATCGCATGCTATCAATCACATCAAAGAGTTCCTTCAAATACCCCGCTTGTCCAAGAGAAACAGCAATACAATGATAAGCGACTAGGTCCGGATACGAAGACATGTGTTGCTGGAGAGGAATGAAAGAGAAAATATATTATCGTTCCGTCAAACCTTCCTCTTTGGCTCCTCACAAGGTGTATTGCACAAGCAAAAAGCATGCTATACACACTGAAAATAAATGCATATTACCTGCATTGAATGAAAGACATTGAGTGCCTCCACTGGTCTATTTGCCTTTCCAATTACATCAAGTGCAGTCGTGTATATGAATCTACAAAATGAAGAGGGCATGCAGTCAAAACATACTTATGCATAATGACAATGATCTTCTTAAGTCATTCAAGAGGCAAAAGAATTTTCGGGTGATATGTAAATTATAAGAACTTTTACTTCTATAAATAAGGAAGCTATTAGTGAAAATGTCTTTCTTACAAGTCTTGCAACCATAGATGACAAAAACTTATCCTTGTTGTTTCATATAAGGGTTTAGCAGTTCCCATGTATAGTAAATAATTGAACAAAGGCAGAAGTGATCCAAATGATACATGACCCAAGTAGGCATTTAGAAATCATGGCCTGAACTTTTTACTCATTCTCTGACATTGTTGCACCATTACACATCCTTCACTCTCATACATTATACTGTGATGAGAAAAATCTCAAGATCACCAAAGGCAACTACACTAGAAATAGTACTTGGACAAGAAGGCCAACAATGAACCCCATGAATCAAGTTTAATTTCAGTGGCCTGAAAAATGACCAATTTACTAGGTTAACAGCTCTATGGACCTTTTTTTCCATTGTTGTTAAAAACTCAAGCCTTGAGCACAAAGGCCTCATGTAGCCTATACACAAAGCACAAAGTGCAAACACGTACTTGATCAAATTAAAAAAGCAATCTTTTTCATGCAATGTATTACCATTTCCAAAAGAAAGATTGATACTACATAATCAAAAATGTCTTAAAAAATAAAAATAGCAATCTATTTAGCTTGTTAGATCAAATAATTAGAGGATTGTCATGCTCTTGGCAAAATCCTTCGAGGGCGGCCTTTTTTTGCGTGGTCGGCGGCTCTTGGCAAAATCCTCACCTTGGATATCTTAGGAGGTCGCACGTCATTGTGATGGACAGATGTTGCATGTGTAAGAGGAATGGGGAGTTTGTGGACCACCTTGTTCTTCATTGCGATGTGGCTTCTGCTAGTTGGAGTTTCTTTTTAGTCGTTTTGGGATGTTCTGAGTTATGCCTAGATGTGTTGTTGATCTATATGACTGTTGGTGGAATTCGGGAAGGCTGAGTGTTGCGGTGTGGAAAATGGTGCCTACGTGCTTATTTTGGTGTTTATGGAGGGAAAGGAATGATAGAAATTTCGAGGATAGGGAGAGGTCGTTGGGGGAAATAACATCTTTGTTCTTCGAAACTTTGTATCTTTGGATGGCAGCGTATGTGTCTCCTTTGTCAATTAGTTTTAATGACTTTCTTATTCGTTTTGCTATTTCTAGTTAGGTGGTTCATTTTATATACTTCATGTGTACTTAGTGGTGGTGCCTTATGCTTTCAATAAGATTGGTTTATTACTTATCAAAAAAATAGTTAGAGCATTGTCCAAATGCATGAAGGTAGTGGTCTAAAGTTCTAAAACCTTTGTAGGCTATTTAATTTCTTAAAATCCATAGAAACAAATTTAATGAAATTATCAATGGGAAGCAAAATAATTTTTTGATAAGTAAACAAATCAATACTTAAATGGGAAGCAAAATAATCAATCATATCAAATGAAATTTAAACACAAAAGTAGATACTATCATCATATTGTGTACTTCATCAATTGTACTTTTTGCGCATCACAAATATACCAATGGTGGAAGAAATTATAAAATTCAAGCAAAATTGTAGATAACTTGTAAGTTAGTTATTTAAACCATATTGCCTCGTATTATTGACCTTGTATTAGATATTGTCAAGGTCTTAACTCCTGCATAAGCTCATTAACTAAAAACAGACAAGCACCTTTTTGTAACTACAGGAGCTTTAATAAATGCTTAATTTCAGTTAAGAATTTTTACTTTGATATCTTGACAACATTTAAGAAAAAAAGTACCATCATAACTCCAGAGACATAAAGATTAAGAAACTCGCAGAAGCATGAGTAACATTCCTGCATGAATCCACAAGTACATGCACTTCAGACAACCGTTTGAGGGTGTTTGGCATTGTAGTCAAGAAGCGTTGATGTCACTTTTGCCTTAAAAGGCCACAAAAAAGACTTTAAAAAGAAAAAAGTTTGATCAAGATCAACTACTTTAGAAGCTCCTAAGGGCCACAAATTGGTTGGAACAAGAAGTTAAAAATGGTTTCTCCTCATAAATCTGTGAGGACATCGGCCAGATGAATTATCACTGACACCTTCTGTGACGTCCCACATCGTCTGGGTATGGAGATGAGGATGTGCTTAAATGTATACCGCACCCTTAATGACAACAACGCGTTTTAAAGCCGTGATGGTCATGATCCCATTAGAACTCCGCAGTTAAGCGTGTTTCTGCTGGAGTAGTACCAGGATGGGTGGCCTCCTGAGAAGTCTAGTTTGAGGAAGCTAAAAGCGGACAATATTGTGTGTCATTGAGGTGGGGTGTTATAAATGATATCAGAGTCATTGCCCAGCCTGCGATAGGAGGAGCGTGTACAAGCCCATGAAGATCGCTAGCGGACACTTGCTGGGACGGACGCCAAGAATGGGCTAATCCCATGAGGGTCGCCAGCAGGGACGCTGGGTCCTAAGAGGGGGTGATTGTGACGTCCCACATCGCCTAGGTATGGAGATGAAGATGTGCTTAAATGTATACTACACCCTTAATGACAACAACGCGTTTTAAAGCCGTGATGGTCATGATCCCATCAGAACTCCGCAGTTAAGCGTGCTTCTGCTAGAGTAGTACCAGGATGGGTGACCTCCTGGGAAGTCTGGTTTGTGGGAGCCAAAAGCGGACAATATTGTGTATCATTAAGGTAGAGTGTTACACCTTCTCCATCACTACTCAAGGTCTATGCTACAATGACATTGACAACCAAGACCAAAATCCTAACACCACGGCAACAACTATCATGGCCTAATCTGACATTGTTGGCAGTAATGCCACATACGGCTACAAACCACACAACCATCAGTCCCACCCTGACCACTTCCATTTTATTCCTCTATACCCCATACCCACATCAATCACAATAGCATATCACTATTATATGGTAATCACTTATTCCAAATATAAGAAATTGCATAACTGATAAAGATGCAATCTTGACAATAATGTCATTGATGCATGGAATACAAGGATTGGCTCTTTTTCTCCTAGAGATCTAGAGATAAATAGTCCAATTGCAACAAGTTATCTTGAAATTTTGCTGAAACATTTATATGTAACCTATAAAATGATTTTAAACAATAATAGTATTTTTGTGATAAGTAATATGAAACAATATACTTTGAATATTCAAGGGAACACTTTTTTTTTTTTTTTTTATCAAAAAAAGAATATTCAAGGGAAGGTTTTAGCTCAATGAAATTGTGGTACCTTTCAGAATCACTGAAATGTACAACAAATTCATTACTCGAATGCTTTAATAACAAATGCAATGTTCATTAGAATGAAGAAGAAAAAAGGGAAGAGAATACCTGAGCTTGTGGGATTTGAAGCGCTCACGCATTTGAAGCCACTCAATGACTTGTAGCACCCGCCTCCAATTTCCCAGTTTTCCCAATATCTGGATAACCCTCAATATAGAATGATCTGAGAATCTGATCCTCGCACTTCGCATTGTCTTAGCAAACATCCACTCAGGCATGTCTATGTCTGCACCATTCAACCTGTTAAAAAAAGCTACTTTAACATCAACAATCATGACAATCTCAAATTATGATAAATTAGCACTACATATGAGATATTAATATTAGTAAATCACATAAAGGAAGATAAAAACTGATACAAGACATGACAAGCAAAGCTGCCAAAATGTTATCAGTAATCATTTTAAGGAAAGAATTCTTCCTGAGGGTACAAAAGCACAGAACACTGTTTCACAAACTTATGATGGTATCTTTCTGAAATCAAGCTTTGAAACAGCATATTTTCTGTAAACAACTAATGAAATCTTAACATACATTTTTCTTTCAAAAAAAAGGAAAAAGAGAAAAAAATTCCTTTTCGTTGCCCAAAAGGTTTATTTCCATATAATCTATCAATTTAGATAATGGACCAGATTACTAAACAAACTTAGTATACATAATCATACCACCGAAATATTGTTTACCAAAATAAGAAAGGTATTATAACAGCACAAAATTTGCTCTGAACAGTTCTAAATTAGCATTCTTAACTCTTCTTTCTTTAGTCATTAGGCTGTTGGTCTGGCTTTGATGTGCTAGGCGCTTTGATTTAGGCCTTGCATCCTGGTTTGTTTTGTTTGTATCCCGTGCTTGTTTTGTATTCTTTGATTTTGGTTAATAAAGCTTACCTATAATAAATTATAAAAAATAAAAACCTCTTCTTTCTTAATTCATGCCACCATAATATTGTTGACCAAAACTCCAATCCGTGATGTAAGGAAATCACAGAAAATTTGTGAAATTAGTCCAAATAGATTGAAGCTCATAGGTGCACACAATACAGATGATTAATAGAAGTGACATAGCATATGAGAGAGTCATGCATGATGGACCACATTATCAAACAAAAGGCCAACCCTGTTCCTATACAACATTCTGTTGCATACTGGTTGAAGTCCAACTAGAGGGAATTATAACCAAACTACAAGACATACCAAAAGTTCTTGAACATATTGTGCATCTAATCATGATGTAAAATACATATAATCCCATAGGCTTCTGAATAAAATTTTACCTTATTTGTTGATTACTAATTATAATGTCAAAGCAGTGTTAAATGAGATAATTTGTTCATAATTAGGGACACTAGGAAGAAAAGAAGATAGAGTGCAGACCGATATGCTAGCTTCTGGATTCTATCTTCCATTTCTACCCGTGAAACTCGTGGCTTGTCCATGACATCATTGAATTCATCAAAAGTTTTGAATGCAGCTCTTTCCACCTCTGAACCATAATCATCAGCTCTTTCAGAGAAAGCCTTACGGCTTCTAGTTAATTTTCCATTATTATGCACGAATTCATTAGTAGTAACTTCTTCAACTTGGATGTATTTCCTCTCAAGTCCACCATGCAATTCCTTATCTCTTCGAACACCAATTTTCTCTTCGTTAAAGGTTTTCCGAAATGATGTGTGATCTCGTTGGCTAATACCAGTCCCCTTCTTTCTCAACATGCCCACAGAACCAGCATCATAAACATGTTTCCCTTCGATGTGGCTACTGTGGCGTTTGCTTTGAACAGGAGCCAATGCCCTTGAGCTTCCCTGTGCATTATAAGCCTTTGTACTTCTGTACAGGTTGGAGTATTCCGATTCTTGTTCCATGCTACTAGTCTGGTGTTTCGAGAATATTCCCTTTGTTATCTCTCTCCCGGGCTTCTTATTTATTTTTGTGTTTACGTTTCCTTCTTTGGCATCAATCCCATCCATTAATTCTGTACTTACTTGACCTTTGTAGTTAAGTTTACCTCTTAGCCGGCTTTCTTTGCCCATGATTCCAAGTGCATTTTTAGAGAGCCCTTCTTCTTCTACAACTTTTAACACCTTATCTTGATCCAAAACCCCCTCAAACTCCTTCAATTTTACTTTCTCTTCACCTCCTTCCATTGGTGGTGTCCTGAAAAGATCCTTATCTACTGGATTATCATTCATCCTCCGCTTTTTTGAATTATTAGCTTGTTTTTTGTCCCTACTGACCCTAACCGACTCCATAGTCTTCAAATACTCATCGAATGAGGGCTTAAACTCAACCTCTTTCTCGAGAAGGTCACCGCGGACCAACCGATTGTCGGATTCTCCCTTCAACAAAGCACTAATTGTTCGGGAATTCTGTATTTTGACACCATGAACATGAATCTTCTCATTCTTCGTCACATTTAAACCAATGGGAAAAATGGGTCTCCGAGGAATCAAAAATCCATATGAACAAAACGAATTGCAGGCATAATTTGAAACAAAGATAGTATTTCTTTCAAAGTAAGAGACACCCATTTGACCATTTGTCATAATTAACCCCACCATTTCAGTTCAAACCCCCACAATTTCAGAACCACCACAAACCATCCCTACTAACTTTCCAGAACCTTGCTGAGCTACAAAGAGAAACAACTGCTATGAACACAAAAAAACATAGAGGAAACAACAAAAGTAAACCGAATTCAATATTTTAAGAGGACTGTAAAGAGCAGCACACTATAACTTACAGTGCCCGTTTGGCTACAAGGAAACTTGTTCCACGCTCCAAAAACCGTGAAATCCGTTACTCTGAGAACAAAAGAGATATTAGAAAGATCAAAGATGTGATGGGGAGTCGGTTAGCTTTGCAGTCATGAACCCGGAGAGTGACGAGTTTGCGGATTGCACATTTGCAGCTCAGAGCACCACAACACACGTGCGTTTGCACGTGCACAGTGCACCGATAATTGCTCAAAATTTTATTAATTTATATTTTGCATATAAATCCACGTTTACACAAAATTATGAGTTTTTCTCTTCACCAAAATGCTACAACCAAATGTTTTCCTCATGAGATAGTTCTCAAATAATGTGTTATCATTCCATCCATGCTAATGTTGGAGAGGGTGATTCAGATTGTTTGAGATTTTCATATTTATTTTCTTAAGTTTATGTCAATTAAAAAAGTGATACTCGACCGGTGGAACTAATGATTAAATAATAATTGTTAATGTACGGAAGACCACAGCGGCTTTAGGCCACCTTTCTGGGAAGAGCTTCATATGCAAAAAATTAAGAAAACATTAGAAGCTCGTCGGCCATAGATTACCGGAGAGACTCCGACGCCCAAGTCAATAGAGGGTGAGAATGAGATTTCCCTCTTAATGAGAGTATTAATGATAAATTGATAATGTGTAGAAGAACGAAATTGTATGCATTATTCTGGAGTTTGCTGGAGGCAAAGACGGATTTAGGGAGAACTGGCAGTGGCCTAGTCCCTCCCCCCCAAATTACAAGAAAAAAACATTTTTAAGGCAAAAAATAAAATAAAATAAAATAAAATGTATTTTTTACCAATTGGTCCTTCCCTAAAAACATTTTGGTCATGGGTCCCTCCAAACTCAAAGATGGCTTCGTCCCTGGTTGGAGGGGTCATGGTGGCTTAAGCCCATTAGGTCACAAACTGGTTAGGCTTGATATTGAGAGTGGGCCTTATTCTTAGGTGGGTACTTACTAGATCCTATAGAAATCTCCCAATTTTCTTTAATGATTAGTAAATCTATCCATGAAAATTTTAAGATGTATGTCCTTGAACCTGCGGATGGCCCTTGCTTAGATTCTTTGGCAGCAAAGTAGCTGAGCCTTACAAGAGTTCCCTAATTTACTTAGATGATTAGTAAATACATTCATGGGAATTCAAAGATATATTCTTGGGTCTTTCTCTGCCGTCGGTTGTTGATTATTGGGGCCTCCTAGAGTCCCTTGATTCTTTTGTTGATATCGGGGCCCTCCTATGACCACATGTCAATTTTTTATTGGGTTGACGGGAACTTCTGTCAATTTTATAGACGAATTTTGAATGGAAGTACAATTTTCGTTTTAAACCATAAGTGAGATTCCATTTACAATATGAATTGCAACCAAGGTAGAAAAAAATAAAGTCTTTAAATCATAAGGGGAAATGAGCGTTTAACCAAAAATCCATCCCCTGAAAGCTAAAAGAATATAGAATAGTCCCTCAAAACATGACATGCCACATTTTTACATTTTTTTTCTCACCCATTATAGTTTCTTTAGAGCTTTCTTTGTTCTTCCACAATTCGACTCTTTCCTTTCTTTTCGATTTTCTCTCTTCGTGTACCAACTTTCTTATTTTTATTTCTTTCTTTTCTCTGCCAGCAAAGAATCCAAAAGCTTAAAAGATACATATAACAAAAAACCAAAGCCTCAAATAGACTTAGAGCGCTTGAGATTGCTTTTGAGAAATAAAGCTTTTGAGTAAAAGCTTTATTTTTAAGATTTTGTTAAAAATGTGTTTTGGCCATTTTTAGGCTTTTTGGACACTTAAAAGTGCTTTTAATTTTTTTACCAAATGAGTAATTTTTTCTTCAAACGGATTTTTTTAGTGTTAAAAGCATTTTTAGGCCACGTAATCCCAAACAGGCCCTTAGTATTTGATAAATAATCTTTCTCTTCTACTTTTATTTTTATTTCTATTAGTTTTTAGGAAAAATTACAGTTTACTCCCTCAAAGTTGACAGTGTTTTTCAATTCGAACACCAAAGTTTCAATTTTTGCAATCCACCCCCCCAAAGTTCCAATTTTTTGCAATTTGACCAATTGTATCTAAAACTTCCCATATTACCCCTAATTTTTATTTTTTTATTTTTTTATAAATTTTTTTTTAAAAAAAAAATCAGGGTGGCTTGACCATCTAACCATTTTTGCACCCTCAAATTTGTTTTTTTTTTTAAAAAAAAAAATAAAAATTATAAAAATAAAAATTAGGGGCAATATGGGAATTTTGGGATAATATTGATCGAATTGAAAAAAAAAATTGGAACTTTGTGGGGGTGGATTGCAAAAATTGAAACTTTGGTGTTCAAATTGAAAAACGCTATCAACTTTATGGGGTAAACTGTAATTTTCCATAGTTTTTAGGTTGACTAATTTGGTGTCCGAAACTGTAATTTTTTCTTGGTTAAAGCTTCGTTTGCAAGAGCGTTCACTTGTGTCCGAACGTCTGCATTACGTTAGTAAACCCGAGAGCTCCGTTGGCTGCACGTTCGCTGTCCGTCTGAATGTGATGAGTTACATAGTAAAAACTAAGAGCTTTGTTTGCTGCATGTTCACAAGTCCATTCGAACGAGTGAAGCCACGTCAGAACGGAAGTCACCTCCGTCCGAATGGAAGCATGTTGTTGCCGCATTAGGGGGTTTTCCATCTTCAGCTTAGACTTCTATAAAACCTTAGTTTTGTTCGAACGAAACCGTTAGCCATCCTAACACTACTATAGATTTTTCATTATGAGGTTTTCTACTTCAGCAAGGAAATCTAATTCGTAGTTGCTTAATATATAGGACTCTTTAGAGCAACAGAGAGACAAAATTTCATATTGTGCTAAGAGAGAATTATCTGTATTCAAAGCTTTAGAGCTATTTTCTCTTAAAGTGTTGTTTTGTTTGAAAAGCCAATTTGTTCATAAAAAAATAAGAAGTCTATTAGAGGATTTGATAAAGGAGAATCACTTCAAGAAGATTGTCGAGCTAAAGGACAAGCAAGAAGCTTGTTGATCTTACAGAGGGTTGTAAGTGTCTTTGTGTCTGTAATCTGGATTTTCTTTTAGTGATTTCCTGTGTTTGGCTCTTCCGGAGAGGTTTTACTTTTAGAGAGATTTATAAAATGTTTCCTTTTTATCACAAAATATTTGTGTCTGATTGATTTACTGCTTTCTATTATATTTGGTGAATGATTGCATGCTTCATATTTTTAAGGAGAAACTTCACTGAAGACCTCCGAACTTCCACCCGTTTTGAAATACCCCCTAAACTTCAAAATCTCTCAATTTAGTTTTCTAAACTTTTAATTACTTTCAATTTGGACCCCTCCGTCAATTTTAGCCATTAAAAATACAAAAAAGACCAAAATATCCATGATTTTTGTTTTTTTTGTTTTTAAATAATAATAATAATAAAAAAAACGTTTTGGAAGTTGGAATTTTATACAAAAGTCAGGGGTATAAATGTCATGTAACGTTTAAAATCTGACGAAGGGGTCCAAACTGAGAGCAATTGAAAGTTCATGGGACTAAATTGAGAGATTTTGAAGTTTATGGGGGTTTTATCAAATCGGGTGGAAGTTCAGGGGTTTTCAGTGAAGTTTTCCCTATTTTTAATTATGCAAATTTTGTGATAAACACCTATTCACCTCCCCCTAGGTGTATTTGGAGTCTATTTTATATTTTTTTAAAAAAATGCAAACATTTTAGCGTTTGTCAGGATTTAACAAAATTTGTAAAAATACTCACACCTAAATCTTTTCAATTTTTTATTTTATTGTTTTATAGTAGGAAAAAAAAAAGAAAAAAGAAAAAAGGAAAGTATTGGGAAATTTTGACAGAATTCAAAAGAAAAGCCTAATAGAGGGGTAATATTGCAAAAAATTAAAAGTTTGATATATTAAATTGAGAATTTTTGGACTTAAAGAGGTTATTGTTAAGTGAAATTTTCCATTTTTTTTTTTTTTGACATGTCCGCACAAGAAGGGGGGAAGGAGATTCTAACTAGTGATCTCCGCTTCATTAGGCGTGATCCCAGCCGATTGAACTACCTTTTTTTTTTTTTTTATCTAAACATTAGAAAAAGGAAGATAAAATAACTCACTAAAAAAAAGGTAAATCTATAATAAATTCATGAGTCAACTTGTAAAAACTAATAAAACCCTCAACTTTATTTTTATTTTTTAATTTTGTTCACTTTTAACTCCTTAAGTTTATCGAATAGGCGTCTTAAACCCTTTCGATACATTTTTCTCCAATTCCGTAGCATCCATCAATCTATTCTAAAACACACCGTTTTGCCAAGTGACAAATCATTAGACACACACAATTTAGTCAATCCTATGTGTCACTCATCGTATTGTAAAACACATTGAAACTCTTGGGATGCCCTTGGCTTTCTAGTTTGCCCAAAGACCTGGGGAATTTGGTTAATCTATGTTCTGGTTCAAGCTCTCTGTGTTGCCTCTGAACTTAATCAGTCTGCACAATTTGCCCTTTTTTCAGGTTGGCCACGAGAATGGTCCGCAAATTAACCGCTTACCGATTACCGACCACCTACCGACGACGGCTGAACCGAAATTAATTGTCAACCGATTTTTGTGGTTCAAAAATCAATATGAATTTTTTATACCGACGTCGGTTCGGTTCGGTTAATTGGTATAAAATTATTTTTATCGATTAACCAAACCGAACTGGTAGGTTTGGGATTGTCTGAATCTACCCATATTTTTGTAGGTTCTATGTAGATAATCAATTTTATATCCTGTAATTTTCCATTAAACCAAAAGTTTCAAATTGTTTATCTATTATTCGAAGTTCTTTCTGAAAATATATGTGAAAATACATAGTTAGCATTCATTAAAGCTTGTAACCAATTTGTGAACTGCATACTAATTTAAAACCATGAGAACATAAAGAACTTTACACTTGTTAAAGCTCTTTACCTTCGTTAAAGCTCCAAGCCTGTACATAAAATTTGTTATTTAATTTAGGCCCCAAGAATGATCTTAGCCCAAAAAAACGTATTCAATAAGTTATTTTTAGACTTCTTAGCCCAAAAAAACAAAATGTGAGCCCCCAAAACAACCAATTTCTAGCTCATTTAAAAATAACATTAACTCAATTAAAAAGGCACACAGTTAACTGATAAACCGACCGAAATTAACCAAAATTTTTAAAATATTTTCTTATCAAAATGCTATAGGTGAATTAACCGATTTAACCAATAAATGCAGTTAACCAACAGATAATGACTTTTTCGAACATACCCACCCCTAAGAATGGATATGGAATTGAACCATTCGTTTTATTAGTTTTGACTGAGATTTGTTATAAACTTATTAATTTTCCCGTTCTCCGCAGAAATGTCATTTGGCCAGGGACGGTTATGTGCCTTTTGCCCGGGTACCCGATGGCGATGGGACTGAAATTTGTCTTCCTACAAATGGAAGGGCAATTTCGTCTCTCTATGTCATTTATGAGGGTGCGAAAGCGAAAGAGACAAAAAGTCAGCGAGGGAAGTTGCATTTTCTCATATATTTGCGAGACGATTTACTACTCATTTGACGAAAATGGCCTTCATCTGGGACCATATTCCCCAAACGTGCGTTGTGGGGCCAGGCACACAATACGACCGTTGTCTCTTCCAGTGGCAAAGGCCACATTCAAATTTCAAAAATTCAAAATGTTTTGCAATAAAGCTAAAGCTGCCATTTCTCTCGTCAAATGCACTATGATCTTGGAATTGGAGCCGTCATCACACTTTCCCATTCAAAGAACAATCACCAGCTCCACCTCCCCCACTTCAAAACCCCCCACCCTCCACAAAATCCCCTGTTTTAAGCCATTTTCTTCTTTAATTATGGAAAGCGCACTTTTTAGCCAACAGGCAACACCCTTTTCCTCAAATGCTTAAATAGTGTAGAAGAGATCAAACAACGAAAAGGGCTTTTTCTGAAAGAACCCTTCATTACTGAATGTGTGAATGTTTACTTATTTGTCTGTATTTGCATCTGGGGGAATAAAAATCTGATGGTTTCTGTTGGATAGTTTTTCGGATTGCACAAACAGTTTTCTGTTAGGTGTTCCGATTCCGAAAAGCTACGATTTTTGTTTGCTTTCAACAATGAGAGAATCAAACCCATCAGTGAATCGGGCGAAAGCGCCGAAATTTGCCGATCAAAATCAGATACCAAAGCCTCAAAACAGCAAAGGCAATAGCAACCCTTCAAGGTTGCGGTGGGGGTCTCAGATTGTGAAGGGCTTCTCGGGCGACAAGAAAGCGCAGGCGCAGCAGGCGACGGTCCAAGCCAAGAAGCAGCCGCTTACCGGCTCCGACGGCGCGAACCAGAAGAACCCATTTGTGCCTTCCCACTCACGCGTCAAGCGGTCGCTAATCGGCGACTTGTCGTGCTCGGCGAATCCCAGCCAAGTCCACCCGCAGGCGTACCAGACGCACCGGAGGCAGTCTTCGCGCGATTTGTTTATAGAGCTAGATCATCTGAGAAGCCTGCTGCAAGAATCGAAGGAAAGAGAATTCAAGCTACAAGCTGGGATTTCAGAATGTAATAGAAATCCAAAAGTTTTGGACCTTGAAAGGGAACTAGAAGTGAAGAATAGTGAACTAGATGATCTTGTTCGGAAAATGGGGTTGTTTGAAGCAGAGAAAACAAGCCTTTTGGAGCAGATTTCAGCGCTAACTTCGATTTCGGAGGTTTCCAAGGGAGAAGACAATGAGAGTTCGATAGCATTGTCATCGCAAGGCCATGAAATGGAGGTTGTGGAGTTGAGGCGCCTGAACAAGGAGCTACAGCTTGAAAAGAGGAACCTTGCTTGCAGACTTGCTTCTATGGAGTCTCAGTTGGCTTCTGTTGCTAAGGCTTCCGAGGTATTCTCGGCAACTGTTCTTTGTAATGTATATATTTGGTGGTCAGTTACTTTGTCTGTTTGGTTACTGAGAAAATGTTAGAATTTTTATTTCATTGACACAAAGAAAGAACCTTTTTTTTTTTTTTTTTTTTTTTTTTTCTTCTAATCGATTTAGTTTTGCTATTTATCCTAGTTTAGATGATTGAGGACCCGGAGAGAAATAATTTCTAATTGTTTTAGTGTAACTTAGCTACGTCTCCTAGTTTATACGCGTACAGTGCTATTTGTCCTTCTTCAGATGACTTGTTCGTTTTTCATAAATGGATAACATCAAATGATAGAAAATATCTTATGTAGTTTCAATGGCGGACTTATTCTTTATTTTATGCTCCTAATAATTCTTCAGCGAATAAATAGGTAGTGAGTTTGATGAATACATTGGACTGGCTAAGCCTTAATTTATTTTCCTCCCACAGTCTAAACATTAACTGTGTTAATCTGGTTTGCTTTGTTTTGTAACTGTACTCTCTGCCTTCTTGATAATTATCAGAGCGACATTGTTGCAAAAATTAAAGCTGAAGCATCTTTGCTAAGACACACAAATGAAGATTTGTGCAAACAAGTTGAAGCACTACAGATAAGCAGATTGAATGAGGTCGAGGAGCTTGCTTACTTGAGGTGGGTGAATTCGTGTTTAAGAACCGAGTTGCGCAATTCATGCTCAACAGTGAGTTCTGATAAGTCGTCTAGTCCCCATTCAATTGAGAGGAGTGGTGAATCCGTTGGCTCGTTGTCTTGTCTAAGCAATGAGTACTTAGAATGTAGTAGTGCAAAGAGATCAAACCTGATAAAGAAGTTAAAGAAATGGCCGATTAGTGATGAAGAGTTGCCAAATGTCGAATGCCCAGATGGTCTTGTAGATAAAAACTGGGTTGATTTGGAGGAAGTCAGAAGTCCTAGGAGAAGACACTCTATCAGTGGATCCAAATGCTGTGAAGAAGAGCTGATACCAAGTGCGAGAAGGCAGTCTGATTGTTTTGTATGTATAAAAGATATGGAAAAGGAAGTAGAGCCATTAGCCTCTCAAAAATATGATTTGGGTATGGTTCATAGACCACAAGTTTTTAGAAACTTCCAAGAAGCTAATAAAATTTCATCTTCTTTAGATGTTGAGAAAAGGGCTTTGCGTATCCCAAATCCTCCTCCAAGGCCTTCATGTTCCATTTCTAGTGGACCTAAGGAAGAAGGTTCTGTTCTAATTCCACTGCCTCCGCCACCACCTCCACCTCCCCCACCACCTCCCAAGTTTGCAGTGAGGAGTACTACAGGAGTGGTCAAGCGAGCCCCCCAAGTAGTCGAGTTTTACCATTCACTCATGAAGAGAGATTCTAGAAAGGATTCTTCAAATGGTGGAATCTGTGATGCCCCAGATGTCGCAAATGTTCGTAGTAGCATGATTGGAGAAATTGAGAACCGATCCTCACATTTGCTTGCTGTAAGTGTTCACTCTTTTCTTATTCTTTCTTCAGTTAGAATATTTATTTATATGGCCATTGAAGGAGTTTAATTTGATAAATGATAATAACTCCAAAGTTGTTTTCAAATTAAGATTCCCTTCTTAACTGCTGGGAAGTGATAAAAACTTATCTTGTAGCATGATTGAAGTTGCTAATTGAGAAGTGAAATTTTCTTCTCCTATCTTCTTGCCTATTATATGAAGCACAAATGATATGTACAGTTTCATAGCTTTAATATTTGTTTGTTTAGTACATAACCTGGTTCATATCCTTATTGAAGTGTATTTATCTTTTGTAATGTAGATAAAAGCAGATGTTGAGACTCAAGGGGAATTTGTAAATTCATTGATAAGTGAGGTGAATCATGCAGTTTATCAGAATATCGAAGATGTTGTGGCATTCGTGAAGTGGCTAGATGATGAACTTTGCTTTCTTGTAAGTAGATCACTGTTACTCCCATAATAACTATTTTAATTTCATAATTTTTGTTCCTGGAAGTCTTAAAAAATTTCATCTGCTCTTTCTCTAGTTTATTTGGTTTAAAAGCCTATGGGGATGTGACTATACAGGCATATGTATGCGAAGGATAAACAAATTCAAAGACAATGCATTAGGCAACATCTGTATAACTAAATAGCTTTTGATATTGATTACTAGAAATAATCTCTACAATCTTGTCATCCGTTGGCATCATGTCTTTTCTGCATAGTCAGTCCCAAGCTAGAATAAAGGAGGTTGACAGCCAGCATGATAACGTTTATCATGTCCCGTGTGTAAAAGAATCATGTAACCAACCAACCCAAATTAGTTGGGATTAAGGCTTAGTTGAGTTGAGAATTTTACTTTTGAAGTTAACATTTTTGGGTTTAGTTTCTTGGGATCGTTCAAGATTGTTGTTATATTATTTATGTTATAATGTAGATAACAGTTATGTGGATTCTCTGTTTGCTTCCTTCTTGAAGGTGGACGAAAGGGCCGTCCTAAAGCACTTCGATTGGCCAGAAAAGAAAGCTGACACATTGCGAGAAGCAGCATTTGGGTATCGAGATCTTAAGAAATTGGAGTCTGAAGTGTTGTCTTATGAGGATGATCCCCGACTGCCTTGTGACATTGCACTAAAGAAAATGGTTGTCTTGTCTGAGAAGTAAGAATCTGATATTTTCTTCTCTGAATTTATATTGGTTTTCCGGAAATCATTCTTTTCCTAGGATTCCAATATATTATAAATGCCAACTTGTTAACATTTCACACTATTAGGATGGAGCGCATTGTTTATAACCTTCTCCGAACGAGGGATTCGTTGATGCGTAATTGCAAAGAATTTCACATTCCCACAGATTGGATACTTGATAATGGTATTATAAGCAAGGTAAACCTGATAATGCTTTTCATTGTTTAGAGATCATATAGTGTGCAGAGAAATTCTGTAAATCGGGTCCTGACTATTCTAGCATGCTTAGGCTTCAGGCTTGTAAGAATACATGGGTTCCATTTATTGCTACCTCTTATAGAATACTTTGAGTGACTACACTTGGCAATTGATTGAACCACTTATGTTACAGATAAAGTTTGGCTCAGTCAAGTTGGCAAAGATGTACATGAAGAGGGCAGCAATGGAACTTCAGTCAAAGGCAGCTCTGGAAAAAGATCCT